>NC_045430.1:50440460-52840460 GCF_902635505.1 Sarcophilus harrisii
AAGCATTTGTATGAGTTCCCCAAGGTGTCATGCATATTTAGTGACATGCATAATTGCTATTCTGCCCCATGGTAATTAGCAGTACTAAAAATTATTCATAGGCAAATGATCGTATTCATGTGGTTAAACTTAAAAAAATTTTTTTTCTTATTGCTTTATTCTTTTTCAGTTATAGCTTTCCCTATGTACTGTTTCATCTTTATGACATAACTATATATATTCATATATCTTAAAAAAACCCAACAGCAGGAGCAGTAACAGTAACTACAACATCAGGAGCACCACCACCACCATAAAGGATTTCCTGGGAAATCTTGTCTGCTTTTCTCATTGATAAAATCAAGAAATTTGTTATTTCATTGTTGAAAGGCAATTTCATATCTGAATCATTGCAGGATTCTGCTGGTGGGTCTGCCTGCCTCAAATCACTCCTTCCTCCAATCCCCCATTTAGATACAAATCATTTTCCTAAAGCAAAAGTCCATGCTCTATTCAATAACTCCAGTGGTTTCCATTGTCTCCAGGAGCAAATACAGAATGCAAATATAAAAAAGAATTTTCTATCATTTTTGTTGTCTTATAGTTTACTCCATCACAAGTACTCTTGCATTAGTAACATAGACCTCTTGGCTGTCCCTGAAGAAATGTTACATCTTGAAGCTCCTGACATTTTCTCTTCCTCTTCCTTTCTACTTACTGACCACCCTAAATTTTTATAATGCCAACTAAAATGCCATTTCTTATTGTGAGTCTTTCCTAATCCCTCTTGATTTTAGTGACTTCCTTTTGTCTATTATTTTCTATTTATTCTATAGTTTGTTGTGAAACACAGAAAATAATCAATGTTTTATATATATATATATATATAGTATATATATATGTATATATGTGCATGTACACACACACACACACACACATATAATTTGCACATTGTCTCCATTAGATTACAAACTCCTTAAAGGCAGTGACTGTCTTTTGCCTTTTTTTTTTTTTTTTTTTTTTGGTATCCCAGTGTCTGGCACATAGTAGGCACTTAATAAATGTTTGCTTGTTAAACATGTCTCATTTGGGAAGGGGAAAAAGGGAATAAGCATTTATTAAGTGCCTCCTATGTGCAACAGTTTCTAACACATACCAATATAAAAACAACTAATAGCAGAGACCTTTTTCTAAAATCCCACCTTTTCTAAGAAGCATTTCTTGATCCTCCTTAACTTTGATGCCTTTTTTCTTAAGCATCTCCAACTTATCCTCTAAACATATTGTTTGTATATAGCTTTTTTATTTTATTTTATTCATTTATTTATTCATTCATTTATTTGTTTGTTTATTTATTTATTTTGGTGTCTCCTGGAGAGTTCACCAGGGGAGGACTGATTTTTTTTTTTTCTTTATTTTGTTTTTATTTTCTGCTTATCATTTTGACTGACACCATTTAAAAAATGCTTCTTGACTTGAAAGTGGAGGAAGTTATACAACTGAGTACCTATAAGAAGGAGTTATTATAGAATAAGAAAAAAAGGTATCTCAAATGTTTGCAAAGACAAATGGCACAGTTTTGCCTTAGGCAGCTTCTGTTTACCTCCAGTAGTAGGTGGATAAATAGAAACTGTGCTGTGCCTAGTCAAGCATGTATAGAGTTCAGTAGGGACAATGGACCAAATCCTTACTTTTGTCAGTCAATTAGTCAGGATTTAAAATGGAGGAAAAAAAAAAAAGAAAGAAAGAAGGAAAAAAATTGAATAGTTTTCTTCCTTTTTTTCTTTCTCTCCTGGAAAGGAGAAAGAAGAGAAGGAAGGACAAAGGGAGGAGAAGAGAGAATGAGAAAAGAAATTAAAAAGGAGGATAGTAAGAATTAGAAGCACAGGGATGTGTGTGTGTGTGGGGAAATTGAGGGGGTAGCTAGATGGTGCAGTAGATAGAGCACCAGCCCTAAATCAAGAGGTCCTAAGTTCAAATCTGGCCTCAGACACTTAACATTGTCTGGCTATGTGACCCTGGGCAAGTCACTTAACCCTAATTGCCTCAGGGAAAAAAAGAAAAAAAAAGAAAAAAGGAATTAGAAGCATGATACAGTAGAAAGAACATTGAGTCTGGATTCAGAGATTCTAGGTTTAAAATTTGCCTCTGATGTGACCCTGGGCAAGTCACTTTACCAATGGAATTTAATTTTTTGCTCTGTAAAATAAGAGAGTTAAACAAGATAGCTTCTGGCCTTCTTCCAGCTCTATGAGGCTGATTTCACCATTTTGGTTTTTTTGAGTGAAATAGAATAAGATTTTTTAACTATTCCATGGCACTGGACTGCTGTTTGGCATTCTAATTTACTTTGAATCTGGGAAAAGTTGGTGATGGTAGCAGGGGGAAGATACTGAGAATTCCATTTGCTAACAAAGGCATAGAAAAATAATCCATATTCTTTTCATTTCTTGACTAAATTGGATATGTTAAAGTAGCAGAAGTGAATCACTATTTGATAAATTTAATCAATTAATTCATGAATTCATTGGGCACAGGCTGTGCCCCGTCATAATAAGTATTCTAAAGAAATTTAAGTCTTTTCTTTTTCTGTGTATGTTAAGATAGTACATTAGTTATATAAAGATAACAGGTGACAGAACATAAGGCAGTATTGTCTATAAATATGCTTAGCTTGTTTCCCCTTAATTTGTTAACTATGCTTCCTCTTAGATGAGGAAGAATTCCCCTCAGGGTCTGGCTCCTCCCCTCTCATTACTTTTTCTGAAGCTCCGATTATACCTGGATATTAAAGAAGATGGTTGGGCTTTAGGAGGCATTTAAAGGAAAATATCCAAATTATAATGAAAGAGTTTTGGACTTCAAGTTATTTATGATCTAAGAAAGAGACTTGGTAATTGCTGTTAATTACTCTCTGAAGATCAATCTATTAAACAAAAAGTGTTGACTGTCCAGCAAAGATAAGCCTTATACATAGTCAAAGAACTAGGGAGTCCATACTAGTTGGCTGTTGAGACAGATGTACACATATCAATTACTAAACAAAACAGCCCTCATCTAAAAGCATTATGTACCTATCACGTGGCAGGTAAGAGCTGGGGTACCAAAAGAAAAAAAAAAGCAATAACCCAGTATTTTCTTTCAAAAAGATTACAATTTATTGACAAGGAACAGTTTAGACTCAAAAAGATCTGGGGTCTTGTTCTGTCTCTCACATGCTGTGACATTGGGTAAATTTCTTAACTTCTTGGTTTTCTGGGCAGCTAAGACTAAATTTCAGAGCAGGTTTTGATCTACATTGGTAAAGTGGATTTCCTGATGGGGAATTTTTTAGAACACATCATAGACTAGTTCTAAGAGAAGAGTATGAACATTATGAGCTAATAATAGTGTGGTGTGATCCTGGTCAGATAACCTAACTGGAATATTATCTTCAATTCTCCATTACATAGATTAGGAAGGATATTGGTCATCTGGAAAATATATAGAAGTCCTGGGAACAATCAGAAGGTTGAGGGAAATAGAAAGATTACTTGAAGGAACTGGGGATCTTAGGGAAACAAAATTTAAAGAAGATTGGATGTTTTCAAGTTTGTGAAAGGATGAAAATGTTTTTCATTTGTATCCCTTGTTTGTGTACTCATCTTTTATTTTAGTACATTTCCTGGCACATAATAAGCATTTAATAAATGCTTGCTAATTGACTGAATGAAACAATACATAAGCAGCAAAAGTAAAAAAACTGAATTGCACTAATCTAACAGTATATCAAATAAGGTAGGGAATGAGCATTGACTTTACAAGTATGTTCAATAATTAAGAGGCACAGGAAAATAAAATATAAATAACATTTCTTTTAGAAGTTTTACAGAGGAATTTTTTTTTTTAATCTAAGGAAATAGATCAATAACAAGGAAAAACCACACTGAGGGCTGAAAAAATAATGCTAAAGCCAAAATTGTCAAGGAAACACTGAATTTCATTAGGAATTTCATTGCCTGGAAATAGGCAAGGGAATACAATTCTTTTCATATGAAAAAACAGGCTATATCTCCCTATCCTCATCTCTTCTCCCAACCCTCCTCCAGAAAAATAGTATGCAGAGTTGTCATCACTGAGCCTCACGCTCGGTTATAGAAAGTCCAGAAAGGGGGGAAAATTTGAGGGTCTATCTGAGAGGTTGCCATAAGAAAAGCTAAAAAAAAAAATTAAGAGTATTCAGTCTGATGATATGACACAGCAGAAAGATGTAGAGATAGATCAAAAGGGAGAAAGCTACTCAGAGGCCATGTAACTCTACTTCATTTTATACATGAGGCTTTATAAGTGGGATTTGAATTCAGATCTTCAGGAACCAGTCTCCTGCATGGTGATGTCCTTTCTCTTATAACTTGTGCATTACAGAGAGATGACTAAGGTTTGCATATTGACAGAAAGATTGTCTTTAGTGACCTCTGAATACCCTTCCCCTTCTCAATTTGTGACCCTATGAGTCTAGTGGAAGAGATCTTATGGTTCAGCCATTTCATCCTTCCTCTTTTTGTAGATGAAGAAAATGAGTCACAAAGAAGTAAAAGGAAGTGCCTAAAATCACATGGTTAGTACATATAAGAATTGTCCTTGACTCCAAACATCCCTCATATAGTGAGTGCCCATTATCACATGAAAAGAAAACTTAAACTCAGGACTTTGATTCAAAGACCTGGAAATCCACATAAGTCTTCTTATCTGTAGTTTTTTACTTGGGAATACAAACAAATCAACTCACAATCCTACTTGGCAACATTTAAAAGAAATTCTTTTTCTATTTTGTTTTCCTCTTGTTCTTAATTATAAAGGAACTTTTTTTAAAAACTCATGCTCATTTCCCTCCTCCCTCAATGTTATAGTAAATGAGTATAACTCAATTTCTGACATTTTGTTTAATTGCATGGTAACAGATAGTAATGGATTAAGATTTCACAATACAAACATTTGGTAGGCTTTATGCTAGTCAGGAGCAGGACAGAAGGTGAAAGCATTTAATTCAAACAATTCATCAAACAACAAGAAGAAAAGGAAGAAACCAGTTCATAACATAAAATTGGCTTAATTGGAAACCATCATTAAATATCCAAAAGCAATTTTGAAGTAGACATTTTTCTCCTCTTCAGCTTTGATAAAATTACCTCCCACTCACAATTCCATTTATTTTCAATAGCAATCCAAATTCAGATTCACAATACAGAAGCCTTTTACCAGACTGATCTCCTCTCTATTATTTCTTCAATCTCTTTTGTGGGTTCTGTTTGTACCTTCTTTCTACTTCCACCTCTGCATCTGTCTCTGTGCCAACCAATATGCTTGCAAATCATGTAGATTCAAACCACCTCTGGCTCTTCATTTAAAATCTCATCTAAAGAAATCTTACACATCCTCTCTTTAAAGTCCAACCAAACAACCATTCTACCAACTTCTAATAAAATGTAGAATGTGTATATGTCACAGACAAAATATGATTGTTTTTGGAATGATTCAAGAAATATTTGAATTTTATTCTTTCACATATTCAAGATCATGACTTTGGAATTCTTTTGGAATGGTTCTAGAACCAGTATATCAATTATGGGAAAAAACCCTTCTTTGAACTCCAAGCAGGATGACCAGCTTGATTACCCATTTTATTTGGTTCTAAATTGCTTTTGGCTACCTTTAGAATAGGAGATATTCTATTTAACTCCCACTGAAGGAACTCCCTCCACCAGGGCTCAGTGTAATCCTAATAAGAATTAGTATGTAATTTCTAGAAAGTTGCTCAATTCACATAGAGGTTAAATGGTTTGCCTAAGGTCACATAACTGCTGAGTGTCAGAAGCATAATTATTATTATCCCCTATAAAATGGGGATAATAATAACACCTAGTTCACAGAGTTGCTGTGAGGATTAAATGAGATAACATATGCAAAATATTTAAGAGTTCCACTAATAACAACAATAAAATAACTAGTATTTATACAGCATATAAAATTCTGCAAAAAAATAAAAAAACTTTACAAATATTATCTTGTTTGCTTCTCACAACAAACCTGGCAAGAAAGTATAATTATTATCCCCATTTTATAGGTGAGGAAACTGAGGCAGATAGTTTTATTTGAACTCAGGATTTCCCAACTACAGCTCCAGAACTTTATGCACTGTCAGACAAGAAACATTTTTAATGAACTAAGACTACTTTGCCTGGGGAAAGCAGAGATCTATAATGGAAGAAATATCATCACATGGAAAAGTGTTGGCAGGGCAATTCCAGAAGATAAAAAGTATATGGAGCCTGACTCTTAACATAAAAATAACTTTCTAACAATTCATCCTGTTCCAAAAGACTGTCTTGTGAAACAGTGGATTCTGGGTCACCGAGATTGATTAGGCATAGCCTGGATGAAAATCTGTGGGAAGATTGCAGAGGGAATCCTTGCTTGGGGTGGCATAGTACACTAGAATGTTCCCCAAGGTCCTTTCAAATAGCAATTGTCTGTGAGGATGCATTTCAGTCTTGCATCGCCTGTCAGGAAGCCAATGAAGGAAAATAACTGTCACTTGTTCAGTGGAGCTATTGGTGAAGAAGGCTCTCTATCTTTACAACAACAGTTACTCTTCCCATCTAAGTTCGGGTTGTGTTATGATGTTTCAAGAGGAAAACAAAAATGTTTGAAATAGTCATGAGGAATAGCCAAGTCATTTGCCTGATTAAGAGTCAAGCTCCTGTAGCAGAAATTTTGTTCTTTTTCAGTTATTCCCAGTCATATATGACTTTTTGTGACCCTATTTGGAATTTTCTTGGCAAAGATACTGGAGAAGTTTGCCATTTTCTTCTTTAACTCATTTGACAGATGAGGAAACTGAGGTAAACATGGTTAAGTGATTTGCTGAGGGTCACATAGCTAGCAAGAGTCTAAGTCTGGATTTGAATCAATGAAGATGAGTCTTCCTCATTTCAAGCCCATGTTCTATCTATTGCACCATTTAGCTGCTCTCTACCAGAAGTAATAGTTTCTATCTGGGTGTTATATTGACCTGACATACACAGGTGGAGAGGGTACTAGTTGGAGTAGAAATATGAGTTTTCCCTAATTATTTGTTTTCAAAAAAAAAAATCTCATAATCAGCTTTGTGGCAGTTTTGTTGCACTTTTTCTTGAATCAAAGACTCCTTTGGCAATCTAATGATGCCTATAGACCCTTCTCAGAATAATGTTTTTAATTCATAAAAAAGTATATAGAATCGCAACAAAATCCAATTATACTAAAATATGATTAACTTATTTAAAAAAAATTTTGATGTTTGTTGACTATATTTCAACAGAATTGATTTTCTTTGTGAATCTATGTTTAACTATATGCATATAAAAACCTTATCTGAGAAGGATTCCATTACACAAACATGGCTAAGAATCCTTCTGCTATATTAATATCTGCCAATCTCACTTTGAGGCAAGTAGTTTTATATAATAGTTAAACCTCACAGCAAAGGAACTGCATAGGAGGAGAGCAACTGAATGTAAACTCTTCTAGGAAGAACAGATATGAAGAGAAAGATAAGCCTGCCAATGATCAGAAGAAATATTGGAACACAGTCTTGATTTAAAAGTCTATCTCCTGTATTCTTCTTTCTATAGATTACAAGTACAAGTACAGAGAGACAGCCTCCTATAACTAAGAGAGCCCTGAATTTTAAATGAGATGCCTTGGTTTCAATAGTAGCTTTGACTTTTAGCAGACAAATTCTTTGACCCTTCAGTCTTGATTTATCTTTGAAATGAGGAAGCAAATATTTGTACTAGGCATGGAATCAGGAAAACTTATTTTTGTGAGTTCAAATATGGCCACAGACACTTAACTGTGTGACTCTGGGCAAGTTATGTAAGCCTGTTTGCCTCAAGTTTCCTCATCTGCCAAATGAACTGAAAAAGGAAACAGCAAACCACTCTAATATCTTTGCCAAGAAAACCAAAAATGAGGTCACACAGACTCGAACAACAAAATATTCGGGTAAGAGAATGCCCAGAAGTCACAATTACTTCCTGAATTCTTAAAGAATTCTTCATGATATGTTTAATATATACCTAAAGTGTAGGGTGATTATTACAAATATGTAAAGCATTTTATAACAATGAAACACTATTTGTTATTACTTTTACTTTTGGACTGATTATAGCCACAACACAAGAGTATTAGTATATGAAGCAAGCACAAATGGTATGTCCTTTGAAGGAGTACCCACATTTATCTATGAGATCAGAGACATAGGCATAACATTAAAGTGTCAAAAGTAATTTATGTGTCTCTTGTTTTCCTAGTCAGATTGTAAATTCTCTAAAGGAAAAGATTATCCCTTGCTTTTTTTGAGTGGGGTGGATTTATGTTCTTTAGTGTCTAACAGTATCTTGCAAATGATGGGCATTTAGCTTTGTGTGTGTGTGTGTGTGTGTGTGTGTGTGTGTGTGTTTAATTGAGTTTCTTTAAAAGTAGGGAGTTTTTTGTCCATACACCCAGAGCTTGGAAATAGCATTACCTTTCTTTTTCAGAATGGTGTATTAATGGTTCAGCAAAGTACTTTCCATTTCTTACTTTTATTGTAAGAAAGCAACTGGTCCTTAACCTTCTAAAATGAAAAATGCTTGATATTTGATTATGTACATTATCCATTTTTTCCCCTGTGGAATTCATGTTTACTTTTATTAGGGTTTAATAGCAATTTTTTCCCCCTTGTAAAATAGATTTTCTATTAAGCCACGAAATAGTTTCTCTCTTCTCTTCTTCTTTGGCACTAATTAAATTACATTCTAGCTTGTTTGAAATTCAGCAATCAATTTATTTGTTATATTTGCACTATATCACAGAATTTCATCTTGAAATCATTTTTCAGCAAAGGCCATAAAAATAAATTTATTCTCCAAGGAGGACAAAAAAAGAACCACATCAAAACTTTTTTCTATAATTTATTTTTTATTCATTTATCTAAGGTGTGTGTGTGTGTGTATGTGTGTCCCATGTGAATGAAAGTTACCCAAATGCAGCTAAGTGATTCAATAGATAGAATACTGGCTTTGGAGTCAAGGAAACCCGAGTTCAAATTCAGTTTGACTGTGTGACACTGATCAAGTCACTTATTTTTGTTTGCTTCAATTTTCTTATTTATAAAATGAGCTGGAGAAGATAATGGTGAACTAGTTCAATATATTTTCCAAGAAAACTTCAGATGGGGTCCCAAAGAGTCAGATAGGAATGAAAAAAAGATTGAACAACAATAAGAGTAGGAACTTTGATCAGTTCTTAGCCTAATGCTTTGCACAAAATAAGTGCTTAAAAAATACTTGTGGAATGGAATGTTGAATGCAGTTATTTGCATGTGTTGCCTGAGTGCTCATAAAAATGTCTTTTTATTTCTAGGAACACTTTTGTGCCCTAATATTTTCATTTGGAGAAAAGGTACAGTAGTGTGAGGCATCAGAAATAACGAATAGGAAAAAAGAAAATTATAATCCTCCAGTCAGTTCAAATTATTTACATGTGCCCAGGATAGAGAGATACTTCCTAAAGTTATGAAAAATATGGGAAGTTCTAATGCCCAATGCCCAAACTTAAAGTTTCAAATAAACCATGTTTATAATAGCTTAAGGGAGGAGTGTTTCATTTTTTTAATGGTTCACTTTTTGGAATTCAGTTCAGCTCAATTCAACTCAAGCATTTATGCCTATGAAATTCAGTGCAATGGATGTAAAGACAAATTGAAAGAGTCACCAGAATTAAGAAAATCATATCATTCTGGGAGGAAATAACATGTACACAAATGAATAAATATAAATTGTGAAAAATAAATCCAAACTAATTTCATTGGGGTTGAGGGTTGGGCATCAAGAATTAGGTAAATAAAGAAAAGTTCTTGAAGAAAGTGGTATGTGAAGTGAGTCTCAAAGGGGCTAAGGAATTTCCAGAATTTGAAAGAAGTATGAAATGAAGAAACTGTTATAAAATTATATTTCTGTCCCTTATTCCCCTTGCTTAGATTGTAAACTACTAGGGGCAGGGTAATACAATAATCCTTGCTCCTAAGTAGGGTTGAAGCTGGTCACCTACATGATTTTGAGAACTACAGAGGATTAAAGCTGATTGGGTGTCTACCCTAAATCTTGTACCAATAAGGTAAGCCTCTAAGAAGTGGTTGGCCACTAGGTTACCTGTGGGTTGAAGTGAACCAGATTGGAAAAATGAAGCTAGCTATATATAAATGCTTTTATGCTGATCAGTAATGGTGTCAGACTATGCGAAGCTTCTAAATTTCCAGCTTGGATGAGACAGGGAGATCCAATCTCCTTCCTTCCAATCTCTACCCCAAAAAAGAAGGAAAAAGGGGAAAAAGTAAGATCCCGAAGGGCAGTACCCTTACCCCATTTCATATGTTTTTTCTGAGATCTTTGCACAGTACCCATTTTTTGCACAAATGAGGTTCTCATTGGATTGGATCCAATTGGAAAAGTTGTAAAAGGAGGAAAATCTCAAGAATGTGCTAAATTACTGTTATCCTAAGATCAGGTCGATAAGGAAGGAAACAATTGTTTTGATTCTCTATCAAGGCATTTGAGATTCCAGTCTTTAAGATATATTTAGGAATGAAATAAATAAGATTCCAGGAAGCCAACTGATACAAAGATGACTCTGCTTCTATTCTTTGACTTTAGCCTCCAGACAGTCGTACAATTAAACAAACAAACAAACAAAAACAAGAAAAGGAAGGCTGGAGGCTCTATGTTTAACATGAAATGTTAGTAATGAAATGGCATTTAGTGTCAAGAACAATGAATGTAAAATTTGAAGAGAATGGATTTGATCCTTATTCCCTAGGTTTACTGGTGATACATGCCATAGATACACTGATCGACAGCTATGAGGCTTAATTTCCTCAGAGATAATGCCTCTAAGTTCCTTCCTCTCAGAATTGTTGAGAGGCTCCAAGCCTATAGAGATGTTAATTTTTTTAGGTCTGAGACTATTATTAGAAGTCAGAATAGGTCCATCAGACAGTTGGAATATTAATAATTGACATTATCATAGGTTTGCAGAGCATTTTGTATCCACAGTCTTTCTGGCACCTTACACTGGCTCATTCAACCAATGAGGAAACTTAGGCTTTGAGAGGAGTGACTTGCTTTGTCCAGTTAAGTTATTCCTTATAGGAAGGATTTTGTATTTGAACCAAAGTCTTCTGACCAGAGATCTTGATCATTATATTCCTGAGCTGTCTTTTATTTTATGAATAAGTGGGCCATAACCAAATCAGAAAGGAGAAATTGGCAACATCTATGTCAGAGGCATCTTTCCAACAGTGGGATCAACTTGTAGACCTCCCTGACAAAATCTTTTCCAAATTATTTGGTGCTTAGTTCAGAAAGCTTAACACCTATGTCCCATATTTTCAAATATCCTATCCTTTTTTATTGTGAATTGCCTTTCCTAGGTCATAAGAGTATAATTTCCCCAGGCATGAGTAACATAAAATTCTCACTCCATGTAATTGCTTTCTGATCTTTACAACTTTCATATTTTTCTACTGTCTTGACACATCCTACAACCCTTTTTCTTTTAAAATTACACCAGACTAAAATGAATAGATTTAATCCATTTTTGCATGATTTAATCAATTTTCACATCCTATTTTCCTAACTACAAAGGCCCTGTGTCCAGTGGCACAAACCTGAGTTCTGAAAAAATTGCTTTGAATATATTTCCCTTACTTCCTTAGAGGTCATCTGGCTTTCGCTTGGTCCTGGCACCGAAATAACATTTCAAATTATCTGATGAAATCACGAACAAAATAAGGAATCAAATTAATCAACTGAACTGGAAAAAGTTTTTCTAAAATCAAGAGAAGAAAGACAATCTAATACTTCAATTTATTCACCCAGTTATAATCTTTTGCAGTTAATGGACACTAGCATGAATAGATATAGAATGTTACAGCAAGAATAAGTAATCTTTCAGATATAAAATGTGATTGGAAATTACTCCATTTATTATGAAAAACTCTGTGCACAGGTTTAGTCTCCCAAAGATACATTTCATAAACTGGAAATTCTTTTTCTGCTATATTTCTCACATAGTAATAAAGGAAAATGCTAAAGTATTGGGGGAAAGAAAAGGAAACTACTATATAAAGTAGACCAATTTCTTTTGATTATGTCAATGAAGAACGTGTCCAGACTAAAGGTAGAGGAAGAAGAAAGAGAATAAGAAAGCAAAAGGAGATAGAGAAACAATTCAATTATATATAACCAACATTTAATGTAGACCTTTCAAATAAAAGATTCATGTTAGGTGTCACTGAAGAATAAAAGATGGGCAAGACACAGTCTCTGCCCTCAAGGAGCTCCTTCTTTGGGAGGGAGAGAAGATTAAACGAGCCTGTAATGGACTTGGTCCTTGAAAGATCCAGACAGAAAAGGGGCTGATAAGGAGCTACTTAACTATAAAAATGAGGAGGGCCAGATGATTCCATTATGAGATGTGAACAAGTGCTTTGAGTGATTTAAATAGGGAACTGAGCTAAAGGTGAACAATGATGGACCACTGCCAGGGCATTGACCTTTAGAAGTCAATTATATCCTTCTATTTAGAAATCAGATTCTTTAGAAAAAGGCAGCTCCTGGCTAGAAGAAGATGGGGAGAAAAGGGATTATGAGTGGAGAAGGGGGTGATATGAGAAGCCATGAAAGAGCAAAAGTCTGGGCAGAGGCAGCCATCACAGAAAAAAGAACTAGGACTTGGGTTCTTCTGGCATCATGGGGTTTTTCCCAGACTGGGATAGTGGATAGATACTAGATTTGGAGTTTAAATGTGAACTCTGACATATACTAATCATGTCTTAACCTCTGTGCCTTAGTTTCTTGTAAAATGGGAACAATAATAACAATAACAATAGTACCTACCTTGCTATTACTCTTCTGCTGGCCTCCTTTCCTTTGCCAGTCCCTGGTATCTTTTCTATACCTTCTATTAGGAGCTGGACACTGCTCTAAATTTGGTACTAAAGGTAAATCCCTAAGGAGTGGTTAACTACTAGGTTATCTGAGGGTAAAAATATTGACTCCAAAGTCAGAGGTAGTTTTGGGTTTTCAGTCATTTTATGGTTGTATTTGACTTTTCACATTGGGTTTTGTTGGCAAAGAGTGCTTTGTTGTTTCCTTCTCCAGATCAGGAAACTAAAGCAATCAGGGTAAAGTGATATGTCCTGGGTCACATAGTTAATAATTTGGTTGGATTTGAACTTAGATCTTCCTGACTCAGATCTGGTTCTCTATCTACTGTACCATCTAGCTTTAGGTGGTCAGAAAGCTCTGGGTTACAGTTCTACCTCTGATATATACCAAAGTTATGGTCCTAGTTATTTCATTTAACTTCTCAATGTTCTGGGCAACTCTCCCTCTATGACTAAGTGGAAGGGAAGGTGCCAATCTGCAGAAATAAATGGAGTTTCCTTACCTAGAGTTTTCAAATGAAATCATATTCCTTTCCCTAAAAATCTTTACAAGACATAGACTCAATTTTGCTGAACTATACTTACCTCTCCTAACCCAGGGTTTTGCACTACACTGGTTAGGGACTAGAGACTACAAACAGAAGCATGATCTTTGGTTATGTGATCATGAAGAGATTATTATGCAATCAAAAACATGAAGAGCAATAGAAATTCAAACATTTTAATGTTTCTCTGTATGTTATTCAAGTCTAGATATCTGGAAACATCCTGAGCCTCATTGTTTCTCTCAGAATTCAGACATTTTGGCATCATATCACTATGACTTAGTCATATTGAATAAAGAACTACATTTATATTATCCAATTAATTTACATAGATGAAAAAGTTTTTCTTCTGTGTAAATACATATAAATAACTAACCATATTAGTGTCTACACAATATAGTACACACTTGTAGGTTGTTAAAAAAGTTTTAGAATGATTTGGTATTTAGATTGATGTCATTTTATTTAGACATCAAAAAGTAAGAAAAAGGCAACATGACTTAGTAGACAGAGCAGCAGTCTCAGAAATCAAAAGACCTGAATTCAGTTCTTGATTGATGAGACTGGCTGTGTAACTCCGGACAAAGAAAAAAAAAATCCTAGGATTTTTACTAGAATGAAGACTAGAAAATGATAATAATGATATAAAAACAATTCTGAATAACTTGACCTTCTTCTCTGAAATATATTTATCCGTGGCACAATTGAAAATCTTGTTAGTGACCCTGCTGAGTGGAGGCATTATTAGGTACTCAATAAGAACAGACACTATTTTTCAGACAACTCTGAGATGTGTTGGTTACAGATATCCCATGGAATATCTGAATCACTTTTCTGTCAGGCTACTTTGGTCCTTTCCTCACAAATGGTGAGTCTGGATTTCTCAGTTCAGTTTTGAATATTCACAATTGAGCTAGTTTACAATCTGGAAGACCAGAAATAGCCAGAAGTAACTAGAGAATGCTGGTGTTGTGGTGGCAAGAACAGACCCTTTGGCAGGACCTCAGTCTGGCTAGAAATGGGACTGCCTCAGTAATTCAGTGAGTTAAACAGCTGTTTAGACTGTTCCCACTGGACTACTGAGACAGACTTCAACATGTCCATGCTGTGCTATGCCATACCATGCAGACAAAATATAATCAAATAAAATTGATTCTGGCATAGTTTAAATGCAATGAAAATATTGAACTTCCTGTTGTAAATTGCTAAAAAAAAAACCAAACAAACAAAAAAAAAAAACCAACAACAATGGGCTATATTATTAAAACCAGGAGGGAAACTGTGAAAAGCACTGTAAAAAGAGGAGCCACTTAAAAAAATAGATTTAAGCCTCAGCCTTTGTGAATTCCATCTAATGTTTCACCCATCATGCTCAGCCTGTCTTTAGTAAGAACAATGAATTGTCTCCTAGCAAGAGAAATCATTATGGAAAACATGTCATTTTTCTTCCTTGTTAGTAGCTGGGTAATCCTGAATAGAAAATACCAGAATGACTATAGAAAAGGCAGGATAACATAATATTTTTCATTGTCCCTTGTAGGACAAAAACATTTTTGTAACCCTGTTGAGACATACTCATAAGAGTATTTTTATATCAAATGAAAGTGAACATGGGAATTATTAATAGATGTTATGTATCACTCTCATAATTTTCTTTTATGTAATACCTGCAAAACCTATATATCTATCTGTCTGTCTATCTACAGACACATACACACACACACAAACACACAGAAAGAAACACACACACAGAGACAGAGACAGAGACAAAGACACACCTACACACACAGACACAGAGAGAGACAGAGACAGAGACAGAGAGAGACAGAAAGACAACAATTTCTTGGATTCTATATTTGAATGACTTTGATCAGTAGCCGAGAGCCTTGCATCAATGTAACTAATTAATAAGTCTAGAGGATAATAGGAGAAATCAGAATAAAACACTAAAATATCAATGGTTTTCTTACCTCTTCCTTCTCAGCACTTTGCAAATCTCTCCATTCTTCAGTCACATGGCCAAAATCCACTGTATTCATGGCCACTTTAAACTCCCCAATAATATCATGTTTGGAGAAACGGTCAAAATCATAGACTGCCATCACCAGAGTTTTCCCTCCTAATTCCGAGTAGGGCACCTATGTTAAAAAAAAAAAAGAAAGGAAAAAATGAAATGTCTCTCAGAAAACAGAAAATAACCTGCTATGATGCAAATTAGTATATGGTACTTAGCTTTTAATAGTCAAGCTTTTAATAAGCAGCACTGGAAGAAAATTAGCATGGTGGTGTTTTTTTCCTTTTTTCTTTTTTAATTGAGTCACTTTACTTTCTGAGACTTGAATTATTCAGAGGAAAATGAGGCTACTACACTCATTTATCTCTTTGCCTCAGAGATTCAGTAGCTTGTAACAATCTTAATAAGAACAATAATTCCTGTATAGCTATGCAATCAAAACTGAGAAGATGCATGTATCTATTCAAGAAAAACACATAAAGCAGGTCAGTTGCATAGGCTGCATAAAATTAGTTTTCTTGTAGTGAAGATTTCTTGCTAAATGAGTCAGTTTCTTAAAATGAGTAACTTTATATAAGTAGCTTACACATTTTGAAAGATCTATGAATTCTTTTACACAACTGGAATGCTTGATTCACCAAGTCATTAATATTCTCTCCCTCCTGAAATAACTTTGTATTCATTCTTCTTTTATATATTATATATTTATATATTATAACTACCTTCCCTTAAGCCTTAACGAAGGAATATTTATTTTTATTTGTGTTTTGAATCCTTAGCACCTATTATGGTGTCAGTACCCAATGGACACTTAAAAACACTGAAGTGAATTGAATTAATAACTAGGGCTCTAGGCACCTGGATGATTTAAATGTATCTCCTAAGCTGTCTCCTTCTCTCTGAATCACTTACTTATTGGTAAGGTTTTAACTAAGAATGTGTATTTACAATATTATTATTATTATATGATAATGTCTATGTTCAAGTTCCTTCTCAGGTATGACATGCTTAAAGATGCATGGTAGAAGAATGCTAAATCCTATTAAGTCCTGCAACTGCAGGCTTAACTGCAATTATCCCAACCCTGTACATTTGTCCTTAGAACAAATGTACTGGGTTGGGATAATTATTGGTAACATATTTTTAGAATTTAGGAAAAGCAATATAAATCAGGTAAGTTACACTTGAGTAGCTGCTAGGAATGGTGACTTAAAAATTATTCAGACTTGTGTTGAAGGCTCAGTTGCTTTTAAATACTTACTACTATATTTATAGTAAAAATTGTTATCATATGGTTCGGTTAATATCCCTTAATTATTTATATATGAAAAAGGGAAATAAGAGGATATTTTGCTGTATTATCAAATAAGCACTTCAATCCATTAAAATTATTATAACTTTAAAAATCTATCTGATATTGCTTATTATGTGAAGAAACTATTACTTTGAACTTCAAATTTTCATTATACACTTCAAAAAATTAAATCATACATTTAAAGAATATCATCATCAAAATGAACACAAATGAAAATTATAAAAATAATGTTAAAAATGGCAGTTAATGTAGATACATTTTGAAAAGAAATAATCTACAAAAGGCTATTAAGTAAGCTGAATTTTTGTGGAAGAATGAATACATTTCCAATTAGGATATGAAACTTAGAACCATTTTGTTTTACTTCTGAAATCTTTCTAATGCCCCTCCTTACATCATTTTATTGTGGGGGGAAAAGTGGTGTGAGCACAGTAAAGAGAAATCAGACTTTTGTGTCTTAAGAATTAAGAATCTTTGGGACAGAGCAAGATAACCCATGAAGAAATGATGAAGACTTATAAAGGGGAAGACATAAGAGGAGTGGAAAAGGACTGATTGATGCTGTGAGCTATATAATAAAGAGAAACATTAAAGCTTAGTGACAAGTTGGGTATGAGGAATGAAGGTGATGGAATAATCAAAAATGCTTTACTTCTGCTCTGAAAACTATTAGAATATAGATAATTCTGATAGGTGAGAAAAAGGAAAGGAGAGGGGAAGGAAGGAAGAGAGGGAGGGAGTGAAGAAGGAAGGAAAGAAGGAAGAGAGGGAAGGAGGGAAGAAGGAAGGAAGGAAGAGAGGGAGGGAGAGAAGGAAGGAAGGAAGGAAGAAAGGGAGAGAGGCAGGGAGGGAAGAAGGAAGAAAAGAAGGAAAGAAGGAAGAAAGGGAGGGAGGGAAGAAGGAAGGAGGGGAGAAAGGAAGGAAATTAAATAGGTGGATAGATGAATGATTGAATGGATAGATAAGTAAATAGATTGATTTGGACATGTCAATTAATAAACATTTTATTACATGCCTATTATGTGTAAGACAAAAGACAGTTCATGCACCCAAGAAGCTCACAGTTTAATAGGGAAGAAAACATTCAAACATTTATGAACAGTTCATATTATTTAAGATAAATTTGAGATAATCAGCAGAGGGAAGGCACTGCCATTAAGAGGGATCAGGAAAGATTTCTTTTAGAAGATCATTTAGCTTAGACTTAAAGGAAAGGCAGGGAAGCTAGGAGGCAGAGATAAGGAGGAAGAACATTGTAGACATGGGAAACAGACAGTGAGAATGGTCTGTTTAAGGAGATTCTTGTGTAAATGGCCAGGCAGTTAATGCCACTGTATCATAGATTACCTGGGGGTGGGGAAGATTACCCGAGGGTGGGGAAGGACTGGAAAGGTAGAAGGGGGCCAAATGATTAAATACCAAGTAGAAGAGCTTAAATTTAATCCTGAATTAGCCAGAAGTGATGTTGGGTCACCTCTTTGAAAGTTCATTGGGTGATTATAATATGTGTTTAAAGGGCATGTGAGAAGCAATCAATTGATAATAAACATTTATTAAGTATTTACTAGGGTCAGGCAATGTAGGAAGCACAGGAGGTAAAAAAAAAAAAAAAAAAAAAAGGTAAAAATAGTCCCTATCCTCAAGGAGCCTGCAATAGAACAGAGGAGCTAACAACTTATCTATATTAATCAATCTTTTCAATTAAAAAGATTATATATTCAAAAAATTAAGAATATTTTAACTTTAAATCTGACTTTACTTTCTGTTTTTCTGTCTTTTTATTTTCATGACTGTTTTATAACCTTGAAAAATTTCCCTAGGCTTTTCCTAGAGGTGATTAAGCAGGGAAGACATATTAATATAAATTTAGAATTGGCAGGTAATTTGTTTCTCTCATTTAAAAAGATTTAGTTCATCTTAGTTAATGGTCAGTTTGTCAGTAACTGCCAACCTTCTCTCCATTAACATTTCCCCTCTTTATTCCCCACTCCCTACATCCCCTTCTTATACCCCTTAACAAATTTTGGCTAAATTTGAAGCTCTGGGATTAAGTATTTTATGTTAGGATGTTAATTTTTTTAAAAAAAATTTCAGAAGTATAATTAATGCATTATCTTGAAAGTGTTAATACATATATGAGGGAATAAAGATTGAACCAATTATTTTAATGATATTTATGAGCTACAGGGAGAGGAAGTGTTGTGCTCAGTTCCCTTTTACTGTCCTGCCTCAGTTTCCCTAATTGGTCCTGCTTCAGTTTCCCTATTTGTCCTGTCTCAGTTTCCCTAAATTGTCCTGCCTCAGTTTCTCCAATTGTTCTGCCTCAATTTCCCTGGTTGTGACCCCCCTTTTCTGCCCATTAGAACTGAGATAATTAGGGTTGTGGAGATCTGACATCCCAGAAGATAAAACTATCTCAGATATCCTATCTCAGATACCTAATTGGCATTATTTATAATTCTAAGTTTCAGACTTCCTGGCTCTAAGTTGGACACCTCCTTAACTCCCAGTTAGTAAGAATTTATGGTCCTACTCCTCAACCTGTCAGAACCAGATTGATGGTCTCTGCCTGGAGATTCTCTTTCACCAGAGTTTGGACTCTACCTCCTGCCTTTGTTTAGCTGAGTATAGCTAAACTCAGCTATAGCTGAGCTAAGAGCTATAAATATGTCATTGAGAACTCACATTCGCTGCTGTACGCTCTGGACATCAGCCCTGGGGGCATCATGACTCCAACACAATCTTTCCCTCTCAGAAATCCAAATAAAATATTAAAAACTCTCTAATCTCTATCTTGCCTCAGTTTCTTCGGCATTACAGAAGCTCCCTACATCAATGAATTTGGAGTCTGCTGGATAAGTCTTAGAGAGTTGCCTTGCCTAGAGTCACATGGGCCATATATATCATAGAAAGGATTTAGCTCTTCCAGTCTACAAGGCAAACTCTCTATTCACTGCATCACACTACTTCTTTTATTGTACATATATAAAATATAATATATTTTAACATTGGTAAACCTAATGGTTTAACTTATCTGAATTTATCCTTCCTTTGTTCTTTTTATATAATACCAAAAATGGGTTGAACAGTACAAAATTTAGATAACCAACAAGTTACTTTTAGCATCCTTTAAAACCCTTATATTGGATTGACTAAAAATAAAACTGAATTAAATTAAATCAGTAATATTCTTAAGGCATTGTACGGTGCAAGGCTGACAAATCCACATATATATGGATTTGATGATTACCTATGATGAAATTTGCAAGGCAGTACAAAGCCTTTACCTAACTTCAAATAATAGTTCTCATTATTTTGTCATAAATCTTGAAATTCTCACCTTCCTGATCAACTATAATTATTAAGTAGCTTAAATTCTTGAAAGGTAAAAAGAAATTTCTTTTTTAAAAAAAGGTAACCAGAAAAAGAAGAACAAATTTGGAGAGTGCTTTATTCACCACATAGCTACAGTTAAGTCAATCTTACTGTCATAGCAAAGAAACTAAAGGGGATTAAAGGCACAGGAGCATGGCGGGAGGTGAGCAATCAAGCATATACGATATAGCTGGAACTGAACTCCTATTACATGCTGCCCATTTCTTTATTCCTCACACCCCAACTCCCAGTAAAAGAAAAACAAACAAAAAAAAGTGAATCTAGGATTGATGTTTATCAGCATTGGTAATTCCTCTGATTCTGATAATCTGACCTCCCTCTTTCCTCATTTCTCAGTTGTATTAGAAAGGTTATTTTGTGAGTATGAATGTGGATTATGAATAATTCCACAGTCAGGAAACAAATGAGACTTATTATGTGGGGGAGCTCTGGGACTCCAAAGCCTGGGATTCCCTTCTTGAATTCAGACTTCGGAATAACTTGTCCTTGCCTTGTGTTCTTATGAGAGTGGGGACAACTGGGATGTCTTATTTATTAAATATCCATAATGTGCTAGGCATTGTGTTAAGAGCTGGGAATATGAAGAAAGGCAAAAGACAGTCCCTGCTTTTAAGGAACTCACAACCCGTGTTTATCTGTTCATTGTAGAAGGAATAAGGAGACTGATCTGGTCATTGGTGACAATTGCTCCCATTATATCTTCCTGGAATAACTAGATGTTTGTTTGGCTCCCCTTGTTTTAGTTTTCAGAAAGGACAACACCCAATTAATAATTTCTGATTACTCTCTCAGTTCTATAAACCCTAGAAGAAAACTTTTGTGTTTTAAATGCAAATATCCTTCTAAAGTTTGTGAAGAAAATGTTTCAGCTGCTATCTAGGTTTTGCGATGCTATAGTATCTAAAGATGAACTAGATACAGCTTGAATTGATTCTCAAAAGCCGATTTTTATATTTTCAGTGTGAGCACTGATTATTCTGTGTCTCTTGAATTGAACTTTAAAATTATAATCACAGTTTACTTACATTATCATGTTACAGGATAAGACATGAAAATAACTGGTGATAGCATCATAGTTGGCCAAATGAGTTCAGTTACTTATACATAAATTGGATAATATTAATAGCAACTACTTCATGAAGATTGTGATGATCAAATAAGTTAATCTCTGTTAAAGTGCTTTGCAAACTTTGAAACATTTTTATTACACATATGCATATATGTATTTATGATATATGCATACATATGTATATATTGTAAACACGTATACATAAAGGAAATGGAAAACCACAAAACTTGTGTATTCAGTAATAGTCTAGGCCTTTAGAAGGAACACTCTGCTGAATTATTACAGAACCCAACATTTCCTCTTGTTCTTTTTGTGAAGGGAAACTGTTGTGCTAAGACAGAATATACCAAAAGAAAGACCAAAAGTAAAAGGAAGAGATTAGATACCTGAAAAAACCTAAAATATTAAGATAACTCTTGACAGTAAGCTAAATTATGTGGCTTTTGAGTATTCCACAATATCCTGTACACATAAAGGCCTTCCAAAGGACATGGGTGTTTGTTCTATTTACAATTCAGAAAAACTAAATTATATATGTTCCTTGTGATTTTAATATGAATCTTTTTCTTTTTGTAAATGATCATAAACTTATTATTTTGAGACACATGAAATTGATATAAAAATAATTGAGTATCTGATTCTTACCAGGAATTATGCACACATGCACATACAAATCATTAAATCAAAACAAAGATTTGTGATGATTTTTATATTAAAAAAATTCTATGGGGACCTTGGGTCATAAATTGTATATCAGAAGTTTCAGGAAGTTAGATGAGTTGTTAGAATGCACAAGCAACCTTTAAAAAGACATTATTTAAAAAATACCTTGAAAGTAAACTGTTCATTGAATACAGGATTGAGGGTCTTCCTGTGGACTTTTGTCTCAAATTTCTTCTTTTTGTCAGGCAACAGGAACACTTTCACATAGGGATCTGATGTGCCACCCATATCTAAGGCAGGAAGCTCAGCAGCTTGGATGATGCCTACCAAGAGCTAAGAGAAAAAGGGAAAAAAACCGCAAAATCAGATAAATTCATTAAGTAGCCATTTTGGGAGGGGTTGATTTATTTATAAATGCACCATTTTCTACTATTCTTCCTCCTTCACTTTTTAAATTTTTTGCTTGTTGCTCCCTTTTAATAAACTTCCATCCCTGCAGGAACCTGAACCGGAGAAGGCAAATGAAGAGATGCTATAGGCTTCAGAAAACCAATTATGGCAGATGCTAGCTCTAGGAAGCCTGGTTTTGAGCACAAAAGAGGCTTTTAAAGGGCTGCTGATTACAGTTAAATATGGAATTCATATTTGCAAAAGAATTGCAATCAAATAACTTTCCACTTGCTAAAAGCCCTTGTGCATTATTTTTCTTTGAAGGGCATGATTTGTAGATGGAAATACATTGTTAAACAATCATACATCTATAATTATATCTTAGCAGTTTCTATTCTAAAGCATCCCCCTTCAATCAGTTAAATATAAATTTCTTAGAAAATGGGGAGCATTTTGAATGAGAAAATTAGATCATCTAGTGTCCTTCACATTTGACCTTCACTTTGGTACAAACATCTGGCAGTAATTGATATTAGCTATAGCATAATTAATATTATCTTTTTGATGGGTAAAACTAAATAAGAGAGGAAACATGTTTGTGTGAAAGGAATCAAAAGGGGTAAACTTGAATCTTGGGTGTATTAATGTGTATTAAGTATATTAATGATGTACATCACTTATCAGAGGCACCTCTTTTTCACCTATAAAAAGAAAGTTGGACTAGATCAAGCAGTTTTTGAGCAGTTTTTAAAATTGTGACAATCTGGTGAAGCCTTTGGATGTCTTCTCAGAATACTATTTTTTTTGAAGGATATAAAATAAAATGCATGGAATTATTAAGAAAACTGATTATATTGAAATGTAGTCATCAAAAATATTAAAAAGAAGTTCACAGACAACCCTGAACATGATTTCTAAAATTTCTTCCTGTTCTCTCACTTATGCATCATACTCTGGTGCTGTAATTTTAACTCTGTATAGTAAAATGAATTCTGATGTGTTTTCTAATGTCAAAATGACAAAGATTTTATTTTTAACTAAATATACAAATAATCTTTTTGGCCATCTTCAAGTTTGTTTCTCCACTGATGGATGTTTTCCTGGTTATTTACTTTGGTCATTGTCCCCCAATGGAAAGAGAAAGCTAAAACAGTCATGGATAGGCTCTTGTATTTATCTTATCATCAAAGAGTCTAACTAAAGCATCTCCCATCTGTTATTCTAGGAGTGTAAAAGTTCAAAAATAAAACTATAGGATCTGGATCTACCACAGAGCTTTATTCTTTCAAGAGTAAAAAACAAAACAAAACTTGGATACATGAGTTTTAGCTCATTGAGAAAAAAGCAAAACAATTCACTTCCTAAACAACAAAACCCTAGATCAATTGTTTTGTACACAACTGAACCACTCTGCTTTTAAGTGGGATGAGGTTAGTGTGACTCAATTGCTATTCTAACCTGATGCAGTGGATGATAGATAACAGATTTTCTTTTTTATTGCTTTCTTTGCCTTTTGCAACATCAGCATATCATTTTAGTCACAAGGGCATAAAGATTTAGATAAGAAAGGAGATGCTGGAAGACAAATAAGCAAGACATACAAGCTGACAAGGTTTTTAAAATGTGTATCAGGAAAACAACAAAGGATCCATTTCTTTTCATACTATTATGCAGTATTTTGTATCGACTATTTAGCTAGCAATCTGCACAGTCAGGAAGTCATTAGTTTCACAAATCAAACATTTTTAACTCCCGAGAAATCAAACCTACAACATTGCTATAAAGGAAGCACTGACTATTTCTAGTCACAACATTTTTGAAAATGTAAAGTTATCCTTTTTTTGTCTTTCTCAGGCACCTGTCCAAGAAAGAAGTGTAATCTATTTTTCTTCTTGGTGAAATAGTGAGCTCAAATGGCATTCTAATGAAGCCCATCATTTTTCTTAATCAAGAATATACATTTTAAAAATAGAATACAATTTTTAGATTTTAAAATTTTTAAAAATTATTTTCTCCGTACTGAATATCAATTATTTAAATGATGAATCAAATTGCAGAAAACTTGGTGTATAACACCAAATATTTCATCAGGTAGAATCTCAGATCATGTCCCTATATTGATTTTCATTCTCTCCCTTTCTCTCTCCTCCATCCTATTTTCATTTTTCTTCTCTCTCTCCATCTCTTTCTCCCTACCTCTCTTCTTTTCTCATTTATCTATCTATCTTTTTTTTGCACGAGGAAATGTGCTTTCATTAGAGTGCAAATATGGAAAAAAATCAGAAAACTTTATTCTCTATAAATATAGCTCTTTAACATGCTACTTATATCCTAATCTAACTCTAGAAGAAGCAACCAAAATGTGAATAATTAATGTGAAATGGTAGTTTTTATTTTCACTAAACTGAAAAATTAGAATCAAATGGGTATTTTAAAAATTTTGATTTTTCTAGTATAGCTCATTTCCCCTCAACCTGACTTCACAGTGTAAGGGAGAAGTTTACCCAGAAGGATGGATCAGTTCTCACAAGGTTCTAGATATAATAACTATAGATGACTATTGCTTCTACTTCCTGAATCCACATTGATATATTTCCCACTAATAAATCAGCTACTAATGATCAATTAACATTAATCAAAACATTTACTGAAGATGCATATCGAACACATAATTATTACTTAGTATTATGCCCATATACTTGAATCACATTCTGTTACTCTCCATAAAGAATTCATGGGCAGAGTGGGCACACACCTTTAAGGGTCATGTATAGGAAATATGGCCAGTGAAACTCACAATCCTCTTTCTGTCTCAGAAAGTTCTTGATGGGCATAACTTCTATATTGAATATGTGATTTTTAAATTTTTGCTAAGCTGAAATGAAACATGCTGTGCTATATTAACACCTCACTAGGCATAGTGTCTCAACTGCATGAGTTAACCTGCTGAACTAATTCCTTGATGGTCCACTTTTAAGCTGTAGTATCCATCTTTTTCAGCTTCAGATTTAGCTGATGCATTCAGCTGAAATAATCTTATGCTCCTTTCAGAAAAGGTAATAGCATTTATTATAAGTTTGGCAAAAGCCTTACTAAGTCTGTGAAATTAGATATAATCTTCTTTATCTTTCAAGAACCAGAGGTACAATTTAGAGAAGTATCTTCTGTATTCTTTTAGTCTTTTCATTATACCTTAAATCTATGCTAATATGATCTTATCTAATGTTTACATCAAGGATCTTCAATGTGTAAATAGTATATAATTTTTTTATAGAAATAAGTGTAGTAGTTGCTTATATCTTCTTAGTAACTGTTTTGTTGTTTTCATTTTTTCCCCAGCAGAATCATAATCTTCTAGCTTTTTTGTTCTTTTACAAAATTTCCCTCTTTAAGATTCTTGAGGACTTTAACAGTTTTGTCCCTTGCCTGACTCCTGGTCATCCTTCTAGCCCAATTAACTGCCATGCATAGGGCATGTAAGCCAACTTAGATGAAGTAACCAGGTACCTTGAGGGAGTGACAAAGGACAAGAAGTTCCAGATGAATCAAAAAACTACCATTACTTCCTTGGTAACTTTCTCCCTTCAGACTCTGATGGAGAAAGTTCAGAATCTTGGTAAAGTTCCTCCAATTGGTGTCTCAACTTGGTTATGGGACCAAGAGATTTCACAGTAACAAGGCCAACAGTTCCATCCAGTCTAAGAAATGGGAGATTTTTAGGACCCCTGTACCTTGTTTACCATTCTATCATTGACATTACAGAAGCAAAAGGGGAATATGTAGGATAGGGAGCCATTTTGTAATTATTGTTCATTTTGGTGATGAATTTCTACTCTATTAGACTCCATGTGAGCTGTTCCTTCTTTGAACTCCTATAGTAGTTACAAAAATATCTAAGTAATTATCACATTCCACTTCTACTATATTTATCAACTTGTTGCCTATCTCTATATAACCCACCTCTCAGTAGAATGTCTAGCACATACTAGGTGCTTAATAAATGTTTAGTGATTATTGGTTGATAGTTGCAATTAAATTTTTGAATTTTTAAAAGGCAAGGACCATGTTTTGCTCATCATCATCATCTCTCACAACACCTATCGTTAGGCCTTGCACATTGTTTCATAGATTCATAGATCCAGAGCTGGAAGGGATCCCAGAGGAACTGAGTCCAACTATGATCTTTTACGGATGAGGAGGTCCCAGAAGTTGAAATAATTTGCCTGAGATCATGGAGAGAGTTAGTTTCAGAGGCTGAATTTAAATCCAAGTCTTCTGATTCTAAAGCCAGGGGAACTCGGTTAATTTTTGTTTACTTTGATAGAACATCAAACTCTATCTGATGAAATTTCTTTCTTATTTTCATCATGTCAGAAAGTGAAAAAAATAATTTTATTGAAGTTATAGAATTGACAAGGGCTGCTGAGAGGGAGATATTTAAGGAGATGAAGGCACACTTGATTTGATGAATGGAAATCATGTTTTATTTTCCTATTTTTCTTATACATTTCTCTGGGGCAGCTGGGCCTAGAGTTAGAAAGTTAATTAGAGAGAGACAGATGGGAGGAGGAGGTATTAATATAATACTTACTATGTGCCAATCACTGTGTTAAGCACTTTACATTTTATTCTCTTTTGATCCTCATAACAACCCCACTAGGTATACTATTATAATCTTTATTTTTTATAGGTAAGGACATTGAAACAAAAGGTATTAAGTGACTTGCCCAAATCACACAGCTGTGAAGTATCTGAGGCTGGGATTTGAACTCAAGTTTTCCTAACTCCAAATATGCCACTACTCTGCCTATTTAAAACCTTTACAAAATCTAGTTATTATTATGATCTGTCATAAACAACCCATTATCAACTTTTACTTAGCTACCTAGAAAATTGGAAAGAATTGGAAATAGATTTTTTTTTTTTCTCAAACCTGATTGTTTTGGAAATCGTAATCCAATGAATATTGGAGTTTTCCTAGTTTTTCTTCTTCTTTTGGTTCTTCTTTTTCTTCCCCATCAGTCAAGCCAGTTTCAGCATCATCATCCTTGAGGGCCTATAAGGAGGGAAATGGGAAATCAGTTTGCTTTTCATGAAGACACAAATGAGGTTATGATTCCTGATGTTCTACCCCCAAGCCATTAAAAGTCAGTGCAAAGCTGCCTGAAGTCTCAGTTGGTCTGACACACATTCCTATATACTGCTTACAGATATTTCTATTTCATCTGTGCACAAATTTAGTTTCTTATTAATCAGCAAGCAAGAAGGAAGCAACAGAAGCCTTCAGAATATCACAAGCAAATAATTTTCAACTGTTGCAAAGGCTGAAGTACAAAGAAAATGTCGGTTTGATGCTGAAAAGTCTGTTCTAATCCAATCACTTCTTATAGAGGCAAATGTGGATAAACATGCTATTAGCTAGATCAAGTCATATCCCATTCCACTTAAAGAAATTAAAAAAAAAAGTCAAATGTCATTCTTCATGCAGTAAAAGCATTTCTATAATAAGAAAGTCATAGACTTATACAATATTATTCTCTGTGCAAAGGCAGTGCCATAGATGTTGAGTTGTTATAAAATTATGATTCTAGAAGTTTCATACACATGTCTGCAATGGGAATAGAAAAGAGGCAACACCATGCCATCAGCAAATGCAAGTCCCCAGAAAACCACTTCCATATTGCTTTCCTAACAGTGCCATCAAAAGCTTGGTTGAATTAAATTGATTCAAGGGTCTGTTCATTTCAGAAATGTGAGAAGTACACTTGTTATTTTGGCTGGATTGGAAATGACTCTACCTTCAGTAAAATTGTATGCAAAAATGCAGGAATTAAGTTACTTGGCTCTACTCTCAGAAAGTCAATGCTGTAGAATTGAAGATTTTTTGATATGAGATGTATCATAAAACATGATACTAGGAAGCAGTTTTCTTCTTGGAAACTTATTGTAGGTACTTTTCCTTGTTTTACCAAAATATATCAAGAAAGTGATAAGATGAGCATTCAAATTAACCAATTTTCCTAATCAGCATAAAAAGAATGCAGAGAATCATAGCTCTAGAACTGGAAAAGACCTTAGAGATCATTCTAATCCAATCCTTTTATTTTACAGAAAAAAGAGATAGGGCACAGAGGTGAAATGCTTTCTGGAAGATCAGTAGTAACAGTATTAGTATTAGAATCCAGTTCTTCTGATCTCAAAATTAGTGCTCTTTCTACCATTTCACCCTTTTCCTTAAAGGATAAAATGTATATATATATCATTGCTTTTCCATGTTTCTTATTAATGAATGTTATTTTTTCAACAGAGATGAATATTCTTGTTACTTTCTTGTTTGGGAGACTGTTCACAATATACTTCAGAACTTTCTGAAATCTTCCAGAAGCTGTGAGTCAAAAGTCTGGGTGATAGAAGAGTGGAAAGTAATCACTCTTCCTTTATAAGTAAGCACACAGAAAAGTAAATTTTTCACATGCTTAGCTGTCATTTTGACCCAAGGCTTTAAATCGCAGGTCATAGTAGATAAGGACCTGTGAATAAGTTACAGAGACAGAATGTTGAAATATAGTTAAAGACTCACCTCCTGCCTGCTTTCTTGAAAACTCTTAGGAATTATTATGGAGAGTAGACAGGATTCTATTTTCTCAGTTATTATTGAGAATAGCCAGTGCTGATTTCACAGTAAAACCATTTCTAAATTTTTCTTAGCTTTCCAGCATTCTATTTGAGAGTCTAATGTATATTCAGCCTTTTTCTTCAACCATTGAAATGTTGACTGATGGACATGTCTAGAATTTTAATATCTGAGATTTACTTGCTTAAAATAGCCAAAGGCAAAAAGTACCACTATTATTTTGATGTTTTCTTTCAAATCTTAACTTCTTGAGTCATGAAAGTGCACAGGTACTAACCCTATACTAAGGAATGACCTAGGGTCTTGCCAGAGGATTACATGTAGTAGGAATTGCATGGACTTCTTAAAGATTTTACTTTACAGATGGCTATCACACTTGTCACACTTGATGTGCTTAGAAAACTGCAGGGAGGGAAATTACCTCCCTGAAAGATTTCTATTTTTATAATAATAATAGCATGCTGTCCGATGCTTGTTTCTGGGTAAAAAGCAATCTGTACATTTTTCCCCCTCCATATAATTAAAAAATACACATACTTTTTGATGGATTAAAATAAATTATAAAAATCCCTCTCTAACAACTGACAATTTATATATCATGTTTTAGCCCATTCCAATTCAAAAGGTCTGGGATATTAAATCTTTTTCTCCCTAAGTGGCTTGTGACCCAATAAAAGGTACAGAATCATCTCTGTAATTATTTTGCATGAAATAAGGCTAAATTTTTTTTGATAATTTTTTTCAGAGCCACAGTTCATCATTGAAGTGATTAAGTCTAGTCCTTTCCCAAAGGCTGCATTTAAGCAAGAAATTTTCTGTACCAATACATTAAATTCAGACCCATTAAACCAGTAGTTATTATGGTATCTCTAGAGTGGCACTTTTTTTCTGACATGGGAAAAAAATATGAGAGAGAAAGCTGGTAGACCTAGTAGCAGAGATTTTGATAAAACACTACAGAAAAAATTGTGATGGGGAGATAAGATATCTCTTTAAAATGTACTATTCAGAGTACTTTTTTTGAATGACCACAAAATGATTCTCATAACAATCATCTTATCACCTTAAGAGAGCACATTCACAGTTATTAGTATTGTTTTTTTTTAACCTGCACCTATTATTTCATCAGTATTGGGAGCACCAGGTAAGAAACTCCCCCTTTCAATGGCAAATTCATACTCATTCTACGTCTCACAGTCAAAGACATTGAGAAGTAAAGTGATTTGTCCAGGGTCATACAATCAGTATGTGTGAGAGCCTCAAGGTAAACTCTCTAATCCCTAACAAACTGCTTCTCAAATGTCATTTTTTGGACACAGATCTGATGAGACATGATTAACCAAAGGAAGTGCACCAAATAAATTTCCTGTTTGTGCTTGCCAGTTTTAAACTTGAGCTTCCTAGTACTTCTCAATTTGATACGTTAGTAATGAAAATAAGAACCCTTTATCTTTAGGAGGAAAAATCAATTTAGTTCAGCCTTTTGATATGTGTCAGAACTCCTTTTTAAAATCTCATCTGAGGAGCCCCAGCTGCTAAAGAACTAAATATATCAGAGCTTTTGACTAGGTGTGTCTAAAGAGCAAAATAAACCTACCGCAGGTGAAAATCCAGAACAGTCATGAGACACAACACAGATAAGGAGGACATAAGGAGGGAAAAAAAAAAAAAAATTAAAACATCCACACACAAACATTAGGAAAAAAACCACAGAGAAATGACTTTTTCCCATAAATATCATTTGGGTACTTGTATTGGTATTTTGGGGTCTTTAAATTTGGAGATCAAAAGTTTGCCTGTAAAATTTATGTTGTGTGCTGTATGTCTAGGATCCAAAGGGTCTTGTACCCTCACCAAATCTTATTGGAATTATTTGGGGAGAGAGAGAGAGAGAGAGAGAGAGAGAAAGAGAGAGAGAGAGAAAGAGAGAGAGAGAGAGAGAAAGAGAGAGAGAGAGAGAGAAAGAGAGAGTGTATCTCTGTGTGTGAAAGAGAAGAGGGGAAGGAGGGAAAGAGGGTGAGAGAGGACATGTGGATAGTTTCATTAAATATATGCATATTCTTGAACTTTGCAAATTCCATTTCCTTGAATTATTAGAGAGGGGAAAAAAAGCAATGATGTTGGGAAGAATTCAGAGATTATGCTATGATTGATGATGCTTTTAATAAACTTGGAGAATTGTAGCCTCTCTAAATGACTCTTGTTTTGGGGTCATTTCAGAAGTATGAAGGCCACATGGCATGCTGTATCATTATTACAGTTGTGTAACTTTGAATTCATTAAAGTACTCTATGTTCAAAAAAGCATAGGAATGGGACCTTTGATTTCATTGGCATTAGGGGTTTTCTGGATGAGGAAACTCCATACACCAATGTAGACTGTCATCTTTTCTTCAATTATGGGAGTTATAATGATTTTCCCAGAGTGACAAAGTCAGAAGTTATAAGAGATAGGACTTGAATCTAGGTGTTCCTGGTCCCACAAGCTGATTTCTATCTCTTTATACTGCCTTTCAAATATGCCTCCCCCAAATCTACCAAGGTTGTAAAAGTTACTGCTAGTTCTTTTTTCCCCTTGTTTTTTTTTTTTTTTTTAAGTTTCTGCACTGATAATTGGTGTTATATAATGCCTTCTCAAAGACTGCACATTTTATCCAGTCTTCTATTGCCATCCTCCCTAAAAATGCATAATGAATCTGTTATCAGTCATTTTTGCTTGTCAAAAGTATTGCAAGCACCTGCAGATAGAAAAGATTTTTAATAGGGCCTATTTTCATTTACTAAACTGTCTTCCATACTGTAATTCAATTGGCTATAAATTATAAATGAGTTGTTGTTAAAATTCAATGTCATCAAAGATACACAAACATGATACTGACTATCTGAGATTCAAAGTTATTTTTCTAAGATTTCATTTTATTGTTTAATATTCCTCAGATGGCAATAAATGGGATGATTAGGTTTAATGATTATTGTTAATCCCAATTCCCTCCAGATTATGGATTGGTGCTTCCAAGATTGTGTGTACTGAGATCATAGTCATTTGTCCAGGTCATAATAAAGGTAATAAACACCACATCCTCTACTATTAGAAACAGCTTTACATAATACAGAACAAAGTCCACAAGGATTGCTCTCAAAAGTACAAATCACTTGTCCTACGAATAAATGTTTGAGTTGCTATCATTTAGTATCATTCAGTTTGATTAATTATAATTTCCAGGATATAGAGAGATGATCACATTTGAATATTTTAGTCAGTGAGAATCCAAGACATCATATTTTCATTGTTAATGTCCTTTCAATCTTAGTTAAAAATTAATCTAAGTATATTTCAGTCCATAACCATGTAAAAGAGTATCTTACATGTAATATTATAAAAAGTTTTCAAAAATTCTATGCTAAGTACTGTTTGCAACAGAAAGTATTTAAATAAAGGATGTGATTTAAAATGTCATTTTTTCCCATCACATTACCTGAAGCAAAGTCCCTGAACAGAAGTGAACCTGAAACTTAACTAAATCCATGATCTTGGACCCTGGTGCCACGACTAAAAATTACCAGGAAATTTAACCCTTTATGTACATAAATCTCTTGGAAGTATATTCAGGCATTTAAAAGGACAGCATGTCATAAGGGCATGGGGGAAGAGGTGGCAAGAACAACTAAGCAAATAGTTAACTGCATTTTTAATAGCGTTTATCTAAAAACACTCACACTGTATCTCCAAAAGAAGGATTTTTTTTTTAAGGAGAAGGAAAGAAGAGGTCTGGGCCAAAGACTTTCTTGGTAATTAGGCAAACAAAATGGAAAGGTTAATAATATACAAACTGCTCTCTGAAAAGGAAATAAACATTTGAAAATTTAAGAATTTAGTCAATAACACTACAGGAGAGATTCTTTAATAACTATATATAAAGGTAGTAGTTGATAGGAAATAAAATCAGGAACTTTACATTGTTTTCTGGATACAATGTATTTGAAACTTTTTAAAGTCGCAAATAGTTGACAAAAAGTATTTTTATTTTTCCAGTAGTAAATTTCATGTAAATTAGATTCTTTGAAAATATTCTACCCTAAAAAGAGGAGTATAACTGATGCTTAATTTTTTAGACTTTGGTCAAAGCTAAGATGATGTTCAATTAACTCCAATTAACTACCAAATCCAAACTCAAACACAATATTCACATTAGTTCTCTGTAGTCATTTGTGTAGCAATTTTTATAGAATCTAATGATCCCAAATAAAGTAAATACAGAAATTGGGCTTTAATTTTCATCCTTTATCTGAAACTCAAACTTCTCCCTTTTAACTGAATACATGATTTTCCACTGCTTATTCTAATGTTTGTCCTATCTTTTCCAAAAAGACTAATGACATCATAGGTAATGTTTTCAGTCATGAGTGAACCGGATTTAAGAGGCAGAATTGTACAAAGCTGTCAGCCTCACTCTCTCTTCCAGATAAAACTGGCTTACCCTAATAGGAGAATCAATAATGTAGTATCTTATTGGCAACAGAAATATGTGTCTAATAAGCTAGTTTTCAAGTCATCACTAATTCTTATCAGTGAAAAATCTATTGAGACCAATATAGAAGAAAGAAGGCTATCAATTGTTTTCCATGTTTGTCATTAGTTTTTAATTTAATGTTTTTAATAATTTTTAAATAATTTTAAATAATTTTTAAAATAATTTAATGTTTTTTAATAATTAAGGTCTGTGGAGCAAAACCAAAAGAATATTTCAGTCTTTCCAATTTGCATGAGTCATCAAGATGTGGAAGGGTGATATTAAAGTTTAGACTACAAGGATGGAGTTTTCTTCTTAAGATAAGGAACAGCATTATATAATACAAAGAATATCTTTAGATAAAACTTTGGATTTATCTTGAGAAAACTTGAGTTCAAATTCCAAATCTGCCATTACCCTCTGTGATTTTAAGCAGATTATATTAGTCACCTCTTCAGGTCTAAGAGTTTTCTCCTTTGTGAAATGAAGGGCTGAGAGCTACATGAGCTCTAAAGTTCTTTTAAATTACATAAGTAAATCTAATTTCTTTTCCAGCAGATCCATTTCCTCTGCAGATAAAGAGAAAGAAAAGGGTGGACTAGGAATTGGGAGAAGGTTGGAGATCAAAAAATATGATAGAAGCACTTAACAATGAGGACAAGGTCAGAAGTTAGGAAAGATCATATAAAATGGTGACATTCCAAGGCAGAACAATCATTAGGAAAGTTAATTGTGATTCACTGGAAAGAATGCATTTGGAGTCAGAAGAACTTGGTTTAAGTATTGATAAATTTACATATTATTTGTGTAACTTTAGATAAGTGATTTAGCTTCTAGAACTCACTTTCCTCAATTGTAAAATGAGTGGGTTGGGTTACATGACCAAGTCTACTTTAGATCTAAATCTTTGATGGAGTTTTTAAGTATTTCTTGTATCTTTGTAATTTTCTCAAGTTTGTTGTTTTTAACTTCTCAGTTTCCATCTGGTTTCTTAAAGTAAAAACCCTTAGGAAAATTGAGGGGAGGTAGGGAACAGGAAAGGAACCTGGGGAAAAACATTCTGCTATACTGAAAAGTATAAGGAGAGAAAGGGGGTATATAAATGTGTGGAGGAATAGATGGGTGATGATATCAAAAGGAGTATAAGCAGATTAAATATCTATTATTCTGTGAAAGAAAGAGAGAGGTAGATAAATAAATCAGAAATTAATCACAAAAAGTCTCCTTGACGGTTTATTATCCATAAGATGGTGGATGTTTCTTGCAGATGACTCTAGTAAGGGTGCCAATTTTTTATACCTATGATCAAAAGGCTACATAGCAAATTGGAAGGAGTGAATATTTTGCTCTTGTTATGTTATACTTGATCAAATTGCTTATGAAAACAAACGTGTGTCCATATAGGACTTCTAAATATAAACAAGTTGAAAGAGAATAGAGGATCAGACCATTTTTTCTTTGCCTCTCTCATTTTCCCCCCTCTTGGAATGTTTTTGAAGCAATCAATATATGTTTCTTGTCTAGAAAAGAACATGATTTAGGAAATTTAAACTGGTTAACTCAGAGATTTCCACTCAGTATTCACATGTTTCTTTGCTATGATACTCTTTGGGAAATCTTAGATTACAATAATATTATTATATAATAATATATCATCTATATTACATGTAATACATTATATAAAATTCTATTACACATTATTATTCCTCTGAAATAAACAGAGATATAAGTAGGAATTTTTGCATTTGGGGCAAGCACCAAAAGATGCTCAGGCATATAAAATGGAGTACATTCTCAGGTGAGTGGTACTGGTGAGGGAAGAAGGGTGATTTAATAGTTCTGGAGGGGAGAGAACTGAAGAACTCATTTGAATCTGTCCTTTGGTGTACTCTGATTACAATTATTCCTGATATTAAAGTGTTAAGCTCTACTGTTTCTTTGCTATGAAGGGACTATCAAAGCTGTTAGCATCTTCTAAATCTGATATCCTCTAAATCCAGCTGCCTCAGGGAAGAGTCATGATTACCCACTTCTAGTTATAGTCCTTTTATATTTATAATATAAAATTAAAAATTTTAATATTATATAAAGAAAAGCTGATTAAAGGACACAAAAGAGTTCAAATTAAAATGTTTTAGCCAAGGTTACCTAGGAAGTTAATACTTAAGTAGGAAGAATGAAATATTTTTTCCCACCATGCAGATATAAACTCCCCAAAGAACCCCCATAGGCACCCCCAACTCCTATCAATCATTAAAAATCTAAATTGAAAGACACCCAATGTAATGATCACATTACCTGATCTTTCATGGTCTTCCCTAAGTCTTTTACATCTTTCATGTTTATGGCATTTTTCCCACCCTTTTCCTTTCCCTTCTTCTTGTTCTTCTTCTTGAATAAACATTTCTTACAGATACAAAAGCAGCAGGTCAGGATTAAGAGAACTGCCACTATGGCTATGGCTATTAAGGCCCACGGTGGCACTGAAAGAGAAAAAAGCACAACAAAGGGATACAGTTAATCAGATCTGCAGTAACTTTGAAATCATTTAGCTAGAAAATTTATAGTTAGGATTTATTTTTAAAGTGTTAATGTTTACATACATACATGTACATTGCATATTTCTTAATTACATTTTATATAACTTTATATAACAATTAGAACAAAAATAACTCTGTGTGCTTATAGGCAGCTAGGTGGCACAGTAGGCAAATATGTGGTTCAGTGGATAGAGAATTATCTTGAATTCAAATCCAGCCTCAGATATTTATCAGTTATATGACTCTGGGCAAGTTATTTATGCCTTTTTGCCTCAGTTTCCTCATTTGTAAAATGAGCTAATGATGGAAATGACAAATATTTTGCCAAGAAAACCCAAAATGTGATTGTGAAGAGTTGCACATGATTGAAAGGACTGAACAACAAAAGTGTCTACGTGTACTTTTGTACTAGACAGCTAAATGCCTCAATGAATAGAGTTCTGGGCCTGGAATCAGGAATATTTGAACTCATACCCAGTCTTAGATATTAGTTATGTGATCCCAGATAAGTCACTTAACCTTGGTTTGCCTCAGTTTCCTCATCTGTAAAATGGGAATAATAATAGTAACTACATCACAGAGTTCAAATGACTAAAGTGCTTAACACAGTGCTTGGCACATAGTAGATGCTTATTCCTTTCCCTCTTTCTCTTAAGTACAAGGATTCTGATTGAACTGGTATAGGGAATTCCTGGTGAGAGATTCCCTTTACCACTGTAAATTAGAGAGTTATACTGAGTGAGAGATTTAGTGACTTGTGCAGAGTCACACAGGGAGTATGTCAGAAGTAGGAGATTTAAACTTGGATCCTTCTAATTTGGAGATCAGCTCTCTAACCATCACAACATGTTATCTTTCAAATAAAATATAGTATTATGAAAGCACCTAATTTTGATTACATTTTGTCATATTTCAATATATATATATATATATATATATATATATATTTTAACAATCAACCTATCAATATTTATTAAATACCTATTATGTCCTGGGTGCTAGACATAAACGTGGATAAAAGTGAAATAATTTTTACCCTCAAGAAATTTATATTCCTATAGATCTCATAGACAATTGTGCTAAATATTTATTTTAAAACCAATAACAGAAACATTTGTAATTGTGAACATACTATGCAAGCTTCAGTTATTAAAAATAATAAGAATGAATAATTGGATTTTTGCAGGATAAGACTGAAACAAAATGATTTTTCTAAAAAGTTATTTAAGAATTGAGTGTAGAACTTTAGTTATCTTCATTGTGTCTAACTCCTTCTGACCCCTTTTGGATTTTCTTTTTGGCAAAGATATTGTAATGATTTGCCATTTTCTTCTTCACATCATTTTCCAAATGAAGAAACTGAGGCAAACCATGTTAAGTGACTTATCCCGAGTCACACGGTTAGTGAATGTCTGAAGACAGCTTGAACTCAGGAAGATGAATCTTCCTAACTTCAGACTTGGTACTCTATCCACTGCACCATCAAGATGTCCAAGAATCTCTCTACCAAAACAAATTTGTCTGTTTTCTACTACGAATGGCCAGAGATTATTGTCTAGGGAACTAAGAGGTTAAATGACTTGCTTAGGATCACACAGCTAACATATGTCAGAATTAAGGAATTTAAAACTAATCCTTCCTAGTTTTGATGTCAGCTCTCTAGTTATTATGCCATGTTGTCCCTCAGCCTTGTAATATGTGACCAAAACATACAGTATATTGTTAGAGATAATGGCATTTTGATGATGAACTATCATTCTATATGATGTTATTTATTCTCCTTATCAAGCCGTTGTAAGAGTTTTCTAAAAAGCAAGATAAAAGACTTTTAAATTATGCAGGACAAAAATGAATTAATTTTACAAGTTCATAAAAGAAAACAGACAGTAGAAGCATAGGAAAATTATTTATTAAAAAGAGCTGGAGAGATTGGATTATACCACTCCAAGAGTTAGTCCAGCCATTGCTTCTTGAAGGGAAATTAAAGGGCTTGATATAATATTGTAAGTAATTTTCTGATTTTTGTTAAAAGTTTCATTTTTTAAAAAATGATGTTGAACCCCAAATTTGTTTTTGAATTTTATTGAATTTGTTTAAAGAATACTCAAAATGCAAAGAGAATTTCCTGTATAATTAATTAGGTTATGAAATCTTGAGTAGAAAAATATCCAGACTGTGGCTCTTTTAGGAAGTAATCAGGTGTGGATGTAGATTTATAGTTCTTATAGATGCATTTTCCCTACCTCTAATTCAGAGCTTCATTACTTCTCTCCTGGATTATCCTCCCAACCACTTGCCATACTTCTACTCTTTCACCTCTCCAATCTATGTTAGACATTGACAGCAATGGAAATTTCCCAAAGTACAGCTCAGATCATTTCATTCTCCTGCCCTCAACCCTTCAATGACTCTCACTGACTTTAGACAATTTTCTTACTCATTAGTGTGTCATTTACATGAATTAAAAAGAATTTATTAAATACTTACAGGTGCCTGTACTAAATCTTGGTATATAAATATAAAAGTTCAGAAAGAATCTGACCTCAAGTAGCCCACATTCTAAAAGAAGAAACACCAACAAGCAAGTCAAGCATTTATTAACAACTTTTTATTAGGCGGTGTGCTAAATGATGGAAAGCAACACAGGTAAAAGAATGATGACCAAGAATGTGATGCTTTGGTTTGGGAAAATCACAGGAATGGTAATCATCACAGTCACAGGGTGACAGTGAATCACCTTTCCCCAGAAATGGCAGTGCTTACTAAATTATTATTCTCAGGATCAGAGGTAGAAGGGAGTAGAGGGAACTTATGTGTGAGATAATAGGGCAGGATGGCAAATAAGATTCATTGTGGAAGCATCTGAGATTGCCTAGTCGTGGGGAACTCTCACCAATTAGGAGAGCCTGGCTCCAAGTTAGGAAATAGATGTGGAGTTCTAGGTCATTCAAGACCCTCTAACATTTAACCCCATCAAGACTACTATGCTTTTCATTCATCTTGCAAGTCCTAAGCCAGTATACCTAGACTTAGACTACTAAGATTAACCCTATTAAGATCCACTTGCACATTTGCTTGATGTGCCTAGTATACAAACAATATCTTTTCCCTTTCAATATCCACTCCTTTTTGGAATTTCCCCCTCTCTAACAGGGACACCACAAACAAAAACCCTAGGTAAAAATCTTGGGGCCATCTTCAACAGATAGTTTTCTTTCAACTTACATGTCTAATCAGTTTTACTTCCTTGTTGGCACAACAGTGGCAATACCCACTCTAGACAAATTGGATAAGTTGCCACTGCTGAGACACAATGTCCTTTCTGCTTTTCTGCCTGTCTTTTGATGTCTTGAAGAATGTCCTTTCCTTCAAATTTCCACTGAAACTCTCTTCATCCTTTAAGACCCAATTCAACTTCTATTTTTTTCCAAGCATCATTCTCTCCAACAGGTTTTGCTTGTTCATCTTCTGTAAACACCATGTCCATTTTATTTCCTTTACTAAACTTTTCAAGGGAAAAGATAATTTCTTATTCATCTTTCTCTCCCCCCACAGAACCTAGCATAGTGCCATTGCTCTCAAATTCCTCTGCCTGGTTTTTAAGATGTTCTGCTTCTACTGCACATACTTTGACATCTATCACTGCTCCAGGATGATGAGGAAACTAAAGCTGAGAAAGCAATAAGCATCATATAGTGTCTACCATGTGCCTGGCACTGTACTAAGTGCTTTATCTTATCTGAACCTTATACAATTCTGGGAAGTAGTTGCTATTATTATCTCCAATTGACATCTGAGGAAGCTGAGGCAGAGGAGGCTTCCCCGGGATCACATAGCTAGTAAGTGTCTAAGTTCAGGTTAAAACTCAGGTCTTTCTGCTTTCAGGCTTGCCGTGCCATCTTGCTGCTGAAAAACGTTGACGAGAGCCATATAGCTAGTGAGTATCTAAAGCAGGATTGAACTCTTCCTAACTCTCCGACTGTGTAGTAGATATCTTGAATCAGATGTCCCATTATCCCTTTAAACTTATGTCTAAAATTGTGTCCCCCCCAAGTCCTCTCTTCTTCCTAACTTTCCTATTATTGGTAGGGATATGTCCATCTTCTCAAACTCTCAGGCTTTCAGCTTCAAATGTTATGTTCAAAATCGCACTCTATCTGTCAATAAAAAATTATAATAATAATAATAATAATAAAAAATCGCACTCTACACTGCCACCTTCATAACATCTCTTGTTATGTCTCCTTTGAAACTATTATCAGCTTAGTGTGGATCCTCATCCTCCTATACAAGGACTGCTGCACCAGGCTGCTTTGGCTGGTCTCTCTGTCTCAAATTTCTCCCCAATCCAATCTATTCTCTCCTCAATTATCAAATTGATCTTCTTTGAGTATAGCTCTGACCATTTCACCTCCTCTGTTTAATAAACTCTAGTGGTCCTCTATCACCTTTAGGATTTAATATTATACCATCTTTTTGGCATTCAAAGCCTTCATGACCCTTCTTGCCATTTTATTATCTTTACTCCTTATACTCAACATTCTTTGTGATCTAATGATCACAACCTCCTTGCTGCTTTTCACACACAATATTCCATATCTTAACTTCAAATATTTTTTACCAGCTGCTCCTCAAGCTTGCAATTCTCTCTTATCTCAATCTCAGAGTTTCTTTGGCTTCCTTCAAACCTCAGCTAATATTTGATATTCTGTAAGAACTCTTTTGAATCTTTCTAAATGTGAATGCCTTCCTTCTGAGATTATGCCCAATTTCTACTGTATATAATTTGTCTTGACAAAATGAAGAAGAGCATTCCAGGCTTGGGAATGAATTGAGTAAATGCTCAGAGGTAGACCATAGCCGGTTGAGTTTGTAGAACAACTGGTAGTCTGGAATGTTGAAAGCATGAAGGGAAATAAAGTACAATGTAAAATTAAGCTTAAAATTAAATGTAAAATAATATTTAAATATAAATATAAAATCAAGTTTAAAAAATAATACCTAGACTCTAGAGGGTTTTAGGTAGGGAGCTAGTAAAGGCTCTTGAGCAGAAAAGTAGGAATTACATGTGGATTTATAGAGTGGATTACAAATGAGTTTACATGTTCAGAATGATGAGTCACTTTATTGAAAGTTTTGCAAAGGATGAGACCAGAGGAAAGAAGCAAGAAGAAAGGTAGATTTTTATTGACTAGATACATAAACTCTTTTTTTATTTATCTGAGGCAATCTGGGTCACACAGCTATAAGTGTCTAAGGCAAGCCCTCCTGACTTCAGAAATGATGCTCTATTGACAAGTAAATTCTTCTGGAACAAACTGAAACAAACAGTTGTGTCTTCTGTCCTTTCCCAATTCAATGGCTAAATTAATGCAGATGTTTCAGTATCCTGGTTTTTGGAATGGCTCCCTAGGGGATATACCTACTGAAAGTGATGTCATGGTTCTAATCCAGAAAAAGCTTGATTAACTTTTATTTCTTCTTTCATTGTGTTTTACAAGGACATTTCTAAATTAGCTATCAAATACATTTCCTTTTAAATAACTTTAAAGCTAAAATATTTTTCCAATATGAGTTATATTATCTGGACCTGGCAAGAAAGGTTTGTAATTCTCTGTGGGATCTTTATGAGAAAATCTCAAAGGTAGGTAAAGTGACAGGTTCAATATAATCAGGACAGAAATCCAGCAATAACAGAATATTTCTTACCTCTAACATGCCTGTATTTTGACATTTTAGTTAGTGTCTCAGTACTGGAGCAAGATGCATCTCATCCATTTAATGAAATATCAATATTTTTTCTTCTCTCTTGTATATAGTGATGCTCACTGACATCTGCTTGTTATGCAAATAACAAGCATCCATTTCCAGAACATTGAACACAGATGGGTAAAAGGAGGAGGAGCAACTTATCAATATATAAAGAACTATTTTGACATTAACTATCACGAGAATTTTGGCACATTTTGCGTCTAGCAGCAATGATTGTGACTGATTAGGGATAAAATACATATTTATGACAATAGTTCTATAAAATTGGACCCTCAAAAAATCAGATCTTATGTTTTAAAAGCTATAGCCAAATGACAAGATGTAAATGGGAACAAATCTGGAAATATGTGAGGTAATATCCCATTAGCCATCTTGGGTGAAATAATATTAAATTCAGGATTTGAAGTAAAATGCAAAAGAACAGACTAAAAGACTAAGTTAACTAGTTACTAGGCCAAATAAAAGATTTCCCTAAATAACCTGAAAAGGACTTAAAGATCTACTTATGATTCTTGGCTCTTGGGGGCCTTAGAGTTTCCCCTCCCTCTGGTGTAACAATGAATATATTGCATAAATCCCTGGGAGGAAATTCTCATTCATTCATTCATTCACTCATTCTTTTATTTATTCACTTATTCATTCATTCAATGGATATTTCTTGATGATATTCTCCATACTTAGAGTAGTAATAGCTAGTATTTACAAAGTTCTTTAAATATTTGCAAAGTATCTTTACATATATTTATTAGTGAATTAATGTGTGATAATTTGTTCATCTATGGCCTGTGTCTTCAAGAAACATAATTTCTCTAGGTACATGTCTAGTACAAGAAAAATGAATGAATGTATATATGGAAAAAGCAGCACCTGGAAAATGGAGGCTTAGGAGTCTAACCCTGGTTTTTACCCCAGGCAATTACTCTCCAGTTCCAGTTTACTTATTAGCCAAAGAAGAGCATTTAGACTTAAATGATCTTTTCTAGCTGTCATTTTAAAGCCCTTTCGAACTCCCACATCCTAATGTTTCACGTCCAAGCATTCCTTGTCTTACCATTTTATGTTCTGAAATTCCTCTCCCCTCCCCCAGCTCAGTTACTTCCATGGTGTAAGGTCCCATCCAAATCTAGTATTCTATGATTCCATAATGTAAAATATACAAATTATATGATAGATATAAATTATTTGTTATGATTTAGATATATTTTAAATGTTTAGAGTTGGGGAAACTAAGTTTTTGTTCTATCCTTCTTTCATAATATATCTTCCATTCAACCATTCTCTTCTCATTTCCAATGCAACTCTTCTAATTAAAATCTTTTTTTATCTCATACCTAAATTGTTAAAGAGGTTTTTGGAAGATTGAACTGAAAGAAAACTAGGAAATCTTCCAAAAACCTCTTTAACAATTTAGCTATGAGATAGCTAGAAGCTGAGGATATAAATATAGAAATGGACCATCCTTTCCTTCAGGAAACTCACATTCTATATGTCGTATCCCATAATATATACCAAATTAATTTTCCTAAAATGCTACTTGTGTCATTCTTCCATTCAAAAGCTTCCTAATGACAATCAACAAAATTCAAACTTCTTAGCCTAACATTTAAAATCCTTTTTTCTTCTATTTTTTACACCTAATTCATTCAAATCTTGGTCTGCTACCAATTCATTTTACTTAAGGTCATAAGATTTGAAGCAGAGGGAATCTTGGAGATCATGTTGTTCAATTCCCTCCTTTTAAATAATAAGGAAACTAAGGACTAGAACCACCTGCCCAATAAAGGTAAGAACATGGGCTTAAAACCTAGAACTTCAAATTCCAAATCTAATACTCTTTCAAATATACCATGTTAGATCCCTAACTGATGAGGTCCTGGGTAACTAGATGGGATTGGCAAAGAAAGCCTGAAGTACTGATAAGATCACTCCTTAAGCCAAGCAAAGAAAGGCACTGATGGGGATCAGCTCAATCCTACCCTTATAGAGGTCTTAGGTAACCCCATCTTATTGTATCCAATCAAAAAGCCAAGACATGTCAACCCCCTGAGGTTAAATTTCCCGTATAAATCTGCTCATAGCCTATACCATCTTTGTTGAATCCTTTTTGAGTTAGCCCACCACAACATTCTGCCTCATGGTACCTTTCTCGTTCTCCCTCCCCCATATGTCATGGTATCTTTCCTCTCATCCCCCTACCATGCCTTATGGTGTCTTTCCTCTCATTTCCCCCACTATACCTCATGGTGTCTTTCTCCTTGTTGTAGCTAACTAACTCTTTTAGGGTGCTTTTTCCCTTCTAGTATTTAGCCTGCCAGTTAATAGATACTCCCATCTATCTCACAGAGTATTCCCTTTTTCTTGGTTAATTGTTAATTCCACTAGAAAACTTGTCTTTTCTATTGTTGTTAAAACTCTTTCCTTGCTAACTATATGTTCTCCCAATTCTATTTCATATTTACTACTCCTGATATCTACTTTACCTCTTCATTTACAATCTCTTCTCATAAACCTACCTTTTGTTAAAGAGAAAAGCAATTGTGAATTCTTCACATGACAGAACCTAACATTTGGTGCCAAACCTCAATATTTGGTGCCAATTGCTCTCCTCAGTTTTATCATTTTGTGCCTTCATCAGTCTTATGATTTGGTATGCTGAATCTCAATGTCATCATTTACCATTCAGTACACTAAATAGATCTGTTTATCTTATACTTAATTTTCATGAATTATTTTCTCTTGGACTTTTTTCATATTATTTTTTTATGCCTGAGTTTCTCCTATTTTCTCTGCCTAGGAGAATCTTGTTTACCTTTCAAGATCTGTTTCAGAGATAACTCGATGTGAAGCCTCTCCTGACTACCCTTCTAAACTTTACTAAAGTTATTACTTATTTGGCAATTACTCTCATCTTGCTTCATGTGACTTTTTCTGTTTTGTCTATTCCTTAATACTTAAAGCAGATTTAGAACTTTCTGAAGGTAAGAAGACTGTGTTTCATCCTTTTCATAGATCTGAAATGCTTAGAAAAGAGCTCTTCATGTATTAAAGATGAAACAAAACATAAAAAAAATATATTCACATTTAGGTGGTGTTTAAGCATTTCCTTAAGAAAATATTTCATTACTCCCATTTTACAGATGGGTCTCATAAAGATGAAGCAACTTCACCTTTCATAGCTATAGCATGCTGGAGATATGATATAACTCAATTTCAGCAAAGCATTGGACAAAATCCTATCTGTATAACATGGAGAAATATAGGCTAGATAATGCTGGAAGATTCAAAACTGTTTTGATATCTTAACTCTGAAAGGAGTCATTAAGAGATGAATATCAATGTGGAATCAGGCCTCTATTGGAGTGTTCTTGGGACCTATCCCTGTATGCTGTTCAGAAATTTTAACTGTGACTGGATTAAAGACATAGATGATAAATCTGAAAAACATGTAGATGGCATAAAATTGAAATGGGAAGTTAATATGTTGGGATTAGTGGGGGTCAGCACCCAAAAGAATTTCAGAAGGTTAATGTAAACCATTAATAGAATTTTTAAAAATTTAAGTTCTTATGTCATAACTATTATACTATGAGAAATGAGGAAATAGATGATTTCAAAAAAGATATAGAATACAGAAGAACAATTTACACAATGACAACAATATCATAAAAGTGAACCATTTTAAGAACTTTTATAAAGTGATGAATAAAATGAGTTGAATCAGGAGACCAATTTCTACATAAACACTGGAAAAACACAACTTTGAAAGTTGTAAAAACTATGATTAATGTAATAAACATTCATGATTCCAGAGTATAGATGATGAAATATGCCCTACATTATAGAAAGGTGATGAGTTAAAATACAGACTGAGACATATATTTTTGCAAAAAGCCACCGAAGGAATTTGTTTTGCTTGACTTAAATTATTTGTTATAAGAAATTTTTCTTTGCTTTTTTTTTTTCTTTTAAAGCAGAGTAGGAAGTGTGAGGGAGAGAGAATAGATTTCTTTCAACATTTTAAAAATAGAGAAGTAGGGGGAGTTATGTAAGTGTGAAAGGTATATATTTTGAAACAATATCACTTATAGTATGAGCTTTATTTATTTATTTTTATTTTCTTATGTGAAATGCCTTAGGAAATAGGTTTGTTGTTTTTAGTCATTTTTAGTCCTGATCTAACTCTTCCTAATTCTTTGTTTTGGGTCTTCTTTCCTCCCTCTCTCTCCCTCCCTCCTTTCCTTCCTCCTTCCAAGATACAGGAGAGATTTGCATTTTCTTTTCTACATCATCTTAAGATGAGGAAATTGAGACAAATAGGGGTAAGTGACTTGTCCAAGGCCACACAGCTAATACACATCAAGGGTAAATTTGAACTCAAGAAGATGAATCTTTCTGACTTCAGCCCTGGCATTCTATGCATTATGGTGCTCCTTAGCTGTCTCCTCAAAAAGTGGCAGTAATTTGTAAAAATAAAATCAAAAGACAACATTAAAAGTAAAAAAAATGCATAGTAATACAATGGGAGAAACATAATTTGACTTGTGTTCAGTTCTGGGTACCATATTTTGGAAAGGACTTTGACAAACTGAAGTACATTGGAAGGTTATAGGACTAGGTGTGAAAATCATGTCACAATCATTATATGATCAAAGTAGGCATCATTAAATAATTTGGTAATTCTTGAGATCACAGCCCATAAATAATGCTAGAATTTGAATCCAGGTTCTCTGATTTTACATCTGTATGTCTCTCTATCTTTCTCACTGTCTCTGTCTCTTTCTCTCTCTGTGTCTCTCTCTTGATGAGTCAATTGGGGTTAAGTGACTTAATAGCTAGAAAGTTTCTGAGGCAGAATTTGAATTCAGGTCCTTCTGACTCCAAGTTTGGTACTTTGTCCATTGTGTCAACTAGCTAATCCCTTTTTCTTTTTTTAATTGATCTTTGTTCTCAAGAGGACCATTACATCATGTCATGACATGCAAGTGAATTGGATTTGAGTAAGAGAAGGCTGTGCAAAGTCACCAGCATCACTTTCTCTTCCAGAGTCATATGAGTCTGTGGCCAGATAGAGATCAGGAACACTGGAGATGGCCTGTATGCAGTGAGAGACCTTAACATTTTTAAGCTAAGGTCTTCAACAAGTCTCAGTTTGACTGAAACAATGTCCATTCAGTGATTAAAAATCTATCTGGAAAGGGAAGACTTTCAGGTTTTCCAGCCAATAAAGAAACAAGTGTTACTTACATTTAATCTGAGGCAATCAGGGCCCAAACAATGACCAAATGGGGCTTGGCCTGGGACTAGGATATAACATTTCATAAATGCACCTCCTAGATATAGGATCTACATTTATTGTGCATTTACAGATATGTAATTTTCCACATAGCCAGTTAAAAATTAAATAGGAAGTTTTAAAGTCAGACTTTAAAGGCTTTAAAGTCAGAACAGAACTTTTCTATTCAACCACTTTCAGTCATATCCAACTCCTTGTTACCCCATTTGGTGTTTTCTTGGTAAAGATACTGGAGTTTTGCCATTTCCTTCTTCAGCTCATTTGAGATGTGGAAACTGGGGTAAACATGGTTAAGTGCTTGCCTAGGGTCACACAGTGATTGAGTATCTGGGGGTAGATTTGAAGTCAGGTCTTTCTGGCTCCTGGCACTCTATGCACTCTGTCTAACTCTCATAGCTAGCTCAAAAGTTTAACATGGCTATTTATTTAAAAGCTTCTCCCTAACAAATTCCTTGATTTCTTCCTTGTCCTATAGAGGTGATGATAATAATTCAATTCAATTTAATTCACTCCAGACAATTTTTCTCCAGTGTCTGGTGATTGACCATACAAAGACAGATTCTACCTAAAATAGGGAAAAATTCCATTCAATTTGATTTAGTAGGCTTAATTAAGCACCTACTGTGTTCCAAGCACTGTGTAGTGCTGGGGCTCTTGCAACAAACCAAAAAAACTTGCCCTTAGGACTTTACATTTTCTTGTATCTTACAAAAGTTTATTCCAAAAGAATTTTATTAAACTGGTCTAATTCCTGAATATTTTGCCTAACTTGCAAATAAACTTCTGTATGATCCATTATATAACTATGACTCATCAAAAAATATTAAGGAGTGATATTCATGCTTTTCTGAATAAGAATTCAAATTTCTTTATCTATTCATATAGCTTGGGTCCTCACTAAGCTATTAAAATTCACACTCCTCTACAAAAGAGCCTGTGAAGAAGATTATTAATGTTTTTAGGAGAATTAAATGATTATTCTTGGATAAGAAAACTTCCCTAACTGAAAACTATTTTATCTGCATATACACTAACGAAATAATGTAATTGTTCTAAATATGGCCACACTAAGAGTCTGTTTTAAACGATAAGGCAAAAGCATCCAATCTTCATGAAGCTGAAATACCTGAAATTTGACAAGAAAAATAATGTTTGGGCTTTAGTAAAAGATAAGCTGCAAGACAACTTTCCGTGGATTTAGATAAGGCCATGTATGGAGTTAGTTGAGAAGCTTAGATGTGTGCAGGCTTACAGGAAAAGGGCATTTGTCAGCATAAAGCAATGCCAGGTGAGTTGGCAGAGGTGATGGACATTCAAGGAACTGATCACTTCCAGAGCATATGGAAAGTTTGTAGGCATTTTCAATCATATTGTGGACAATGCAATTTCAAGGTTAAAGGGAAATCCATTTATCCTATAAAATTGGCAGTGAGTTTCTCTGTCTGTCTTTCTACTGGTCTCATAATACAATGCTGAAAGATATTTTTTTTCCCTTGCAGTTTTAGAAAAAAGAAGTAAAATTTACTCTTTTACTTGTCTTGGTTTTACATTTGAAGACCTCAGAATTAGAAAGGTGCTTTCATGTAAAGTGCCTGATCAATGGCTATGAAATTATATTCTTGTGTTTTTGTTTCTTCAAACCCCCTTATGACATTGATTAAGATGTCAAAAATGTATAAAGTGTTGAAGATGGCAAGTGTTTATGATGGCAACAGATGGATATCTGTTTGGTATTTCAGTTTTATTCACTGATTTTCTCATTCATTCAATAAGCCTTTAAAGGCTTTAAGAGACTTTTTAAAAAAGCATTTATTGTAAGGTTTGATGGTATTTTTAGTTAGTTGGTCTCCTGGGAAAGTATAGACTAGTGAGAATTATTGGAAAAAGTCATTAATGATGAAAATACTAAATTTTAACAAGAGGTTGATGAAAATAAAGATGTAATTATTTTCACTATCCAAGTTCACATACTTCTCCCTCTGGGGCCATGGATGACAAGTTAAGATTACCCTAATTTACTGCATTCAAAAGAGAAAGTACTGTGGTGAGAGAGATGTGAGTCCCAATCTGATCTCTGACAATTATAGCCAGATGACCATGGATAAACCACTTAATCTCTGGATCTCTGATTCTTCAGTTGTAAAATGTAGGGGTAGGATTAGATGACCTCTAGGGTTCTTTTCCAGTTCAATATCACTGATTTGGGGAACAAATACACAGTAATCCTATTATTCTTCTGGGAAGTCTAGCTTTAGAGATTTGTCAACTTAGATTTGTCTAAATTTTTTTTTTAAAAGACTCTTATTCTTTCGCTACAAATACATTATTTTCCAGAGCACCATCCATTTATCAGCAACTCCCCCTTTAAACTTCCTAACCTTGAAATACTGAAAAATGTCTGAAAAGTCTCATAAAAGTCTTTGATTAGAAAATAACCTAGGTATTTTATATGTAAAAGTTCTTTCCCTCCTTCCAAAAGCACTTTCCTTAAAAACATTTCAAAATGTCAGTTTAACCTTTGAAAATAAAGAAATCTGTCTGGAAATCAAAAGGCAAGGTGTTTTAGTTGAACTCAAGCTATTCTTGCATACATAATAAAAATTTAAGACAACACATTCTTTTTTCCCCCCTTTCCATTAAGTAATAACTCTTTGAAGTTGGACTAGCCCACAACTGTTTACCTTTATGTTAAGCAAATAATGGAGTCAGCATTAGAATGTTAAAATAGGGATAATGATGAAAATGAATATAACAAAATGGCCTGCTTATATTTTGGATAATTAAGATGTCAATCTACCCCTTATAATCTAAGCTGAGTATTGCTAAGCAGTCATAAAGATAATGGCATGCTGAGATTTTTGACAATTTCTCTACTGGCTTAGGGAAATGTTTTTTCTTATAAATACTCTAGAGTCTAAAATGTTTATAAGTAAGACATTCTAAAGGAATAGCATGTGTTAAGGACCATGTGTAAGTGAAGGGGCAGGTCAATTCTCCCAGAGCCTCCCTCCATAGCTGTGAGTCATAATACTTGAAGGAGGTGCAAAGCAGCCTTTACTAAAGCAGATATTCCTTGTGGATTAGAAATGAAATAAATTGGAGGCAGAGGGGAAGAGGAGAAAGGTCAGAGAATGCAATTGTCTCTCAGTCTCCTTGTATCATCATCATCCTCTCACATGAAGAGATCCATTCTACAGGTCTGAGTTAGAACTCCAAGAGCCACTGACAGGTAGCTCCTGTATAACAACAAACATGTTTTAAAAGGATATGACCGATTTTTTTCCTAGTTGTATGTAGAGTTTGAAAAATAATTATTCAAGTTAACTATACTAAATAATTATTTGCTTTTTAAATATCAATTTAAATGATGATGTGATTTTTTTTTCATTAGTTACATTAGTAATAACCACAAAGTAGGTTTTTAGGTCCCATTTCTTCCAGATAATTCAAATTACTTTTTGACTTACTAGTTTATCTGGACCAATACTAGTACTATCCTTAATTATAAATGGAGAAACTGAGATACAGCAAGGCTAAATGTCATTCAAAGTCACCTGAAATTAATGGTGAAAACAAGGTAACTTGGGTAAGCTGACTTTTAGTCTAGTAGATTACTTATTAGACTATTATGGTACACACCTTGATTCAAAGAAAAGAACAGCAGATTTATATGAAAGTCTAGGTCCCAAAACTAGCTTTGTTACATAATCAGCTGCATCACCTTCAGTACTTGACCCCTTCTCTGGGCTTAGATTTCCTCATCTTTAAGGTAAAAGATGCTTGCCTATTTTACCTATATCAGGGTGGAAGGGAAGATCAGATGAAATAAGACATGCCAAGAACTACACAGATGTAAGTTATTATTATTCTGAAATTCAATATGACATAAGGTTCAAGTAAATAAATTCAGGCTGTGTAACCCTAGGCAAGATTCATCCTCTCAGTGCCCCTAGAAACATTTTTTTAGACTTAATAAGATGTAGTTTCTGGTATTCATTGGTAGAGGAAATTTTTCTCTGGGAGTTCTTTATACCAGAATTATCATCCCATGTGGACCATAATACTCCCAAGTACAGCTGAAATAGTTAACAAAAATAAATAGAATAAAATAAAACAGATAATATTAATACATAGTTTTAAAGTTAATATGCTAACTATATAGATCTTTATGTAATGTTCAGTGGTCCTATTTCTTTCTTTTTTTGCTGAGGCAATTGGAGTTAAGTGACTTGCCCAGGGTCATACAGCTAGGAAGTGTTAAATTTCTGAGGCTGGATTTTGAACTAATGTCTTCCTGACTTCAGGGCTGATGCTTTATCTACTGTGCTCTTTAGCTGCCTGAATGGTTCTATTTCTATTTGAAATTTCTTTGCCAAGAAAACCCCAAATGAGGTCATGAAGCATTGGACAAGACTGAAACAACTGAACAATTTCTAAGTGAATTTGACACAATTGCCCTATACCTAGGAAATGACAAGTCCTGATCAAATAAAAGTAAACAGACAAATAAATAAGTATGTATGTAGATTTATCTCTATTTTTGCATATCATGTTATTCAGTTTTTTCAGGCTCTTGGGGATCCCACTTGGGGTTTTCTTGGCAAAGATATTGGAATGGTTTTCAATTTCATTCTACAAATCATTTTACAGATGGGGAACTGAGGAAAATAGGGGTTAAACGACTTATTGAGAATCACACAGCTAGAAAGTATATGAGGCTAGATTTGAACTTAGATCTTACTAAGATCTACTGTGATACCCAGCTATCCATGTATATCATTGATATATACATATGCTCAGACACACATACATATATATATATATATGTATATGTATACACGCACACACATATATTAATTTCCCTTTTAACTGATATCATAGTCCTCTTTGGTAATGAAAACAAACAACAAAAGCAACAATCTCAACTTATGTAACATAAATAATAAACTTCACAATTCTTTCTTCATTTCTAACTAAACTCAAAATGGTCTACATATCCCAATAGGCAAAATCTTTTTTTTTCATTTATTTTAGTTCATCAATCTTCAAAATAAAGATTAGAAAGAGACATGTTTTTGAAGATGTCATTTGAATCATGACACAAATAGAAAATAAATTGAAATTTTCATGTGATTGTTGTAAGCAAAATAATTAATAGCTGAAAAGGTTGTTTCATTTCTTTATTTATTTTCTGGGAAATGGTTAATATGAAAATATTGTATTATTTAGAATCCTTTAAGGTCAGTAAGCCCAGACATTATCTGGAAGGGAGTATGACAGATATTTTTTTCTCTGATACCTGATGCTGATTAAAATTCATTGTGCATTATAATAGATAATTATCATGTTTTAGTAAATATTTCTGAGTTCCTTCCAACTTCATAACTGAAGCTTATCTCAATAATGCTTTTGAAATGAAAGAAGATCAAACAGAGAATACCATGGACTGGTGTTCGTTAATCCTTTAATGCCAGGAGTCAGTCCATGCTCATCTGAAAAACAAACTTGGCTTTTTTTTTTTTTTTTTTTTTTAAAGTTAAAGACTGAGGTGAGGGAAGAGATAGGAACAAAAAGGGGGGAAGAAGGTAAGAGAATATTTACTTCAAGAAGTATAATTTTGTTAGGATGAATTGGGATGGGAATTGTGTGAGCAGAGTGGAATGAATGAAGGAATGTTTCAGAGGTAAAAATGTCAATATTTGGCATCTGATTGACTATATGAGGTAACTGAAAAGTTGTGGATATCCAATAGAATAAATTGGGGGGAGGGGAGAAGAATAGGGAAGTTTGGAAGGGGAATAGAGGGATGGGTTGGGGAAATTATTTTTGTTTTGAAATATTTTATTTAGATGCCTCTGGGATTCATTTTGAAATATTTAATAGAAAGTGATGTGGGATAGGAACTCAAGTAAGAGGCTACAGTTGGATATATAGATCTGAGATTTATCTGCAGAGAGATGCTAAGTTAACTGATGAGAGTTAAAGAAATCAAAGTGAGAGAGGAGAGGCCAAAGACAGAGCCTTGGAATACATCTACAATTAAGGAGTTAAGAATCAAGTAATGAATTAGGCAGTAACAATGTGAGGGAAAACCCTGAGGTGAGAAACTATACAGGAAAAATGAATTGTCTGTAGTTTTGAAAGTTAGAAAGAGTTTGAAAGTGGACTTTTGAGGGAGGTCAAGGAGGCTGTGGTAAGATAAGAAGATAGCCAATTTAGCAAGGAAAGATCATTGGTAATTTGGTAAGGCACAATTTCCTTGTTCCAGACCCAATGCTTTCTTCCCCCCTTACTGTACTAAATTAAACAACTAACTAGTTTTGTGTAGAAAGATGATTGATTAACCTATTTTCATATACATGGAGTCATTTGCAAAGTTGCAATAATGTATTTAACTAGAATCAAGGGAAATTCCTTGGTCAGGCTTTCTGAAGATCACCATTTCTTTATTTGGCAAGGCAGATAGGTTATAATACCATGCAATCTGTTTCCATGGATCAGAATGAAGGCATATTAAGTATACAGTTAATTCAACATATTCTTTTGATCTAATTAGCAATATTCTCTGAGCTACTAAAATAGCTAAAATAGATATATTAGAGTAAGACTGTTTTCCTCACCTTCACTTTTACTTTTCTAATTAATTCCACCATTGGTCAAGTCAAATGATCTCTAGACCCTGGTTTCCTCAATTGTGAAAAAAAAATGTGCTGGAATAGATGATTTTTAGAGAGCCTTTTTGTTCAAAATCTCACAAACCATTTTCTTTCTGAACCCTATATTTCTATCTCATTCAACACTTCCCTCTCCTCCCACCAGTGTATTCTATTTATTTATATAATTTATAACCTACATTGCAACTTCAAGATTCTCAGTCCATCATTCTAGTTCTAGAATTTACACATTGAAAGTACCCTCTACACTATATGGGCTCTTCCTCTGATTTGATGACTTTTTCTAGAATTTCCATTTTTGGAGGGTGCCCATGTTAGCCATGTCTCATTCTTCTTCAAGCTGAACTCTGGGTTCCTCTACCATTCCAGATTGTCTTCTATCCTCCTTTAAAACAGCTTCCTATTATGCATTATCATTCCCCATTAAAATGTTACCTCTTTGAAGGCAGGGACTATGTTTCTATTTCTAGTTGTATTTCCAGATCTTAGAAAAATGCTCACATGGTGAACAATTACTAAATGCTTGTTGACTATCAATGTGGATGCTAGGAGAGAAGAGACAAAATACAGCAAACTACAGAATATTTACTCACTTCTATTTCTGGTGTCATTGGAACCATGGTGGAGATGGGGCAGTAATACCACCTACGTCATCTTTTCATGAGGTTGGGAAAATTTGGCAACATAAGGGTAATCACAGAGAAAGCTTCTATAGCCTCATACTCAGAGAGCTGGGCCTCCTTATATCAACAATCAATATGGCCATTTGCATACAATGTTTGTTGTTACCAGCATGACAATTATTTCAATAATATTAATACAAAGTCAAAGGTTTATATACTTTTCTTAGGAAAAAATAAACTGATATATATATATATATATATAATATATATTTCCCCCCCCATCTCAGACCTAGCAATTCACTGGCATGAGAACATGAACTGATTTTATAACTTTGTATGTGAAAGTTATACTTGTACATATACATATACAAACACAAATACCGACCAACCTCAAATAAATCATGTATTAGCAGATGCTTACGCCTACAGTTAGCAAATATTAGCAAAAAGTCAAGAAGCTGGATTTGTTAGATATGAGAAGCTTTTTTGGAAAAAATGGGATAGGTTCTGGCCAGTTAAAGAGATTTTGCATTTTCTTGGCAAAAACCCAGCTATGGAAAAAAACAAAACAAAATAAGACAAAACAGGGTTATCAGTGCAAAAGAAATAAAGAAAGCTAACATATATATGTGCATATATATATGTACATGTATATTGCCAACCAAATATATATATGTGTATATATATATGTGTGTGTATATATATATATATATCTATCTCCAACCAAAATCATTAATATTCTTGTAGAAAAATCACCATTCCTGTAATTATGAAAACCCCAGAAAACAATGATTCATTAACATTTGAAGAATACCTAAGTAGTTTAGGCTATTAATCCAAAAGGATTGTTTACTTAAATTATAGTGGCATTTGATACATGAATCGATTGATTAATTATCTAATTTTAACAAATGAAAATAGGGATTTTTAGAAAATGAATTCAATTAAATTCTCCATACAAATGAGTCCTTTTCCATTCAATTCTCCTTGAACTTTCTGTAACATTTGAAAGGATAATTAATCACTCACCTCCCCTAAATACTCTCACTTAACTTCAGGGACATTGCTCTCTGTTGGTACTTCTTTTACTAATCTGACCACTCTTTCTAAATCTCTTTTCCCCTCATATACAACTTCCTCCTTTCCTTTCACTTGGTGTGTGCTCCCTAATATTCCATTTTTAATCTCTTTTCTCTATCCATTTTCTGTGGACTTGTCTTTTTATGCAGCAAAATCCCAAATCTTTGTTATTATTCCCAACCTTTCCTCTGAGTTCCAGTTCTACATCAGTTGCCTGTTAGACCCAGATTTCACCCAGATAATTAAAAAACTCATCCTCTCCAAGCATATTCTTTAAATGTACCTGTTTATTTTGGAGGTATCAATTTTTTTCCCCCAAGTCATTCAGGCTTAACATCAGAATCACTATTGATTCTTCATTTTCTTTCACTCCTTTCCACATCAAATTAGCTGCCAACTACTATCAAATCTACTTCTAAACGTTGAGGAATTTGAAAAATCACATTCTTTTGAATTTTTTTGTTTTATTTTATCATATTCATATTCAAATATAATCCTCCCGGTCATAGCATGCATAGAGAACCAGCCTTTAATCCAGGAAAACTTGCGTTCATATCTTGCTTATGAGGCATGTTGGCTTTATGATACACTGGGTAAACCATTTAACCTGTCAGTGCTTTAGATAAATCTCTAATAGTATGCATTGAAGATAATATGATGATTTATATTGGTAGATGAACTTTTCTCACCTAGCAGTTTGTTATACTAATGAAATCTCAAATAGAGTTTCTATCACCCTATCCAAATTATTAAAGAAGAAAGACTATTATATGGTTGAGAAAAGACTGAGATTAAATCTTTTCAGCAAGCTGCCTTTAGGCATAGGGTCAAAATGTCTACAAAGGGAGGAAAGAGAGATTTTCTCAACTCATCTTGGGCCAAGTTTAGCCATTTAGATTGATTTTGTTCTTTACATTTTTTTAAAATTTTGTTTTTGTAGTTCTCATCTATACTGTTTCCCTGGGTTCTTTTTACTTCATCCTTGTCATTTCATTTAAGTCTCTTCATATTTCTCTGAATTTGAGGGGTTTTAATAGAAAACCTATCCTATATGTGCAAACTCCCCTTACTTTAAAGTACCTTTTGACTTGAAAGGAAGTTAAGAATGTTACAATCTTTGGGATATTCCAGTAGATTTGAAAATAGAAATTTTGGAGTCAGCTTCTGTTCCATAAACTTGATGTTTTTTCCCATGTGGCTTTTACTGAAAACTTGATAACAAAGGAAACATATTCATTATAAATTCCAAGCCTTGACTGCTCTGGTATTTTTGAGTAGGCTTGAAGTTGACTGCAAAGCTAATATTTTCTCTGATGCAGAATAAATATAATGATGCTTTTGTTTACCTTATTAAGTTCAAGAAAGAAACAGCAAAAACTTAGAAATCCACTGAATTGAAAAAAAAAAGCTGCAACCTTTCTAACTTCAATAACAAGAATGTTTCAATTTTAACTAATCAAGGAATTCCATTATCTAAAAAGACTACTTTCAATTTCAAAGGAATACAAATGAGATTGATCAAGATCCAAAGAGTTGGAGAGGGCAGATGATAGCCTCCACACTGAATTCTGTCAAGACACTTTTATTTTCCAGTACATCTAAATTTAAGGGAAATTGGAGATGAACAATGAAAACTTTAAAAATGGGGAAAAAAGTTTTTTAGAATTTAAATCCAACATGCTTTAGTTTGTTTTGCTAGAAGAGTAATTGATAACAATTAATATCTATCATATTATATAACCTTATATTATATAATAGGCAGCTGGATGCTTCAGTAGATAAGAGTACTTGACCTAGAGTCAGGAAGATTGAGTTCAAATCCAGCCTCATATACTTATTAGTTGTGTGATCCAGTGATCCTGACTGCACAAGTCAGTCCATATCCTTTGTTTCCCTTAAGCCACTGAAGAAGGAGATGGCAAAACAATTTAGAATCTTTGCCAAGAAAATCCCACGGACAGTATAGTTCATAAGGTCACGAAGAGTCAGACACAACTGACCAATATCATCAATATTTATAAAACCACCCACTGTTAGAACCATAGTGCAACCTTCCAGGAAAACTGGGTTTGAGAACTTAAATAATCTAGCAATTTCAAACCCCTTTTGCACACCAAAAAGACATCTCTTTCTCTCCTGCATAATAATTGCAGTAGAAATCTCATAGAAGACTGCTGTCTGCCTGCTCTGTTTTTGATGTATTCCTTTAACAAACATTTGCAAATATGTCAGATAAGGAAGCAAGCTAACTTGTTTGCCAGTTTCTGTCAATCCTATATCCTTTTGTTTGGGCCGTGCAATTTGGATACAAAATCTCATATGACCAGTTGACAATAAATTCTCCAATTAAAAATTAATATTTCTCAATTTGTCTCTATATCTTGGCACAACATATGGGGAGGGGGCTGCCCCCAAAGATGTCCAAACAATCCTGCCTCAAGGACTTTCCATAGGAAATCCTGTGTTCAAGTTTTTCCCGGGACATATACTAGCTGTATGACCTTGGTTAAGCTCTAACCAACTCTTTAAGACTATGAAAAGAAAAGTTTCCAATCAGCATTGATGGAGGGAGTTTTTTTACCTGGGAGATCTCTACATTAATGAAATAAGAAATCTAGCTCCAGTCTTCAGCTTACCTTTATAGATATTTCTACCATCTTATCTTTATAGATATTTCACAATATTTTCCTTTAATTTACTTCATATTCTAAACTATCTGATCTATTTGTTTTTCTGTGAACTTGCCATTCTATTTTTTCCTACTGTTAAAAGTTTCTCCTCACACTTGGAATGTCTTCTCTCTTCTCTACTCCCTTTTAGAATCTGTAGCTTTCCTCCTACCGGATGATTCCTGGGATTCCTCCAAATTGTTAGTGTTCTCTGCCTCATCATTTATTAATTTACCTATCTGCATACTGGATGATCCTTCTTTCCCCTCCTTTCTCTATTCCCTTCTAGTTTCTTTAAAGGCTTTTCTATTTCAGATGCCACTTCCTACAAGAAAACTTCTTGGATCCTCAGTAGTTATTGTTTTCTCCCTCTTCAAATTATCCTGTAATTGTTTGTTGATAGGAGCAGAAGTATATCTGTCTAAAAGTACATCTGTCTAGAATAAATTTTGAACCTACTAGCATATATCTTTCCTCAGTTCAATGCTCAAAAATAATTTGAACCTAGTAGTCATACTTTTTGTGACATTCAAAAAGTGGTCAAATATTTTGTTGTCTTAAAACCTGAGCTTTGAATTTTATTTCCCTCAAAGAAATAAGTAGAACACTTATTGTAAATTAGAAAACTGAGTAGAATCATAAAAGAACAGGAGGATAGGAAATCAAACCCTTATCATCACGAAACTATTTGATTTCAAACAAATCTGTGCTTTCCATTTTCCCCTCTTAATTTATTATTATTATTAATATTATTATTTGGTAGTGGTAGAAGATGGGTACAAAGGAGAAAGTTGTTAAATTTTTTTCAATGAACAAGTATTTATTTTCTCTCTCTCTTACCACCCCTTTCAGCAATGAAAAAAAGAAAATTAAATTCTTATAATAAATATGCAGAGTAAAGCAACTGGCCACTTCCTAAACCAGTCTCATTACACATCCTGAATCTATGACATCTATGTTGGGACATCTTACTAATTCTTAAGAGACCCTATGCATACATCACAGCACAATTTTTGAAGTGCAATTATAAAAATAGTTTCTCTTCAGCTTAAAAATCATAGTATTATGGAAATAATACTGCCTTACTAAGAAATATTTCAGATAAATAGAAATTCAAGCTTTGTGTGTCTCCTTTTAAGATTCATCACCAACAGTACATGGCTATTAGAAGAATGGCTATTTGGCATAGAAGAAATCACAGAATCCTCTATCTTATTTCCCAATCAAGGCATCTCTGTTTAGATAGATAAGATGGGATGCCAAATAAAACATTTTTGCCCTATAATTCTGTGATTACCAGGTATAAGAAGTAAGTAATCAATATCATTGTTCTCTTTCAAATATTTCTTGACTGTGCATGCAATTAGAAATAAAGATACTTGGAGATGGCATGTATCTGAGAGTGAGAAATTGTTTCAGTTTTTCAGGGTTAAAGCTGCTATTACATTAACTGCTTAATTCTGGTTCCTTTTTTTAAGATGTCAGGACTTCCTTGTGTTATATAACACTGTCCTTGGGGAAATGAAATGTCAAATATCAAAAGGAAAGATTCAGATGTCTTTGTGATGTATCTTAAAACACTAAACTTGGCTTCTTTCCCACTCCTCTGATCTACAGTGCAGTGTAAGGGATTTTCACCTTTCAAGCCATAACCCAGTACATCAGGGGGATACAGATACAAAAATCTATTTCCAAAAGGTATTTGAGGTTAATAGTTAAGATGCTTTTCTTTTTTGGTTCACTTAACGGCACTGCTACTATAGGGATAATGATGATAGAGTCCTGATTTTTGTTTGTTCTGTACCAGAAACATGATCTCAATGCAATACCCCGGGAAGGTGATAAATAGATTTGCTTTGTATTAGCTGCATGACCAGAACATCATTTGACCTCAGTAATAGTTGCTAATCATCAAATTCAGGCTTATGGCTACCCAAGGAGTTAGTCAATAATCTTAAAGGAAGATGTGCATCATTTTTTGAAAAACTCAGTTAAGGATTGTGATTTGCAAAAATTTCTTTCCAAAGGCTTTAACAGGGGTGCTAGTATAAAGGGATGGAAACTTGCTGTCTCTTTTAGGTAATAGTGCTAATTGGTACAGTGGATGGAGTATCATATCTGGAGTCAGGAAGATTCATCTTCATGAGTTCAAATCTAATCTCTGATACTTAATAGCTGTGTGATCTAGCTTTTAATCTTCTTTGCCTTAGTTTCCTCACATGAAAAATGAATTGGAGAAGAAAATAACAAACCACTTCAGAATCTTTGCCAAGAAACCCCAAATGGGGTCACAAAGAATCAGACATGACTGAAAAATGACTGAACAACCCTTTATCAGAGGTGATGGTAAAGGAGAATGACAGAAGACTTGCTGTTTCTTTTAGGCTTCCATACATTTCCTCAAGTCTCAGCTAAAACAGAATTTTTTAATAGGTAAATCTCAATATTCGCTGTCACAATTCAACCAAATTATTCATTCCTTTTATATTTTGTATGCATATGTATTTTTATAGTGATATCTACAGAGATGTAGTAGATAAGCAGCTAGAGACTGTTTCAATTAATTAATTAATTAATTTTTACTGATATGGGTTTCTAGTTGTGAAGCATTTTTAGAGCAGAATTTCCTTTTGTCTTTTTTTTTTTTTTTTTTTTTTTTAAAGAACTGTTTCTTAGGTGGGATTGAGTAGTAATGGAAAGAATTTGAATTCCAAGTCTATTAACTAAAGTTTTTATGACAATGGGAAAAACACTTCACTTTTTGAGCCTCAGTTTCCTCATTTTAAATCAGTACTCTCTCTTTTCTTTTTTTTTTTTTTTTATGTTGCATCATATATTTATTTATTTTCTTTAGCTTTTCTTAATGATATTTTAATCTGGTTCTAGTGTACTTGACAGTTTTATTGGCCTTATGTAGATCCTGAGCTTGAAACTTCTGGATTAGATGATCCCTAAAGTCTTTTCTAGCTGTAAGGTCTCTTTTTAAGAATTCTTCATTTTTTTGTTTCTCATTCATGTTCAACTCTTTGTGACCCCCACTTCATGTTTTCTTTGCAAAGATGTTGGAGTGGTTTGCCATTTTTTCTCTAGCTCATTTTACAGATGAGTAAACTGAGGCAAATAGAGTAGATAATGTCCAGGGGTCCACATAGCTAGTGTCTGAGGCTAGATTTTCACCTCACTCTGATGAATCTTCCTAATTCCAGGTCAGACACTCTACCCCACTGTTTTACTAAGTTCCTCAACATGTTCATTAAATTTTTTTTTTTTTTTAGTTTAATTTAATTTGAAGATAGCATGGTGAAAGATAGAAAGTTGGCCTCAATTCCAGGAAGATCTATATCAGATTAACATACAGTGGCTCTGTGACTCTTGTCACTTTATTTTTTCTCAGTGATCTAGGCAGCTCTCTAAGTTTAGAAGTTGGAGCAAGTGAGTTGACCAACATGGACAGAGGGAATTTTCCTACCTGGGAGTTCCTCATGCCACTGAAATAACTGGTCTTGTAATGCTGGAGAAACTGAGGCAAGATAGAGATTAGAGAGCACTCTCTCATTTCTCATGTTATCTCTCCATTAAATTACTAGGTACCCTTGGAATAATGAGGCTGGGTGTGTGTGTGTGTGTGTGTGTGTATATATATATATATATATATATATATATATATACACACACATATATATGTAAAAAAAATTTATATGTATGTTCTTATATACATACTAAGAATTTCACTTAGTCCTCTGTGAATCGAGTAAAAAAAAATTTAGTAAAATGAGGAAATTGGACCAAATGAAGTCTTCCTACCTCCAATTATCCATAGTTATGCCTTTAAAAAATTATTATAGCTTTTTATTTATAAAACATATGCATGGATAATTTTTCAACATTGACCCTTGCAAAACCTTCTGTTCCAAATTTTCCCTCCTTCCCCACCCCCTCCCCTAGATGGCAGGTAGTCCAATACATGTTAAATATATGTTAAATTCAATATATATATATATATATTATATATATATATATATATATACAGACACATACACATATTTATACAGTTATCTTGCTGGACAAGAAACATCTATCTAGAAAGAAAAAAAAACTTAAGAAGAAAAACAAAAATGCAAACAAACAATAATAGAAAGAGTGATAATGCTATGTTGTGGTCCACACTCAGTTCCCATAGTCCTCTCTCTGGGTGTAGAGATGACTCTCTTCATTACTGGACAATTGGAACTGGTTTGAATCATCTCACTGTTGAAGAGAGCCACGTCTATCAGAACTGATTTTTGTATAGTCTTGTTGTTGACATATATAATGATCTGGTTCTGTTCATTTCACTTAGTATCAATTAAAGTAAGTCTCTCCAGGCCTTTCTGAAATCATCCTATTGGTCATTTCTTACAGAACAATAATATTCCATAACATTCTTAGACCATAATTTATTTAACCCTTCTCCAATTGATGGGTATCCATTTAATTTTCAGTTTCTAGCCACCACAAAAAGGGCTGCCAAAGACATTTTTGCATATGTGGGTCCCTTTTCCTCCTTTTACGATCTCTTTGGGATACAAGCCCAGTAGTAACACTGCTGGGTCAAAAAGTATGCACAGTTTGATAACTTTTTGAGCATAGTTCCAAATTGCTCTCCAGAATGGTTAGATCTGTCCACAGTTTCACCAACAATGCATCAGTGTCACCGTTTTCTCACATCCCCTCCAACATTCGTCATTATCTTTTCCTGTCATTATAGTTATTCCTTAGGAATGATATTGAGGAAGTCATAGGTCACTAAGTGGGGTTGGCTGAGAAAGCCTGATAAGATTACTTTCTGAGGCTAGCAGGGAAGGGAAGTGATGGAGCTCAGCCTTATAGCTCAATCTTGTGGAAGTCTTGAGTAACCCCACCTGGCCTTATCCAAAGGAAAGCCAATATCAAACCCCTGAGGATCCTAAACTCCTCGAAAGATTGAGCTTGCCAGTCAGTGGCATATTCCTACCCCATGGAGTATTTCTTTTTTCCTGGTTAACTGTGAGTTCCAGTGGGCTAACTTGTTTTTTTCATCCTTGATTGTTATATGCTCTTTCACATTTACTATTTCAGGTATCTATTGTATCACTTCATTTTGTCTGTAACTTCTTAGATAAATGTCCCTTTTTTGCAAAGAGAAGGGTCATTGTAAATTCATAACATGACTGAACCCCAACATTTGATGTGCTCTCTCCTAAAGTTCACCTAAATTTGGTGCTGAACCTCAAGCACATCAATATATTTCTTTATTTTTAGTAGAATGTAAGTTTACTAAGGACATAGATTGTTTGATTTTTGTTTAGGATTCTCAAGATTGGTACCTAACAATTTTTTTGCTATTGTTATATAATAATGATGAGGTCTAGTGGTAGTGAAGAGGTGTGAGAATTGGGGTGGGGAAATCTTCTCTGGTCAGCACAGGTCCAAAGGGAAAGAATTCGCAAACCTGACATCTGTTTGTGGCAAGAAAAGGGATTTTTATTGTTCACTAAGAAGAAGCTCTCTTAGTGGGCAAAACTCCTTAATAGGAATTTGGCAAAAGTGTGTTAACAGACCCCTGGTTATATGAGCAAATGTTGGCCTGAGGCTGAGAACTGTCTGGGCTAATCAATAAAAGACTACAAGACAGAGATCTCCAGATGAATAAAATCATTTAACTGGGAGTTTGAAGGTTTCTTCCCAGAGTCTGGGAATTTTCTGAAGGGGATCCAGTCCACCCTCAATAGATCTTAGTTTCAGTGGAGGGTGTTTTGACCCTCTTATTGAATGAAACCACTTAACTTGGGAAGGGCTTGTCTGGGAAAGGTATGTTTTTCCCAGGGGAGAGCCTGAGACCCTGAATCTCCCTTCTTTTACAGATTAAAGGGGACACAGTTTCAGGATTCACCCCCATCAATAATATTGATTTAAGATCAACAAAGATGAAGGAAGGGCACATTTAGGATGAGGGACAGATTTATGATGAGCCTATATTAAATGTGAATTATAGATTTAGAGTTGTGGCATTTTAATTTTCACATTAGGGATAGGAAGTAAAATGATGCTTTCAGAGACTTAATTCAAATCATAGTAGCTATTTCATTCAGAACTAGCTGTTGAGGCTACTGATTCTTTTAAAACTCCTTGGAAAGATATCATGAGAAAAATGTGTTGCCCCATTAACGTACTTATTCGATATATTCAGTAGAACTTTCCTAAATTCAGCATAAAGAACCCAGAAAGAATGACAGGAGCAGAAAATTTGTGCTTGAGAGGGCCACAGTGCAATAATTTAAAAAAGCTGTTCTAGAGGAATCATAATAGCAGAATTTTTAATAATTTCCCCAGATATATTTAAAAACCAGTTTCTGCAGTTGTAGAATTCCTCCAGCCATGGCTTCCTTATTTGAGTCTTTTTTCCCCTCTAAACACAGAAAGAGTTCACATCCCAATATCCAATATACTTGTACTTCTACAAAATTGGAATGACCAATAATAGAAATGAAAGCCTTCATCTCAATGGTGTATTTGTTTTGTTGTTTTTCGGTCCTCAAAAGATTACATTGTGAAAAGCAATCTGCTTTTAGCTTTTATCCACATTCCAGGCTTTCAAACCTGCAAATTGTTTCTTTTATCTTAAATCTATTGTATTGGAGGCTCCAGAATGAAACCATCATTATCTCTGGTAAGCATATTCTCTTCCCACACCTTGAAGGAATAATGTAAAATTGTTCATTCTGCATTCTAGGAATACATCTTTTACATAGGAAATGCATAAAGTTGGGATAATTATACTTTGAATAATTAATCCCCAATCTAGCCTTCATTCTCTTAAGGTGCTTCAATGTACATTAAATTACTAGGTGCCCATCCAATAATGAGGCTCAGGAAGCCTATTCAGAATTCTACTTTATCTACTGCAAAAGACTAGCTGAAAAGATTTCTCCTCAATCTATTCTCAACCAAATAACATTTTTTTTCTTATAATATAATACCTATATCACTAGCATATGCTGTGTACCCTGTATTGTGCTAAGTGCCAGGGATGCAAATAAAAAAATGGATAGACACTATTCTCAGGAAGTTAATTTTAATTGAATTAAAAATAGCACAGTAAAAGCATGTTCAACTGCAAGTACATGGTAAGTTCCTAAGATTTCAGTGGTAACATGGAAGGCAAAGTTTAGAGATCCTTAGGTTACATTAAATGTGGTAAAGTTTTATGTAATCATTTCAGTTATCCTAGAGGATGAAGAGAAAGGGAAGAATAGACAAGATTAGAAAAGGATTCAGTTCTTCAAGAAATTACAACTCCTGCCAGAAGATTGAAGAGCTCAATTAAATCGACTGAATGGAAAATGGCAAGTTGGCTGGGTTACCAGGGCCTTTACTCATATAAAAAAAGGATTACTTTTTAAAATAGTCTATTAACTTTAACCTTTAGAACACTTACCCTAGTGGGCTAAAAAGGTCACCCTCAGACTTCAAATGGCAAGCTAAAAACGGTTCCAAAGAAGAGCCAAGTGCAAGGTATTTCTGGTTAGGATAAATCAGTCTCTTTCAGCAGAACAGAAGCTCTCTGAAGGTAGGAACTGATTATTTTCCATTCTCATTTGTCTTCCTCCTCAAATTTAGCACAGTGCCTTTTACAGTCAATCAACAAGCATACAACGGGGCCTGGAATCAAGATCTATTTGCAAATCAAGCCTGAAACACTTACTAGCAATGTAATTCTGGTCAAGTCACTTAAACTGTCTGTCTTAGGTTTTTCATTTGTAAAATGGGCATAATAATAATAGCAGCAATCTCCCCAGTGGTTGTGAAGATCAAATGTGATAATATTTATAAAGTGCTTAGTATAGTATGTGCCTTACTTCCATGTTAGGCATGTTGCTAAAAAGTTGAAGACAAAAAGACAAAAGACTGCAAATATTTATTAAATGATTGTTGGACTGAATTCCTGAAGTACAGCATTAATTGGAATAAGAGAGCCAGTGCGAAGAGATATATGAGATGGTGAATTTAGGAAGAGTCTTGAAGGAAAGAATGTTTCAGTTTAAGTACATCCTTTTCTGCTGCCTTTACTTTAACAAAAGCTTTTTAGAATTTTACCTGAGCTGGTCTCATTTTTTAAGTAACAACCTGACTTTGGGATCATGGGATCAAGGGATTACAGCTGTTGCAGAACAGAAGTGGGCTTCCTGATTCACTTAATCAGCTGAAAATACTATGGGGTGCAGTCAATCATTCAACCATTTGTTTTAGTTGATGCAACCAAATACCACTTGTATATGGAACTCTGGTTAATTTATAGTTCCATCACAAGGAGTTGTCACCATTCAATACTGAGTTTAATGGGAAACTGAGGACTTCTCAGAATAATAACTGTGGGAAACTCAAGACTCAGCACCAAGGATCTGTTACTCATTAAGGCTCTGGAATAAAAGAGCAAAAGACTTGCTCTTTTAGCAGAAATATCTGGATAATCTCCTGGATCTTTACTTAACTGCTTAGAGAAAAACATGACTAATTATTTAATGGCCTGGAGACATTCAAGAAGTCTCCAAATTAGCTATCTCTATTTGTTGCTTGAGGAAGCCTGAGGTATTACTAAGTCTCCTTGGTTATTCTAGAAACTTTCTAACTCTTCTGCCTTAATGGATTACTTACCTCTAAATAAATCTCCTTATTGTGAGGGATTATGTAGTATCTCATAAAATTATTAACTAAGGTAGATTGAACCTATAACCTAAATTTAGTTTATGAAGGTCTGATGGGTTTGGAAAATGAAATTCTTTGTACATATTTTATAATAGAATGCTCATACTAGCTCAAGTAAGCATTTGTAAACCTTGTAAAACTGACTATAATATTTATTTATTAAGTCCTACTATATATCAACCCCTTCTCTTCTCATGTTTCCTTAGGACTTATAACAGCTAACATTTGTATTTTTAAAATTTACAAAAGTTTCTTCTTTAATCATTGCAAATTATTCTATTATTATAGTAACTTTCTAGCTGGTCTCAGGACCTTCAAATTATGCTCCCATTTTTATACAGTTACTAAAATAAGCCTTCTTCCCCCCGCCCCCTACCAAGTACCTTGTCTTTCTGCATAGAACTTGGTAACTTATAATATTTAGTAGAATATTATACAAAGAGTCCTTGAGTGCATTTATGGAATCACAAATTTTAGAGTTGGAAGGGACGTTACTCAATAAACAATAACTATGAAACTATCTGTTCTCCACTTCTGTCATTCCTTTTCTTTCTTGACCCTTAATAAAGTAAGTTGTTGTTACAAATTGTACCATTTCCAAAAACAATTGATCTCTTTTTCTTTGACTAAGAGAATGATAATAATTGCAAACTTCCCTCTCCACTGTCAGTTGGTATTCCCTGATCGGTAGGGAATATATGTTGAAAAATTTTCCCCCAAAGAGGAGTGATGAATTTGCACTGATCTGGCTAGATTTGAGGATTCAAAGAACCACAAAATTCCAGAATTTCAAAAAAAAAAAAAATCATTGTTGCCTTGTTCAAGTATATCTGGAAAATTAATCATCTGGCTTCTGAGAGGGGAGCCACTAGCTTTCAAGGCAGTCTGTTCCACTTCTGGATAAATCTATCAGTCAGTTTTCACTAATATCAAACCTAACTTTGCTACTTTAATTCTTCTACTATGTTTCTCCTTCCCTGTGGGATAAACCAAGCAAAAGTAATCTGTCTTCTATAGGGTAACTTTCAGATGCTAAATGATAGCTACTATTCCTTTCCCTCCTTTTTTCCTCCCCTATCTTCTTTTCTTCAGCCTAAACATAATGAACTCAAGTCCCTTCCACATGATTGCCCTGCTATGGATATTATCAAGACTGTCAATATAATTTCTAAAATGTAGTGCTCACAACTGAATATAATACTCTAGATGTAGTCTGACCAGGGCAGAGAACAATGACATTTTTTTTTTTTTTTTTTTTTTGGAAGCTGTGTCACTCAGTGGAACTCAAGATTATATAAGGTTGTCTGGCTTCTATATCACTCTGTTGAATGATAATGAACTTGCCTTCCACCAAAACCTCCAAATTTTTTCAGACAAATTATTCTCTAACCATGCTTCTCCAATCTTGTACCTCTAACAGTCAAATTTTAAAACCCAAGTATAAGTCATAACATTTATCACTAGTAGATTGTCTTATTAGATTCAATCCAGTGTTCTAGCATATTGATTTCTTTGACTCAATCATCAGAGTATTAGTTATCCCTCCCCAGTTTTGGCTTGTCTGCAAATTTCATTAGCATGCTTTGTTCAAACATATTGTACAAAACAGGATCAAGAACACATCCTTAGAATTCTTCTTCTTCTTCTTTTTTTTTTTTTTCTTTGCAGATCCAAACAGTTTTCTTGTTGCATAGGGAGAAATGGATTCAGAAGGTAAAAATAACCCGGGAAGAAAAACAAAAATGCAAGCAGTTTACATTCACTTAGAATTCTTCTTAAAGTGACATTTGAACCATCTAACAACTACTCTTGGATCTAGGGCTCCGAATCTGATTTTATTATCTAATTCACACTTTTTTTTTTTTAACAGGAATAATATGAAATTATTCATCAAATGCTTTGCTAAAATCTAGGTCTATTTACCCTGATCTATCAGCTTAGGTAATCTTTTCGAAAAAGGAAATAAAGTTAGTTTGGCATGACTTATTCTTGATGAAACCATTTTGTGATCACTGTTTCCTATTCTTAATGTTTAATCAGTAAACATGTATTAAGCACCTACTAAGTGCCAGGCACTGTGCTAAGAAATTGGGCTACAAAAAGATAAATGACAATTCTTGTTCTCAAGTAGCTTACAATCTAATGGAAGAATTTACAATCTAAATGTTCTTTTCTTTAACAATACTTTCTATAGTTTTGCTAGGAATTTCAGTCTGGCCTGTAAATTACAGATCACATTCTCTTCCTTTTTTTCAAATTTTTTCCAATGGGATGTATACTTTTCTCCAGTTCTGTTATAACTCTCTTGCTCACCATAGCCATTTAAATATCCCTGGTGATGACAAAGTAATCACATTTCCAATTGTTTACTTTGGACAAAGGAACTTGATTACATAAAAGCTGACTGATTAGGTGCTCTCCTATTATCTCCTTCCTTATCCTGGTTTTTAACTCCTGATTAGTCTCACTTCTGAGAGAAAATGAGTCACAATTTTTCCCCCTATTTATTATTTCCCTATTATATCCCTATTATTTCCCACCTTCCTATTCAACTACCATCCCAATCCAAGCCGTGATTCTCTGATCTTTTTAACACAATTCTGTTCCTTGACTTTATTACCTGGTAAGCAATGGCATCATTTGTAAGATCCTGGGTGGGTTTTATGATCTGTGCTATTGGAGTCAGGCTAATTGATCAAGGCAGGGAAAAAAGTGGGAAATTGGCCTCATTAGTAAGCTATGCTTTAATTCAAAAGACTCTTTTTCATCCTCTCTGCCCGATGCAGGTTCTTACTCTCCATTTTACAAGCTTAAAGGAATGTTCTTCTCACTCCTCAAAATCTCATTCTTCATAAATTAAGGTTTTTATTATATGATTATATTAAAATTGTCTTTAAAATCCTTTGTGTCCCAACTCCTCTTCATACTTACAACATTTGGTAGAATGTTATACAAAGAGTTCTTGAGTGCATTTATGGAATCACAAAATCATAAATCATTAGATTTGGAAGGGACATTACTCAATAAACAACAAGTGATTGACTGTCACTGTGTAGGTGGCTGTATAGCATCCTGCTGTGACTGAAACGCATGATTCACTTGCATTTGGTAGTATCCTGTAGACAGTCTCACAGTCCTTAATAATGCCCTGCAAAAGTTGTTTACTTCATGATGAGGAGTTAATCCATCGACTTGGTGAATTATCACTTTTTTTTTCTTGCCTTCCTACACATTAGATCATTATATACTCAGCGTGGGAATGAGTATTCCATGCCAAGAAACAGTGCCATGCTTTAAGAGACTGGTTGTAAAGGAATAGTATGCTTATGCCCATCCTTAAGTGATAGATTGTCCTTACTGGCTCATATTATACCTTCAGCCCTCTGCAAAAGGCAACAAGCCAAAGGGGAAACTTGTGGTAAATGGAAAATACAAGGCATCTATTTGCTCTATGGGGCATAAGAGTGACAGGGCAGCTTTAATCATAAAACATTCTTTTTCTTGTGCTGCCCTGTTGAAAAATGGCTGTCTTGTACATCAACAGAGCAGAAAGACTTCAAAGGATTCCCCACCCACACGATTTTATGCTCCAGACATTTATTTCCCATTATATTAAACCTGGCATTATGAAAGGTCAGTGAGGGATGTATTTGGGGATAGATAGATTATAAGTAAGGCCTCTGAAATCACATCAGATGACTGGGTTTGTCTGATGAGTAAACCCATCCTCTTAATCCAGTACAAACTTTCTATACCACACTAGGTATGGGGGAAATGAAAATTTTAGTTAAGATGCAGAAAGGCAGTATGGTAATGAATAAATGGTCTTAAAGTTAGGGAGGCCTGGATCCAGATCACATCAATCAATAAACATGTTAAATACCTACTATGTGTTACACACTGTGAGATCATAGCTATACAGCATACGGCTGTGTAGCTCTGGAGCAAATCACTTAATCCCTGGGTCTCTGGGTATCTCGATAAAACTATAAATTGCAGGAGATGGAGGCAATTAGCATTGGTAGAGGGAGTTTTCTGGAAATTCTGGAAATCTGGTGTCTGACACTAATCTCTATTTCTAGTTATGTTATAGTTCTTAGGCAAGTAATGCATAGAGGATATGCCATTATAATGAAAAAACCTTGCTCTGTATGTGTGTGTGTGTGTGTGTAAGAGAGAAACAGAGAGACAGACAGACAGACACACACACACACACACACACACACACAGAGAAGGAAGAAGGGGAAAAGGAGGTGGGAGGAGAGAAAGAGGTAGAGAGGAAGAAGGAGAGAAACACACAGAGAGACAGAGAAACAGAGATAGAGAGAGAGAACAGAGAGACATACACACAAAGAAAGAGAGATACACACAGAGAAAGATAGACACAGAGAGGTAGAGGGAGAAACAGAGAGGGAGAGAGCATCTATTCATGTATTATCATAATATGCAATGAAAATAACAAATATATACAACAATTTAAGGTTTGCAAATAAAAATGCATCCTCTGATGAAAACCTTATGGGAAAGCTGTATTTTAAAAACTACAGGTGCGATGATCTCCATTTTATAGGTGAGGAAATGGAGGCTAAGGGAATGCAAGTGTATTTCCCATGGCCACACAACTAGCAAATGTCATAGGCAAGACTCACAGATAGGTCTTCCAGACTACTGCTCTAGCAACCTATCTATAATCAAGCCTCAATTTCTGAGGGGGTAATGTTCCTAGAAAACAGTGCAATAGCAAAATAAATAAATAAATAAATAAATAAATAAATTTGATACATTGAATTTATGTGAAATTGGGATTAGGTTCCCTTAACATTTAAAAACTATAATCTTTCACTAGAGATTGCTGAAAATATACTGTTCTGTATATAATTCTTTAGAGTACATGATGAATTCTAACAATATGTACTTTTCCTAACACAGTAACCATAAAATAACCCCTTAAAATACATGGGAGAAGAGAGGAAACTCCTATGGGATGTGAAGGACAGAACCGAAGACTCTCAGACAGAAATCAGAAAAAAGGCAACTTCCCATCTCTAATCTCCCTTTTTGACTCATGATCAAACTGTTCCCAAATGAAAAGATCATGCTTTTCCCTGTTTGTAGTGGCTAGAAACTGGAAAATGAATGGATGCCCATCAATTGGAGAATGGTTGAGTAAATTGTGGTATATGAATGTTAAGGGATATTATTGTTCTGTAAGAAATGACCAGCAGGATGAATACAGAGAGGCTTGGAGAGACTTACGTGAACTGATGCTATGTGAAATGAGCAGAACCAAAAGATCATTATATACGTCAACAATGATACTGTATGAAAATGTATTCTAATGGCAGTGGATTTCTTTGACAAAGGGACCTAATTCAGTTTCAATTGATCAATGAAGCAGCTACACCCAAAGGAAAAAAAAAAAACACTGGGAAATGAATGTAAACTGTTTGCATTTTTGTTTTTCTTCCTGGGTTATTTTTACTTTCTGAATCCAATTCTACCTGTGCAACAAGAAAACTGTTTGGATCTGCACACATATATTGTATCTAGGACATACTACGACATATTCAACATATATAGGACTGCCTGCCATCTAGGGGAGGGGGTGGAGGGTGGGAGGGAAAAAAACGGAACAGAAGTGAGTGCAAGGGATAATGTTGTAAAAAAAATTACCCTGGCATGGGTTTTGTCAATAAAAAGTTACTATAAAAAAAAAAAAAGAGGGTTGGGCAAAAAGAAAGGGTAATAAGATGCAAAAGAGGAGATACAAAAGAACCCATCAGAGAGGGCCTAAATTTTCTCACTGTGGTAGGAAACAAGGACTTCTTCAAAAAGAGAAGGGATTATAGGGCAAAGTTAGGAGTACAAGAAGAAAATATTGAACAATTACGGTAAGGAGTGTTAAAGAGGAGCTTATCAGATATCAATAAATGGATTGTTTGATAAGAGTTAGGGCAGAGCCTTGGGATCAACTCACATTTAAGGTATATGATATATATGATGATTCAGCAAAGGAGATTGAAAAAGAACCATAGAAAGAGCGGAAGACAAAAAGAGAGAACTCCCTCAAATATGCAGATTGAGACTTCTTCCAACAAATTTGAGTAACTTAATACTGGGAAAAAAACTGATATGATTAAGAATTAGCATACAGACCAAATCTCAACTAACAGAACATCACTGCTAATAATGTTGTTTTGCTTTTGTTGTTTTACTTAATCGTGACTTTACAACACAAATTATAATTCATTTATTTAATTTTTCAATAAACATTTATTTAGTTTTACTAAAAAAAAAAAAAAAAAAAAAAAAAAAAAAAAGAAAAGATCATGCTTGTCATAAAAAAAGTCTACCAGGGTGAATCCCCATCCTCCAATCCAACCTCAAAACTCCAGTCCAGCACTGCTTTCCAAGGGCTAGATAGCAGATTAGACACAGAACCAGCAAAGGACAGTAGCACCTCTGTAAGCTGCACAGTCACTAATGTGTGTAGTTAGCAATAGGAAAGTGCAAAAAAAATACTAATAAAATCACACTAATGCTTGTAGTCTCAAAAATAAAACTCAGGAATGTTGATGATTTCCTTTCACCACAACTCTCAGATTCCATTTCAGTGTGTTTGGTGACTTGTGAGTTTAAAATGGGGAAATAACTGGATACCTCCCAAGGATGAGGAAGAGGTACTGAATCTCTTTAGGCTGCAGAGAGCATTTTGCAGAGAGCATTTTTCAGCGAACATGGGGGAACTAAAGGCAAATCCACCTGGGAGCAGAGTTTCAGAATGAGAAGGCAAGTTATTCTGGAATAGACATCCATAGAGCGAGTAGGCACAGACTGAGAGAGAAAATCATGTTAGCCTCTGGTTGTATTGCTATTTCTTGCACATATCCCATTCCATTTGCCTTCTTGTCCCCCATCATGATCAGATTTTCAGGTTGAAATAATGGTTCATTACTTTCCATGCCACACATAGTATGATTTGATTGGCATTTAAAGTCCCATCTACTAACAATCTCCTTTTTAGTTGGACTTGATATTCCCAGTATTATTCTTATTTAAGAGCTAAATGCCATTCTGAAAGGGTAACACAAATTTGCTAGCAAGAATATTGCCAGGTATTGATTTGGGAGCTTCTTACAGGGAAATGAGTTCAGCAGCATAGGCCATTATCCAAGTCTCATGCATGAGAGTACTGGGTGATGAACATTGTTTGGGGGTCAGAGAAGGGTATGTAAGAGAGGAAATAAAAATGGGAAGAGGAATGAAAAAAGAGTGACAAAAAAAGTGTCAAAGACAAACCAGGTGGATATGGTTAGCTGGCAGTCAAATTTGAACGATATATATTTTTTTACATACAAATCCTTATTTCCTTTATACTCCCTAAGGTATTCTTTAATCTAGTTTTCATAGCCTCTGTTACACAGAAATTTTAACGAGGTTTTAATTACTGAATCCAAAACTCTCTTTCATTCTTGGTAGTATTTAATTGGCGACTACTTTGTTGCTGAAAATCTTTCTCCCTTGTGTCCTGAGACAATATCTTTTTTCTGGTTCTCCTGCTTTTGCTCCATTTTTTTTCTTGACCCTTTTCCTCCTTCTGACCTCCCTGAGATCATTGTTATCTTTGAGAGTGAGAGACAAACAATAACTACTACTAACTGTGGATGAGGTGCCCAGAAATTCACAAGAGGAAATTATTAGGCAGAAGACTGGGAATAATATTCATGCTCTCAGATGTCTACATGCTTATGAAGAGCAATTCTATCCCTTTATTTCTGCCTTCCCCTCTTTGACTCCAGTTATCATTTATTTATCTGTTCAAAACTCTACAACAAAAAAAGACTCCTCAGCCTATTATTCAAGTTTTCAAATTTGATCTCAGTCTTAAGATTATAGAATTAAAGGTCTTTCAGTTCAAACCTTTCATTTTGCAGAGGAAAATGGACCCCAAACAAAAGTGACTTGTCCAAGTTTAAATAGGAAATAAGTGACAGAGTTGGCATTTGAAGATAGGTCCTTGTATTTCAAATTCAGCATTCTCTACCAAATTGTGTCTGGTCTGACTAGGATGGCCCACCCTGCCTAACCTGATTCATCTAAGAACAGCTCAAATCTCACCTCCTCCATTCCCTTCAATTCAACTCAATAAACATTTATTTTCTTCCATGAAAACTTCCCTGACTTCTCTGACCCTTCCACCAAGCTTTCTCTTTTCTGCAATCCTGGAGCACTTATTGTCTGTCTTACTCACTTTAGCCTTGGATTACATATAGCCTTGAACTGTTACCAGTTTTATTTATATATGTCTCATCTCCACACTGGGGACACATTGGGACATAGAGAACATAAGAACATGGTCTGCCCTCCTTTTGCATCTTATAAGATATTTCTCCCAATGCTTAGTCACAGCAACATTTTAGATAGCATTTACTCAGTTGAACTGAAATCTTTCAAAACCAAAATAAAGTAACATGCTCTATAGGCAAGAATCTGACATGGGTCAAGGAAATTCTGAAAGTCATTCCTTCTGCATTTTTTTCCGTCTTCAATGTGATTTTTCTTTTCTTTTCTTTTTTTTTTTTGGGGGGGGGGAATTTATTTTCTTCATTTCTCCTGGATGCAATTACTAAACTAAGACAATGACTGTTGTAATTTATAAAGGGACATTTTTTAAAGGAGGTATGTCATCAATAAAGTGGCTTCCCTTAAAAATGAAAATTTCATGGTTTAAAATGAAGTTGAAAAATCTAACATCTTGTTATTTCATCAAAAACCAATCTCTTCTTTTTTCTTCTTTCCTCTCCTCCCAAGATTCACTCATCCTGTTCCCTACTCCATCTAACACAGTCCCTACCTAGGTCATAGTAAGTGCTATTTATACAAATTCATATTTATTTTGTACATATTCAAATACATATATTTATATTGTAAAAATTGTCTATCTTCTATGATCATCTCTTATCTCCTGTTTAGTTAGGAATTCCTCTTCTCCACAACATTCCCATGCCCAACCATTAAGATTAAATTCCTTCTATAAGAAATTTCTATAAAGAAAGAGAAGTAATAAACATTTTTCTTTCTTTATCTTCTCAGCTTTCTCTTTGTTTTCAGGCTACTATGCAGTAGCCACTCCTTCCAAAGTCAGTTCCTGTGATTCCACAATATCACATATCCTCTAGCACTTTCTAATAATTAGCTTTCTCATTGTTATCCCCTCCTTTCCTTCCTCCTACCTGCTGTATTATATTCAATTTCTCTCTGTCTCTCTCTTCCTTGACTCTCTTTGCCTCTCAATAGACTTAAGTCATTCTAAGATCTAAAAGAACTTTCCTCAGTTCCTTTATTTGTTGGAGCTAAGATATGTTGCATGTTATAGTAGAAAGAACACTAAGCTTGGAGTCACAAGTTTTGGGTTCAAATATTGTCTTACTAGCTGTGTGATTTGGGCAGATGTCATTTAACTCCTCTTCCCAGTTTCCTCACCTATATACTAATTTTTGTGTCCCCATTTCTAATTCTTTCCCTAATTCTCTTCACATTATATCCAATCATTTTCAAAAGAATTAAAAAAAAGAGGTGATAGAACTTTATATACTTGAAAGAGGATAAATTTTTGTTAAAGCTTTTTATTTTCAAAATATATGCATAAATAAATTTTCCAATATTCACCCTTGGAAAACCTTGTGTTAGAATTTTTTTCTCACTCCCTTTCCCCCACCCCCTCCATTAGAGGCAAGTAGTCCATATTCTTCTATACATATTTCCATAATTATCATGCTCTACAAGAAAAATCAGATCAAAAAGGAAAAAAAAAAACGAGAAAGAAAACAAAATGCAAGCAAACAACATCAAAAAAGTAAAAATACTATGTTGTGATCCACACTCAGTCCTCACAGTCCTCTCTTTGGCCACAACTGGTTCTTTTCATCACTAATCTATTGTAACTAGACTGAATCATCTTGCAGCTGAAAAGAGCCATGATCACCAGAATTGATTATCATATAATCCTATTGTTGCTGTGTATGATGTTCTCTTGGTTCTACTCATTTCACTCACTCAGCATCATTTCATGTAAGTTTCTCTAGGCCTTTCTGAAATCATCCTGTTGATCAGTTCTTGACACTATATATATATATATATATATATATATATATATTTTAAAGGCATTCTCTTTTCTTGTTTCCTTTTTGTTAATTTGATTGATTATTGTTTGTGGAATACTAGACATTTATATAAAATTTTATCACTTAACTCATATATTTATTTGATTTTTGTTCTTGGTGGTCATTTTTTAAATGAACTTATCTTGGCCCTTTCATTGCCAGATTTCTATTTAAAATACTTTGCAATTGCCACTTTTGCTTCCATATCAGCCATTCACTTCTCTATCCCTTACAATTTAACTTCTATTCCCACTAGTTTCTGAAACAGCTTTCTCAGAATGTCCCTAATTGATGAACCTAGGGACCTTTTCTCTGTGAACTTTTTTCTCAGCAAATGGCACCATTAAGAAATGCCCTAATACTCTTTCTTTCTCTTGGTTTCCATGGCAGTAAACTCTAGGTTTTCTCTTGACTTCTGCTCCTTCATTTCTTTCACTGACTATCCTTTCTTGTAACTGTAGGCATTGCAGAGTGCTTATGTCCAATTCTCTTTCCTTTTCACTTTACACAATTTCACTGGTCAGCTTTATGAACTTGACCCCCAAGTCTCTATTGCCAGAGCTAACCCCTAACCAACAGATTTTTGAGCAGATAATTGCATATAACTTTAACATTGCTGAATCTCGAGAGGTTTGACAGCTTCACTGCACGGAAACTCAGTCCCTCCAATGCAGTTTTGTTAACTAAGGGCCTTGGAACCAGAGTGACAGGTTCACAATCTAGAACAAAGGAGAAAAAGGAACATATTTTCAGAACCAGCATGATTTTCTCAACATTTGCTGGCTATTAGCATCAATTTCTTATTTTTATTATTATTTTTTTGGGTAGAGAATCACAGATTTAGCAACAGAAGAGATCTTGAAAGAGAGATAAAGTGACTTATCTAGCGTCAAATAACTTAAACTAAGACTTTCCTGACTCCAAACCTACAGTCTTATCTATCTCTCAGCAAGCGCCTAGTACCTTGCTATTTTAAGGCATACAATACATTCTTAGAAATAAAACTCATATCAGTGCTGTAGAATATTTCACTCCTGTAGTTTATCACCATTTAGTTCATCTCCTGATGATTGAAACCCCAGACAGGAAATACAAAAATTAAATATCAGAATACTAAGAATTAAAGGTAGGTATAATCTGTCATCTTGGAAGACAGGCTCCCTGTCTGTCAATGTATACTACTGAAAGCTGGAAGAAGTCATGGACTCATTTTGAGTGAGTTGAATTACACTCTAAATAAGTTGGCTTATAGCCAAATTACTCTCTAGACATTTATCTGAGAAATATTCTCCTCTGTTAATAAAAACCATTTCTGTTTTGACATTTCCTCTGCTATTACCCTTGTTGAGAACCTCATTACTTCTCATTATCTATTTCCATAGTCTTATAACTGGACTCCCTTGTTTCTTCCTACTATCCTACCTCCTAACTCTAACTCATCATACACATAATTCCTAGAATTTTTGCTTTCATGTTAGTCATCTTCCCTGAAGTTTCAAATGATTCCATACTGCCTACTGAATAAAATCCAAACTCCAAGCATCCAAGGCTTCCCTAAATTTAGTTCCAATCTACACTTACAAGCTGATCTTTTGTGACTGTCCTTTATCTATTCTATGATCCTACCAAACTCACTATTTCCCAAATACATCTTGCTTTTTTCTACTTATTGGAATTCACTTATAGTATTTTCTCTGCCTTCAGGCCTCTATTTGTTTAAATTCTTTAGAATTTAACATCTTTAGAAGCCCAGTCCCAAAGTCTTTCCATTATGAAATCTTCTCTTATCCCTTCAAATAATCCCTTTCTGCAGATTTCTCAGAACACTCATTTTTATGCATTTCTCCTATTCTAGTGTCTCTCAGATCATTTCTATGTCCTCTAGTATCTACCAGGAGTTCATGAAATGCTCAATTGTTTTCAACTGTTCATGTAGTCAAACAATTTAATTTTCTAACACATTAATTTTTTGTATGTATAATTTTCAATTTCTAATGCTATTCTTTGCACCCTATGTCTTGAAAAATATAGGGAAAAAATGTGTGCCAAGGATAAAAAATAAGCCCTTCTTGAATTAAGATAGAGTCTGGCACTTTGTAGATTATTTAATAAATGTTCAATGATTGAGTAATACACATGCTTTTGTGAGTCATTCTTTAAAAATCAACATTTTATAGGATCATGGAACAGCAATTATCTATATTTATTGCATAATAATGTCCTTAATTTGTTTACTCCAGGGAAACTAATACATCCTAGGACAAGACTGTTTTTGAAAATAGGGTATACACTACTTAACTCTCAGATTGGCTAAGAGGACAGGAAAAGATAATGATGAATGTTGGAGGGGATATGGGGAAACTGGGACACATACATTATTGGTAGATTTGTGAAATGATCCAACTATACTAGAGAGCAATGTGGAACTATGCCCAAAGGGCTATCAAACTGTCCATACCCTTTGACACTCAGCAGTGTCTATTGGGGCTATATCCCAAAGAGATTATAAAAAAGAGGAAAGGACATACATGTACAAAAAAGGGTTGAAGCAACCCTTTTTGTAATGGCAAGGAACTGGAAACTGAATGGATACCCATCAGTTGGAGAATGGCTGAATAAGTCATGGTATATTAATGTTATGGAATATTGTTGTTGTATAAGAAACGATCAGCAGGATGATTTCAGAAAAACCTGCAGAGACTTATTTGAAGTCTTATAGTGAAGTCAGTAGAACCCAGGAGAACATTGTATACAATAACAAGATTATGTGATGATCAGTTCTGAGGAACGTGACTCTCCAACAGCAAGGTAATTCAGGCCAGTTCCAATGATCTTGTAACGGAGAGAGCCATCTGCACCCAGAGAAAAGACTGTGGGGACTGAGGATAGATCGCAACATAATATTTTCACTTTTTTGTTGTTTGCTTGAATTTTGTTTTCTTTCTCATTTTTTTCCTTTTTTATCTGATTTTTCTAGTGAAGCATGATAATTATAGAAATGTGTATAGAAAAATAACCGATGTTTAATATATATATTACATATATCTAGATATATAATATCTATATATCTCTATGTATTAGATTACTTGCTGTCTAGGGGATGAAGGGAAGCATTGGAACACAAGATTTTGCAAGGGTGAATGTTGAAAACTATACATATGTTTTGAAAATAAAAAAGCTTTAAAAAATAAAAAAATGAAAATAGGGTACAATTAAAGAAAGATTTTTTTCCCCTTCTTTGTTCATACTCAAATTCCATGGAAATTTTGAAAAAAAATCTTCTTTTTGATTTACAGTTACTGAGACATGTCAGATTTTTAGAGTGAGTCACAATAACAGCTTAATAAAAGGACATTTGGAAGCCTGCGAATCTGTCAAATTGCTAGTTTTCCAAACTTCCATTTTCTCTATTTGTCTTTAGTTAGTTAAAGAAAAGGATTTTTTTGAAAAAAGTAAAGCATTGATGTTGGTGGGTCTTTTTTTCCATAGGTACATTTTTTTCTCAAGGAGAGTGGCAAGATTCTATAATATATAATCATCTTAAAATGTATGTGGCTTGCTCACAATTGCTATCTATCAGGCCAGTTGAAGGGATGCTGCTTTGTAATTCCAATTTTTAGCACTAAGTTCAAACTAAATATTGAACTCTGACTTTTCTGCAAATCCTTCATTTTAAACAAAGGTGCATTTTCCTGTGAATTGGAAACACTCACCAGCAACATATCTCAAACTCATCAACAATTGTTTCACAGAGAAGATGATCTTGGAAACTGCCGTTTTGGAATGATTTCATGTGAACTGATTACCACCGTCAAAGAATAATCTAAAACGGATATGCTAGATTGCAAGTTATGAATAGCTAAGCTGCCTTATCATCAGCAAGCTCTCTTTCACTGCTCACACTCCAGAGGAATTGGCACTGGCATTATCTCTCCAGTAAAACTTTGTTCACTGAAAATTTGGAAAGGTGGTAGACAACTAATGTTTCACTGGAAAGAAAGGAATATAACCCAAAGAAGAGAAGACCTAAACTAGAATTCTAATAATCCTCCCTCCCCCCCCAATAATTAAAAAGCCTATGAAAATAAAAATTAAAAGAGATAGGGATATAGGATTCAAGGAAAAATGGAGATAGTAATATAATTATAAGATGAAGGTCTTCTAAAGTGAGGACATTATGCTCAAGGGGAGAACTGGGAACTCAAAAAGGAACAGATGCTAGAATCCTGGGAGGCCTCCAGTAGACTGAGTAGGCCCAATGTTTAGCATAGTTCCTGGCACATAGTTGGGACAATATTTAGTGAGTATTGACCAAAGGGAACCTCAGAAGATAAATTCCTATATGTTAAGTAATTTGCCTTGGTCAAATGATTATTGAAAATCTTGGCTATCACCTCCATATTATACCTCAAAGATCATATGATTATAAATATAGGACTAGAAGGAAATTTAACCTCATATTATCAGAGAAGCAACTTAAATAACTGGGATTAAAGGTCACATAAACTTGATTTGAACCCAAGTTCTTTGCAACCAAATCCAGCACTTTATTGTTTCACATTGCATCAATGCAGATCTTTTGGGAGCCCTGATAGTCAACCTTTATCTTCCTCTAGGAATTCTATGATAATTTGGCCAATAAATAATTAAGCTATGTTCTTGAGAATGTCATGGTTACTTTATTTGCCTATAGACATATCTATATGGGAACACTGCCATTTTATAGGATTTTACATTATTTATATGATTTTAGCTAATATCAGAGGTTTCTTCTCTCTCCAAATCCAATACTCTTTTCTCTATAACTTAAACACTTTGAATGAGTTTTCATAGTCTTTTAAAGTAGTAGGGATTAAGCAGGATAAATTACATGGAAGAGTTCAAACTTCATTGCCTGTACAATCTTTCATTTAATTTACTATGGGACAGCTACAAACTACCTGGCTTCTAAAAGAGCCATCATAGACTGAGAGCCAAGAGAAAATGTCAAGTCATTTAGTCCAATTCCTCTTATTTTACAAATGAGGAAATTCATGTTTAGAGAGATGAAATGACTTTGTTAAGGGTCACATAAGTAGCACCAGAAGCAGGATTTGAATCTAGGTCTTCCTGACTCCAAGTCTGATGCTCTATTGTCAGTTTATAAAACAGAGTATAAATATTTTAACAGGGAATTGGTATTGTTCGTCACAAACCAATACCAGTCCAAATAAGGGTTTTCTTATGCCCAATATCCTGTGGGAATACAAAATAATAACCAGTACAGTAGATGGGTGCTGCCAAATTTCAACCAGGTTAAAATTATAAATGGTAAAATTAAAGGGGATTGGAATGAAGGAAAAAAAGAAAAACAACTTGCTTACAGTCTCAGGAAGGAAAGTTCACTTCTCTCTGCCTTCTTCCTCACTTTAACTCTTCAGCTGCATTTCTATTTCCAATTAGATAGTAATGTAATATACTGTTTTCCTAAATTAGAAATACTTTTTAGTCAATTCAAAGTTGAAATACTGAAGAGGTCACAAAGGTGATTTAGATTTCAAAGATTATTTGGATAAATAGTATGGCAAAAAAAAAATTCCACCTCTGGTTCCAAAATCAGAGGACTTGATTTCAAATCTCACCTCAAGCACTCATGGTTATTATCTATGTGACTTTGGACAACTCATTTAATTTCTCTGGGCCTCAGTTTCCTCATAGTTCCTTTAAGAATTTCAGGTTTATATTCGGAAAAACTTTCTACTGCATGATTATTTTGAGTCTTACTCTGTTCTGATGACCTTTAGGTTGAATTCCCTTCCTCAAGTCTCTTCCTACTCCATCCCATTCTTCACCAAGTTGCTAAAATGTTTTCTTAAAAAGCCTGACCATGTGAGACAATGTCATTCTCCCGCTTGATAAGCTCCAGCTGTTCTCTAGTACTTCTAGGTATTGCCCAAGATCAGAGAACTAGTCATTAGCAACAGTGCTTAGCATAATGTCTGACCCACAGTCTAATTCTTTCAAAGTCTATTTTACATTAATAGTTCAACAAGCTCACTAGCAATCAATGATACTAGAAAGGAAAGGAAGCAGCAACAGGTGATGCAAAATGAGGTAAGTATGAAAATCCCAAGTTTATCAAGCAATGTATAAAGATACTCTCAAACACCACTTTAAGCTATAACTTCACAGACAATAATAGGAGTCGGACAGTTAGTCTTGGATGAAATGAAAGGGGTCATTCATGAAGTGAAAACGGTGTCTGTAAAGCAGCAGGGTGGGGGAGGACAGAATGGAAGTCTTTAAATAGACAACCCTTTCCCCAATAAATTAATGAAAAATATACACAGATATCTAGCATATGGTTAGAAGCACCAATCAAAGTCATCACCAAAAAAAAAGCACTAATATATGGCTACACTAAAATGAATTATGTTGTTCAAGATTTTAATTCTTCCATGAAACCAAAATATCAAAATAGGCATAGACATCATTTTCAACAGTAATCTGCTCACAAGGATAATGTGAAATCCTGGCAATTGGGTTATGCATGCATATATACATTATACACACACATCACATGGACATGCATACAGGAATGTCTTCATGTATAGCCACATTCATGCACACATATATACACGCATGTGTGCATACATGTAAATCACATCAGTTGGTAGCAGCCATGTGATATAATGTATATGGAGTACTGCGAATGAAATCAGGAAGATATCTTCCACAGTTTAAATTTGGCTTCAGATACCAATTGTGTGACCCTGAGCAAGTCACTTCTCCCTGTTTGCCTCAGTTTTCTCATCTGTAAAATGAGTTAGAGAAGGAAATGGCAAGTACTCTATTATCTTTATTAATAAAGTCTCAAATCAGGTCATGAACAGATATGACAACATATATCACAACTTTATATTTCATGCATGAAATCAAGACACCTCTCTACAAATGGAAACTGTCACAGCTCTCTAAAATGTAGTCAAGAGAACCATGGAAACAGTGAATATGAGATCAGGCTTGGAGTTAAGAAGATCACAGTTCAAATCTGCCTTCTAATATATACTAACAGCCCAACTATCATTGAGTCACCTTACCTCTAAATGCCCTAAGGTCTCTTCCTAAAACTAAAGTCACATATAACTTATTAATTTGTACTGTTTAATAAAATGATCATTTGAAGCTGGAAAAAGCTTATAACTCATTCAAACCAAGATTTTAATTTACAGATGAGTAACTAAGCCCTAAAGAGATTAAATAACTTGCAAATTCAAACACAAGACACCAGAGAGTTGCTTTGACAATAATCTGGACGTAACAATCATGTGAAATCCTGATAATCCTGACAGGGCTAGTATTTGAATCCGTCTTCTAACTCCATTCTTTCCACTGCAATAACAAACCTCTCACTATGGAGGAAATTTCAACAATGGAAGTTCCCTATTACACTGATGAAGTCATAATACATGCAAATATATATGCATTTCTATTGCTTGTAATGTACCTATGTATATATACACTGTACAGATGCACACATTTGTATGTACATACATATGCATAATGCCATGCAATATATAGCTATATGTACAAGTATATATACATATATGCATGTACCAGTCCATGGATGCATTTAGGCATTTCTGTATATCCACATATAAATACAGTACACAAATTTGCACATATGCATTTATATCTGTGTTATATACATACCTATATAACCATGCAGATATACAATACTTACATACATACATATACAATCATATACACATACATAAATTCATATATATATATATATACATACACATACACACATATATAATCAGTAGAAGTGAAAAGCGAACTATAGTATGAAGAAAGTGCTTTGCCCAAACTGAATAATCCTAAATCTGTCTAGTGGAGTGGGGGTGGTGGAGAGTTTTCTTATCAAAGAATAAATGACAGCAAGAATAAATGAGCTCCTAAATTAGGCACTATCTAATTTTGGTAAGGATACCTGCTAGCATATTCAAATGAATATGATCTCAGATGACAAGCAGTATACAAAGAATTAGGAAAGTCTTGCTGAAGTTGTTAATGAACATGAGATTTAACTTTGGGGACATGAAGAAGAATTGGCAGGTGTGTCTCTTGATGTGCTGGCAGGAAAAGATCCTTCAAGAAAACCCAATTATTTACTTAGAATAACATCATGATGCATAGCAAAATAACTCTAATCCTGCATTTTCATGAAGACCTGTAAAATTGCCAGCAAAGCTCTAAAAGGAAGCTTATCTCTACCAATGTTCAGAATAACTGCAAGTGACTAATAAGAAAAAGGAATGATGGATATGTTTGGATGTGACCTTGGAGATCTACTCATGGAAACTTTCTGCACATAACTAAATGAACATGTATGGACATCATTTCTTTCCCTCTGATTAGATGGCTATTATCTCACTTAGATTTCCAGAAAAGAAGGAAGTAGGAATTAGAGAATAGTGTGACTGCTACCTTTTGGAGTGATGATGATTCCTTTGCTGACCACTTGTGGTACCAGTAATCACTGGGGCTTTTTTTTTTTGCTGGTGAAATCCTTCAGTATACAAATCTGACATATCCTAGCATCATTGTTAGAGGTATGGATCTTTGTATGTTGAATTTCTAATATTTCCATCATAAAAATGGAATATATACTTCTACCCAAAATAGTTGCCTATAAGATACCATCTGCCTACATCTAATTTTTTTAGAGTCCAACTTCTTCTTCCCCCCACAATTGTATTTTATTTTACATACAAAGATAGTTTTTAATATTCACCTTTGCAAAATCTTGTGTTCCAAATTTTTCTCCCTTCTCCCCTCCCTAAGACACCAAGTAAGTTTAAACATGTGCTATTCTTCTAAATATATTTCCATTTCATCATGCTGTGCAAGAAAAATCAGAACAAAAAGGGAAAAAGCATGAGAAAGAAAACAAAACAAACAAATAACCAATATCATAATGAAAATACTATGCTTTGAACTACATTCAGTCTCCATAGTTTTCTCTCCGGATATGGATGGCACTTTCCATCTCAAGTCTATTGGAAGTGCCTTGAGTCACCTATATTCCATTCCAGTTGATCATCATATAATTTTGTTGTTATTGTGTACAATGTTCTCTTAGTTCTGCTCACTTTACTCAATATCAGTTCATGTAAGGCTTTCAAGGCTTTTCTGAAATCATCCTATAGAGCCCAGCTTCTGTGGGTCATGAACCCATATAGAGTCTCATAACTGAATGTGAGGACTGAAAATTTATGATTTATTACTGCAAATATTTGATTTGCATACCTATTTTATATACCTGGTGTCATATAAAAATTTCTTGGGCAAAAAGGGATCATGAGTGGAAAAAATTTTAAAACCCCTTTAATCTACAGCAGGGACTCTTCAGCTGGAGTCATTCATCCCCTAAATGGCCTAGAGGTAGATTTTTGGGGTAAGTGAATTATATGTTTTAATATTTTGATAGATAATTTCAGTATAATTTATTTCATTTGTTATCAAATTCTTTGCTTTTTGTTTTATGAATTTAAAAATATTTTGAGAAGGGATACATAATCTACATTGTTCTGACAAAGGGGTCCATTATACAAATAAAAGGTTAAGACTGACTCCATGGTATTTCACCCTCACACCCTCTACAATTTGGCCAAAGAGACCTATATACTGTTTCTGTGACTCTTAAATCTTTGCCCTGGCATTGGCTATTCCTAGGGCTGCAATGTTCTCCCTCTCTATCTCTTTGTACTCTTATCTTACTTTAAAAATCACCTCAAATATTTCTTTTCTTTCTTTTTCTTCTGAGGTTGCTTCTGAACATAATCAGTCCTTCTCAGTCTTGTAAACATTATTTAGATTTTGGTATTCAGGGATAGGAAGTGAAGAAGGGAACTAAAATCGCCCATTTCTTTTACTTTGTAAACCGGAGTTTAGCTGTACTGTGGGTTGATGGTGGTAGTCAAAGAAGGGCAGTCTACTGTGTATGTTCTGAGCCTTTCAATGATGGTAGATTTTTTAAATAGCCTTTTTAGTTTGATAGGGAGTACTGATTCTAGATCTTCCTTTGCTATCTTGATGATGGCTCTACCACACAATGAGAATTGTGTACTCCTGCCATGAATCTAGTGGCTAGCTTTTTAGCTTTGTCCTTTACTCCATAGTAAATCAAATGTGGCCTCAGACACTTTCTAGGTTTATGACCCTGGGCAAGTCACTTAATTTATTCCATTAATTCACTGAATCTCAGTTTCCTCATCTGTCAAATAACCTGGAGAGGGAATTGGCAAACCATTCTAGTATCTTTGCCAAGAAAACCCCAAATGGGGACATGAAGAATTGGACATGATTAAAATAACTGAACCACAAAAACATACTATTAGTAGTCTAGGTCCCATCAAATATATGGTACTATTGGGAGATGAGTTAATTCCATGTAACAAGTATTTTTTAATTTTTGAAGACGATGAAATTAGGTCTATGAGACCTCAAATAATTAAGGCACCTTTGATTTCTTTTTAAAGTGAACTTCTAGCACCATTTGACTCAAACCAAAGGAGCTGGCCTAAGGTATTATAATATTAGAAATTTGGCATTTTTCTTCCATTTTCAAGGCAAAGAGCAATACGGCTTTGTGGAATGATTTATTTGCTTCACTGATACCCTAGATCTGTGCTGTTATATGTGTTTAGAGTCAGGCATCCATTGTTCTCAACCAATGGCAAATTGGTTAAATATCCTTTTTATACTGGGTGGTCTACCCTTTCAAAACATTTTTTCTTTTTTTGTATGTGAAAACAATTTAAACAATTACTACAGAGCATTTATTGGACTTTTAAAATCTAATCAGAACAGCAATTTCAGGGAAAGGTATTGCTTTGTGGGGATAACTCTGAATGTCCTATTTATGAGACAGTGTTATTTTTAAAATCTCTATTAAAAACATTTTTTTTTTTGAGATTCACTCAGAAGATGGATTGGAGAGGTATATCAAGTTTAAATTCTTTTATTATATCTTTTCTCATATAAATATCAAAATTAGGAGACTATTTCTAAGCACTAGAAATAAGATGGACCAATATTCCTCCATTTATATTCTTGGTTCAATTTAATATAAGCTGACATGACTTCAACAGGTGAACAATTTTTTAAAAGTCAGAATGAATGGAAAAAATATCCATATTGCTTCTCACATTAAAGTTTTCTTTATAGAATTAATTGCCTTTGTAGAATGTTTTATTTAATGAGAATTTAATTTTAATATTCAATCTACATTTCAACATGGTGAATAATGGATTTCTTAGACTATTTTTTTGAAAATGTGTGGAGGGATGTTTGTATAGTAGATTAGCACTGAGTAGTCCCTGAAATATGGTGTAATGAACGCTATATTTGGAATCAGAAGAAATGAATTCAAATCCAAATTCTTCCACTTGTGAAGTTGAGTCTTAGTTTCCTCATACATAATATGAGGGAGGATTAGACTCAATGGTCTCTAAAGTCTCTTCAAACATGACACTTATGATCTTATGACCTTTTTATTGCTTCAATATCTAAAAATGGACTTATGATTCCATTGTAGGGAATCATGACTTCATTCATACTTCCCTATTTTGAAGCTATTGTTCATGTTCTCTTGTAAGCCTTTCCATAGCATGTCCATCTAACATTTTGAAAGTCTTCCTTTTGAGCTTCTGATGCTTTGTGAGTACTAATGCATTACATGTGAACATTGGTTTTTCCCTTATTTTTATTTTATAACTGGCTTACTTTTTTCCTTTTGCTATTAACTTTCTTTTATCATTTTTTTTTATGCTACCTCATCCAATAAACCTTCAGGGACAATACATTATATTTTAGTCAAGTACAAATGGTACCTCTCCATTGCCACTTCAGTGATTTGTGATTTTAATTCTTCAGAAATGTGGTATTTCAAAACTATACAGAATTAATAATATTCCAGCAATTAATATTCAAGTCCAAATAGTATTATTCCAAATAATATTTCAACAATCTGAAAACTTTACAGAATTAATGATAAAATATTCATTCATTCATGCAAATGCATGAATTATTTATTTTGGTGAGGCTTGAGGTTAAATAACTTGCCCAGGGTTACACAGGTAGGAAATGTTTAGTGTCTGATGTCGAATTTGAACTCAGGTTCCCTGACTCCAGGACTACTGTTCTATTCACTATACCATCTAGCTGTCCCTGATAAAATTATTACTAATGTAATTATAATGTTGCTGTTCATTTGTTTCAGTTAGATCTTTCTCTCCATGACTCCAGTTGGAGTTTTCTTGTCAGAGACACCAGAGTGGTTTGTAATTTCCTTCTCCAGCTCATTTTTATAGATGAGTAAATTGAAGCAATCAGCATTAAGTGACTTACGGAGGTCAAATGATAAGTATCTGAGATTGAATTTGAATTTAGGACTTCCTGACTCCTGACAATTCTATCCACCATCTAGCTGCCCTACACCTAGCTACAGGTACATAGTAGGTTCTTAACATGTTTATTAATTGATTATATATCATTTGTGAAAGCCTTTTTATACCTTCACATATGTTCATGGAGATGATTCTAATTTTAATTTCTAGAGATTGAAATAAGATTATCTGTAACCATCCCTGGGGAATCCTGAAAAGGTTTGAGTAAAATGAACATGAAAGGATAAGAACAGAACAAAAAGTGGGGGAGCTCTAAAAATTCAACTGTGGTAATAATTCACTGCCTTTTCTCTTTTCCATAGAAATTTACTTGACATTCATTTTGCATTATTTATATGTGTATATGTTTTTCCAGATAGAATATAAGCTCTTTTGAGGACAAGAGACTGTTTTGTGTTTGTCTTTGAATCTCCAGCCTTTAGCACACTGCCTGAGCAAAGGACAGATGTTTAATAAATGCTTGTTGATTGATTGATTGATCATTAGGAAAATTGTTGTAACTGCTGTCCCTTAGTGCAAGTTTAATATTCTATAAGTTCCTAACTACCTCATACCTCCAATTCATTTTAATAGCATGATCTTCTGGGGGAACTTCACTTGAACAACAGGCTTCTAAAAGGAAAATAAAACCCAGTAGCATATAAATAACATCTTTTATAAAATCCCTACTGGATTCTTTGAAGGCAGGCTTCCATACAATTTGTACCATATTTCTTTCTGTCAGATCCACGATAGGACAAAAACACTCTGAGGCCTTTTTGGATTGACCAGATAAACCTCCTTCAATTAACCACTGTTGTTTAATGACAGCTGAACATAACAACTATCCTTACAATGAAAATAAAGCATTTAGAATTGCAGGCTATGATGAAATGAAAGGTGCCTGATAACACAATCTGTGTTCTGTAAATTCATATTCAATAGATAAGCATGAGTCATCCAAGCTGGACATGATCTTCCATGAAATTTGGTGACAGACTGCACCACCAACTTACTACACTCTCCTAAATAGCTTCCTTTAACATCAGGAAAGCTTTGTAGAATGATGTCATGTATTCACAGAGCTAACAAGTATTATTAACGCTTGTTAGCATCTCCCCTTTTTCTTATAAGTAATGATATTTCATTACAGCAGGAGGAAGAGATTAAGAAGTCCACTTGTCATTTTCAGAGGACGCATTTCAGAACTGAGACACTCCACAGAGACAGCTGCTGAATCAAGGCTGTATACATGAAAGCCAACTTAGATAGTGGAACAAACCATTACTGCTTAGCACTGGAGAAAGACAGTTATTAAAATGACAAAAATATAGTCTCATATTGGGTAGGGAAGGTCAGTGGGGAAATTACAGAGCCTGACCTAAGGAGGTTAAATGACTTGCCTACAGTTGCAAAGAGGAAAAAAAAATATGACAAGCATTGGCTGACTTCGAATTGCTGAGTTCTGAGCCTTTAATTCTAGTTATTAAAAACATAAAAATTCATACAATTGTCTTGATTTCTATCTCTACATACAAAAGCTGACCTAAAGATCTATCCAAGGGCTCAGATAGGGCATGGTCCAATGGAAGGAGCTGTTGAACTGAAGGACCTGTGTTAAAATCAACTTCTGATATTTGATGAAGATACTAAAACTCGTCTGTCTCTTAAAATGTAAAATCTTTATAAGCAGACATTGGTTCTCTTTTGTTTTTGTAACTAGATCCTAGGTATTTAATAAATGTTGTTTGTTTGTTGATTGATTGAGAGGAGAAAATTAAAAAAACAAAACAAAGGAATTTTACTATGGATTTGGTCAAGATTGCCAGTGGCCTCCTTAAAATGTGGTAAGTGATACTGACCACAATATGTCCATGGTGGCCAGAGGTACTGTGCTCAATTCAGAGAGACTACATCAAGATTACTGCCATATTCTTTCTTGATATTATGCTTAAATTAATACATTTTAGGATTGGAGAGGCATTTTACTAGGGATTTATTATGTTATATTGGAAAGTCACTGTCTCTGGATCAAAGGACCTAGGTTTGAATGCCACCTGAGACACTGAGCTCATCACAAAACTTTTCCAGGCCTCTGTTTCCTTTTCTTTAAAATTACAGAGTTGGAATAAATGGCTTCTAAATTTATTTCCAGCTCTAGAGCTAAAATCCAATGATCTTATGTTGGTCCACATGACTTTTTGACATCTGGTAAATCTTTGAGGGACTAATACTATCGTATGAAAGAATAAGATATTTGGTCCTTATTACTATCCCCTCCTACCAAAAGAAAAGCAAATTGAAACCCAAACAAACAAACAAAAAAAAAAACAAACCTCCCTACAGAGTCTTTAAAAGTATATTATAAGCTAGGAGCTAGACATTGTCAGCAAATTCAACTACTACTAGAAATACAAGCTACACACAATGCCCTTAAAGTTCTCCCTCATCTTTTCTTATTGGAAACCTGTTTCAAGAGCTTCTTCCCCGAAGAGGCTTTCCCTGATTCCCTCAGTTATTAGTCTTTCAACCACCTTCCTACAATTACTTAATATATATTTTGTATTTAATTAGTCTAAGACTTTTGGGACATCTTGTATATGCTGGTTTTTTTTCCCTCTCTGACTCCTCCTCACCCCCTAAATAATGGAAGCTCTTTGGGAAGAGATTGTTTTTCTTTTTCTTTTTTTTTTTTTTTTTTTGTATACCTAGCACTTATAATGGCACTTGGTATATTATAAATGCTCAATAATTTTTTATTAAAGAATTGAATGAAATGTTATTTAGTTTTATCTTATTTAAAGGAAAACATAGAAAAGAATGAAGAAATCTAAACATGATTTAGTTTTATATTCCCAGAAACCCTAGGGGGTAGATGCTATTATTACCCTCATTTTTAAAAATGAGGGTAATGAGGAAACCTGAAGCACAGAGATTTTAAGTGATTTATTTAGGGTTACACAGCTTGAAAGTGTCTGAGGCAAGATTTGAACTCAGAACTTCACAACTTCAGGTCTGGCTTTCTATTATTTAGCTGCTTCCATACAAAAAATTATTAAGGCTATCCTGATAATGATGATATCCAGAGCCTGAATCAATTGGACCACAGCCAATTCATTCACATAATTTTCCTTAGTCTGCTTTCTCAGCTATTTTCAGGGGTAATTCCTTCTGACTCTATAAATAAATGGCCAATTCTACAGACTGCTATTCTGCCTGAGATATTTTAGATGTAATTAAGATAGGGATTTTTTTCCTTTGTCTTTTTTTTCCAATGGGGAAAAGAAAGTGGGAGGGAAAAATTGCTTTTAAAATATGTAATAAAGAGCAGAAAAATAAACTTCTTGTCTTAATGATCAATGCCTCTTTAACCAGTAGTATCAAAAGCATTTCTCCTATCTATTTCTTTCATTAGCTGCAAAAACTGTGATATTACAAAGACTGGTGAGTAAATCTCATGAGCTACTCTTCCTCTAGGCTGGGGTTTCTCAGTCTTTTTGTTTGTTTGTTTCATGGAGCAATCTGGTAAAGCCACTTTTCAGGTTAATATTTTTAAATATATAAAATAAAATATGTAGAATTAGAAAGAAAACAAATTTTATTCGTGTGGCTTCCTTCCTTCCTTCCTTCCTTCCTTCCTTCATTCCTCCTTTGACTCTATAGGCCAATGTCTCTTTGAGGCTTATCTCTCCTAGTGCCAGAATATTATTTGTAATAGGGCAGTGTGTCAGCTCATGTCCCTGGAACAAGTTAAACCAGCATCTCATCCAAGCCTCAACAGTATTCTCTTCATTAATTTGGGGGAAGAGGGGTTATTAGCTAGTCAGCACTGTATAGCAGTAACCAGAGAATTCACAAAAGATTTGGATTCAAATCTCATCCCTGAGGCCTTCCACCTATCTGAGCATGAACAAGTCATTAAATTTAATCTCTGTGCCTCAACTTCCTTATCTGTAAAATATGAGTAATAACTCTTGGATTACCTACCTTCCTGGATTGTTTGGGGACAATGTGCTAAAAGATTTGAAGTAACAATGATATAAACTGCAGAATAATGTATAAAAATTTTTATGAAATCAACCTTTGATTACATGTTCTTATGGGAGGGCAAAGAATTTGCCTCAGAATTGCTATAGAATTTGCCTAGAATTTCCATAAAATTATGCTTCATCCAAGTAGATCATGGTGTTAAAAAGCTGATAACCAATATTTTAAGCTCCCTCATTGCATCAGAAAGTAAGAAATCAATCAAAGCCAAAAGTAAGCATTTAGTAAGCATCACATGTGTCAGGCATTGTTATTTACTGGGAAAAGGGAATTTTAAAAATGAAATATTCTCTTTTCTTAAGAGGGTTATATTTTCTTGGAAATGCCAACACACACACATGCACACATGTGTATGTATGTAAACACATACATATATATGTGTGTGTATATAAATATGTATATATATGAAATGAATTTATACTGAATAAAAATAAAATCAATATATGATAGTTAAACAAATAAATAAATAAATGACAGAGAGGAAGGGCACTGGCAGTTACATGAGTGGAAATCATGTGAAACTGTGTAGGTAGCATCCCTTGAGTTGACTTTTAAAGCAGGTTATTTTTTTTAGGTAGAAGTGAGGATAAAGTCCATATTATAAAGATATGGAATAAGGATAGATGGAATAATACATATATGGAACTGGGAGAAGATCAATCTGAGAGAAGAGCAAACATTCAAAATCTGGAGTTTTTTTTTTTTTTTTTTTCAGACCTAGTAACAATTTGTTCTGAAATAGACAAATCTTAAGTGGAAATATGTAGGTATATTTTAATAGCCTTAATTATTAAAAACTCTTTTTATTAACTAATATGTTGATAGCATAATTTAATAGTATAGTATATGCCTGAGATCTAACTTCCCTGGATAGAATTGCTCATTTTCTTTGAGTGAAAAGTGGTTCCAGCTATCTGACCTTCTGCTGTGTTTAAGGGAAAATGGCATTCTACTTGAAAGAGCTCATGAATATCCCAGGCCTTAATCACAGCAACTTGAATAACACAGGTTCATGCTTTGCAAACCATCCATGACCCTAGTCCTATTTTTTTTTTTAATGAAAGTTTGCAAAATAAAGAAACATGATGAAAATCCTTGTCTGTTTAATTTAGAAAACACTATGAGGCATGAATTGGAAGATAAAAATCCTTCAGTATTTACCATTTCTCTTTTTAAAAATATTTGTTTTAAGCTTTGTGCTATTGGGGATGATACCATCAGGCATTTTGGTCTGAATATGTTCCATGCTGGACTGTGCAGACATCAACTAATGATATGCACACTTATTTCCATTGTAACACCTCTCTTCTTGCAAGAGGGAATTTCAAGTGACAGGCTAAAGCTGCTGACCATCAATTTTGCAAAAATAACATCTGCCAGATAGTCAAGATTTAGTTCAGAGACCAAAATTGATTAATATTCTAATTTGTTACTTGTAATTAGCATCAACATTAAATTATATCTAGACCAAAATGAGAACATTTATAAAACTTATTTCCTGAAAGGGATTCATTTTGAGAGTATATTTTGTTATTCTTTGGTCTTATTCTTTGTGTGTGCAAGGTTCCAATTACATAGGCAGTGAAAGTTGCTTAAGGTTTTAATTAAAGAGGCAGCTTAGTCTAGGCCCTAGACCTGGAGTCAGGAATATCTGTGTTCATTCTTATATATTTATCACATTCTTACAGTCATGCGATTTGGACAAGTCATCTTTTGGCTTCAATTTCCATATTTGTAAACTAGGCATCACAGTGACCTTTAACTCACAGATTTGTTGTAAGAATCTAATGAGATAAAACATATGAAGTGCTTTGAAAATAGTAAAGTACTATTTAAAAGCTAGCTATTGCTATTATTAAAGTATACATTATTCACTAAGTTTACTTACAATCAATATTTATAATAATAAACAGTCACAATGTTTTTGGAGAATATATATTTAGCATCATCTTCCCTTTATCATGTAGGTGAGAAGTAACACCATACTAATGAAAAGAACCTTGAAATAGGAATTAGGACATTTGGATTCAAATCCTGATTCTGCTTTTAGATTGATGGATGACTTCAAGAAAGTCATTTGCCCTACTTTTCCTTCATCTATGAAATTAGGTGCTTTCCTTCCAGTTTACTGTGTGCACTCACTTTCCACCATCTATACTGACTATAACTGATTGAAGAGTGACCAACTTTTATATATGTATTGTGATGTATTTTGCTATTTATGTATTTACTTTTAATTTATGAATTTCTATGATATCATTATTGTTTATTTTGCATTTTGGCAAGTAAATGGTTAACATTTAAAAAGCGTCATTTTGAGTGGCTAGTTGTGTAAATGTCATTCTATGTGTGACTGACTATATGAAGGAGGGGGTAGGAGGTCAGGTACTAAAATGCTTGTGGTGATTTATCCCTAGGAATATGGAACTTTCTGAATGAGCACAGTATGAAATAAGGAAGTCATCCTGAGAGATGTGATTATTTTTCTATTATACTAATAATCAATTTTAAAATTAGGGCTGAGAAGTTTTCCTTTCTTTTTCCTCATTCAGGGAGCAGTCCCTATAGGTCATTCAGCTAGTCTCTGAAGGACAAGGCTGATATAGATCAGATTCGTCAAATCCTCAGAGTACAGACTCTGTGAACACACAATTAGGAGACCTAAATTCTATTTAGAAAAATCTACACTGCCCAGCTTCTCAACCTGTGGGTTGCAGCAACCCCATATGGGATCTTCTAAATAATTATGGGAATCACAAAATTATGATTTATCATTAGTAAATGTTTGATTTTATGTACCTACTTAGCAGGGATCAAATAAAAATTTCTTGAGGGAAAAGGAGATGCATGTGGGAAGTTTAACAATCCCTGATCTATAGAATCTAACCTAGTCCTAAAACATTTAATCCCTGCCCTTGTACCCTTCCATTGAAGTCCAGGGGAACCCAATTTATGAAGGAGAAAATCAATCAGAGTGATCTGGGTAGAAATAGCAAAATTATTTGTATATTGTTCAACTTATGAAACTATCTACATGGAAATGTAAGATAAATTGTGAACTTACTGGGACAAATTTCTTACTGTTATCAATATAATACCTGTTTGGAATTTATCTGAAACTTTGGTTAATGGAATTTGTTATGGGAGGTAAAATTTCTTAGGCTTGTAGTTAATATTATTTGGGATATTATTTTTATATATTAATATAACATTTTAAATATATATATTTATTAACATATTATTTATTATATAATATACACTATAATATAATAATATATAGATTTATTAATTAATATATATAATATTATTTTAAAGCTCCATTGGGACAATTAACTGGAGTAAAACTGGGTTAAGGCTGTTTTATCCTGTATGTGCTGAAGGCTGAGTTTTGATTGCTTATATTATGTTATAATCATGTTCCTGCATTTTTTCCTCCTGTGACTGATCAGAACAAGGGTCAAAAGAAATTGTTAATGCAATTCAATTATGTCATATCTTGCTGTTTCCAATCTGGTTATATGTTATCATTATATCCTAAATACTTAGGCAAATAAGCATTTAGCCCAGTCATCTATCTGTTACTGGATATTTGTATCTGTGGATATTCAGGTTTTTAAAAGTTTCTAAATAATGAGAGGACAATTAGCACAGTTGTCTGTGAAGCCTAACTGCTGTTTTATTTATTGGGACTATAGCTGACAGCCGTTTGCTTGTCCTGTGAGACAAGCCTGTCTCCTTAAATAGGAAGGTGCTGGCCATACTGGCCTTTTCACATTTTGTAGCAGACTGTTCTAACCTTTATTTGTTAAATTTGTTTTTTTGTTCTAGATTTTGGTCAAATTACAGCTATATTGAACTGCTTCTGGGACTGGTATCAGCCCATTGGAAGCTTTGATCACTGTCAGCATGCCACACCACACCCAACCTCCTCCCTGGACTGAGAGTCTCCACCCATTCTCAGCCTGAAGCAACTTGGATAGAGACCCTTACCCTGCTCTTACTGTATTTTGGACTGATATGGGGAATTTGGGAATGACTGATGAATGACTGTTAAACCCTAATTGGGTCATCTATCACTATGTGTTTAAGATTTGGGATGGAAATTGTTAAAATTGTGTAACTATTGCTGTTATGTTTGCAGCATTTTTAGGAAATCCTTATGTACTAGTCTGTTTTACTTCACTCTCAGAATTTATATGTGGGATGGTTATTTGATAATTTATTTGCTTTTCTTTGGATGATTTCATTTGCCTAAAAAAAAGGGGAGGAAGAGATATAGGGAATTAGGGAAATTGGTGGATTTTTCTCAAAAATACCTGAAAAAATGGGAACCCTTAATTTCTATTCACTTTGCCTTAGACACTTCTGCCCCACCCTCTATTTCACTAATTCAGATTGAATTGAAAGCCTTCAAACAGTCCTTTTTCGTTTTTAAACTTAATAGACTGTGATTGCTGGTTATGCTTTAGCTTTGGAACCCCTTATTGTGTTGGAATTGTCCTGGCAGACAGTCCCCCGTCTTGGGACTGGCAGTCTCTTTGATCCATTTCTCCAGTCCTGTAACCCCGGTTCCTTAATTAGCATTTTAATATTCCTAAAAGACATTGCAGTTTACTATCAGGCCTCTAAAGTTCGGGGTTTACCTGCCTTGATGGTCTAACTGTGCATAGTCTGATAATTCTGCTCAGAAATCTGGACCCTTTCTGTATCCTAGTAGCAGCTCCTGTTCTTCTGAGTGAGGACAGGTGGAGCTACTCCAGGCCCCAGTCTCTCCCCACTTTGGAGTCCCTGACAGCCTTGGGTTGCCCCTTTAGGATGAACAGAACGACTGTCTTGAGCACTGCTACTCCATCCATAAGCAAAGGCTGAGTTAAATGCACAAATGACTGCAGACCACCTAACTCACAGTGAATTTTCCATTTCAAACTGGATTCTCTGGCTGAGATGGTGCTCAGAGGATCTGCAGAGGATCTGACATGCTAGCAACAGGGAGTCTTTGTACTGCTGTTAACTCTGGGGTTATCCAGGAGAGACTTATCCTTGCCATAAGTCCTTGTATTTTTCTAGTTTTATTTTGGTTTATTTGCTTCACATAGGGTTGGTCAAAATTATTGTGCTAAGACCTTCCAAGTATAGAGGAAGGTAATTCAATGATTTGAATATTCAGAAGAGAGTGTGTGGAATGTTGTGCCACAGTTCCCTTTTATTGTCCTGACTCAGTTTCCCTAATTTTCCTGCCTCAATTTCCCTGAATTGTTCTGCCCCAGTTCCTTGAATTGTTCTGCCTTACTCCCTCTGGTTTGCAACCCCGCTCCTGATCATTAGGACTGATATAACTCAGACTCTGCCCCTACCTCAGTCTACCTCAGTTGTTTGGAGCCACATGTATATATATTTCAGGGGAACCTCACATTGGCTGCTGGATGTTTTGAGACATCAGCCTTGGAGGAAACATGCTCCCAGCACAATCTCTCCCTTTCAAATACAATATTAAAAACTCTAATCTCTATCTTGCCTCAGTTTCTTTGGCATTACATAGCAAGAGAACAGAAACACCCAGAACAACAGCCACTTTTATCAGTGAATTCCACTTTGCACCTGCTGTTGGGTTGAGTTTCAATTTCATGTAAAAAGATGCAGCTCTCTGAATTAACCCATCACTTTTAATCTCATCACTGTATTGCTAATTCAAACCTGGATCCCACCTCTTTCAGCCGCCTCTCCCTGCTGATTGGAGGCTAACGGATAGAACACCAAACTCCTCCCAAAGATTCCCTTTATGAAATTTGATTTTAAGCTCATTCCCCTTTGCATCTGCTGCTCTGCCGGGTTCCAATTCCACAAAACAGGCTGGTTTCTGGTGTTGTCCCCTTCCCTTCTCCTCATATCCTCTTCCAGAATACTTTTTTGTGTGTAGTCTTTACCCATTAAATTATAAGCTCCTCAAGGGCAGACACTTATTTTTGTTGCTGTTGTTGTTTTCTTATTTGTATCTTCAGTGATTAGTGCCTGGAGGCACAAAATAAAGCTAAAGAACTGTTTAATGAATTGTCATGCACATTGTTCCTGAATGGATAAATAATAGCAAGACCAGCAGTCCCAGAATTTTGAGTTGCCCTAAGCACATATACTCAACTGGTGTTTTTCTCTTCTTTAAAATAATATAATGGTTCTCTCTGGGAGCAGGTTTCTCGGGGAGGTTTTCTGGAGGCAGCCTTAGTTTCAGTTAAAAGTAATAATCACCTCCCAATAGCAGCCAGCTGATAAAATGCAAACATTTATTTTCTCCTTCCAAGTCTTGTCTCTTTCCTTGGGCCCAGTTAGCTCAGAGGCCGATCTCTCTGCTTGGTTCCAAGATCTCTTGCAGATTGTCCCTTGCACCTCTGCTCTCTCTCCTTGGTTCTAAGAACTCTTGCAGCTTTGTCCTTTGCCTCTGCCTTCTTCAGCCTCCAGATGGAATGAATCTCTCTTGCCTCCGAGAGAGGGCTTCTGGCTCTCAATCTCCCAGAGTGCTTCTCCTCAACTGAACTATATATTACATATAATTCATATATCTCAACTGGAGATACTGGAGATACTGAAGTATCTCCATTCCTTGATTTGGTAAATTTGTCCACAATGCCCAGTAGGTGCTAATACTTGATAAATGCCTGTTGATAATCCCCCATGACTTCATGGACTTCCCATGAATTGGAGGGAGAGTGTGTCCTTGGTTTATGCTGCAATGTTTTGTTTTGGTTATTCTTGCTTTGCCTTGCATATAAGAAATATTTCTGATTAAGAGTCAATGATATCTTGACTTAATTATTAAATGATAAGTCTTCAAGTGGAGAACTATTCATTTGACTTGGGTTATCTTTTTAATCCACTTTAGTTTAATGAGTATTTACTAAATGACTAAGATGAACACTTTGTCAGATGCTGGGAATTAAAAAATAACAACAACAAACCACCTACATTGTCCCTGCCTTCAGGGAAATTACATTCCACTAAGAAGAATGCCTCTGGTACCCCCTCTTGTTCAGCAGTTTCATTTTTGTCTTATTTTTTGTGACCCTATTTTGAGGGTTTTTTTTTTTTGTTGTTGTTGTTGTTTTTTTGCAAAAATGGTTGGACTAGTTTTGACATTTTCATTTCCAGTTCATTTTACAGATGAGAAAACTGAGGCAAACAAGATTAATTACTAGCCTGGAGTGATATAACCTTGTAAGTGACAGGCCAGATTTAAATTTAAGTCTTCTTGGCTCCAGGCTATATAATGGGCCAGAACTCTGGAGAAATATACTTGAGGCAAGGATTCTTACAACAAGATGTTATCCGTTTTGGTCATTATACTTATTGTGTATCTAATTTATATTTTAATATATTTAACATCTACTGGTCATCCTGCCATCTAGGGGAGGGGGTGAGGGGGTAAGAGGTGAAAAATTGGAACAAGAGGTTTGGCAATTGTTAATGCTGTAAAGTTACCCATGTATATATCCTGTAAATAAAAGGCTATTAAATTTAAAAAAAAAAAAAGGGTTTTCTGAAAAAAAAAAACAACAAGATGTTATCTCAGTGGAATTGATAAGATAATGGTTATCTAGTTTAGCATGGTGATTAATAGTTCTCTAGTTCAGAATGATTGTTTTAATCTTACAACAAATAATGATTCCCTAGTGATATAATGATTGCCTTATATTCATTGTGATTAATGGAATAGAGGAATGGAAGAAGTCAGAGTCAAACCTAGAGGAGGACTTGAACAGACTCGAAGACAAAGACCCTCATGGTGGCTGGCCTGTCCCCCTTCACTTCTCCATTGAAACCAAGGCCCATCTGAAGGTCCCTCAGAAAGCTAGCTCAGCCCCAGGTGAAGGAGACAGACTGTGAAGGAGATAATCAAGACTTTGGACTTTATTCCTGACTATTCTTGTAGCGATTATTCTGCTAAAACCCAGGCTGGTCCCGAGACCTCCAGAAAGCTAACTAGAACATTACAAGGCCAGGCATCTTATCTATTCACAATGTTACCTGTCTATTGTCTTCACATCTACCATACAACAAATAGTTTCAAAAAGCATACATACTGGTGAAACTATTATAGGACACAACTTGTACCTAATTGACATGCAATGTAAAAATCATCTCCAAAGTGTTTTCTTTCATGTCATGTAGACATGGCATCAAACAAAGGAATGTCAAAAACATTTCCTCAAGGTTAAGCTGTCAATCAGCAATGCAGCAGAGCCAAGGATGGCACTGAGGTCTCATGAGTCTCAGTTCAGTGATCTATCCACTAGACCAAGCTACCCCTACATTTCTATTCAATTATTCATCTTCTTGCTGAGAATCCTAATTAGTGCCCAGAGTGGTGATGGACTTTCTGAGACGAATTTCATTTTTTTTTCTTAAAAGGACAGATAAATCAACAACTTTCCAACTAATGATGGCATAAGAAATGACCTAGATTCCGATATTTTAATTTGATCTTTCAGCCTCAGAAATATGTCCCTGAAGTTCTAGTTTTTTGCTTGATGCACTAATGATCAAAAACTTTCAATGGCTCCCTATTGTGGCATAAAATAACAATCCCTCTGTTTGACATTCAAGACCTTAAAAAAAGTTAATTCCAATTTATCTTTCCTGTTTTATGTACATATTATACATTCCCCCCCCCCTAAGCTGTCAATCAGCAATGCAGCAGAGCCCCCCCATAGACTCTTCATTGTAGTCAGAGTTGACTATTAGCTGTTCTCAAACTCAGCTATTCATCTGGTCTCCCACACATATATAAGCATGACTCATTTTCCATACCTAGAAGGCAATTCTTTCTCATCATCACTTCTCAGAAGTCTAATCTTCCTTTGAGGTTCAGCTCAGGTGCTTCCTATACAAGCTTTCCTTTAATCCTTGGATTATTAGTGACTTTTCATAATCAAATTGATTTATGTTTACTTCTCTCTGTACTCATATCTCTATGGTAGAATATAAGGTCCTTGATTACAGGGATTGGTTTTGGATTCCCATCACTTACAATGGTGTCTTGTCTTATCATTCATAAATTACACATTATATGTTTCATAAATTACACTTTATATATTAGGACCTAGTAACTTTCCTATGTCCAAAGGGCTTTGATTTCCAGCCTGAGCATTAACCATTAGAAGTTCAAGGGAAGAGCTGCACTGTAACCCTTCTTTTAAAATTGTCAAATGTTCAAATTACATGCCAAATCTAAGATGGTCAGTTTGGTATAATGAATAGAAAGCTGGACCCCAAACTAATAAAGCCTGGGTTCAATCCCATCTCTAACATATACTGGTTGTATGATCCTGGGTAAATTACCTACTTTTTCAAAATTATGGATAACACAAAAACTCTAAGTTGCAGAGTAAAGCTTCCCTACCCAATAAAAATTATAGCCCCTATTCTATGCCAATAAAATCATACACCCTATCTTTATTTTTTAAGGCAATTCTAGAAGGAAAACCAAGCATATGACATATTTTCAAAAGACAAATAATTATTGTAAGCCACATTCATTAGAATTGTTGATATAAATGTAAAAAAAATAAGCTAAGGAACAAATTTTTTTCTTCAAAGATAATGTAAAAAAAAGATATATGTTTTTAATAACTATTTTTGGATCTAGATCATCAAGCAAAAAGAGTTAAGTCTCACTGCTTAGAAGAGATAATAGAATGTTAACTGTGAGAAAAAGCAAAACTAATCCACTATTAAGAAAACAAATTTTAGCCATTAATGATGACAAGAAATAATTATCCTTAGAGACAACAGAGAGCCATTTCAAGTTTTTGATCATTTCTTCATCAATCAAAAAGTCAGAACTTTAGAGACATATTTCTGAAAATGAGATCAAGATAATTAGTTATGAATGATTCTAAAAGTACAATCCCTCAAAACTCTCTCAGATACCGATAGAATAGATCTCAGATCATTTATGAACTTGAAACATTGTGGTAAATGGGATTCTTGTTCCTTCCTAAGTAGTTTGATAGAATGCAGAAGAGGCCCCGATTATAACTTATTAGTCTCTTGATAGGTTTAAAAGAAAGAATCACATTATTTGCAAAGTTGATTGGCATGAATCTTGACCATCTAATTTTATTATATTAAAAAAATGTAATACTCACATGGAATTTTATTCAATTCATTCATAAATTTCTCCTTAATCTTAGAAAAAGTATTTTCCTTTCCTTCTCCTGGGGTGGCTGGTTTGGTGACATTATGTGGGACCACAGATGCAGCAGTTGTCACTGGAGGGGCTGCCAGAGCCTCATGGTGACTTTCACTTTCGCTCACCATTTTGCTTCTAAGTAAAGCTGTAGGGGCAGGGAAAAGAGCAAAGAAAGAAAAGAAATTCAGAAAGCTTTAAAGTGGTCTCATATCAAAGGTAAACTAAAGAAAAGAAACAACAGTAGGTGCACCTGCTTACTGGATAAATATTGTATCATTAGCATATTACTTCATGTTGGTTCATGAAATATTTATTAAGCCACAGAGGAAAGTCTTTTCACAAAGTAATATCAGATGTAATTATTACTTATCATTTCTCCCCAACCATACTGAGTGTGAATTTTCAAGCCTCCTACCTCTTTAAGAATTGTATAGATTTACCTCCTAACTCATTTCTACAACAAACACACACAAATTTGCTATTAGGGGCAGAAAATAAACTCTTGTGTTTAAATATTGCTTATGCTCAGAGGACATCATGATGTTTATATTACAAATGATGATAAACCATGTCATAAATTTGAAAAGGCCTCATAGGCCTTTTCAAACCATAACAGGGTAATAATATTAAGGCAACAGTTCTCTAAGCAGAATTGTACATTATTTAGAAACTAGGTTTTGATGGCAGTTTCCCTTTCAGTCACTTCCTCTGACATTTACTATAGACAAAACTCTGTTAAATTATTAACTTGTCTTAGCTATGCATCTGTGAAGCCACCATATCTGTAGCAATTGACTATATATTAAGGCACCTACACTGCTAATAGCTAGATCTGTTAAATGTCGTTTTAGCTTTTGCTTTTAAGATATTAGGAAATATTAATTAATCTTGATGGTGTTCTTGCAAAATGGAAGTTCATTTGTATCACTGAGATTCTCCTCCCCCCTTCCCCCCATCCAGATGTAGAAATGGAGACATGCCATTAATATTTTAGAAAAATACACCCTGGAAATGATAAGTGACAGGAAATGAGAATTGATCCTTATGTGTAAGAGCAAGACATGGTCCAGGGTTTGAACAGGCAGTTAGGAGATGTAGAACCTACTCTTATATGGCTTATTGTCTTACTGTGTGACTATAAATGAATCAAGCTGTGGGGCTATAATGGTGAACATGCTTTCAGTCAGGAAAAAAAATTAGTGCTGGCAAGCCTGAGCAGTATCTCCACAGTTCCTGCAAGAGATGCATCTAGCATATAAATTACCTCTGCCTCATCAAGAAATATAAGCAGCTACCATCTGATCCAAAGGAAGAAAAAGGGAATTTTACAGAAGTATAAACAATCTCTTAATTTATAGGCTGGAAGTTTCAAATGTAACAGAATTCTGACAGAATTAAGAAATAAAAGAATTTCAAAATCAGTGAAATCTGTGGTTAAATGTCATAGCTACTGTTTTCTAGGAGAAAGAGATGATTATATTTGCACATAACTGGTTGTTTGCTATACTGAAAGTGTGTAATTTTTTTCTTATGCTTTCATATTATATTTATCATCACTGGATTTCATCCTATTTATTTCTATCCTCTATTCATCAAGGCTCTTTGGGAAAAAAAGTGTCATATATATGGCAAACATTAGAGGGGTTGAAGAAAATTTAAAAATGCTTATGTCTTCTTTTAACATATGTCTTAAAATTCCACAACATTTATGCTAATTTAATTTACAAATCACAAATATTTTTATTAGTCTTCCTTTTTAAAATTTCTGCCTATATCATGAAGTCTTTCATGAAGCTTATATCATGACCCCACGCAATACTAAAATTCAATTCAAAATTAACTTTTTGCAGAAGTTTGGCTTGGACTGAGGAATAATAAGGCACATAACTAGAAACTTGTGAACCAGTCTTAGTAGTCAGGGATTCAAACAGTGATTTAACCTTGGGTTAAATCTTTCTTGCTCCCTTTCCTTTCAACCAAAGAGGTTGAAAATGACTTTCTGGATCGTTCTCTAATTTTCTTTGAACATTGTTCCTTCCTCCCAATTTCTCTTCAAACAGAGATGGATACAGGTTACTTTTTTGACATGCAGAAATCATTTCTTTTTCTTCCTATTTTTTCTTCTTTCATTCCCTCTTCTCACTCTCTTCTCCACTCCCCCATTGTTTTTTTTTTTTTTTGCTCTGACCTTTCTTCCTTCCTTCTTTCCATACCTTTCTTTCTTTTTTCCTTCCTTCATTCTTTCTTCCTTCCTTTCCTTCTTCCTCTCTCTGATTCTCTGTCCCCATCTCTGTTCTCTGTCTCAGATGTATTAGGATTTCCTTCAGACTCATGTTTTCCTTTCCTTTTTTGTCATCCCTTGGAAACCATTCTTTACATTTATCCTTTGAACACTTTATCTCTCCTATTTATCTTGTGAATAGAGAGGAATTTCTCCATCTATTTTATCTTCCCCTTTAGAAGGGGCAAAATTCTATGTTCTGTGACTATTCAGCTACTCCTTAATACTGGCAGAAATACAAATAGCACATTCTGTGGATGTCATTACAAGATTCCCCTTGGTTTTCAAAACTGCAAGAAGCAGACTCCCTGCTTATTGCTTCAGCTTACTCAATTACTTTTCCTTCATACTTAGCAGATTCCTGCAAAAGCTCCAATGCATAAACAATGTACTTTCAATTGTCTTTTTTTTTCTTTTTTGGATGCTACATGCAGAAATACAATTCTCAGTCAATCTTCCTTGGTCATTCTATTTTTTTCCTACTTGATCAATCACTAACTTGCTATCTGCTTCAGTGTCAATATTCAGTCAAAACTCAAGTACTTACAGTGACCTACTGCATTGTCAGCACCATGTTAGACACTATAGAGACAGATAAACACTGGTTTTAATGAGTTTATGTCTTACTAAGAAAGACATGATTGAGGCATATGAAATATTTATTCTTAGCAAATGATACAAGATGGAAAACAATTAAGCACTAAACACTAAGTGCTTTAGGTGTTGAGAGGATCTAGAAAAAATCAGTGAGAATTCACAGGGAATTTAGGATAATACATATTGATTCTTTTTTTGGGCTCATGTCATATAAAATCATTATGAGATAAGCATATATTTAATAAGATTCTCTAGTATTTTATCCGTTTTTACAACTAATAATGTTTCTCAAGGCAATCACACATGCTTGTTGAACACAAAAACAAAGAATTACAAAGTTAGAGATCATATAGTCTGACTCCTAACTTAATGTTAATCGTGCTTCCAACATCTAGGATGCATGTTTATCCTGCTTAAAATATATAATTCATAGAAGTAAAAAATGGAATGGCCCAAACCTTTTGGAAATATCTCCCTACATACCATGGCTTCTCTCTTCCCTCTCTCATTCTGAAGTTTTGATACAGAAAAACTTTGGTCCAGAAAGACTTCGACTCATTGTAGATTCCTCCTATGGTAGGACTTTCTCCAATTTTCTGCCCTAGTTTGGGGATTTAACCACTAGGTGCCTACTCCTGGATTAATTTAAATAAAACTTTTGGGGGGGGGGTTTCTGCACAGCCTAGAAATGTTATGCTTCAGAATCACTTAATGCTATGGATAAAAATCACATCATTTCCAAGTCAGCAGAAATATGTTTTTATGTGTTGACCACAAGGGACATTTCAAACTAATCTCTTGTTTTTTTTTTTTTTTTTTTTTTTTTTTAAACAGTTGTTTTCCTCTTCTTATATGAAATACCAGGAGATATGTAGCTAAAAACTGAGGGGGAACCTATTCATTTGCTCTGATGCTTTTTCAAATATGTACATACAATACTTAGCTTCATTAATGATATTTTTTTTTTTGTAAATAATAGTATATTATAGAATTTTAAAGGAAATCACATTCAAATCAAGAATAAAATGTATCACTGACATTAAATTAAAGCTACAGTGCCTAATTGTGGTATTACTAATAAGCCTTGCTCTGGGAGTTAAATGTGATTAGTTGAGATGTAATATAAACAATTTCTGTGAATGAAATTGAGTTTCCTAAAATGTGACAGAAAACAATAAAATGGATTCCTTGATTTTGGGGGGATGGGGCAGCTAGATGGAACAGTGGATAGGGCTATCAGCCCTGGAATCAGAAGGAGCAGAGTTCAAATCTAGTCTCACATGTTTTACATTTCCTAGCTGTGTGATTTCTAGGTGAATCACTTAATCCCAATTGCCTCACCAAAATATATATATATATATTTCTGGGGGATTTCATTTGGAAAATAATATTTCTTTTTAAAAATATTTATTTATTTTAAATTTTTTTTAGCTTTTAATTTTTGAAACATATGCATAGTTTTCAACATTCACCCTTTCAAAATCTTGTGTCCCCAATTTTTTCTCTCCCTTCCCCCTACCCTCTCTTAAACAGCAAGTACATGTTAAACATGTACAATTCTTCTATACATATTTCCACAATTATCATGCTGCACAAAAAAAATCAGATAAAAAAGGAAAAAAAATGAGAAAAAATAAAAAGTAAGAAAAAAGGTGAAAATACTATATTGTAATCCACATTCAGTCCCAATCATATTTCTTTAATATAAAAATATAATCCTCCACAGATGAAAGGAATATTAGACCCGTCATTCCACTTAATCAAATGCTAACTCTTGCCATGAACTTTTAACCCTTGCTTGACAAAGATAAATTTGTGACATTTTCTCCTATATGAGAAGTGTAGGCTCACATGGTGAAACACTTTATTGTAATGTAAATAAAAAGAAGTCTTTTTATAAATGTCAAAGACTTCTATAAAGGTTGTAACAAATATTATCACAGTATCCAGAATGGGTGCAATAATTCTACAGACAAACTTGGCACTGTGGGAGAGAGACCCATTTGCAAGTCTGATGATATAGGTTTGAAGGTCTTCTTTTCTAGCTTGGATAAGCCACTAATTTCTCTGAGTCTGTTTCCTAATCTGTAAAAGGGAATGTTAAGATTCTTACAAGGAATCCTTGTTTAGCATGGTGCTTAGCAGATCTCGGGTTCACTAATGTGCTTGGTACTTGTTAGAGTTCTGTAAGAGTTCATACCTTTCACACCTTTAAGAGTTCACACCTCTAAAAGAGCATATAAAAGGACAAGCCCACTGGAAGCTCCTAGAGATTCAGAGCCAGGATTCAGTTGGGAGATTCACAAGTCTGGGAGACTCACAGATCAGAAGGACAAGCCCAGTAGAGGAGGCAAGACAGATTCATTCCAACTTCCACCTTTGTGCTGGCTTGAGCCTTTGGATTCTGAGGGAGCTGGAGGCTGAAGCTGGAGAGGCAAAGGGCTAGTGGCAAGAGCTCTCAGAACCAAGGGGAGAGATAGGCCTCTAAGAAAGCTAACTGGGCTATTTTGGAAGAGACAATAAAGGATTGGACTTTAACTCCTGGCTGCATTTGAGGTGATTATTACTCTGAACAGAAACGAAGGCTGCTCCCAGAAGCCCCCCAAGAAACCTGCTTGCAAGGAACATTATATTAGAGAAGAGAACATCACAATTGTCAGATTATATGATGAAATGATTTACTACAAAACACATAAACAGAATGATTTCTACATTTTAGGAGACTATTTTGTCATGCTAACATTTGTAATTAAAGAGCAAAGAATGAATCAAACAGATGGAGACTGTTAAAAATTATATTGAAAGCTCTTAATAAAGAAAATGCTCTTGTGGAAGAAGAGCGGAAATACTATCAAATAAATATGTAAGTAACACTATGCAAAACTCCTGGTGTTGTCTGAAAAGAGTGTTAGCACATCTGAGGCTGGAATTAGGACATCTCATTCAGTTCCCTTATAGTTTTTCATAATGGACAATGAAAAATTCCTTAAAAGAAGATGACTTGACATTAAAATCTACATTTAAAACAATATATACTATAAAACCTAAGGGTTATGAGGCAGCATTAAGTTTTTAATACCTCAAAAGTCTCCAACTGGCCTTCCAAAGTATAGTTTTGATTATAGCTGTTCCCTGTACAAAGAGACATAGTTTCTCTTGAAGGAATTAGGAAAGAACAAGAGGATTATGTAGCTTCTTGTCACTGTGGGAAGGAGCTAGCTTCTGACTAGATTCCCAATCTAGGTTTATTCAGATGATTTTTTTTTTTTTAAACAAATCTGTAAAACTTGGCACAGGTAGAACACCTGAGTGCTTCCCAGGCACGCTGTTCTCCCCAAACCCCACTTTCTTCCCCCAATCCCATGCACCTGGAATCCTTTCTCTGGTATAAACACAGATCCCTGTAAATTTTATTTATTCATCCCCACCTATGCACAGCTAGGTTATCCGACAGATAGAGATAAGCTAGGAGAATATTCCTTAATAAGATTGCACCTAGGCAGTTAACTTAATAATTCCAGTTGTCTTTGTAACTTGTGACAAGATGCTATAAAGATCTGAGTCCAGATTGCAATTGTTTTTATCTTTTTTTTGCATCCCCAGAATTTAACAGTTCCTGGCTTATAGCAGTTTTTAAACTGAATGATTGATGAATGTGATTACCTTTGCGATCAACTCTGAAAGCCAGGACAACATCCTTAAAGTTATCTGTTTCTAATTTTGGTTACCCAAAGATGAGTTGTATTAATAATGAATGAATGAATAAATGTTGACCTGAGAAGTGACCATATCTATCTTGATCCCTGCCGCCTGATTTTCTCTATTTTCCAGGATCTTTAGAATGTTTGCTTTCTTAAGGCAGGGGCTTAAGGCTTTTTTCCCTTTCCCTTCCCCTTCTCTTTTCTCTTCCCTTCCTTTTCCTTTTCCTTTCCCTTTCCCTTTCCTTTCTTCTTCCCTTTCCTTTCCTCTCCCTTCCCTCTCCTTTCCTTTCCTCTTCCCTTCCCTTTTCTTTTCCCTTCCTTGCCCTTTCCTTTTTCCTTCCCTTCTCTTCCCTTCCCTTTTTCCTCTGGGGGTATGGATGTAAAATAAAACAAACAAAACCTACTTTTAGAAGTCTAAATTCCATACAAAAGAATTATGGCCTTATTTACTGGGAACTGAGAGAGCTTTTAGAATAGATTAGGAAAGAAATGATTTATAAAATATTATGTTAGGGCAGTGTCTAATGTTATGTATGACAATCACCTAAGTTTAATATTATTTTCTTTAAGAAATAATTTTTTGGTCATGGAAACTTTCCATTAATGAAATGGGCAAGAGCCATTTTTAGATATTGCCATTTATTTTAAGAGGCAGGGATATTAAAAGGAAGCTTTTATAGGCTTTTTACAAAGAGAAACTTAAGATTTCAGAAGAATGACAGGGTCAGAATCAAGATGTGGTATCTAAATAGCCTTTTCAACAACATTATGAAGGTTTCAGATGTATCCGATAAGCATTTGAAAGGAGACACAGTCAGGGTCAAGCCTCTTGTTGGTAGAAAAAAATAGACATGAATCGTTGAGATGAAATTGAAATTTGTGGGATCAATTCCAGTCAGTATGCAGAGAACAGACTGTGTATATAATATTAATTGGAGTTACCTGTCTTTGTACAGCAAAAAGAGAATAGATTCCTCTGGCATCTTTCCAAGAGATACAGTTGAGCTCGATCAAGTGAATTGACTCAAACTTTTCCCTGTAATAGCTGTGGATAAATAATTTGAAAACTCCTGTTTTCCAGTGCTTTGCCATCACTCAGTGGAGATCTTGCTGCTTCTAAGCAGCAGGCGTTCAAAAGAAAAATGTTAGCTTGTAACTTCAAGTTCTCTTTCATCAAAAACGGTATTCAACTTGCCATATCACCACTGTCAAGCAGTCATAAACAAAAGTATAAAACTATTCTACAGACACTTTGGATTATGGTCAATGGGATGGTGGATATAGTGTCCACATAGTCAGAAATGCTATCTAAATAAGATGCTTCCATGGCCAAAGCCATTGGGCATTTTTAATATGAGAATATAGGATGATCTAGTGAGAGAATTTAGATCCTAAGTTTATCAGAAAAGAAGTGTAAAAGGGCTTTGCTGATTTTTTCCCTGTTTCCACCTTTCATAGTGTACCAATGATTTCATCTTAGAATATGACAATGTGATTTAGTAAGACCTACAGACTTTTGAACAATGTCGGGCAAGAGTTTATGATTCAATTTTCAAGAGAGAAAAACTGACTGAAAAGGAAAGATCACAATTCACATCTGACTTTTTTATGGACTAAGTAGAAAATGAGATCCAGGTGATAAAATGCATATAAAGTACTTTGCAAACTTTAAATGTGAATTGCTGTTTTTAATTTTATTGTTGTTAAATGTGACTCCTTGGTCTTTTCTGAAACCATTTTTTTGGATGCTATTTCCGTGCTCTCCCAGATTCTTTTTGACTTTGAGAGTAGACTTTCAGTAAAGGTACACTGCTTCTCATCAGTGTCTGCATCTTTGCTAGTCTTGTAAATTACAGTCTAGTTCAATGCCCTGCACCTCATGGTGTCTAATAAATATGAATTGAACTGATTTAAAAGTGCTTTAGAAATACAAGAAAATTGTTCTGGTGATTGTCTTCATCCAATTTCCAAGGATTTGAAAGGTACAGGTAAGCCTCCCAATTTTGTACATTTTATTCAAATTGGATGCTCCACCTTCTAATGTACCCATCATTAATCCAACTGTGAGATTGAGCCAACCTGAATCAGCGAGGTCATCCATCCTGTGCCTCTAGCAGTAAGGACTTCAAGAACAATTCCAATGGAAAAGAACTAGGAATACCTGACACTCAATCTCTTGGGTAAAATCATCTCTATTTGTCTCCTGTGGGGAGGGGGAATTCCGCAGCCCACTGACACTGAGATCTTTCTGGAGAGTAATTCCTTCTCCCTAGGTCTATTTGGACAGTCTCTGACTGAATCCTGACAAGAATTCAGGAGGCAAAGTTAGATTTTGAAAAGTTTTGTTTGCTTGTTTGTTTTTTTTTTAGCATAGGCTGATGGGAAATTGCCAGATGACTAGCAACTGGAGAACAGAGGGAGATACACAAGTGAAGAGGGTTTTATACAGTTTTAAGATAAAAGAAGATTATCACCTGAGGCTGGTCATTCACTTTCCTAATTTCAGAGGAAGAGTAGGGCTTATGAATCACGTGATTTTAGGCTTGGAAGAGGGAGAACTTTGAAGTAACTCTGGTATTACCCAAAATCATGTTTTGGTAAGGGGGCTTTCTTTAGTTAATTTTATTAGACCATTCTAATAAGTTACTTGGTCTCTAGTTAATTTCATTAGAATATCTAGGTGGAACCTGAGTAGAGATCTTCATTTTGAAATAGAATCAGCACTTCTACAGCCTGCAGTTCTTTGACTTCCAAGGTCAACTTACTGGGGAGATGTGCCCAAACTCACAGAACTCAGATTCTATACTTTTCTCAATACTTTCATGCCAGTTTGCAGCAAAAGGAATTATGTTAAGACATCACCACTAACATTCACAGCTCTTATACTATAGATTAATGATAGAGTCAGGAATATGTGAGTTCAATTAATACATGGTAGCTGTGTGTCTAGGAACAAACCACTGCACTGAACTTAGTGTCTTTGTCAACTTTTCAAGTCTATACTCTGGAGATTCATATTGACATGAAATTCCCTTTGCTGATGAAAAACTTTCTTGATCTAATAAGGACATTGCATGATAAGAAGTGTCTCTTTTTTTAAAAAAAATGTCGAGATATTAAAAAAAAAATAAAGAATTTAGAAGAGAATGATATAAGGTTGGAATGACATATTGAAAACGTACCAGAGCTTTGAAAGCTACTGGCTGAATTTATGAAAAGTTAAGCTGTGTCTAATATATATATATATCTTCAGTTTCCCTTTTTCTGTTCTACTATATATGTGTGTATGCATGCACACACATACACACTCACTAAAAAGACATTAAAAAAGAAAATTGAAAAAAAAAGTCTCCTTAGATTATCTTGCACACACACACACACACTATATATATATATATATATATATATATATATATATAGTGTGTGTGTGTGTGTGTGTGTGTGTTTAGAATCCCTAGCTACCTAGTAGTTACTTAGATACCTAGCTATGAAGGCTCAATCTAGTTGTCACCTTTATGTTTTCCCCTCCATCATCATCAATCCATCAACCAACAAATCTGTGAACATTTATTAATCTCTTATTATGTGCCAGTACTCACTAGCAATGCCAAAATGAGGCAAAAAGTTCTTGGGTTCATGGTTCTTACAACAATCATTCCTGGTGGTTAGTGGCTTTTCCCATCTATAATCATCCTCTACTAAATAATTTGTGTCCATGTTTGCATGCCTTGGCATGATGGTCTAGATACCTTGGGGATTCTTGAGACATTTTTAGAAGGTCTAGGAAGTAAAAAAAAAAATTTTTTTCTTCACAATAATATGAAGATTTTTTTATTTTGAATATACTAAATATTGATGGATAGAATTCATATAAACAAAAATTCTTTTGAGTCCTCAACAGTTTTTAAGATTGTAAAGGGGTATTTGAAATAAAAAAAAAAAAACAAAAAAACATTTTGAGAACCCTGCCCCAGATCAACATAAATTGCTATTAGGCTTTTTCATTTTTGCCTTACATCTTCAGATCCCAGCACATGCCTGGCACACCAATGTTTCTTGATACATTTTGATTGAATTGTTGAAGTAAATTATAAAAGTGGTCACATCCATGGACTGGTATTTTCCATCCCTCTCATGATGCCTGACTAGACTAGATGTCATTCAATGGTAAAATTCATTGCCTAAACAAGACAGCAGTTTAAAAGTAATTTTTACTTTGAAATTTATTTGGAAAAATTTGAAATAAATGTTCATTTTAATATTTGAAATATTTGAATATTAATATTTATTGAATAATTAATATTAATATTCAAAAATAAGTTTGACATCTTTTTTGTTTTGTTTTAAGATGAAGGGATATAATGGGTTCCTTGATAAAGAGTTGCATTTGGGATTCTATTGATTAATTCATTAGTATTTTTAAAAAGCTGACAGGGTAAGTTTTTTAAAAAAATAATTAAAATAATCAATTTTTACAAATAAATATGTGTTCAATAATTTGAGATTTTAAAATTCTCAAAATAAAACATTAAGCTTGGTCTAGTGGCTTTTCTTGAATTGGACCATCATGAGTATTTTTTGTTCATCTGAAGCAGGGCTAGAGATGCTATGTGGATCTGTGATTTTACTGAAATAGAAAACTCCTGGATGAGAAATCTATCTAAATCAATCAACACCTGTTCTGAAGGTTATGCTGTTATTTATCTTTTGTTTTGAAGAAACTTACAGAAGTTAACTAAGGCACTTAAAATTAAGAAACTCACTCTGAGTTCCTCAGGCTGGATGTGTCAGAGGTGAGACTTGAGCCCAGGTCTTCATGCTTTCAAGTCTAGATTTCTAGCCATTATACTATTCTGTCTCTTATTCCATCCATCCATCCATCTATCCATCCATCCATTCATTCATCCAACCACCATCCAACAATTATTAAGTTCTTATTATCTGACACTAATACACAGAATAACATTAATTCAAATGATCTTCCATGTGAAAGAGCTCTCTAATAACCCCATTCATCCTTTTGAGTTATGCAAGATATATTGCATATGCAAGAAAAGTGACAGAGAAGGCAAATGGTTCAATTATATAGGCTCCTTATGGGTCAGTACAGGAATTCTTTTAACTCATTGAGTTCTGAGCTCACTGGACTATGTTGTTTTCCTAAAACATTCCTAAAAAATTCTGTTTAAATTTAAATGGATTGTTTTTACTTCTCTTAGCACCCTCACCATTTTGTTAACATGAATTTCTTTTTCTTTTAATGGAAATAGCAGCAGCGATTAAATCTAAGTTCATTAAATCTGATTGGCTTAGTTTGTGTCAGGGCATGCTAACACAAAGTTAGTTTTGAAAATCATATACCAGCCCTTTCATTAAGAGAAAGATTGATAAGTTGAATAAATATGAGTGTTGATTTCAATCAATCAAAAGAGAACTGTATGTTAGAGAATATGAAAGTAGAGAAAATGTCAGAATCTATAACTAATACATTCTATTCACTTATCTGAGGTTCTATCCATTTTTCTAATGAAATACATTTGTCATTTATTGGCAGAGAGAAAAATGGTCAGGTTGGGTCAACATATTGAGTTCAAAAGGAAATTTGTAAAAGTCACAATATTTAATTATTTTTTTTTTCTTCTGAAGGTTGTGAAAGTGATGGAAACCATTCATCATTCTCTATACAATTCAAAGGGCTTGTCTAACACTTATAAAGGCTTAACACATTAAGTGCCCACCAATAAAATGTCAGCAGTCATCAAAAGAGTTTGTAGATTTGAGTGAGAAATTGGTTAGTTTTTCAGATTCATATAATCTCAGTATTACAGCTCTTTGGCTTTAGAAAGATTCTGTTCTTGTAGAGAAGTGAGAAAATTTAACAGTTCCTTACAAACAATGGATTTCTAAGTGATTTATTATAGCAGAAATATGAAGTGGTCAGGAAGAGTCAGACATAACTGGTAAATGACTGAACAACAAAAAACTGTCTCTTTACAACTAGAAATGTAAAGGTAGTTTTGATTTTATTAAACTCCAATCAAATTAACTATACTTGTGAAAGGTATTGCAGTAGCTGCCACTTAAAGAAATAAATTCTTTAAACTGATTCCTAATAAAGTTATCATTTGGTTTAGAATGCTCAAATATGCCAGAGATCTTGGATCTTATCAATGACAATAACTAGCATAAAGAAATAGGTCTTAACTATTAATAGACATGCCAGTGGTTTGGGATCTTATAAATTATAGTAATAAATATATCTCATACATTGGTTATTATCTCATTTCATCTTATCTTATAATTATCTTATTAGCTCACAACAATCTTGAAAGGTTGTAGCTGTTATTATTCCTATTTTACAGATGAGGAAACTGAGGCAGTCTCACACAGTCTAAAGCAGATTAAGGCAGAATCACAGAGCTCGTAAAAGATTTAAATTCAGTGTCCTTGACTCTAGCTCTTGTTGCTATTTTCACTTCCCTAGATAGCAATCTCTCTAGATCAAAAGGTCAGTTTTCCATTTAGTCATGTAGACTATAAACTACTCATGTCTGCCCCTCATAAAGCTGAAATATAAGAGAAAATTATAAACAGAAGGCAAGTTGTCTGTTATAGTAATATCAGTTGGTTCTACTTTACTTGTTCTTATAATAGAGCTTAGACAAATAGAGACAGTGCATAGTCAAGTCACCACAAGAGACTTTTGTGTTTGGGGCCTAGAAAAGATACCCCATTTTCTATTGTTATTTCCATTTAAATCTTTTTAAAATTTGAAGGTTCTTCTTAAGCTTTCCTTTTTTTTTTTTTTTAACTTATTGATTCTTTAATTCACCCTTTCTTCAGATACATAAGAAAAAGATTCAATTCAAGCAGTTCTACAAATTTTTGTTAGGAAGTAGTGAGAGAGGAATGAGAGACACACAGAGAGAGAAACAGAGAGACAGAGAGAGAAACAAGAGGTTCTACTCTAAGGCATTCTTACTGGAATAAACTAGACAATACTTTTATACATTAAAAAGCAGATGTTAGTAATAAGCAGAAATAAAGCTGTATATTTGTCTTTTTAAAGTATGTCTGTATGAGTCTCAACTGCCATGGTAAAGACATTTCATGAGGAGAGTAAAGTCTTATTTGAGATTAGTTGAAGCAGACATCTGAGCTTGTTTTTTCCTTGAAAATTCATTTTTAAAGACACGCAATAAATATTTTATTGTTTTTCTGTATTCTAATCCCTCATTATGTCTGAATTAAGTTATAAATTGGAATAAAATGAGATAAGAGAATTTTTTTGAAAAATTAAAAATACATGTTTTTAATGTCAATTTCTTATTCAGTCTCTGTTTTATTGGAGTTACAGAAAAAGAATCATAAAATCTTAGAGGTGGAATGGATGTTAAAGGTTACAGTATCATAAATTTAAAGCTGGAAGGGACTAAAGAGATCATTAAGGTAAAGAAGGCAGGATTCAAAACCAGATTCTCTGATTAGAAATCCAACATTCTTTAAATGGCACAACACAGAGGTCATATAATTAAGCTTCCCAACCAATGTAGGAATCTTTTAAACAAAAACCCATGCATCTGGCTTCCATTTGAAAACAGTTATTGGAAATGCTGACTTTGCAACATTAGTTCATTCCACTTTGGAAGAGTTATAATTGTTAAAAATTTATTCTTTATATTGAATTGAACTCTACCTCACTTCCACCCACAGGTTCTAATTTTGCTTTCCTGATTTGCATAAAAAAAATGAGCTTAATCCTTCTTTAAATGATAGGTCTTCAAATATTTGAAGATAGCTGTCTTAGATCCTCATAATTTTTCTAGACTAAATATTCATGTGCCTTCAACTTTTTTCCATATGAAATGAATTTTTTGGATGCTGACCATCTCATACTATCTCCCTTGCATAATAATTTGATCACTGAAGAGAAGAATAGAACTCAGAATAAGGCTTTAACAAAACTTTAGTTTTGTGGATATCCCATTTTCCTTATTTCTTTTTTTTTTGGAGGAGGACAGAGTCACTAGGTCACTGAAGACATAAATCATATTGATCCTAAGATTGTAGTTATAGATTTAGACCTGGGAGGGACTCCTAAATTCAACTTTCTTATTTTACAGCTTAGAAAGTAGGGTTCCCAGGTGGAAAATGATCCAATCAAAGGTCACATAAGTTGATAAGCATCAAAAATGGATTTAAACCCATTTCTCTTAGCTCTTTCTCCACCAATATCACAGTAAGCTAATTGAGTTCCTTTCTCATTATAATCAGTTTTATTAATGGGCATGAAAGAGATAAAAAAACTATGGTACCTTCTTTCCTCTTGGTCACTGTTGTCATTCGTTCACACTAATAACTTATTTATCAAAACTTTATGTTCTACATTTATATTCCATTGATATTTACTTCTGACAACAGATAATTGCTAGATTAGTAGACAATGCACACGCATACACACACATTCCTACAAATATAAACTCATATAAAAATTAATGTTCAACTAGATTTAGGCATGAAATTCTAATATATTCCAAAGAGAGCTCTTGCTGTTCCAAAATAATTTTAGTGTAATTCTACAATTTAAGAATATTTATATCAATAAATTCCTTATTTTATGTTTATTGCATAAAATCAATTTAAATTCACATATTTGGCTACAGCAAAGTCAATGCCTTTCTGAGAGCCTGGAGACAAAGACACTGTGGAGATTAACTGTGAAACATTATGCTTTCTGAAGGACAATAAAACAAATCAACAACAGAGGGAAAAAAAATAGTACTGACATTTTCACTTTGGTAGCTACGGGTTACTTTTCAATTCTCATTTCCCTTATTTTTTTGAAATTGATGCACATTTTTGGGGGGCATGGTTCTGAAGTTTCATGAACTAAAATGTAAACTTTAGCAATAAAATGTAAGAAGATGAAAAGTGAGGTTGAATCAGGCATCTATAATTAAGAGCCAAGAATCACAATTTATTTTATTTGAAGTTAATTCTTCAGAATAATTTTCAAAATGGAAGTTTAAAAATATCTCTCTGTAAGAATTATGCATATAGGTTATGGTTATGGCTACCTGTAGAATTTTCCTTGGTTCATCTGAGATAGGAATATTGAATAATTGGAAATGAATTTCAGATTTAACTGAAACATGGTGATCAGGACTGTTCTAAAAAGCTGAAGACCAAACAGTGATGCAGTTGCAGTTGCAGTTGCAGGACCTGGTTTCAAATACCAGGTCTGATAAAACATTAGAATGTAAGCTCCTTGAAGATAGGGACTGGTTTTTGCCTAAATTTGCCTAAATGCCTAATTGTCATTGCTACTGACATGACCTTCAATGGTTCAATAGTCTTCAGTTTCTTCATCTGTTAAATAAGAGATTGGACTAGATGATTTCTAATGTTCATTCTAGCTCTAAATCTATGATCTTATAAACCATTTACATTCCTTATTTCTTATATTTGCTATATATAATTTAGTGGTACCAATGGAGCACTAATCATAATGTTTGTTTATAAGAAATAATTTCTTAAAGGTAGTAAATCATAATATAGAACTGCAGATAGAAGGGGGCTCTGAATCCAGGTGCTCAAATCTATTTGTTTTACAGATTAAGAAACTCAAGAAGATTAAACTCAGGGATTTTATAAGATCATGAAAGTAATAAGTAGGATGAGTAAGATTTGACCTCAAGTCTTCTGACTCTAGAATGAACTGAAATGAATATTATTTACAAGGTATAGATTTTAATTTTTAAGGGAGATGGTTGCGTTATTAGGGGGATATTGGCATATGTGGGTAGAGAGAGTTTCAACACCTCAGAATTTCCATTGCCAATGACTTCACAGGTTTGAGCCATATTATTCTCCTTGTACTGACTAGGCAGAATTCAGAAATAGTTCATTGTTTTATTTTTTTCTGACTTTGCTTTTTTCCTCTCCTCCTTTCTCTTTTTCTTTCCATAGGCCAACTAGTGAATGCTGATTTTCCGTAGCTGATCCCCATCTTCCTAGGGAATAACCAGCAACCAAGACCCCTGAGTTTATGGAGAGATAAAGAGATCACTCTTGCTTTAGCCTGGGCTGGTTAATAGGCTAGAATCGAAATAATCTCTAAAATAGTAGCAATAACTGACTTTTATATCCTATGAAGATTTATAAAGGGTTAAGCAAAACTTCTCATTTGACCCTTAGAACAATTCAGTGAGGTACAGAGCAGTTAAATGGCTGCACCAGGATTATGCAATTAGTTTAGTTTTAGAAGTAGTATATATTTAGAAGCTTCTTGCTTCTAAACCTAGTTCACATGAACAAAACAAGTGGTTGGGTTTTTTTTTTTTTTTAGAGTTTTTGTTGTTGTTGTTGAAGTTGTTATTAAGGAAATTTTTTCAGACTAAAGGTACAGATTAAACACCAAAAGTAAGTAATGCTTATTTGTTCACAGTTGTCTAGCTATTACATCTGAGATTTAATTTCCTCAACAAAATTAGGGGTCTAAACTAGATGACTTTAAAGTTTTATTTTAGGTCTCCAACTATGTGATTCTATAAAGGCACTCTATTTCTTTTAGGAGAATGTGTGTCTTAATCATCCTGAAATTATCTCTTGGATCCTTAAGGAAATGAACTGGTTGCACAGAATGGTTGAGACTCCAGTTCATTTCCCAAGTATGAATCGTGCCTTTTGTTTTAGAGTGGGGAATCAAGGAGCTTCACATGCTAAATTAATGAGCAATGTTGAGGTTTGCAGGAACACTTCAGCCCCATCATGTCAAAGCTGTAATCAGCAGCCTTCCAAAAACGATGAATGCCACTTGATTAGTTGTGACAGCCTATTTATTAATTGCTGCCAAATGCTAATTGTTATTGCATTAATGTCACCTCTCCAAAAAGGGGAGCATCCATGAAACATCAACTTCTAAATTTTTGAATTCAAAGTTATTTCTTTAAGTTTAATCACAGCTCTTATGGTGTTCTTAACATTTGAAGGCAATTTCTTTCTACAAGCAAAAATAAATAATGGAAATGAGAGCTAATTGCTCCTTAATTGATTGATTTCCCTACCTCCTGTTGTGGATACAATGCATGTCATCTAGGCTCTATGTAGTGTTCTATGCATGACAGGAGAGAAGAATATCAATCAATCAAAGAACAATTAGTTCTGATCTGTAACTTTTTTTCTGATGGAAATGAAAATAGCTTTATATAAAATGGAAAAAAGTTTTTATCAAAGAATTACATAATTTCAGAGGCAGAAGCAACATCAGTAGCCATCTAGTTTCAAATCATATTTAAAATAAATTCTTAATGTCAATGTTTATGTAATCATACATTTATCATATATCAAATTGTTTATTGTCTTAAGGAGGGGGAGGTGAGAGAGGTGGAAATTTTGGAACTCAAAACTTTAAAAAATGTTTAAATTCTCTTTACATGTAATTGGGAACAACAACATATTAGTTAAAAATAAATTCTTACTAAAAATAATTTGTCATGCAGTTTCTATTTGAAGACCTCCAAACGAGAATCTACCCATAATTCTTTGGCCCATTCACTTACTTAAAACACTTTTATTAAGCACTTACTTTATAGTGCATGCTGGGATACAAAGATTTCATTGTTGTAATTATCTAGTATCCAGTATTACACTGTATTGCCTTCCCTCCCTCCTTCCCTCCACTTCAATTCTCCCCTGCAACAAAAATGTACTCAGCAGAACCCAAAAAAACAAAAGGAGTCAGCAGCATGTTTATATTTAATTCTTTATTGTTAAGATTGGTCATTTTGATCTGGTTTCATTATGCTGTTTTTCTTTGCATAATAATTGTGGTCACTGTGTGTATATATGAATATATGCACTCACAAATGTGTCTAGACACATACCTGTACACATACTGTCTCCATCCCTTTTTCTATCTATCTCTATCCCTGTCTCTATATCTATTTCTACATCTGTGTATTTAGTTCTAATATTCTCCTACTTCTATTTCTACTTTGGTTCTTTTATAAGTTCAAATAAGTCTCAAATTCACCTCAATTCCTCATATTCACATTTTCTCATGGTGCAATTATTATCCATTTCATTCTTATACCATAATTTGCCCAGTAATTTTCCAATTGATAGGCATTCACTTTATCTCCAATTCTTTGCTCTTAAAAAATGTTGCAACCTCTTTTCACCTCTACTCTGAAGTCTTTGCCAGGCAAAAAAATCCACTCTTTGTAGATTTTGTTTCAAATGCTTTCAAATTAAAGAAAATTCTACAAAAATTTCCTTTCCTGGGGGCAGAATGATTTGACAATAGGCTTTATATTTCTATTATGAAAACATCTAGTGAATTCTATATTATCTATACAAATGGAGGATCACTTAGACTGAAAGATAGTGTGGTATAATGGAAAAAAAATTAGGAATCCTTTACCATTTAGCTAACTGTTTATCTTGGCTTTTTACCTTTACCTTTATCTTAGCTTATTTACCATCCAATTTTAGCAGGTCTCAATTTCCAGGACTTAGGGATTAGAATTCTAGTGCTATGTACTGTGAATCTATCTTACAACCTATCTCTCTAGGCTCATTATACATCACTCCCCTTCATTTACTGTACATACATTCCTGCTAAAGTTCCCATTTGAAGGTCTCTGTATATGACATTATATCTCCTATATCTTAGAATGATGGTGCTATATGTACTATGAGTCTAAAATAATGATAAGCATATACTTTGAGTCTTAGTTTCTTGCTTTATAAGTTGGGGGTAAGAATTGCCACAGGGTGGTTGTCAAGATCACAAAAGATGATGAATATAATAGAATCTAAGGTGCAGTCTTCATTTAAACTAGTATGATTTGATGAATGAAATCCATACAGAGTGTAGTTAAATATAGAAATATTCAACTGAAGTTTTTTTCTTAAAGCTGGTAACAAAAAGAAAATTTGATTCATGACTTTTTGATCCCTATTCCAGCAATAGTTGGAGATGTCAATGAAGCCAAATCAGCAGAAAATTATATGTTTAAAAGAAATTTGGGGTTCAAAAGTTTCCCCTTAATCTTGTTCTCTTCCACTTCTCCCTCCCAATTGATCAATTTTATCAATTCTATCTCATCACATTTTGCATCCCCTTTTCTCTACTCACTTTGTCACTTACTTGGTTCAGATCATTCAGACTCCTTACAAAGACTACTGAAATTATCTCCTGCCTGGAATCCCTTCCTCTTATCTCCTCCCCTCTCCAATTCATCATTCACACAGTTGTCAAAATAATATTCTTGGTGCCAGGTCCCACTGACACACCATGTCAAAAAGTCTGCAATAGTTCTCTACTGCCCTCCAGAGATTAGTTATAATCTACCTTTATCTTAATACATATGGTTGTTTTTTTATCTTTATGCATTTTATAGTTAGAGACTATATAAGGTTTTAAGGTTAAAAAGGAGAAAAAGTCAAAGGGGAACTTGGTGGTCATAACAAAGCTTTCTGGTTAGTTATACATTTTTTCCCCCTAAGACCTGAAGATATCAAAATCATAAGGTTTAGAACTGGAAGTGACCTCTGAGATCATCCAGCCCAGTTCCTTCATTTTATTGATGAATAACACAAAACACTAAATCCCTTGTTCTACCTGGATCTCAGTTTTCTTAGATTTTACTAAGTCCTTCCCTTGTATAAGAGGATGCAGAAACATTCCCTACTGTGTGTAGGACAAAATAAACTCTTCTGTGAACCATTTAAAGCCCTTTAAATTGTCTTCCAACCTATCTCTCCAGGCTCATTACACATCACTCCCCTTCATTTACTGTACGTATATTCCAGCTAACTTCCCATTTGAAGATCTCTGTATATGATATTCTACCTCTTATTTCTTTGTCTTTGTGTCTGATCTGAAATTTGCTTCTTCCTCTCTTCCATTTCTTGAACCCCTATCTCCCTATAAGATCAACCTCTTGCATTATATTCTACACAAATTCTATTTGAATCTCCTTTCCCTTCAATTAAAAATTTTAATATATACATACATATGTATATATGCATACATATAATGTATTTACACACATTATATATATATATGTTTATGCACAAATATAATACACACATATCTATTTATCTCTATCTACCTCTGTACATGTCTTTTCACCTCAGTAGAACTCCTGGAGGGCAAAAATTTTCTTTTTTTTATCCTTTGGGTCAAGAACATCCAGGATACATTGTATCTATCTAGCACACAGTAGGTACTTGATAATTGCTTATTGAATTAAATTAATGTTGTGTATTACAGTTATTTGTTTTTATATTTTATGCCCCTAATAGACTGTTTTTTTATGATGCCAGAGATAATGTCTAACTTAAACCTGTCCAGTGGCACATTGTACATCTCCTCCAGCAAAGCAGTGAATGTTTTGCTTATAAGTAATTGATGATTTTTTTTGAATGAATGAACCTAGTATATTAGATTTGAAGTTAGAAGACTTGGGTTTGGCATAGATCTACATCTCATATCCCATACCAAAATAAGATCAAAATGGATACATGATTTGGGTATAAAGGATGATACCATAAACAATTAGGAGAACAAGGGATAATTTACCTATCAGATCTTTGGAGAAGGAAGGAATTTATGACCAAAAAAGAACTAGAGAATATTATAAAAGACAAAATGGACAACTTTGATTACATTAAATTAAAAATGTTTTGCACAGACAAAACCAACAGAAACAAGATTAAAGGGGAAGTACAAAGTAGAAAAAAAATCTTTACAGTCACTGTTTCTGATAAAGGTCTCATTTCTAAAATATACAAAGAATTATGTCAAATTTATAGGAATACAATTAGTAAATGGTCAAAGAATATGAACAATTTTCAAATAATGAAATTAAAGTCATTTAGAGTTATATGAAAAACGTTTGAAATCACTATTGATTAGAAAAATGCAAATTAAAATAATTTTGAGGTACTACCTCACATCTCTCAGATTAGCTAAGATCTGATGATGATAAATGTTGGAGGAGATGTAGGAAAACTGGGACATACTAATGCATTATTGGTGGAGTTGCAAACTGATCCAAAAATTTAAAGAATTAATCTGGAATTATGTTCAAAGGACTATAAAACTGTGCATATCCTTTGACCCAGAAGTGTCATTCCTAGGTCTATATCCCAAGGAAATCATAAAGGAGGGAAAGGGACCTACATGTGCAAAAATGTTTGCAACACCTCTTTTTGTGCTAGCAAAGAAATGGAAAAGGAGTGGATGCCCATCAATTGGGGAATGGCTGTTGCAGTACGTGAAGGTGGTAAAATATTATTATTGTATAAAAAATGATAAACAAGCTTATTATAGAAAAGCCTGGAAAGTTGTACATGAACTGATGCTGAGCACAAGCAGAACCAGGAATACATTGTACACAATAACAGCAAGAATGTTCGATGATGAAAAGCTTGGTTCCTCTTAGTGGTTTAGTGATCCAAAGCAATCCCAATAGACTTTGGACAGAAAATGCCATCTGCATTCAGAAAAACATCTAAGGAGACTGAATGTACATTAATACATGCTATTCTCACTTTTTTTTCTGTTCTTTTATCTCTCCCATGGTTTTTCCCTTTTGTTTTTATTTTTCTCTCCCAACATGATTCATAAAGCAATGTGTATGAAACATAAATAAAATGTCTTCTCAGTGGATCAGCCAAGTTTGTATAGGCTCTAAGACTTAGCAGGGGGTTTCTCTGCAACATTAGAGGGATTTTCCTCACTAGGGGTTCCCTAAACCAATGAAATCTCAGACTTGGTACAAAAACACTGTATGCTGTCTGTATCTCCTAGGATTAGAATGAAGAAAAGACTTTGGCTTTTGTAAATGCTATATATATGTGATGAATATGTGGTGAATTCACTTTTTTTGCTTATATTTTCATTTCAGAAAATGAATCTAGTAAGATTTTTTCATTTTCCATTTAAAATTTTTTCATTTTCAATTTTTTTGGAATTTCAAAAGACTAGAATTATAGACAAGGACAGATAACAATGAAAAAAGAATGACAGATTCCCCAAGTTGCCAAGTGAGAATTTTTATTTCCACAAATATTTGTATTGGTATTTACTGCTCAAATCAGATTAGACAAGAAGCACCAAGAAATGGCAAGGATTTGAGGCTAAAACAATGACTAAGTCTATTGAGAATAACATTCTATTTCAAAGACTGTGCTTTCCAAAGGAGAAAAAAAAGATCCCAATAAATATGCAAAATGGACTTATTTAATGACAGATTGCCTCACCTCTTTGTGTATTAATCAGGGCCCCAAGGTTAACTGAGTTTGCTTGATTAAAGTTGAGCAAAGTAGCTTATTGAAATGCCAATTTTACCTCTATCACAACAGCAGTAAATCCATCCAGGCTGGATTCCATTGGCAACTTAACCTCATCATTTAAAGCTTACACAGAAGCTGAGGATTGATTCTGTCATCTTTGCACATCAGTGGGGTCTCATAGGGGCAGCAATGATCATCAACTCAAAGGATAACTAAGAAAGGGCTATTCATCAGTACTATACATGTAGTAAACTGAACATCAGTGCACAGGTGTCTTAAAAAAAAATCTAACCAAACAAACCTGCAAATGTATTGCTTATTTCAAAAGCTGTCTTTTTCATGTACTATCTTTTAACAAGAATTTAATCATCCCATAAGTCAGAGATTCTTAACCTAAGATCCCCAGAGAGTCCATGAATAAGTTTCAGGGGGTGGGTGAACTTTGAAAAAAAATTAGGAAATTAGGAAAAGCAGGAAAAAATTACATTTTTTTCTACTATCTTCTCAGGGAAATTCAGCATTTGCTTCAATTGTAAATTTTTTAGAAGATTATTTAAATTAAATTAAAATCAGTTTTATAAATTTTCAATTAAAATAATAAAAAATATTCCAAGGAGTCCACATACTGAATTGTTTCAGTTGTGTCTGAATCTTCATGACTCCATGAACATGGATTCTCTTTGGCATAAATACTAGAGTAGTTTGTTTGGCATTTCCTTCTCCAGATTATTTTACAGATGAAGAAGTGGAGAAAAACAGGGTCAAGTGATTTCTAATAAGTATTGTTATGCCACACTTCTCTTTTATTGTCCTGACTCAGTTTCTCCAAATAGCCTGACTCAGTTTCCCTGCTTCTCAAAGCTCAGTCCTGCAAAACCACCCCTCCCTTTTTATCACAACATTTGATAAGAATAAGAGATCTTATGTTTTAGAATATTAGAATGCCTCTCCTCATCCCAAGCTATCAGAATGTCAGGTACCATCTTATCAGGATGCCTCCCTCCATCTCTGGTTGCTCACTCCACCCTGTCAGAGTCCTGTTCTTGCTCTCAGCACCCTGACTCTGCCTCTGCCTCAGTCTACCCCTTGAGCCATGTGTATATAGGTCATTGAGAACTCTCATTGTTTGCTGGATTCTTGGAGACGATAATCTCATTCAGCCCTGGGACCAAACCATGGATCCATTTGGTCCCAGTAAATCTCTCTCTTTAAATAAATTATTAAATTATCTCTAATCTCTATCTTGGCTCAGTTTCTCTGGCATTACAGTATCTGATACTAAATTCAAACTCGGATCCTCCTGACTCCAGGGCTAGTGCTCTATCCACTGTATCACCTAGCCATCTACCTGCCCCCAAAGGAATCATAAGTTTTATCAAATAGCTTAAAGATTTCATGATATGCAAAAAAGGTGAAGTACCATTGCCATAGATTTTTTAGATTCATAAAATCAGATCTACATCTTTGTAGATGTTTTTCCCCGCTAAGTGACAGAGGTGGCACATGAACCCAAGTTCCATGATTCTAGGGCCAATTTTGTTTCAATTGTATTGCAATGAAATGCTGCTTTAGACTCTTGAGTAATACCATGTGAAAAGAGGTAGATCATGGAATAAGAAAGACAATTATCAGATGGCCTGCTCATTTTAGGTGTAGGATTACAATAATTCTATATAACAATGACCTTAGAAACTCTGCAGGAAGATTCAAAGATTTAACCTTTTGGAAGAATGGATTTTCTTTGTTGGCTGGCCTGTGTTGGGATAGTAAGATGCAACAACAGAACTAAATAGAAATGTGATTTTTAAAAACAAATAATAAATTATAATGGCAAAATGATTTTTAAATTGTTTGCCTTTCTTCCAATCTGTAATGATTAGTAACATTGCTGCTGCTGCTGCTGCTGCTGCTAACTACTACTATTACTATATTACATAGCACCTACTATGTGTTAAGCACAGTGCTAAATACTTTAAAATTATTATCTTAGTTAATTCTTACAACAACTCTGTGAGGTAGTTGCTATTATTATCCCCACTTAACAGATGAAAAAAATCAAGGCAAACAGAGTTAAAGGCTTTTGGCAGAGAATTAAAGTATGTTCAATTCAATTTGATAATTACTATGATAATGAAAAAGGTCTGTGATTTTCATCATGGATGAATATTCACTTTTACTCTGGTCTTTTATATAATTTGGGCAATTAAATAGCTATGCATCAAAGTACCTTGAAAGGCCACTACAGGTTAGTGAATAGACAGCTGCTGGTTGATGTTGGATTTGACCTCTGAAAAATGTGTCAACTTGAATTGAGGGAGGCAGTTTCCCAGAGGCATCCTGGATTTTCAGTGTGAGCATTTATACCTCAGAAAATGGCAAAGGCTCCCAATCATTGATTGATTTAATATTTTGTTGATTGTTCAGACTTAAAATGATGAAGAAAAGGTTAAAAATGCAAATTATACTAAAAAATGTTAGCTTTCCTTTTTATTTTCCCTTGGAGAGTTAGTTGTGTAAACCTTTCTTGGAGTACCTTACCTGGAGAGAGAAAAGAACTGGATTTATGATTTCATTTATTTAGGAAAACTTCTATATGAAGAAATACCTCCTATAGTTTACTCCTGGATTAGAAAACTCAAACTTAACTCTGGTGCAGTGGATAGAGCACTGGACTTGGACCTGGGAAAACCTGGACTTAAATTTGGCCTTAGATATGTTTTCCTGAGCAAGTCACTTGGCATTGTTTGTCTCAGTTTCTCTTTCTATAAAATGAACTGGAGAAGGAAATGGCAAACTACTCTAGGATCTTTGCCAACAAAAATACCAAATGGGGTCAAAGGGAGTTAGACACAAGTGAACAGCAACAAAACAACACTCCAATGGAGGTTCTTCTCTACAGATTTCAACAAAGTCCTAAGAAGTTAAGTAATTAACTTCTCTAACTTAAAAGTAATTAAGTAAATGTTACAAGAAACAACAATCAGAGGCAGAATTTAAATTGTGGTTTTCCTGACTTCAAGGGCACCTGTCTCTCCACTATACTACAACTATCTCTTTCCTCCCCCAGGATGCCATATTTTCACAGATCCAGTTTCTGTCTCTCAGCTAGAACAGCTGAGAATTGATTTAAATTACTTTAGAACCATTCCTTCTGAATCCCCTAGAAAAACAAACCAAAAAGCCCAGCTGTAGGAATTTTATGAAGGAATTCAAAAACAACCGGATTAGATGGTTAATCATTGATTGTTTCAGGCACACGATTATGCTTGAAGCAAGCTATATTTCAGCCTTTGCTTCTTCCTGCTCCTTAATACCAATCCAACAAAACAGCTATATTGAATGAAAAATAATTGCCTTTTTATCAATCTTTGTGCTTTCAAACTGCTTTTCATCAAATCTGAGAGCATCTATTTAAGACATCTCCGGGCAGTAGGTAAGGTATATCGGAGTTTAAAAAACACTTTCAGAAATACAAATTTTGGCATTATTGATCTTAAAAGTCAAGAGGATATGGCTTACACAGGGGGAGGTTAGTATTGAAATGCAATGGATGGGTGAGAAGGAAATATATGACATAATGAAACTTTAGGAAAACATATTTTGAAGCCATATTCCATATTGGTCTATTCTTTACAAACATGTGGGCTCAGATTTTTCAAGAGTCTAATCTCTTGGTAGCAAAATAGGAAAACAGATTAGCTTTTTTGAACTGATAGGGTTTCACTGAAGGCTCTGATATTGTAAGACATATTATATGGATATATGAGAAGTGTGATAGGTTAGGCACAAGATAGAACAAGCTCAAACTGTACAGAACTGAAGATGGAGTATAACAGTAAATGAACTGAAAATTGGATGTCACCTTGGTTTTGAGACTGTTCCATTCCAACTTGGAATTCTGATTATCAAGAACTGCATCTTTTCAAAAACCTGTAGTCTAATACTTTGAGAGAAAAGTAATCTCTATATTTGTTTTGGGATAAGCAAATTACTAGCCACATTTTATGTGAAATCTTGGTTAACAAAATATGACGAGATAAACCTGGTATGTGTGTCAGTTTTCATCAGCAATGTGCTGTTTTCCTCCCTTCAACAATCCTTACTATCATTTGTAGTTTTTATGGTGAAGAAACTGTGATTAAAGATTTTTTTTTTAGCCAAATATTTTTTATTTAGCCAAATATCAGCTCCATGAAGCAATCAATAACAGGAAGGTTGAGAAACAAAGCAAAGGGTTTCAAACGTTCAATATAAACTTTTTGCAATTCTTCATGTTGATAGTTTATGAATGACACAACAATGTCCATGTAATGAGGTCAGTTATAATACTGGCTCTTTCTGATGCAAGACATATATGACATATACCTGAAGATTCTAGGATTGGGGATATTAGTACATTTGCCTTCCTAGGTCTTCATTTTGGGTAGTAGGAATCACATGATAAAAGGGCCACAAGATGATAATTAGAAGAGAAGTGTGAAGTGTAATCTCTTTGTTTTATAGTTGAGGAAATGGAGGCACAGAGAGATTAAGTGTCTTGTTTAGGGTCACCCAAATAATAAATTCCTGGGATTACATTTGAACCCAACTCTTCTTTACTCAAAGTTCAGTGATCTAAACACTACTCAAAGGATCCAGAATGTAAAGATTTCTAAAAGAAGTATTAACTCCACGTCACACTAACATTCTGGATAGAATACTATGGGTTTAGGAAAATTTGGGTTTAAGCCATGCCTAAATTCTCTTCTTGTACAAAAGGTGTTTCCCAATACTATTTAATTCCAATTTATCTTGTATATGGGATTTTTTTGGTATGTAGTTATCTTTATTTTATTTTTTTTTTCCTGAGGCAATTGGGATTAAGTGACTTGTCCATGATCACAGCTAGGAAGTGTTGACTGTCTTGAGGCCAAATTTGAACTCAGGTCCTCCTGACTTCAGGGTTGGTGCTCTATTCACTACATTAACTAGCTATCCTTATCTTTATGCTGATTCCCTTATATTCTATAAGAGGTCTTTTCCAATCCTATTTAATTACAATTTACCCTATATATAGCTTTTAAAAAAATATAGTTTTTTTTTTTCAACTCTAGCAATCACTATAGTGCCTGACATAGAATGCATTTAACAAATGTTTACTGACTGATTGATTGACTCTGACATATGTTGGTTCTGACAGATTTTGAGAAAGTCACTTAAGTACTCGGAACATCCATTACTCAGAACACCATAAGTTATAACCAAATTGCCAATAATTATCAGGGTCTGGATCTTCCATATGGGGAATTTCTTTGAAATCATCATGCGTGGACCAAAACTATAACAAAAACCAATCTTATACTTTTGAATTCTATCAGAGTCTAATTGTGAGATACAGCCTTGAAAGAGTTCAACTAAAATATGACTATATACTTAAAAAAAAAACAATGACTAGCAAAACAAAATTAATAAAAATCTTGGCTTTTAAATTCCACCTGTCTATGGTGATCTTTGGAAATTAAAATTCTGTAGAAGTGAATATAATTTACATGTGAAATGAGGGGCACAAATTTTAAAAGACTGAAAGTTGTTTTTCTGAAAAAAAAAAAGAAATCATTAAACTTTCATAGAAAAAGGAAACATTAATATCTATTCCCAGTTCTGTCGACTCTATTAGAGACCCTGAAACAAAAATCATCATTTTCTACTATTTATGGAAAGGAAAGAGGGGAAAATTCAGAACCTGGGACCCTTCTGTTTGAAGTGATTTATTTGAACATGTGAAGCTAAAATTTTTTATTTGTATTTGGATGTTACTGTATCTTTGGTGTTCTCACAAGCACAAAGAGACAGAGATAAACTCATGAAAGCTTCCTCAAGGGGAATTTCATACCAAATATGTGTCCCTTTGGAGCTTGATGTAATAGATTGGATAAAAGAGCTTCTCTGACACATTCCACACAAAATTTTATGTTTCTGTACATGGTTGAAGGGATAAATCACATGGTCAGAAGGTATCATTTGAAGATCTGTTTACAATTTTAAAACACAGGAAGAAATGGACATTTAGATATACTACAATTTAGAGGCAGCTTATTGCTATTATTGCTGTTGCTCTTTTTAATTTATTTTTGAAGAGGACCAATGAAACCAGGAGGGTGATTTGACTTGCTAGTGAACAGGATTTAAGTGAGGCAGTGAAAAGAGCATTGGGTCTGGAGTGAAGAAGCCTAATTCAGTCTCAAGTTCAAATTCAGTCTCAGATTCTTACTAGCTGTGCAAACCTAAGCAAGTTATAACCTACTTGCCTCAATTGTAAAATGGATCAAATGAAATACGTGTAAAAAGCATTTAGTACAGTATCTGATACATAATAAGTTACTATATTAATGATTATTCCCTTTCTTTTTCATGATGTATTGAGCTTTTGCCAAAAACATATAAATAAAATATGAATCAGAATTAAACTCTCTTACACTGGAAAGTTTCAGAGGCAATTAGTCCCTCCTTTAGTGCTTGTGAATCAGCTATATAAAACAAGTAGATACAGACATTTAAAAATTAGATTTTAACAGAGTTATTTATCGTCTATTTGGCTTAACAAATAATCAGTATCTGCAGGGTAGCTGAAACTTAGAGGGCATGGAATAATGATAATGATGATCATGGTTAGTATTAGAAGTTATACACCCCTGTAAAATTTCCAAATATTATCCCATTTTATCAGCACTCACGTTAAGACACAAATCCAAAACAAAAACAAAACCTGAAGACAGTGCTATTATTATTCCATTTTTTAGATGAGGAAACTGAGGCATATAGATATTAAATTACTTGTCTACAATCTCATAGTTAGAAGGAATTTGAGATCATCTTTGAATTCAGGTCTTCCTGAATCCAGATGAAATTCTTTATCTACTTTATTGCCTAACTGTCCTAAAGAAGAATAATTGGAAAAGAGACTAACATATTAGGTGAGAGCCAGGTTGAGAAGGGTTTTAAATGTTGAGTTTAAAGAGTTTATATTTCATTGGATTAACAATAAGGAATTTAATTAATTTTTAAATAAAAAAAACTAATTATTTAATTTTTAGGGGGAGGCAACTGGGATTAAATGATCAGGGTTACAAGACTAGTCCAAATTTGATCTCAGGGTTTCCTCACTCCAGGCCTAATCCACTGGGCTACTGAGCTGACTTTTAGGAAAAGAAAATGATTTGGTTATATGTCAGGAGTTAAGGGAAGCTTCCTGGGGCACTGAGATATTGAATCATTTGCCCACGATCACAGAGCTAGCATATATTAGAGGCATGTTCATGAATACTGATGCCAATTGTGGTCGTCTGCTATTAAGCCTAAGAAAATGATAACCAATATTTTCCCTTTTAACTTCATAACTAGGTGATTATAGAATAATAAAAACATCAGATTAAAACTGGAAAAGATCTTGGAGTTCATCAAGTCCTATATTATGTTCTATAGATGAGGAAATGGAGGCTGCTCAGTTATATTAATTAATATCTCAGAAAGTATTTGAACCCAGGTCTTCCTGACAAGTCCTAGTGCTTTAACTATTATCCCATGCTACAATGTAAAAGAAAGCCAAATTCTTTAGGGAGGAAAGGGCATGTATCTAACTTTTACCTTTTTCCCCTTTTAAAGGTAATTCTGTCTAACTAAATATGGAAAGAAAAGAACTGCTTTAAAAATCATAGGTCTTAATTCTCAAAATCCAATCTGAAATCATGTATTCAGATGTTCCTAATACATTTTTTATAAGCTTCAAATACATTTTTCATAAGTTCTAAAATGGAAAAATTTTATCTTTTGGAAAATGTCTCCATTCTAAAAATATCTGATATATGAGACTTTCTACTGAATTACATACTGTACAACTTGAAAATACTTTAGGATGAATATATGAAGTTAGACATTTTAAAAAATACAGAGCATAGCAGTAGTGAAAATTTTGTACATCCCCCTAAAGGAAAGGGCTAGTTCATATAGATTTAAAAAGGCTGATTTTTTAAAAGTATCCCACATTCATGGTTAGGACTTGGCATCTTACTAAAAAAAATGGTTAAATAATGAAACATGACAAGGCATTTCTATAATAAAAAGGAGGAGAGATAATAAGAAAAGAAAAAGAAGCAAATTGTACAGATGAGCCGGTCTGATAAAACAGCTGAACTGTACTATTGTGGCATGCTTCCTTGTAAGGGATACAGACTAGATATGCTCATCTATTTGAAGATAGCTGCCCCCAGCAGCTTCCCTTTTCATTTAAAAATAAGGATTATACTTTTGATGAGAATTCTTGCCTCTTACAGGATAAAAAAGAGGAGGAAACCTAGACAAGGAGGAAAGCTATTTGCAGTATTCCTACAAATGTCTCTTTATTAGAAACAGAAAGATCACATGGGGTGATACATGAATATGGAGTGAAGTATTATAACCACTTTGCTGACTATGGTATTGAGGTGGGGGGAAGAAAGAAGGAAGGTGAAATTATCCAGATGAATGGTAATTGTTCAAATCCATAAGGAATCTAATTCCAGGTACTTGTCAGGTGTGGAAATGAGAGTGACAGCATTCTCAGAAACTCAGAAAGTGGAGAGCCTAGGAGCATTTCTAATCTGACTTGGACCTCTCTAGCTTGATGATGAGGGAATTACACCTGAATACACTGGACAGCTGCTGCTTATGACCTGTCTATTATTTGCACTGTTAAGCGCAATGACTTTTTAAAAGCTATTTTAGGCTCAGATTTCTGGGCCTTATCCAACACTTTTTACTCTTCACTGCTATATTGCTACTTGAATGGACTTGATAGTTATGCAAAACAGGCCAGATGGACAGCTGTTTAGGACTGGAGCTGCTTACCCTGTGCCCTGACAAGTGCAAAGAATAGGGAAGGGTAAGAAAAAAATAAAAAAACAAACAAAAAAGAGTAAATTTTAAAAGTGACCTATATTAAGGGATTACCTTATATTTCATGTATCTGGTTTTAGCTGCATTAAAATACATCTAGGGAATAGAAATATTAAGTGAATGTTTGATGGAATCAGGCCAAAATGATCTTGTAAAGATGAAAATAAAAAAAAAAATCTGTTTATCATGATTGGATGAATTGGTACATAACTAGAATAAAGGGGCTTTTAAAACATTTCATTGTGAATATGTGTCCTTTTTCATGGGCTGACCCATCGTGAAATTGACATTCACAAATGATCCATTTGCATAAGAAAATGAATTCTCTGAGCTAATTGTCTACTGCTTAAAAAAGGGAACTTGGCTGTTTTAAATGGAGCAACCTCATAGGTCAAATATTAACAAATGAAATGGAATTTGTAAGTCACTGAGTCCAAGGTTGTCAGTGGCAATAGAGAGAATGATTAGGGGTTAAGACAGACACAGTGATTTATTCAAGGTCAAACAGGCAAATGGCAGAGCTGGGATTTGAACGGTAATTTGGACCTGATTTCAAATGCTTTTGTCTTTTCCAGTGTACTATGATGCCTTTGGAAGAGACAGAGGCTTTGTCCAATGACCAGACTATGCACTGTAAGCTGAATCAACTCTATTTTGTTTCCAGTTTTACTACCATGGGGCAGGCGAGTGCCGAGTTGGAATCCTGAATAAGATTCTTACTAGCTGCATCATTGGACAAGTCACTTAAACTCTGTCTGCCTCAGTTTCCTCACCTAAAGATAGGGTGGATAGAGTGGACAGAGTGCCAGGCTTGTAGTCAGGAAGACCCATTTTTCTGAGTTCAAATCCAATCTCAGATACTTGCTAGTTATGTGACCTTAATTCACTTAATTCTGTTTGCCTCAATTTCCTGATCTATAAAATGAGCTGGAGGACATAACATACCACTACAGTATCTTGGCCAAGAAAATTCCAAATGGGGGTCACAAAAAATCAAACAACAAATTCAGGAAATAATAGCATTTATCTTCTAGGTTTGTTTGAGATACAATGAAGTTGAATGTATAAAGTGTGAGCCAGTCTTAAATGCCAATTCTCTTCTTTCTTTTTTTCTTCCTATTCTCTCTGTCCCTTCCTTTTTCCTTTCTCCTTCTCTTCCCCCTAATTCTTATTGTTATTAATTTAGACAAATTAGGACAAATCATTTAATATCTCTGAGCTCTAAATCATCTTTTAAATGAAGATAGCAATAGTAGTTGTCTTACAAAATTAAGATGATCAAATGAGATAATGTAAAACCCTTAAAATGAGCAGTAAATGTCAATTTTTCTTATTAACAATAATTATTATTGCTATCTCCAATCTATCTTATATTTATTCACATTCATATCTTCTCTCTCCAACTAGAAAGCAAATTTCTTTAGGATAGAGATCATAGGATCAGGTCTACAGCTATAAGGAATGTGAAACATCATCTTTTCCAAACTCTTCATTTTACAGATGTGGAAACATTTACCCATTGTCATAAAGCAGGATTTGAACCTGAACCCTGTCCTTCCCACAATACCAAACTATACTAAGCTGCCTATAGATGAATCAAAGAAGGATGTGTTGGATCACTTAAAAAATAATCATTTGGATCTGGGGTGATTTTAGGTGTTTGAGAAATATTGAAAGAGTAGGGGTAGTGTTAATATGTATTAACGTAATCTTACATTTGTGTCCTCTCCCACCTCACTTCCATATATGGGAAGTAAACACTTATACAGGCAGGCTCTTCTCCCACAACAATTTACTATAAAGGAAATATCCATAGCTTCTAGTTTGTTTCTAGTCTTTCGTTGGACTGGTCTGTTTGCTCAGGTAGGCTGGACCCCTTTCCTTTAATTTATATGGAATACAGAGGTAGGCCATGTCACTGAAAATGCAATAAAAACAGAGATGACTTTATTGCTAGAACACAATTCTCCAACTATCTGTTTATGAGTATTAACTTGATTTCTTTCACTTATGGGACTGGATTTATATGTGGTACCACTTTATGATAAACCATATCACTATTTTATTTATTTATTTATTTTATTATAGCTTTTTATTTACAAGTTATATGCATGGGTAATTTTACAGCATTGACAATGCCAAACCTTTTGTTCCAATTTTTTCCCTTCTTACTCCCATCCCCTCCCCCCAGATGGCAGGTTGACCAATACATGTTAAATATGTTAAAGTATAAATTAAATACAATATAAGTATATATGTCCAAAAAGTTATTTTGCTGTACAAAAAGAGTTGGACTTTGAAACAGTGTACAATTAGTCTGTGAAGGAAATCAAAAATGCAGGTGGACAAAAATAGAGAGATTGGGAATTCTATGTAGTGGTTCATAGTCATCTCCCAGAGTTCTTTTTTTGGGTGTAGCTGGTTCAATTCATTACTGCTCTATTGGAAGTGATTTGGTTCATCTCATTGCTGGAGATGGCCATGTCCATCAGAATTCATCATCATCATATAGTATTGTTGTTGAAGTATATAATGATCTCCTGGTCCTGCTCATTTCACTCAGCATCAGTTCGTGTAAGTCTCTCCAGGCCTTTCTGAAATCATCCTGTTGGTCATTTCTTACAGAACAATAATATTCCATAATATTCATATACCACAATTTATTCAGCCATTCTCCAATTGATGGGCATCCACTCAGGTTCCAGTTTCTGGCCACTACAAACAGGGCTGCCACAAACATTCTTGCACATACAGGTCCCTTTCCATTCTTTATGATCTCTGTGGAATATAAGCCCAGTACTAACACTGCTGGATCAAAGGGTATGCACAGTTTGATAACTTTGTGAACATAGTTCCAAATCACTCTCCAGAATGGCTGGATGTATTCACAATTCCACCAACAATGTATCAGTGTCCCCTCCAATATTCCACACTGTCATGCTAGCCCATCTGACAGATATGTAGTGGTATCTCAGTTGTCTTAATTTGCATTTCTCTGCATATCACTACTTTAAAACTATAATATAGCTAGAATCCCAACTAGTATAAATAATTAATCCCCTGAAATGGTCACATATATTAGAATTCACATGAAAATTATAAGTATATAAACTAAGGCAAATGTTTCCAGCCCAGTGAAAATGGGCAGTGCAAATTCAAATAATGTGACTACTTTAGGGAATTTATTATTCTTAGTAATTGGTATTTGGCTATATTTTGAAAAATATATTATTTTATCAATATAAGAACTGCCTCCATTTTGCTGATCTCAGATAAATTCAACACATGTTAATCAAAAGCCTATGATGTATAAAGATATAAAGAGAAACAACAACAATCACAGCTAAACAAAATAATACTCTCTCACCAACTGCTCCCCAAGTCCCTATCCTCAGAGTCTTATACAAAGTTAAAGAAATTAAAATAATATTCAGAGTTAAAATAGAAAGAAATTCTCTCTTTCTTGGTAGATTATTTTTATACTTTGCTTTGATTGAAAAGTTAGTCATTTCTTAACAGCCTCGTGATGAGGTGTTGTACTATGGATAAGAAAGTAGATTTGGAACCAGAGGAAACTGGGTTTGAATTCTTTTCTCTGAGGGTCCTCTACTTGTGTGAACTTGGGTCGGTTCCTTAACTTCTGAAGGTGTTGGAAAATGAGAAGAGTTGAACTGGAGGATCTCTTAGAGCTCTAAATTTGTGGTCCTTAAATGTGGATTTAGCTAGCTTAACACTTGAACAATAGATGCATAATTGACTATGGAACCTCTTTCTGGCTAGTACATCTGCCAAAGTTTGTCCTCTATGGGTATAACTTTGAAAACTCAAGGTTGAAACTATACCATAATGAAGTTCTACATCAGTGAAAGTAGCACCAAATGAAGAACCAGATTTGAACTCAGGTCCTCCTGACTTCAGGACAGTGGTCTATCCACTGCACTACCTAGCCCATCTTAATGGGACTTGAACCCCAGGTTTCTTGATTCTGACCAGTTTTTTATTCATTCTTCTATGCTGCTTGTTCCTCCTTTCCCCTCCATTCCACCCCCCTCTTTTCCCCTTCCCCCTCTCTTTCTCCCCTTCCTTTTTTCCCTTCTCCTCCTTCCTCCCCCTCTCCTTCTCCCCTTCCCTTTTTCCTCTCACTCTCTTTCTCTCTCTCCATTTATCTGTCTGAATCTATTTATACTTATCTAACATGTTGCTTTTATTTTTCTATATACCCACCTACTACTTACTTAGCTCTGAGTTTCTAATATTAATTTATAGCTGAGAGTCAGGACTATGGACTTGTGATCTAATAACTCTTGACTGACCCAGTTTCCAGGAAATATGAAAATCCAAATTGGTATAACTAGGTAGTTCATTAAAGTGAGGGATATCCAGTGTTGTCTTCAGATGAAATGGAGAAATGTAATTAATTTAGAGCATAGAATCAATCCTGTAGTGTCCATATTTAATATCATTTAATCAAAAGCCAAACCATTCTCAAAGTTTAACTAGGGCATGTTCAAAGGAAAGCAATTGCAATTGAGAAGGGTTTTGAGTTCATGCCATGTTAAGCTAGGTTGAAGGAATTGGGGATGTTTAGGATAGAGAAGAAAACCTGGGATGGTTGTGGGAAGAATGTTATGGCTGGATAGGAAAGTATATGAAAGAAATTATCCTCATTCTATTTGACCCCAAGGGAACAACCAAGAAAAATGGTTAAGAGGGCTTCAAGTTTCCTCATCTGTAAAAGGGAAAGAGTCTGGACTAGATGCCCTTTGACATGATTACCAAGTCTACATGTTCTCTAGAGGGTACTCATATTATGCCAGGAGATGAAAAAAATTCATATTTTCTGGCTACCCAAAATAGGCAGGGTCATCCAGTATCCCTATGAAAAATTATACTAATGGTTGTCAGTTATCATTTTCTCTAATGCTGTCACTAGCTTTGTGACTTTGAACAAGTTGCTCAATAACAATACAATACTATATAAATTTGGGTATCATTATAATTTATTCATTTATCACATGCTAATATGTACCTATATTAAACTGCACATTAATATGATGAATAAACAATAATATCATTTGCATGTAATTTATATTTATCAAAAGGGCATATCTGACTTGAAATGAAGTCATTCAATTTAATTCCAAATATTACTTAGAAAATCTAGGGATATTTAATATATGTTTATTATTATTATTATACTTAAGTATTTCTTATAAATATTATCAGAGTAATTTGAGTTTGAATGCCCAATTCAATGAGAAAATGGCTATGTTTAAGTTTCCATATGAGCCTAAAAAAAGTTATTACATGTGAGGATTAGCTGTTAATATTATCATGGTTTAAGTAATTAGTACAGAAATATCAGATTAGAGTGTTTTCTAGATTACCATACTTCTTGTTAGGCGTGTGTATGTATTCACATATGTATATATTTACATATATACCCACATTATATATGTACAAACTTAAACACATATTCATATGCAATACGAATATCAATGCATATATGTGTATATATCCATATCTATCTACCTTTTCTTTGTGCATTGAGAATAAAAAAGGAACACTATTCACAGGAATAATGAACACACTCCTTTGGACCATGCAATGGTTGTGTGTTAATCATAATTTTATATTTTGATATATTATTCTCCGTGCATTCATAAAAGACAATGATGTAGAGTTTTTGACGAAGTGTCTATGGAGAAAGTACAGCAAAGCAACTGGAATCCAGCACTTTTGAATTCAAATTCAGTGTTTTTTCCATTATCCCTAGGGATGTTGTAAGAAGAAATTTATCCTGATGGTTTCTAATATCACTTTCCTCACTACTCATTTATAAGTTCATAATGAAGTAGAGAGTTTTCTTTCAGATAGAAGATGGCAAAAATTTGTTCCTTAAAAAACTTTTTTTCCTTTCATAATTTCCCTTATTAAGAACATCAATAACAACAACAAGTCTGAGTTTCTTGGCATTCAGAATAGCAGCTACCAAGTATTTGCCCTAGCAGACAATCTCTAACAAGGGCATGATTACAGTGTGCCATTGCCAGCTGGTTGACAGGTCTGATTTCATCCAGGGAATGAATCCAGGCAATAAATTTCTGATTATGTGAATGCTGTCTCATCTGTGCCCAAGTACTCAATCAATAACAATTATTGAGTAACTCCCTCCCTTACCAAGGAACACTCTGAATTTTGTGGAATATATAATTAAGCAATAGTATAATCACATTTATCTGGCATCTAGTTATCCAAATCCAGGCACACAATTCTCTTTATCACTACCCCCATCTACTTTGGAGATGTAAATCAGCTTTCATGAGTAAGGGTCATTATCTTGTATTAGGACAAAATGTTTGTTACCTTAAAATTCTATGCATTAGAGAAATAGGCTGGTCTTGGAGACCTCAATGCTATAGAGAACAAAATTTTCCAACATAAAGCATGGCCCTTAGAAAAAAAATAATAATTGAAAGTATTTACTGTATCCTTCCTTTTTCCAACCTCCTACCCTACTTGTTGGGTCTAAATTTGCCTATCCACCGATGAGAACAAAGCAATTTTACTTGTAATAAGATAACATATGGAATTCCAATGAGCATACTATGAACCTGATCTAGACTCATGGGTTAACTAAACAAGATATATCATGGCTGATAATAGTTCTGTCTAGATCTGCTCATAAAATCTTTAATCTGTAGTCAGTAATACAGTTGAACAATTGGTATCATTTCACTTTATAGTCAGTAAAACTTTTACCAGCCTTTAGAGGGAAAACATTTTAAGTTTGAACTAAAAATAAACTTTGGTGCACATTTTCTTCCTTCATGAAAATGAATGTTTGTCGATGTAAGTGGAAAGCATAATAAAGTCAAATGGAATTATGTTATATAATGACTAAGCCTGATTCCAGAGAAGAATTGAGAACATTCACTTCCTTCCTTTTATTAATAAGATGAGGAATTATAGATTTACCTGTGTTGCTTATATTATCAGATCACATAAACTGGTTGGATGATTTTGCCCAATTATATTTTCCCCTTTTTTCTTTTAAAATCTTTGCTCTCTAAGTAGAAAGGGGAGGGCTATATTCAGAAGTGAAAAGATGTAAAAACAAAAAGCTTCATTAAAAAAAATTCATGCTTGGAGAAATGGAAGTCACTAATTCCTCCCCATCTTCCTGTAAAGAATCAAATGTAGGATGTTTGCATTTTAGTTTCATAACTGTACAGGCAAACAGCAATTCATGTGTAAAGCCACAAACTCAGATTCTTACCTTGGGAGTTTTGTTGGACCTGACACTTCAGAAAGGCAGCCAGAAAAGTGGCTGCAGAAGGTGATTATAATTTTGGCCCTTACTGTGAGTCACTAAGGGCACAAACATTCAAGGAAAGAACTGTAATTTGTGGGTTGTGATTACTTGCCTTGTTATCAGAGTTTTGCAACTAACTCTTTGTGTCCAGCAATTAGGCTCAGCAGGTACAAAAGTACTTTAGGATATGCAAAAAAACAAAAACAAAAACAAAACAATAACAGCAACAAGAAAAACTTTTTCAAGGATTAACTGACCCAAGGACAGAAAAAACCCCAATATGAATAGAAACTATGTGTGATTTCCTGGGAAAAGATGGGAGGTAAGAGACTAATACACTGCAATTCGTTGTGCATGTTTGACAGGGAAAAAAAAATATGTGTGTGTGTGTGTGTGTGTGTGTGTGTGTGTGTGTATATACACACACAAACATTTTTTATATACACATATATATGAACACTTGAGTCATAAAATGTTTATATCATATATTTATGTATACATACAAATGTTACATATATGTGCATGTATATATATATATATATATACATATGGTTTTATACACACACACACACATATATATATATCCCTAATTATGTTTCTAAAGCAATATAATATGGTTTGAGATCTAATTGTTAGCTGCAGAAATACTGGGTCTATTCCAGTTATACTGGGTCCAAAGTTATTTTACAATTGAATTCAATTGAAATGAAATTATCACAATTATTTAAAATTTAGGAGATAAATACGATGAGTAATTTATGAAAGAAATAAAAAGGTAAGGCCTTAATCTGATCTCAAAGTCTAGAACCGCAAGGGACCTTAGATGTAATCTGCTCCAATCTTCCTATTATATTCCACCTGGCAGCTTTGGTACTACATTAGTTAGAACATGAAACTAGAAATCAGGAAGACGAGAGTTTAAAACTTGCTACAGATAGTGTGTGACCCTAGTCAAATCACTTAATCCTTTTCAGCTCCAATGTTCCCATTTGTAAAATGGGGACCATCCCTGTACCTACCTCCCAGAGCTGTTATTAGGAACAAATAAAAGAATATATAAAGCTCTATCTTAAATCATGATATAAATGATCATAATCATCATCATTGTTTTTGTAATAATTGTTACAGCCACAACAACAAAAACCAACTCAGAACTATGTATCCAAGGTTACATGGGTAGTCAGTGGCAGAGCAAAAATTTGAATCCTTTCCCTAGAAAGGTTAAGAAAAATTGCAAATAAACAATGTAAGTAGGCCTGTAAACAAGACAAGGTGCTATGGACTAGTCTCATTGAATGTGAGAGGTTGGAGACAGCATATAAAAGTACTTCATCGCCAAATTAAAATTTACTTGATGTGGAATGAAAGAAGGGCTATGGGAACTGATATTTTTCTAGGCTCAGAAATATAATAGACAAGATAAAACACAGACTCCTTATCTCCAGAGAAATCACTTAATAAATACTTATTCACTTGCTGAGTTGAAAGTAAAAGTTCCTTCACTATAAGAAGGAGTATACTATTGTAGAATCATAAGTTTTTTTTAAAATTTTTGTTTTTAATTTGTAGAATAAAACAAGTATTTCCATAACACAGGATAAAAAACGATGATCGCACATGAAACTGCAAATCTAATATGTACAATTTCCTATTCCATTTAAATATATAATAAAATTGTCATGTAATTCTTTTCTTCCCTCTCAATTTCCCAGTTCTAGAAAGGGCTACCATTTGACACAAATATGTATATATATTTTATACATATTTCTATTTTACAATTCACTCTTTGGATGCAGATAGCATCTTTCTTTATGTATTCTTTAATAATATGTATTATATAATATAATTATAAGTTAAATATATTTAATAATAATCCAATAATTTGGGCATTTATAATGGTTATTTTTATGATTTATAATTATAGAACTCCTTAATGCAGAAAGATTTACATTGATAGACTAGTTTACTTCAAACTAACCTCTTTATTTTATGCATAAAAAATAGTTCAGTTAGTAATCATCTAGAATAGTTAGTGTACTAATAGAAAAGTGGAGTTAATTGACATTTACTTCATTTAGCCCTCCCACTGTTCTTAACGCAAATGATGAGCTAATCAATTTGTTTTAGACCTATGTGCAAATTGGCATATCACACAAAAAGTATGATCAAATAAACTGAAACATCTTCTAAAACAGTGTGTCAGAGACTTTTTTTGGGGGGGGGGTTAGTATTTTATTGACTGTTCTTTCTGTACTACTCTAGTAAATGTCCCTTTCCAAAAACTACTTATGGCGGTCTGACTAAAATGATACTTGGATGATAATCTTCAAAGGGAGGCTCTCTAAGGAGGATTAAATATTATACAATTAGACAATCATTTCTGACTCCTCAGAGGCACCTATGGAATTCTGGGTAGGAAAAACTGTATCTGATCAAGATTTATCTATGAAAGTAGAAATTAGGATAAGGATCTTTACAACTTCTATGGTCTATCATAATAGCTCTGTGACTTTTAAGTCACTCAATGAGCTTCAATTTTCTCATCTGTGAAATGGAGATAATAATATTTTCATTACTATCTAAGAAAGTTGTTGCAAGGACCAACAATTGTTTTTTAAACTCTAAAGTCTAAATTATTATGATAATTAGGTATCTGAATTACTTTTAAATTAGTTTATATTGTAACTTGTCTTTAATATTTCTATAATTAGTGATTCATATTCAGTTCAATAATATTAACAAAAAGACAGTCGTGGCTCAATGCAAAAAGGAAATGCCTTCAGACTCTTACACTATGACATATTCTGTCCATGTGGTCCTGGATTATTAAATCAATTAACTACTTTGTAACCTAGGGAGTTATCTAAGAGAATAAGTTAAAAACCTGATGTTAATCTGTGTTGAAGAAGGGAATTTTCTATCTGGGAATTCCCTACATAGAAGAAACACACAGACTCTGCCTTTAAAAAAATGCTACAATAGCATTTTTAATAGACAAAAATAACATGAGACTAGATTGTTATCATTGCAATTACAGTCTTGCTCTCAGTTATTTATGCCTCAGGTTAGCCTTCATACAATACTGACACACTGAAACCCTAGGCATCAGCATTTACCTGGATGCAGCTATTGAATCTGTATTAAACAAAGGAGATATTGAAACTTAAAAACTACAAAATTCTCTAGGGATAGTTTGAGATTTTCAAAAATATTGGAATAGCAAATATCACAGAGTATATGCATAGATTCTCTACTTCTAAACTTCAGCAAATAGAGAAACATGAAAAAAAATTGTCAATTAATAATCAATTAGAGTAGTTAGTATACTATTAGAAAGGTGGGGTTGCTTGACATTTACTTCATTCAGTTTCTCCCTCCCTACTAAGCCATGTCCAAGTCATTATGATTTCCTCTACCTTTTTTTTCGGGGGGTGGTCAAAGATACTGGAATGATTTGATATTTCCTTTTCCAGCTTATTTTAAAGATGAGGAAATTGAGGCAAAAAGAATAAAATGGCTTGCTTAGGGTCCTGTGGAACCCTAGACGTTTCTGAACCTAGATTTGAATTTATGAAGTTGAGTTTTTTTTCTGACTCCATGTCTGGCATTCTATCCAATGAAACACCTAGATGCCCCTGTAGCTAACTAAAGGATAATTTCTTTGCTTAGTCAATCAATTAGTCCCCCTGATGGTAGAACAATCACTTCTCCCCATGACCACAGATCAAACAGATTCTCCTGCCCATTATCTTCAATAACTAATTTTTTTTCTATTTGCAACCCTCCCCTCTGATATTATCGTTCATCTACTTTGTATATATCTTGTGTGAAATTAGTATTTACATGTTGTTTACTCCATGAAAATGTGAGCATTTGAGGGCATAGTGTTTATTTGGATTCTCATTGTTTAGCACAGTCCCTGGCACACAGTAACTGTTAACGGAATTCTTGTTGACGCTTTTCTACATGGAAAGGGATATTAGCACCATTCCTAATATTAATATAAACAGGTTTATTGAATTTTAAAAGCTTTAATTACTTTTATATCTAGTTAGTAATGAAAATTTCTAAAAGCTTGCTTATTCAAGCAAATTTTTAATCCGCAGTTGCTACCAATGGACTTTTAACTAGTGAAATATTCTATCTTAATAGCTCAGCTATTCTAAAAATGTTACCTATGGGAACTGGGTCTGTATATATTTTAACTATATTTATTTCAGCACATCAAAAATTATACCATGAATGGTTTGTTTACTGTATAAATTTCTGCTGTGGGGACAAATAGAATCTCTCAAACATTATTTACGAAGATTTTTTAAGTGTTTTATGCAGGATGTTGTATACGACACAAGCTAATATTTACTATCTCATATTTACTTATTAAGTGGTACAAAACAAAATACCAAAAATCAACTAAACTAACCAGTGGATAGAGTTATTACTAAAAAAAATAAGTGTTGAGAAGACTACATATTTATCTTTCAGTCTTCTAGAGAAACACTCTAACAGAGTCCTGAAAGCACAGTGTAGGAGAAATCAATCATTCAATAAGTATTTATTAAAAACCTACCATGTCCAGGTGCTGTGGAAGGTGCTAGGGATACACATTGCCTTGACTATAAGTAAACCTGGACTCCAATCTGCTATTAATTAGCCATATGACATCATACAAGTCACTTCTCCACTTCTAAGTTGAGGTTTCTTCATGTATCCAATGAGGATTTTGGACTAGATGATCTCTGTTTATCCCCTCTTCTAGCATTAACATGCTATGTTTCCTTTCCAAATCTCCTTTCTTTTCCCTTAAGGAAAATTCTTTTCCTTAATAGCTCAAACTCATTTGGGAACAACTCATTCAGACTGTCTTATTTTAGTAGTATCAACTAGTTACCTAAAATTCCAGATTCATTCCTTCTTTCATCTACTCACTCATTTCATTAGAAATCCTGGGAACTTGTAAAATAAGAATATCATTTTTAATTGAAAGTTTATCCTGGAAGAGATATAAGGTAAGTGTGGGTTAAGACTGAATTAAATGGATGGTCTTATATTTTGAAGAATATAAAAAATATATCTGTTGAAAGGATTCTGGTTCCTAGCCTATTATTTATTGAAGGCTAAGTAGTAGTTGATAGTTAACTCAGAGATGCTATAAATATTTATTTGATTATGTTTCTTTGCATTTAATTTCTTAAACATCATTTTGATCCTATCACCCTTTTGCTTAGAAACCTAAACAAGGTACTACTATAAAATCTACACAAATTGTCTCTTGTCAAAAATCAATAGTGTCACCTGATGCTATCAACTAGGCTAGTTTGTTTTCTCTCCCCTGTAAATAGCTGATTTCTGTCTCTGAGAACTGAGATATTTAGACTGAGAAAGAATAAAAGAGAGAAAAATAGGGAGTTATATAGGTAGACAGATAAATACAGAAGTAGGCAAGTAGATATAGTGAGATAATACTATATACATGTAGATACATAATGCTATTATATATATATCTATAGATATAAAATGTTATATATCCCACATGTATATTGTACTTAATTTTCTATAACATATACACAATGTGATTATGTTATATATGTGTATATGTTATAGAAAATAGATATATATCATCTTGCATATAAACATGTATACATGCACTTGTATGGTTGTATGTATAAAAATATACACATATAGTTATAGATACATTTATACACAACTATTTTTGCTGACTAAAAGAAAGCAGGAAATAGAAGAGTTTCAGATTTAGAAAGAAAGACCAATGCTTGAATCCTTCTTCAGTTATATATTAGTTGTGTGACTCTAGGCAAGCCATTGTTGATATCTTTAAGCTTTGTTTTTCTCAACTGAAAAAAATGAGGCAATAATACCTAGACTATGTGTTTTATAAAGTTTTTGTAGGGATCAAATAGGTTGATCTATGTAAAGTGTCTTATAGGCCTGAATATTCTGTATAAATGTTAGCTATTATTATATCTCTCACCCATATAGCCACACAAGTCCTTGCCCTTCAAATCTGCTTCACTCACTTCCTTCAGAAGTTGCCTTTTTGAAGCTTATGCTACCCATTAATATAGTGATGAATATAGTATAGCATGAGTGTAGCAACCCATTAATGTAATATGAGTAACATAGTATCTATATATATTCTCTATTATCCTATTTTATCATTTCCTACTTTTACTCTAATCTTTCATTTTCTGGCAATTATATAGATAAATACACAGCAACATAAAATTTCAGATCTTTATCTTTCCTGTGATCGTTTTCCAAGTATAAATATATGTCATTGTATTTAGCACTCCTGAGGGCAAGACTCTACTTTTATTCTTTTGTACCTGCTGCAGTACTTAGTACAGGGCTGTCTACACAATTCAATAAATTCATATTAACTAACTTGCCTTTTGATATCTATTAGGGGCATTAAGGAATATACAAGACAACAAAATACATTAAAATGGGTATCAGAATTAACTCGTTATTACTTATGAATGGCTTTTTGAAATTTAGCTTTCTCAAAAAAGATATATATAAAATGCTTTAAAATGTTTCAAAACTGTCTCATAAAACATTTGCAAAACACTGAAAAGCATAATCCACTTACTACCCCCTTGATTCCTCCCTGATTCTACTATGGTTCTAAATTAGAGATATCTATGGTGCAGCCAACCCGTTTTAATTTCATATTCACAAAGGCAGTCAAATTGGTTATTGTTGCTGACCAGGAAAATTATTGCTCAACTTTTCTACATGTCCTTCAAAGAATAACCACAACTTGAGTTTAGATGAGATGCCTGACTGGTGACCCAAAAAAGATGCAAGGAAACTATACAAAAATAAGATTGTCTCTTATTATCTTAGAGAACCAGTTAAATTAGAAAATATCTATTAATTAAAGTAAAGTCCAGGGAACAAGACACCTACTTTATTTTAAGTATTCAATGAACAATAATAGGTTGGGACCTTGAAATCACATCCTCAAACTTAAATAATTAAACCTTAGCCCAAATACCTAGGCAGACTCAGCTAGATTTTTAAAATGTGTACATTTCCTTCTATGAAAAGATCATTGCGAACTTGTGTGATTGTTTCATAACTCTCCTGAACATTTCCCTTTATTCTACTCATACCACATAATTTAATCATTTAAATTCTAACAGAGGCTAATTTAAAATTTAAATCCCAAAGCATTAAAAAAAGAGAGCATTCACCCCAGAATAATAGGCTTTAGGTTTAAAAAGGATCCTCAATCATTTAGATATCCATAATATTGTTAGGATAAGAATAACATTTACATGAAAAACAAGATTAAAAAAACCCAGTCTTTTTTTTTTTTTTTTTTTTTTTAAATTTAATAGCCTTTTATTTACAGGATATATACATGGGTAACTTTACAGCATTAACAATTGCCAAACCTCTTGTTCCAATTTTTCACCTTTTACCCCCCCTCCCCAGCCCCTCCCCTAGATGGCAGGATGACCAGTAGATGTTAAATATATTAAAATATAAGTTAGATACACAATAAGTATACCCGACCAAAGCATTATTTTGCTGTAGAAAAAGAATCAGACTCTGAAATATTGTACAATTAGCTTGTGAAGGAAATCAAAAATGCAGGTGTGCATAAATATAGGGATTGGGAATTCAATGTAATGGTTTTTAGTCATCTCCCAGAGTTCTTTTTCTGGGCATAGCTAGTTCAGTTCATTACTGCTCCATTAGAAATGATTTGGTTAAAAACCCAGTCTTATTCCAATAGACTCAAGATGGAAAATGTCATCTGCATCTAGAGAGAATTATGGAGACTGAATATGGATTGTAGCATAGTATTTTCACTTTTTTGGGGGTTGTTTGTTTGTTTTGTGTGTGGGTTTTCCCCCTTTGATCTAATTTTTTTTGCACAACATGGCAAATATGGAAATATTTTTAAAAGAATTGCACATATTGAACCTATTTCAGATTGCTTACTGTTTGGGGGAGGGGGAAGATAAGCAAGGAAGCGAGAAAAATTTGCAACACAAAGTTTTACAAAAATGAATGTTGAAAACTATTTTCACAAATATTTGGAAAAATAAAATACTATTGATAGAAAAAATAAAATAAAAGTGATATTTGAGAAAAGAGACAGTCTTGTATTATTTGATACTGTTAGAGTAGTTTTTTTTCTTTAAGTCAAAAATATTTTACTATGAGGGGCACATGGAAGTTGCATTAAAAGTGAAGGGTTGTATTACAATAAATAGTTTTAGGAGCATAAATCTATATTTATGTAGTCTTTTGGATTATAACACCATTGTTTTTGGCATTACATTTTTGGCTTGTATTTTTTCTCCCTGAGAGAATTTAAGAAAGGTTCAAGAGTGGAAATGTGGTACTTTGGACTTGTAGAGGTAGCATCCACTCCAATCAAATCACACATCCTGGTATTATTGGAGAATTTCACTCCAATGATATAGTATATTCAAAGGGAGAACAGTTATTTTCACTTTCTTTCCATTTTTTTTCTTACATCCCATACAAATGCCTCACCACAATGCTTTATACTCAATCACTGTTTATTCTTGGTGATAATAATGAACTTGGCAGTGGGTTCAATTCACTCAAAAAAGTTTGGAAATAATAAAATGTTTTATAGTTCTTTGAATACTTGTTTGGATCTAGAAATATAGGGTCCTGGAAACCATCAAGTCCAATCATATCATTTTATAGATAAGGAAACAGAAATGACTTATCTATCATCATGTGTGTAGAATTTGAACCCAACTCCTCTCCAGAGGAGTGCTTTTCCTACTATACAATATGTACATAGACATAATCTAACTGTTCCTTTGTGTGTATTTTTCTAGGGCAATCACCATTACTACTATTTCTGTTATTGATAGTGTCTGGAATACTATATTCTGCATATAAAAAGTCTTAAAAATAAGTTGATACAAATGGGCAGGTAAGTGACATGGAGGATAGAGTGCTGGAACTCATCTTCCTGAATTCAAATGTGGCCTCAGACACTGGCTGTGTGAACCTGGGTAAGTAACTTAACCCTATTTGTTTCAGTTTCCTTATCTATAAAACGGGCCAGGGAAGGAAATAGCAAATTGCTCTAGCATCTTTGACAACAAAACCCTAAATTGGGTCATGAAAAGTTGGACATGACTAAAATGACTGAACAGTAACAATTGCATTTGAGAGCAAGTAGTATTTATTTTCAGATTCACTCCACAATCTACATATTTCTTCTAGATTATTTTATAGGCAAATTACTATACATCAAGGAGACATTGCAATGTTGAAAATAGGACAGAAAAATATGACATACGAATAAAGGTAATTTGCAATTATTGTTTTTTGAATACTATTTCAGAGAAACAAAATTAAATTCCTTTTAGGTCTAAAGTAAAGTCATAAATAGGATTTATATAATGCTTTAAGGTTCACAAAAACACTTTGCTTCTATTATCTTATTTGATTTCAAATAATTTTGTAAACTGGTGTGTTACCATTATTCCCATTTTCCAGATAAAGATTTCAAGGATCAGAAAGATTAAATGATTTGTCTATGGTCATCAACAATCACTTATGAAGCACTTACTGTGTACCAGGAACTGTGCTAAGTGCTGAGGCTACAAAGAGAGGCAAAAATAATTCCTATCCCGGAGGGATTCACAATTTAATCATAGTTATGAAGCATCTGAGGTTTTCTGCATCTCACCCACTATGCTAAAGTAGCTCATTAAATACTGAAAATTTTCTGTCATCTCAAATATACTTTTTTAGCTATCAAGGCTCAGCTAAAGTTCTGCCTTCTATACAAAGGCTTCTCTATTGTCTCCTTTATTCCAGTGGCTAGGGATTTCTCTCCTCACCAAATCACTTTGTATTGACTTTCTGTATTTACTTATTTGACTACAGGCTCCCTGAGATAGAGACTGTTTGGTTGTCTTTCTGTTCCTAGTACTAAGTACAGTGCCTGGTTCATAGAAAATGCTTAATAAACACTTATTGGATGAATGTGAATGGAACTTTATTCCAATAAGAGAGGTGCTCATGTAATGAATGATACATGCTTTACAAGTCACAGAACTTTTTTCACACTAACTGTAAAGTGATATTGCCCCCAAACCTCCTTCTCCCACCTCCTGCCTATCTCCCGAAGAATGTTAAACTTTTTTTTTTTTTATTTGCTACTAATTAAAATTCCAACTTACCATTGCTTTTCAAAGACCTGAGTGGATGAAAGTTTAATTTCACAGGAGTGACATTTTACTAGTCTTGAGAATTTCAAACTCCATGATATTTTCTTGATAATTCATGGCTTCTAAGTCACATGTGACACTTAGGGATGGATTTCTGGTCAAACTCAATTCCCCTAATACTTTTGTGTGGCAGGAACCAACTTAAAATGTAATGGGAAAATTTTAAACAAAATAAATAAAAATTCAACAAAACAATGTTAAATTAAGGTTTTCTAAGTCAATATGGAACCCAAAGTAATTCATTTCTTTATGTTGTATAACATTGATCTAGATACATAATTTCTAAATAATTGCATCAATGAATTTGATGGAAGAGTCCATCCTGGATCATCTTAAAACATTCCATCTAATAATTATTTGTCCTATGTATAAAGAAACAGAAAGAAACAAAGATATGGCTTCTTATTGATAGAAATATATTAGACCAAATAAAGAAAGGTCAAAGACAAATCACATGTGAACTATATATTAAGAACTACAACAAAAAATACAAGAAAACTACAATAAAGCTTTAACTTTTGTTACTGGCTGATGTTTTCCTAAGAAGTGACAAAGACAATGTTGTTAAATGAGTAGAATTATTTTAAAAACTGTTTGCTTTTGGTTATTTATTTTTATTTCTTTCAAGAAGAATGAACACAACTAACAACTCAACTTCCATACAATATTTACTTATCAGCTCATGGAACAGACCAGCAAAGATTAAGTCATGTTATGAGGATTAAAAACAAGCCGATTAATATTCACTTGTTTAGAAATGGAGGACATGTCTACAAATAGCAAGTACTTGATGATAAAAGCTCTTGAGCTATTATAAGAATAAATAATTGTCCAAAATTGTCATCTTCCCTTGCAATCAAGATAAATCTCTGAGCATCTGCTTGAAGGATGAATTTTCAGTGAAACATATTTTAATAGAATGGTTTTTGCATTCAATGTGGATCACTTGGTCTGGCAGTATAATATACTAAGAAAAAAACAAACAAACACTGGGACTGAAGTTAGCAGAGGTCTGAGTTATAAATCTATTTCTGCCCCTTTTTCTGAGCCTCAGTTTCCTAATCTGTAAAATGGAGGTAATACTATTTTTATTGTCTATCTCAAAATATAAGAAACAAATGAGAATATGTATACTTTATAATCATAAAAGCACTATATAAATATAGGATTTATATTCACAGGACTTGTGATTTCATTGACAGAAGGAATTTCTAGATAAGAAAACACCCTTTATTGATTCAGATTAGTATCCCCTTGGGAATTTATAAATTTAGAGATTTGTCTAGAGCTTTACAAGGTCAGACAGCCATTGGGTGCCAAAGTTGGAACCTGGGCCTGGGACTAGTTCTCTTCCTACTTATAGCCTCTGTTATAAATTTAAGCTATTGTTATTCCCTGAAATAAATTAGATGAAGGGAATATCCATAACTTCAATGTTAAGGTTAGTGCCTAAATTTTTTTTTTTCCCTTGAGGCAATTGGGATTAAGTGACTTGCCCAGGGTCACACAGACAAGAAGTGTTAAGTGACTGAGGCCAGATTTGAACTTAGGCCCTCCTGACTTCAGGGCTGGTGCTCTATCCACTGCACCACTTAGCTGCCCCAGTGCCTAAAATTTTTTAAGATTTTAGGCAAATATTTATCCATTTGTTCTTATGTACAAAGTACTTTATTAGATAATGGATGGATTAAAAGATGAGTAAAATCCAGAGTAGAAGGATCTGAGAGGACATCCAATCCACTCATTTCAATTTATTATTGAGGGCTTTAAGGCCCAGGGAAACTTGTAATTTTTCCCAAGGTCATATTTGTTACTGCCCATCAGAAGTTTACAATTCTAGCGATTTTATAAATCTGAATTAGGTCATTACCTACTCAAGTAGAAAATTTCATTTATAATGAATAATCATGTTATATTTAGAATATAATTTTGTTATTTATTGATATAATTAATCAATACTTACACAATTCTTCAGTATTTACCTATTTACCCTAGAATAATCTTTTGCCATGATTTTCAATCCACAATTAACTGCATTACAGTTTTTATCAAAGATTTTGGTGAAGATTGAAAACATGTTTACCATATTTCTGGATCACAAGCTAAGAAGTATAATAAATATGCTTCATAAAAATCTCAGGAGTCTAGAAGAATAAGCTGAAATTAACCTGATGAAATTTAATTCAGGTCTTTGATGATGGGAACTTCCCCTCCCCCATTTCTTCAACAGATATTAAGACTATTCTGTATAATAGAAGATTGTGATTTTTTTTTCTTTTTTAGAGGATGTGAACTGTACAGATCTATAATTTCATCATCATAGGGAGCTCCTGGCATAGAGACTCTTTTCCCTGATGCATATCAGCAACTCACTAAAGCTGTGAGTTGCCTGGACACTGACAAGTCAGGTGAGTAGCCCACACCCTCTAATATGTATGAAGGCAGGATTTGTCTTTATACTCTAGGATTTGTACTCTCAGGCTAACCTTCTATTATACATATGTAAACATACACACAAATATACACCCATATATCATTGATTTTTAACACACATTGAAAGGTATTTCTATCTATCTATACATATATAAAAATATATATTAACACACATTATGTCTATTTGTTAAAATATGACAAATCTAAAGAACTATATCTAGATAGTTCTATATTTAATACACACATATAAATGTATAGGTATATATCTATACACAAATATTATGCATTTATATCAGAGACCTATATATATATATATATATACTTTAACATAACATAACATAATAAATATATAATTTTATATTTTACATACAATATGTCTATACATGAAAGTATCAAACTATATACATAGCATACAAGTAAAGTATTATAAGTAAAGAGGCAAATTTATTTTTCAGTATGTTGCATGAAAATAGAGACGAGAGTTGAATTTTTATTTAGAATGGGAAATATTCTTCTCTTTTAATTAGTCTAGTTAGACTTAAGTCAAAGGCAGAACTGCAAATCAGCCTCGACTTAGCTGTTTCAGTTTCTCATCTTTTGTCATTCAGTTTTTTGAAGTTTCTAGCTACTTAAAGATCTCAACTTGGCATCAACTCTGACTAACCACATCAGTGTAAAAGGTGCCTTGATAGTCCTTCCTATAGATTATTCTGCTTTTAAAGGTCACATCTAAAATGTTCCCTTGCAATAAACTGCATGAAATTTACTTTGTATCTTAGCAAGATAAGAATAAACCTGCCTGAGAGGAAAAAGGACAGAAGATTGAGCACAGCAGGGTACAGAGAAAGCAGTAGCAAGAAAAGGAAATCAATACCCAAGATTGCACTCATGTGCCTGCTTATTCTTGTTTCTAACTCATTGCCCAGAAGCCAAGATTAGTGTACACCTTACTCTTCTCCCATTTTCTTCCCTCTTTAATGACTACTTCCGTTGCTTCTTCATCCCAGTAGTTCCCTCCCTTCTCTTACTAACTTTTGGCACAAAGTGGTACTTTCTCCCCATCCCAATCAGCATTGACTAGTAGAGTTCTTATAGGAGTCCTCTTATAAGTTTAGTAGCCATGAGAGACTCATCATCTAGTTCCAGTCAATGTTGACTCATGCCAGACTAGGTACATTAAAGATGTACTGACTCACGGGGATCTGCTCTGTGGATCCTGATTCATGTAAATATAGTTACCTTTTAATTCATCTTATTTTATTTCACCTAGATATGTACCATATTCTACTCTTTAATATTCTTTATTCTGTGAAAAAAAGTCAAATTTAAATAATTTTCACTTAGATTAAAAGAAAGCAACTAAGCCACACATTTGGTTAGATAATATAACTTAGATTTTCTCTTCTTTGTGGTTCTTTCCTGCTATAATTTTATGATCTTATGATCAAATATAGTATTGCCAAAAGGCAGTGTGGGTAAGTGGATAGAGTGCTTAACTTACAGATCTTATGATCTTTTATGATCTACGAAAGCTCCATGTGAGCTTTTGTTGGGTAATATTTTATTTCTTTCAATTAATATGTAAAGATAGTTTTCGATATTCATTTTTATAAGATTTTGAGTTCCAAATTTTTTTCCCTTTCTCTCTTCCCTCCTACCTCCCAAACATGCAAACTTATATCGGTTATACATGTGCAATACTGGAAATATTTCCATATTAGTCATGAAAAAAGAAATAGAACAAGAGAGAAAAGCCAACAACCCCCCCTCCTCCCCCAAAGTGAAAAAATTATGCTTTGATTTGGACTGAGACTCCATGGTTCTGTCTCTGGATATGGACATTTTCTGTGATGAGTATTTTGGAACTTTATTCCTAAGAAGAGCTAAATTTATCATGGTTGATCATTGCCCAATGTTGCTATTACTGGAAACAATGTTTTCTTGGTCCTGCTCAGTTTACTCAGCATCAATTCATGTAAGTCTTTTCAGGGTTTTCTGAAATCCATTTGTTCGTCACTTCTTATAGCAAAATAGTATTTTATTATATTCACATACTACAATTTGTTCAACTATTCCCCAATTGATGTGCATTGTATCAATTTTAAAATTTTGAATCTTTTGTTTTGTATTAACTTTTATGTGAAGTCAGTATGCTACAGTTTACAGAATGCTGGACCTCTGTTCAGGAAGACTTGGGTTGTAATCCTATCTCTGATATTGTCTTACTAGTGTATTCTTGGTTAATTGTTAAATATCTAGGGTCTCATGCAACTAAAATATAGTATTGCCAAAAGGCAATGTGGGTAAGTGGATAGGGTGCTTAACTTACAGTCTAAAAAACCTGGCTTGAAATTATTTTTCAGATACTAGCTATCTGACTCTAGGAAAGTCTCAAACTTTACTGCAGTCATTTTACTTTATGTAAAGTGAGGGAGTTAGTTTCTTCACCTCTTAGATATCTACCAGTTCTAAATTTATGCGCCTATCAAGGTAGTTCCCATAAAAATTAAAATTCAAACATTGGAATATTGACAATAATCTGTAGAGAGAAGTCTTGTACATCACAATGGAATATGTATGGCATGTCCAGTAAAACATTAGGTGATGATGATGATGGTGATAATTGATAAAGCATTTAATAGGATTCAGTACACAGATCCATCAAAGGTATTTCATGCAAAAGTATTTGCCCATGTATTTCAGTCTCATAACAATAATTCATTAGACAACTAAATCATATTCATCCAAGTTGAATAACAATAACAAGCTTGCTAACTAGGTTATACAAATTAGCTAAAAATACTTAATGATTACCAGTCAAGTAATTAGCCCTCAGTATAGGGAAAAGTCTAAATTCAGGGAATGATTCTCATTTTTTTTTTCAAGTCTGCAACCTAAACAGGAATATCTGAATCAAATTAGTCAGAATTCTGATCTAGAAAACTTCTAAAAGTAAGAGAGAATAAGTTATAAGTAATAAAGCAGCCATTTGTGAGAAAGAGTATAGTAGGGTAATTACAAAACAGGCTCTCTTGTGAAATAATGACTTTATGAAATGTGAAAAGTGTTTTAAAAGTATTTTGTATTATTTAGAGACATTACTCTGTGGATTTAGGACATGACTGGTTTTAAACACATTCACAGATTTTAAACAAAACATAAAAAGATGGAAACTTTTCCAATTCTTCCTTTTTTGAAAGAAGAAAATAACAATGTTTGTTAAGTATATACTTAAATAACCTAAGCCTTAAAGTTGCCTACCACAATTGTATAAGGATTTTCATCTTAAACCAAAGAAAATTCTAGGAGAAGCTGCTTCAAGAAATGATCTATTCTATTCATCTACTTTGAGACAAGTTCCAATGTGGAAAATGGGGCAGGATTGAACACTGGGTTTGGAATCAGGAAGATATCTTCCTGAGTTCAAATCTGGCTTCAGATACTTATTAGTTGTGTGAGCCTAAGCAATTTGCTTACACCTGTTTGTTTCAGTTTCCTTATCTATAAAATGAGTTCAAGAAGGAAATGTCAAACCACTCCAATATCTGTCAAGAAAATCCCAAATGGGGTCATGAAGTACTGAACTTGACAGAAAATGACTGAAAAAAAAAAAAAAAACAGATATGGAGAATCTTGCCTTCAGGATTGAGGCAACTTAGACACACTGTTTGATAGGTTCTTCCATATTTCTTTAAACTACCTGGGTAGACAATAAACTCTTACTTGTGTCCTCTTTATTCATTATTTTTTTAATCCATTAACTTTTCTTCCAGGTTAAATCCAATGATTAGCATTTTTTTTAAACCAATATCCTTCACATATTTGGGAAAAGCAATGTAATTTCTACATTAACATATTTTAATTATGAAGACTTTATTAATTCTTTTTTTAAAATAAAAGGCTCTTTGTGCCTTTTTAATGAGAATGGGATGGGGAGAGGGGAAGGGAAGCTATATAGAACTCAAAGTTTTAAAAAACATGCAAAAATTGTTTTACATGTTGCTGGGGGAAAATAAAAATATTAAATGTAAAAATGTGAAATAAAGGATCTGCTTTAATTTGGGTTATGGTTTGGATCCAACCTTTTTCCTCCTCAAATTTTATAGTTTTCCAGATTCCTGACATACTTTTTTGGGGAGGGGAGGGTATAAGGTGGGAAAGGAGTAGAGTGGAACTAGCTATTGTAAGCATATGTAAAGCTACTTACCCATTTATTTTTAAGGATAGACGAAAACCTGACAGTGTTATGGAATGATCATGACACCTACTAATTAAGGAGCCAATTGCTACCCTCCAACAAATGGCATAGACACTTTTGTGATTGGTATTGTTTGTTCTTTCCACTTTGAGAGTACAATGCCATATGACTCTCCATTCAATCCTTGGCTTTCTACAGGTATTATGCAGCAGGCTCTTATTACAAAATGATCTCAAAGCTAAAACTGTAAAATAATAGTAATTTTTATAAATGCCCTTTCTATATTCCTCTTTTTTGAATATCTTCTTTTTCCTTATTTTATGTCACATATGTCTCATGGGGTTAGTCAGATTTTATATGGAAGATATTAGGGATGTGGAAGCTACTACCTCCTAAGGTAATCTATTTCGCATTTACAAATCAGCAAGGATTAGGAAGTTTTTCTTTAAATCAAGGTAAAATCTGCCTCTTTGAAATTTGTCCTCATTGCTCTTAGCTCTGTTTTCTGAGGTCTAAATAGAGCAAGTCTTTCATGGAATGACCCTTCAAGTATCTCTCCTAAGTCTTTTATTTCCATTTGCTTCAATGAGTCATCATATGCAAGTATATTCATATCTGGAGGTCTTTTATCATTCTGGCATGAGAGGATTATAGCCTTTTCTACAACTGAACACAATGTTCCACAATTAATTCCATACAAAAAATTATTTTACACTTTTTTTTCTTCTTGTGTGTATGTGTTCTTATTATGTCATTTAATTTATGCTGGTTACACTTCTTAGTAAAATTATTATAAGTAACTTTTTTTTTTTTTTTTTTTTGCTGAGGCAACTGGAGTCAAGTGAATTGCCCAGGGTCTACACAGCTAAGAAGTGTTAAGTGTCTGAGGCCATATTTGAAATCAGGTTCTCCTGACTTCAGGGCTGGTGCTCTATCCACTGAGCCACTCATAGCTGCTTCCTATTGTTAATGTTAATATTTCTCTTGTCCATCTCCTATTTTTGAGTTTTAATTACATGTCTAAAAAGTTCAGATGTAAGTTGTTTCAGTTGGATGCCATTTCCTATTTATTTTTTAAAAATGAATTATTATCTTAACTTATTCAAATCTATGATCTGACTGGACAAAAACAATCTATTTAGAGATAATTTTCACATCAGTAATAAATTTAAAAAAACTTGTTTATTAAGATATTTTTATTCTATAGAGTTTATTCATTTATTCCCCTTGGGTGAGATCATAGGCTCTCTTGGTTGAGCTGTCTCATTCCCAATGGGAGAGATATTTCATTCTCTATTGTCTGGCATATATTTTTTCATGTCTTCTCTGATGACTGTTTTGTTGTGATTTAAATAAATGGGTTTCTTTGTTAATCTTGATGTGTAGTTATTATTGAATTGGTATTTGTGGGAAAAGTTATTATTGGTTACATGTGGAAAAGAGAGTATAGATGAATTACATTTGAAAAACTACATGTTTTTCATTATAAGTCCACATTAAAAAAAATAACATTCTTTTAGTATTCCTGTATGGCAGTTAAGACACAGAATATAACTGCTTTTCAGTAGTTTTTTATTATTTGATTAAAAAAAAACAAAATAATTTTATAAAAAAAGATAATTTGTATTGTGGAAGCCTATAAAGCATAACAAAATAAAACTAACTTTTAAGCAAATCAGTGAAATTATTAGAACATGGTTAGCATTTTTGGGGAAAAAAATAGACTTATCAGAATGATAGTAATAATAAGATCTAAAATTAGTGTGTACTATTTCAAAGTCTGATTTTTTTTGTGCGGCAAAATAACTGTATAGACATGTATACATATATTGTATTTAATATATACTTTAATATATTTAACATGTATTGGTCTGCCTGCCATCTGGGGGAGGTGGTGGGAGGAAGGAGGGGAGAAATTGGAACAAAAGATTTTGCAACTGAATGCTGAAAAATTACCCATGCATATATCTTGTAAATAAAAAGCTATAATAAAAAATAAAATAAAATTAGTGTGTAACTCCTGTCCCAAAGCTCAGTGGTATGGAACGCTCTCATCCTTTTCCAGACTCTTCAAGGCCAGTCTAGTTTGAGATTTAGCAAACTTTTAGTTGCTTCAAAGAAAAGTTTTTGAGTTGAATCTAGCTTCCAGATTAAAGAGAGAATAATGAACAGGCCAACTCCTCTTCAGGTGGCCAAAGGAATGGACTCTAATTAGACATAAGAGGATTTGGCAGTCTCTATCATGTCTCTTTTCCCAGCTTGCTATACTAGAGACTGCAAGGAGTTTCCTGTTGGGTGAGATTTGGACCTGTTATTGTCTCTCTCTGTTCCTTCACTCTTTCCTTCCTGTCTGCTTGCCAGCCTTCTTTCTCTGCACCTCTACCACCTTCCCTCTCCAATCCCAACCAACTTTTGATGAGTTCTTTAACTCCTAGTGGAAGAGATCTTCCATTCTGTATTGGCTGGGATACTACAACCCCCACATTCCCCCAAAACCCCTACAAAAATAATTTTCTTTGAAAATAGATAAAAAAAAAGAATTTGAGAATTTTTGGATTCCCTGGGATGGAGGGAATCATTCGACAAACATTCAGTTGTCCTGATCTCTTATAATTATAAGGGAAAGCAAAAATAGAAGCATTCACCTTTTGAAAGAAATCTTAAATTGATATCATTGATAATCATAATAATTAAATGTAATTTATTGAAGCACAATAATTTTTGCTCCTATTCCTGATTTTAAATATGAGTAGTCTTTAACTTTTAAGTGTGTTTCATAAATGATATGTCAACTATTACTTTTTAAGACATTATGCCAACCATTGTTAATGCTGTAAAGTTACCCATGTATATATCCTGTAAATTAAAGGCTATTAAATAAAAAAAAAAAAAAAAAAAAAGACATTATGCCAACCACATCATTTTTATAAGTGGATTTTTACTATTCACATTCAGAGTTACAACTGCTAATTATGTATTTTCTTCCATCATGTTCTCTTATATTTATCTTCTCTTCCTTATACAGTAGAAATTGGTGAAAGAAAATGAAAATGGTCATAGACGGGATCCAAAAGCTGATATGATTCACTATATGTGAAGGAATTCAAACAATTTTTGAAAACAAACAAATAAACAACAACAACAACAACAAAACAACTCTAAGACTCAGTTTTGCAGCTATCTAACATCACATCTTTGTTTGGATTTTATAATAGAATTACACAATTAGAGATATCTTAAATCCAAGCTCCTCCCTTTCAAAGGATTTTAAGATTTAGATTCTGAAGGAAACTTACAGGTAGTCTGTCTACTCAATTCTCTTAATTATACAGCTGTTGAAACTGATAACTAGAGATATGAATAAAATTCCCATCCAAGTTCATTTACGTACTAACACAGAATTACTTTTCAGCAAATTATAGTACCATGCTCAAAACATATAGTTGGTTAATGATTCAGTCAGGACTAAAATACAGGTCCTTTGATATAATCAGGACAGTACTTTTCCACCTGTAACTCAGAAATCAATTCTGGTTAATACATCAAAATTCTCAAATATCAAACAGATTAAATTTACTTGAGCTCCACTCTGGTTTTAATATTGGTATATTATTATCATCTTATTTGAGAAGATGCATGGTTATTAATTTTTTTTCCTAAATGGAAAAGTTCTAACCTTATGTTAAATTATCTTGTTAATCTTTCAGAAGGAGAATTCGAGAAATTATTCCTATGCCTACCATCTATCCAGTCTATCTTTAGTGAGGCTTCCCTAGAAATTCTGTCTGGATGGTTTTCAATTTGCTTTTCATATCATAACTCCATTCAGGTCATGATTCAGAACTTAGGAAAATGTTTATTTATTGTTCATTATTTAGTCAAGATGGAACAGCATTTTTTCATTTTTATTTTTGTTTTTTTGTTTTTGCTATAAGCAAATAAGTATGCAAAATGCACCTGCCCACAGTACTAGAATTATACTGCAACATTATTAAAATGAGCAAATACCACTTTCTACTGTCCTGACAGAAGGAATCCCTATATTTAAGAACATGTTTTTCTGAGTGGCTGAATTAATTAGTAGTCTGCTCAAGGGCTTTGTAGTCTTAATTAAAACAGAATAAATAGAATTTGTTTTGCTGTTGGGAGACTGGAAGAAATAATTGAGCTGTCAAAATGTACTTTCTTTTCTTTAATTCTATTCAGTATAGATTTATTAAGTGCCTACTATGTGCAATGCACTGGGCTAAATACTGGGGATGTAAGGATAAAAACAAAGAAGTTTACCCTAAAGAACTTTAACACTCCTTTGAAAATCTAGCATCTTTGGACTCTCATGTCTACTGGGAGGTAGCAATAATTAATCAGATAAATCATTCCCTGAAACTCCATATTACTTAACAAATGTATTATTCTCCTAGATAACAAGAAAAACAATATCCTAATGATTACAGCTTCTAAAAATGGAATGTATAGTCTAAAGGAATAATAGGTTCCATGTCATCAAGAAACTAGATAACCATATGAAATGCTATAGATTGAATTTGTTTTTAACAGAGAATTTAAAATAAAAAATACCCTGACATTCCTAAAACTAAAAGACTACAACAATAGTAACATTTTTATAGAATCCCTATAACAGTTGTCACAAGGAAAATACTGAAAACGTTATATCCTTAGTTTACTATTAATCTATCCTTCCTTATTAAGTCTAGGACCAGTCCTAACAAAGTAAGGCAGAGAGAGAAGAAGGATTGGTATGTGGAGCTTTTGAAACCACACTATATAAAAGCTGTATCAACAAACATTAAATCAAACACCTTTTCTGTGCCAGGCACTAGGTTAGGTATAAACCCTACAAAAATAAATTGAAATTGTCTTGCCCTCAAAAGGGTTAAATTTTTATAGGGAAAGACAACATGTACCTGTATAGAAAATAAATTTGACTCTAAATGATAGCACTAGTAGTATGGGAGATCAAGGGATACCTCATTTTTGAGATAGTGTTGAACTGAATATTGAGGTTGATGTGAGAAGGACAGGAATTTTAGGCATGAAAAACAAGTTGGGAAAAAGAAATAAGACCAGAATCATAGAGCTAGATATAAAAGGGATTGAGTTCAATTTATTTTTGAATAAACTGAGGCACAGAGTGATTATATGACTTTACCAATATCACACAGTAAGTGTCTGAGATAGAATCATAGAAACTTGGGTCAAAACAGATTGTAAGAAGTCACTTCAGTTTACAAAGCAGGGGAGTTACAAAAGTCAAACTTTTGCTTTGGGAATATCAACTTAGTAGTTAAAAGTATGGAGAGTAGATTAAAGAGAAAGAGAAAGTAGAGGCAAAGGGACAATTGATGAAACAATAGGTGAGATCCAGATCACAGATATCTTTGAATGCTAGCATAATGGTTTTCTATTTTATTCTCTTAGAATCAGTAATATTATATAACATTAAAAGGACATGAAAACTTATTAGAATTGAAAAAATATGGGAATGAGAAGAGCAGGGCATAAATCTGAGTTTTGAATCTTGTCAATTGGGAGCATCATAGAACTATCAATGAAAAGAGGGAATAGGAGGAAGGGGTCAATTTTAGAAAGAAAGAAATGAGTTCAAAAAGCTAGAAGGACATCTATGTGGCAGTTAAAAACAAGGAATAGAAACTGTGGGGAAAATTTGGGGTTAGGAGATTGAGAATTAAGAGATCTTATTGGAGGTACTAATTGAACTCATTCAAGCAGATATGATGGTCATGGGATAGATGGGTAAATCTCTAGATTCCACAAAAGCTCTGTTTTTGCATTCAGCCCATATTGTTTCAATAAAAATTAATGAAAGCAGTGGTCAGATAGTCTAACACTTAGACTAGTTGATCTTACTACCAAATAGTATAAAACAATGCTGCTGCATTACTAACAATTAAGCAAAAGAGGGAAGCAATTAAATTGAATAGGAAATAGTTTTTGTTTCTCTCCTTTGAATGAAGTTCTTGAAGTGAAGCAGATTTAATTAGAGGAGGAAGTAGATAAGAGTCTTTTGTGGCTATTCTAAAGAAAATTTCTGGTTACTTAAAAAAAATCTTGTCTAATTTCATTTCAAAATATTTGTTTTTCCTTTTGTTTCACATAAGTATGCATAATTTCAGTTATTCCATGACTCACCAATAGAATGAAAAGGAAGGGGAAAGAAGGGAAAGGTTTTCTTGAAGTAACTGAAAAAAAGTTGGAAGAGTGTGTTTAAAATATGTTCAGGGAAATAATTACCTTCTTTTACCTCATGACCAGCAGAGGTGGCTGGTGGGAGAGCCAACTAACTGGACTTAGATGAGCGAAGTGGACAAAATCAGATGAACAAGACCAGATGAGTTTATAGGCAGGATGTGTTTGCCATAGTTTTACTTAAAAAGCTGTGTGAGTTTGAATTCAAATACTGACTCACAAATGCTTGAGATAAAAGAATGAACTATGTTCACAAATAGAAATAAAGGTAATGGCATTTTTTTTGGGGGAAAAAACAAAACAAAACATGAGAAATTAGGGCCTACGCAGTAGATGAGGCAGAATCACAGTCAGCACCAGGGACAGTTCCAAATGTGCATTCAAGAAAACTAATCTGTTTTGTTTTATTTCTTCCTCCCAGTCCTTAGGAGAAATGCAGACTTTCTCTATTTTCCCCAGCCCTAAGGGAATTCTAGATTTTAAGTGGATTGTTAAATGAAATGGGTCTAGTTTTTAGTTGAGTTGCATGCTTCAAAATCCTGGAAACAAATCCTGAAATCCATTTAGGACACTTGAGAACAATGATGATGGGGGTGAACCCTGAGACTGTCCAAACTCTCATTTGAAAGAGGCCCCAACCTTCAGGGCATTTAAGTGATCTCATTCAGTTGAAGATTAGTCTGGGACCACTCCCAATAGCTCCACTCCTAAAATAAGTGATCTCTTTTCTATTAGAGATCTAAGTTGACAACACTGAAGGAATTTCATTCCATTGTGAATGAAAGCCCAAGCCTCAGACTGCTAATAAAAGAAAAATTTGAATCCCAGACTTTTTTGCAGAAATCTGAATTAGGATTATGTTTGCCATGGAAGTTCTCTTCTTGGCAAAGCTGTTCTGCCAGGACTCTTGCCTACTGTGAAGATATTATCTTCTCAGTGTTAACCCTTGTTATTTCCCTGACAGGACCTTACTCGCTAAGAATTCTGTATTCCTAAGCAAAGCTGGCTGCTCAGTGCCAACAATAAATCTCTTTTGCCACAAACAGATTTCGGGTTATGAATTATTTTGCATTGGACCTGCACCCACCTGGTGTGGGATTCCCCACACCAATTCTTCACCACTAGCCCCATCATTTTTACACCTCATCAATGGAAAGAGAATTAGCAGCCAGAAACCTCATGTTAGAATCTTATTCCTGATATTTACAACCTGAATCACTCACTTCATCTCTCAACTCTATGACAGAGGGATTGAGCTAGATTTCTATTTCTTCAAACTCTTATGTTCTATGATATCCAGATGATAGAGATATCTTTTGAACAGAGTTCCTAGTGTTTTTGGATTTTTTATGACCTTGGCAAAGATTAATTTATTCTGATCACTTAGGTAAAAATCAATGAAATGTTATATCTCTGGGACTTAGCCTTTCCCACCCCATTTTCTGGAGTGGCAGGAGAAGAGAGAAGATATTCTTTTTGAGTTGAAATATATGAAAAACAGAAAACCAGGCACCCAAAATTTTCCGGAGAGAGGATAAATGAGATTTTGGGGAAGAGATGTTTGGTTAAAAAGTTCTTCAGACTAGATGGCTTAATAATCTAAATCTGTGAAGGGTGATATTATCCATTTGCCTCCAGTAAGAGTGGCCTTTGGGTGAGAAGGGGGAAAAAGGGGAAGTCTATACCTGCCTACTTTTACATATAAACTGTTTATGAAGCAGGTCTTCATAACTCCTTCATAACACTTAAACATTTAACTTTATCATACAATTCTACATATAAGGAATAAATATGGAATACAAATCAATAAAGTCTCTCTAATAATAATAAAGGAACATAAAAGAGAATCATGGCTTTATTTCTATTCTGTTTTTCATTGCAATGCTAGAATTAGAAGGTATCATGGAGGTTTTCTTTTTCATTTCTCAGATGAGAAATACTTTTTCATTTCTCAAATAAGAAAAAGGAGACCCAGAGAAATATGACACGTACTATGTTATATAAATAATGATAGATGTAGGATCTGAATTTGTGACTTCTGTCTCTGATTCCCATTCTACTATCCTAGAGTGGAAACACTTACCCTTAAAACATTTAGTAGAAATCTACATTTGTCAACTAATTACAAATTTTGTCTGCTAATTACAATTTTTATCATCAGTAATTCTATAACATCATTTAAAAAAAATCTTCACTACTTCCACTTCTCCAGGCTATTTATTACCGGAAACTTATTTTAACCTCCTTCATTTGGGATTCCACATTGAAATATCTAAATTCCTATTTGTTTTCCTCTTGATCCAAATAATTGTAAGCTTGTAAATATCTTGGAGCTTCACAGTATTCAGAAAGATATCCCTTTGCCTCTCAACAGTCTGAAAATTCATTCTTTCTTTTTTTTTTTTACCATAGCAGCACATTTTCATTTTGCAATGAAAAAGGTCAATAAAAAAACCCCAGTGTTAGAGGGATGGCATCTCCATACAAAGTGAAGAAACAAGAATCAGAACCAAGGTAGATTTAGACAGCAAAACTCAACTATGGATACTTTAGAAACTTTGAAGCACTGTATTATTATTGTTATTACATCATCATTATTCTTGGAGGGAACAAATATGGCAGTAACATGGTAATAGGACCTTAAACCATATCTACTCCATCTACCTCAATTTTACAAATGAGGAAATGAAGGCAAAGACAAATATAATGGCTTATCAAAGTAATACTGGTAGTGTAAGAGAATGTATTGAAACCCAGTTCCCTTGACCTCTTCCCACTGTACTTCACTGCCTCTGTATACCTATGAGATCAAATTCTTTTTGAGTATTTCAATATTTCAAATAACAGATGAATTACTAAGATCTACCCCTTTATATTAAAAAAAAAGATTCCTCTTTACTTAAAAATATTTGCTGAATTTAAGACTCTAAACAAAAAAAAAATTGTACTTTATACTTTTGCCCCTTTATTTAGACTTTAGAATTTATGCTATGTTAGTCAATTAGCATTTGTTTTCTCAGAGTGAAGAGATGAGCTTCAGTGCCCTAAAATATGTGAAAGCACAATGACTAGTTGGAAAATTTTATTCTTATCTTTGTGAGCCAGACTTTTTAAAATTAAAAAAGCATATTATTAAAGCCTCAAAGCTATCCTACAAATCAGTAGTTTTATCTGTCAAATATATATATATGTATATATATATGTATATACATACATATATATACCTACATGTAGGTATATATATGTATATAATCAGATTTTCATAGATAAAAGCAATATTTTACCTACAATCCAATGAAAAAGTAAAATTTTTAAAGAGTCAGCAGTTCATTTTACCTGAAATTTCAGATTATTTTACTTTAAAAAGAATAATTCTTCAAAAAGGCACAATCTTTCAAAGACTTGAAAGAAATATGCACATTCTTCTTTTATAACAGCATCTTTTTAGGTTAGAAAGGGTCTACAATTTGAAAGGTCAAAGAGAAAATGTTAATGAAAACAGAGCCCAGTCAAGTCAAATAAAATAAGAAAATAAACAGAGATTTTGCTTCAGGCATTCCAAATCTGATTTAAGCAACCCTCTCCAAAGATCCAACTGCTATTTACTGACATGTAAAATAATGTGCTTATGGTCCTGTATGCCAGCAATTTTCATCCTTGAAATCAGGATGTGATATTTCTTCCAAAGACAATAACCCAAAATCTTTTTATATACAGGAACCAATTTAAGTGATTACCTGTAAACTAATTTTAAAAACTGGATTGAACAAAATAAAAGTCACTAATTAGTGATACTTAACAAACAAACCCAAAGGATACTTTAAACTATTAATGTAATGCAACCAAGTTACAGATCTTTTAATAGCAAAGGAATGAAGAGAAGATGGTGGTTGTTTTCTAGTCTGAGGACTTAATCTTAATTCTTATAAATAATGGCAAATGACCAGCATAATTTATAATAACTAATAACCTATTTCCACCACATAATGTTCATTTAAAGGTTTAATTCAAACAATGCTTTTATTCACATAGGGATGTTCACATCCCATGGTGTATGATAGTTTCAGTTAAACAAAATAAGGAAACTTAAAAACAGATATTTATAAAGCACTTAAAATTTTTAAAGTAGTTTTACACATTCTTTCATTTGAGCTTTTTTGGCCCAACTTTTTGAGCTAGCTTATGATAGATATTATTATCTCCACTTATAGATAAGGAAGCTGGAGCTCAGAGAGTTCATGTGACTTGCTCATACTCTCATAACTACTAAGGGCCACAGACAGTTATTTGAACCTGGGTCTCCCTCACTTTAAGTCTAAAACTCTATTTCATGTTGCTTTCCCATAATGGTAATGCCTATATACACAATATGGTACATGACTGTCAACAGATCAGTAAGAGATGAAAATGCAGAAGATATAATAAATAAAGATCTGAGTTCAATAAAGACCTAGGTTCTAATCCTGCCTCTGAAATATTCTAGCTGCAAGTTCTTGGATAACACATGCAACCTCTCAATCCTTAGTCAACTGTCTAAGACTAGTTGTAGAGAGGGGTCAAATTTTGGATAGGGAGAGTTTCCTGATAAGGAAGTTCCCTATATTAATGAAATCATAGAAGTCTATGACTATGACTTCAAGTCCAAAGATCATTTTCCCCCTTCCACCATATTTCCTGTACTCCATTTCCCCCTCCATTTGGCCAGGAATTTTTAAAAAAATTATCTCATTCATAGACAGATCAAACTCTGGCAGTTATTTCCTACAAAATTATAAACTTAGGAAATCAGAGGTCAATTTAAACAGTGAACTTGAAAAGGCAGAAAAAATCATCCCTAAGAAATATTCTATTGTTTGTTCCAACATGATTATTTCTAACTCGTGGTCTCCAAGCTATCATAGGAGTTTTAGCAGGAGATTGTAAGAATTTTCTGCCCACTCATGATGATGCCTCAAAGAGGATTCTTCAAAAATGGATCAAAGACTATAATTTCCATGCCATTTCTGTCCAATTTCCTTTTCCCTTAGTGTTTTCATTTTTTTTTTTTTGAAATGGCTATGATTGCAATCCAATTTTGTCCACACAGCTCTGCATGCCTAAATGAACCATTTATCACAAACTTTTTGTCTTTTTGATGCTAGTGATTTTATTTGCTTGGAAATCTTTCTCATTAATGTTTACCAGTCAAGCTGCAATACAATTACCTCCACTAATTACTACCTGTAATGGTTTATATTATTCTCTTCTCCAGATGTGGCATCAAAAGTTCTACTTCCAACCAATTATATGCTAATATTAGTGTTCATTCCTCTTGCACTGAAAAAGGATTCCCATACATGATCTTGAATGATTTCAAGTTGGACTTATTCTGCCTTTCATATTCTTAAAAAAAAAATCCTCAAATCCCAATATCAATATTTTCTACTTCTTATTGCCTTGGAAAACTGACTTTATTTTTAATCTTATTGATGAAATTTTGGCAAGCTCCTTCTTCCCTGAAGTGACTTGGTAAAACTACTGCTTGAGACTGAATTGTCATTTTGAGTCATAATCACTCAGCCATTCAAGTTAAATATTGAACATGTTGATGAATCATAGTGAATGGCAAAGCTTCTTTACTTTTCTATTCACTAGCTGACAGAGTATTTAAACTTTGTTAATTTGACTTAAGTACCCAAATATTATTTTTGTTTTTGATATTTTTTTCTCTAATTATCCAAAATTGTAGTGTGATAGTTATGGTTCAATTTATAGACAAATGAAAAACAAAAAACAAAATAAAAGCATGACTCAGATCCCCCATTTTATATAAACTATTATCAATTCTAACTGATAGCAAGATTTTTCCTTTTTTCATAATACCTAAGTCTTCATTTTTGCAATTTTTACCAATTGTTTCTAGTTCTTTCCTCTGTGGCTAAATAGAAATTGCCTTAGGGTCTAAACAGTAAGACTTTTTCGAGTGCCTACTATGTTTCAGGGATAATGTTAGCTTCTGTTTTAGCAAAGTACTTTCCTCCTATTAGTTTAGGAGATTTTTCTTGTTCTTGTGGCTGTTGAGTCATGTCTCTTTATGACCTCAAGGACTATAGCCTACAGGCCCTTCTCCACTATGTTTTGAAATTGTTCAAGTTCATATTCTTTGTTTTCCGTGACACTATCTATCTAGTTCATCCTTGGCATGCCCTTTCCTTTGCCCTCAATCTTTCCCAACATTAGGGTATTTCCAAATTAAGTCCCAGATTTCCTTAGATGACCAAAGCATTTATGCTTCAATTTTGGTATCTGACTTTCCTGTAAATAACCTGAATTAATTTCTTTAAGTATTCATTAATTTGATCTCCTTGTTGTCGTAGGGACTCTCAAAAGTCATCTCTACCATTACAAATCTTTGAGATAGGTACTGCTATTATGTATCTTATTTTATATACAAGGAATCTGAAAATCAGAATGGTAGAATAAGTTATCTAAGATCTCACCATTAGTAAATGGTAGTTGTGATTCAAATTCCACATCTTATGGCAACAAATTCAGATGCTGAATTTCATAATTCAAGTCTACAATCATTTATTAAATCCTGTTATGTGTTTTACTGGTAAGTATATTAAATCTGTAGTATTTTGCTTTGAATATATAAAATATAGATTTCATATCTCTTGTATCTATCTGTCTGCTATCATTATAGATCAATAGAACCTATTTTGATTTTTCCCTTGACTCAAAAGTCATCAAAAGTATCAAAAGATACATTGCTGTGGACTAGAAGATCTTGGGAAGCACTATATTCTGGTTCTTCATGTAGGTACAATGATTCTCTTACAATTAAGGGTGGACAGTATGTTAAACTTGAAGTCCTAAGATGCATATCCCTTTTTGTATTATACATAGACATCTAGTCTGTAATATTGCACATTAATAAGCTTTCAAAGGCAACTGAAACAGTAAAGCTAGTTCAATGCTGTAACATTTCTTTTCGCTGTCATAGTGAGGCACAAAGGGAAGAATATCAGGTTTGCAGTCAGAGGATTTGAGTTTCAGACTCCTTATTACCTCTATATGATAGACAAGCCATTTAGACTTTCTTATCTGTAAAAAGAGGACTTGGTTCGACTGATCTTTAAGGCTTCTTTCAGTGATAGTCTATGATTCCATAATTCTATTCCAGGCAAGAGGCATCATGATAGAGAGAGATCCAGTTCTCATGTCAGGAAGATCTGGGTTCGATTTTCATGCTTCTGACATATTAATTATGAGACATGGATAAATTACTCTCAATGAATTGAACAAGTCTTTAAGATTGTAGATTAGAAATGAGTTACTTATTTGTTACTGTTGAGAGTTTCTATGATGGGGGAATTTCAAAACTTTGGACAAGAAATTGGGATATAAAAACATATGCAAAAGAGATCTAGTTTTAAAGGATTTTACAATCTAAAAGGAGGAAATAATATACATAAAAGCACCTTGAAAAAAGAATGGCTTTAAAGTACTATGAGAAATTGGAGGAGTCAAAGATACTTTTCTCCTATAGCTATAAGGAGATGGAATTTGAATCCAACCTTGAGGGAAAGGAAGAATGTTGAGAGACAGAAACAGTCATTCTTGAGTAGAAGCAGAGGACAGAAAGAAAGGATTCCATTTAAGGCCTGGGAAATGATATGGGCAAAGAAGGTGAGAAGATCTCTTAGAAAATAGAAGGTAATATGGAAAGATAGATTATAGATAGATTTCTGGAGATCCTAGAATGTTAGTATCAGAGTAGCTAATGGGGAACCACTAAAGACTTTTGAGTAAAAGAGTGACAACTTATTCTTCTCTAAGAAACACTACAAGACTCAGAAAATAAACATAGTAAGAATATAAAATTAAATTGTCTAATTTTACAATCATTTCAACAGTAACTATTAGTAATGACTCAGGAAATATTTTCTAAGTTCATGGATATAAGCTGCTTAGTGGCAGGATTATTTACTTTTGTTTTTATAACTCAGTTTCTATCATAATACTTTGGATAGATCAGACTTTTTATAAATGTTGCATTGATATGAAAAGATAATCTATAAAGTGATAAAGTTACATAAAACATATATATGAGACATAGATGCACATATATGTAAAATTGATGATAATTTACATATGTAATATATCTATAGATTCACAAAATTTATATACATATGTAAATTAATACTACCCCTACTGAGAAGAGGATTAATTTTACATAAATGATATTATAAAAATACCCTCTTAAAAATTTGGGGAAAGAATTTGGTGCAGTGTTGAAAAATCTAAAAATTGATGTTATTATCTCTTTATAGTACTCATTCTAGAATATTAAGAGAACTTGTTATCAAAAAGTCTAAAACACTTTGGAGAAGACTGGAAAAGAGCAGATTAGATGTTGATTTTTTTAAACATTATGGAAATTACTTCTCTGAAAGGTCTAAAATCAATGATAAGCAAATTGATAAAGCAAATGTTGAGAAAAGAAGTTTTAAACCTCTCAAGGTTAGTGAAACCATATTCAATAAGTAACTTGGGCATTAAAAAGTATGTAAGAAAAAATTCACAGTAGTTTGCATTAGTGAGTGAAAATGAAGATAAAAATGTTACCAAGATAATATACTGACATGATTAGTATCATGATACTTTTTGGAACCCAGAAACATAAATTTAGAATTAAAAGTGACCTTAGAGATCATCTAGGCTCTCTCACTTCTAATTTTATAGAAAAAGAAATTGAAGCCCATAGAGATATGACACAAGAGCCAAAAATTGAACCAACGTCCTTTGACTAAGCCTTGACAATTTTTTTTTTTGCTATACCTTTATCAAAAATCCATTGGAAAACAAACAAAAACCTCAAAAAATTAAAAATTTCCAGCAACTTATTTTTCTCAATAGAATACAAGCACCATGAAGGCAGATATTCTTATTTTGTCCTTGTATCTCATAGGTATTTAGGTACTTGATAAATATTGATTGGAGTGGATTTCATCTTTATGACATCAACCAGATGAACTTTTATTTTGCAGTATTTACTGACTTTTGATCAAAGACTGGCTATTTTGGTATCAAAGTAGCAATAGTCTTCCTAAGAAGACAGTAGGAATTTATTACTCTACATTCCTACTTGCTTGAAAAATTCTGAATGAATAACTCAACCTACCTTAGCAGCATCTATTGGTAATGGGTCCTGCATTAAAGGAGCAACAATGGTTTTGTTGAATAAACATTTAACTGAGATTCAAGAAAAAAAGGCATGATTAGGGCAGAATAACTAAGGTTTTGTCCTTTACTTTACTGAGCTTATCAAGATATTTCATGGAGTATCCTACTCCTCCCTTGAGCTGTGGGTTATAATCTGGTGTCCTCTTCAAGCTGCCAAATTCATTGCTCTGTCATAGTGGCAGTCTTTCTCTCAAACCTATCTCTCCTGTTCCCTTTTGGTTCTGTTGAGGTAAGGTCCTTGGGGATGAGTCACTCTGTGTTCTATCTATTGATTCTACTTATGGTTGAACTGTCCTTTCTATTACAATTACTGCTCAGATTTCCATGACTGATACCAACATGGATGTATCCCCTTTCTGATCCAGGGCTAAAAATATCTACTAACATTTGTATTCAAGAGAGTAAAGCTTAAATGCTGTCTCTGCAACTATCCTGTTGCATAAATTTGGGGCAGTCATATTATCTTTCTGGGCCTCAGTTATCTCATTTAGAAAATGAGTGGGATGGACTAATTAATTCCTACAACCCTGTCCAGTTTCATATCCATATGCTAATGAATTATGAATTCACTAATGTGATAATTCCCCCCACTGACACAACAGTCTAGGACTTATAATCTTAGGCTCAAAGCTGACAGGTTGAATTACTTGTACTGGTCAGATAGGTAACTATCCAATTTCAGAGCCACCATTGAAACAAGGCCTTTTGTGACTTCATGTTCAATATTCTATTGACTGTGGTATGCTGACTTTCTTTCCAGTTTTTAGTATAGGTCCAAACTATATCTATAAATATAATTATGTATATATATGTATATATATACATAATTATATATATTGAATCATACATTGTATCATATCACTTATCTGACTATCTATTTACTTATTTCCTTATAACATCATCTACCTATCTTTCCTAGGATAAAGTTTCCAAAGGCAAAAAATCACTTTAATTTTCTGATAAATGAATATCCCTCATAGGAATATTTTGGGAAATAATATTTGTATGTCCTTATACACCGATGAATTTGGAAGATGACAAATGTAAATTACTAATGAAATATGAAAAAATACACTATAGTGAAAGGTGAGTGTGAAGACAAAAGTAAAAGCTACAAATAATACAAAAGGAGAATACAATATGAGAAAATATAGCCTGATAAAAGAGGGGATAATAACTTGAAAGACAATAGGAATAATTAAATATTTTTGATTAGTTAATCTATAAGGCAGGCGGCACTCCTATAACCTTATCTAACCTTTAACTTTTCTACTTGTCTGAATAGAAAGTCTCCTTGAACCTAGAGGCTACTTATTCAAGGATCATTTATCTGTCCTAAATAATTTAAGGAGTTTTTGAAATTATTCTTACTTTTACAAATGATAACAATAATAAATTAAAAATTGTAGTTCTTAAAAAAAAAAGGAAACTACTGTTGGGTTCATTATACTCTTTCCAGCATAGCAAAATTCTTTTGGTTACATTTAGAACCTTATTTGTGATATTTTTGTTTAATTTGCTATGTCTTCAGTGATTTGGGTTATGTTTACCCTTTCTTCCCTCACCTGAATTCTGGTTATTTTTCTACCTGACTGAACCTTCCTTCTTGGGCTTTTTATTAATGGATCACCACTAATTTCACCCCCCAAAAAGCACAGATGTCCTTTAGGTTTATGGCTCTGGTTCTATATCTCTGTGAAGGGTATCACCATTCTGTGGGTCATCCATATTTATTACCTTATAGTCATCCCTAATTCTCTTCTTTCCTTCACATTTTACATCTAGTCAGTGGCAGTGTTGTTAAGTCTGTCATAGCCAAGGGATCCACTCTGCATTCATGCTATCTAATCCTAATTGAGTTCATACTACAAAGCAATCTTCATTTTCTTCCCTCACTGATTCCCAATCACATTTTCAAAAAAGAGATTCCCCTCTTTTTTATCTAAATCCCATCCTCCATTTTCTCAACAAATGATTTCATTTTACTTCATTTACTGAGAAAATCAAGAGCATTACATATGAGCTTCTTTATTTCTTCTATTTTGTATCTCAAACCCTCCACGTTTTCCCCCTATTGTCTCTTTTACCCTATGCTCTCAGTGAAAGTGACCTCACCATTGCCTGTCCCTGTATGTGGGCTTCCAATTCAGAACCTTCTCATCTCTCCTGAGTTCTCACACCATTGATCATTCATTACCATTCTCGCCACATTTAATCATTTACTTAGTTACTAGCTCCTTCAAATTGCTCACAAATATGTTTATCTACTCTATACTTAAAAATTAATAAAAAAAAATCTCCCCCTTACCCCACCAAAAAAGCCAAGAGAAAACAAAGAGGAAAAGAACAGAAATATTTAGAAAATAAAGTAACTGGGTTGGCTAAGCAATATATGGAAGCTCAGGAGGTAGAATTATAAAAGATAAATCCTTGGGAACAATATGGGTCATATTTGAAAAAAGCAGAATGAAATAAATGAAAATGGGAAATTTGTGCTGAAAATCAAGACAGATTGGATGATAAGATTTATTGATTATGGGATAGTTTTTCAAGGAAAATAGGGGAAGCTTTAACATTTGGGATGTTAAAAACTGAAACTGAACAGAATACTAGAGGGTACATAGCCAGGAGTGAGGATTGATGATTTGTTAGTATTTTTCTATTTCAGGTTCCTATGACTTTATGATTTCTCACCATGGCACTCCTAGAATTATGACAAAGCGATTTTCTTGTTTTTACCTACAATGATATTTCCTACCAATATTTCTGCAGGCTTGTGAACATTTTCTTTTATGAAGGTTGAAGGAATAAAAGTTGCAATCTTGAAATATTTCTTTATTTGAAGGAAAAGATCCATGGATCAGAAAAAGAAAAAAGAAGTAAATTAAAAAAAAATGAATCCAAGTAAAAATAATCATATTTAGTAACACATAGAAGAAGCAACTCACCACCAATATGTAGTTAGAAAAAGAATTATCTAGGAATATTATCTTTTAAAAATATATCTCTTTACTTGTGAGTTGTCCTATGTACTTTATTCAAGGAGAGGCAGCAAGAGATGCTTTAATTATTGAAATCTTAAATGGCTGAGATTCCCATCATAGTGACTCTACATAGCCTAGAATATGATTATCAGGCAATGGTTTCATTAGATGGCACATTGGAAGACTTATTTCCCTCATAATTTGAAGATTTCAAGGGGAAGATAAATTCCACTAAAATCAATTCCCTTCTCTTTAGTTACATGGTCACCAGCTAATTCATGTTCTTACAACTCTCATAATACCCTCTTTATTGTTCTTCTGGCCCCAAATCTCTTCTCTCTGCAATAGATCTTTCAGGAGGTTTTAAGGCTGATATTTCTCAAACAAAGGTTTAATCATGTCATCTAGTATTGTTAAATTGTTTTCAATCATGTCTGACCCTTCATGACCCTATTTGAGGTTTTTCTGACAAAGGTACTAGAATAGTTTGCCATTTTCTCCCTCAGCTTATTTTACAGATTAAGAAACTGAGGCAAATGGGGTTAAGTGACTTGCCCAGTGGTGTCTAAAGCTGGATTTTGAAGGAGGATTCTCCCTGACACTATCCACTGCCTAACTCTATCCTAGCTGCCTAACAACACATGCATTTACTCAAGAAGTTCCAGTTGCTGGCTCCTCATTGCCTCTTAGATCACACAAAATTGAATTTATTTTTAATTTAAATCTTTTCACTTTTGTTCCCGTCTCCCTTTCCATAAACATTGCACAATACTCCACCTCATACCAAAAACTCTTTAATTCATCCGAATTTTTTTTCTCCAATATGAAATTCCACCTCACAACTCTTTGTACTGGCTGTTCCTCATGTCTGGCATGAATTTTTTCCTTATTTCTGAATCTAAGGCCTCTTTGCTTCTTTTAAGGTCCAAAACAAATGCTATCTTTTTTTTTTTTTTTTGCTAAAGTTGACTTGGATGCACAAGGCATTGGTGATGGTAGTGAGGAATGAAGAGCAATGATCTCATAACATTTGTAGTCTGGTAGAAAAGTGACATTGGCTAAAGTATAAGCCTCTCATGGGCATGGTTGGTACTTCTGAAAAGATGCTTACATTATAAAGCTTTCCCAGCTTATAAATAACTAGTTTACATTTACTACCAGTCTACTCCTCAAGCTCATGACTATATAAGACATCAAGGGTATTGGGTTTGATTTTAAGTAGAAGAGTAAGGATTCCCTTCCTGGGTTAAAGACACCAAAAAACATCAGTTCATATCATCTGGAAGGAAGAATCGATGTATCTTTGAAGGACAAGTAGAGAGAGAAACCTTGGGGTTTTCTTGACAAAGATACTGGTATGGTTTGCCATTTCCTTCTCTGGTATATTTGGATAAACAGTTCAAATGACTTGCTCGAGATCACACAGCTATTAAGTATCTAAGGCCAGATTAAATTCAAGTCTTCCTGACTCCAGGCCTTCAGTTCTTACCACAGAGTCATGGAAAGAATGAAAGAGAATATCTGTCTCTAATTCTACATCATTTCTATCTCAGAAATAAATGTTTGCCAATCATATATTCCATTAAAACACATACTTTCTTCATCAGTAGTAATATGATGAGATGTCATTTCCTTACATGAATTTTTAGGGAGTACAAGGATCTTCACAGCCCTTCCAGAGAACTTTAGTGCTAGATCATATTGGCATTCAATATGTAAGAAAATATATATATTAAATAACTTCATATAATAGAAATGCAATGAGCAAGAGGATAATATGATAATGATGGTAGGAGTTATATGAAGATTGTGGGATCATAGGCTTGCATTCTGTGTTTTCACGTGTTTTTTTTAATATAGACTAATGAAAGATAAAATGTTAGAGGAGATTTGTGTATTCTTGTAGGTCACCAGTTAACCATTTGGCACAAAATTTTACTACCATTGGACAGGGGACAATCAAATCTATTCATTCTTGTTCATGCTCTCTGTCAATGTTAACACTTCTATTTTGTCCCCCTAATGCATCAATACATTCTTCATATTTTTGCCTTAGAATTTTTCTTAAGATCTGTAACTTTAGCATAGAGAGGGGGAGATAATTGGGAGCCTGTAGAATATATTCACATTTCTTCTTCTTTTGAGAGGAAAAGGGTAATATGTTTATTTTATAATCCTCTATTCAAGAGTCTTGGTCAAAACTTCTTTCACTCTTGGTTCAAGGCATGATGAAGCTTTGGATATGGGATTAGAGACCCTGAATTCAAGTGTCAGGTAAGATACAGGTTCCTTCCCCTCTTATTTTGTCAATGTATTCATGATTTTGGTCAATTAATTTAATCTTTTTGACACTCAATTTCTTTATCAGAAACATGATGGAGTTGGAGTAAATGATCTCTCAAGTTCTCTCTGGTTTCAATAAACTTGAGCATAGAGTAACATCTATGGAGTGATGGGCTTAAAATCAGGAAAACTTAAAAACAAATCCTACTTCTAACAATTAATAGATTTGTCCCCTTGGACGATTTTTATTTACTGAATTATAGATTATGACAGGATAGAAGTTTTGAGTTTTCTATTTTAAAACCTTTATTTTACAGATGAGGAAACTGAAGTACTCCAAATTTAAGGTTTTCACATAAGGTCATACAATCACTTCTGTGTGCTTAGATTTTCCCATCTATAAAATGGGAAAAATAAGACCAATAGTATCTGAAGAGGTTCAAATGAATTAATGCACATGCAACACTTTGTAAACTTTAAGGTATCATATAAATATTAGTTTATCATGTTAGTCACTATCATCAAGAACTTTATAATTTTAGCTTTTATTTTTAAACATCAAAAGAAGAACTTAAAACTGATTTCTTCTTCTAATGTGAGGTTTTCAAAATAAAATTTGAAGTAAAAAGCACAGGGCTGTGGGTGAAACATAACCCAAAGGTATTAAAGGATCAACAATTCCTTTGAAAAATTTTGAAAGCTATCTGATTATGGCAATCTTAATATAACTTTTATAAACAAAGCACTTATAACTGTGATGACTCAGTATTCTTAATATAAAAGGCAGTAGAATTCTAAATATTAAAATTCCTTCCCCCTTACATTCAGGGATAAAAGTTAAGTGAAGCAAGATGGGTGAGGAATAGAACTAATGAAAACTATTAATGGGTTAATTTCAGATTCGGATGCCTGAAAGGCAGATTTAATAAACATAGCAGAAAACAAATGCTATGCAGGATAATAAAATATAATGTTTAAAGGTCTTTTAATTAAATAATTTTCAGAATTATGTGTATGTAAGGGATCCTTCTTACTAGTAGCGATGTTCCTATGGTAACAATTGCTTCTGGCAACATGAAATGATTCTAGCAGGACCTGCTCTTAAGATTCCATTTTGAGTGTATCATCAGAGAGAAATGTACATATCTCTGCATACCTAATGGCATCTCTTTTAAGAAGATGGGAATTTCTCAAAATTACAAAAGCACATATAAGCAGAATAACATAAAGACAATTTAGTGTCTATATTTTTATACACATTTCTACTTTTCAATGTCTAAGGGTAATTTGGGATTTAAGTTCTGCTTTTATAATGCACCTGATGCATACGGACATTTCTTAGTATGTCTTCCCTTTTCCATAAGAAAAATTTGATTTCTCCATATTCCTTCTGTTATTCTGTGGGTTAAATTGTCATCATAAATAAATGAGCCTAATATTCCAAGAATTAAATCTTATGCATTAAGTATTTTCAATTGTAAGTTTTGCAAGAAGTCTAAAAGGATTTCTGGTACTCAAGTGCCTACAAGAAACATAAGAGACTTTATCTTGCTTTTCCAAAGACAAATGAATATTCCTTTAAAATCATGATATGCTCACATTTCCCCAATGCCCCAGCATTTAACTGATTGCATTTTTTCTCATTTCAAAACATTTTGCCAAATGGACACATTCTATTGCATCTATCTTAGTAAGTGACAGAATGCTTTCCTGACATGTGTATCCACGGAGTCATGTTCCTGGTATCTCCTGGTTGGCATGCGAAGGTTGATTTTCTTGTTTGACATTTTTAGTTTACTTAAACTCATCAGAAGTGACTTTATTTACATTTTAAATATTTCCTAGATAATATAGCCATATTTTACAAGCTGTCCTTACAACAATACACAGTGAAGTCATTTTCCCAAGTCATGTTAAAAAGAAGGGTCTTAACTTAATTCTAATTTCTCAGTCGTCTCTTCAGAGCATTAGAAGTGAAGATTAGATTCTTACCTGGCACCAAATAGACCCTCTTTGGAATTCTGCACAAGTGTGCTGTAAAGTGAACTAGCACTGATTCCCCAGGTGCGACACTAGTCCAGTACTGACTGTTCCTTAATCACTGAACAATGGTCCTGACATTTCCTGAGGAGCTTTCCTGAGATACAAAAGTAAGCACAGCCACACAGGATTACTGCATGGTTCCTGAAACACATTTCCTCCCCGGCTTTCAGCAATTCTGTTCACGTCTCACACAAGACAGCTACTCAAGCACATTCAAGGGCATTCCCCGAGAAACAATATGCTAATTCTCTATCTGTGGCTGCTAGCTAAACTGGGTCCTGATGCACATCAGAGTACCCTGAAGAAAGAAAGCCAAGGCAATGACATAGACTGTTTAACCTAATGAATTATACATCCTAATGCAATGTGTGTGTGTGTGTGTGTGTGTGTGTGTGTATTTAGGGTCTCATAACAGTCGACAGATAATATGAGATCAATAAGCTATTAAAATTCGTTCTGGTAACAAAGGCAATAAATAATTATACATAGTAGACCTCACTTAACATTGGCAAATGAAATATTTCTAGTAGCTGCCTGGGATTTTTACTAAAGAAATAATTGTAGCTGAGCTGGTTCCTACTATTAAAACAACCATTACCAACTAATGGCTATATTTCTAACAGTTACATAAATAAATTCCTATCTATTATCTCCATAGACATACCATACAACATTTTTTGATCTGTTTTGGGTCACCAGTCAGTGCAAATTAATCTAGTGAACATCTATTTTTCATATTTTCCAAATATATGTTGATGTGTTATATAAGTAGACCAGTGTAGGCATCAGAACATTAATGAAATGAGCAAAATAAATAGCTTACCCTAGCTTAAGCCATCCACTCTATCATATTTCCATAGTAACAAAATTCATGTATAATATCATCCTCCCCAGTGCTAAATAATGCCCTAAGACAAATTGCAAATGTATGGTATGTATAATAAGTGGCATTCTCAAAAGAAGCAAAATTCAAATCATTTTTACTGGTGAAGAAAAAAGTTACATAATGGACCAAAAATTCACAAAAGCCATAAACATATTAAAAGATAAAAGAAAAATGTTCTACTTAAGGAAATAAAAAAATAAAGGCTTGGTTGAACTATTTTAATCATATGAGTATATTGGAGTGAGGGATGGTAAGTTTGAAGAGATTATATAAAAGCATTTTTTTGAGTGAATAGAAGAAAATATGACTTTCATATTTCATGAAAGAATATAATTTTGTACATTTATCAAAACAGTCATTGTGAAAAGACCATATAAAATTTAGCATGAAGGAATCACAAATTTTATATATTATATGACTTATTGATTCCTCTAGTAGAATATAAGTTTCTTGAGGGGAGGGATTATGTTATTATTTACCATTATTTCTAGCACACTATGTGTTTTTCACACAATAGGTGCTTAATCATTGTTGGTGAATTTTTGAACACAAGTCTTTGTGATGATTATGATGTATCCTGTATTGAAAAATTTATTCAGTGTATCAAATGGGGGTCTTCCAAGAAGAAATCATGAAAGAACAAGGACAAGATGAAAAGGCAAATCTGTATGATGATTTTTATCATTGTGGGGGGACTACCCTCATTTTGATAAAATCACAGATCCATTAACATGCCAAAACAAATGTAAAGCTGAGCAAAAGAATTTTCCATATCTCCTAACATTCTTGTGATTCTGCCTACAAGATCTCTTCTGCATGGTCAGGAAATTTATGCAGAATTGTTTGGAATACACAGAATAATCATGGGCAAGGCATTTATCCATCTTTGAGCATAGATATCCTCATCTAGAAAATTATGAAAAAATGTCCATCTCATAAAATTGTTGTGAGGCTCAAGTGAGATGAGATGATGGCTATAAAGCATGTTAAATGTTTTCATGTTAAATGTGAAGTATTCATTGTGTAGAAAGAAAAAAAAAAGAAAAATTCCTCTGTTCTCCTACAATGTTACTAGAGAAGCAGTTTGGCATTTTACATTGAACCTTGGATATGGTATCAGGAAGACCCATGTTCAAATTCTCCACGAAAATTTAGTAGCTGTATGTTATTTGGCAAATCATCTAAGCTTTGTTTGACTTAATTTTCTCATCCATAAAATGGGAATATTAATATCACCTATCTTATGGGGTTGTTAAGAGAAGCAAAACAGATAAACAAATAGAGCAAATGTGCAAATCTCAAACTATTGTATAAACTTTAGTTACTCCTCCCTTCTCTTCTTCTTTCTACTAAAAATATTTTATTGAAATGAATAGTAAACTTACTTTAAAGCTTGAAAGAATTGGATTAAAGCTTTCCTTCAGACATGCATGTATTATAGAAATCTGGACAAGTCACTTAACTTCTCAGTGCTGTAGGTGATTCTTGAAGATTATAAATTACAGATGAGGTACCACATTGACTTGGTAGATTGTCCTCATCCAGGAGATGAGGATCTTAAATCACAGATTCAAATTTTCTTTTCTTTTCTTTTTCTTTTAGGGATGCGCTCCTAACATTATGTATGAGCATGAAGTAGTATAACTTGGGATGAGAGCACAATTACTATTATAGGTAGAGTTAGTCATCTAATGAGTCCCAAAATAACACTTCTGGAGACTTTGGCATTTCCTTCTTTGGGACCAACCCCTGATGACCCTACCTTGTCAGCTGTAGATATATGGAATGACTACAATAGTTATTTCCATATCTATGAAGTGCAATTAAGAAATTATATTCAGAAGTTTTCTTCAAAGAGCAATATATCTTATTCCTTTTTGAATGAGATAATAAACTGGATATTTATTGCTCATGACCTATGTTTCTTATGGTACTTTTTCAAATCTCACTTGAGAATCATGGGATTCCCCTGTCAATGGGAGCTAATGATATCCTGAGTCATACTGAATTGCAACATAACACATTTCCAAAAATATTTAGTGAGTAATGATATGGAAATTAAATATTCAAATGTCAGTGCTTCAGAGATAAAATATTTATCTATCAATTGGGGCTTGTGAAATTGTTATGGGTCAGAGGGAAAATCAGAGAAATGAGCATTAATATTTCATGCCATTCTTGCTTTGATGAAATAAATATCTATAAATGACATTATGGTCAAATCAATATATGATGGGGCTAGAAAAAAGACATGACTACAATCACATTTGGAAAAGAAACACTGTCAACATGAAATCAGGATTATTTGCAGCACTGTCAGTCACCATTTTGTAGAGACTATTGACTAAGTAAGGGTTAAAATGTTATTGAGTATGTAGAAAAATAAATCAGGAACTTCCCCCCTACCTCTATTTTCAGATTATTTCCAAATATGAAATAATGAATCTTCCTGGAACTATTTATAAATATGCTCCCAAAGTTTTTTCATAATAGAGATCTTATTTTTTGACTTACAATAAGTTCTTTAATATTTTAAACACATATAAATACACACACTTGAGGTTTCTGGGAGGCAAAAGTAAGCTTTTATCAGCTTCTATGCTTCTACATACATATTCTTTTGTCCTTCCTACCCATTTTCCAATTTTCCAGTTCTAGGATAATAATGAAACTCATTGTGTCATTGTTCTTGGAAAGATCTTGCTAATGTACTCTGTCATTGCTCCACTCATTATCCCTGCAACTTTCTAAGCTAAAATAATTCTCTGTGGTCACCGCTGATTATCTATATTATCTTATTCTGCTCAAATACCAACCACTGGAAGGCAGGGCTGTCTTCACTTTCCTTTTCTATCCTCATCATTTAACACAATTCTTGGGACATAAATACTTTTTTACTTGTTAAATCTCCTTTAAAGCATATTAAAATTTAAAACCGGGGCTGTAAAAGTTATAACTGAAGAAAAAGAAAAGTTGATTTTAATGTGCAGGAAAACTAGAAATTAAAAATGAGAGAGATATAGTACTATTAAAAATAATAAAAATGTGAGTATTCCTAATTTTGAATCATTTTGCATTTATATTTTCATTTAATGAAATTTAATTCAGTTTATCAAACTTAATAAGTTTCCAATCAAAATAATTACTTGAAAAACTGTTTTAGATTACAATATCAATAAATACAATATTTATATCTGTATAGTATATAATAGTATACATATCGCTGTCACATTCATAAGTTTGTATAATGCTTACTCCAACTCTATAGATGATCTATTTTAGTTCCATTTTATGGATGAGGAAACAAAGGTTCAGAAGCATTGAGCTGTTGAAGGTTTCAATGATAAATAGCATAACTGGTCCTTGCACCCTCAACTTCTAATTCCACGTCCAAAACTATCTCATTATTCTGGTCACTTAATCAATGATTATAAGCCATGGTTACAAAGCTGTGCGGTAATGAATAAAAAGAAAGCTCTATGGGATAAAATAGAATATTACCCCTGCATCCCCCTTGTGACTCCAAAGGAACATAAAATACATGTCATTGAAAAAATTGTGTTATATTAATATAATGAAATTTCATTGTACTCTATGAAACAATGAATATGAAGACTATAAAGACATATAAAAATATATGAAAAGTGATAGAAAGAAAAGCAGAATTGCGATGTATAACATATACATCGATTAAAACTATGGTTTTAAAGCATTCAGTAAGAAAGAAAATATATAGGTCAAGAGAAAAAAGAAAATAATTTTTTTCATAAACAACAAAATTATAATTATTTTTCTAAATATATATGTATATGCATGTAGTAAAATACAAATAATTTCAAATTTAAGGTTTTACTGATCATTTTGCTTTTTGGTATTTCTTAAAATTAAGTGTAAAATTGTAATTTTTATATTATATACTTATGCTATGATTTTATTTTATTATACTTCTATTGCATATTTCTTTTATTATTATTTTATTTTATACTTGGTTTTAAGAAATAAAAAAGTAAAATGAATTTAAATTCCAAATCATGTACATATCATTACATACACACACACACACACAGAAATATATATACACACAGAAATCATTCTCAGCATAGAAGTTTACAACTATTAGCATTGTGATGACATCCTTTCCTGGATGATATGGAAAGTACAATTATAACAATGTTTAGTAACATGGTTTCTTTTAAACACTTGATAGCAATATCTTTGCACAATGTGACATTTGCAGTTCTGATTTTGCAAAATCAGCCCCATCAAGGTGGTCATTTCCTTGTAGGAACACTGCTGGGAATTTTAAAAATAATCATTAGATAAGTGATTCTACCTTAACCTAAAGATTTATTTTAAATAGTAAAAAATAAAGGCCTCCTTATCTTCACTATCTATAGCCTTAGCTTGATTCTCATGCTCACATTCTGCCTTTCTTTCTCAAATTCCTTCTGTCCTTCTTCCCCCCTCTTTGTCTGTCTCTTTTTCCTTCCCTCCCCTTTTCTCCTTTCCTCTTTCACTCTCCCCTTCTCTGTGTCCATCTCTCTCCCTCTCTCTTCCCTTCTTTTCATCTCCTTTACTTCCTTCCTCCCTTTTCCTTTCTGTCTCCCTCCTCTCTTTTTTCCTCTATCTCTTTCTTCTTTTTTCTCTCTGTCTCCCTCTCTTCTCCCTCTGCTTTTCCCTTTCCTTCTGCTTCCTCTCTCTCTTTCCTTCTCTCTCTTTCTCTCTCTCTCCCTCCTTTCTCTCCTCTCTTTCCTTCCCTTTGATAAATATTGTATTTATTAATCTCTGAAACTTTTTGAACTTTTTTCCTATCTGAAATTATGGACAAAGCTTTTTCCCTCTAAAATGCTATGATTTTCTCATCTTCTTAATACTGTACAACACTATTTGAACTATTTCCCAATGCTAGTCAAGAACGTATTCTTTGTAGCCTGTTGCATTGAACTATGCCATCCTTTTCTGAAGCCTTTCACTGACATTTCTCAACAACCAGAATTATTTTCCATTTTGGTCTATGATGCTGGCATTTGGTTTTTGATCCTTTTGTCCACTTTGCCTTGTCATTATCTTTGACAGCACATTCATTTCAATAACCACATTCATGATTAAAAAAAAAACAAACCCAAACCTCATCATTTCTAGACCTCATTAACTATCATTTTTATCTCACTTTCAATCATCAGGACTACATTTTAGACTTTGTGATCACTCATAACTCTTCCAAGTCTAAGATTCCAGAAAGTGAAATATGCTTTTGTCTTTTCATTGCTCTTATTCCATTATTACTTTCAAATTTGTTTTTTGTTCTCTGGCAACTTTGGTCTTTTATTTCCTGTACTTTCTTCCAGTCTAAGAACTATTTCTGGCCTTACCTGTTCATGCTCACCAAGTCCAAGAATGTCCTTTCCGTAATGTACTTTTCATATTTTTCCTTTTTAGAATCCCTATCTTTCTTCAAAACTCAACTCAAGTACAATCTAGTCTGATAATGAGCCCCTACTCTGCTATAGTCAGTACAAACCCCTCCTTAAATTGTGTGTATATACATATATATATGTACACGTATGCATATATGTATACACACATATGTGTTTATGTATTCAGTTCATTCCCTTCCCTCCCATTACTGGAGATAAGGAATGTTTTTCAACTGGTCTTTGTACCCTTTGTACTTAGCTCAGTGCCTAGCTTAATTAATGCTTGTGGGACTTCTGAAGTCTCCAGACTCCTAAGTGATCCAACAAAGAAAGTAAATGTGAGTTACATGTAAAAAAATAACAAAAAATCCCACCAAAACAACTATCCAAAGGTTACAGTATTTAAAAATTACTCACATTATTCAGACATTTTTGATGTAAAGGAAATGTACCAGGATAGGAGAACAATTAATGTGTTTGAAACTGTGATTGCCTCTTTTTCAAAGTCATGATCAAATCTTGCTATATACCAATCATCCGGATATGTTAAAGAGCAAATCTTTATCACTACTCTGACATTTTCGTTTAACTTCTGCTGAATATCTTAGTCAATCCTGCAATTCAGAAAATTTGCCTTCACGATCTCATTTTAAATACCAAATTTTACCCTGTAATTTTGCTGATGTTTCATCCTACAATGATACAACTGTCCAATTTTCTTGTTTTTTTTTATGTATTCAAGTGTGTATCTGTAATGAAATGCATCATAGAAATTTTTGGTTTTGTTTTTTTCTGGACCAAGCAAAGGAAGATAAAACTGTTGACTTTGCATGTATATAATACTGCATTTTTAAAACAATAAAGCTTGCGAATGGGGGTAAATGAGTTTAATATAATTCAAGTAAGAAACATATATATACTTATATAGCATTTGGAGCAATTTACTCTACTGTCATATTGAAATTATGTACCACTCTAGGGACAAAAAGTTTTTGAAAATAGACAGCCTCACCTGTATTTGGGAATAACAAGTAATCTATGCTTGCTAAATCTTGCAATCTGCCAACATAAATGACAACATAAACTGTATTTCTAACCATGACTTCTCTTCCAAGTCCAGTCTGCCTAATGGACATTTTCAATTGATGATCCTACAGTCAAATTCTACAGAGTTAAAAGTGAGCTATACTTACCATAAATCTATGACTCAAACCTAGCCTTCCTTATTTTGTTCAATGATAAAATTATTTTTCCTTTCACCCAGGCATGGAGCTTTGGATTCATTTTGACTCCAATCAGTAACTAAAGCAGGTTGATTTTTTTCTTGGAGAGATATTACTCACTTGTTCACTTTTTCTCTCTACTGTTATCCTCTTAGACCAAAGTCTCACACTTGAACACACAAGACAACACAAATACATACAGACAATATATATTTATATATACACACATGCATAAATACAACCACACATATACACATCTAATTTTAAGTCTTATATATATATATACATATATATATATATATATATATATATATATATATATATATATATATATATATGGTGTGGGGTGTGTGTGTGTGTGTGTGAGTGTATAGTATATACACACATATACTTATGTAACTATGTATGTATGTGTATAAAAACATCACACTTGAACTTTTATAATAGCCTTTTCAGTGGTTTCCCTGTTAATACCTCATCCTTGAGACTGTTGCCAGTGCTTCAGCTACTTATTATTTGCAAGGTGAAGTCACTTTACTACTTTGGACTTAGTATTCTTATTTACAAAATGGATGAGGAAGCTAGATCAGCTCTTCAACTCAATTAATTTCATGAAAATTGTTTCTTAATAGGTCTTCCTAGTTCCAAAAATAAGCACATAAATTTGTAACAAATAAAGAAACAAAATTATGAAATAAAGGAAAGAGTATCGGGCTTAATGTCAAGAGAATTGGATTCAAATCCTAATGCTAGAATTGACTAATTTTGTAACTATTGGATTATTATTATTATTATTTTATTATAGCTTTTTATTTACAAGATATATGCATGGGCAATTTTTACAGCATTGACAATTGCAAAACCTTTTATTCCAATTTTTCCCCTCCTTCCCCCCACCCCCTTCCCCAGATGGCAAGTTGACTAATACATGTTAAATATGTTAAAGTATAAATTAAATACAATATATGTATACAGATCCAAACAATTATTTTGCTGTACAAAGAATTGGTCTTTGAAATAGTATACAATTAGCCTGTGAAGGAAATAAAAAATGCAGGTGGATAAAAATAGAGGGATTGGGAATTCTATGTAGTGGTTCATAGTCATCTCCCATAGTTCTTTCACTGGGTGTAGCTGGTTCAATTTATTACTGCTCTATTGGAACTGATTTGGTTCATCTTCATGGTTGAAGATGGCCACGTCCATCAGAACTGATCATCATATCATATTGTTGTTGAAGTATACAATGATCTCCTGGTCTTGCTTGTTTCACTCAGCATCAGTTCACACTGGATTATTATTAAGAGAACTTTAAAACAAGTTCTGTAGTGCAAATGAATACTATAGTCAATTATAGCAATAACAAAAGGCACCAGATGTATTGGCAACCAAACATCTTTTCATTTGGTTTCAACATTTGTTTTTGAATTTATATATTTAAATTTCAAAATATTTGGTGTTCTAGAATTTGAAATCAAAGTAAAATAATGAAGTCATGACGTCAAGCTCTGATTCAGAATGATGTGCGAACCCTGAAACTGAAGGGGGGACCCTGAAACTAACTCTCTGTGAAACTCCTTAAAAGACCCAAAAAAGACCTCCCTAAAAGACCAAAAGACCTGACCAAGGGAAACAGGATAAGTAGCTTCATTCTGTTATCCTGAGAGACTGGCACCACTCCATGGATAATATTCACTACTGATTATGCTCTGTATTGAGTTGAAAATTAGGCTAGGACTTCTCATTCAATTCCAAGATTCTCTATTTTGATTCAATTTAAACTGCTCCTAGTCCCCTACCAAGAACTGTCCATAAAACAAGTTTCCCTCAGTTCAATCTTGGGCAGCAGAGGACCTCAAAAAGGAATCATGCCAGGCCAAGGGACCTCTCTCTCTCTCTCTCTCTTTCTTTCTCTCTCTCTCTCTCTCTTGCATAACATTACCAAGATAGTGAACTATGAAACTTCAAAAGACAAAGTACTGATTATCCCTGCAACAACTGTGACAATCAACTGGGGAATGACAGCATAAAGGCTAATAGGAGAACCCCATGTACTGCCTATTAATGAAACTTTGTGTTTCCAAATCTGAGATCTATGATTAGGTATCACACCTATATAAATTATTTAGAGCACATTGTAAGTGAATTGCTTAGTTTTATTATGTAACACATATAATCAAGTGTTTGGAAACTGTGAAAAAAATCTTTAATAATATGGTGCAGCTGTCACTTGATAGAAATAGTTATTGAGTGTTATCCTCCACATGGGATAATTCATTACTCAAGTGACAAATGAAATAGACACCTGAAGGTAAGAGGAATTTTCAGTTCTGGACAATGACAAACTTCTTAGATCTTTTCCATGAGCAAATTTAGTTTGGACCAAAATAATTAGTTATTTGGTGCTTTTTGTTATTGCCAAAATTGACTGTAATACTCATTTGGATTGCCAAATTTATTTTATAATTCGGTTAATATATACTGACCATAGCTTTTTTATCCTAGGCTTAGAGCTGAAGGGAACCTTAAAGGTTATCCATCTCTTCCATCCCTCCTAATTTTATATATGCACAACCGAGGCTAAACAGATAGAGGGATTTGCTTTTATTTACATAGGTTATTAAAATTCATGATTTAAATACATTTCTTCTGACTCTGATAAGATCTAGATTTAGGGAACCAAAATAAGATTAGGGTTTCTGGTTGTCAGGGAGTTAAATGATAAGGTCTAGTGGCAGGCTTGGGATTCAGGGAACCAAATGGAGAGGTTTGGTTCCCCTGCACTCCCTTGGAATTTGGGGCAAGGGTAGGGAGTTTTGGGGACTCATTTCTGGTGGCACAAAGATTCTCTGTAAAGGAATTTATAGACCTGAAAACCTAGATTGATAAAAGAGGTTTATTACAGGAATTGGGAAATAAGGTTAGATATCCTAATAGAGAGGCATAAAGTCTCATTAGGGAAATAGGTGAGGATAAAGAGAGGATAACTCTGGAAAAGAATATTATTCCAGCAGGCAGATCTATGGTTTTGCACTCAGAATGCAGTTCTCAGTGGTTAGAAAGTCCTGGCAGCAAAGGGAGCTGCCAAGGTACATCTACAAAGAACTTTAGTTGATAGAAGCTATTATTTTGAGTGTCTTGGTGGGGGTTGGGACAACCCAAGCAAGTTAGACCTCGTGGTGGTTGGGACAACCCAAGTTGGCTCATTGCTGGGTTTCAGCTGATGCTGGAATTCAAGGAGTTTCTTCAATTCTATAGGATTGGAATTCCTTTGCTAGATAACACAACGGAAGTCTTGTTTGCTTTAACCTCAGGCAGGATCCCTCACTGAGGCAGAGTTGAAGGAGATTTTCTTCTTCAAGGATTTTTAGAGTTTCTGGGTCCCCTCTTCAACTCCATATTCAGACTTGCCCTCTTCTACAGAATGTATGAAGCCAGAAGAAGCGATACCCACAGAAGTCAACCTGATAACCTATTGCTTTTTGGTTGAGTACTGATAATTGAGTTTGGAACCAACTAATTATGGAAATTCCATACCCATATATTAAAAATTCTAGTTCTTTCAACCTTGTATTGGCCTTGCCTAAAATAAGCCAAATATCATCTATTCACAGAAAACTTTCCTTCTGAGTAAAAATTAATATATTCTGCATAAGAACTAGGTCAGTTTACATCTTAATTATTTCTGATTAATTTATAGGCATAAACAGCCCAATACTGAATCATTTCTCACTTCCAAATATGAAAGTAAATCAAATGTGACCTCTAAGAAGATAAGACTACTTTCCAGCTTGAAGCCTAGAAACTTAGGACTAGGCAATGAAAATCTTCGGCTCCCCTCGATTCCTGGTCAGGGAGCCAAATGATGAGGTTTGGCGCAAGGCAGGGAGTTGTGGGAACTCCCTTCTGGCAGTACAGGTCCTTCGTAAATGAATTTATGAACCCCAAAAGTTAAACTGGCAAAAGAAGTTTATTATTAAAGATCTAACAGAGAAATATTCTAGCAGAGAAGTCCTGATGGAGAAGTAAAGTTTCTAGTGAAGAAGTCCTGGGGGAGGGAGAAGGAGAATGAGAGAGAGAGAGAGAGAGAGAGAGAGAGAGAGAGAGAGAGAGAGAGAGAGAGAGAGAGAGAAAGAGAGATGGTGTATGGATCACCATTAAAAAACTCGGTAAAGACTGGTGGAAAAGTCCCAGTGCTCTGCTCATCTGTGAAAGAAGACTTGATTCTCATCCACCTGAATAGTTCAAAGAATAAATCATTGATTTTTGAGTTAGAGGATTCCAGTTCAAAGTACATACCGCCAGCATGATTTCTGACAAGCTACCTAACCTTCCTTGTCCTTATTTTCCTCATCTGTAAAATGATGAGTTTAGATTAAGTGTTTTCCAGTTCTATATTTATGGTCCTATGAATAAGGAGGCTATCTCTCTTGGGAGACTACTGAATCTCACTCTTTTCAAGGGGGATCGAAGGAAGAAAGGGGAAAAGAACAGGGTTTAATCATTTCCCAGAAATCTTACAACCAACATAACAGGAAAAGAAAATCCATTTGAAATCACTAAAATAGAAATGTAAAAGAGAAAGCATTTTTTCCTTCTTTTTGGCACCAATTCTATGCTTACAAAATACTTTTCATTCAAGAGTCTTCAAAAGGTCAAGCAGAAACTAGATAACACTAAAAACACACCTTCATTTGGTAAACACAAGAAGTTGCCAAAATTTAAAGGGCTAGAAAGCCCTTACACCCAAATACTACAAAGCAATGGAGGTAACTTAGATGAGAGATTTACCAGGTCCTCCTAAATAGATTCCCAGACTTGATTTCATTCATCTAAGAAAAGAAGAGTAATTGCTGAAAGAGGAAAAGGACTAAGAGATAGAGAGATTATCTTCCAGAGGAACAGAACTGAGGAGAAAGGAAGTCAATGAAAGTAGAAATAACTGATTCAGATGTACAGAGGACTCATGAAAGACAAATGGTCTTAGAGGACCTGGATATTGCATGTTATGAAAACTTCACATAATATCTTTCTATTATCTGATCAATTGATTGATCATATCTGTGTGTCTTTCTATACATTTATCTACCTACCCATTTCTCTTTCTGTTATCTAATATCTCTATAGATATGAATCTATTGATCTATATATAATATCTATCATATCCTATCTATATCCATCTTTCCATTCATCTCTCTCTGCCTCTCTTTCTATCTGTCTCTCTCATATTCTCTGCCTCGCTCACAAATCTTTTAAGAGTTATATAAGCCTGGGTAGAATTTTGTATATTAACCTTGAATATATGGTTCATTCTCTTGGACTCTATGTAATAAGAACATGCCTAAAAGTGGCATCTGTATTTGCCAAGCCTGGCTGCCCTGGAGAACAAGAGAGTGGGATGGAGGGAGATTTTGCTCTTATCTATGCCTTAGAGGATGCCTAATTAGCTTCCTTCCTGGCTCAAAGGGAGAATAAAGATATTTTAGTCATTCGGCTTTTTTTTCCCTTACCAGCCAATTCAGGAAATAAACTAGTGTCACGAAACAATCTGTAGCAGTTTGTTCCCTTTGGCATAGTCACAGAAGTTTCAAGTTCATGAGGAGGCAGAGGTTTGTGTTCAACAATCTCTAAAGTAATTGGGTAATGCTAAACCTTTACACATCAACTCACAACTTAGAAAAAAGGAAGGGGGAATGCTGTAGCTCTGAATTCAATAGAAAATAAAGGCATGGTCAGAAGACTATGGGCAGTTAGGTGAAGCAGTGAATGGAGTGATAAAACTGTAGTCAGGAAACTTATCGTGACCCTGGACAAGTTACTTAATTCTGTTTACCTCAATTTCCTCATTTGTAAAATGAATTGGAAAAGGATGGTAAACTACTTCAGTATCTTTGCCAAAAAAACACTAAATAGGTCATGAAGAGACAAGCACAACTGAAAGGGCTGAATGACAACAACAATAACAACAACAGATGAACAGTGTAGTATCCTAGAGAGATCACTGTATTTGGCATTTAGAGATGCAAGTTTAAATCTCAGTACTGCTACTTGCATTCCGTTCCTTATTTTTCTTTTCTGTAAAAAGAGGTATGCCCTTTGAAGTCCCTGCTAGAGTAAAATGTATGATCCTATAGTTGAATGACAGAAGGCAGATATACTTAAAACTTTTTAAAATTTATTTTTAACACATTGCTTTTTTGAGTTATGTTTGTAGAGAAAAATCAGAGCAAAAGGGGAAAAACCATGGAAGAGATTAAAAAACAGAAAAAAGAAATGAAAATAGCGTGTTTTGATTTACATTCAATCTCTTTAGTTCTTTTTTTGGATGCAGATGGCATTTTCTGTCCAAAGTCTATTGGGATTGCTTTAGATCACTGAACCACTGAGAAGAAACAAGTCTTTCAAAGTTGAGCATAACACATTCTTGCTGTTATTGTGTACAATGTATTCCTGGCTCTGCTCATTTTGGTCAGCACCAGTTCATGTAAATCTTTCCAGGTCTTTCTAAAATCAGCATGTTCATCATTTTTATAGAACAATAATATTCCATTACTTTCATATATCACAAATTGTTCAGCCATTCTACAAATGATGAACATCTATTCATTTTCCAATTCTTTGTTATCACAAAAAGAGCTGCTACAAACATTTTTGCATATGTGGGTCCTTTTCCTTCCTTTATGATTTCCTTGGGAATCAGACCCAGTAAAGGCACTGCTGAGTCAAAGGGTATGCATGTTTTATAGCACTTTGGGCATACTTCTAAATTGCTCTGCAGAATGGCTGGATAATTTCACAACTCCACCAACAATGCATTAGTGCCCCAAGGGCAGATATACTTAATCTTATATGAGAGAGATGTTCTTAACATTTCAAATAAACATTTTCTTCAATGTGTTTTTTTGTAAAGTAAAATTATATCTAGTCAATTTACTTTCCTCATAATTCCAAATTTTCATAGATTAGGTTCATTTAAAGCAAAGTATATTACAAGGGGCAGCTAGATGGTCCAATGATAGAGCATTGGACTTAGAATGAGGACTAACATACATTCTAGGAAGCTAGGTGATAGTGGATAGAGCACTGGTCCTGGTGTCAAGAAGGTTGATCTTCTCAAGTTCAAATCTGGCTTCACACACTTACAAGATATGTGACCCTGGGCAAGTCACTTAATCCTGTTTGTCTCAGTTTCCTCATACATAAAATAACCTGGAGAAGGAAATGGCAAGCACTCTAGTTTCTTGATCAATAAAACTCCAAAATGGGCTCACAAAGAGTTAGTTACATCTGAAAGAACTCAACAATAAACCTATAAAGCAACATAAATGACTGAACTCTACAATGATTTTTGCAAATTCCTAGGCACAATGCTGGCCACTGATTGTATGGGGACTAGACAAAATGGTTCATGAGTGCAAAATCTTATGTTCTTGGAAGTGGTTGGGAGAAAATTTATAGATAGTAAATAAAAGACAATTTGAGAAGGGATAGAACACTAATAGCTGGGAAGTCAGGGAAGTCATATAGGAGATCTGAGTTGACCATTAAAGAAAAAAAAAAAAGAACTCTGGGAGGATAACCTGGGGAAAGAGATATCTTCTAGCCTATAATTTATAGAAAAAGATTGAAGCTGCTATTATAGTTGGTGGTAGTCATAATTTTTTGTCCATTGCTAAAGGGAATTTTGGGTAAAGACACTATCAATAAATGGAAACTGGAAAACAAGTCTAGAGCACTGAGAAATTAAATTACCTGCCTAAACCCACATGCCTTATAGCAGAGGTGTGCTTGAAACATCTCATTCTGGTTCTTAGAATCAAAAATTTTCACCATGAGTATTTATATCTCAGAAATGGACAAATATTATCAATCAGGAATTGATTTATTGTTTTGCTGATTATCTGGGCTTAAGAAGGTGATGAAAAATATTAATGTTGCAAATTAAACTTTTAAAATATGTATGTGAATTTGTATTTTTTTCTTCAAAGAGCTGATGATTAAACATTTTCCAGCACAATGCTGTTTGTATGTGTCAGAACCTCATCCCAGGTCTCGATTTAAATATCTCACTTTTCCCTTTATGTAACATGACCTCTCTAAACTTGGTTAGAGTTATTTAAAAAAAATAGACATTAGCAGTCCATACTTAGTTTTTTTTTTACACATTCTGACGTGAAAATTACATATCAAAGGAATATAGCTGGCTGTCTACTCTCATTCTATGAAGTAGAGCTTTGCTTAATATTTCACTTGAAAAGTGTTTAACCTTGTATCCATATGCAATATCCATTTTGAAAAAACCTATCCCAAATAGTGTGCTGAACATGCGTATCCATAAGCGGCTGTTTCTGGGTTATAATGACAGTTTTGACTTGCCCTCCATAATGTCTACCTGTATATGGTCACATACAGTGGGGAAACTCTGGGTGAGGTATAAGACTCTTCAGCCCAGAGGGAACCTGCTAACAATGTCTAGTTCAGCTCCCCATCTCCCCTAAGGGCTCTCAGCCTTCCTGAGAAGTCAGGGGGTGGTAACAACCTGTTTTGTGATTGAAGCAGAGTGATACTAGGTGGAATAGTGATACCTGGTGGCAAACTACATACACAAACATACAGCAAGTTGTTTATGTGGTCCCATGTGGGCAGTATATACTTAGCGCCTGCCCAGTGTTTTTGTTAAAGGGTATGACAGTATAAAAGGGGAAAAGACCTTGCAATAAATGGACCCCATTTTTCCACCATCCTCAGGAGTCCTGCCTCATCACTTCTCCACTAGGATGGTATATTTTAATCACCCCAGTGTGGAGGCTCTAGAAAGCAACAGTATGGTTTGTCACCCCAACTTGGGGGCTCTAGAAAGCAAGATGTTTTAATCACCCCAGTGTAGGGGCTCTAGTAAGCAAAGGTACATTTTATCACCCCAACTTGGGGATTCTAGAAAGCAGGACACACCACCTACCCAATAATTCAGAAGTATGCATTTGAAGTGGGGGTGGGGAAAGCCATGCAATCTATTGCAGTGTTCACAAATGCAAGGTAATGTGGTAACCAGGAATATCATTCAGGAATAAAGGGTCTTGTCAAGTAATATAATAGGTCACTTTTATAAAAATTAAATTATTGGATAAAATCAGCATATTTATAGAAGTACACAATCCAAGAATGGTAGGATGAAAAAGATAAAAAAGGTCAGGCTATGCTAGTTTTTCTCACTCTAGATTTTCTGTTCAATTAGTCATGACTTAATACACTTATTTATCTGAAATAGGTATTTTAGATAAAAGGGTGACCCATTTGAAATAAATTGGGGTCCATAGATTTGTGAAGCCATGTTCCTTTGAAAGTTTTGAGTTCTAACCTGTCAATTTGAGATTTATATGATTTCATCATCAGCAGCTGCTACTACAACCACCACCACCAATATTGTTGCTGGTGCAATCACTCTATCAATACTACTATTATGCTTTATTATTATTTATTTCTATTATCATACTACTTCTGCTGCTATGACTATTGCTATCAATATGACCACTACTACCACCATCACCATCACTACTATACTATTTGTTTGCTATTTCCTTTTTTTTTCTAATTCTTTTTAAAATTATTATTATAGCTTTTTATTTACAAGATATATGCATGGGTAATTTTTCAGCATTGACAATTGCAAAATCTTTTGTTCCAATTTTTCCCCTCCTTCCCCCCACCCCTTCCCCCAGATGGCAGGTTGACCAATACATATTAAATATGTTAAAGTATAAGTTAAATACAATATATGTATACATGTCCAAACAGTTATTTTGCTGTACAAAAAGAATCGGACTTTGAAATATTATACAATTAGCCTGTGAAGGAAATCAAAAATGCAGGCAGACAAAAATAGAGGGATTGGGAATTCTATGTTCATAGTCATTTCCCAGAGTTCTTTCCCTGGGTATAGCTAGTTCAATTCATTACTTCTCTATTGGAACTGATTTGGTTCATCTCATTGTTGAAGAGGGCCACATCCATCAGAATTGATCATCATATCTATTGTTGTTGAAGTATATAATGATCTCCTGGTCCTGCTCATTTCACTCAGCCTCAGTTCATGTTAAGTCTCTCCGGGCCTTTCTGAAATTATCCTGCTGGTTATTTCTTACCGAACAATAATATTCCATAATATTCATATACCACAATTTATTCAGCCATTCTCCAACTGATGGGCATCCACTCAGTGTCCAGTTTCTGACCACTACAAAGAAGACTGCCACAAACATTCTTGTAAATACAGGTCCCTTTCCTTCCTTTAAAATCTCTTTGGGATATAATCCCAGTAGTAATACTGCTGGATCAAAGGGTATGCACAGTTGAATAGCTTTTTGAGCATAGTTCCAAATTGCTCTCCATAATACCATTTCCTTCTTCAGCTCATTTTTACACGCGAAGAAACTGAGGCAAACAGGGTCAAGTTATTTGACCAGGGTCACACAGTTAGTACATGACTGAAGTCAGATTTGAACTCATGAAGATGACTCTTCTTATTTGGAAGCCCAGGACTCTATCCACTGTGCCACCTATTTGCCCTACTCTTAAGATGATGACAATGACTATGCTTACTGTGACTAATATGACTACCATCATTACTACTAGTTGACACTTATAAAAGCACTTTTAGGTTTGCAAAGTACTTTATAGACATTTTCTCAACTAATTCCAACACTTTTTGTCAGTAAGTGCTATTACTATCCCCATTTTATAGATGAGAAAACTGAGGATCAGAGAAGATAAGGCAACATGTGGCTACCCAATAACTAAACATGCAGGCTGTTGTTCTAAGAACTTGTTTCAAAATGTTTTCAGTACACCAGACATGCTGCGTAACTTCTCTGGAAGCAGGGAGCTCTATGACAGATGAGTGCTTACTGCCACCTTGTACCTCCATGCTTCAGAAGCTGACATCTCCCAAGCCAAGCATTTCTGCAGCTGACAGTCAATTGATCACATCCATGCCCACATATGGAAGCTTTGTGCTTGATACAAGTTTACTCCTGAAGAGAGATGGTGTGGAACTGCAGTCGGCAGTCATCCGCTATGGAGCTGGCTGCTTCGACTGAAATTGAAATAAATTGGCTGAGGGAATGTGCAGAACAGCAGTGGGTGAATTTACCACAGCACACCGTGGACTTGCAAGGAGACTTATTGCATTAGAATAAAATAAATATACAGAAGTAAAAAGGAAAAAAAGAATACTTATTTTGAAGTATACATTAAGGTATTGCAAGATGTTAATTTTTTTCCAGTTTTTAATTGTAGAAAACAATGACAGAAGAGGGAATGTGTTAATTGACTAAATTATTCTATAAGAAAAGTTTAATTGCCTAGATCTCTAATACCTCCCTAGGGTCTATCTCAGTTGCCATTACTTCACCAGATTAATCTTCTTAAAACATATTATTTAACATGTGACTTCTCTGCTATAGAACCAATGATGGCTTCCTGCTGTTTATTTGATCACATCTAACTCCCCAGCCTGGCATTTAAAGACCTCTGCAATCTGGCCCCATTTTACTGATTCAACTTTTGCTTCCCAAAACTCTACTTTAGCTATCTTCTCTTTTATTTATTTCATGCTCTTACTGTCCAGTTAGAATGTTCTTTCCCAATTGTAAATCTCTTTATTTTCAATGTAAAATTCAAACTCTCATCCATGATTTCTTTTCCCATCAATCTCATGCTTCCTGTTCTTTGCCTTCTCTGAAAACCAGTTCCATCTTAGCCTGCACACTGCAGCCAGAACAAAGGAAATATTCATCCCATTATATTTTGTCCTTTTCAAACTATGCCTGAAAAATTATTCCATGAATTTTTGGAGTGACATTGACAGTAACGTCCCTCCTGAGGGTAAATGAAACAGAACAGTGTCTGGAGTGGTGAAGAGGCTTGAAACTAATTGATAATTATAGAATTGGGATATTTAGTCAGCAAAAACCTAGATCTGAAGGTTCAGATAGAATTTGGGGCTTCTGTGTCCTAAAACTGCATAGAAAAAAAGTTGAGCCAAATAGGATGGGATGCTTTGGAAGAATAAAATACTGATTCTACAAAGGATTCCCCCATTCCTGTGATGCTTTGCTCTTCATCCTCATCTTTTAGCAACTCTAGTTTCTTTCAGGATTCAGTTTCATTTTCATTTTCTACATGAAAGCTTTCCTGATTCCATCATTTGCTATGACTCTCCCCTCCAAGATTATCTTGGAGATGTTAGGTATTAACTTATACATGCTCATTAATCAATCAGTCAATAAGCATTTACTAAGCACTTAGTACACATAAAACCCTGTGCATGCTGAGTACTTGGAATAGAGAGGAAAGTGGAAAAGTTTGTGACCTCATGTAGCTTACATTCTAACAGGTGAAATATCATGCATCCATATGAGTACATTCAGGATGAATGTTACTTCCCCTTTTAGAATATAAGTTCCATGAGCTAGGAATAGAGTCCATTTTTGTCTTTGTACATCCATCAGGAGGAAAAAAAGAAGAGTCATACAGAATACTTGAAGAGTCATACAGATGCGTAGGTAATTCATTGGTCAACTTGTGCATTTTTTTTTAACAACTAGAGATGATAGAAACAAGGACACATAATTGAGGAAAAAGACAAAAAAAATCTCGCAGTCCTATTAAAATGATGTCAGGAGATCTAAAAGTTTACAATGAAATGAAGCTTGAATGGATGTTCAAAGCCCTGTTAGGGGGAAGGAGAAGATTAAAGAAAGGCCAGGGCTACTGCTTGGGAATGTGGTATAATAGGTAACTGAGGAAAAAAAAAGGATAACTCAACTCTTCTTTGGAAATTCTTATCTTGGATAACACTAACAAGAAAATGATCACAAAACAGAGAATTAAAACTTAAGTTATACAATGGAAAGGTTTCAAGTTAATAATGGGTTCAAAAATCAAAGTATGGATAAACTACATTAATCAATCAACAAATATCAATTAATTGCTTGTGATGGCATAGATACTAAGTACTCAGCACTCAGCTAAGAGCTGAGAATTTTTAAAAAATTAAAAATTTAAAAATGCCTAATTTTTAGTTGCTTACATTCTAATGGGGGATACAATATATAAATACTCTAAATTACCTGCAATCTGATTTCATTCTACACAATATATAAATACTCTAAATTACCTGCACTCTGATTTCATTCTACCCAACCAAATTCATTTTCTACTACTTCTCAATTTAAATCTTCCCGTTCTCAGGTCATTCACTTCATTATTGTTGGAAATAAATTGGTTAAGACATTCCCCCATGCTGAACTGTCAGGCCCCATTTAATGCCTGGAGTTAAAATATCATAGCACAAGTACTAGTGTGAAAATTACATATGAAATCCATAACAGGGCAGATATTTCCACTCAAACCATCCTTTATAATCCAACCAGATTAGTAATCTTCTTAATTGAAGATATTACAATATTATTCTACATAAAAATTTTAGTGACTATTACCTAAATTTAGGTCAAATAAATAAAGATCAAATTTCTTTGCCTGTCAACCAATCCATTTAGAAAAGGGTGCTTTTCTTTCTATTCTGGCCTTGTCTCATATGATTCTACTTTATATTCTTTATAATCTAATTAAACTGGACTACATTCTGACCCTCTGTGCCTTTTTTAGAGATGCTCTAGGCCTATTTTCTATTCCTGAAATGTTCTTTCTTCCTTTTTCACTTAAATTCTCACTCATCCTTTCAAGAGCAGTTCAAATACCACCTTCCTCAAAAAGCTCTCCCTGACTCCCTTAATCACTAATGTATGTCTTTTCCCTCTCCTATGTCACATACTCTGCTTCTATGTTATACATTTAATTATTTGTGTAATAGATATTTGTATAATAGAGCATCTTTGTATTATTGGCATCTTGCAAAGTTCCTTGTAACATAAATGGCACTTAATAAATGTTTGTTTAGCATTACACCTTATGGTGACACATTGCTCTACATTAGGGCACTAAAGGAAGATAGGCATTTCTTAATTATCTATTAATGCCAGGTGCTGAAGTTAAAAAAAAAGCCCTCCTCCACTTCCAACCCCCACCCCTCAAATAGTCCCTATTCTTTAGGCACTTAGAGGCTAGTGGAGGAGACAATATGCCAGAAGATAACATTAATATTAAAGAGGATGGGAAAAGACTTCTTACAGAAAGCAAGACTTGAGGAAAGGCAGGGAAATTAGGAGTGTGAGATGAGAAGGAAGAGTTCCAGGCCTGATGACAGCAAGAACAAATGCTTGAAGTTGGAAGATGGCATAGCATGTGCCAGGAATAGTAAAGAGGTTGATTTTACTGGATAAAAGAGAATGTAGTGGGGGCAAGTTGTAAGAAGCCTGGAAAAGTAGGAGGGGGATTAGGGCCTAAAGAGTGTTAAAAGCCAAACAGAATTTTATATTTCATTCTGCAGGTAATAGGGAGTCATCAGAGTTTAATGAATATAGGGGTATATGTCAAGCTTGCCTTTTAATTCAGTGTCTGGCACAAAGTAGGAACTCAATAAATACTTTTGGATTGGCTAATGTCTATAATAAAGCTGGTGACTTCAGAAGTCACTATGATGTGGCTCAGATGGGGAAAGTGAGGTCACCTTGACATGTTGATGAAATCCTAGGTGATAAAAGAGAATCAAATTAACTCAAGGACAACAGGGATCTCTCAGAGTTCTTACAATAGTATTTTACAGGTAACAGACTTTATTAATTCCTTATATTCTGTTATAATGGATGGGAAATGGGACAGTACCCCCTTTATACTTTCTGTGGGAGTGAAAAGTGTTGTGTATGCTGATACAGTGGCGGTGCCTCTAAAAAAACTTAAAGAATTTGGTAATATTGCAATTAAAGATAGGGGAAATTTTTGATGCACATAGGGGAACCAAGATATAGAAAATGTTTTTTCAAGTTTAAATGATAACTGTTGGAACAAGATTACAAACTAGAATTTACCTCTATAGGCAATGCACATGCGCTAGGATTGAGGATTGAGTCCAGGGCCAGCTAAAAATATAATGAAAGTATTAGACATCAGGAAAAAAAATCATGGTAAGAGACTATGAATAGCAGAAAGGATTGTGAAACTTCTCTGTTGATCCTAAAGAAAAAGATGCTGTGTGAGCTCAGTTTTGCCCAGAGATAAAATGTACAGAATAGATGAAAGGCTGTGATCTTTTCCAGCGCTATGAATTTTATGATTTTTGGATAAATTCAAAGATGACCATGGGGAAAATGTTAGGCTACACAAGCATTTTACTGCTACTATGAATTTACAGTAATTGGAGATGGTTTACTGTGTTTACGAGGCATAACAGAATAATTGCATGATTTCTAGACTTAAATTTCAAAAAATAGAACAGCAAAATTCTGTGTAGCATGATAAATGATCTGTACACTCCAGTGCACTTTTTTCCCCTTTAAAGCAATGAAAAATCATTGCATACAATTATATTTCCTTTCTTTTCTAATTTTATTTTCCAATATTGTCAAGTCAAATCTTCATTTTTCATTCTCTTTGACTATTCTCATATTGATGGTAATTCTGAATTAATACAAGCAATGCTGGTATTTGCAGTATTAGAAACTGTCCTGTTTTAAGTCCTATCTGTGTATATTGCACAAATATAATCCATATCCAAGATTAAGAATGTGTCTACATGAAAGCAAACAAGGAATGTAGCAGTGTATTGGAGCCTCAGCTGCAGTCTCCTAATATGGAAACAAGCTTTCCATAACAAAATGTTTCGTGAAAACTCCTACAGGCAGCTAGATAAGATCACATGGCTGGGGCCTTGGCAGTCAACATTTGTTTGCTAACAAGTGCATGACTAAAGCAGCCCTCTCTATTGGGCTCTCTCTCCACTCTTTTGACTTCCTCCTCCTTAGGCCTTTCTCTTGTTTTTTTTGACTAGTGTCATTGCTCCCTTTCAATCATCTTTGTTGGCTCATCTAATCTGACCACTAATCATCTTCCAAATCTCTGTCTTGGGCTCTCTTTTAGTTTACACTTGACTTTTTCATTTGGTGACACCATCTCTCCCAACAGCTCCCAAGGATTCACTTAACTTCTCTGCATGGCTCAGATCATTCTCTTATTGTTGCCAGACAACCCTATCTGGATATGCACTCCAACTCACACCCCAAAATGAGCTCCTATTTTCTTTCAAAATCATCTTTCTCCTCCAAACTTTCCTAGTCCTTTTGAAGACATCATTATACTCTTACTCACCTAAGTTTTCAGTTATTAAGTCATCCTTGACTCTTCCCTCTAGCTCATCACCTCTCCCATCCCACTCCACCCCCATGTCAAACTATAGTTTTCTGGGTTGGTTGATTCTACTCCCATAACGTGACTCCTCTCCATCTCTGTATTTCTTTTCTTTTCTTTTTTTTTTAAATAGTATTTTATTTTTCCAAATACTTGCAAAGATAGTTTTCAACATTCACCTTTGCAAAACCTTGTGTTTCCATTTTTCTCCATCTTTTCACCTCCCCAAGATAGCAAGGAATCCAATATAGGTTAAACATGTGATTTTAAACATATTTCCATATTTATCATGATACATAAAAAATCATATCAAAGGGGAAAAACATGAGAAAGAAAAAACAAACAGCTAAGAACAATAACAAAAATAAGAACAATAAATAACAAAATAAAAACAAAAACAAACAAAATAACAAAAACAGTAATAACAAAAATACTATGCTTTGATCCACATTTAGTCTCCATAATTCTCTCTCTAGATGCAAATGGCACTTTCTTTTACAAGTCTATTGGAATTGCCTTGAATCAGCTCATTGTTGAGTTGATCATCACATAATCTTATTGTTGCTATGTACAATGTTGTCTTGGTTCTGCTCACTTCATTTAGCACTAGTTCATGTAAGCCTTTCTAGGCTTTTCTGAAGTAGCCTGCTCATCATTTCTTATAGAATAATAATATTCACTATATTAATATACCATAACTTATTCAGCCATTCCTCAACTCATGGGCAATCCACATAATTTCCCATCTCTGCATTTCTAAGACTATCATTCTAGTTCAGGCTTCAGCACCTCACACATAATTTACTGCAATACCCACCCAATTACTTTTCCTGATTCCTGTCTCTTTCCTCTCAGATCCATTATCCACATAGCTATAAGATGATATTCCTAAAAATGGATATCTGACTCTATGCCCCTCCCACTCAAAAATCTTCATTTGTTCCTTTATCTCTTGTTGCTCTCTTTTTCAGTCAAGGTGATCTGCTGGCTATTCTTGTTTTTGTTTTGTCGGTGTTTTCTTTTACAACACAGCTGATATGGAAACATTTTGGATGACAGCATATGTAAAATCTATATCAAATTGTTTACTTTCTCTGAGAAGAGGAAGGGAAGGGAGAGAAGGAGAGAATTTGGAACTCAAAATTTTAAGAAATTAATGTTAAAATTTTTGTTTCATGTAATTAAAAAATAAAAAATTAAATGTAAAACAAACAAACAGATAAATATCTCATTTGATCCCTACCACAACCCTGCAAAATAGGGTTTTATAAAGAATCCTCCTCTGAGGAGACAAGCAGAAATTAATCACAGAGCTACTAAAGGTCTGAAAAGATCAAATTTGAATTCACATCTTCCTGGCATGGAGTTACCTAGCTGCTTTATTGATAACCCTACACTAATTACTTATCCTAGAATGGCAGTGGATGTAGCTGATACACAAGCTCACCTCCAACTCATAATGGTTTCATAATTTTGGGAAGTTAATTAACCTTTCATTGCCCCAGACAACTTTTCAAATTGCAAAATAGGGGCTAATCCTCATTGGTAGATAATTTTCTCATCAGTAATTTCCATAGAACTGATCTAAAGATAAAGTTTCAGAATGGAAATAAAGGCTTCTGGAAGATGCCAACAATGACCTTTCTTCAAGAGGTAAGTATAAGTATAGCAAAATATAAGAATTGAGGCTTTCCCACAGACATTATGCCTAGATGTTTGAACATAAAGAAGTAAGGGAATACAATATTTGCAAAATATCACTCTAAGGATACTAGCCTAGACTTTGACCTTCTCTTGAGTGGGATTAAAAATAGGATCCCAGAAGTTTCACTTTACCAAGAACAAAAGGAGGAAGCTTAAGTGTAGGCTTTTATTTCAAGAACATCTTAAAATCAATGTAAGTACAGGCTTTCATTCTATGAACCTCTTAAAAGCAGACATTTTCATTGATTCTGTTGACTTTCTGTTCTCTTCTCTCTTTGCATGCGTGAGTGTGTGTGTGTATTGAGAAGAGGATGGGGTAGTACAAAGAGTGTTGGATTTGGAATTTGAAGAACTGCAGTTTACTTCCTGATTCTGATACTGTGAAGCAAGTTACTTCCCTTCTCTCACTTTTTACCATTTTTTAAAAAAATGTGAATTTTAAATTGTGAATAACAATATTTGTAGTACTTCCCAGAGGAACTATGGTAACATAGGTAGCTATATGGTACAGTGGATAAAGTGCTGGAGCAAAAAGTGAGATCTGAGTTGAAATCTGGCTTTAGACATAGAGCTGTGTGGCTTGGCAAATCACTTCTATCTGCCTCAGTGTCCTCATCTATAAAATGGGATTAAAAATAGCACATGCCTCACAGAGTTGTTCTATGATGATAAAAATGAAATAATATTTTGCTAATCTGAAAGTGCTAGATAAATATTAATTAACATAATAATTAGATTTTCTTTGGTGTAGAAAGAAAATACTATTCACATCTATAAAAAATATGCATTTATCATGTAAATGTTTTTAATATCCAATATTTAAAATTTAAGTAGTTTGTGCCTTTAAACTTACTTGTTTACTTGTCCGTCAAACAGTATCCAACTTTTCTAAGAATTTTTTTTGGTTAAAAAAAATTTCAGGGAAGGCAAAATGAAATTGTTTATTTCAAAGCAATCTTATTCATGTTTATTCCTCTCTTTATGTGTTTCAGTTGTTGTTTCTGAATGGAGCTAAAGAAACTCTTTTATTTGTCTAATTTAGATGCCTTTCTCTGCCTCCATTTGACAGGCTTAGATGTCACCTGCAATAATTTGAAAAAATTGGTGTGTACTTCACACTTTATTTTTTCATTTGTGGTGGGAGTGCCATCCAATACCAAAGGGACTTCAGACTCAAGAAATAACAAATCTAATTTAACCATATTGAATCTCAATCTCTTGTCCTAATAGCTATTTTGTTTTGTATGATCTCAGATACTCTCTTAAAACAACAACAAAAACCCTATTCCTTCTCTTTTAGGACAATGAGCCAAAGGCTCTCATTTTTGACCAAAACCATCAGGGAGAATCATTATTAATAAAATGGAACAGGTTTTATATATTTTCCAATGAAACTTGCTTTTCTCATTTCAATTAAGTTTAAAAAACGAAAAAGCAATTGACTGGTGGGACACTATATTTATCTTCAGGTATTTGAAGAATCATCCTATGGAAGACAAACAAGGCCTTTACTGCTTAAGCACATAAGGAAGAAGCAAAATCAGTGGTTGCAAAGAAGCATTTTACATTTGATATAAGGAAGAAATTCCTAACCAATAGAACTATGCAAAAACTGGATCTCTATTTATTGGGTTTGAATAGAGAGGTTTTAATTTTGTATGAAGTTTGGACTAAGTGGCCTTAAAGGACCCTTCTTGCTCTGTGATTCTATGGGAATATAGCACACATGTTACAATTCCCTTTTGAGTTTTCACTTTGAATAGATTGGACTCACAGATGGAAGATATCTTTTTAACATGTTGGATTGTCCTTCAATATTTGAAAAGCAGAAGATAAGATCAAAAAGAGAGAGACAAAAATTGGTGAAAGTGAATGTAGGAGAAATAACTTTTTGCTAAATTCTATAATTTAAATTTTGAGTCATCTGGTTATATAATATTTTGAAGCCATGACACCCCTTTACAAACTTTAGGGCTGGAGTAAGGATCATGGTAATCTGAAACTTGACGTAATTGTTGTTGGCTTTGTTATTATAATTATTTGATACAGATGAGTTGACTTTCAAAGTCCATTCTTATTTTGAAATTCTTTAAATGCTGTAATACAGTGGGAATTTATTGAAACAAAATCTCTTCTGGAAAATCATTTAGAATATCAGTAGTCCATTCTGAAATCTTCCAACTGGGTTAAGTTACAGGTGAGACCTGATTTTGTAATGGCTTAATTTGGTTAACATTATGCTCTCATTCACCATCCACAAAATGGCATTTTTTTAAACTTTAAACTTTTTTAAACTTTAAAAAAACCCAAATCTTTTTAAACTATGCATCTGGTACTATAGTACTTTCTACCCCATTTACAAAAAGACTGTGAATCCTTTAGTACAAGAGTTATTAATCTGGATACTGTGGATCATCAAAGTTCCTATATACAGATTCCAAAGGCTTACTTGAATAGAAAAAGAAAAATCATATTATTTTCATTAACCTCTAAGTGGAATTTAGTAATTTGAGTCAATACACATTGATACATATATCCAAATAGAGGGCATATGTTAAAAAAATGATGTTTTATTTCTTTTGTGAGCTTCCTAGCATTAGCACATAATAGGTATCAAGAGCTAACATGTGCCCTCTTCATTAAAATAAATTGTTTCACTTTCTGGCAATTCATCATGTACATTCTGCCTTTCTAGCAGGCTCTCTCTTTAATTTTTTGTTTACAGAGGCAAAAATCGGTTCATAAAATGCACCCTATTTATCTGGAGGACTATTCTTGTAAACTGGTGCAAAAAGTGACAGAGGGAAATATGACAAATGTGTTAGGGTAACTAAATTTAGGGAGATATGAGGTAGAAGGAAATAATTCAATAGAAATTTAGCAAAGAAGCCAAAGATACTTATTGCTTCATTTTTAAGGTCCAGTAGTTAAAAACTTCTATTAAACCTCATGAAGAATATTTTAGTTGAAGTGAAATATACTGAATTGCTGTTGCTATGGATACCATAATTTCATTATATTGCATATAAACCCTGCCAAACCAAGAATGGTCTCCAACACCTGGTACACAACTGCTCAAACATTAGCCAATAGAGTAGGAGAATCTAGCATAAATATGTCACAGTGAATAAAGAACAGGCTTCAAAATCAATAACGTTGGGGATTCAAGTCCTGCTTCTGTTTGTATGACCTTGCCAAAATCACTAAATCCTCAGGGTTGTAGACAGCTCTATGGATCTGTAGTGGTAAAGAGTGTTTTCTTATTTGGGAAATCCCTTTCCTGAAATCACAGGCCAGTCCTTATCCCCAGAGAAGGAACAAAATTTAAAAATGTTTCAAAAGAAAAAGCAAAATTTTGTGCATCAATAAAATAATCTACTGTCATATATGTTTAAAAAAAGTAATAAGGAGGATTCTGGGAAGATGGTGGTGTAAGTTGGTAAATTTCAAGCTCTCCAAGTCTCCTTAACAAATTGCACCTCAGAACAAACATAAATTGGTGAAAAATCAAGAAGATTTGGAGCAGAACAAGAGTACTCCTGGTATAACACAGAAGATCTGAAGAAAGATCCAGACCAGGGGATTAACCCATATGAAATAAAACACCTCCAGCTAGCTCAGCAGAAACACCAAGTGGGAAACCCTGGGGCCATCTGGGTTTAATTGGAGCCTAAGCAGAAACCATAGACTTTCACCTCTGGGCAACTTGAGGGGCCATGGGTCTGGATCCAGGAAGAGTGAGAGAATCCTGGCTGATTAGGAAAGTCAGGGCTCAGCTGTCCTGCAGGGATATGACCCTGGGTGAGGAGGCAGCACCCAGAGGCCATGGGGCAGGGATGCTGCTGACTGTGGGCACTTGCAGGAGGGTGGAGCTCTTGGTTTGGAGTTCTAGGTCAGAGGAAAGAGCTGAAGTGAAACTTGAGGCACCATCCTCCTAAATGTAATTGTAGTATAAGCACCACAATTAGAGATGCTTACACTAATAGCTTTTCTAAAAAAAAAAAAAAAATGGCTAAGAAGAACCACACCACAGAAACTTACTATGGGAACAGGGAAGACCAGGGTTCATTTTCATTGAAGGACACTGAAGTAAAGTAGCTTTTACTCCCCAAAGAGTAATGTGAAATAGCTCTCTACCCAGAGAGAATTTAAAGAAGAACTTAAAAAGAATTTAGAAATCAAATGAGAGACATTGAGGAAAATCTAAATATAAATAAATCTAAATCTAAATAAAAAAATTTAAAAATCTAAAAATAAAAACCATCCAAGAAAAACAAGAAGATTATGAAAAAAAGTTAACCAATTAGAAAAAGACATATAGAGTCCCAAAGATGATTCTTTAAAAATTAGAATTTGGCAAGAGGAAGTCAATGAAGCTATGAGAGACCAAGAAATAACAAAACAGATTATAAAGAATGAAAAAAATAGAACAGAAGGTGAAACATCTCACAAGAAATATGACAGATTTGGAGAACAGATCAAGAAGAGAAAAATATAAGAATAATTGAACTACCTGAATGTTGTAACAAAAAAAAAAGAGCCTTGACACAATAATGCCAGAAATAATCCAAGAAAATTATCTTGGAGTGATGGAATATGAGGGGAAAGTAGAAATAGAAAAAAAAAAAAAACACCACTGATCACCACTTCAACATGATCCTTTGTGGAAAACACATAGGAATATTATTGCCAAAATTTGAAACTTCTAGAATCAAAGAGAAAATTCTGCAAGAAACATGAAAAAAATTCAAATATGCTGGAGCAACAATCAGAATTTTACAGGATTTATCAGTAGCCATAATAAAAGACTGCAGGTCCTACAATACAATACTACATATATACCAGGAAGGGTATAGCACCCTCCAAAATCTATGAAGAAGTAAGGAGGGAGAGATGGACAGATGGGGTAGCAAAGAGTGAGGGAAGAAGACAAGGGAGGGATCCTTAGTTAGGGGGAGGTTATATAATATCAAAGCAAGTTAAGGAGCAGAATTAAAAAAAAAAGAGTCAATAGAGATTGGAAAAAAATATGAATGTATGTATGTATGTGTGTATATACATGTATATATGTGTATATACATGTATATATATATGTGTGTATATACATGTATATATATATATATATATACATGTATATACACACACAAGCATATCTTTTCTTCACTGGAGCTTGCTTGGGGGCAGTAGAAGAATGAAAGGGGAAAAACAATCAAAAGGTACACAGCAGAGAACAAAAGAACAATTTACAAGGAAGTAAAGAATTCATATTCATGAATACAATTTCTTCTACTACTACTAATATATGTATATATATATATTTATATTTTTATATTTTTCCCCTTGAACTGGCAATTAGTTGTTATGTATTTTGAATCCTCCCTGATGTTCTGTTGTACACATGATAATTTTTTTTTTTTTTTTTTGGTATTCCTTTTCTTTTTTTTTTTTTAATTCTGTTTTTTTTAAGTGGTAAAAGTAAGATAAGTGAACTTTGAAGAGGAAATCATTTGAATGTAAATTCCTAAAGGAGAGAACTGTTTTTCATTTATTTTTGCATCAAGACTGCATAGCATGACACTTTGCACATAATACAGTTCAATAAAATGTGACTGACTCAATCTTCTAAGTCTTAAGATTAAATTTTGGTGATTAGTCTTAATCTAGGTAACACCTTTCTTTATTTTCCCTAAAAACTAATTTTTTTGCACATGTAATTATATACCAGTTATCTTCCCTGATAGTCTGTAAGGACCTTAAAGGCACTGCTATTTCATTTCACACAGTACGAGCTCAATCAGTTCTGGATGAATAATTTTTGGTTCAGTTGTTTCAGTCATGTACCACTCTTTATGATTCTATTTGGGATTTTGTTAGCCTAGATACTGGTATAATTTGCCATTTCTTTCTCCATCTCATTTTATAGATGAAGAAACAAAGGCAAATAGGGTTAAGTGACTTGCCAAGGGTTACACAGCTAGTAAATGTCAAGACTAGATTTTAACTCATATTTTACTGATCTAGCACTATGTTCACTGTGTCACCTAGCTACTTGGATGAATGATTAGTTCCTGTCTAATAATAAATTAATAACTTCTATGAACATGATGATTCCAATTATCTCATTTGATCCTCACAGGTTTTTAAAATAGACATGACAGATATAGTTATCCTCATTTTAAAAATAAGGCTAAAAGAAGTGACATAAATTGTCCAAGATCAGATTTCTCATGGCCAGTAAGTGACAGATAAAATGGAAAGCCAGGTCCTTTGCTCTTTCTCTAGAGCAGGCGTTTTACCCCCTCCTTTTTGTGTTTTGAATTGTTCTGGTATTGGATAAAACTGATTCCTCAGAAAAAAATCATAAATGAATGAAATACACAGGACCTTTTTTTTTTTTTTTTTTGGTCTTTATCTTTTATTTTTTTTTTTAAATTTAATAGCCTTTTATTTAAAGGATATATACATGGGTAACTTTACAGCATTAACAATTGCCAAAGCTCTTGTTCCAATTTTTCACCTCTTACCCCCCCCCTCCCCTAAATGGCAGGATGACCAGTAGATGTTAAATATATTAAAATATAACTTAGATACACAATAAGTATACATGACCAAAACATTATTTTGCTGTACAAAAAGAATCAGACTCTGAATTATTGTACAATTAGCTTGTGAAGGAAATCAAAAATGCAGGTGTGCATAAATATAGGGATTGGGAATTCAATGTAATGGTTTTTAGTCATCTCCCAGAGTTCTTTTTCTGGGTATAGCTAGTTCAGTTCATTACTGCTCCATTAGAAATGATTTGGTTGATCTCGTTGCTGAGGATGGCCTGATCCATCAGAACTGGTCATCATCTAGTATTGTTGTTGAAGTATATAATGATCTCTTGGTCCTGCTCATTTCACTCAGCATCAGTTCATGTAAGTCTCTCCAGGCCTTTCTGAAATCATCCTGTTGGTCATTTCTTACAGAACAGTAATATTCCATAATTTTCATATACCACAATTTATTCAGCCATTCTCCAACTGATGGACATCCATTCAGTTTCCAGTTTCTAGCCACTACAAAAGGGCTGCCACAAACATTCGTGCACATACAGGTCCCTTTCCCTTCTTTATAATCTCTTTGGGATATAATCCCAGTAGTAACACTGCTGGATCAAAGGGTATGCACAGTTTGATAACTTTTTGAGCATAGATCCAAACTACTCTCCAAAATGGTTGGATTCGTTCACAACTCCACCAACAATGAATCAATGTCCCAGTTTTCCCACATCCCCTCCAACAATCGTCATTATTTTTTCGTGTCATCTTAGCCAATCTGACAGGTGTGTAGTGGTATCTTAAGAGTTGTCTTAATTTGCATTTCTCTGATTAATAATGACTTGGAGCATCTTTTCATATGACTAGAAATAGTTTCAATTTCTTCATCTGAGAATTGTCTGTTCATATCCTTTGACCATTTTTCAATTGGAGAATGGCTTGATTTTTTATAAATTAGAGTTAATTCTCTATATATTTTGGAAATGAGGCCTTTATCAGAACCTTTGACTGTAAAAATATTTTCCCAGTTTATTGCTTCCTTCTAATCTTGTCTGCATTAGTTTTGTTTGTACAAAAGCTTTTCAGTTTGGTATAATCGAAATTTTCTATTTTGTGATCAGTAATGATCTCTAGTTCTGCTTTGGTCATAAAGACCTTCCCTTCCACAGGTCTGAGAGGTAAACTATCCTATGTTCCTCTAATTTATTAATAATTTCATTCTTTATGCCTAGGTCATGAATCCATTTTGACCTTATCTTGGTGTACGGCGTTAAGTATGGATCAATGCTTAGTTTCTGCCATATTAGTTTCCAATTTTCCCAGCAATTTTTATCAAACAGTAAGTTCTTATCCCAAAAGCTGGGATCTTTGGGTTTGTCAAAGACTAGGTTGCTATATTTGTTGACTGTTTTATCCCTTGAACCCAATCTATTCCACTGATCAACTAATCTATTCCTTAGCCAATACCAAATAGTTTTGGTAACTGCTGCTCTATAATATAATTTTAGATCTGGTACAGCTAAGCCACCATCATTTGATTTTTTTTCATTAATTCCCTTGAAATTCTTGACCTTTTGTTTTTCCATATGAACTTTGTTGTTATTTTTCTAGGTCATTAAAATAGTTTTTGGGAGTCTGATTGGTATAGTGCTAAATAAATAGATTAGTTTAGGTAATATTGTCATCTTTATTATATTTGCTCGCCCCATCCAAGAGCATTTAATATTTTTCCAATTGGTTAGATCAGACTTAATTTGTGTGAAAAGTGGTCTGTAATTTTGCTCATAAAGTTTCTGATTTTCCCTTGGCAGATAGATTCCTAAATATTTTATATTATCAGTAGTTACTTTAAATGGAATTTCTCTTTGTAACTCTGACTGTTGGATTTTGTTAGTGATATATAAGAATGCTGATGACTTATGTGGGTTTATTTTATAACCAGCAACTTTGCTAAAGTTGAATACACAGGACCTTAAAGAAAGCTAATTATTTTAATTTTTTTCTGGTAAATTTATTTATTTTTAATATATATTTATGAATCATACTGGGAAAGAAAAATAAGAACAAAAGGGAAAAGATATTGGGAGAGATGAAAAAAAAAACCCCAGAAAAAAGAAATGATCAGAGCATATATTGATTTACATTCAGTCTCCTTAGTTCTTTTTCTGGATACAGATGGCATTTTCTGTTCAAAGTCTATTGGAATTGCTTTGGATCTCTGAACCACTGAGAAGAACCAAGTCTTTCATAATTGATCATCACACATTCTTGCTGTTATTGTGTACAATGTATTCCTGATTCTGCTTGTTTCATTCAGCATCAGGCCTTTCTAAAATCAGCTTGTTCATCATTTTTATAGAACAATAACATTCCATTATCTTCATATACCACAACTTATTCAGCCATTCTCCAAATGATGGACATCTATTCATTTTCCAATTCTTTGCTAACCACAAAAAGAGCTGCTACAAATAATTTTGCACATGTGGGTCCTTTTCCATCCTTTGAGATTTCCTTGGGATACAGACTCAATTATAGCACTGCTGGGTAGTTTTATGTCCCAAATTGTTCTCCGGAATGGTTAGATCATTTCACAATTCCACCAACAAAGCATTAGTGTCCCAGTTTTCCCACATTTCCTACAACATTTATCATTATCTCTTTCTGTTATCTTAGCCAATCTAAGAGGTGTGAAGTGGTACCTCAGAATTGTTTTAATTTGCATTTCTCTAATCAATAGTAATTTAGAGCATTTTTTCATGTAACTATAGATGGCTTCAATTTCATTATCTGAAAATTGTCTGTTCATATCCTTTGACCATTTATCAATTGGGGAATGAAGCTAATTATTTTAAAGTAGTTATCAGTCTATTTATTATCCATCCATCCCTGTATCTATCATATATGATCCATCCATCCATCAACCATCTATCTATCTACCTACCTATCTACCTACAAGAAAAGAATCCCTCACCTATAATATTCTTTATTTGTATCAGAGAGGGCTTCCTTATTTCCATTATGTTGATTGGTATTTAATGAAGTTCACCCATACAACCTCTTAAAAATAAATGTGGTTAGAATGTTGTCTGGTACTCCCAAAATATTTCAGTGTGTTGTGAGCTGAATTAGTATTGAATGATATCATATCAAAATCAAATAGCAACTTTGCCTCTTAAAAAAATAAATCGAATGTAAAAGGTCAGATTCAAGTTATCATGGCTAAAGGGGAAAAAAAAAAAACTGTGGAATCAATGGAGGTTCTGGAGAGTCAATTGTTACATTTTATGTGGGAGCACTTACACCTTGAAAATGGTAATCAGAGTTTGTTTGTTTTTGTTGTTTGTCTAGACTTTAAAAATGATAGAGAAAATTTTATTAATAATGTAGATTAAACTTAAAAGTGCTTTAACCAGTATATCATTACCTGGGACACAAAATTTTGTTTTATACCCAGATTGAAAAAGAAGTCAGGAATAACAGTAAATTGAAATAGAATGTAAAAGCATGGGAATCAGAGAACTTTGGTTCAACATCCAGCTTTCAGACTTACTGACTGTGTGACTTTGGGCAAATCATTTAACTTTAATTCTTTCACCTATAAAATGAATCCAGCTAGATTTCCTCTTGAAATATGTAACATGAACTATCTAGGTGATTCTTTCTTATCTTTCTTCAATGATGGAAAAAATCAACATGGATTTTTTTTTCTCTGTATTTACAGGGAAACCTGAAACTGTAGACCTGGTCTCTGTTATCTTTCTTGGGGCAAAATAGATCATGTTGAAAGATGCCAAAAGTAGTAGTATAAGAAGTTATGATATAACATTAAGACCATTCAATAAACTTGGATTAATCATGTGCTGTTCTAGGATTCCTACTAAATTCTTATTCAAAATAGAGAGGAATATTCTATGACTTGTTAACATCCCATATTGCAAGTGTATTGCTATACATTACTGAAATTGGCACAAGGCAAAAGTTATGTACACTAATAGCTGGAAAAATTATAATTTTTAGAATTTGGAAGACTTATTAGAATGGAAATATCTTGAATTCCCTACTTTCAAATTCTTCATTTATTTATATAATGTTATGAATTGGTAAAAAGAAATTAAAATACTGATTCCAATTGAATTCCCCATGCTAACTTAATGTCAACTAAAAAAAAATAGCAAAATTTTGTTTTCACATTTAAAAAAATTTAGCATTTTTTCTTAAGTGGTTTACACATTAAACTATGTATCTATGAAAAATAACAAATTAAAGTGAAAATGGATATTTTAGGAGCCTCTTCCATTAATGACTAATTACAGTCTGAGGATGTTACTTTTATTATTTTAGAAATATGAAAGGAATTACAGTGTTACAATTTGAATTAAAAGTTGTAATTTTTGATTAAAAGCGGGGAAAATGTCAAGGGTTTGTTTTTTTTTTTCTGCAGCCTTTGTGATAATAACTATTCTCAAATACAATTTTTAAATGCAACCACAATACTACTATTTTTCTGAGAGATAAGAAAGTTATTGCCTCCAGCTATTATGTAGCAAGACAAGTCCTTTCATATTGTTAGAATATATTTTCTGGGAAACTCTTTAAGATCTGAATATCTTATGCCTCCATTAAGTTATTGAGAGCTTCAGAACTAGTACTATACCAAAAATACTATGAAAGTCTTGAAAACAAATCAGGGTCTTAGTGAATGAAACAAACTATACGGGTTGTTTTCCCCCATTGGAATGTAAACTCCTTGGGGGCATATGTTTGTTATTATTATGGACATTGTTCCATTTTTTTCCTTGCATGCTACCATGCTGTTAAAAGTCTGGTATGCTCTCCGGTTCATATTCCATGCCTTCAAAAAAGAAAAGAGGTGCCAGTCTGCTGGTGTGCCTCCAGGAACCACAGTTTTAAAAATTCCTAACATTCAGTGGAAAGTGAATTTTACTGGGAATCGGGTGTCTCTGTCAATAACTAGCTATGTGACCTTGGGTGTCTCACTTAACTTTGACATAGAAAGGACTCCATATCCTTGTCTGTAAAATGAGAAGATTGGAATAAGTAAAATTCAAACTGTAAAACAAGGGACTTGGATTAAATAACCTCTAAGGTTCCTTCTAGGGCTACAATTAGGGAAAATGAGTCTCAGGAAAGTAAGGTAATTTGTTATTTTCACTGCACCAATGTGTTTTTTTTTTTCTGAAACAAAATAGTCTACTGAAAAGTAATTATTCATATATAGACACCAAATCCATTTATAGAATATCTTATATCATTGTATATAAATTAACTTTATCCTAGACTTTAAAACTAAAAAAGTCCTCTGAATTAGAACTGATGCAACCTGGCAGGTGAGCCACCCTCATGCTATCTGTTTGTCAGCAGCTATTGCTAAAGGGTTAAAGTCCTGCTAATATGCCAGCTTTCAAATCAGATCTAAACTCAGCACCAGCTGCTAAAGCAACAAGATAGTGGAAACTGAGCTAGCAGGAGGAACAGCAACAGGACAGAGGTCAACTTCTATAGTAAGGAAAGGGCAAAACTTGAATTTTGATATTGGAAAACTTTTATTTAACTTTTTAAAAAATTATTAACATATTTTTCTGTTACTTTTTAAAAAATCTTTTGTTCAGTCATTTTTAGTCATACCTAATTCTTAATGTGTTCTATTGGTATTTGGGGGTTTTCTTGGCAAAGATGCTACAGTGCTTTTTCATTTTTCTCTAGTTCATTTTATGGATGAGGAAACCAAGGCCACATGATTAAATGACCTTATCTAGGTCACACAGCTGGTAAATGTCTGAAGCCAGATTTGAATTTAGGAAGATGAATCTGCCCTAGGGCTGGCTCTCTATTCATTGCATCAACTAGATTCCCAGTTCTTGAGTATAAACAAATAAAATAATAAATCAAGTCTGATTTTGGCCATTTGCCAATTTCCAAGGTATGAAGATAAGCAAAAGAAGCAACAGCTCTCAGTATAGACTCGTTGTAGAGAATTTTACCATTGGGAACATAAGACCCTAAAACTGGGAGCTTGATTGGAAATAAGGAAGTATGGCAAAATGATGGGTTTGGGTGGGGCTAGTTATGATAAATATTCACAAAATTAGTAGAGGAGAATCCCAGAACAACAAAATGTCTTTATAAATCCAAATTATGAAAATGATCAATTTCAAAGATTTTTATAAGATTATTATTATTGGTTTAAAGAGAATATAACATTTTATAATTTTTAAAATTTTCATTGTTATTTTTTAAAATAGTATTTGTTTTTCCTCTAGTTATGTGTCAAAAAAAGATTAGATGTTTTTTTGCTGAGGCAGAGTTAGGTGACTTGCCCAAGGTCACACAGCTAGGAAGTGTTAAATGTCTGAGGTCATATTTGAACTCAGGAGCCAGTTAGAGTTAGGTGACTTGCCCAAGGTCACACAGCTAAGAAGTGTTAATTGTCTGGGGTCATATATGAACTCAGGTCCTCCTGACTTCAGGGCTGGTGCTCTATCCACTGAGCCACCTCGCTGCCCCAGCATTCATTTTTTGTAAGATTTTGAGTTCCAATTTTTTCCCCTTCCCTCTCTCCTTCCTTTTCCCTTTGAAGATGGTATGCAGTTTGGTTCAGTTTATACATGTGCTATCATATAAAACATATTTCCATATCAATCACTTTAAAATATCATTGTGAAAAATGAGTCGTAAAATCCAAGGAACTAAGTTAGAATTTCTATATTTCCTGACATGAAAGTATGAGTGTTGGTCTAGATGACTTGCCATGTCCCTTTGAGCTCTATATCCTTGGCCTTATGAATATATGATAGGTTGAAAAATTATCCAGAACTATTTTACCTTTGCATTTAAGGTACAATTTGGTTGGTTAGAAATTTAGTACTAAACCAAAACAAAAATTCTGGTTGCCATTACTAAAACTCATCAGCTAGCTTTCTTTTTTTTTTTTCTTTTTTTTTTTTTAATATCTGTAATAAAATTGGAGAGCAAAAGTTACAAGAGATTTTATGAAATTGTTCATTGCATTGCATATTCATTTTCAACATCCTAGGTACAATTTTTTTCTTCACAGGATAAATGAAAAACAACAACACAGAATTGATTTCTCAGATGTAAGACTTATTTCTTCAAAGAATATGAATAGCTCCTATATGGATCTTTATTTTATGAATGTTTCTTTTTATCTAGACCTGAGATTTCATCAACAGTAAGAAGGGCCTCTTCCAGTGAAGACTGACATTGCTGGAAACTTGTAGTCTTGGTTTCTTGGGCATTTTTCACAAAGCCAGTAAGTTTCAGAGGCAAAATTGTACCAAAATCTTTCTTAATCTTTTAATATTTATAGAATACCTAGATTATAATACATGGTATTTTCTATTAATACTTTATTCTGCCCTTGTTCTTGAACATAGAATTTTGAATGTGAAATATTCTAGGAAAGAGGCACATTAAGCATAATATATCCACATGGTACTATTGGAATCATATTAAGATGATTGGAAAATACCTAACAAAATAAATAAAAATACAGTCAAATATAGGTAGTGTCAATATGTTATTTTCTAAATCAATATTTGGTTCATAGGGATTTTTATGTATGTCTTAGTAATGCCATTTCTACTTGAGTTTGACACCCTTGTTTCTAATACATGGTCTTTAAATACTTTAGAAAACTTTATTTTATGTTCTTCAAGGGTTAGTAAAAATAAAAAAAGCCTTTTATCTGAAAAGGGAGGCAAGTTGACTAGATTCCATAAAGTCTTTTTATTCAAATTAAACCCAACTATTTCATATGAGAGAAGCTTCAGAGTAAGTCTTGCAGACCTATTAGCCATTTGCAAAATGGGAAAATAAGAAGAGCTAATGGAATAAAGTATAAGTAAATTTTTTACAAGAAAAATACTGACTTTCTACCTAATCTCCATTTTATCCAAAAATATTTCTCCAAACTAATGTTGAATTAATCTTGCAAAATCCAAATAAAATGAATATGAATGTCTAAATAAAAATGAGTGTGAATATTTAAATAAAAATGAATACTTAAATGAATTTAGCTTGTTAGTTACTAACAGACATAAATAACCCACCATGCAGATTTCTTTTAGTAGTCAGACTTCCCCACTGGAAAACTTTAATATGATATCTGTTCTTTCAGATTTTGAGAGAAAATGGAATTAAATACAATACCTGATAATCTACTAAAGTATAAAGGGGCCATAGTCTCTTAGGAAGAAATATATTCATTATGTTAATCAAAAGTTGCTCTCTGTCTCCCTCCATCCTGTCTGTCTGCTGTCTCTTTGTCTCTCATTAGGGTAGGAGAGTCCCAGACCCATGATTTAATTGTGTAAGGAGTTTCCATCAGGGAAGAGTTAATAATGAACAACAGTCCAGAGTCTCATGGTCAACAGGAGCATTAGAGGTAGAACCAGATATTTCTCATTCCAAAGTGTCTTTATTCACCCACTATATCATACTGCAATTAATAGTGTTTTGTTTTATGAGGCAATTGGGATTAAGTGACTTGCCCAGGGTCACTCAGCTAATAAATGATAAGTGTTTGAAGCAGATTTGAACTCAGGTCCTCCTGACTTTAGGGTCTGCACTCCATCTACTGTACTATCTAGCTGCCCCCAGTGGTGTTTATTTTTCTAAATCATTAGATTATGCAAAAATAGTACATGAGATATAGCTACAAAAAACAATGCAATCTTATGCTTTGAGACATGTTACTTTAACATATTTACCAACTCCAATTGAATTCAGTAAGAAAGTCACTGGCACAAATCAAGAATTGGTAAACATGTCTCTTTAAAAAAGGGAACATTGAAGATAACTGACAATATATTCACAAGCAGATCACTGTGCATGATAGAATTCAAACATGGGCACACAGCATTTTATTATAGTAATCTTCACAAGGTTATTTGGCAATTAATTTTCTCTAGTTCAATTAAGATGACAGGCCTAAATAAAAGTTAAGAATCCCACTTCAATCCTTACATTAGAAATAACAATGTCTAATCTTAAATTACAGATAAGTAACTAGTACACAATATATAAAATTGTCATTTTCCTCTAACTCACTAAGGCAAATAATTATTCCTAGCTTTCAGATATTTAGAAAAAAGATGAAGAGATGTGGTCTTCTACCAAACAGCTGCCTTCCAGCTGTATTGCTTTAAATTATTAATTTTTATTCCTCTGCAAAGAATAACATTAACAGTGCATCTGGTTACTTCAAATTACCTTGCTGTAAAAGTGGTTGCAATAAATACGCAATGGTCATGAGAAATGGAGGGTGCTTTTCACAAGTTTTGTTTCTTTGAGGGAAAGGGAAGGAGTAATTGAATTTGGCTTTTAAAATAACTATTTTTGAATGAACATTTGAGTGAATTTTGACTACTATAAATACCCAAATTAATTACAAAGACCATCTGAAGAAAGACACTATCTGCATTTAGAGAAAGAATTGATAAACAGAATTATTTATAGAATAATTTTACATACATATATATATATATATATATATATATATATATATATATATATATATAAAATGGTATATATATATAGAGAGTGTTGTGTGTATATACATACAAACATACATATACCTCTTTGTGTCTAATGATAGCCATATCTAAGAAGGAGTGAGAAGGGAAGGGAAAAAAAAGCAAAAAAAATACAGGATAATTTTACTATATATTTAAGAAAATATCAAGTTGTATTTAATAAATTATCAGTTTCATGTGTAATTATCTTTTTTATTATGCTGTATTATGGGAATGTTTGTTTTCTTCCATAAATTAAAAAAATAAAAGAAAAAAATTATAAAATAATGTTCATTTGGATGACTTTCATGGATGATATTTCAATAATATCTATTTAAATTTTTTTTGGTATGAGAAATATAAGTGGTATCAAGTCAGGTAACAGATGTCAGGTATCATTTCCTTTAAATGATAGGTACATGGAAATATGTCAACAGTGTGCTGGACCAGAGCTGCTTAGAATACAGTTCATCATGTAACACAGTTGTGTTTTTCATTCTCCTATTCTTCCTCCCACAATATAGGAAATTATAATTGGCTGTGCCTTCTGGAACTATTTCTTCACTTGCCCTTTGCAGAGCTACGGTAAGGTCCCAAAGGACAAAAAAAAAAATCAATACTCCTATATTGGCTCACTTTAAGTTTCTCTTTGTTCAGTCTACTTAGTGTGCTACTCACATGTTTGGAAATCACATGTGTGGAGGGAACAATTTTAGGATCATGTTCTTATTAAATCAGATCTGTCTCAGAAGCTGCCTAAGTTGACAGAGAAGTTCAATACATCAACAGATCATGACAGGTACCTCTACTAGCAAATGGTGTGTTTCCTATAAAGCTATCTTGAAAACATAATATGGCCAAAATTTTGTGGTAGCCAAGGACTTGGAGGAAGCAGGCAGTGTTACTTTCTAGTGCCTTATGCCAAGACTTTACAAACCATCACCTAACATAGAGAAGGATTTTTAATGTGCAAAATTAATTTCATTTTCAAGTTTCCATGAAAATCTTTCATTGAGAATGTGCTCTATGTTATTTGGAATTCTAATTGTCTGTTTTAAAGGCATATATAACGGAACTGGAAAAATATTTTAAAATATAGCATAATTTAAATTCAGAGTACTTGGGTACAAATGTGTTTTTTTGTTTTTATTTTTGTGTAAAATCTGTCAAAGACATTTGTTCTCAATTTCCCAAGTAAGTGAAGGAGATTTCTTTCCCTTCTCCTTAGGATCAGATCTAAGATGATGAAAAGAGGAAAAAGATTCTAACCACGTCTCCAAGATTTCTCAATGATGGTGCTTCTTAATCTCTAAACAGGCAAGATAGACTGCATGGGGATGAAGAGAATATGTCATATCTAGTCTCTCTTATAAGTCATTGAGAGAAGGAACTTCAGCAATCATCTACTGATGATTCAACTTCTCTCATTTATACAAATAAGGAAATGGAGGCCCAGGGAGAAGAGATGTCTTTTTCAAGTCATATAGTAAGAGATAGAAACAAGGATTAAAGTCAAATCTTTTGATTTAGAACAACAACAGACAACAGTAGATAGGATACTAGACCTGGAATCAGAGACCTAAGTTCAAATCCCACCTCAGAAACCTAATATGTGATCATGGGCAAATTGTTCTCTATCTCATTTTTACCATCTATAAAGTGAGAGGTGAGATGTGACTGCATCTAAGATCCCTCTTAGTTCTAAGTCTATGAGTTATTGCTTCTATGATCCCAAATTGACTTCTCTTTCCTTGAACTAAACTGTCTTTTCAGCCTTGATCAGCCTAGAAAGGTTCTCCTTTCGGCTCTTCCAAATCTTTTCCATTCTTCAGGAACTAGCTTGAATTGTATCTCACTGATGAAGACTTAGACTTTCCAACCAATCCAAGCCATAATGATCTCCCTTTTCTATAAATGTATATAGTATTGACTCAGTCTTACATAATCTTTTCCCCATGTCATCTAATACTACCTTGTACTTCATGCCAGTAGTATAGTAAACTCTTAAGACCTCAACTCTTCAACCTAGTATTTAAATCTATCTATTAAAATAATTTGGCTCCAACTCTACTTCATGTTACTCATCTTAACACAGTCAAATTTCCAGACAAATTGGATAACTTTATCTTCCCTAAACTTAATATTTCATATCCTTTTACGCACTTGTGCAGATGTTCCCTTATTCCTAGAATATATTCTCTTCTCATTTCCCCCTCACCTTGGAATTGTCATTTTCTTCTAGTGCTCACATGTGGTACAAACTCTTCTGCGAAGCCTGTTCTGGTTCCCACTCCATCTCATTATTAATATCTTTACCATTTTAACAGAATTGTAACAATAGAAAGATGAACAGTGATTTATCCTTGGCTGACAAAATTTAGAGGGGAAAAAAATGTCAATTAGGCTTAACACTTAGTAAGAATGATCATGACAATTGATTTCCTCTCCTAAGATCCCATATGTCAAGGGAGTTATTCTCAAGTAAAACCCAGTCCCCCCTCATAACTCACACTTATGGAACATTTCTTAGAAGGGACCTCATGCATGCATATTCTGAAGTCTCTCTTATATACATTAACTTTTTGTATGCTTCCTCTGGGAACAAAAATAGGAGCTCTGCTCCTCAAGAAACATTTTATTTATTTTTTGGTATATATGATGTGTATATATTGAAAATAATTTTCCTATCTATCTGCCAAGGGGAAAGTTAGGAATTATATGAGCACTTTCCACACAAATAAAGTCAGATCTAAAGAATTGGAAAAATATTAAGTGGTCTTGGATAGGTCAAGTGAATATAATAAACATGACAATACTATCTAAACTAATCTATTTATTTAAATCTCCCAAGAAACTATTTTACTGACCTAGAAAAAACAACAACAAAGTTCATATAGTAAAACAAAAGGTCAAGACTTTCAAGGGAACTAATGAAAAAAAAAATCAAATGAAGGTGGCCTAGCTGTACCAGATCTAAAACTATATTATAAAGCAGAGGTCATCAAAACCATTTGGTATTGACAAAGAAATAGAGTAGTTGATCAGTGGAATAGGTTAGGTTCACAGGACAACAACTATAGCAATCTAGTGTTTGACAAACCCAAAGACTCCAGCTTTTGGGAAAAGAATTCACTATTTGATAAAAACTGCTGGGAAAAATTGAAACTAGTATGGCAGAAACTAGGCCTTGACCCACACTTAATATCATACACCAAGATAAGGTCAAAATGGGTTCATAATCTAGGCATAAAGAATGAGATTATAAATAAATTAGAAGAACATAGGATAGTTTACCCCTCAGATCTATGGAGGGGGAAGGAATTTGTCACCAAAGAAAACTACAGATCATTATTGATCACAAAATAGAAAATTGTGATTATATTGTTAAAAATTTTTGTACAAACAAAACGAATGCAGACAAGATTAGAAGAGAAGCAATAAATGGGGAAAACATTTTTACAGTCAAAGGTTCTGATAAAGGCCTCATTTCCAAAATATATAGAAAATTGTCTCAAATTTATAAGAAATCAAGCCATTCTCTAATTGATAAATGGTCAAAGGATATGAATAGACAATTTTCAGATGATGAAATTGAAACTATTTCTACTCATATGAAAAGGTGTTCCAAATCATTGTTGATCAGAGAAATGCACATTAAGACAATTCTGAGATACCACTACACACCTGTCAGATTGGTTAAGATGACAGGAAAAGATAATGCTGAATGTTGGAGGGGATGTGGGAAAACTGGGACACTGATACATTGTTGGTGGAATTCTGAATGGATCCAACCATTCTGGAGAGCAATTTGGAACTATGATCAAAAAGTTACCAAATTGTATATACCCTTTGATTCAGCAGCGTTACTACTGGGCTTATATATCCCAAAGAGATCTTAAAGAAGGGAAAGGGACCTGTAGGTGCAAAAATGTTTGTGGCGGCCCTGTTTGTAGTGGCTAGGAACTGGAAATTGAATGAATGCCCATCAATTGAAGAATGACTGAATAAGTTGTGGTATATAAATGTTATGGAATATTATTGTTCTGTAAGAAATGACCAGCAGGATGATTTCAGAGAGGCTTGGAGAGACTTACATAAACTGCTTGATGCTAAGTGAAATGAGCAGAACCAGGAGATCATTATACACTTCAATAACAATACTATATGATGATTCAAACCAGTTCCAATTGTTCAATAATGAAGAGAATCAGCTATACTCAGAGAGAATGGGAAATGAGTGTGGACCACAAAATAGCATTTCCACTCTTTCTGTTATTGTTTGTTTGTATTTTTGTTTTTCTTCTCATGTTTTTTTACTTTCTTCCTAGATCTGATTTTTCTTGGGCAGCAAGATAACTGTATAAATATGTGTATATATATATTGTATTTAACATATACTTTAACATATTTAATATGTATTGGACTACCTGTCATCTAGGTGGGAGGAAAGAGGGGAAAAGTTGGAACAGAAGGTTTTGCAAAGGTCAATGTTGAAAAATTACCCATGCATATGTTTTGTAAATAAAAAGCTATAATAAAAAAAGAAAAGGAAATAATTTTCCTAAGGGCAGAGATCATTTAATTTTTTTAATCACTGTATTCCCATTCCTTGTACTGTATATTACACATAGAAAGCATTTAATTAAGTTGAATTCTATAAAACAGGAATGACAATATCAGATCTACCAATTTCAAAAGTTACCATGAGGGTAAAACTAGCAAATGTATGTGAAAGTATTCTGTACCTCTGAAACACTAAGTTGAAGTTTTGACTTATAATTGACATGAGGTTAGAGACTATTTCTTCATCATCCTGAGTTCTTAAAGAGAATGATGAATAAAAACTTGTTGGAGGAACCAATGATTTCACTGTATCTTGTGAGTAGCAGCGGGGCTCTATGTCTCTTCCACTTAGTGTTGTACTTTTATTTATTTATTCCATCAATATTTATTGATTGCTTAAGCACCATATTGGGAAAAACTGTGAAGGGTGAGGGGCATAGCTAATCATAGCATTCCAGCTTTGGGATGAAGTGGGTTTAACTGAGGAGCTGGTCTAAAAGGTACCTAGATTCTTTGAAAGTGAGACAGAAGTTAAATGAAAGGACAACAGGAAGGATTTGTGACAACGACTGGTAGAAGGACAGAATAATTGAGAACAAGATAGAAAAAACTGATAAAATGAAGAGTTAGGAAGCAGGCAATCATATTTGCATGAGAGAGAGACTGGCAACAAATGGAGATTAAAAAAATCTCCTATAGCCTAAGTTGTTTTTCATCAAAACATAAACTGAATGTACCAGCTGAAATAACATCCTTCACTAGGCTTTTCAGTGAGTTTCTAATGGATAGTTTTACTTCAATGAGCAAAAAATACTTTTTCAAAAGAAAATGAAAGAATATGCACTGCTTTCAAGAAATACATCTGTACCTAAAAGCATGCAGGAGGTATAGTAAATAAACTCACATTGAAAAGTGATGTCTCAAATACAGGTATAACACAGAATCTTAGGCTATTTGTCCTTCTCACTAGGGAGTTACCTCATACAAGACTTGCAACAGAGATTATTTTCATCCCAAATTGTTACCCAGTCATTACTGGAATAATCACACAGGGAGGAATCAATGCAACACGACTGTTTCAATATAAATGTGTTTTTTTCCCCTCTGAGTTTTGAGTGAAGTACAGTACAGATAAGAAATAACATAGGAGGTGAAAAAGTCATCTTTATTTTCATTTCAGAATGACTAGGATCCAATTTGACTTACAGTTTAACAAATTAGGAAAAAGTAGAGGAGAAAAGGGAAGGATCCAAATGCTTTTTCCAATTCTAGTGCCAAGTACAATGAAATATTGCCAACCATTAGGCATCCTCCGTAGTCTTTTGGGAGTATTGCCTGTCAAAGTGGGGAAGGGACAGAATTACAGAGCAGAAAGGCATCACATTAATATGCTTGGCAGCACATACTAATAAATGCTTGTTGATTGATTGATTGATATCTCTAAATTAAGCCCTATTATTTTACAAATGAGGAAATGAAGGCCATAAAGAAGCAAAAGGATATATGCAATGTCACAAACCTATCAAGTAAAGACCCTGGGTCTTTTAGTTCTAAATCAAGTTCTCTTTCTAAAGGGCTTGAAATCCTAGACAAATAAAAGATTAGTGATCTCTGATAGGACACCATGAGGAACCATCCCATCAGAAGCCTCTTGAGCAGTGACAGAATAGACCCCATGAGATAATGTTTTTAAAAGTAGTAAATGCTAACCTTTGGAGCTACACTTTGCACTGACAATGGGTTTTGATTATGAGATTTCATTCATGTGCATCTCTGTCTAGGGCAGGAAGATATGATTTCAAATTCAGTCTTAGACATATACAAGCTGTGTCCCAGTTTTCCTCAGTTTCCTCATCTGTAAAATGAACTGGAGAAGAAAATGGCAAAGTATTTCAGCATCTTTGCCAAGAAAATCCCAAAAGACATCACAAAGATTTGTATATGAGTGGAAAATGATCAAACACTTATCTAGGTATTTATCAATCAATCAAATTTAGGTTAACATAAAAACATATTTCTTTCGAACAATTAATTTTCCATTATTCTTCCAATTATTCAACAAATCTGTGATTTCATAGATGTGATTATTTCTTCCTCTAATGAGATGGCAATACATCCATGATTATTTAAACTATGCAAACCACAATCATATGTTCTAGGAAAAATTCCACAGTCCATTGAATAGGATGGAAATGGGAAGATTAGAGAGGGATGAGGACTTCTTTGAGTTGTTTTGACATTAATATACACTAATGGGGCATGCAAGCTGTTCATTGTTTTTGCTATTAGTCCATTTATCTGTCCAATCACATTTCCTGATGACACCCTTTATACTAAATTTCCTACATATTTCCCCATTCATAATCCCTTTATTACTTCTTACACCTACCATATACCTCTCCATTTCCTTCTATGTAACTTTCAACTTCAAAATTTCAGTACCTGCAGTTTTCTAAGACTTGCAGTTATACAACATTTACAAAAGAATACTGCCATTATTATCATTGGTTTTGTTAACTTCTGACTATAATGATGACACAGAAATAGAATAGTGACCAGTAATTTAATAAACATATATATTAAAAATGTTTGATAAACATATATATGAAAAATTTTATTAATTAAATCAATAAAACTAATTAATTGGTTAAATTAGTTAAATCAACCAACAAGTATTTATTAAGAAACTACTCTGTTCCAAGCACTATGTCTGAACGTGGGAATACAAATAAAATAATTGAGACAATCCCAACTTGCAAATAGTTTACAGTCTGGCTTTAACCTCATCATTCAAGTAAAACATTTCTCTACAGAGTCAATAATGATTTTTTAGTTGCCTTTGTCTCACTACTGATCCATCTTGACTTATCTGCTTCATTTGATACTGTTGATCACCCTCTCCTGGATATTCATTCCCTCCTTCCCTATCACTTTTTCTGTCTCTATTCCCTTCTCTCTCCCCCTCCTCTTTCTTTGTCTCTCCCTTCTTCCCTCTCTCTGTGTCTGCCTCTTTCTCTTTGTCTGTCTATGTCTCTGTCTTTCTTTATCTCTGCTTCTCTCCTTTCTCCCCCTCCATACCTAGATGACGGCTTCTCTATCTCCTTTATTGGTTAATTATACAGATAATATGTTTTTAACATGGGTATTCCCAAATGCTTAATCCTAGGCTCCCTAATCTTCTCTCTTTACACAATTTCTCAATGAACTCATCTGCTCTGACAGGTTGAACTATGCAAATGACTGCTAGATCTATGCAGAAACCCTTGGTCTCTGCCTGGAGCTTCAATCCAGCATCATCTATTAAATAGTGGCCTTTCTAACTAGATATGTCCAAAAGAAACTCATTATCTTTCTCTTCTTTTTCCTTATCCTTAAATGTTTTGTTTTATTGTTAGAAAAAAAGTGTGCTTTTATTGGAACAGAAGTAAATGTCTTACTCAGATTAGTTTCTATTGCCAAAGATATTTGTGGTAGGGACTCAGTCTCTCCTTCTGCTATTTTAGGATTACTGCTGCAATCAAGGGATTGAAGTTCCATTTGCAAGGAAAATCAGAACAAACAGGAATGTTATGTATTTAAGACAAAGATTAACTGCTTTGTAAATGCAATATCCACAATTTAATTTCAAACAAAGACATAATTTAATGAGAGAAAACTGGAAAAAGCTTGGCAAGGCAGATTGGTACAGCTATAAAGGTGGCACCATTTGGTTTGCTGAATTCATTTATTTGTTCCCTACTGTTGTGACAAGAGCTTTTGCTTTTTTCCTGTTCAATTCTATCAAACTGTTTCAAGCTTATCAAAATGTAAAGTAAAAAAGGTATCATGGGAATGATTTGAAAGAATAAAGGATTAATGTGAAGTAGGGAAAAAAGGCATTTCACAAATGAATAGGAACTTTCTTGAGGCATTCCCAAGGATATACCCTCTGGAGCTGAGTGAATCAACTAAGAGTTTTTTGCACATAGCAAGCTAAGGCCTTGGGAAAGAACCATGTCAAATGTCATTTGAAGCTACTCAATCGGGCACACAGAAAGGCCCAGTGCACCAATAATATATGACAACACTGGCTATGTTTTTTCTGCTCCAGTGGCCAACTTATCCAAATTCCAGGCAAACCAACACACAAATAATTCATAAGGAACGACACTGTCAGCATCAGCATTGCAAGGCAACTGCTATGACATTTTCACTAATGAACATTTCATATGCCAGTATGGTTGGGACTGTTTGCTGAAGTTAAACTATCCAGAAAGAAAAAGCTACTGTGACTTTGCACATGAAATAATGTCAGTTTCTTTCCATTCAACTCCAATTTGCTAGTTGCTAATATAGTATGCTATAGAATTTTATAGAATCATAGAATTTCAGAATCAGAAGGGACTAGGACTAATCAGTTTTAATCTCTATCTCAATAATTTTTTTTCCTTGCCAATAGCTATTAAAGTAAGGCACCAATGCAACCCTATCACTGCTAAGTTTCTTATAGACCCTTTGACAATAATACAGTCCTCTCTTGGGATAGCTAGCCACAGTTTTTTTCTATTGACTTTTGTAGGGAAACACAGAGGCAGTGAAACTTTTAGAATTAGAATCTACATTTTTCTTGCTTCTTGCCTTTGTGCCCTATAAACTAGATTATATTTAAATATTTAACACTTCTCATCTAATTTTTACTTCTATGAATGAGTTAATAAAATCCCTAGCTAATATAATTCATTGATTTTTTTGTTACTTGGCCTAAGAGTTGGAAGTGCATTTCATATATTCACAAAGAAAACTCACATTTTGAATGGGATTCTCTATTCTCCATTACCAGCTATTCCAGTTGCCATCAAAAACAGATTCATGTGAATGTTCAGTGAACTCAATAACTTTATCATCCTGACTACTGAAATCTTCTTAGTCTATTTGTTTAATGTCTTTTTTCCCTTGCAGTGTCAAAATAATTTGAAGGCCATTGTCAAACTTCAGCTAATAATTTTAATGATTTGGATCCCAAATCTAAATATTTCAAACTCAACAAATGTTTGGTATAATGTAGAATAAAAAAAGATAATTATATGAGTTCTTTAGAAACAATTTAAATATATTGGCATCATGATTTCTAATGGATAGAGAAAGCCTTTCTGGGAATTAGAAAGGCCTACACTTTAATATCATTTCAAGACAAAAACTGTAAGGTTTTATGGAAGTCATAATTTCTCAATGCTCCAAGTAACAGTCTAAGAAGATAAACTTCAGAGATATCCCTATACCAATGGGATCATAGGTTAGAGCCAATAAAAAAGAACATTGGTTTCGTTTCAAGCCAAGTTAAATTTGAAATCATAATATCAACCAAGAAACTGTTTTCTTTCCAAATTCAAAGAATAATTTAATAAGAGTGAAACAATGGATATCATATATAGAGAATGGCCTCAATTCCAAGGGAGAATTGGACTGAAATTCTACATTTAACATTTTGGTTGTATGATTCTAGGCAAGCCACAACACCTTTCATTTTGCCAAGCATCTCCCTAATCCTAAAAACTGCAGAACAGACTGTACTGAGCATTGGTAGAAGGAATTTCCTCATCTGGAAGTTCTCTATGGCAATGAAATCTCTAGGCCAGTCTATATCCCTAAATTAAAAAACAAGAAATTTAATGAAAAACAAACAATGTGGAGTAGCATACATCTGTCCTGCCTTGAAGTCAAGAAAACACATGTTCAAACAATGAGAGGGGTAGAATTAACTTCCAAAATCAATAAAGTATTTAGTAAGCTTAGCTCAAATGGTTAAGGACAGAATTGACTCTCATAATTTAGAAACTATTTAGTAAAGTTGGTTCAAACAACCTAGTTTTATCCAAGAGATCAATGTATTTTTGTTTTGAGTTCCTTCCAAAAATCACAAAATTAATATTCTAAAACATAAAAATAATTTATTGCTAAAAATAAACTATGATCTTTTAAAATTCCAAACTAGTAATGTTTTTATCAAATGAAAAAAATGATAGAGAAACTTTCAAAGTTGCTTAAGAGTTTGAAAAAATTTTTTTTCTAATGTATTTAAAAAAAAAATCCCCCACCCCATTTTTCCAAATAAAGGGCTGTACAGATTTTTTCCATAGGAGAGCAGTGTTAATCAACAAATGTGTCAATTTACCCTTGCCAACTTCCATAAATGTAAGAAATTCCTTTGGTAGGAGAATTCCATGTTCCTGCCTTCACCTATCCATCCATTCGAATGCATAAGAATAAGCACTTCTCCAATATCAAGTTTGTCAGTATTTTTAGAAACCCATCTAGTCTGAATCTGGATTCATCCCTACTTGATATGAAAAATGATTATAACAAATATACAAAAATGAGGCAGGATTTGAATAGGTGGGAACTTTAATTAGATAACCAAGCACAGAAGGCTCAATTATTTAAAAAATGTGTCAACATGTCCAAGAAATAATTTTTTTAAAAAAGGATAATCTGACCAGAGGCTGTGGGAGATATTTTGGATTGTAAACTACAGTACAATGAGTAAATGAAGGAGGAAATGAAATTTTGAACAACTCTTTTTAATTTCTAAGATGTTTAAGGCATGATTTCTGCTTATAGGTAAAACATATATATATATGTATATCAATCTAGCTACAGGAAAAAGAAGATTCTTTGTGAGATCTCTGTCCAGCTTAAGTTTTTGATGATATTGTTCCTAACTATTCCAAGTAATATTAGACATATATTCTAAGAAAGAAAAGGCTATCCAAATGTTGAAGAGAAGCTGAGAAAAAGAAGGGAGGGAAACAAAAAGATAGGTTTTGGGCTCCAAGGCCCTGGGTAGAAATCCCAGCTTTGCAAATAAACTTGAATAACCTTAGGGAAATGAATTTCATTCCCTGAGTTTCTAGTTCTTGATCTATAAAATGAAGAAAATGGACTAAATGATTTCTGGACTTCCAACTAGTTATTTACTTATGTTTTTGTAACTTCTAATGATCTTTATTATTGTCTAAGAAGAGCCATTTCATTTTCAGAGTCCACTAATTTATTTTTTTTCCCTTAAATTACCCCAACTATCTCTCTATGCTTAATCCTTAGTTTGTGCTTTTAGAACAATAGAAATACAAATGTAAGCCTATTATTGGTCTTGTCATCATCTTTTGGACATGCTCCAGCTTATCATGTTTCTTCTTATAATGTGGTACCCAGAATTATATTGTATCTGTGGTCTAGCTGTGATATAGTCAATATAGTTGGGTTATATCCTATCTCACTGACATTAAGTTTCTGTTAATGCAATCTAATTACTCAGTTGACAAGCACTTTTAAAATTGCTTACAATGTACCATATAATGGGCTAGGTAATGAGGAAACAAAGTTTTTACTCAAGGAACTTACATAATATCAGGGCAAATAAAATATGTGTATATATGTACATGCATAAGTACATATGTACACATTCATATGTACATGTATGTATGCATAAATGTGCACACTGTATAAATATATATGTAGGCATACTTATCAATGCCTAGCCACTGATTTTGAAAAAATGTGTGCAAAACATACTTTGAAGTTTAATTATCATTATTAATAATTTTTCCATCAGCTTTTAAAGTCTAGACAATGAGAAAAACAAATCAAGCTCAGATTTGTAGTGATTCTGATTTTTGAAATACCCTCATAACAACCCTGACTGGTAGATACTATGCTTATCCCTATTTTACAGATAAAGAAATTGAACTAGATAAAGGGTAAACAGCTTCTCACATAAAGTGAGACAAAGTGTCTAAGACTGAATTTGAACTCAAGTCTTCCTTGGGGCAGGAAATGGTGATACAATATCTGAAAAAAAAAAAAAGTTGCTTTCCCTCAAAGCCTCTCCGTTTTGATGACAAAATTCTTTAATTTTTCCAGAAAAGGTTTCTTGCAGTAAGATTATTCTGAAAAAGAGGTAGTGTAATTTGTTTTAATTTTGGTTCTTTTCATGCTTTTAGAGAGCTGTAATTAAACCTCATTACTTTGCAGTATCTAATAGGCAAGGCAGTTAAATTATAAATTTTGTCAGGTTACAATTGCACAATGACCAATGAATAAAAGAAAGATTTCAACCATAATTTGATGCTCTACTGATAGCCAACTGAAATCTTAGTACAGAATAATTGCTCCAAAGAAACATTTAAACTCATTCTTTCATGTGAAAAACTGGAGGGGTTATAAAGATAAAAAGATATAGATATAAATATTTCTATATACATACATATAAAGATGTAATAAAATTTTAAATTCCTCTCCACATCCTTAAGGATGAAATCTATGAAAAATATAATGTAGAAAATGTACTTGAAAGATTTTAAACTATACCATCTTTTGGACTGGCACATTTTAAATGAAAAAAACAAAACAAAACAAAACAAAAGGCAGTACAGAAAAAGCCTGCAATATTTCAAAATTGGCTTAGTGTTTGCTCCTTATCACAGTGGGATGTTCTGAATACCAGTAGCCATGAGAATAATATGTAATGGTTCAACATTTATTTTCATGGCATGTTTTCAATTAGTTTTTATCTTCCCCTTCAGCTACCCATTTGCAAGGAGAGTAACTGGATCTGGAGAGACAGGGAATATGTGATATGTCTTTCTATATTTAGCTCTATCCATTTAATTCTTTTATTATCCCTACAACAAAAATGTGGTTGGTAGGTATATTCATTTCCACATTAGTTAGTGTTACTTGTTATTTTGGGAAGAAGACAATAAATAGGGTCAACTCTCCCTCAAATTTCAGAATTAATAATTAACACCCCTAATCAGATTCTATATGATTTTGATCAAGGTCTGCAATACAATACACATTAGTAGAGCTAAACTTGTATCTCCAATTGCTATCCATAATCTATTGAAAAAAATAAAAATCATTGTAAGCTACCACTTGAAGCATTGTGTGATCTGTCCCTAATGTGCCTTTCTAATATTTTCCATAAATGCTCCCCTTCATTCATTTTAGCTTTCAGTAAAATTGGATTCCTTTCTGTTCTCTAAACAAAATTCATGTTTTCTTATTATATCATCATTTATTTTCTGTTCCTTATCTTGAATGATCTTCCTTCTATAATGTTTGTCAGTTTCTGATCATGGTTTAGCTTAGATACTTGCCCCCTCAATGAAACTTTCTTTGACTCCCTCTATTCCAAGGGATGTCCTCTTCTGAAATAACATAATACTTTCCCCTTTTCACTGCCCTTTTCAGTTATGCCTATTATAATTATTTGAACACAAGTACAATCTTCAATACTAGACTAGAAGCCTTATGAAAACAAAATCTGTATTTCGTTCTTTTAATCCCAACTGTGCTTTGCTCTGGTGAATTGAATTGAATATTAGAGAAAAAAAGTGTTTACATAGAGTTTAATGAGAAAGAAAAAAAAAAAAGCTAAGTTCAGGGGCTCTGAGACAATTCCTTGAAGAATTATTATGTTTAATTATCTCTTGAAGGATGAGTAGGATTAAATTATGAGAAAAAATAAGTGGGAGAGAAAATATTCCAGACAAAGGGAATGATATGACCAAAAGAAATTTTACAGAATTATAGAAAATGTTTGACGAACAGTAAGAAGTCAGGTTTAGATAGTATAGGTCCTAGTACCTAGTAAACATTAACCATTTATGAAAAGTGCCTACTATGGACCAAGCACTTTCTTGATACTGAAGATACAAAGAAAAAACAAAAGCTTTTTATTGGAAAGACAATAATAACAGATATATACAGAATCAATAGAGAGAGAACAAACACAAATAAATAACAGCTACCATATCTTGAACACAATAGAAAACTTAAAAAAAATGTTTATTACATTTAATTTGATAAAGTCATTAATATTTGATTGGAGACAAACCATGACATGGTTTGAAAGGTAAACTAAGGCATTCAGAATTTATCTTAAGAAAGAAATTTCCTGGACATATCCAAGAAGAGACAGGATGACTATTGGTCAGTAATGTTGTAGAAGTTTCCTTTTTTTCAGTTAGAGATAGAAGTAAGTAGTATCTTAATATCCGAATGGCTAGGACTCCTGTAATTATATTGGTTTTTAAAGAAGTGATCATCATTATGGATAATAAGTTTAGGAGAATTCATCATTGCAACTCATTCTTCTTGTGGTCATGATCTTTCTGCATCAGCTACCATATTTTATCACCATTATGCCATTAGAATTGGTATATGATTTTGTGCCATATTTCTGTCTTGCAGACATAATCTATGTTATGAATAAAGTATGAAAGAAATGCAACAATTAGCTCTAGAATGACCTTGATAAAAATACCCTTTCCTATTGGTAGCCACCAACTCAGGTCATTTCTATGCAATTTCCAAATGCTTTAAGATGTTCAACAAGATTTAAAGGCTATACTTTGACAATTTGAAAGACAGTATTGCATAATAGTTTATAATCCCAAAGACTCCCTTCCCCTCTCCCTCTCTTCCCTCCATTGCTTCCTTCCTTTCTTTTTTATCTCTTTTTTCCTTTCTCTCTTCCTCTTTTCTTTTTCTTTTCCTTCCCTTCCTCCTTCTATCCCCTTCCTTCTTTCTTTCTTTCTTTCTTTCTTTCTTTCTTTCTTTCTTTCTTTCTTTCTTTCTTTCTTTCTTTCTTTCTTTCTTTCTTTCTTTCTTTCTTTCTTTCCTTCCTTCCTTCCTTCCTTCCTTCCTTCCTTCCTTCCTTCCTTCCTTCCTTCTTCCTTCCTTCCTTCCTTCGGGACTTGATTTCTTTATTTACAAAATGAATGTCAAGGGCTAGATCATATTTAAGATCTCTTCTATATTTAATTCTATGATTTCAAGTTAGAAACAGACAAATTGCAATTATGGGGGAAGCTTAAATATTGGGAAATCACCATACTAATGAAGTTAGCATATGTCCTGATTGATATATGACACAGCAAATTGATGGAGGAGAAAATTCCCTCTACTAATGGAGATTACAGTCTACTCTGTAATTTATAGTTTCAGAGGGTTGCCAAGAGTACTGAGAATTCAAATGATTTGTCCAGGGTCACATAGCCAGGAGGACTCAGAGTTAAGACAAGAACCTAGATCTTTCTGTCTCTGAGGTCAGCTCTTTATCCACTGTACTATGGTTGTCTCTCAAATGTGTTATTATTTTTTAAAAATAATACAACCTAATATTTGATCTAAGAATGTACTTTCTGACTATCTGGAATCTTTCAACTTGACTATTAGGAGGTATGATCAATATTTCTGAGATAAGTACATGTTTAGAAAAATGTATAAAAATTGGGAACTTTTCAACAGAGTTAACATAATCATATGAATTGATAGAAATGCCATCCCCCCCCCCCCGATAACTAACATACAAACCAACACCATGAAATCTCAAAAACTTTCTTCATCTCTAAAGAGATGCATTCTATTACCCATATGATATACTTCCCTTTAACGTATCAGTAGACAAAGATGAAAGGCAGCATAATGTGCTCTATAGGGCATTAGACTTATAGTCAGGAATTTGGGGGTTCAAATCCTGTTTCTTATACTTATGGATTATGTGTCTCTGTGAAGTCACTTAAGCACTCTGTGCCTCAGTTTTTCTAAAATGAGACTATTAAAATTAATGAATATTAATGTTCAACTCTAAGTCTAATATTATACAATTGACAGTTCAAAAAATGAAAGAAGTAAAATATGCCTTCACTTATTGTCATTAAAATAATTCTCACTGATTAAAAACTAAAAGAATGCCAAAACGCAAATATCATGGAAAGAAGCATGTCTTTTTCTGTCACAATTGAACATATGGACAGCAACTTGAGTAGCATTCACTCTGGATAAAAAGGATAAGCATATGTACTTATAAATAAATCCATATATGAGTACACATACATATGCTAAGATTAAGTACAAAAGGAAGATTAGGCTCATAACATAATACAAAATTTGTGAATTAAAATTTTATGTGTGTTACTACTACTATTAGAATGTGTCTGATTGAAACCAAATTACTTTAATTTCAATGTCATGCCCTTTAGTAGGTAGAACTGTTGTTTGAATTTTCCCCCAAAGATGAATGAGAGAATGAAAAAAAAAGATTTACTAAATACTTACAGTATGCCAGAAATAATGCTGAGAATTGAGTATATAAATAGAAGCAAGCAAAGCTGTCCCCATCCATAAGGAACAATGAAGGAAGATAACCATGAAGGGGAAATATAAAAGGTTAGTGGGAAGGGTGGTAAATCCTGAGGTAGATTTTGGAAATGGATAGGAAGTAAGTTGGTGGCCTCTTTCCTGGAAAGGTAAGATAAAAGTTCACTTGTCAGAGTACAGAGTTCAAAGGTTCTGGGTGGGGATTGAAAACATGTAAGGAAGATGAAACACCTAGTATGAGATTAGAAATATCTGGGAAGTGTGCAATGCTAATATATGAAATTTCAATCTATAAAACTGGAGAATCTGGAGAATCTTAGTTCAACAAAGTAAATTGCTAGACATGGCAAAACAACATAGAAACTGACTTGCCTTCTTCATGGAGGTAGTTTCACTTTGTCTTTAAATTTTACTATTTCTTATCTATGTGATAGATGTAAATTCTGAACTCAGGTAATGCCAACAGAGAGAGGTCTGGCAAATCTTAAAAGGAAAACAGAAATGTCTAACATGGTTACAAGAAAATCAACTCTTACTGCAATTACTATTATTTAAAATATGTAAATGATACCTCTTAAAATTTAGACAATAAGCATATCCTCCATGTTTTTCTAAAGATTAACAAAGCATGAGCATTTGCTTCAATATAGGAATACATACATAATAGCCATGTGCTTAACAAATCTTTAAAAACTAGAATAATGTTATTTTTTGTGTATGACTAAATTATATATATATATATATATATATTCCAAAAGGTCTATAGAATTTGTTGACTTGCATTCATATTAATAAAATGGTAATTCCAGAACATTTTTGAAAAACATTACTTTTTACTCAATAATAAGCTATGAAGTGATATAGGAACATTAAAAATATTGTAGCAATAAGGAATATTAAGGACATTGTTCATGTTTTTTTTTTAAGAAATTGATGATCAAAACCAGGAGATAATGTGGTGAAAGTATGAGATGGTTGATGGACAGCTGAATTATAATATTGATAGCTTACACACACACACACACACACACACACACACACACACACACACACATAAAAGTGAAAGGAAAACTTCCATTTTGGCAGAATGGTAAAGTGCTATATTTGAGTCAGGACACCTGGATTTGAATCTCATTGAATCTCATCTCAGACAATATGCTTGGTTGCTCATTTGCATCCATTCCACATTTTTTAATTTGCAATATGTCTTTAAAATTTTATGCATACTTCATGAAGAAAATCTATCTCTTACTGGGTCAATGAGAAAAGTTGACAGAGTAAGTATCTATCTACTGAGAAAAGAGATTGAATTGAGAACACAGCAGCTTTGGTAAATGATGGCATCATTAAAGTCTAGAAATGCCCTGCTAAACAAGTTTATTAGGAAGATTTCCTTTGTTAGGCCAAATGAGTTATGTATTTAATTTTTTTAAAATGAAAAGCCTGCCATCTTGCCTTGACAGTCCTGTTGACATGAAAGGGTAGCATTTATTATTCTCCCTTCACAGTAAGCAGAAACTGACAGCAGTCAGAAAATAAACAAATTTAATCCATGTGGTTTTGCCTTAAAGCAACCTTAACTCCAGAAGGGGCTGTTGATACTGCTGTTGCGTAGGAAGCCTGGAGCAGTGGGCTTAACTTATGCCCTTATTAGATATTTAGGATAATGATCATATTGAAATCACAGGGCCACTGTGACTATGTTGTTCCTCAAGTTCTGAAACGGAAAGACAACACACAGTGGGAAACAATTTTAATGACATTGAACTTTTATATTCAATTATCTATACATGAAAGCCATAAACAGTCAAAAGAAGAAAGTAGGTATGTATGTATGGAGAAGGAGAGATTTGAATTAAAGAGTCTTTTTGCCTCAAAAATAAACTAATATTTAACACTAAAATTTCAGTTTAGGGTATCAGTTTAGATACAGAATGGCAGGTCCAGAAGTGTATTTGGTTATACTAATAATGTTTTATTTCCAGGACCAAGAATTAATTTAATGATGGAAAATGGCACAAATCTGACTTCAGATTATTGACTACCAGGTATAATAGATACAGTAATGATTAAGAGTCTTTCAACAGATATTTCCAATGCTAAATTGATTCAAATCCTCCAATCTAAGAATGCTTCTGTAGGACAAAAGATTTAAAAGGATACATTCAGGGTCCTATTGTAAGGGCCAATTAAGAATGTTATTCTCACAGGAGACAAGAATATGTGAAGTGAACAAACATTTATAAAGGGACTACCATAATTCCAATTATTGTTCTGGTGTTGTTATTTAGTTGTTTTGGTCATATTTGACTCTTTATGACCCTGTTTAGGGTTTCCTCGACAAAGATATTGGAGTGGTTTGCCATTTCCTTCTCCAGCTCATTTTACAGATGAGAAAACTGAGGTAAAAAAGGATAGATGGCTTGCTCAGGGGCACACATTAAGTATTTGGACCTGGATTTGAACTGATGGAGAGGAGTCTTAATTCTAAGTTCAGTGCTCTATTTCCATGTCACTTCAATCCACCATTCTAAGAGCTTTCTAAGTATTATCTCATTTGATATTTGAATATTGACTTTTGAATACTGAATTTGATGAATAAATTATATTTTGAATAACAATAGATCATTCCATATTCTATACAGTCCCACTGGATTATTCATTTTGACTTGAGTAGAGTAATAAAAAAATCCAAACTAAAATCTTGACAGGAGTGACTTTGCAATATTTTATTCACGTTATAGAAATATGATCTTTTATATACCCTTTGATAAAAATAATTAGGATACTTTAGTTGAGTAACAGGTAACTAGTGGATTGGTAATATACTGCTTAGAAAAGTGACATTCTTTAGCACATAATATCACAGAACTGTTGACTTGGGATGGATGGAAATCATATGATCATATACTTAAAATCTTAGAGGTTATTTAGCATGAACTCCTTCATTTTTCCAATGAGGAAGCTGAAGTTCAGAAACAGTAAGGACTTGCCAACAGTTTACAATTAACAGAAACCTGATAGGAATGGGTAATACACTGAGATGATAGAGTCAGGATCCAAAAATATCACAACATATTAGTCTATTGGGTAAAATCTTATTAGATGAAGCCAAATGCAAATGTATTTGAATTAGTTAAATGAGTTAAAAATAAGCTTCAGAAATACAAAACAGGAAAAACCACTGTTAAATAGTAGTCTGACAATAAACATTTATGGCTTTGAAAATCGTACAAATGGTAGGATATGGTACTTAGCATAATGCCTGAAACATAGTAGGAACTTAATACATATTTATTGATTGATTGACTATGGCAACCCAAAATGGACTCCAATGAGAAAATCAAAGCATCTAGGAATAAAAGTCCTGCTGGTCAGATGACTTCTGTTGTCTATCCTTGTCACACCATAGCTGTAGTATTGTTCAATTTTGAGTGCCACAATAAGAGAAAGGCATTAATAAGCTCAAGAAAGTTCAGAATAGTTAAGGGGTTGAGTCAGTGTAATATAAGAACTGACTTATAGAACCTGAGATCTCTAGTTTAGAGGAAAAAAAGATTCAAAGGAGGGAAGGAAGCATTCACCAAGTATTTTAAATGGATTCCATTTTTTTTTTTTGGACCCAGAAAGCAGAACCAAAAATAAAGAGAAGATGAAAAGGGGCAAATTTAGGCTTGGCATAAGAGGGAGAATCCTAAAAATTAGAGGCAAGCAAAAAGGGAATGTGCTGTTTTGGAAATCAGTGAGATTTCCCCCTCAATGAAATTCTTCAAGTCCCTATGACTATTTGTTGGATGAGTGGTAATAGGGATCCTATTAGGTGTGTGATTGGATGTGATGGTTTGCTGATAAATATTGAACAACTGACTTTCCATAAAGTCTGACATACCTTTAAGTTTAATTTGGATTATTAACATTTCCCCATGAATTTCTTAAGTATAGAAAATCACAATCAATAACAATATCAATATAACAAATCAAACCCTTGATAGCATCTGCTAATTTCCAAGGTAAATTATTTCAATCTTGTACCAGCATATCCCTGATTGCCACGTGGCAAAGTTGAGACTTGAACCCAGGTCTAGTGATTCCAAAACTCAAGTACTTTTATACCACATTACTGGCCCAAAAAAGTTACCCATTCTGGCTCCATGTTGTTTACTGCTAAGCCAAGAGGGGATGCTATGGCTTGAAGACTTTCCCTGGCTCCTTACAGTGTTAGTGGTACATCCCTACGCAGAAGATGTAAGCAAGCAATTGTAAAAAATGGTTATCTATGCAACTACATGAAATAGTTTATAAAACTTGGAATTGAGGGACTGAATTCAAATCCTGCTTCAGATATACAGGCAAGTCCCTTAACCTCAGGTTCAGTTTCTTCATCATAAAAATAAAAATAATAAAAATATTTATCTCAACAGTATTTTTGCAAGGAACAAGTGAGATACCAAACAAAAAAGCACACTGTATGTTAGTAACTATTATTTTAAAATTTTATTATATTAAAGCACTTCCAAAACAATACAAAAGATGATTGCCCATGAAATTGCAAATCTACTATGTATAACATGCTATTTTTTAAAATATGTAATAAAATTATCCTTTTTCCCCCTTCCCCTCCCACCTTAGAGATGGTGATCATTAGACACAAATAGGTATATATACATAAATTTTTTCTATACATACTATTATTTATCAATTCTTTCTCTGGATATGGGTAACATGTAATTTTTTTTTTTTTTACCTCTGATTTACCTTTACCTTTTTAATTTCACCTCTAATTTTCCCTCTTCCTTAAAAGGTAACATATCAAAGAGTCATAGTTTTTGAGCTAGGATGAATTTTTAAATGTATGTCCCAAAGGCTCTGGTCCTGTACTTATGTAGAAATCAGTCTAAAAAGGAGTGTCTTACTTAATTGTTAAGATTCTAGATTCTCTGTACTCTGCACACAAAGTGTACTCAAAGGGAACAGGGTTCTCCCCTTGGTCAAGGAAAGGCAAGGACAGCAGAGAAGTGATCTTCTGGGATACCTTGATATAATGTTGAAAAAGCCCCCCTTTTTTTGGAGGCAGAGAAAATGCAGCCCTTAATATTGGAACTTCTCTTAATCATATTTTCTTCAATTTCTTCATTTGTCAAATGAGTGGAGAAGGAAATGGCAAAACACTCCAGTATCTTTGCCAAGAAAACCCCAAATGGGGTCATGAACAATCAAACATGACTAAAATGACTGAACAACAAAGATGTTGTAATTTGCTATGTATGATATTTGGGAAGATTGAGTTATAAGATTCAATTTGATTCAATTAGATCTAACTCAACTTTTTAAGGATTTATTAATCACCAACTAAGTATAAGGCCCTGTACTTATATTCTAATAGCAAAAAAACATTTACAAAAAATGTTCTCAGATTCCTCATCTACAAAAAGTAGGTGGTGAAATAATGGTTACTGGGATCTCTAGAACTGTGATCCAAAGATCCTAAGAGAATATAATATCTGGGCTAGGAACTTAGTACTCTTATTTCAGAGTGAGGAAACTCCTTTATCCCATGCAAGTTGGCACCTTCTCTGTAACTTATAGTCTTTAAAGAGTTATTTTTTAGAGCACTAAGAAATGAGTGCTTTGTCCAAAGTTATATAGCTGGTATGGACTTAAATCCAGGTATTCTTGGCCTCAAAATTCTTTATCTATTCTATTCCACCCAATTACTCTATAATAACCACTGTTGGCTGGGACCATAACAACTTTTACCCACATTGTGTCCCCAGAGGCAGCCATGATTCCTGGTCCTAATAGTGTCAACAAGTAGATTATATTTGAAAAATAAATACAAAATATACACAGACAAATGAAATGCAAAGTAATTTTAAGGTGAGAACAATGAACAATTGGCAGAATCAGGAACACCATTTCATAGAAGTGGCAGATGATTTGAGCTTTGAAAGCATTATTTTAAATTACTAATTTGCAGAACAGATCAGATTCATTCATTCTTCTTTCATTTTAATGAAATTTTCTTTTGGCCAGAAGAGATACAATTTGAGGTCACCCTACTGGTTTGTCCTTTGGAGAGTTTCCAAATACCTTTGGAGAGGTAGGGAGGTTGCCTGAGCTAGGAGAAATGGAATGAAAGTAGCCTGACCCTTTCCTGGTACCTCTCACATGGGATTACATAAAATTCTCCAAGCAATGTTCTTTAGGTTTTGAGTTCCATTTTGTCCTGGCAAAATGAATACATCTATCTAATTCAGATGATAATGATTAACAAAATTGTTTCAACCTTTGTCTCTCACCCTTCAATTCCTACTCCCCTTCCCAGACATATTTAGAGTAGATATGTGTTAGCCTCCTACTTCAAAGGAAAGAACAGATCCATCATCCATCCATCATGCACTCACTCTTTTCCTAGGATCACAAACGGAGAGAAAGCTCAGATTAGATGGACATTTTGATGATTTTGTCCTTCAGGCTTCTCCAGAACCATGTTTTAGCAACAGTCCTCTTTCTCCTATGCTCTCTCCTTTATTCCTGTTTCCATTATTACTTAACATTTGCAAACATGTTCAGTTTAAAAAGAAAAAAGACAAAACAAAACAAAACAAAAAAACCCAAGAAAACTTGATTCAACTAACTTTTATGCATTTCTCTCCCATTCACTGAAAATCTTCTGGGGGGAAAATCATTGTCTAACCTCAATGTCTCTATCTCCTTTCCTTTAGACTCTTTTCTTCAACTCCTTGCAATCTCATTTTCACAATTATTATTCTACCAAAACTTTTCTCTCAAATAATGACTTATTCATCATAATTTCCAATATTCTTTTTACTTCAATTTTAAAAAATCAATGTCTTATAACAAATTATTCTTTGAACTATTCCTCTCCTCTGTTTTACCTAATGATTTCCCCTTGAAACTATATTAAAAGAGAAAAAGGAAATACCAAACTCTCACAATATAGTCATATTGTATATTTGATATTCTTCATCTATATTTTGCTACCTCTTTAAAAAAAAAGAAGGGAGATATATTTTTTCAACTCTATTGCAGCCAGGTTTGTGTTATAAGTAAATGGCATTCAGTTTAATTATACTAGCCTTTCTGCTTACCCAATGGTCATTTTAAGTCCTTATTCTCCTTGACTTTTCTGAAGCATTTAACACTACTGAACACATCCTCCTTCTAGATAGACTCAGTTTCCCTAACTTGTGAAATACTACACTATCTTGACTACCCTAGCTATTTTCTTATTGCCTTCTCTTTTCTCTCAATGACTCCCTTTTTGGGTTCTGTTTTCTCCTTTCTAGCACTACAGAGAGGGCCTCATTACCACTACAGGAGTATCCTAAGAGGCCTTCCCACCTTCAGTCTGTCTTCTCTCCAATATAGCCTTCAGGAAGAAGCCATACTGATTTTATACGAACATATATACACAGTACAGTTGCCATTCTTCTTTTAAAATATATTCAGTAGCTTTTTATTATTTGCTAAGAAAAGCTGAATCTCCCTTGTCTGGTATTCAAGACTTGCCACAATACTTTTCTAATCGTTTACTGAACTATCTTCCCTCTTTGTATTCTACCATGAAGGCAAAAGTTTATTTTTTTATCCCCAAACATAGCCTGACATTTCCAAACCTTAATGACTTTGCAGATTCTATTACCAATTCCTGGAGTATCTTCCTTTCCCCTCCTAAGTTTCATTTGAACCCATTTTTAGAGCAAAACTAAAAGTTTTAGTTTCAAAAGGCCAAGGTCTCCCACTGTATTCAGGATCATTGCTAGTCATCTTGACCAATGTCTTGCCAATAGACCCAGTCTTATTCCTCAGAATAAGACTGATGACTCTGCACAACTGTGCCTCACTTAAATTCAATTCCCTTGCAAGTCAAATTATAATCCTCCAGATAACAATGGTTTTCTTTGAGAATTTTTTAGAGCCTGAGTAAGCAAACTATTACCTTTGGGCCAAATGAAGCTCACCAACTGCTTCTGTATGACCCATTCTTAGCTCACAGGATGGATTAAAACGGCAAGCAAGCTCAATTTGGTCTATGTGCTGTAGTTTGCAGAATCCTACTTTAGAGTTTTATTACAATGCAACTCCCAGTTAAGATAAAAATATGAAAAATTATAAAGGAAACCAACTTTTTCTCATAAACAATAGCAATTGCAACCACATCAATAATATAAATAAATATAAATTTACTGTATAGCTAGTACTAGCTAGCATTTATATATCACTTTAAGATTTACAAAATATATACAGGTATTTCACATTTGATTCTCATAACTCTTGAATGTAAGTGCTGTTTTATACACACACACACACACACACACACACACACACACACACATATGGAGAAGGAGAGGAAAGCAAGAAAGGAGGGAAGAGAGGGGAGAGGAAGAGAGAGAAAGAAGGGAGGAGGAAAGACAGACAGACTACACAAAGAGACAGACAGAGAGGAAAATATTGGAAAAGGCCCTGAAATAGAATAAAGGTAAAGAAAAAAGATAAGAAATGGAAAGAAAAGGATGGCCAGAACCTGTGAAGGTTAAGAAAGAGGTCTCATCAGGGAAGCTAGAGTGAGTTTCATAAATGAGTCAGATACCTGTTATTGCTGGGAGAAGAACTGTATAAGGGATGCTAGTACAAACCCAAGAAAATATGCTTGGAGCTGGCTAACACTGGGGAGAGTAGCCCCAGGGAAGTCAATGAAAGCTCCAATAAACACTCCTAAAACCAGCAGGTGCCCTGAAGGAGGACTCTCCAGGGTAGCAAGCCATTGTGAACTCTGATAATCAGGGCATAAAGCCAAATCCTGTCCTTAGCCTATGGGAACAGTGCCCAGGAGAGAACCAGCCCCAACAGAGAATCAGTGACAGCTTGTCCACTGTTCTGAGGACTATTAGCTACAGTAGGAGACAGGGTTACACAGGAAACAGAAGAGAAACAAAACTAGATACCTAGCTTTGAAAAAGGGCCTTATAGGAGTCTTGAGACCTGTGTGATTTCAAGTACCTAAATGTGATTTCACAACTAAGAAAAGAGTCAACTCCTCCAAGGAATGGGGAAGGAAAAGGAGACATTTAATTTGTTGAGAATCATGGTATCCTAGGAATTTCTTTCTTATTCTGGGAGGGATATTATAGTTAAAAGAGGTGAATTGAAGTTATCATTCAGAGTAGACTTTTAAAAGAGTGAAATAGGAATTAAGGCAGGGGTTGGGTCTTTGTATCAGTCACATTACCAGAACAACAGTGACAACAACAGTCACACTTCAGAGGTTACAGGACCAAATAATGTCTACCCAACTCATCCAAAAGTATGAAAGTGGATAAATACTGATCCTGGCCAAAGTTCTAATTCAAGAAGTGAGGTTGGAAATAAGAGTTGATAGAAGAAATCCCAAATAAAGGGAATAGAACAAGGAAATAAACTCAGGAGATAGAGAAAAAGCAAACCACAAGTACAAAGAAATAAGTGAAAACAAATATTCATGTTATGTTAGTCATTTCTGACTTTGTGTAACCCTTTTGTAGTTTTCTTGGCAAAGGTATTGGGAAGTTTTGCTCTTTCCTTCTTCAGTTCATACAGATGAGGAACTGAGTCAAACAAAGTCCAGGATCACATGGCTACTCAGAGACACATCTGAGAAGAGATCTGAACTCACAAAAACAAATATTCCTGATTCCTGGCCCAGCAAGCAGAATATCCACTGTATGATTTAGCTTCTCAGGAAGACTTTTGTTCAAATCTGGTCTCAGACACTTACTAGCAATATGGTTTAATCAGTTTTCTCATTATAAAATGGGGATGTTGTGAAGATCAAATGTGATAATAATTGTAAAGCACTTAGCACAGTGCCTGATATATAATCAACTCTTTGTAAATATTAGCTAGTATTATTATGGCAAGAATTATATAAATTCTATTACTCTCAGCACCTAACACTGTGTTTTGTTGCAGTAGATACACTGTAAATAAATGGTAGATTTTTTGGGGGAGGAAGTGGAAATAAATTTCATATTAACTATTTAATCCTATGTAATATTCAAAGTGGTAAATTTGATGCAAACATGAATAAATTTCACATATATATCCTTACATACATGTATAGTTCATATTCAATTGAACCAGCTGCAACATATCAACAAGATTAATAAATATTTAGTTCAAGGAAAATGGGAAAATGTAACAAGTCAAAACCTGTCCCAAGAAAATATATCCAGATGGACATGTAAACATTTTTAGATAGGACATTTTAGATATCCTAAAGCTAATGCAAACAATTTCTGCTTGTGCTTCATGTTATTTTCAAAAATTCCAAATTTTATCACATTTAAAACTTACAAATCTTGAAGGAACCTCCAGAGGTCATTTAATATAAGTCCCAGGCTGCAAGCAAGATTATTCTTAAATGATCTATTATCAGTGTGATTTTAAAACATCCTTTGGGGAAGCCATTCCATAGCTCTCTTTAATAATCTCTTATAGTATCTGAAATCCCTACAGCTAGAATTTTCTTCTTCATTCCAAACCTCAATCCCTTATTTCAAATTCAATCTATTTTCTATTTTTCCTTCTGCAGTGGAGATAAAGAACAGCTACTTATTATATAATAACCTTTCATTTAAAGAAAGAAAATAAAAAAAAAAAACATACTATCAGCTCACTGCTGACAGAGGAGTATGGGGTGGGGGAAATACCTCCCTGGTATTTTAAAATATAAAATTATAGAAAAGAAGGCATCTGAATTGTTGGATTATTATATTAACACATCTTGGTTGGTGGATCACAGGATCATAGAATTTAGATCAGAAAAAGGTTTTAGACACTTTATAAACTAACTCCTTTTTAAATTGGGAGGACTATAACATAGAAGGGATCTACCCAAAATCACCTAGGTAGTAAAATAACAGAGTCCATGTTAAAACTCAGATCCAGCAACCTCTCCACTACACCATTTGAAAGCCATTGCAACTATCATAACTATTCATCATTTAAAAACACAAGAAGAAACATTTCCTTCAAGATATTGCAATGGTCACTAGACTAATAATAATACCAAGAAACAATGTTAGTTTCCCTCACACACAAACCATTAAATTTCTATATTGTAAATTTATTATAATTTATTGTACAATATTTTAATGTTAAAAATCTGTAATAGTCTGAAAGATTTTCAAGAACAGAAGTTCCATAGTACTAGAAAAAGATAAATGTTGTCCCCATACTTACACACACACACACACACACACACAACACACACACACAACACACACACACACACATATGTGCGTGAGTGTATGTTTGTGTATACATATATATGTATATATATGTATACACACACATAAATACAATTTAAGTACATGAGAGATATGCTAAACTAGATTCTTTTTAAGGTCTAGAAAGGTGAGGTAAAAGAAGGGCATTGAAAATTAAGGGAATCAGGAAAAGCTTCATGGAATAGGTGATTGTTTTACTTGGGAAGAGGGAAGGGTTTGTTCTCATTATTATTATAAAGAAAGCTAGGAAAGAGGCATCATATCTCTTGTCTTCTCTTACAGTACTGACATTTTTTTCAAAATCAAAATCCTTCACCGATTTTTTAGGACTAGCCTTTCCAAAAATAATCTTGCCATATATTAGGGACATTTATGATGGTTAAGATTTATTAATTACTTTTCATTCACAAGTATGAGTTATTTAGAATTTCTCTAATGAGTTGTCTTTTAAGAATATGCCATGAAAAGTATGTGGACTTACCAAATCCATTCATGGTAGGCTGGTACATTAATCACTCTAGATAAAACTAATCTGAGTCCAAAGAAAGCTTTTAGGTTGCAGAGATTCCTTTCTCAGACAAATCCTCTTAGAGATTTTACCTCTTCCATAAAGTTAGACAGAATTTCAGCTATTACACAAAAACTATTTTAGAGCTTTTGAGCAAGTGAATTGACTTTTCTTTATTCTGTAAAAGAAGCATAATAATTATCTGCCAGAAATAAATGTTGACATAAAAAATAAAATGACCAGAAATGTAAGATGACCTCAGTATTAAGAGCTATTAGTGGTCACAAAATTATATTCTATTATATGAAAATATTTATTCCTTACTTCCTTGTTAGCAAAAACATAAAGTGGTCCTTTTTTCCCCCTTAGATAGTAATATAATATATAATTTTATGTTATATATTTTAATATATTTATATATAATATATATTTTTGTTATATATATATATGTTAATATATATTTTTTGTTAAGATATATAATTTTTGTTAAGAATTGTTCTTTTGAGTTTCATGTGTCATGGTCAAGAACATAAGGTAAATTGTATTTTTAAATTTTATTTTATTTTTAATTTATGGAGTAAAGTAAGCCTTTCCAAAATAGTACAATAATAAAAGTGATTATATAAGTGAAACTGAAAATTTACTAGGCTCAACTTACTATTCTTTTCAAATACACAACAAAATTATCATGCAAATTTCTTTTTTTCCCTTATCTCCCCTAACCTCTTCCCTAGAGATGGCTACCATTAGACACAAAGAAATGTGTGTGTTTGTATGTATGTATATATGTAAAATTATATTTTGAAGTTTTTTATTCTCAAAAAATCTTGCCATATATTAGGGATATTTATGGTGGTTAAGATTTATTAATTACTTTTCATTCACAAGTATGAGTTATTTAGAATTTCTCTAATAAGTTGTCTTTTAAGAATATGCCATGAAAAGAAAACATAGAATGTATCACCAGAAAAAATCCTTTTCTACCCCAGCTCCTTCAAAAAATCCTGACAAAAAAAATCATTACTGAGCACATAGAGAACCTTTCCAATATTCAATGAAGTTTAATTAATGATGGCAATATCTATATTGTAGAAATTCTAGGATAATAACAGTAATACCGAAAAACATTTGATATACTGGTACTTACTACATACATATTTATTTGAGATGTGTTGCCTTTAGACACAGAAGATCTAGATTCAAGTATTAACTCAGTTCTTCATAACCTATGTGACCTTGAAAAAGTCACCTCAATTCTCTGAGTTGCAGTATCTGATTCAACTAGAGAAGAGACTAAATGACCTCCTAAAGTCAGCTCTAAAATCAGTAATCCAGTGACAAATTAAATAAACCAATAAGGCACAGCAAAAGTCTGGCTACAAGCCATTTTTGGATTCTCTTTCTCAGTCTCTTTCCCCTCTCTGTCTTTTCTCCTAGCTTCCTGTTAAAAAGAAGGAAACAAACACTTCTATAAAAAGAGCAGAAGTTTCTTCACTTTTAATCTATTTGTAGAACCACAAGTTAGCAGTGACATTAACATTTCAATGTGAACCATCCTGAGAAGGACCACACTGGGAAATTTCTACCAAGCTAGTTAGAGGGCTTTAAAGATAGAATCTTGCTGTTTCTAATCGTACCTCTCCAGCATCATGGGTTTTGTTCCTCACTGTTGTGATATTTCATTTATAGAATATATAATATATGTACATGGCTCACTCAAAATGTTTTTTCAATGTTCATTTTAAAATAGACTAAATGCCTAATGTGAAAGTGAAAGCTTTCAAAAAATCAGACTCCATAAAAATGGACAAAAATGGATTTTATCTCAGATAGATTTGGGAAACCCAAATGAGAAAATAAAAAAAATTCAGGACTGTTGAGAACATCTATAATCATTCAAAACATCCATAATATTCACTGTTCCATAAACAGTTTTTGAATTTGCTTATTTTTATTTACTACTTAGAAATCTGAATAAAAAGGAGATCTGCAATTATCTGTTTCTTTATTGTGTCCTATAAGCCACATTTCACATGAAATTTTGGAAAAGATAAAGAATGAAGCAGAATCCTCCAATTAACCTCTTTGGTGTTGACAAAAAGACTGAATCATCTCAGTCAGTTTCACCAAAATAATAACAACACTATATTCAATCATTATATTCAAACATCATATTGTCATATTGTCATATTGGCCTGGTATCTTTCTCTCAAAAGCTCAGAGCATTTACCCTCTAACATCTAATATGTAGAATTTCATGTAACAGGAGAGATTTAAAGATGCCTAAAAGTCATTTGAAGCTGAGAAAATCAATGGAAAGAATCCATAAAAAGCTATTTTTGATTAAAATGCATACTTTCAAACTAAGTCTTTGTAGATGCTTTGATTTAATACTGTTACAAAGTTCTTATGAGCAATATTAACAGTTTTCTGGGGGTTTCATTACTCAAAGAAGTTTACAAATGGCATGTCATCTGTATTTTCTCCTAGACAATACATTAATTCATTAATGATAAATAAAAATACATTATTAATAGTTCTCCCTTTATTAATTCTATAGAGAGCTCATTGCCCTTCAATAAGATTCCTTTTTTTCTTCAGTTACAAGAAAGATGTGGGTCATGATTGGATCTATTCATCTATATTTACTTCTTGGGCTCTGTTTTTGATTGATCACCACAAGGCAACTCTATGTAAGAAATTTTTCTATTTCTATTGCTTTTAGTTATAGGTAATATTAACGAGAAATTGAACTTTAGAAGTTTTTAATTGTATAATAACACACAAAAAGACCATTGAATAGAAAAAGTAGAAAAAGAAAGGGGCCTGTATTTGTTGATTGTTCAAAGGAAAATCTTGGATTTAATGACATCCTTTTAATATTCTGAAGGTTGATTTCATAATGGTCTGCAACTATTTCAAGGATCCCTATTTAGAATATGGTAAATACTAAGAAGAGAAAACAAAAGGAAAAAGGCATTGTAATTACAAAATGAAGCTTTATTTTTGGTGTGTAATAATCAAGAGGAATTTGTTATAGAATATTAAGAGCTGGGGGTAGGGGTGGGGTGGATTTTCAGATGTAAACTAGTTACAGAATAATAGAGTCTCCATGGCCACTGATTCTAATTTATATTTGAAAACAAGCAATACCTTTATTGGAATAAATTGAACATGTGCCTCTGAAGATCTCTAGTGTTGGAAACCCATGATCTTCCAAGGTAGTCCCTTCTTCCCTGAATGGCTTTAGTTATCAAGGACTTTTCCCTGACATGACTTAACTTTGTAATTCTTGGATTGTTTTTAGCTCTCCCTGCCTAAGGTGAACAGAACAACTATAATTTTGCTTCCAAATGAATACCTTTTAAATTCCTGAAGCAGCTCTGAGCATTTTCTCCTGTAGGTTGAATACTCCTATTTCTTTCAGTTCAGTATTATATTATATTACAAGATCATAGATTTTAGAGATGCAAGCAACCTTGAAGATCATCTGGTTTAGCTTCCTTATTTTAGAGAACCAGTAATTGAATATCTTTGACCTAAAGATGGGGAAATCACTCATCCAATATAATATTAGCTAGCTAATCAGCTAAGATTTGAATGCTAAATTCTAAGTCTCCTGGGTTTTCTATTATAAATAATTCTTAATGGCAAAATTGTTAAGCACCAGAGTTGATTGCTGACAAGTAGGGAAATGATATAGAAGGAAAATTGGCTTTGAGTTTGAAATTAACACTGCAAGGAAGAAGTATGATAGAGGGATAAGAGTGCTAAACTTGGAAGCTGGAATTTGGGAGTTAAAGGATATGAGTTCAAATTCTACCACTTTTTGCCTTTTGTGGTCTTGTGTGAATTACTTAATCTTGTTGAAACTCAGTTTTTCAAAGCTAAAGATGAGGGAGTTGGATCTATTTTGTTTTTCTTGTAAAAGATTTTATTCTTTCAGTGTCCATGTTTTCTCATCATTGAAATGAAGGATCTGATTAATGCTCCTATGGCTTTAGAAGCAATGGTGCTATAACATCTTTAAATAAATGGAATACATTTACATTTTATAAATTTTTCAGTGACAATTTATATTTCTTTTGTTGTGAGATAAGTACCTCTGACATCTTAGTCATTCTAATTCCAGTGAAAACCATTTTTAATTTTTTTTCTTAATAACATAAACTTGATTTAGTATTTCTGCAGTTTTCCTGGGAATATGGCATTGAAGTTAACCGAAAAAGGCTATTTATCAAGAAAAGACATACTTGCTAAATGAAATGAGCAGAACCAGGAGATCATCATATCCCTCAACAACGATACTGTATGAGGATGTATCCTGATGGAAGTGGATTTCTTCGACAAAGAGAAGATCTAACTCAGTTTCAATTGATCAAGGATGGACAGAAGCAGCTACACCCAAAGAAATAACACTGGGAATTGAATGTAAACTGCTTGTATTTATGTTTTTCTTCCCGGGTTATTTATATCTTCTGAATCCAAATCTCCCTGTGCAACAAGAGAACAGTTCGGTTCTGCACACATATATTGTATCTAAGATCTAATGTAACCTATTTAACATGTATAAAACTGTTTGCCATCTGGGGGAGGGAGTGGAGGGAGGGAAGGAGGGAAAAAATCGGAACAGAAGTGAGTGCAAGGGATAATGTTGTAAAAAATTACCCTGGCATGGGTTCTGTCAATAAAAAGTTATTAAAAAAAGAAAAGACATATTGCTCCAGCTGAGGATAGATATTATCATGTTTTCCATGATTATTTAAAATGCATGTAAAATTGAAGCAAATGAACACTATTAAAATAAAATTTTAAACTATTAAAAATATGCAATAACAAGAATCATCTTCTCTAAATCTTATATGTGGTTGCATCATTGCTCTTCTTAGAAGCTCACATAGATTGCAAATTATATCTCAAATAAAATTACAATTCATTATTAGGGTTATAATAATTATAACTTACAATAGCATTTGTATAGTGTTTTAAGATTTGCAGAATACTTTATGAATATCACATTTTATTTTTTCATTGACCATAGGAGCTAGATACTATTATTATTTTCATTTTACAGAAGAGAAAACTGAGGCAGATAGTGGTTAAGTGATTTGCCAAGGTCACACAGCCAGTTATACCTGAGGGCAGATTTCAACTTAGATCTTCCTGACTCCAGTATCAGTTGCACTACCTAGCTACCTATAAATTATCAAAATATTTCTTCAATTCTCTCTAAACTAATGCCATCTTTTTGGAAATGCTATAATTTCTGGTAAGGTAAATCTACTGATTGATTACATTCAAATTGTTCCTGCCTGAATACATTCCTTCCCTCCTCCTTCTGAGAAAGATAAATCTCTGTGCTTTCCCTTAATTCTTTTTTGTGTGTCCAGGCAGGCATTATGTTTGAGAGTCCTCCAAGAAACAACACTGCCAACATGGCTGAGATGATAATTTGAACTAATAACAATCCTATATTCTCCCCTTTCTACCATTTTTTGTCACAGCTTCATTCAATTCAGGACATTTTAAATTCTGCAAAACTATCAGAAGTACTTAAACATCTTCTACTTCAACCCCAATCTTTTTTTTAATCTAAGAAATGACTCTTTTAGGACAGACTAACAGCTATGATTATATGCCTCCCTGTCATTCCATGTGAATATAGGATAACAAGTCTAAAGGTGAAAGGGACCTAGTCCAATCAACACATTTTAGAAATAAGGATACTTAGGTTTATAGAGATTAAGTGACTTGGCCAAGGTGAAAGAGCTCCTGAGTTCAAAGTAGGAACACAAAATCAAGATGTTTGACTCTAGATTTAGCACTTTCTACTATAAATGTCCCAAAAGTCTTAGTGCAGGCTTAAGCTTCAGTTGTTTCAAGTACATCACAGTGTTTTATTTTCTCACTCCTGCTCCTACTTTGACTTCTGGGACCAAATAACCTCAAGCCTTCTTCATTAATAGTGTTCCATTTCTTTGAGAAAAATCTGATCACCCTGAATATATGAATGGTTTATCCCCAGAGAACATCTATCTCAACTTCCATCACTAAAGGAGTAAGGGCACTTATAATTAATGTTTTAATAACAAGTTTGACTCCCTTCTCAAGCATTTAGATCAGATACTAGATTATAATACACTATAAAATCTCCTTCTGAATAATTACAGACTAATTAATTGGTTTATGCAGTTTTAAAAGTTTGATTTACTAATTGGGCTCTCTGAATTGGAGAGTAGGAGATAGAGCTGTCCATCCCACCTGAGGCTTCGTTCCATTTGGCATTCAACCAAAGTCCAAGTGGACTTAATTTGAGCTGTTCTGTATGGCTGAGTTTTATAAGAATATAGAGGTTTTATAGCAGAATTAGACATCAGAACAGACCCAGCTTTTTTTTTTTTTTTGCAAATGCAGCCAGCAATAATCATAAAGGGGATGAAAATATAACCAAGATGGAAGTATATGATTGCCTTACCCCTTCTTCTCCAACCTCACTAACACGTAAAAGTCTTAATCAGACTTATTGTTTTTTTTTTTTTTTCATGATATGTTTTTTTTTTTTTTTTAATTTAATAGCCTTTATTTACAGGATATATACATGGGTAACTTTACAGCATTAACAATTGCCAAACCTCTTGTTCCAATTTTTCACCTCTTACCCCCACCCCTCCCTAAATGGCAGGATGACCAGTAGATGTTAAATATATTAAAATATAACTTAGATACACAATAAGTATACATGACCAAAACATTATTTTGCTGTACAAAAAGAATCAGACTCTGAATTATTGTACAATTAGCTTGTGAAGGAAATAAAAATGCAGGTGGGCATAAATATAGGGATTGGGAATTCAATGTAATGGTTTTTAGTCATCTCCCAGAGTTCTTTTTCTGGGTATAGCTAGTTCAGTTCATTACTGCTCCATTAGAAATGATTTGGTTGATCTCGTTGCTGAGGATGGCCTGATCCATCAGAACTGGTCATCATCTAGTATTGTTGTTGAAGTATATAATGATCTCCTGGTCCTGCTCATTTCACTCAGCATCAGTTCGTGTAAGTCTCTCCAGGCCTTTCTGAAATCATCCTGTTGGTCATTTCTTACAGAACAGTAATATTCCATAATTTTCATATACCACAATTTATTCAGCCATTCTCCAACTGATGGACATCCATTCAGTTTCCAGTTTCTAGCCACTACAAAAGGGCTGCCACAAACATTCGTGCGCATACAGGTCCCTTTCCTTCTTTATAATCTCTTTGGGATATAATCCCAGTAGAAACACTGCTGGATCAAAGGGTATGCACAGTTTGATAACTTTTGAGCATAGATCCAAACTACTTCTCCAAAATGGTTGGATTCGTTCACAACTCCACCAACAATGAATCAATGTCCCAGTTTTCCCACATCCCTCCAACAATCATCATTATTTTTCCTGTCATCTTAGCCAATCTGACAGGTGTGTAGTGGTATCTTAGAGTTGTCTTAATTTGCATTTCTCTGATTAATAATGACTTGGAGCATCTTTTCATATGACTAGAAATAGTTTCAATTTCTTCATCTGAGAATTGTCTGTTCATATCCTTTGACCATTTTTCAATTGGAGAATGGCTTGATTTTTTATAAATTAGAGTTAATTCTCTATATATTTTGGAAATGAGGCCTTTATCAGAACCTTTGACTGTAAAAATATTTTCCCAGTTTATTGCTTCCCTTCTAATCTTGTAATCAGACTTATTGTTATAAGAATTGTGTAAAAATAAAAGTAGTGAAAAACAAAAACACAAAATGCAGACATTAACCTGAAACTTGATCTTGATTTCCATATGGCCAGATGATTGGGAGATATTATAATGTGATGAAACAAGAAATGAATTTGGAGAAGCTGGCTTCAGAACCCAGCCCTGCTATTTTTGCAGAGTGTTAAGTGTGGGCAAGATGTCACTTCTGCAGGCTTTGCTACTTTTTCTGTAAAATGGGCAGATTGGATTAAATAAGGAGTTCGGAATTTTTTTTTTTTTTTGGCATCATGGACCCTTTCAGGAATCTAAGAAAACCTTTATACCCCCTTTCAGAATAATGCTTTTAAATGAATGAAAAAGAAGACAAAGGATTATAAAGAATATGAGTTAGAGTGAAATATAGTTATCAGAATATATATCTTTAAATGTTCATTGATTTTTTTTAGATTAAGAATTCATATATTAAATAATATTTGAGATCTCATGCATCTCTTAAGTCCTACAATATTAAGATAATCAGCAATTCTGGAAAAATGGGAGGATATAGATCAAGCCATTGTCTGTTCCTACGTGGTGTTCATTTTATATATGGTACTAGGTTAATCTAAAAACATTTGGTGTAAAGGGAATGGGAGGAATTCAATAAAGTTTATTAGCCTTCTTAAAGCTTAGAACCTGGTAACTATACTTTGTAACTACAGCCATCCCACAATTCTACACCACTTTCTGTTATATGGTGATCTCCCAAAGAAATGCTAGTTGAAGGGAACAATTCTTAACTTCTATAAAATTCCCATCTTGAAAGCTTTGGGGCTCTAAATTCAGATAAAGCTTTTGATAAATCATTTGGTCTTATATATTTTTTTATTCTGAACTTAACAAAAATAAAACAAAAGGATCATTTTCATATACATATAGGACTGAATGAAGAAGTAGCACACGAAGCTATGAATCTTATTATGGACAGATTGTTTTTAAGTATATAATAAATTTAAAACATAACTTTCAACAATATCCTCCTTTTTTTCTTATTCCTTCTAGTAACTCTTCTATTTTCTTTTCTCTTTTCTGAAGTCTTCCTTATATTTCCACATTTCTTAATTAAAAAGAGAAGCAAAAGTATTGTAGCAAGTTTTTATAGTGAAACAAAATCAACTACAACTTTGGCCTTAGTTCAAAAATGTACATTTCATTAGGCACCCTGAGTCCATCACCTTTCTTTCAGGAGGTATCCTTATAGATACTCTGGAGTAATATATAGTCACGATTCCAATGATAAAAATTCTTAAGTCTTTTAAAAAATTTGATTTTTAACTTTAACGTTTTAACTTGAATTTCATTACACTATTTTTAGTAATGTATATATATATTTTTTCTCCTGGTTCTGCTCACTTCACTCTGTAATAGTTCATTCAAATTTTTATTGGGTTTCTTTAAAGCTATCTCTTTTGTAATTGTTTAAGGGATAATCATATTCATCATTATAGTATCATTCATGTAGGTAATATTATATGTACATGTAACATATAATATGCACATATATTAAATCATTATAATATATCCATATTGCAAAATTAGTCCATTCCCAACCTGATGGGCACCCCACCATTAGATTCTAATTTTTTGTTACCATAAAAAAAGAGATATTCTACATATCCATGTATATATGGGGCCCTTTTTTTCTTTGATCTCTTTGTGGTAGAGGTTTAGTAATAATATTGCTGATCTGTTTATTTTAGTATTGAGTATGGATCTTAATTCCTTTTAATGTTGGCTAGACCAATTCACACATGGCTTTGTATTTATTCCAGTGTACTAATATCATATCAACTTAGAACTGAAATAAATTCCAGAGACCAATTAGTGCATGCAAGACCTAAGAAGTTCCTCCATAATATACTTGCAGTGATCATCTGACTTTAGTATGACATTTTCTGGTTAGAGGAGATATACTCCTTTAAAGGGTAGGAGCTCAGTATAATTGATTTAATCCTACAACAAAGTGTTGACTCAGTGGAATTGATAATGCAATGGTTATCTAGTTTAGCATATGAGTTCTCTAGTTCAGTATGATTGATTTAATCTTACAACAAATAATGGTTCCCTAGTGATATAATGATTGGTTTATACTCAGTATACCGTAATGATATAATTGTAATAGAGTATGTAAACTGGGACAAACTAAGCCAGAGCAAGACTTCAAGATAGAGACTGTCCTGGTGGTTCTCCTGCATTTCCTCCACTGAAATCAAAACCCATTCTGGTGGGCCTCTAGAAAGCTAGCCCCAGCCCCAGGTGAAGGAGACAGACTGTGAAGGAGATAATAAACACTTTGGACTTTATCCCTGACTATTCTCATGGTGATTACTCTGCTAAAACGAAGGCTGATCCCAAGACCTTCAAAAAGCTAACCAGGACATTATGTTCTCCTTCCTTTGATAATCACTTAAATTATTGGATAGCCAAACCATTAGAAAATTTCCTCTAAAATCAGTGCCTGACACATAGCATGCACTTTAAAATGTATATTGATTGATTAATTGAGCTTTATATGCCTTTTAAAAACTGTGGGAAAAATAGGTTATTATTTATTAATATTGTTAGAATCTAGCTTTATGTAGATAGAAAATTATCTAAACTGAAAAGCTAAGTCATGCTGACCTCAGAACCCTTCAAAAACAGCCAGAATGCTTGTTTAGAACTCATCCAGGTTTTGAGATTTCCCAAAAAGTTTGCTTTGAGTTCCATAATAAGCTTGTGTTTTGGCTTCACCCCAATTTTCTTGAATGTTCATACTTATATGCTGAAATATATCAAAAGCAAACTTATCTACATAATAATTTATATGGTTGTATCATTGATTAAACTCAACATAATGTAATTCTTAATAGAGATTCAAAAGGAAATCATATCTTTTTTCAGCTCTGCTGAATTGATTAATTCTAAAAATCTTTTTAGATTTCAGTTTTTGTTTGCAAGCAGTACAATTTCCATTCATTTTTCCTTCCTAGTTTTTGCCTTCAGGGGTTACATATAACACATCTAATTCTCTTCTCCTTAATAATGAAGTTAGAAGAATTTAACCACTCTGAATATATAGTTTATCCCCACAAAACATCTTACTCAACTTCTAGGGTCATTAATAACTGATAGCTTAATAATAAATATGACATTATTTCTTAAGCTTTTACATCATTCTTTACTCAAAAGACAATATTAGCAAAAAAAAAGAAAAAAAAAGAGGTATTGGTCAAATAGTAAGATCAGAGTTATAAGGAAAGACCAGTTATTGAGATCATGATGTTGAGAGAAAATAAAGATGGTCTTAGAATATTGAGTGGATGACTTGTGAAATTATGCCAAAATACATATATTTTTCATGTCTTCCATGAAAATCTAAATTTGATGGGCTCTGAAGTACTTTCCACATCTAAGTATGTGATTCTGTCAACAATATTGTGAAGTAAGTGCTATATATATTATCTTTATAATGCCCATTAAGAATATGATAATGATTTTCCTTCACCCTTCAATTCCTACCCTTATTTTACTCTATCCCTTAATCCTTGCCCATTAGGCCCTTCTCAACAATCTGCTTGTAGTGCAAAAGTATGTTCATAAAATTTGAATATGTATAAATGACTATAATCCTTATAAGATGGTTGACTACTTGGTCTTAATATCTACCCTTCTATTGTTTCTGAAATCCACTAGGCCTTCCCATTTGCCTTGTTGTTCTACCAAGGAAAAGCAGCTCTTTCCCTTTGTAATTGTATTCTAAGGGAAATATGGTCTTTCCAATTGACTTGCAGCTGAACCTCATGTTATATGTTATCTTTCCCTTCTAATTGGAATGAAAACTCTTTTTTGGGTCTATTTTATCTCTAATGCTTATCTCTGTGCTTGGAATATAGTAAATACTTCAAAAATATATTTCTATTTTATTTCATTTTAATAGAATGTATAAGTATACATGAGTTACAACTTGTTTTGTTGGAGGGAACATCCATATAAAGGAGGTCACAGCTCCCTTGGGGTATCAAAGTCTTCTCCAAGGAACTTTAGTGAAGTATGGAGGAGATAAAGTTATAAAAGTGGAATTCCAAAAAGCTTGAATTTTATTTTATTTTTATGTTTATGATAACTTCATAGTCTTAATTTTTTAATTACACTCACCTATTCTTCCAAATCCCACTTCTATAGTTTGTGATTCATCATTTAAAGGAGTACTACAGGATGCTATAGTATAGTAAGTCAGCTAGGTATATTTCAAGGCAGATAAAAAGCTACAATTTGGGGGGTAATAAATAGGTGGGAGCATAACATCTACATGAATAGATGGAAAAATTAGCAAGCTAAATTTCAACAAGATTTATAGCAGTAACATTTCTTGGACTGGGCACTCAAGAATTTTATATTTCTTTTTTATTTCAAATTCAGTTTCAAAATCTTCATTTTTGGATTAGAAGAGGGCAACTCATTCTTTGGTTTGGTTTTAATAATTATTGGTGAATCAAATTTACTTCCTGGTCTTAGACAGGGATTTGATTTGTGAAGCAAGAGAAAGACTATCTTTTTCCTTTCCTGCCTTCTATCAATTTAATGCTCATTAACACAAACTATAACTAGAAAAGAAATTCAAGTAATTTCCATAAGTATCTCAGATTGCCTGAAGGATAAAATCATGCTTTGAGTATTTGATGTTCTCTTAACCCACTATCGATAGAGATACAAAAAATAATATTACCTTATAATAGGACACAATGGCTACCACAAAATTGGCAAAGCGAAATTGAGAGGCAAAAGGAAAAAAAGTCAAATAAAACAAGAAAGGGAAAAAAGTAAAATAAAAGAAAGAGAAATAAAACTCAGCAAAATATATAACAAACTAATGTCATGTTCAGATTCACTTACAAATTAAAAATGAGTTATTTTTATTATATTCATTATGATAAATGAACTAAGAATTTTTTTTTTTATTTTGAAAGCAAAGTGTCAGATCCTTGTCAATAACAATATGGTATTATTACTTCTATAATTGGTGTCAAATGGGCCTCTCTTATCCTATATAATTCAATGGTTCAAAATCCTGAAAAATCAGTTGACAGATTATGTCTTATTATATATATGTGTGTATATAATTATATATCTTATTATGTTTTAGCAAATATGCTTCCATAACACCTAAAACTAGGTGCCAACCTAGAAATACACAAAAACAGAATAATCATTAAGATGATTAGTTCCACTTAAATAATAGTTTAAATACCAATAATTTTTTCATACAGATTTGGCAGTAGTACTACATCATGTCCATTGATCCTAATATAGCTGGCACTAGAATTCTAGAATGGCAGAGATTCTACTCCTTGGGAATTATTGTCTCAACCCATATCATTTGCAATGTAGACAATCTGTGCTCATATAATCAGGAGCTGGCTCTGATAAAAGACCTGACTATGCCAGATAGACTCTCCCATGCTATCAATAGTCACTGAAGATAAACAAACCCAAGGGGAGACTGGCTTGTGATCAGGACCAGGACTGAAAGAAATTAAAAGGAATATTAGTACCTTTGCATCAAAAGTTAGGATATCAACTTTCTCCTTGGGTCAAACATTTCACAGTTCTTTCAATTATGGGGGCCCTAAGAAGTCAGAGAAAGAAAATCAAACACCCATATTGGAAGCATTTAAGCATCCAGAGTGGCAGGTGGCTCTCTATCTCTTTTAGTCTATAGTGCCATGGGTCTCTAGAATTGAGTGTGTTCCCCCTCAGCAAGACTTAGTCTTGCTCTCTGAAACTGGCAAGGCTCTACTATTAATCTCTTTAAAATCTTTCCAGATTCAATCCTGTCTTCTACCAGGCAAAAAAGTAGTCTCCAGTAACAAACTCTGATCAAAATGACATAAAAGAAAAAAAAAGATTTCGCCATCCAGAGAAATATTAGGGGTAGGGGAACAAATACGTCTTCTCCCTCATTGTGGAAGCATGTATTTTCCTGACAATCCCACAGAAAGTCAGTGAAAAGAATTCTGGCCAGAGGCTGGGAAAAGATTCAGAAAGAGTACTAAGGTATCATACTGAATATTCAGGATTTTGTTTCTACTTTTTCTTTTCAGAACTTTATTTTTCTTTCTTCTTTGCCTAGAGCTACCCTACAGTGTCTGCTCACTACTGGTACTAGGATATGCATTTTTAAAAAAAAATCTATCCTGAGTTATCAACATTCTTGGTACTTGTCTTACCCGCAAGGTATGTCTGAGCTTGAAATCAAACACCAATCAAAGAAAAAATTGCATACATTAAAGATGAACAAGAAAATCTCCTCTGATCCAGGCTCAGCAGCTTGTCCTGGTTGCTTCATGTTAATTGGAATGACTATGGAAAAGCAGACTAGCACTGTCTCCTCCAGAATGCTAGTAAAGGGGGTGAGGAGGGAGAGGGAAGTGATGAGCACAGAATCCAGGGGAACTTGAAGGGAGGAAATATAGCATAGAGTACCTGAGGACAAGATTAGAAAAGAAGAAAAAGGACCATTTCCTCTTATTATTCTTATGTACTTCATCACACACAGGCATTTAAATGTCAACAAACCATTATGGTGATTTAGGTTTTATGGTCTTACCTGCAATGTAATAATTTACAGAATGCAAGAAAATCCCTGATGCATTTTTGGGAAAAATTCAAATTGGGATATCAATCATTTATATTAAGCTATATATTTAAAATAAAACAGGCCAAAATAAAAATAAAAACACAATAACAAAAGCAACACTTTAATTATAACCCCAGAACTAAAGGAGGTCCTCAGAGGTCATCTTGTTTAACCCCATTTCTTTTATGGATTGGGAATCTGAGGGCCAGGGAATATTATGTAGGTAACAAATGGCAGAGACGGGATACAAACTCAAGCTCTCTTATTCCAAATCTAACACTTAATAATCTATACTACAATACCTTAGTGTGTAGAATAATTAATGCTATAAATGTAAAGAAGCAGCTCTCTTTCTTAGAAATAAGCAACCTAGTCCTTCCTTGTTATTGATCTGTTGTCCGTCACCTCTTATTTCCACACAATCTCCTATCTTTTCTCTGGTATCATGAAAATAGATTTTGTTCCTTATTCCTTTCTTTTGCTGAACTGAATCATTCCTTAAAATCAACCAGGCAAACATAAACATAAAACTTTGTTTTATTTGTAATATGTAATTTTCTTTGTAATGATGAAACATTGAAACATGGTTTATCCGTACTATTTTTTTTTTAAAGAGACTATACTATATGAGTGGCCAGCACGGTGGACAGAGTTGGCTTTGGAGCAAGGAAGATCTAGGTCCAACTTCTGTTTAATAGATCATGACTGTGTGATCCTGGACTATCACTAAGCTTCTCAGTGTCCCAGACAAATTTCCAAAATTATAATTTGCCAAGAAGGGGTCAATCTGCATCATAAAGGATGTTTTCTCACTGAGGGGTGGAGGGCTCCCTCTATATCAATGAAATCCTTATTCCATTTCTGAACAGAGCAGAAGATGTAGTTATCTCTGCTTTTATGTTGCACATATGTATGCTGCGTATACATTTTCCCATTTAATCTCCCAAACTTTATGCCTGTTCTTTCTCCTCAATTGTCCCTTTCTCTGCTGAACAGTTTCAAGTCTGCAGATTGTCAGAGAGGATAGATTGAAGCTGATTGCCTATTTCAATGTTGCCTCAGCTTCAATGGAGGTCTGTGAGTAGTGAACATAAACAGATGTACATATGCCTTCAGTTCTATACCCGACAGAGCTCTGGCTTAAAGGAAAACTACCAGATGACTTGAGAATAAATTTTAGGGGTGAGAAAGACAGCAAAGGGCAAGGATGCCTTGTGGCTGAGATCCCAGGATAGTGGGTCATCACAGGAAATGAAGTTGCCCTGCAGGAAATAACAGCTTTGTGGGGCTCTGAAGTTAGTTTTCAAAAGCATTATTACTCTTTTCCTTCAGGCAGATATTGCATGGATAAGCTCAATATTACCAGATACTACAAGGACATCACATGCCCTCTGGTCCCCCAAAGTATTTGTGAACAGCATGGAAATTACAAAGAATACTAGAATCATTATTTGCCAAATTATAAAGGATGGGCTTTCCTATTTCAATCCAACTTATGCAGACTAATCTCCCTTAAGTACTATATTCTTTACATAATAAACACAGATATACAGAGGTCCTTGTCTTGTACACTAAGAAAGCCTATCTTCCAGGAAAATTATCAGCTGATTTGAAAACATATTGAGAAAACCTTTTTTTCTCATAATTTTCCTTGCACTCTCCATTCCAGTCAAACTGACTAGTTCATTGTTACCTCTATGCTGCTATTCTATCTTCAGCCTTTCTATGGAGCCTCCTCCCTTCCTGGAAGACATTTCCTTTTCACCTCCTTAGAATGCCTGATTTTCTTCAACATACAGCTCACAAATCATCTTTCAATACAAGGGATTTTCTGATTTCCCTCATTTGTTCTGGCTGTCTTCCTCATGAAAGTAGGTTGTATTATCTATTTTGCATTTATCAAAGCATGCATCCCAGTAAAATAAAAGGTCCAGTGATTCTATTTTATTGCTTTTATATATGCAATACCTAGCATGGACACTGGCTCTCATAAAGTAGGTATTTCATAAATATTTGTTTGGTTAAACTGAAGAATCTTTGAGGCTTAAAAATCCACCTTCTTGAATAACTAGATGGATGACTAGCTAGATGATGGACAGATAAAAGATGATAGGTGATAGACAGAAAGAGATGATAGGAGATATTTTGAAGATTTTCCTGGAGTAACTCCTAGGGAGAGCAAGGATAAAGAAAGAAAGAGAATCTCTTTTAGCACCTTGGTTTTTGGGTAGATCTAATCCATGTGATACTCCTTGGGTGTCTCTGTGTGTGTACATGTGTGTGAAGGGGCACTCTATAGGTAACATCTTGAATTATTAAATACAAAGTTTGAATTCAAAGTACTTTCTATTTTGTATTTTTTTAAAATCAGACATCACATTTCAAGTTTCTGACAGAAAAAGACTTCTCTGAATGAAATTTAAATCTTTGAATAATGAAATGTATGCTAGAATGCTTTAAAGAAAATAAGAGCTGCCAGAAAACAAAATAGAACAAAACAAAAAATTCTAGCCCTTTCTGTGAAGACTGCCCAAGATACCTGGATGGTTTTCAGAATAATAAACACTCACCACCCCATGCTCAAGACTGCTCTAACTTCATGCGCAGTGGGAAGCCTTCTGCACCATTCAATATCAAATTGTACATGCAAGTTATTTGTAACAGAACATTGAAAAGTCAATGAAGATAAACCTGATATGCAGCTCCTGTCAAAAAAAAAAGAAAAAAAAAACACCCAAACATCTGAATTAATAGGGCACTATCAAAATTGTCTTTCTCTGGTTCTATATAACCAAAAGCATGACCACACAATGAAATTTCCTCACTACTGCAACTGAAAAAAAAAAAAAAAAACATTGGATGAGGTTAGTAGGACTTGGCAGATTAACCAACAGGTCAGAGACAGAGAAGTATTAGATAAAAATGTTCTCATGAGTTGCATGATTATGGGTCAGGCCATCATGAACCACATGACAAATGATGATCATGCTAAAGAAATCTATCTACTTAAGTCACTCTGCTATGTTTTAGTAGTATCCAAGGAGCAAAAACAAGCTAAGAAAAAGATGAACCTTTTGCTTACTAGTCTTCTGTATATTTTTTGTCATACCAAGCAACCTGATCATAATCGAATTCCATATTTCATTATTCTTAAAAGATAGCAATATCAATTATATATGATGTTAGAATCTGCAAACCTATTTATTGATACTCCTGAGCTGTTATAGGATCCAGATCCTGAGCGTCCATCTTTGTGTTCATTTAGAAGTTAATTATCAAATTTGAGTATTGTTCCTACTTCCCATTTTTCTTTGTTCCTTCTGTTGTCTGCTTTGACTAGCATATGTTTACTCACATGATCAAGGATGGGAGAAGAGAGAAACATGATTTTTGTTATTGGTAAACAACTCTGGAAATATATTTATAATATATGTGTATATACCACATATATGTGTGTATGTATATAGAGACAAGCAGAAAGAGAAAAAAAAGACCTAGAGATACACAGAAACAGGGATGAAAGAAAGAGAAAAAGAGAGAGACACAGAGAAAGAGAATGAGAGGGAGGGAGATATATGGAGGGAGAAAGGAAGGTAGAGAGACTTAAAGAGAGAAAGATGGAGGGGAAGAAGGAAAGAGAGAAAGAAGAAAAAAGGAGGGAGAAGGAGAAAGAGAGGAAGAGAAAAAGGAAATGGGAGAGGAGAAGACAGAAAGAGAGAAAGAGAAGAAAGAGAAGCGAGAGAGAAGCAATAGAGAAAAGAGAAGAGAGAGAAAAAGAGAGAAGAGAAAGAAAGAGAGAGAAAAGAGAGAGAGAGATAAAGAGAGAGAGAGAGAGAGAGAGAGAGAGAGAGAGAGTGAGTGTGTTTGGTTGGAGAGGTATTGGTTATAATGAGATGTAGGTATTATGTGAGCAATTCTCAAACCTCATGAGGATTTTAGAAATCTAGGTAAATCCCTTACTTTACTACTTTGTGTTTTACCTAACTACTGTTTATTTTTCACATTTTCTATCATCTTACAAAGTTCATTTCATTTTGGCAATTTTAATACAAGGTGTACTTTTTGGTAAGGAATTTAATTAAAAATTTATTCTTTTATGGCTTGGGAATGGCAAGCTGAAACCATGATTTTTTTTCCTGCTGTTTTTATTTTGTTATGAATATTCTCATAAGCCAATTTAAACAAGAATTGCCTTGTACATAAAACTATCACACACATATATAGTCTACAACTCCATTCTTTCTTCCTCTAGGAAGTACACAATAAATATTTTGTGAATGGATAACAAATAAATTGTAAATTATTCGTCACATGTTTTTAAGGTACTTACATACTCAGAATAGTCATTTTTATTAAACATCAATTTTATCATTAATCTTCCCTACAAATCCCAAGTTTTAATTATAATGCTTTCTCTTTTGACTTCTCATCACTTTTCTCATTTTACCCTGACTCTTGATTCTCAGCTTATCCTTGTTCTGTCAGCCATTATTTGTGCCCTGCTACCTCTTCTCTCCCTTCACAGTCTTGAGCCTATAATCAATGTTTGCAACAATGAAAACTCTATTATGTAAAAACACTCAGTCTCTCATTCTGCTCTCCACCTTGTGGAGCCTCAAACTTGGGTTCCTTCATTTTGATTATTTTCTCTTTTGAGGCTTCTAACACTACTAGAAGAAACTCAGAAAGCATAGACAGAGTTTACTAAAAATTTTAATTATTTGGTCAAAACTGGGCTTTCAATATGCCAAGAACAGAAGCAATTCCAAACCTACTCCTTTCCTCTGAAAATCCATTTACCAACCTCCTCACTCCTCAGTAGTGGAACTTGCCTCAAATTTTACCATGTCTAATGCAATCCATAGCATTCTTATACATCAGAAGATTTCATATATATATATATATATATCAGAAGATGTTACAATTCTCCTTGCCATCACTAAAACCTCTAGTCAGTTACCTTCACTTCATTTGCTCTGGGACCTTTTTCCATAAATCCCTACCCTTTCTACCTACCTTCCATATTTTCTTCTTCCTGGGCCTTTTGTTTATGGCTTATCAAAATGTCCCTATATTTCTATGATAAGGGATTTTTCCTACAACATTGATGTCCCTTCAAAGTATAGTCCTATAGCCCTTTAATCATTTATTGCTAAATTTCCACAAAAAATCATATAATTACACTCTCCAAAATTTATAATGAATAATCAAATTGATTTTTTTTCATAGTTGGCAACCTTCTTGAACTTCTCCATTACTCAACATTGTTGTCAACTCCCTCCTTGAGGCAATTTCTAGAGAGATACTGCTCTCCTCTTAGTTCTTTTCCAATATTTATAAATTTATATCAGATATCTTTACTGGTACCTTTTTCATGTCTTACCCTTTAAGTATGGATGTTTCCCAAGATTTTTTCCTAGGCACTCTTTTATTTTTTAATGCCCTCTAAGTTACATTTTTCACTTCTATGACTTCAATTATTGCCTCTATACTGATTACTGCAACATTTATATCTATAATTCTCATCTTTTGCATGAGTTCCCATGCTAAATTCTTCCTTTGCCTTTAATTATTTATGACCTTAATTATCATCTCTATTGATAACTGTCAAGTTTACAACTCTGATTATTCATTTGAGTTTTACATTCTGCTTTTTTATTTTCCTACTGGACATTTTTGTTTGAATTTCCCATTGACACAAACCCAGTATGTGCTCTGGAACTAGAGAATTTGAATTCAAATGCCATATCTGACACTTACAAACTGAAATGTTGGACATGGTGCCTTGGTTTCCTCATCTGCAGAGAGATGATTTATGATCAATTGCTAAAACTAAATTCATGCTTTCCACCAAATTTGCCCCTTCAAATTTTCAATATTTCTGTTTTGAGTTCCACCATGTTTTAGTCACACAGGCTCAAAATCTCAGATTTCTTTTTGATATTCCCTTCTCCGTAGGTTTTTGCATTCTATCAGTTTCCAAGTCATTCTAAATATATCTCCACAGTATTTTGGGGTCCTTTTTTACTCTTATTGCCATCACTCAAGTTTGCATTTCTTTTGAGGAGGGCTTTGTTACAGGTTATTATCAGACCCAAATCTCTCCTTTTTCTTATCTAGATATCAAATTAATCTGCCTAATGCAGAGAACTGAATATGAGATTTCCGTCCTCGAAATCTATCAGTGGTCCCCCTTACATATTGGATAAACTATATACTTTTGACATCTACAATTTAGCTTCCGTTTATCTTTTCTACCTTATTCACCTCTGCTCCCTTTCTTGCATTTCCTAGTTCTAGCCAAACTGAAAAGGAGTTTTCCACAAGTACTGTCCAGCCTCTTAGACATTCATAGAGTCCATAGCTGGGACACACTTCCTTTATTTCTAAACCTTTTCTATTTCTACCTCCACAATAGTACAGCTTACCTACTTTTATCTGACTATAAACTCTGGAAAGCAAGAATTGTGTAATTTTTCATGTTTGCATCTTAGTATCTAAGAATGTTGTGCTTTTTATACATAGCAAGTACTTTAAAAAATAATTCAATACTCTTTTACTTGGTTTTCAAGGCCCCCACTAACTTCATCCAGTTCTTTTCAACTTGTGGACTGAAAATTTCTTGGAAGGAAATGAAAAATTTTTATGCACAATTCTAGTTATTTTGATCTTTATTTAACTCCAACAAAATATGCAGCATGACTTAGGATGATAAGTAATCATACCTTCTGTTGACTGAACAAATAATATTTCACATATGTATGTATTACTAATTTGTTTTCAAGTATATGTAGAAACTTTTGTAATTAAGATAAGGAGAGGACTAGAATGGAGATTTCATTTCTAAAGAAAATTCTTAGATGAGCAAATTCCCTCAAGAAATGAAAGTTTACACTTTAGAAACTTCTAAGACTTTGCAGATTAGCCTACATGATTAGATGGTAAGAATTTTGCCTACCCAGGTTCATATGACTATTGTGTGTGAGCTCAAACTCATATCTTCCTGATTCCAAAGCCAGATGTGACCACATTCTACCCAAGATGGCTTTCATTCATAAGTTTGTTTTGATTAACAAAATGCAAATTAGGTTATAATGTTAATGAAATCACAGAAGCTTTTTGACAGTATGCAGTTTCTCAATCAAAATGTACTAGTAATTCAACTGTTACCATGTGAATGTTCTTTAAAGTTTTTGTAACTAAAAAGAAGCTTTTACAAAAGATTCGAAACTACTGAGATGTCCAACAGAAGTATTTTTCAACTCTCTGCTACTATAAAACAAATTTTTTTTTTGTGCTGGTTGTGCTAGTCTCCTTAAAGTCTCATGACTATCTCACTTTTTGTTCAAATTTTCTCTTACTACTCAAAATATCTTTCTATCTTTCCAATTTCCTTAGGTCATATCTCTACCTTAAGCCATATCTCTTCTTGAAACTTTTCCTGTTTCTCCAGGTTGTCATAAAATTACCCTTTCTCACCATTTATAATCAATACCTCAAAATTTGCCATTATGTTTGATACTAACAGGGCACAGAAAAGAAAACCTTAGACTGTTTTGAAATCAGGAAAACCAGATTATACACTCCACCTCTAACACATAATAACCTCTCAGTTCTCTGGACATTCTGAAATGATAAGCTATAGAAAAAGTGCTAGCTTTCACTGTGAAAGGAATTCCTTCACCTGAGACTTTCTTGTACCAAAGAAATTACAGGTCTACTTTCTACTCTTAGACTCTTTATTGGATATTTGATTTTTTAAAAAACAGAACATCTATTTTTAAGGGCAAATATCATGTTGTGAACCCTTTTAACTCCTAACTATAACCAAAAAATTAACTTTAGTTCACATTAACTTAGCTCTTTTAAGTTTGCATAGACATTCTCAAAAATCACCCTATGATTTGGTTGTAGAAAAACTATTCCCAGTTTCAAAGATGTTAGATGACTTGCCCCTGGTAAGATTTGAGGTTTTTTCATGAAAAGAACACTGCATTTCTAAATGGATGATATGGATTTAAATCTTGCTTGGGTTATGAACTCCCCTGTGTATCTTTAAGCAAATCATTTAAAGTCTTTAGGATTGCTTTTTATTCACTTCTAAAATAAAGAGATTGGATTAGATGAGCTCCAAGGTCCCTTTCATCTCGAAATCTATGGTCCTGTGATATATAACATCATCTCTTGACCCCAAGTCTACCTTACTTTTCATAATACATTGATACTTCTTCCTATACTAATACAATACCAGCAATGATCACTTCCATTTTATTAATACTTAATGATTGATGAATTTTAGGGGGAGAAAGAGGTTTAAAGGAAAAGTACAATTTCTAACATAAACATAGAATACTCTGATTTATATATTTTGTGGTAAGTTTCAATAATAATGTTTAACAGATATTCTGTGGACCGGGAGTAGGGAAGACTTGAATTCAAATTCTGCCTCAGGCAGTTGTGTGACACTGGTTGTGTGGCCCTGGGCAAGTCAGGTACGCCAGTTGTCTTGGAAAAAAATTGGAGATAATGATAAAATCTATATCAAAGAGTTGTTAGAAGATCAAAAGAGATAATACATGTGGTATGCTTTAAAAACCTTAAAATTGTTGCTGTGATCATTATTGTTGTTGATTGTTGTTCCTGTAAGTACACTCATTTTTTCCAAGGATAAAAATCTTTTCCCTAGTCCCTTTGCATCAATCCCTCATATAAGCAATGCTTATTTCTTTTACAAAAACATACCTTCTCTCCCCCCCAAAACTATAAAAGCAGTAATCATAGCAGCACCCCTTCAAAATAACCAGTCTTTACATCTGTAGTCATCTGAGATATGGAAGCATTTTTTCTTGCTCTCTAAATAAACCACTTTCCTAAACCACAAAAGTTTTATTATGTATATTTGCTTCCATTTCTTTTTCCTGTCTTTACTTTCTTCCTCACCTTTGTCCATGACAAAGTGCTCACATAACATTTTTCACAAGATATCTTCAAATTGATTCATTCTACTTAATTGGAATCTCTCTCCTCTCTTCTCTTCTTCCTTTTCCCTCTCTCTTATACACACACCTTGAATTTTCATTCTGTCTCCATCCATACCCTAGTTTAATTTTTGAGAAGGAAGTTCATTAATGTTTTTCCTATGTAATTTGTACCTATCCCCAGAATGCTAAACCTATAAAAATACTCATTTCTCCCTTCCCCTTTTGGTCAGAAACACCAACTTATAGCTGCCTTAAGAGATCTTGATAAATACAACATCCTTCGTCTCTAATAGGACAGATGGAGTTGATTAAGGTTATCAAAGACTTTGTAGACTAAAACCAAGACACCTGAATCATCTTTATTCTAGTTCCCTATCTCAACAAAAAGAAAGCACACTTTGTGAATAACGACCTTGCTGCCATTTCTATATAATCTTCAAGTTAACACAAGGGATATTACTCTTATTGCATAGATGAAAAAACTAAGGCTTACAATGGCTTGTGGTTGCACATGTTTTCAAATTCATTTGTTCTTCTTACTATTCCTTTACCCCACTGAACAAAAAAAAGGAAAGAAATAAAGAAAAAAACCAAACACAGAAAATGAGAAGTCTAAATGACTATTTAAAAAATGAATATAATCCAAAGTATATTGAGGGAAGCTTCTAAAAATCAAGGATTAGGCTTATGCTCCATTGCTTACAAATGAATGTGTTCCCTGGATTGAAATGAGAATTATTTATGTATCTAAGTAACACCCATCATTTTAGTATTTAACTTAATATACTTTGACATGGTAATAATTTTAATACCAATGATTTCAGTAAATTGTCTACCTCAAAGGGGCATAAAATTCTATAAAAACATGAATAAATTATTATGTAGAATAATTAGGCAAGTCTTTTCCCAATTTCAAAGGTTATTTTCTTGAGCAATGTTAGTTAGATTAAAATATTCATATAGTCATTTACATAATCTGAGTAATTTGTAGTATGATGGAAAAAGAATGGGATTTGCAATTAGGAGTTGGATTCCAATCTCAACTCTTTTTATTTTTAGTTTATACCTGTATCCTAAGTGTTAGCACACAGTTAGCACTTAATATTCATATTCTCTGTCTGTCTCTATTTCTGTCTCTTGCTTTTCCCCTATCCCATCTCTCTATCTTTTTCATTAATATTTTATGGGACCTTGATCAAATCACTTAAACACTGTTAATTTCTGCTTTATAATCTATAACATGGGTATAAAAATACCTTCCCTGTCTACTTCACAGGGTTGTTGTAAAAATAATGCATGTTAAACTATTTAAAAGTGAAGCATTCAGAGCAAAAAAGGATAAATAGAGTTTAACTTAGTAACAAGAACTTGCAAAAGGTGCAATATTGGAAGAAAAAGTATGCAAAGATAAGTATGAGAATAATGAATAGTAACTGTATTGTTCTTTAAGACTTTACCAGGTTCTTTATAAGATCCTATAAATTCTTTAAGACTAATAGAAATGTCACATTTTATCTTCAGAACAACTCTGGAAAGTGATTGCTATTATTAATAACTCCATCTTACAGATGCGGACTGAAATCCAACAAGGTTAAATGAATTGCTCAGGACTATAGAATTAGCAAATTATCTAGAAAGATTTGAACTTAGGACTTTCTGACTTCAAGCATCTAACCACTGAGAAACTTAGCTGCTAACGAAATGGAGGTGTGGTTAGACTAGAATTAATAAGAAACAAAATGTGGAGTTTTTAAAAGTAAAATAGAATCCTAATTTATATCAAATATAAATCATGACACTCATAAATCTTCATTTTTCTCTGCACCAATTTCAGGATAGTGTTCATAATGAGGAAGGCAATAATACAATTGTATTTAGTTTTAATCAGTTAATCAATGATTAGAGCCCATCTGAAATACTGTGTTCAGTTCTGAGTATTATATAACAAAATCTTCCTCAAATTTATAGGGAAATTTAAATAAAATAATACATGTAAAGTTCTATGTAAATGTTAATGATGATGATAATGATAACATATTTGTTTTGGAAAGGATTCTTGGTAAAATATGGATTAATGTTTGTGATTTTGAGCAAGTCAAGTTACTCAAGTTACAAGTTATGTAACTCAGCAAATTATGCTCTTTGGACCTTGAGCATTGGATTAGGTAGCTTTTGAGATATTCATTATTCTGAGATTCTATGAAAATTATAATTTTATGTCATCTTATGTATTTGAAATAGTCTCTTCTCAATTCCAATTTTGGGTTTACTAGAATCCTTCAAGGGAATTTTAGAGCTAGAAGGAACATACAGATTATCTAATCCACCTTCCTCATTTTACACATGAGATAACTGAGACCCAGGGAGATTAATTGAAATGTGTCAAGTCACACAATTAGCAAACAACCTTTACAATATACAAAGTTTGCTTTTTATAGGATCATCAAAAGCAGTTGGCTCATTGGGGAAAAAAACAGTATGGGACTTCTAATCCAAAGGAATAATCACAAAACCGGAATCTGCATTTTTATTAGCCAGGCAATTATAGCCAATTAATCTAGTCGTCATAAATCAAATAGGTAAACTATATATACTCAAAGTTGTAACTTACATGGAGCAAATGGAACTTGATTTAAAATTAAAATATGGTAGGGTATATTCCTTCCTGAGCTAGGGTCATATTCCTGTGTTTCTTCCCCATGGCGGGTGTGTGTGTGTGTGTGTGTGTGTGTGTGTGTGTGTGTGTGAAACATCACTGCATTTGATTAGTCTTCCCTGCCACTATGGAGACTTCACCCCTCACTCACTAACCATAATCACTAAGGGTCAAAGGGCCAAGACTCTTTGGGAGATATAATGTTCCTTTCAGAGCATACATGGCAGGACTATCTTCAGTTCTCCTGTGTCCCCTTCCCATCCTGTCAGATTGACTCTTCTACCAACTCTTTATTATTATTAATATCATAGCTTTTTATTTGCATATATATGCATGGGTAATTTTTCAAAACTGACCCTTGCAAAACCTTCTGTTTCAACTTTTCCCCTTTTCCCCCACCCTCTCCCCTAGATGGCAGTTAGTACATGTTAAATATGTTAAAGTATATGCTAAATCCAATATATCTATACATATTTATACAGTTATCTTGCTGCATAAGGAAAATCTGATCTAGAAAGAAAGAAAAAAACCTGAGAAGGAAAACAAAAATGCAAGCAAACAATAACAGAAAGAGTGGAAATGCTATGTTGTGGTCCACACTCATTTCCCATAGTTCTCTCTGAGTGTAGCTGATTATCTTCTTTACTGAACAATTGGAACTGGTTTGAATCATCTCATTGTTGAAGAGAGCCATATCTATCAGGGTTGATCATCATATAATCTTGTTGTTGCCATGTATAATGATCTCCTGGTTCTACCTACTTCACTTAGCATCAAATCATGTAAATCTCTCCAGGGCTCTCTGAAATCATCCTGCTGGTCATTTCTTACAGAACAATAATATTCCATAACATTCATATACAATAATTTATTCAGCCATTCTCTAATTGATGGGCATCCATTCAATTTCCAGTTTCTAGCCACTACCAAAAGGACTGCCACAAACATTTTGCACATTTCTCTTCTTTAAGATCTCTTTGGGGTATAAACCCAGTAGTAACACTGCTGGATCAAAGAGTATGCACAGTTTGATAACTTTTGAGCATAGTTCTAAATTGCTCTCCAGAATGGTTGGATGTATTCACAGTTCCACCAACGATATATCAGTGAACTAGTTTTTCCACATCCCCTCCAACATTCAGCTTTTCCTGTCATTTTAGCCAATCTGAGAGATGTGTGGTGGTATCTCAGAGTTGTCTTAATTTGCATTTCTTGGATCCATAGTGATTTGGAGCACCTTTTCATATGATTAGAAATACTTTCAACTTCTTCATCTGAAAATTGTTCATATCCTTTGACCATTTATCAATTGGAGAATGGCTTGATTTCTTATAAATTTGAGTTAATTCTCTATATATTTTGGAAATGAGACCTTTATCAGAACCTTTGAATGTAAAAATGATTTCCCAGTTTTTTGCTTCCCTTCTAATCTTGTCTGCATTGGTTTTGTTTGTATAAAACCTTTTTAACTTAATATAATTGATCAATAATGACTAGTTTTTCTTTGGTCACAAATTCCTTCCTCCTCCACAGGTCTGAGAGTAAACTATCCTATGTTCTTCTAATATATTTATAATTCTTCTACCAACTCTTAACCAAATCTATCCTAAACACATTATAATTGTATTATAATTTTTATTATTTATATACATAATTATAACTTTTATGTTTTAGAAGTAGCCTATACATAAAGAAGAATTATATTTGGAGTCAAGAAGATCTTGGTTTTGCATCCCATCTTTCATATTGTTAGTTGTATAACTTTGGAGAGCTCACTTGACTTTGAGTTTCAATTTTGTCCTTTGAAAAATGGCAATAATATATCTATAATATTTACCCTATAGTCTCAGGTTATGGATCAAATGATATAAGTGTGTTAAGTACTTTGAAAACCCACAGATCTAAAACATTTAATACATAATTAACATGGAAAAATTGCAGAGATTATAGTGAAAATTAAGTGACTCATTGTAAATTAAAGAGGAAGAAATAAACTGATACACAAGGAAGGAAAATCAAGATTGTAATCTAGTTCACAGATTATAGTCCTAATAAAACTGTCCTTGGAGCTGTTTTGGTCAAATATTTGTAATTTAAGATGAATAGGAAAATTGCTAAGAATTATTTCTAGTAATTTAGTAAAGATCAGCGATCTTTACTATATATTCCCATTTGGATTTGGATTATTTTTTGGGGGGAGGGAGTTGGTATTTGTATAGTTTGATAACTGAAATAGAACAGTAGTTCTCCAACCAATGCAGTCAAAACTGCATGATTGTTTTAAGTTTTTTGCCCAAGATTTTTCCTTCACTTTTCTGAAGCTGACTTTTATGTATAAATGGACCTATGCTTCCTAAAATTGTTGTGAGTGTATAATAGCAAAATAAAGCAGTCAAGAAATTATTGAGAATATACACTTCCTAATTTATATTTTAATGTATTTAACATCTATTGGTCATCTTGCCATCTAGGGGAGGGGGTGGGGAGTAAGAGGTGAAAAATTGGAACAAGAGGTTTGGCAATTGTTAATGCTGTAAAGTTATCCATGCATATAACCTGTAAATAAAAGGCTATTAAATAAAAAAAAAAAAGAGAATATACACTAACATTTAACATAAAAATTGATGTAATCAAACTAATTAGTATTCATAATTAGTTACTACAGATATAAATACTATTATTTAGTAACTTGTTTAAATGTTTCAGTTCTGAGAAAAAGAATAAAAAAAGCCATTTTCAGACATTTATCAAGATTACATTTCATTCCCCATTGCAATATAAGTTCCCATGATGGAAATATAGAGATTCTGCCTCTCTGAATTCACTAACATTATTTTGTGCATTTTTATTTTTCACATGTTATTTATTTCCAAGAATGTATTATTAAATGTTTAATAACTAGCTCTCCAAGAAAAGCTATACACAATACACATTTACATTTAATCTGCATTATTAACGTTTTCTCCCTTACTTTCTTAAGTCTACAAATCAATAAACCAATAAATAAAGCCTTGATTTACAGCTTTTGTCAATTTCTAAAGCATAAATGCTCACAATGAAAATTTAATGATTAGCTCTATTAGTTTTTTGAAGCAGGCTAAAATTCTTCTCCCAGTAAAATGTAAGCCTTTTGAGAGTTTTCAAAAGTTGAATTTGAAATGATTTTTGGGAGTCTTTGTATTATTAAATTGTAGCACAGAATAATAAATAAATGCTTATTTAACTGAATTGGATATTATTTTGGCCAAATCATATGCTCCCCCAAATGCAGTAAAGGCATACTATAAAATAATTGTCCTCAGGTTCATATTAGCGCTATTTTAGATATCATTTTTATAAAATATATTTCCATTTCTCAAAAAATGATCTTGCCAAAGGAAGGTAGCTCAATTGTGGCTATGAAGTTAATATTTTTAGAGAAGAATTAATTAACCAAAGGCTTAAAATGCAAGAGAAAAGATGTGGAAAACATCAATGTACAAGAATAGGTCAATTGGAGAGGAAAAAGGATTATATAAGTGCCAGCAAATGGTTGTATAAGGTTGCTGGTTTTTAATATGGAAATATAATTTTATTGATCGAATTTCATAAAAAGATATAAAGAAAATGGAAAACAACTTCATTTTATAATATAATATACACATCTGCTTTTTTTTTTCAAGGGATATGCTAAATGATAAAAGTTAAGTACAAGGCAGCTATTGAAACCTTTTGGAGATAACTAACCATAAATATAGAAAATCTAATGAAAGCAAATATACATATTTGCTTTCATATATATATATATATATATATAATCTAAAGGTATTTACTTATTTTTCTTCTTTAAAATATACTATATTTCTAGTAATTTTTTTATTTAATGCATTAGTGATTTCAAAACTATAGAATGTCAGGCTAGCTAGAAGAGATTTAAGATGACAAAGTTTGGACCAAGAGGCTATTATTTGCCTTTTGTCAGAAAGCGAGGTTTCTTCCCTCTAAGGCCAACATTCTTTCCTCCAAAGAACAGAATCATTAATAGATAAAATTCCAGGGAAAAAATACACTCCACAAATAGCCCCAAATAGACAACCAGTTATTTTACCTTAGTTGTAGAGCCAGAAGTGTTGTCAGAAGGCTAGAATATAACTATGTACAATTTTTGGGAACATGCACTATCTCAAAAATCAAGGGGGAAAAGTAGAGCATCACACAATCTTATTTCAAAATTAACCTTAAATACTCAGAAAGTACGTTACTCCCTTTATTTTATCATTTTCCATTTTCTAAAACTTTAAAATTTTATCCAACAAAGACTGTAAAACAATAAAAGTAACTCTTCTAAAAGTTGAAAAAAGTTTATTAACTATTCAAATAAACATTTCAGAAGTTTGATTTTTTCCTTTGAGAATAAAAATAAAAAAATGGTATCCTGGGAACTGCTAGGCTAATGATTCATATTTAAATTCAATTCTGTTTGAAATAATGACTAAAACCATTTACAATTGTTTTCAATATATTAATCATAGTTACAAAGTTTTCTCCTCTTTTAGAACTTATAAAGACAGCAGTTATAAAAGGATTCTTTACTGATCTAGACAATAACTGTTTTATATAACCCTGCTTAGATTTTTTAAATCACCCATTAATTTTTTAGGGGAGTAGGAGGAAAGTGGAAAGAACAGATTAGGCTGATAATCTCTAATAAGGACATAGGATCATACTTGGTGTCAGAGGTGATCTAGTCTAATTTCCAACTCACCATTCCTATTTTTTTCAGATTAGGAAACTGAGGACCAGAGAATTTAAATGATTTGCTCAAGTTCATAAATGCAATAAAAAAGGGAGGAGGATCTGAAATAGTGGAAGTAGTAGAAAAGTCCAAGAAAACGTGAGGATTCTGATCTTCACTCTATCACTAATTAGTTGTAAGTCTTTAACTGGTCCTGTTTCATCTTGAAAATGGAAGATTTGGGCTGAATGTTTTGTAAGATTCTAGATTTTGTGAGATAGTCAGCCATGTGCACATATTTAATCTAATAGTTGAGCATTAAAAACTTAAAAATGGTCCTTACTAAATTATTTTTGGGAATGGTGATTTCAGAATCAGAGTACTTGTCTGATGAAATAGTATGAAGACATTTTCAAAGGACATTTCAGGTAATACTAATAGCTGGCATTTATGTAGTGTTTTAAGGTTCAGAAGTAGCTTCCTTTATATGTTATCTCATTTGATTCTCACAAAACTCTTTTAAAAAGGTACAATTATTTTCCCAGTAAAAAATCCACTTTGGTATTAAGAAGTTTTTATTAAATTAAGATAAAGTCCAGTAAGTCCATTTTTCAGAGAGAAACAAATCCTACTCTTTAATATATGTGTTTCAAATGTTTCTTTTAAGGATATGGCTTTCCCTGGAAAGACTTACATGAACCAATGATGAGTGAAGTGAGCAAAACCGGGACAACATTGTACATAGTAACAGCAACATTGTACATAGTAACAGCAACATTGTGTCCTTATGTAATGATCAACTATGAAAAACTTAACTCTTCTCTGAAATGCAGTGATCCAAGACAATTACATTAGACTTGGGATGGAAAATGCCATCTGAATCAAGAAAGAGAACTATGGAGTATTGAAGATTATTTTCACTTTTTTTGGTTTACTTTTTTCTTTCTTGTGTTTTTTCCTCTTTTGTTCTGATTCTTCTTTTATAACATGACTAATATGGGAAAAATGAGAATTCTTGAATAATGAGAATAAAAAAAGAATTACAAAAAAGGATAGGGCTTTCATTAAAAGCATCTTTTTTAATGCATTAAATGCATAAAAGCTATTTAGCATAGTGGACAGAGTATTTCATTGGAATTCTGAAAAACCTGGGTTCAAATACTATCTTACAAGACTCTTGTCTAAATTATTCATCCTAATAACTCATCCAGTCAGTTTCCACATGTGCAAAGTGAGAGTAATGATATCTGTACCACTACTAATCCTCATAAAATTGTTACACAGATCAAATGAAATGATTTATGGAAATCATCTTGCAAGTTAAAATGCTACAAAATATCATATTGATATTTTTTGTATTTTAAAAATTTTTTGTAAAGTCTGTGCTAGCTCCCTGGAGGCCTTAGGAATAGCCAGAGTCAGGATAAATAAAAGCCCTTGGTCTTCAGGGGGAGAAGTGAAGGAGACAGACAAACTGCCACAAGCTTGCCACCAACCTTCCTTCTTCTGGTCCTGCTGTGAAGTGAAGTTTTCTCTTTCTCACCCCACCCCTTAATCCTTACCTACAATTATCTGTATACACCAAACATCGAGCCAGCACAGAACAGTGAGAAGGGCCATTTTTCCAAACATATGCTAATAGAATCATTGTCCAATAGGTAATTAGCTTTAAGTGCTCGATTATCTGATTCAGGCACATTTTTTCCAGAGTTTCACCCCTTTATACCTCTCACTTTCTTTTGTTTTAGAACACAAGTGGTCACACCATCCTTGACTTCTCAGGGAGATGAGAACCCCAAAAAGGAGGTGATCACGCCCCCCCCCCCGACTTCTCAGGAAGGGAGGTGAAAAAATACTAAAAAGAAGATGATCACACCCTCCCTGACTTCTCAGGAAGAGAGATGAAAAACACCAAAGGGAAGTGGGGAGTCAAACCAAATATTGTTAGCGGGTTTCTGGACTGAAGAGTCTTACTAGAAACAGGTATGCACAAACCCATTAGCATGGGGGTATTACATAAGCACATAGCAATAAAGCACAGGCTAGTAGTAATGACTCTCCCCACAGCTGATGCAGGCCCAATGTGGTTTACATGAATTGTACATGTAAGTAGTGATATAACAAAGAATATGAATCAACATGGTACTGTAAAAGATTTTCAGAAGTCCTAGAAGGAGGGTATGTAAATAATAATCACACATATGCCTCCTTCAGATTTTAATATTTAATATTCTATATATGTGTATGTACTGTAGAATTAGGTGCATGTAAAAAAGGTGAAAGAAATTCCTGCTCTATACAGTGATGGAAAAACCTATTTCCCCCCTTTTCATCTATTAGAAAAAAGGCAATTTGTCACATTTTAGAACATTTTGATCAATAAACAAAATTCTACTTAAAACTTCGACTTCAAGTCAAAATTATAATGGATTCCATTTTACTTTTCCAAAGGGGGGGAAACTATGCATTTTAAGATTAAAATCCAAATATAAATTTTAACTTATCAATATTAATGCTTTGCAACCCAGACATGAATTCCATATTTAAAAACAAAGAAATCATCCACTATATCTGGCTTCTTACCTCACATCACTTTTTATATTCTAGTCTTTATTTCATGTCATCTTTGGAAGCAGAGGCACATTTTAAACTACATGTTATACTCCAATGATTCCAACTTAATCTTGAGCACACATCTTTCCAATTATTTTAGAAGAAAAACTTCAGGAAGAAACATCACATGATAATATAAGGACTTGAAGATAATGACAACCCGAGACCCTTTCATGATGTTTATGAGCTTGTATTGATTAAACATAAATTGATTACTAAAAATCAATGGGAAAACTTCCATATATCACAAAGTATACATGAGAAGAAAGGTGTTATTCTTGCCTTTAAAATTATACACAGTGTCTTTTCTGGGCTTATTCTAAATAACCACAAAATAATAAAATCATACATTCAGACCTAGAAGATATCATATATCTTAGGGTTACTGAAAAAATTGATCATATCCTCAAAAAATATCACTTACCTTGTTGTTATATCACCCTTGTTTTTATAGGTGAGGAAACCTAAGTCTATAAAACTTAAGTGATTTTCCTTCCCCCACATCCCCACCCTGGCACTTAGTGGCAAAGCTAGGACATTGAACTCTAAATCTAAAACACATTATATTGTACCACACTGCCTGTTCATCTCATTGCTCAAATAACTAAAATACTAAAAAAACAAAACAAAACAAACAAACAAAAAAACTCTGTGATTTTAGAAAAGACTTTGGATCTGACTCTTATGGAAAATTATTGACTTACATCTAGTTTCTCCCATGTATATCATACACAAACATAGTTGTTTATCTCTAATCTACAAGATTAAAATGCCTGAATTTTGATTTTATATTCCCAGTAAATAACACAGAATCTTGAACATTATAAGCACTTAACATATGCTTGTTGATTTGATATGTTGACCTGTAAATCAGGATTGAGTGGTATTCTAACATAAAACTGGAGATGAAGTCATAGTGTAACTCTAGTGAGTTGAAGTTGACCTTTACAAAAATGGTCATATAGAAAGACTAGGAATAAAGAAATTTGTAAGGATTAAAAAAAACATTATGTAGCCCTGTCATAAATTTTTTGGAATAACACCCAACCTCAGTTCATTAAAAAGTAACTTATGTTTGTAGTCATACTAATGTACTTGAAAGGATTCCTAAGAAATCAAGCAACTCAACAAATAAAGGATTTATAAATCCAGCTGCTGGCAGATTATTTGCTTAGTTATGATATCAAGGATAGATACTAAGATTTGATTCACTCACAAGAGTAAGATGACTAAACAATTAGAAAAGAAATAGATCTTTACTTACTTAACACTTTACAATCTAATCTAATTAAGACCTTTTTTGGCACACTTAAAAAATAGTTTTTTTTTTTATCTTAAATAGAAATATAAAATGTAAAAAAAGTTCTTAAGTTTTTCAACTCTTGGTGCCAAACATTTTGTGGAAAAGGCCAATATATGCTCAATCAGATCCTTTAAAAATAAAAATTTGTCCACATTCCTTTTCAAAGTATAGCTGGAACATGGAAAACTTGTACTTTAAATTTTCTAATTCTTTAGTTTAAAATTTGAGTTTAGCAATTATGTTTTAAAACAATTTCTTAAATTTTCATTTATTAAGTAGAAGGTAAAAAAATGAAGAGACCAAAAAAAGTAAAAAGATTAAATCTTATTTATGGATTTAGATAGGCTAAATGAGAAAACTCTTAATGTATTGCCAAACTAGACGAGAACATTATTTCAGATAGGTAACACAGAAAAGTTCTGTAACCCCACCTTTTACTTTTACCCTAGTATTAAACTGAGAGCACAGAAAAGAAATAATCATTTGCAACAACAAAGAGAAGGACTGGTCCACAATTCAATGAATAAGCTGCTGTCAATCATATTAATTTATAATAAATTATAGCTTCATGTTGGTTTGGTGAATAGAGGTTTTCTGGGATAAAGAAATTTCATTTTGTGAACTTATTTAATAGAGGTCTACAAAAAGGCATGAAGCTTCCTTTGTATCAGTTTCTCAGACTTTTCATTCAATTGAGTTCTTTAATCTCATCTTAAAATTCCAGTATATCCTTCTGTGATGATCCTCTACAATACCACATTCTTGGTGTTTAAAAGATGTTAGTCACAATTTCTCAAGAATTGCATTTGTAGACACATGACAAAATTTTAAATTATCAATGATATGAAAAAATGATTCAATAAGACTCAGCATTATAGAATTTGCATTGGCCATCTGCCATTTCATTTACAATAGATACATCTTCAGAATGTAGATGACTGAATCTGAATCTTTGTATTCTTTATAATTCAACTGAAAAAGACAAATTATTTCTACTACATGATTACTAAATAAGGAATTATTAAAGATGATTGTCATCTGATTTCATAGATATAAATGAATTAAATTTAATTTTAAGTAGCAGAAATTAAGGACTAATCAAGCACCAGATATAAGGCTGATGCATATAGTTCACTTTTGTTCATTTTGATTACTACAAAGCAATAAGAAAAGCACAAATTCAATTTATACTGAATGCATTTTTTATGGTTTGAATGAGGAAAAAAAAAACAATTCATTTTCACTAAGATTGAGATGACCAAATTTAATAAATTTGTTTCTACCAGAACTTCTAACATTCAAAATAATGAATTTAAAAAAAAAGACAATTCTGAATTCATTATTAAAGTTTTCAGTATTCAGTGCCATAAAGATATATCACAAGGATTATCTTGTCTTCTGATCTAAGAAGATTATGGGATAAATGATTCACAATCCACTCCAGTAAAATGAAATTGAGTTTTAAGAGAAGGCTGTGATTGCTTACATTATCAACTTCTCATCTTGGTAAAGGGAAAGAGAATGCATATATCTAATAGAAGTGTGTATATGAGAGATAAACTTTATGGCAGTGATACATCATTATTATTCTATTAAAGGACTTACTGTTCACTTTACAAATCCTGTGATCTCTTGTTCTTTATCCTCTTTCTTCAGTGTTGCACTTTACTAAAAAGAAAAACATCATTTAAAGATGTTAGCTAAAGAAAACATTTTTAATAATAATTTCAAAATGTCATTTTCCTTGTATAACTTGTTTTTTATTTAAAAGTATATCTATAGCTATAAGGTTCCATTCCTCCACCAATCCCTAAGGGAATATTATAAAGGGGAAATATATATGCAATACACATACATGCATATATTTTATGTATATTATACAAACATTTGAGGTTCATATATGTGTGTGTATATTAATATAGATTCAAAGATACAAAGATGTATATATATTTCTTATTTTAAGTTTAGTTAATATTTGATCAATTACTATTATCTCCAAGTAATTATAAACTTTCAAGAAAGGTATTATAAAAGTACTGGTTAGCATGAGGTAAAGTATGTTATTATGGAGCATAACTGAGTTGCACAAATCAATCTATTCTGCATCCCATACAGCTTTTGTAATTTGGTAATTTTTTTACTTAGCTGGTGAGTAACTAAATATATAATCCTTTGTACATTTCCCAAAGCAGGTGAATTCTCCTAGTTGGACATTTTGAACACAACTAAATTCTCTAGAGAAATTCTAAAGCATTGAGATTTTCTTTTTAAAATCACATTTAGATCTTTCAGTAGAAAGACCTAAAGTGACTACAGACACAGATAAAAAAGTAAACCTATAAGATATTGCCTTTTAAAATGTGATTAATAATGAATGTGGTAAAAACCTTTCTATTTATTCAATCCAGGATTTATTCAATCCAGTAATATATATATATATATTATAATATTAATATAATGAATATTTAATATATTGTATGTTGTAATTTTCAGATCTCATATTTGCTCTGATTATATAATATATATATATATATATTATAATATGGATATTATCAGTGGATAATATCCATCCACTGATAATCTACAAAGCCCCATATTGAACTTTCAGAAATTTCTACTCATTCATTTAAAAAATTATGAAACATTCTTTTATATATAACACTAAAACATATACATGTACACAAATACATTTATGTATATATATTAAAACTAATAACAAAACATATACTTAAAATATTATAATGACACAAATATATGAATAGCTATATTAAGGAAGTGTAATATATAAGATAAATGCAAAATGATATAATAGTTTTAAGTAATGACAAATTAGTTAAAACTATAGAGTTCAGTTCTTTGAAGTGGTCGTCTTTGAGATGTATCTTAAAGAAAAACAAAAAATATAGAATAGGTACATGAAAATTTTGATTTTAGCAAACCAGCCATAAAATCACAGGATAGTAGAGACAGCATATAAAAATATGTCATGTGATAAAAACTTTACTGCAAGTGCATTTACAAACTCATCATGAGCCGACAGCTTAATATGGTACCAAAAATCTCATATAATATTCAGGTACATTAGTAAAAATAATCTGAAAAAGTCAAATCAAATCAACAAGTTTTCACTCTGGTACTTGGTGTGAATCATACTGACAAGTATTGGAATCCAAATCTAAGCCAAAGAAAACCTTTGCTTTTAAGGGGCTTACATTCTAAAGGAGCAAAACAATTATAAAGAATTTGAAAAGGAGGAAAGGGAGGAACATAATTGTCAGGAATGGAGTGCAGAGAGGAATAAAGGTCTAAGCATGGCTAGTCTGGGTACTTTTCTTAAAATGGAGTTTCCAAGAAAAATTCGCCAATCGAAAGAAAGGACTACATGGGCAGAATGATTTTCCAGGGCAAGAGGGCTACTGCATAATGATAGAGAAAGAAATTCAGCAAGTCGGGAGTAGAACTAGAGAAGTAAGAAGGAAAAAACATGGCTGGCCTGCATAATTTCCTTAAAATGTAAGTTATGGGGAGGAGTATCAAGGAGTAGCTAATATTGCAGTACACTGTACTGGTCAGATAACATCTACAGTGGAATGTTCTCTTGTTTTTGCTAAATTTTAGCATAGATTCTGGTTGACTAGGATCCCTCTAGAGGGTGGTTATCAGAAGATTAAAGGAATGAAGTATATGTCCAACAAGGTGCTAGATATATTTAAACAAGAGAAAAGAAGACATAGAAAGGTTAAGAAGGTTACCTTTGATTTTGAAGGAGAGTTATATAGAAGGTATATTCTGTACTAGGGAACAGAAATGGAATAAAGGGAATTTGCAGATAGGGAGTATGAGACTTCATCTAAAGGAGAAAAAATACCCTTCCTAAAAATTATCCAAAAGTGGAATGGACCCAAAGATGGTAGATTCTATTTTTTGGAAGTTTTCAAGCAGAGTCTAAAATAACCACTTACAAGTGATACTTTTAGGAGTTTCATAAATAAGTACTAGTTGTCCTCTCTGGAGTTATTTATGAAGATGCTAGTGCAATCACCTCCAATATTTTCCTTATATATCTTGTTTGTACATAATTGTTTGAATATTGTCTCGCCCAGTAGAATGCAAATTCCTTGACATTAGGGATTTTTTTTTTTTTTTTTGCTTTTCTTTAAATCCCTAGCACTTAGTAGACTATTTGGCACATGATAGGCACTTACTAACTGTTTTCTTATTGACTGAAATTACACTGTTCTATGAAGGAGTACGATTGTAATAGATGGTAGTGGTTGGATCTTAATTCTAAAGCTGGAAGATTTTTGAGAGGACATCTAATTTCATCCTTTTATTGTACAAATAAAGTAAAGTGAGGCCTAGGGAGGCTCTTTGACAGCCAAGATTAGGTAACTAGCTAACACAAACAATAACAGAAACAGAATTTGAATCCAGGTTTTCTCATATCATCAATGCTTTTTCCACTGTCTCCCAAATGGGAAAAGAAGAAATTTAGTTTTCTGGAGTATACAGTGAAAATAACATTGTCAGAAATCAGATGAGCAAGATTTAAGATCAAGTTCTGAACTCTCTATTTGATCATTAGTAAGCCACCTTCCTTCTCTGAATTGTCTCAACTATAAAACTGACTAAATAGTCTACAGGAAAGTGCTTTGGAATTTATAAAGTATTATATAATTGTGGCTTATGCACACGGCAATATAAAGAGTGGCTTCAAGGACATCATCAGAGAACTAAAAGAGCAAAAAAAGTAAATATCCTAAAAGGAGAAATAACCAGTGGACAGCCATCTGCTCTTCCCTATGGAAATCTGGACTCCGGCCCAAATCATTCTGAGATCTAAGGTGAGTTTTTACTTCATCTTGACAGGAATGCAGCCTTTCCCTCACTTTCTGACTATTGGCATCAAAAAACCCAACAGTATATAGTTTCTTATTCCTTCTAGCTTTTGACTTGAAGACTTATTTTTATGGGTATTTCAAAGGAGCCATCACTACTTTTTTTTGGATAGCTCTAAATTATATTAGAGCAAGTTTTTTGTCTTTCTCACATGAAATGTTTTTGTCTAACTGAAGATAGACATTGAAGACTCATTTTTCAGACTAAATATCTTATTTCATCAAAAGGTCCTCATCTCAAGGATGAGGACATATGATCTCAAGATCCTTTATCATCATGGTTAATCTTTTCTAGATAATACATTGATGTATCTCAACCAGGGTGGTGTTGATGGTGAGGATAGAAATGGAGGAACTTGAAAGACATAATGGAGTTAGCTTACAAACACTGGATGTGATAGGAGAATGAGAAAAGTTTTTACAAAAAGAGGAATGGTTTCAGAAATTTCCAAACTTGGAGTGATAGGACCTGAGTTCAAATCTCAATTCTACAACTTACTATAATGAAGCAAATGTCTTTATCTCTCTAGATCTTTATTTTCTTCACCCTAAAATGATAAAGTTAGGCTAAGTGTCCACATATTAAGGTCCTTCCTAACTTTAGCTCTATGATCCAATGATATTGACTTTATAAGTACATGTGATTAGGTGAATCAAAAAAATGTACTGTTCATCTTTTTCTTTTCCACATATGCAACACACTGTAAGTTAGGAAAGAGAAGTATTTTATTTGGAACAATAATAGTAAATAAACATTTACAAGAAACTAAAAGTAAAAAGGTAGAAAAGAAATTGCCTAGCAGAAGCAAAACAATGGAACAGTAACAAGAGAGTGATAGCAGTAGTAATGACTATTTGTAGCTAAAAAGTTTCAAATAATGATTAGTTTTTTTCTAGAACAAAATAGTTTGGTAGAGAGAACATATGGAAAAATACCAAAAAGGAGAGAGAAGAATCTTGCTCACCCCTTGGAAAAAATATTTTATTACCTGGGCTACCAGAGTTGTAACCAAGGTTGGATGATCAGAACTCTGTTCCAGCCTAACAACATTTAGTGGAGGTTGATAATGCCTTCTGTCCTTCTGTAGCTTAGAAACATATAAACTTAGCCCCCAGGTAGCAAAAATAATTAGTTCAAATAGGAAACTAACAGATGGTATGCCCTTCCTCTACCCCAGGTGAGCACCTCCTAGAGGGAACTTTGAAAATCCAGGCATAAAAGAGTTAGTTAGAATAATTCTGAGTGCCACCATTACCAAACAAATAATGACATCTCTGAAGTGTCACTTATGTTCAACTCCTGTGGAAATTCTCCATAATTTGATTTCCCTCTTTCCCTCAACCATGACTCCTAAATAGAGAAAAGCAGCTGTAATTATCTTTCAAACTGGGATAAGAAAATGCTCATTTTGACCTTAAATAAACAAGATTGAAGAAAAGGAGAAAAAAAATCCTAAACAAACATATCTTGCAGCTGAAAAGTTGATTCTGAGTGAAAATAATTAGAATTAACTATTCCATATCATATCATATATGTCTGATGTGACATTAAAGGGGAAGAACAATTCATTGTGATGCAACAGTTAATATCATAGCTACTCAGGCATTTGGTTTTAAATGGATGCCAACACTAGAAATGAGTCATCTCACCAAGATGTAATACAATTAGGGATTTGTGACATCTAATGTACCTCTTCACCCTGTAAAAGAGTAGTTAGGGGCTATAAATTCTTATTCCCTAACTTCCCCACATCCAGCATGATACTTAAGGGTTTAAATCCAACATAACCATCTTAAAAAGAACCAAGTCAAAGTCTTCATTTAAAGCAATAAAAGTTAAGTCCTCCCCAAATATCAATATACTAAATTCTTCTAAAGTGTTAGAGGTCAAGAATTTCTGATCTTGTTTGACATAACACCAAGTTATTATAAATTTAACAATAATATTATGCACCTATACTATTTATTTACATATTCTATATATATTTTGTATTTATCATTTCTTAAATATTACATTTGTCATGTATTATACAAATGTGCTCTGTGTGTATATATGTATGTATGTTCACACACATGATATAAAGCACTGAATAAGTAGGTTGGCAGAAAGATGTAAAAATAGAGTAAAAAACTTAACGGAATTACAAATACTAATCTTTAATAATGTGATGACAATAGACATACCATGATGCTTTTAGAAATTCTTACAAAGTTTTAGTATTGTTTTCCCTATGGGCTTTAAAATGTTGAAGTTCTATCAGTCTTAGTTTCTGTCTCCTGTATATCATTAGTAGAATGCCTATGAAATGAGAACTTTATTTCCAAAGGTTCAATTGATGCATGACAGGACTTGCAAGATCTGACTTTATGTCAGTGTTTCTTGAAAATCAACAGTTTTCTGGTAAAATCAACTAGAACTTGTAATATTATTTAAAAAAAAAAAACCACTAACAACTATATAGTAGACTACTTCCTAGAAGTTTCTAGTTTTATTATCCACCATATACATATATGTATATGTGTATTTTTATCATTGCATTTCCTATAAAATACTAATACATCATTTTAATAAATGACACCTACTAGTAAACACTACTCAGTTTCTGGGCATCAATATTAAATTAATGTCTAGCATTCTGTATTCCAGCCAACCTAGACTTCTTAATGTTTCTCTTACATATCATTCTATTTGTTACCTTTTGTCTCTGAAGTGACTGTTCCTCATTCCTGGAATGCCCTCCTTTTTCACTTTGGAAATGCTGTGTTTCCTTCAAGCCTTAGCTGAAGAATCAGTTTCAGCATGAGGTTTTACTTGGTCCTCCCAGCTACAACTGCCTCCCCATGAAGGTTATCCCTTATACATTTTGCATGATTTGTAAATAATAATAATAGGCATAATTAGAATTTGTGAAATCCTTTAAGGTTTTCAAAATGCCTTACATGTATTATTTCATTTAGTCCTCACACAACCCTGTGTGTTAGGTGCTATGATTATTCCCATTTTACAGCTGATGACAAAGAGGATGAAAAAAGGTTAAGTAATTTGCTTAAGATCATATAGCTGCTAGTTAGCATCCAAAACAGGATTTCAACTTGGGTTGTGCACTAAGTCAATTTAGCTGCTATATATGTATATTGTCTTCATTAACAGAACATTAACTCCTTAAGGTCAGAGGCTTTAATTTCTCCCCATGTTTGTACTTCCCAGTGTCTAGCAAATAACATATATTTAACCAATTTTTGTTGATTGATTGTACCCCTTCCTCAAAAAAAAAAATCCATCTTATAAAGTCCCCTCTAACATCTATTTTTAAAGTTTCCATTTAAAAAGGAAGAAAACAATCATTCTCCTGTAATTAATTTATTATAACTTATCAAGGGATCAATTTTCTGAAGGGATAAGGTCAAGTAATTAAACATTTTTCAGGACTTGCAAGGCCATCTTTTGGGAGTTAATTTCATTTCTCTTTTACATGGGCATCTATCAAAAGGATGAATAGGTAGACTTGCTCTACTATAGGGAACAAATAGCTATTCCATTTGTTTACTTTATATAAATATGCAGGATATTTTCCCATTTGCCACAGAATTTCTCAAACTTATAATGACTTTTTTTTCAAAAGAGATCTGTGACGATACTTAGGTTTATTTCATACCTCTGACATTCAGGTGCGTTTGCAGTTATTCATTCCAAAATATTGGTGGGGCACAGACTATATCCATCAGGATCACTATGTTTTTTTGTATCTTTTCATAAAAATATTTTATTATTAATTTACTCAGATATTAATATTTTTCATAAACTACCATATACATCCAATGTCAATAATGCAGATGGAGCCTTAAAATTCCCACACCTATTCTTAGAACCAGACGCAACACAGAAATAACAGAAAATTACTCTGAGACTCAGGGATTATTGATGTTTCTACAGAAGCTAAAATGTAAACCTCTGATACTAGAACTCCTAATCATAATTCTATTCACAGAATTAAGCATGGAATAGAATATAATATGGGAGGCTTATACATATTTTCAATTTCATTTTTTCTGAAATTTTTAAACATTAAATAACCAATATTTTAAATTCATATTTAATAAATTAAACATTGTTCTTTAAAAGAATAGAAATAATTTTAAAGGGATATAAAAACCAATGCTTACAACCAAACTTTCCTTTCCAACATTTCAATGGAATTATTGATTTTAGTTGAGCTTTAACTAAGTCATAGCACAGAGCTAGATATCTGTTTAGTATTAGATTTCCAGCATCCACTGTGAGTGCCTATATGATCACTACCACATCATCCCAATCCCTTTAGACCCAGATGAACTGCTATGGCAACCGAATCATAAGTACCAGGTTTTTCAGTAACAATAACAAAAAAAATGTAAATTATTGATGAATTCAGAATTGCCTCTCTTGGATATTCCTTGATTGAGACACGAAACCTCTTGGTTTTAGCAAAATTATGAAGTGAGCCAATTCCTCAGCCTAGGTGGCATTAATCCATAGGGATTTCATTAAATCTTTTGGCTTAAATTCTTATTCTTGGAACAGCAGTCAGCAGACAGAGATTACATTAAAAGCAGGCTCTATTCAGGTCACTACTGCCTGAACTTAGGCCTTTAATCACAAAACAAACCTTGTATTTCTACACTGCTACACAATGAGGTTACAATTAAATGTGTATGCATTATTTCTTGTGAACTTATTGAATTATTCTTATGTTCTTATTGAATATTCTTATGAATCATTATTTCTTATGTAAGAGTACAAAATATTTTCTAGTTTAATCGCTGAATAATAATGATGGTTAAATAGTGATAATATTAGAGAAGAGAAAACAAAGAACTAAAATTATGAAGAAACTTCTGTTATTCTGAAAATGATACACTCACCAGTTATACTGAAAAGTGTGTAAATAATGAAATAATGGAACCTAGTGAAAATAATGGAACATAAAGTTCTGCTAAAAGTTAGTGAGATACATTAAAAGTGTATCTTACTCTTTGTCTTATAATGTCTTGTCAGTTTCTTTGAAATTGAAAAACAATTAGGAGGCTTATGTCTCAGAAAATCTCCTTGATAAGACCAAGGCATATATTTACTCACAAAAGCTGAAATAAAGGAGAGAGAGAGAGAGAGAGAGAGAGAGAGAGAGAGCGAGCGCGCGCACAAGAATTCATTCCTATTTTACAATCATGTCTCCTATAATGTAAAATATTAAATTATTTGCCTTCTAGTCATTTTGTACCTGTGACAAGACATAATTTTTACATGCCATTTAATGTTTCCATGTTGATATGATCTTACCCCCTCTTAAATAGACCAGTAGACACAAAAATCAAAGGAAACAACCACATAAAAGAAAGAAAAGATGACCCTGCTATATTTTTAGCAGCTATAAACAAAGAGAAATTTGAACAAGTTGTCAACTCAGAAAAATGAAAAATGGACCAAAGGAAAGATTTTTATTTTATTGCCATTTCTAAGTGAAGTCTTAACAAGGGAAAAACAATCACCACTACAATGAGGCAGAAAGCACTAAAAGATAATTAATTTCTGAACCAATTGAAAATACATGGCAGTCAGAGGCCATAAAAGTTTAGAGTGAATTTATGAAACATTAAAGTATCACCTTACAAAATAATGAGAAGGAATGGAAGTGGAATAAGTTTGTAGCTGGGATCCTGACTTAAGAAGTAGTTACTTCTTAAGGAAGTAACTAAAAGGAAATCTATTTATACTCTGGATGAAACTATAAGGAGGTCTGCAATAGACAGATGCAAAATAAAATGAATGTGTCATAACATTATCTACTTTCATCAGTCAAAATTGGAACCACACAGTAGACTCTAAGAGCTCAGCACTTAAAATGTGGTTTGAAGACTGATAGACCTATAGAATTAGTACTTCAACTGAGGAAGATATTCTGTGGAAAGATCAAATAGAAGAATTCCCTAAGGATGTGGAAAGGTTTTCCAAATACTTTTTTCAGAAGACCTCACAATATTTGTATCAAACTCTAGCATATTAAAGTCTCCTCAATAAATTACTTCAGAGTATTTAAAAAAACATTCATACTGGACAAAGTAGGTGGATACAAAACACACATTGATCAGACTATGATATATCTATACAGAAAGAAATGACCAACAGGATGACTTCAGAAAGGCCTGGAGAGACTTACACGAACTGATGCTGAGTGAAATGAGCAGGACCAGGAGATCATTATATACTTCAACAACAATACTATATGATGACCAGTTCTGATGGACCTGGCCATCCTCAGCAACGAGATCAACCAAATCATTTCCAATGGAGCAGTAATGAACTGAACCAGCTATGCCCAGAGAAAGAACTCTGGGAGATGACTAAAAACCATTACATTGAATTCCCAATCCCTATATTTATGCCCACATGCATTTTTGATTTCCTTCACAAGCTAATTGTACAATATTTCAGAGTCTGATTCTTTTTGTACAGCAAAAAAAAGAACCGTTTTGGTCATGTATACTTATTGTGTATCTAATTTATATTTTAATGTACTTAACATCTACTGGTCATCCTGCCATCTGGGGGAGGTGGTGGGGGGTAAGAAGTGAAAAATTGGAACAAGAGGTTTGGCAATTGTTAATGCTGTAAAGTTACCCATGCATATATCCTGTAAATAAAAGGCTATTAAATAAATAAAAAAAAAAGATATATCTATACAGAGGAGTTCAGGGTTCTGTTTTTGACTTTGATATACTAGTGCCATGAAATTGGGGAAAAAAATCACTTTCATTTCCATGTCTAAAAGAATGGCTACTCTCCTTTTAGTTTTAAAATTCTATGGTCCTGTAAATAACATAATTGATACTTTTGATTCTCCTAAGGTACAATGACTATTTATGAATTCCACAGAAAAAGATAACTGAGGTAAATGTTATAAAGTGTCATTAAGAGAGTAATAAAAATCTCTAGAATATTATAAAATAACTTATAGAAGATAGTAAAAGAGGACATATTAAAAGTAAAAAACCTATAGAGTATAAATTGAAGGACAAAACAAAAAATAAAAGAACATTCACAAGTGACAACGTTCTTTGCACATGTGAAGAGTTATTTTAAAATATATTATCAATATAAAGATGTTTAAGAGGAAGAGATTAGAGAAACCTTAAGCTTATTTTTCCACTACAGTCAAAAAAGAGTTAGCTCTCCTAACTATTTCAGAGCTAGATTCTATTTTATCAGGAAGGTAGCATGTTCAGGAATATAAAAGCCCTAAATAGTTGCAAAATTGACAAAAAGAGCTGGCATTTAAGGCTTGCAAAGCATGTTCTGTTGTTTATCTCATTTAATCCTCAATATAACCTGATTAGTAAGAGCAATTTTTATCCTAATTTTGCTGATGAGAAAACTGAGACTGAAAGACATTAAGCAACCTGAGAAGCTATCTTACACAATGAATAAATATCTCAAGCAGGATTTGAACTCAGGTATTCCAAACTGCTTAAAAAGACTTTTTAGGGTAAATATGAGATTTAGCTATCCTAGTTTGTAGAAAAGATTCCTCAAGTATTGGGATTAGGCCCAAGTCCAGGCTTAGCATCTCTTACAAAGCTTTTTCTGTTGCAATCTACCCAGGAAGAACATTTCTAGTACATGAAATCTAGTATGATTGTCAGTGAGCAATTGATAGTTCAATATTTGGCAGAAGTTTCTTTTCAGAATTGTATCTTGGCTCTTTTCAACAATATAGTTATTCAGGGCAATTCCAAGTGACTTAGGATGGAAAATGCCATCCACACCCATAAAGAGAAAACTATCTAGACTGAATATGGATCAAAGCATAGTATTTGCACCTTTTATGTTATTCTTGTTTTTTTTTTTTTTTTTGGCTTGTTTTTCTTCTTTCTCATAGTTTTTTTCCCTTTTGAGTCGATTTTTCTTGTACATGACAAATAAGAAAATACGTTTAAAAGAACTGCACATATTTAACTTGTATGAAATTGCTTGATATCTTGGGGAGAGGAGAGGTAAGGGAGAGAGAAAGAAAAATTTGGAACACAAAATTTTGCAAAAATTAATGTTGAAAAATATTTTTACATGCATTTGGAAAATGAAATATTATTTAAAAGAATTGTATTGACATCAGAAGTGCCTGAGATCAAGATTTGAGAAGTAACACACTTGTTTCCAATCTAGAAAAAATTAGGGCAGAGGGATGATTAAGTACTGGCATTCATTTGTTCCTGAGTCTTCTATAGCTTTCCTCATTTTAAGTCTTCATGTAAAGGCTGAATCACCACTTGTTGATTATGATATAATGGGGTGGATGAAATGGATTAAATGAACACTGAGATCCCTTCCAATGCTCAAATTTTGGGCTTCAGTGATTTTTATCAGCTTTTGCAGCCTACAATCTTCCATGGGTTAAAACTTCAAATTTTTGGAGAGGAGGATTAACTACAATACATTTTTCCATTTTAAGATTATATTATTTTTCTAATTACATATAAGGATGGTTTTCAATATTCATTTTTGTAAGATTTTGGGTTCCAATTTTTTTTCTTCCTTCACCTTCTTCATGTTAGCAAGCAATCTGATACGGGTCATATATGTACATTGATTTTTAACACATTTTTCATATGAGTCATGTTGTAAAAGGAAAAATCAGAACAAAAGTGAAAAACCATAAAAAAAAAAAGAAAAAAAGATGAAAATAATATACTTCAATCCACATGCATGTTAAGATTGTGTATTTTAAGATCAGCACGAGATAGGAATTCAGGTTAGGGGAAAATCGTCAGTCTTTATTCTCAGTGAAGAAGGATCGGAGGTGGAAGAGAATCGGCGATAGCAATGTGTGCAGCTGAGTCAAGAAGCTAGCTCGACCAGCAGCCACACAACCAGCAGCTCGGAGTCCTCGAACTCAGCCCAATCTCTCCCACTCTGTCTTGCTCCCTCTCTCTCTGACTCCACCCACCAAAATCGTCATTTCCTATACAAACACATCAGGACTTGCAAGGAGAGTGGGCAGGACCATTCTTAATCCAATCATGATATTAATAGAGTATAGCCCAATTACTATCTAGCCTCATGTACTTGGGACCTCAGTGCATCAGCTCAAACCTCAGCCTCATTACATTTCCCGCTTTTATTTTAGAACACTGGTGGTCATGCCATCCCTGACTCCTCAGGGAGGTCAGAGCCCCCAAGGGAGGTGATCACAGCCTCCCTAACTTCTCAGGGAAGGAGGTGAAAGCACCGAAAGGAGGTGATCACAGCCTCCTGACTTCCTCAGAAAAGGCGGTGAAAGCACTAAAAAGGAGATGATCACGCCCTCCCTGACATCCTCAGGAAGGAGATGAAAAGCACCAAAGGGAAATGGAGGTTGCTATGGGGTTTCTGGGCTGAAGGGTCTTATTATGCACAAACCCATCAGCATGGGAGGTATTACACAAGCACATACAGCAATAACGCAGAGGTTATTAGGATGACCCTCCCTCAGTCAGTGCAGGCCTGATGTGGTGTAACAAACATGAATTGTACACACAAGTAGCAGAATAGCAAACAATATAAATCAACATGGTGTTGGAAAAGATCACCAGAAGTCCTAGAAGGTGGGTATGTAAACAACAGTCACACATACACCTTCTTCAGCAGCCAAGAGATAGTCCAAAACCAATCTATTGTCCATTGTTTCACATGTCAGGGAATCCAATGATCCCCTGAGTTTTGGAAGTCCTGAAAAGTCTTTTATGTGTTAGGGAATCCAATGATTCCAGCAGATTTTGAAGTGTTGTAACAGTCTTATCATTTCTAGAGAATCCAATGATTCCTGAGGGTTTCTAAGTCCTCATGTCTCAGAGAATCCAATGATTCCTGAGAGTTTTCAGTCCTATGTCTCAGAGAATCCAATGATTCCTGAGGGTTTTCTAAGTCCTATGTCTCAGAGAATCCAATGATTCCTGAGGGTTTTCAAGTCCTATGTCTCAGAGAATCCAATGATTCCTGAGGGTTTTCAAGTCCTATGTCTCAGAGAATCCAATGATTCCTGAGAGTTTTCAAGTCCTATGTCTTTGGGGAGAGGGATGCTCCTGTCAGGTCATAGGAATCCCGTGCAATGAAGTGTGCGCCCAGGGCAGGGTGAATGCTGGTGGGATTTGGTGTTGCCATCAGCTTGCTCTTTGCCATTTTAGTGTTGGCTTTGGCAAACTCTAACCTTAAGGTCTGTGGATTCTCGGGGTCAAAACGAATACCATTCAATGCATTTTTGGCTGCTTCTGCTCCAGCACGGCTGTCAAAGGTCACAAAACCTACAGGCTGTTTAGATGTGAGTTTGATCAGTGAGCCTTCATATCCCTTAAATGGCCGGAAGAGAAGATAGAGTTCTCTTGGTTTGATGTCTACAGGGAGACCACTGACAAACAGTGTCCGGACTTCCTCTTCCAAGCTGCCGCCGATGCCGGTGCCGGTGCCGGTGCCGGTGCTGGTGCTGTGCTCGCTGTCCGGCTTCAGGTTGCTCATGAAAGTGCGGAGGGGCTGAGGAGGAGGGGAGGGAGAGAGGCAAAAGGAGGGGTAGGGAGCGGCGCTGGGCCCTGAGTGGAGTGGGGGAGGGGGTGGTCAGTGGCCCGTGCGCTCCGGGGAGTGCGGGGTGGAGAGTCTTTAGCTAGCCTTTGTCCCATTTTAGCCAAAAAAAAAATTACTGGTTTAGTTTTTAAGAAAATAAGTTCCTTATTTGTCTATTAACAATACTCACCCAAGTTCCTGGTCACCGGAGACTTCTTCTAGTCCTTGGGCCCCACGTTAGCCAAATGTTAAGAGATTGTGTATTTTAAGATCAGCACGAGACAGGAATTCGTGTTAGGGAAAATCGTCAGTCTTTATTCTCAGTGAAGAAGGATCGGAGGTGGAAGAGAATCGGGATAGAATGTGTGCAGCTGAGTCAAGAAGCTAGCTCGACCAGCAGCCACACAACCAGCAGCTCGGAGTCTCGAACTCAGCCCAATCTCTCCCCACTTGTCTTGCTCCCTCTCTCTCTGACTCCACCCACCAAAATCGTCATTTCCTATACAACACATCAGGACTTGCAAGGAGAGTGGGCAGGGACCATTCTTAATCCAATCATGTATATTAATAGAGTATAGCCCAATTACTATCTAGCCTCATGTACTTGGGACCTCAGTGCATCAGCTCAAACCTCAGCCCATTACACATGCAGTCTTAATAGTTCTTTGGATGTGGATGACATTTTCTATCCTAAGTTATTGGAATTCTCTTATACCACTGAATTGCTGAGAAGAGTTAAGTCTATTACAGTTGATTGTCATACAATCTTGCTGCTGTGTACAATGCTCTCTTGGTTCTGCTCACTTGACTCAGTATCAATTCATATAAGTCTTTCCAGGCTTTTCTGAAATCAGTCTGTTCATTTCTTATAAAGCAAATAATATTCCATTACTTTCATTTATCATAACTTATTCAACCATTCCTCAACTGATGGATATCCATTTGATTTCCAATTCCTCACCACCACAAAAAGAGCTGCAACAAACATTTTTGCCTATGTGGGTTAAACCTTCAAATTTTATATCATATGCCCTTCACCCAGACTTAAAAATGGTCAGGAAGCAGAGGAAGCAGGTAAGAAGGAAAAATACCAAAATAAGGAGGACACAAAGAAATAGGCATATTAGAATTGAGGACAATGCTAAATTCTCTCAGCTTCATAAGAATCATGCTGAACCTAGTGTTAGGGGGAGGGAAAGTACACCCAATAGCATCTAAATTGTAGAAATATTAATTCAGTATAACAATTCATAGGGTCAAGGACTGAGATCTGGAAGGGGTCATAGAGTACAAACTTTTCTTTGAATAATTGAGAGAACCATCAAACTCAAGAAAAGTTAAGTAATGTGTCTAATGTTGTCATGCAGGGTCAGAGCTAGGGTTTGAACACAGGACTCTTGAATCCAAGTTTGCTGCACTTTCACTGCACCATGCTGTCATAAGCGTTGGATAATTGCTGGGTAAGTCAATACTGAAAAAAGTGTATTGAATTGTTCTCTGTATTTCTCTATTCATTTATTACTTCATAGCTTCCCTGTTGTCCCTTCTTAGAAGGGAAACCTATTCAAGAGAATTACTCCAATATGTCATTTGCCCTATAACATGGATGTGTTTCCTTTCTAAGGTGATGGTAACTTGTCTTTTAAGACTTATAAATGATTGATTGAATGAAAATTATATACTTTGTTAAAGCAACTTCACATATGAGAAACAATATGGAGGACATTTTAAGGCTTAAAGGAGATGCTGCTGCAGAAGCTGTCATTATTACATAGATAGCCCTGACTTTGAATAGCTATAGCTTTGAAAAAGTGATTGTTGTGGATTTGGTTCAGTGAGACACCATTATACACACACACATATGATGTAGGTATGGGAATAAGGGCTGAAACTAGGATTTCATCGCTATAGAAAAATCTTTGAATTAGAAAACATTTCTACCAATGAGAGGTTGCTATAGTACTGAGCAGTTCATTGATTTCTTTAAGACCACAATGACAGTAGGGGTCAGAAGCTGTAGTAGAACCCAGATTTCTATGCATACTGTAGATTTTTAAAAAAGATACACTAATGACAATTGAAGGAGTATATATTTTTCCTCTCTTCTCTTTCGGTCCCCTTCCCACCCAATAAAAGTAACACATGAGTTGCTAGTCTCCATCAGAGGAGAATGTTAATTATGCCAGAAATTCCCTACACCAATGAAATCATCAGATCAGAAAAATAATACCTTTCCTATAAAAGATAACTTTTGTCTAGTACTTTAAAGTTTATCCTTACAATAACCATGGGAAATAGGTGCAATTGTTATTATTCTTTTATCAACAAGTGAACTGAGGCAGATTGAAGTGAAATAACTTGCTGAAGATCACGCAGCTAGTAAGTATTTGAGGCCAGTTCTGAACTCAGGTCGAGGTCTAGTATTCAATTAGACCTACCTAGTTTCCTCTACAAGGCTAGAATATTGTTTTTGTTATTTTTAGCAAACATTCTGAAACATATATATTCTGATGACTTCATTCTCAAGATGCTTCCATTGTGCAAACTTTTTTGATTTCTTGGAATTTCCTTCATGTATGAATATAATATTGGGGATTCTGAAAACTGGATTGTTAGAATTGGATTTTGAATTGGACTGGATCTTAGAATCCATTTCCTTCATTATACAGATGAGGAAATAGAGATACAGAAAGATAGGTCCAGAATCACCTAGTATCCAAGTGGCTATTGTAGAATTTGAACTTAGACCTTCCTGACTGCTATGTTCAGAGTTCCATTTCCTATATCAGGCTGAAACTGCCTTAAAAGATAGCTTATGAATTCAAAATTATCAATCTCATATGGTTTTGTGGTCATATTTTCTTGTGGATCAAAAGTATATATTTAGACAAATTCATAATTTTCATTTTTTTTCTGTTTTCTTCTTCCCCTCTCTATCCTTCGCTCCTTCCTTCCCTTCTTCCCTTCTTTCTTCTTCCTTCCCTTCCTCCTTCCTTCCTTCTTTCCTTTGTTCCTTCTTTTCTCCTTCATTTCTTCTCTACTTCCCTCTCCATCCTTCCTTTCCTCTCCTCCTGTTTCCCTCCCTTCTTCTTCCTTTTCACCCTCCTTCCTTCCCTTTCTTATAACCTTCTGCCACCTACATATGATACCCAAACTGATTTCAGATCCATGGAGCAAAATTTCCCTTTCAGGATAATCTCATCACTTCTAAATTCACCACCATATTGCTAATTCAAGCACTGACTGAAACTACTTCCCTCAACCTCATCTCTTTTGACTGAAGGGGAGAGTAGCAAATTCCTCCCAGTGCCTTCCTTTAATAGATGGCAGAAATTGCACTTCACAGCTACTGCTCTGTTTGATTTCAGCTCCACAGAAAATGATTCCTCTCCTCCATTCCAGTTTCCTAATTCTTTTTGTATATTGTCAACCCCCATTATATTATAGGCATCTTTAGGGCAAGATGTATGCCTTTTTTTTTTAATAAACTGTATCCTTAGCAATTAGCACAGTGCCTAGCACTATGCTTAATAAATGTTTATTGCATTGGATTGAATTGAGAAGTACCTAACCTGTTGAAAGGATTTGAGCAGGTTCTTGCTAATGTCAAAGTCTCTATCCTCTATAGCACATTGACTATTCTAAGTCATGGTATTAGGTAAAAAATGGGAAAGAGAAATCTTGAGAAATTATAAAGACATACCTTTTTCACATGTTTCTGTCAAATAATAAGTTCTTATCTTAATTCTATATCAGTAGTAGGTATATAAAAAGATTGCTGATTAATTTTTAAAAAAGACTTTTCCCAATACAACTGTCTAAGTATTTGAAAGTACATGGTTTCTTTAGCTCTCAAAGCTTTTGGAACAAGAGAAATCAGTTTTCTTTTCATTTCATAATTATCTAAATGTTACCTATTTAATAGTTATGAAAGATCTGCTCAGACTTCAATGATCCCAAACTCTCTGCTGTTAAAGAAACTAAACTAAACTAGAAAGTTATGGATCATGGTACAATCATCTCAGAAAATTAAAAAAAATTTAGGTACCCAAATCAAATGAAAAAGTGGGTGAGTGGATAGCAATAGTAACAATTAGTTTGAGAAAAAATATTCAATTACACAATTAAAATCATGCAAGTTCAGAAAAAGAGTAATAAAAACAGAAACCATTAACCTATATATAAAGATCCCTAATGGATATACACTGTGATGGATATACACAAAAACATGTATTAATGATATCTATGTTGTATCATATTAAAAATTACATTTTAATCTTGGTCCTGATACATTTTTGACATCTCTGAGGATAGTAGATATAGATATTGTCTTGCAACCAAGGAAAGCTTTGTTCAAGACTTGAAGATACATGCTGGCTGAATGGTGCTACATTAAATTCCTCAACTCTTAGTTCTCCAGGGATTCTCAAAGATAGAATAGACTGGGTGTTACGATTTTGATGATTGTATTTCAATACAATTTGTTTCCTTTGTAGTTGTATTTCATTGTATGTCTTCCAAAATATGATTATGAGAAGACCTTAGGTCTCATCAGACTGCCAAAGAGATCCCCTCAAAAGTCAAGAAGCCCTTCTCTGAAACTATAAACTGTAGAGAAGATGTCAAATTCCACTGGTAGGGTAAGTGTTCTCACTTATGATTTACCTATAAACAAGAAAATTCGGAGGTCCAGCCTTTACCTTGTCCATTCTGGTCATCTAATGATGAAAAGAGGCAGCAGATGATCAGTCCATGTGTTGCACTGGTATCCATGAAATGCAATGAAAACAGGAGGAAGTCTATCCAAGAGAATTTGCAGAAAGGCGTGGACAAAAATACTAATAATCACACAAAGTGAGAAAATATACAAGAATTGGAAACTGAATCAGTGAATGGAGGTATGTAGATGTAGTAGCCTCTTAATTTTGTCAAATATACATCATTATTTTAAAAATGAAGTTTAATTAACTAAAAAAATTTTTCTTAAAATCTTTTATTAAACACTTGGCATCAAAAAGACATCTTCCTGATTTCAAATCTGACACTTATTAGCTATGTCACCCTGGGTAAGTCACTTAACCCTGTTTGTCTCAGTTCCTCATCTCTAAAATGAGCTGTAGAAAAAAATGGTGAACCACTCCAGTATCTTTGCCAAGAAAGAGAAGGACACAGCTGAAACAACTGAACAAGACCAACTAAATTTTTTTCTATACTCAGCACTAATAACTTCCTATCCCCATTCCTTTTGGACATGTTAGCAGCCTGGGAAAGCAACAGGAACCATTCACATGTCCCCAGTTCAATACAAGAGCCCAATTAATCTCTCTGTCCCCAAATCCCTGAAGCAATTATGGTACAAAGGCAGAAAAGCACCAGATTTTTGTTTGGCCCACTACCTCACTAGATGATACTGGAATTGGGAATGGTATAAGGTGGGAAGAAAGGCTGAGGAAAATGAGGTCAATTGAACAGAGCTGCTATTTAGTTATTTGCAACCTATTTTTGACCCAAACAAACTGATTCTCCTAGGGAAGAATGTGAGTATAACATGTGACCTTATGTGATCCCATATCAATGATTTATTCAAGACAGAAATGGAAAGCATCAAACACCTTCCTAATATTTTCAAGGAAGATAGTCCATATCTGTTTTTCTATAGATCAGTTGTACTTTAGAGTGAATACTAAAATAATTAGTAAAGTCAGTTTCTTTCATATTAATTGATAACAGTTTTAAGTTCCAATAGATAATCATTTTTAATCATAGGACAGTGCAGCTTATATCCTAATTTTTTCAGAAAATATCAAGGTATTTTAAAGCAGACATTCTTGCCTTTTTATGTGTCAGAAATCTTTTTGGCAGTCTAATATATTGCCCTCTCTCAGAAAAAATGCATATTTTATTTATATAGAATTACAAAAGAAATTAATTATAATGCAGCATAATTATGAAAAATTCAAGAAAATAAATATCATTGACTGCAAGTTAAGAATATCTTGATAAAACATGTGAAAGGTATATTTTAATTGGCCCACAAATTTTTCTCTTAAAAAATTTAACACTGTGTTACAATGAAATCTCAAAATAAGCAGTTACTTCAGGCATCAAATAATCTAATGAGTGGAAAGAACACCGCCTGATTAATGAAGTGATCATATGGATGAGCTGTTTTCTCAGAATCTATTCTGGGATTTTAAGTTTTTAAAGTAAAATGCTAAGTAATGTTCATTGCAACCCCCACTCAAAATAAACAAATAAACAAAAACAACAAAAAAAACCCAATTACCATTATCACCACCACCACCAAATCAAAAAAAAAAAAAAAAAAACCCACAACAAAAAAACTCCAAATAAATCTTTATTCATTCAAGATTAGAGCACTTTCTTAGTTGCAGACCAGTGGGTTTGAATGCCAGGAACTTTAACACATATTTTACTATCTATCACTTTAAAAGACAGGGTGGTATAACCAGATAGAGAACTTCATTTTAGAGCCAAGAAGGCTTACGTCCAAATCTTGCTTCCCATATACTAGCGATATAAGCATGGGTAAGTTTTTAACCATAGTGTTTTCAGGCAATCATATAAATCTCTGGTGTCATACCAGTTGCTCATCTCAATCTTCCATACAAGAAACCACTAAATTCATAGACATAGATCAAGGTTCTAAACTAATCTGGTCCTTGAATATCCATCCTTATATATATCTGAAGAGAACAATTCTTCATTTGAAAATTGAATGTTATTTCAATTCTTTGGCATATTATAGACTTACTCTTTTTGATGCTTTGTATTCTCATAGTTTCCTCCCTTCCTTCCTTCCTCCTTCCTTCCTTCCTTCCTTCCTTCCTTCCTTCCTTCCTTCCTTCCTTCCTTCCTTCCTTCCTTCCTTCCCTCCCTCCCTCCCTCCTTTCTTTCTTTCTTTCTTTCTTTCTTTCTTTCTTTCTTTCTTTCTTTCTTTCTTTCTTTCTTTCTTTCTTTCTTTCTTTCTTTCTTTCTTTCTTTCCTTCTTTTCCTTCTTTCTTTCTTTCTTTCTTTCTTTCTTTCTTTCTTTCTTTCTTTCTTTCTTTCTTCCTTCCTTCCTTCCTTCCTTCCTTCCTTCCTTCCTTCCTTCCTTCCTTCCTTCCTTCCTTCCTTCCCTCCCTCCCTCCCTCCCTCCCTTTCCAAACCATAGGAGAAAGAAAAAAAACAGAAAAAAGAAGTGAACATAGTATGTGTTGATTTACATTCAGTTTGCTTAGTTCTTTTTTCTGGATGCAGATGGCATTTTCTGTCCAAAGTGTATTGGGATTGCTTTGAATCTCTGAACCATTGAGAAGAACCAAGTATTTCATAGTTGATCACTGCACATTCTTGCTATCAATGTGTAAAATATATTCCTGGTTCTGTTTGTTTCACTCAGCATCAGTTCATGCAAATCTTTCCAGGTCTTTCTAAGTTAAATTTTCTAAAGTTAACTTGTTCATTATTTTTTATTCCATTCCCTTCATATACCACAACTTGTTCAACCATCCCTCAATTGTTGGGCATCTACTCATTTTCCAATTCTTTGCAGTCACAAAAAAGAGCTGCTACAAACATTTTTGCATATGTGGGTCCTTTTTCCTCCTTTAGTATTTCCTTGGGATACAGACCCAGTAATGGCACTGTTAACTCAAAGAGTATGCAGTTTGATAGCCCTCTGGACATTCTTCCAAGATTGCTCTCTGGAATGCTTGGATAATTTCACAACTCCATCAACAATGTATTAGTGTCCCAGTTTTTCCCATATACCCTACAACATTTATCATTATCTTTTCCTGCCTGTACTGTCATTCATCAGAGAATTAATATATTTGATCCTCCTTTGATTTAAGGCATAAGGCATAAGAACATATCAGAATACCAATGTACATACATATATCACAACAATTTCACTTTCTTTAAAAATTTTATTGTGATGACTTCAAAATTCTTGTATCATATTTGTGATAGATATCCTGGCTCAATTAAAAGAGTATTGAATGTGGAATGAAACAACTCTGGTCATCTAACAAGTGGATGACCTTAACCAAGTCACTTAACCTTTCCAGACTTTAATTTCCTCATCACTATTATAAGGGGTTTAAACTGGATGACTTTGAAATTGATTTCAAATATAAATTTGTGCTTCTGAGTGTGAAATTGGAGAAAATAGATTAAGAAAATGCATCAAAGATTTCACCTTAATAAATATTAATGGAGTCTGAGTAATACTATCAATACATAGACACAATAATATTAAATGAAAAGGTGACATTTTAGTTAACAGTTTTAGTAAACTGGCATTTACACTGAGGAGAAATGGATGTCTATATAGCAAGGTATTTAAAGGTAGTCTCCATTTATCTTCAAGATGACCAAGAGTTAGAACAGGATACCTAAACATGTTTACACTCCATTCCAATGAAGCCAAGAGACCTATCTTTGTAAGAGTATCATTTATTCTGTGTTGGAAAAATTTTTAAAAATATATTTATGGAATAGTACATGTTACCTAGTTAGAGTGCATAAGCAAAACACTAACATTCTTTATGGTTCAAGAAATTCATTAGGATGAAGTATGATAGTACAATGGAAAGAACACTGGTTCTGGAATCAAAAGTCAGGTTCAAGCCAGCTAGATTCAAACCCTGCCAGCAATATACAATCCATGATTCTGTATCTTATTAACTAAGTCATAGGTGACTTCTTATCCTAGATATTTTTGGGACTAGGTAGCAGCTTGAGACAAGGTATTTTTCTTAAGAATGTTAGTATCCTAGAGAGTATAAGGAGTTTGGAAAACTTTGTACACAGCTTAAAATCAAAGACCATTTAAAAAATTGTTTATTTTATTTTTGATTTATGGAATAAAATATGTATGTTTACAATAGGTATGATAAAAATTGATTATAAATCTATTGTAAATTATAAATCTATTTTATTCAACTTGCCATTCCTTTTAAATATTTTATCATGTAAATTTCTTTTTATTTCTTTTTTTCCCTTTTTCTTCTAGCCCACTCCCCTAAGATGGATATTATTAGACACAAATATATAAAATTATTCTATAAAATACTTCTATTTATCAGTTCTTTATCTAGATGCAGATAGTATCTTTCTGCATATGTCCTTTATAGTTAATTTGGGTATTTATAATAGCCAAAATAACTTATTTATTCAAAGTCATTCATTCTTTCTTTCTTTTTTTCCCTGAGGCACTTGGGGTTAAGTGACTTGGCCAGAGTCACACAGCTAGGAAGTGTTAAGTGTCTGAGGTCAAATTTGAACTCAGGTTCTCCTGACTTCAGGGTTGGTGCTCTATCCACTGCGCCACCTAGCTGTCATTCTTTAAAAAATTGTTGTTACAAATTATATCTATGTATTTATGTATACACACATATGTAATGATTAATCTTGGTCATAGTGAATTAATGATGAAATAAATATACCTCGCTCCTTTCACCAGAGAGGTGAAAGCTGCTGATTCAGAAAAAAATAATTGTTGTTACTATATAAAATATTCTCTTGGTTCTGCTCAGTTATCTTTTCATTATTTCGTACTCTAGACTTGTTTAAGTTAAATTTTCCTTTTTGGGATTTTTGAAAAAAATAGCCTTTTTTTTGCCTGCCCCACTCATATTGGAAAAACACCTTATAGCAAATGTACATAGACTTTATCTGGTTAACAGGGTGAAATAATAGTAACCCAACTTAGATAAGCTATGCAATTGACCTTTTTGAACATTTGTCTGCTCTGAGATTATGAGTCCCTATCTATCATATGGAAACTAACCCACAGACACATACACACATACACACACACTCTCCCCTCCCCCTGTCCTTCTGTCTGTTCCTCCCCATCTCTCCTTGCCTCCCTTCTCTCCCTCTTCTTCTTATCCTTTTTCTCTCCCTCAAGTAACTGAGAGACACATGGCTGAAGATCTAGCAAATGATATGGAGAAGGACACAAGATAGGTAGGAAGAGAAGTAAGAGAAATAAGCCAAAAAAAAAAAAAACCCAGGGAGGAGACATATTCAGGAGAAGCCATTAATACTGTCAAAAGGTGCAGAAGGTTAAAAGAGAACAGAATATATAATTCATTTCAACCCAACCAGCATATATTAAACAGTTATTATGCAGTGGGAAAATCAACAAAAAAAAATCCCAAATAGTCCTTACCCTTGATGAGCTCATGTTCCAAGGGGAAAAGAGTAGGAGAGGAATCAATTTTAATTCATTTTTTTTCTTAAGGCGCTGCCTCCATTAAAAGTTATCACATATCAATTGGGGAGAAGCCATTGCCGGAATAAAATAATCTCCTTTCCTATAAAGTGCATTTCACAAAGCTAATTTAAGGCCAAATAATCTGCAAGAAGGAATAATAAATAAATGCAAGTCTGACATCCCAACTCAAAGCACCACTTATTGCTTTATATATTTTAATTTTCCTCTTTGTAGGTGATTAGAATCATGAAGTCCAGTTAAAGTTACTATTCTGTATACGACTGAATAAAAGAGAAATGTACTATCTAGACAATGAGTTTGGCTATAAAAGTGTTTTTACTTACTCAATGCTACCATAGGACATTTAAAAAGAACATTTATTACAACTACAATTAATTATGCTATGTAACTTCTTTTGTTCATTTATGAAACACCTCTATAAAACAAAATTTATTCAAGTTCTACTTTTTTAAGAACAGCATCAGGTTACATGGAAAATATCTCTATTTCTCTAATTTCATAAATGATATAAATGAATTACTAATTTAGAAATGGAATAATGTTTCTAAATCTTTATGGAGTGATGTGATTGACCTCAGTCTAATTCATATTCCTGTTTAGCTTTTAGAAACAATGAACTGAGGATCAGAGCAGCTGCAAAAGATTAGCCTTACTTTAGACACCATAAGAAACCTAAACACACACACACACACACACACACACACACACACACTCACATACCTATCCCTTCTTATTGAGTGAAGCAGCAGACTAGAACAATCAAAAGAAAAAAAATTACTTGAGACTGTCAATTCTGATTTATGGGGTAATTTTCTCAGACTCTTTCAATGCAATCTGCAAACACATTAACAAAGGCTATAAAACAAAAACAATCTTTACTACCCATAACATGGAAGCACAGGATGCTGAGAAGTTTGAAAACATAATTTATGTCTATATTAGTCCAAATCACCCAAGAACTCAAACTTATTTTATTCCCATGCATAACTTAAGAGAGTAAAATACATCTAGTTCAGTTCTTTGAAAGAGAGAATATGATGTTCATTCATGGAAAATGAGAAAAAGAAAAACCATGTGATTTTTTTTTAATGTAAAGAAAGGCTCCTTTGAAATTATACTCTCAGAAAAAAATCAAATTATGTTGTTACCACAATTTGAATAGACGAGAAACCTGCAAATGTTTTTTATCATTTATTCCAATTTCTACTTCTTTGTTGCTCTCTGGTCATAGTCATCAATTAAAATGCAGGTCTTCTAATTAAGAAGGAATGAGAAAATTTTTCTTTGATCAGAGAATTTTTGTCCTGTTGCATTTCTTTTAGTAATCCTATCATAAAATAGCAAGCAAGTAAGTTTGAGGAATTAGGTGAGCTGAAACACTTAAGGCTTCACCAACAACCTTTAATCTAGTTAATTTTGTCTACCATAATATGACATTCAAAATAAAACATTGCATACGCAACAGAAATATAAAAATAATAATGGAAATCGCAAATAGTTAATTATTGGCATTTATATCGTCTTTTTGGCTTTCAAAGGGCTATCCACACATTATGTCATCTAATCCTCACATCAGTTATTGATCTTCATAACAGTCCCATAGTGACAATAGGCACCATCACTATCTCCATTTTACAAGTATGGATGCTGATGTTCAGAGAAGATGTGTGACTCATGGTCACATTTCTAGTGAGTATTAAAGAGGTATTTAACTTGGTCTTTCTTTTCTCTAATCTACTGCTCTTTTTTTTTTTTTACCACATAACATTTATTATTAAGGAATATAAGTATTTTAAAACTGCAGTTATTCTGGTCAATATAAAACATATGAAGAAATACAGAAAGACCTACATGTACTTAGAGAAAATAGTAGAACTGGAACTGTGTACATATGATAGTAGAAAAGGAAGAGAAGAGAAGGGAGCAGAGAAGAGGGAAAGAAAGGAGAGTAGGGAAAAGAAGGGGAAGAGAGGAGAGGAGAGGGAAAGGGAGAAGAAAAGGGAAACAGAAGAGATGTAGTTAAAGGGGAAAGTAGAAAAGGAAGGGTAAATAAATCAAGAAAGAGACAACCAAAGACATCAGGATACAAGAGAACATAAAACAAAAATATTTTTTCTTTTATTTGTTTTTGGTTCTGTAAAAACAATGGCTTTTTTTTTTTTTTTAAGATTTTGCCCTTTACCTTGTAAATTTTTATATTTCTATTTATGGTTATAATAAAACTTATTTGAATACTTATTCTTTTCTATACTTGGAAAAATACCTTCAAGGTAATACCCCCTTCAAGGACAGAAAATATGAAATATACTACCCCATTCTGGGACTACACACACACACACACACACACACACACACGGGCCATCTCTTCTAATTTCCTCTTCGGGACACTCATTTCTATAGCAGTCAGGCCATATCAATCACTAGTAACCCAATTTTCCTGGACTTTGTCACTGCTTCCCTAATAGGTGGAATGGATATGTGTGTATTTACCACAGAGAAATATATTATTATGCTCATAATCATATATATTATACAATATAGCAGTCAGAAGTGAAAAAAAAGTCAAAGAAGGATAATGCTTAATAAAAAATACATTAAAAATGTATTTCTTCATTCCAAAGAGAAAATATCTGAATAAAGCTTGACAAAAAGCAGAACATGAATATTAATTTTTAGAAAAAGGAAAGATGAAATAGCTTATAAATAAAACAGTCTATGACCTTTATGAAGTTTTCTGTCATATTATAATATTCTAAGAACTATCATGGGGATATCTTTAAAAAAGATTTAATGAACCACATCAAAATGTGTCACAGTATATAAGCAAGATAATATAGATGTGGTCGTTTTTAGTGAGACCTTAAAGGTTTCTCATCTGAATCTGGCATGGAGGTGATAGTGAGTTCTCAAAATCTCTGCTAATGGAGCACAAACTCTAGTGAAGTCTTAGCACTTTGGAAATGCTTAGATTATTAGTATGTTGAATATTTGTTGACTGACAGCCAGCTAAACTAAATTTGGAGAAGCTCATGAGGTCAGCAACATAGAGCAGAAGTAAAGTAATTTGAATAATAATTTCACCTTCAGTAGGCATATTTGATATATACTGGTTGTATACTGAACAAGGAATTTCACTTTTCAGTGCTTTGAGCAATTATCTATAATAATAACTTACAGATCCCCTCCACAGAGGGGCCCTACACCAGTGAAATCCCAGATATGAACCACAAAATCCTTATACTAGTATCAGCCCCAGCTCTATTACCAACAAAAAGAATGCATCAGGTTACTGGCAAGTGATTGATTTCTTTTTCAGCCAAGCCCAAACCTGAAAACTACTTACTAAGGTAAAGAGGAATCGTATTTGACGTCATAGGAGGTACACACAAACTGATGGAAAAAAAATAGTACCATTAAAAGGTTAAAATATAGTAAAAGCACTAATTCTCATTATTTTTTAAATTGTCAAATTTGTCCATCTTTAATTCATATATTGCTAACTTGTGGAAGAAGAGACTAATCCAGAACAGCAGTCTCACAATGAGGAGTGTCTCATCCATAATATCAGTTGTAATGTTCCCAAAATAATTTTCCTTAAACATAGGTTTGAACATGTGACTCCATGACTCAACCAACTTTAGGAACTTCTTATGGCCTCTACCATCAATGACAATTGTAAAGTTCTATACAAAACAAGTCTATTCTATCTTTCCAGGCTCATTGAACATTCTTCTTTACCTAGAATATAGTCCCTCTTTACCTTTTTTTCATAGACTTCTAAGAGTCAGTTTAGACACCATTTTCTACTTATTTGATTCTACCATTTTCCTCCTCTGCTAGCTAGTGTTCTCCTTCCCAAATGATGTTTTTTGTTAAATACTATATATATGGGTATACATTAATATTTGTGTATGTGTATAGGTGCAGACATATTCATTAACTTCAGATATATGTTCTATATATTTTTATATATATATCTGTGTCCCCCAGGGGAATATAACTTCAATGCAAATGGGCTTTATTTCACTTTTTGCACTAGTAATTTCAGCATCTAACATAATGTCTGGTATATAGCAGGCATTTAACAGATATTTGTTGCTTGGCTGAATTGACCTAATTGTACAACATTCTTCATTTGTTTAAAAGACAGATTTAATTAATATGAAATGAAAAAAATGCATCTAACATTTATTAAGGTAACTTGTAAATTACATACTTACAACTTCTGGACAGAGTTTAGTAAGAGTCTATAATATCTTCTAGTTAGTTGAAACTCTCAGAGAGAGATTTTTAATTAAATCAAAAATCAAAATAGGTCAAATCAAAAGAATGTGAATCAAATAAATATTGAGAAAAGAATTTAAAATTAAAGTGTCTGAGTTGCATCTTAATATTAATTCAGGTTTTCTTAACTTCCAGTGTGGCATATTTAATGGTAGTTTAGGTAGAGAAAATGTACAATTGAAAAAAAAACCACATAGCTTCAAATCCTGGTTCTTCAACTTACTTATGTGACCATGGCCAACTCAATTAAGTTACTTGGTCTTAGTTCCCATGTTTTTATTAAAAAGAATATTGGGTTAGATGGACCTCTAAGCCCCCTCCAGTTTCAATTTTGTTATTCTATGATATTTTGGAATCAAAATCTCCTTTTATATGAGGTTTCTAAACCCCAAGTTAACATAAATATATTTTGCAATGAGGTATGGAAAAAATGAAAAGACATTTGTTTACAATCTACACTTTGGGATAAAATGTTATTTACTCATTTAAAATGACCTTACACATCTCTGATTGGCACAAATGTAAATAGCAAATAATTTATGCCAACTTCATGCAAGGGGCAATTCTTCTGATAGGGATCAAGTAATAAGGAAGTTGCAAACAATGTAAAAAAGAAAAGCCATTGGTAATGCCAAAATAAGACTTTGAACTCATCAATGTAGGTATTAACTTTCAATAATTGGGATCACAACCTCTCTATTTTTGTCCACTCCATGTGACCTTTGCCTGTGTCCTCCCATAACTATACTACAAGAATATGACCCTTTTCTTGTCAATCTAGTGAAACCTATAAATCCATTTTAAATGTTTTTAATGGATAAAAGAAAATATATATGGCTATAGAAATTATATTCAATAGTTTATACACACACACTCACACACACACAAAGATGTGTGTGTGAGTGTTCAGGTTAAGGACGACTGCTTTAAGCCTTTTGATAGTAGGTGGATACCAAAGCCCACTTGCAAATGGCCTTTCTTTTCCCCTGAGTTGCAAACTTCCCTAATGGGATCCTTAATTCCATTTTTTCTCTATGTTTCTCCATTTATAATGTACTGAAAATTACTTTGGAACCATTCATTTTCCTCTTTGGAGATTGTCACCAGCATACATTACAGAATATGTTGTTTCTAAATAATAGGATAAATCATCTGCTTTTCAACCATTAGGACTAGAATGCTAAGTGAATAATTACAAAGGAGAAATAAATATAAAAGGGAAGCATCTAATTTATGTTGTGTGTCAAATTATGATCTACAAAAGTAGCAAAGTATTTTTAAATTTTTTATATATTTCTAAAATATAGTTCAAAGGGGTCAAACGAAATAAATAAAGAAAAAAAATCTCAAAATATTTTACAATCTCATGGTGACTATTTTTATTATCCATTCTTTTATGCAGAGACTATGTCCCATAACTATATCTACAGATATTATATTTTACTTTAAATTCTTCAAGGAGGAAAAATTCCACCATTATTCTGTAAAAAAATGACCAACAGGATGATTTCAGAAAGGCCTGGAGAGATTTATATGAACTGATGCTGAGTGAAAAGAGCAGGAGCAGGAGATCATTATATACTTCAACAACAATACTATATGATGATCAATTCTGATGTATGTGGCCCTCTTCAACAATGAGATGAACCAAATAAGTTCCAATAGAGCAGTAATGAACTGAACCAGCTACACCCAGGGAAAGAACTCTGAGAAATGAGTGTGAACCACTACATAGCATTTCCAATCCCTCTATTTTTGTCTGCCTGCATTTTTTATTTCCTTCACAGGTTAATTGTATATTATTTCAAAGTCTGATTCTTCTTGTGCAGCAAAATAACTGTATGGATATATTATACATATATTGTATTTAACACATACTTTAAAATATTCTACCTGCCATCTGGGGTAGGGAGTGAGGGAAGGAGGGGAAAAATTGGAACAAAATGTTTTGCAATTGTCAATGCTGAAAAATTACCCATGCATATATCTTGTAAATAAAAAGCTATAATAATTTTTTTTTTAAAAAGGAGGAAAAATTCCAGTAGTTGCATCAAAGACATATAATTTATGTCTACTAGGGTTTTATGTGAGGGATGATGACATCTTGGGAATAGAGTGGATGCCTAGGATGGACTACTTGGGGTAGGGTGTGAAGAACTGGAGTGCTAGAATTTCCAGTTATAACTGTTTCATCATACAATGTAATGGTAAATAAATGAATAAATGGATATAGTGTTAAACACTGTGAAATTCTGAGCCTTAAAATACAAAAGTGAGACATTCTGAAAGTTAACATTCTAAGGTGCAAGACAATGTAGAGAAGGGAAATGAATTATGATAGAGACAATCACAAAAATAATGACTAAAATAATAGGGTAGTCTATTGACACCTCCTTCCCCAGAGAAAATGACAATATGGATTTAATTATAATTTTTGTCTGTCTATACATTTTTATCATATATCTTTTAGATCCATTATCCAATATATAAGGCATTAGAGGGTATAAGGGGAAAGAAGAAATATGATTTTTGTCTTTCAAATAATTTGAAGGAGATTTCCCTCCTTGCTAAAGAACATGAAAATTAGATTATACATTTTTATAGGTATAATTTAAAAGAGTACCACAGAAATGTGATTTAAACTGCATGGATAGTAAACTAAGATCTATGAGAATCCCAAGGAAATGATGCATAAAATTAACAAATCAAGCTTTTAAAATTAAATTCTTTATGATAATATCAACAGCATTAATGATTTAAATATCTTTTAATTCTTAATAATTATTTTCCATTTTTCTTAACTAGAGCAGTGTTTCATTCTGAAATGCAAAATAGTCAAAAGCTCAAATATAAATATATATGCAAACATTTTTAAAAATGAAAATACAAATATATTTTAAACTTTTTATGATGACCTTACCTCTACCCTCTTTTCCCAAGTGGTCTCCCAGCCACAATCTCCATTGAAACAGTTTTAGAAGAGAAATAGAAAATCCTAAAGTTCTGTCATTTTGTTGGGTAGCATTACACTAGATTTGCTTTCTTAAATTTAATCCACTTGATGTTTAGTAAAAACAGAGTGTCAGTTTTAGGTGATGGTAATAGCAGAAAAAGGAAAGAGAACAGGTATAAATAAGTCACTTAAGAGCAATCTTGCATATTGTGGCAACCCTATTAAAGTAGGCAAGCTGAGTTACAAGAAATAAAAAATTTTTTCCTCTCACTGTCTGTGTCCATGTTTTTCTGTCTCTCTTTCTCTCCCTTTCTTTAATTGCAATACAGATGGTCCACTTGATATGGAATGAAGAAATCTGAGTGAATTACAACTGTAACTGTAAAAACATTGTCTATAAAGCTAGATTTTTTTATTTCTATATTACTTCAATAATTTTCAGTTCTCTCACACTGAGAAACTTCAGGATTTCTAGAACTTAAGAATCAAGGATCACATTCAATCTATGAAGTGATATAAGGATTAGACTTTAATAAGCTTTACAAAGTTCAACAAACTTAAAAAGTTGAACTAGTAAGGTTGAAAAAGAAGGTAAACAAGATGAATACAAAGGAGGAGAGACAGGAGAAAGAAAAGAAGAAAAAGAAGGAAAAGGAGAAGAAAAAGAGAAGAAAAAGAATTTAAAGATGATGGTTAGATTTTTTAATATAAAAAAAAGAAGAGAGGGAAAGTCAAAAGAAAACATGGACAAGAATAGCTTTGGAATAAAGATGTTGTTTTGTTTTAGGAATTAGAATAAGTACTGAACATTTGATTTTCTTAATGTGGGAAACTACCAGATTAGGAAATTCCATTTATCACCATAGAGTGGCATCTGCCCTACAAGTTAAATAGTTTAAAAGTTACCTTAAGGATCTCAGAGGCTCAATATCTGAACTAAGATACCATACAACCAATATGTAGAACTCAATTTCAGATATTTCCAGCTTTAAGAATTGCTTTCTATTAACTACATTAAACTAAAACCACATTATTCATAAACAGAAGTTCTTGACATCATATTCTTCTGTTTCTGTTCTCTGTTTATAGCCACATTCACTTTGTTGATGTTTGTAAAGATAAAAATAATTTTAAAAATTAAAATTAAAATCTTGGAAAAATAGAAAAGAAACTTAAATCTTGACATTCCATATATTCCATTTTAGAGTTGAAACAACAAGAATAATAAAGTCACTTTGCTCGTGACAACTTTGCAAAGTGAATAGAACCAATAAATATTACTATATCTATTTTAAAAGATGGAGAAATTAAGGATCTCAATTAACTAAGAGCTTAAGTGACTACTAATAATCTATTTTGGCAAGATTCAAACTTGGGTCTCCTGATTTGGGACAGTAGGAAAGCAGACTAGAACGGCTCTGTCTCTATTCCCATGGTTCTAAGCCCAGTGAAATTTCTACTATGTCAAGAATGCTCTTATCTAGCTTCACAGAACATTTAACCAGGATGCTATGATTGTAGGTGTTTTTTTTTAATAGTATATATATGTCCATCAATCAATCAATAAAAAAATCATTTATTACACACCTACTACTAGGTACTATGCTAAGTTCTGAAGATATATTAAAAAAAAAAAGGCAAAAGACAGTCTCTGTCCTTGAGAAGCTTATAATCTAAGAGACAACAAGCAAACAAATATGTACAAAACAAACTATATACAGGATAAATAAGAAATAATTAATAGAGAAAAGACCTTAGAATTGAGAGGATTGTAGAAGGCTTCATAGAGAAGATGGAATTTCAGTTTGTTGCCAAATCAAACTCATGTCCATAAAATAATAGCCTAAAGAAAAGGACTTCACAGCTTTTTTTGGGTGGTGGCAAAGAATTGTAAAATGAATGGATACTTATCAGTTGGGGAATGGCTGAATAAGTTCTGATGCATAGATGTAATAGTCTATTATTCCATAAGAAATAATGAACAGGCTAATTTCAGAAAAGCATGGAAAGACTCACTTGAACTGATGCTGAGTGAAGCGAGCAGAACCAGGAAAATACTGTATATAGCAAAAGCATGATGATATGATAATCAACTGTGACAGACTTAGTTCTTTGCAGCAATTCAGTGATTTAAAGCAATTCCAATAAACTTCGGATGGAAAATGCTACCTGCATCCAGAGAGATAACTATGGAAATTGAATGTAGATCCAAGCATAGTATTTTGATCTTTTTTTTTATTTGTTCTGTTTTCTTCCTCATAGTTTTTGGTCTGATTTTCCCCCCAATACAACATGTATAGAAATATGTTAGAAATGAATGTACGTTTATAACTTAAAAATTAAAAATAAATAAAAAGAATAGGATTCCAAATAGAACTTTGCATGAAAACAGCATTAACATTCCAAATCACATAAATAATAGAATCAATTGTTGTACAAAAACATAGGAAGAGTTATATAGATAAATATTTAATAAATAGCTCTCTGGAAAACTGCACATAAGGCACTTTATGTTTCTTTTGAATTATTAATTTTTTTATTTATTATTAACTTTATTATCACTTTAAGTCTAGATAGTAAATAACAACATAAATAAATCAAGTCTGTATTTGTACTGTTTGTTGATTTTTGAGGTGTAAATGCTTCCATTGAAAATTTGCCAATGGACTTTTTCAAGGCAGTTGGATATGGCTCCTGAATAGCTTTGGATTCGGGACTCTACTCAAATAATGCACAACTATTTGTATTGACCTATCAACAATTAATAAATATTTTTGGCCACAGCTATTCATGAAAACTTATTAGAAAGTTTTCTGAGGAGGAATTGTGATCTCCCTTGAGACAGAAAGTTCTAAATCTAAAGAAACAACTTATGCTTTGAAATATAGGCATTAAAAGTGTTTGTATTAAATATTTGTTTCATGTAAATGTATTCTACTTTGTGATATCAAAGTGCTTTTAAAAATTCCAAAGAAAAGTACAAATGAATAAATGACCATAATGTACAGCAGGTCTTTGTAACCCCATATCCAAAGCTCTGGCATAGACCAAAATCAACCAACAGAATTGTTTCAAGGCTCAAATGAGATAATTTAAGTAAAGCATTTTTTCAGACTATAAAATGCTACACACACACACACACACACACACACACACACAAAACTCTTCTTATTAAAGAAGCACCAATAGTAGTTCTTCGATCAATAAACATGTAATGCAGACCTATAAATAACTGGAAATGGCATTACATTTACTCAGTTATTTCATTTTTTAAATTACAGAGCATAGAATTGATTTGTACATTGAGTTGTAGGCCTTCATTCATGTTATACTCTAATGCCTTGTTTTGGTATGGAGGTGACCCTACATTCATAAAGGCAATATTAGTAGAAAATAAACCCTAGCAAGTCTAATCTGAAAATCCTTTAATGGTCAAAGAAACATCCAAAAAAGTCTTAAAGGATTTGGAAATAAAAACAAAATAATAATACATTAAAAATTCTGAAATGGAGATTGCAATGAAAGCCACAGATTTTAGAGCAATGTTTGGCAAAGCAACTCAAATTTACCATTCCCAAACCTTCATACATTTTCTTTTATCACTGCAAACAGAACGCTTGTATTCCTAGAAATTAACTGAAATGGAAAAATATATTTTATTTCCTAAGTTTTATATTATTAAAATTATCAAAGCATAGTGACTCTTTTATTCATCTCTTTAAAAAAAAACAACTAAAAGCTTCCCATTTCAATTCAAAGTGCCATAATTTATTTCAATGTAAATTAGATTTTTCTCCATTAAAAGTGATTTTGGATTCATGTAATCAGGTACTCTACTGAAACCATACTGTGATATCTCATTTTGGTCCAGAAGTGATCCTATATTCTCTACGTCTGTTCAAATGGAGCACAAATTCTGGCTGGTGCTTACAAGCTGAAAAGCCTTTGGAGGGAGGAAGAAAAGAAGGAAGGGAAGAAGGAAGGATGAAGGAAGGGAAGGGATGAATGAGAAAGAAAGAAGAAAGAAGGCTTTCAGAGTAGCTTCATCCATTCTGCTTATATCTTGTGTGTATCTAGTTCTATTCCATTAGAACATGTGTTCCTCAAGCTGTAAGAGTTTATTTTTTAAACTTTCCTTTATATATTCAGCAACTAATACAGTATTTGACAAATGGGAAATATTTAAAAATTTTAACTTGTTTGATCATAGTCATATCTATTTCTCTTATTACCTCTGTTGATTTGAAGGTTCTTGAGGACAGGAATTCTTTATTTCATTTTTTTTTTTTTGGTCAGGAGTTAATCATAAAAAGATGTAATTAATGTCTTATAATGTGTTGAAGTCCATTTATCAGTATCATCATCTTTTCCTGTGATTTTAGCCAATCTGAGAGGTGTGAGGTGGTACCTCAGAGTTTTAATTTGCATTTCTCTAATCAATTAGAGAAATCAGTAGTGATTTAGAACATTTTTTCAGCTATATAGATGGCTTTAATTTCATTATCTGAAAGTTATCTGTTCATATCCTTTGACCACTTACTAATTGAGGAATGACTTGTATTCTTACAAAATTGAGAGTTCTTTATATATTTTAGAAATGAGATCTTTATCAGAAACACTGGCTGTTCACATTCTTTCATCTAGCAGTGCCATTGCTGGGTCTGTATGCCAAGGAAATCATAAAGGAGAGAAAAGGACCCACATACACAAAATGTTTATAACAGCTCTTTTTGTGGTAGCAAAGAATTGGAAAATGAGTAGATGCCCATCAATTGGGAAATGGCTGAACAAGTTGTGGTATACAAAGGGAATGGAATATTATTGTTCTATAAAAAATGATGAACAATTTGGCTTTAGAAAGGCCTGGAAAGATTTACATGAACTGATGCTGAGTGAAACAAGCAGAACCAGGAATACACAATAATGTGCAATGGTAGATTATGAAATATTTGATGTTTCAGTGATTCAGTGATCCAAAGCAATCCCAATAAACTTTGGACAGAAAATTCCATCTGCACCAGAAAAAAAACTAAAGAGACTGAATGTAAATCAACATATGCTATGTTCATTTTTTTCTGTTTTTTTCTCCTATGTATTTTCCTTTTTGCTTTGATTTTTCTCTCCCAACATGATTCATAAAATAATGTGTATTTAAGACAAATAAATTTACTAGGAAAAAAAGAGATCAAAGGGACTCAGTTTTGTTCATCTTGTGTTATCTTCTTTTCCCCTTTTCCATTATGGATTTTCTATCCTATCTGTTAATGAAGGAAGAAAAATATGTTGAGAATAAAGCAGAAAGGAAGTAATACCAATTCCAGAATATATATTTACACAATAAGTCAATGTCAAATGCGTATTTGAATATGAGAACCCATGTGTACATGTTGATGTATGCACTTGCATAGGTATATGTACTTCCAGCTCACAGTGCTTGGGTTTAAGCACCAAAACCCCAAACCATTTCATCAAAATATCTAGAGTCCTTTTTGCAACATGTTTTTACTTAGTTGCCCATTAAGAAACCATGTTTCTTCAGGGGGGTCCACAGAGTAAACAATACTTAAACATAGGAATAATTCATTTCTTTTAAAGTGTTTCTTTTCAAGAGCAAATGAAACAACTATCTATCCCCTAGGACAGGTAACAGCAGGAATAGCTGCAAAATAAATTCATGGATGTGTCCATCTATTCTACTCCTTGGGTAACAGTGCCAGAAGAGGAATGAGAGTCATATAAAACATAATACATGAAGAAAAAGAAATCACTTTAGTCTCTGGAAAATCTCTCCCCAATCTCCTATTATTTATATGTTTCCTGCAGTGATTTTCTTTTCCATGAAAAAAATCAACTTTATATTAACAGCTTTCTTAAACAAAAGAAAAGCAAATCAACACATTGCTTTTTGCCATTCTGAGAAAGGAATGTCCTGAGCCTACTGCTAATTGGAATGGACAGCTTCCTAGGCTCTGAAATCTGTCAGGTGTTTCTGGTGGCAGTAACAGAATGAGATCCACAGGCACAGATGAAATGACTCATTCTTCACTTGTTCCTGATGAAACTGATTTAGGTGGAGAGAAGTTCCATGTTTGAAAATAAACTGAAGGGCATAGTTACATAAATTTAAAACTGCTAATTCATCCTGATGAAGCAAGGAAACAAGCTTTTGTTAAGCACTTACTATGAGCCAAGAATTGTTCTAAGCATTTCACAAACATAATCTTAATTGATCCTCATTACAACCTTGGAAGGAGGGGGGTGATATTATTTAGCTGACTAGTATAGGATCACACAGCCAGTAAATATTTGAAATCACATTTGAATTCATATTTTCCTGACTTCAGGCCCAATCTCCTTTCCACTGTGCCTTCTAGTTGCCTTGATGAAGCAAGAGATCTTTGAAATTCTATTCACCTGTATCCAGGAGGATAAACGTTATTTACTACAAAAATCAAGGAAGGAGAGAGAAAAAGTTCCAAAAAATATATATTTTAGTTCTTAAATTTCAGGCTTATATATTCTAAGAATCTTACAACCATCTGATTAAGAGAATAGTGCTGATTTTGCTTCCCAAAATGAGTTTTTAAATCCACTTCATGGTTATTAATAGATTATGGGTGCAATGGATCATAAAAATCAATTCATAAGAATTTGGCAAAGAAAAATATTCTGTTTTATATGGGAGCACTTATTTGCAAAATGAGTTATAAAATAAATTATACAAATAAAATGAATTGATGAGTAACTGGTATTATCTTCCTTATAACTTTTAACATTGGGTTTTTTAGACATAGATTTCCCACTTGACTTTTATGAAAGGTATTTAGAAGAGGGGGGAAAAAAGGTCGGCTTGCTTCTTGTTCATTTTCTTAAGCATGAATTCAGCATCTTAAAACAAAACTTTGATGTTACTGTGTTATCTCTTTGAGACAGAGACGAGGCAGGAAGATATTTTAACTGAAAGATGGAAAGCTCTAGGAATCTGCTCTCTTTCTCCTTCCTTGCCTTCCCCCACTCCTCCATATAATTGCATTTTTCCAGTTTCTGACAGAAATTTCAATGAACTATCACTAGATGGCAATGTTTTCTTCCTAGGTAGCTGAAATCTCTGACCCATGTCTCTTCAATTGACTTGGTCTCCCAAAGTACCTTTAAGAAAATACTTCCTCTTCCTCCCCCAATATATATGAATAAAACATATTTGATTTGTATATAGCAGAAATTATAATATAAAGTACATTTTGAAGAAATTTTTTAAATAGACAATTCAGTAGAATTTAAGTTCCTTGAGGGTCTGTGTCATCGTTATGGTTTTTTATCTCTAGCACCTAACACAATATCTGACAGAGTTGGTGCTCAGTAAGTACTTCTTGAGTTTAAATGTTGATCTATCAATACATTAATTAGTTTATATTTATGCTGCTTTTAACAATTATTTAATTAAAATATGGATTTCTTTATTCTGCAAAAACATACTACCTTTCAAAAAATAATTCAGTTTAAGACAGAAATTAATAAATTGAAAACCTAAGAGTTCTCTAGGTATCTATCTCTGCTTGCTTCCAATTCTGAATAAAAATTATTATTTCTAAAATAGCCCCTTTACAGACAATTCAAATGCTTTCCCCCCAAAAAACAACATCCTATGAATCTCTTATAACATTACTACCTCTATTTGAAGACAGTGGTGATGAAAATGGTAACTCTTCCACTATCTTTGCCAAGAAAAACCCAAATATGTTCACTGAAAAGTGCTGGAACAACAGTTGGAAGGCAAAGCTATTCCTGCTTTTCCTCTGCCCGAGTTTTGCTCAATCAGAGTAGGACAAATATCTTTCTAGGCTTTGGTTTCTGTCTTTGTGAAACGAGGTTAGATCTATGATTTCACAAACTTAAGATCCTTCTTGTGGTTTCTTTATTCACTCTTCTGTTTTTCCTCTACTATTTACTCATGTTTCTTTGTTCTCTCCTTCCTCCTTTAGGGTTTATTTTCTTCATCTCCCATGGCTGAACTTGCATATAGCTTTTCTCTCATGTCTGGCCAACAGCCTCATCTCTACCTTTTAGAATCTTTTAATTCCTTTAAAGTTTAATTTAAAATCCATCCTCTACATAAAGATTTTGCTGATCTTTCCTTACCATTAGGACCTCACTCTGACAATTTATCTTCTTAACGCTGTATATATTTTGTACTTACTTACATGGGAATGGACTTAAATCAAATGGAAGTTCCTTGAGGGCAGAAACTGTCATTTTATGATTATATTTCTGTCCTAGTCAAGTGCCAGAAACTTACTAGGCATTTAATAAGTCTTTATGGACTAACTGATTGCCTTCTCCAGCAATAAGGGTTTCCATAAAATAGGTCAAGTCAGCTATCAGTAACTTAACACTTTAATATCTTGGGTAATGGAGTTTTTGCTTTGTTTTGTATTTTAAATAGCTACAGGCTAGCATGTAAACATTGCCATTGCTTCACAAAGATCTTTGCAGATGTTTTTAATCCCCATTTTACAGATTGAAACCAAGAATGAAAGAAGTTAAAATACAAACTGAAAAATAAATAGTTTTTAAAAAGGTCACATTGGAGGTTTCTTTACAATTAAGACAAAAGGATTAGTTCTTAAATGCCATAAAATTGCTTTTAAAATTATGTATGCTTCCAAGAGATTTAGTCAATAGATGAACAAGTAGCTTTCCATAATTCAGGTGACTCCAGTGCTGTTCGAGAACATATGAAAAGAATCAGAAAAAAAGATTATTTGGTCCTAATTAGACTAAACTGAAGAATAAATAACTTTCCTTTTTCATTTTCTCTGTTGCCCTATTTCATTAAATATCCTTCATGTATTATAGCCAAAGGGGGGGAAAAAAATCAAAACTTTTTTTCAAGTGTTTTAAATTAGGAAATAAATAACATTTGTCTAAAAAGCACCCTGCTTGAAACACCTTTCAGTTTTAAAAAATTGCTTTTTCTAGGTATCTAATGACTCATGAAATCCCTTTGCTAGCCTAAGGTACAGGGGATAGAGGATAATGGTGAAGTCCACTTAGACTATAAGGAAGACAATAAGTCTCCCTGTTACAAATGAGGAACCACATGATAGCAACTTAAAGGAAAGATAAGCATCTAAGTCAATTCAGTGGTAGAAGAATCTGTAACCTCAACCGAGTTCTTGAAAGTTACTTCTTGTATTAACACCTTTTATGGCCTTTTTTGAAATAGGTGAACCAGGACTACTACCTTCTTTAGTCATCCCAAAGAAATGAATCTAAGGGAATCGCTATGAATGCATTAAACTTTGTCATCACTGAGAGAAAATCAGAAAGATCAATGATGTATCTCTCCTTAATTTACCTGAATATTTGAGGTCAAGAAAGTGAAAGTAATCAAAAGCTACCTTTGATTTTAGCAGTAGGGAACACTGATAGGTTAAATTATACCCAAATCCTGAAAAATGTCATTTTACTATGATATCTAAAAGCACTTTAGAAAATAAGCAATTGAATAATCAAATAAGCATCCAGATAGGGAAAAAAAACTCCAAAAGATGATTTATGATATTTAAAGAAAATCTCCCAGTGTGTAATACATACACATGCATACATATACACACATATTTATATGTGAGTATACAGACATCATATTGTCTGTATGTGCGTACATACATAGGCTTGCATACATATATTTAAGTGTATATTATGTATGTTTGAAATCATAGATCTAGAGAATTTTAGTCCAACTTTTTAATTCTACAACAAAAACTAAGGATGAATGAGATTAAGTGATTTTTCCTCAAATCATACTAGTAGTGAATATCAGAAGTAGAATTGAATCCAGTGTTCCTGAATCCAGAGCCAGTTCTCTCCACTGTAAAATACCTACACAAGCAAAATAGTTTTCCATTATAAAAGTAGGTTTTTTCTCCTTTTTTCAGCATTGCTCAGGGTTTAGAAGTTATTGACTAAAGGATCATAAACTGAAAACAATGCCACATGTAAGCTGTGACTGTTGAGATTAGATCCAAAGCATGTGCAGGGACATCAGGCATTGAACCAAAGTATTATTTTTGCACCAAGAAAATGATTTATCATTTAAAAAATGTTCAAACTACTTGAATTATGCATTCCTAATTCAAGTCAAATTATACAAAGAAGTTACACTTAAGAATGTTTCCCTCTAAGCTCCCCTCTTGTCTCTGCCTTTTTTAGAGCTTGTCCTGCTTTCTCAGAATGCATTTCCAGCCCATTTCCACCTCTTAGATTCCCTAGCTCCTTCCAAGCCTCAAGTTAGGTGCTACTTCCTAGCTTTTCCTGTTTCCTTTAGTTTTTAGTGTCTCTCTTCCTATCTGCAATTACTTTGCATTTAGTTATTTGTGTGAATGTTAGAGATATTTAGTAGAATGTAAGTTCCTTGATGGTAGAAAATACTACTACTTTTTACTTTTATACCTGCTACTTTGCACAGGGTAGTTATTTAATGAATGCCTACTGAACTAAACAGTGTTTATAAAACCCTTTATAAAAACCCTCAAAAATATATATGTATTGAACGGATAAATGAAGTGAGCACAACCAGAAGATCACTGTACATGACAAGAGCAAGATTATCTGATGATCAGTTCTGAAAAAAGTGGCTCTTTTCAACAATGGGATGATTCAGACTAGTTCCAATGGTCTTTGATAAATAGAGCAATCTATATCTAGAGAGAAGACTGGGGAACTGAGTTTGGATCACAACATAATATTTTCACTCTTTTTGATGTTTGCTTGCATTTTGTGTTTTTTCTCATTTTTTCTTTTGGTCTGATTCTTCTTGTGCAGCATGATAATTGTGGAAATATGTATAGAAGAACTGCACATGTTTAACATATATTGCATTACTTTCCATCTAGAGGAGGGTATGAGGAAAGAAAGGGAAAAATTTAGAACTCAAATTTTGCAAGAGTGTATACTGAAAATTATCCATACATATGTTTTGAAAATAAAAGCTTATATATAATATATAGTTATAGATATATATGTATGTATTTATAGATTTTTGTGAAGGGTTTTATTTTTTACTTTAACTATATATGAAGCTGCTATAGGATACTGTTTCTGATCCAACTATTCATATTAAATAACAAGATTTCTATTAATTCTCAAAACTCTGTCTCCCTTTCTTTGAAAGTTTTGCTTCTAATGTCACATACTAATTTTGCCAGACCCACAGTTGTAACAACCATAAAAACAGGATCACCAAGGACTCCTCCCATCAGATCATATGTATCTCAAGAGCTCTGGAATTCTTTTGAATTTCCTTGTATTCTTATGGGTTAGCACAATGCTTGACTCATAGTAGGCTCCTAAAAATGCTTACCATTAGTTTAAATGTGGACAATGTGGCCTGTGAAACAATTACTGGTTTGGTATTTATCTTAGTCAATTTTATATAGACATGACAGATGCAACAAACTTGGAAAAATGTAAACAAAACAGCCGCTGAAGGCAGAACAAATGCTTAGGGAAATGTGAAATAAGGTCAGTGCTACAGAATACAAACATGAGATCAGAACTTTGAGAATATGAACCTATCCATTTCATATAAGTATGATACTGTGATAAATGACAGTACCTCTCTGTCCTGAACCTTATATATAGGGTATGTCACAAATGGATAAGGTAAAAGTTGTTATACCAAAATCCTGAAAAATATAAATTTAGGTTAAATTATACCCAAATCCTAAAAAAATGTCAATTTACTATGACATCTTTCCACTGTATAACACTGACTTCAAGTAGTCAACTATACAAACAAGATAGTTTTCCATTATTAAAGTTGAGTTCATAAGAGAATAATCCCTTCTTAATTCTAAGTGCAATTCCATAAAACATTCAACTTAATTCAACATTCATTTATCTATTCACACACAAGACCTCATTATACATGCTATTTGTTTTATTATGCACTCTCTTGACAACAGAAAAATAATGTTTCTACACCACTTTCCCTATAAATACTTAGTTGAAAAGAAAAGACAGCCTTAAACCTAATTTGTCTTGATTTTCAATAAGTGCTTGATAAATTATTTCAAAGAAAGGGAGGTCTCATGGCTCATTGCCCTCACTCTAAGTCAGAAGATTTTTGTCTAATCTTAGATTTGCCATCAACTTCTTGTTTGACCTTGGTAAAGTCATTTAACCCCACCACTGCCTTACATTTTTCATGTGTAAAATGGAGCTGATCCTGACCTACCTCACAGCACAGCAATAAAGGATTGTTGAATACACTAAAAATGTATGACCGCTAAATAAATAAACATGATGGCAGAAGACTAATGTGGTCGCCCAATTCAGGAACCTGCCATCACATGGCACAGGTTGCTTCTGACAAGCACATTCTTAGACTGTGGTCCAATTATTGGTTTGGTATTTGTCTTAGTCAATTTTATATAGACATGACAGATGCATCAGATTTTGGAAAATGTAAACAAAACAGCTGTTCAACCAGAACCACTCATTGCATTGGCCTTGACAGCTTCGGGAGGATCACTCAATTCACATTTAACTATTGCTGATCCTCACTGCTAAGCAGGAGTTGAGGACACAAGAAGGCATGTAGGTACACCACATAAAAAAGAAAGAAGAAACAAAACAAACTAGTGAGGTAGAATTGTCATTTCAGAAACAAGTATAATATTAGAGTTTATAAATAAGATTTTGGTCTGGTAATATGTGAGATAAGGTTCCTCCTATCTGCTGTGTAATAACAGATTTCTATCAAAGTGCCCTACTCAATTCTGGGTCCTGAAACTTAATTCAGGCAGATTTTGGAGAGGGCTCAAGAGGAGAAGAAAAATTAGGTTATGTAATTTTTTTAAAAGAATGACTAAAGAAAAAAGGAAAGCTAAAGAATATATCTTAAGTCTTCATGTATTTTAAAATCCATGAAAACAAAATGGAGAAACAGAAGAAAGAATGATGGATTCAAAATCAGAGGCTGAGGATTGAAATCTTGGTTCTGCTACTTCCTTCCTGTAGTCTCTTTGCATACCTGAGACTTATTTTCATCATCTGTGAAGTAAGATCATTGGATCAGGACTCACTGAAGTCCCTTCTAGCTTTTATTTAAGCTATAAATAAAGAGTTTAATTTGTGGTTAAAAAGTAATTTTTTGGACTTCTTTCACATTGTTCTATGTTCCAGTCCAAATATATGAATAACTGTTCTTCAAACTCAGCATTCCAGACATGTATAGGCTATATTCCTTTTCCTTATCTGTCTTGGAATACTGCCTTTCTTTCAACTTCTTTCATACTTCAGATACTATTTCTGCTTTCTCTACTGAAACCTTTCTGATTCAATTCAAAGTGTTTTCTCTCTTCTCACATTTCTCCATAATACTTTCATTAGATCTCACCTTTGTACTGTGATACAACAACTATCTGTGGAGTTAGAAGATGTGAGTTCAAATCTGACTGATGATGTTTAATACTTATATAACCCAAGTAAACAACTTCCCAGGAAACTGAGTCTCAGTTCCCTGACCTGTAAAATGAAGAGGGTGGATGGAATGACCCTTGAAGCCTCTTAAAGAGCTAAAGTTTGATCTTTTGAACTCCTTTTCTCCATCACATTATTTCTTGTATTTTGCTCAATCCATGGAAATCGTATATCCTCCTTTCCAAGCTCCTAGAAGGGAAGTATAGTTAGATTTTTTTTTTTTTTTTTTTTAACCTACAAGGCCTCACACAGTGTTTTGGACACTTTTTGAAAGGGAAAGGGAGTGGCAAAGACATATAATTTCATTCATGTAGTGAATTTCCAGTTAAGAATCTCCCACTAGGAATGTAGTTTGCCACTTGCAACTTCAAATTTGTTTGAAGGAACGGCCTGTGTATACTCAAAGATTAATTGGTTTTTCAGGTTCATGCATATAGCCATTAAGCATCTGAGATAAGAATCTTCCTGATTCCAAGGATGGCTTTCTATATCCCTACTTCAAGTTGCCTTTTAGGTATTTTTTAAGCACAGTGTCTGGCACATAGTAGGCACTCAATAAGTGTTTAATGATTGATTCAATTGTTGATAGATGCTACACACACAGGTTCAGGAAAGCCATAGGTTCCCTATTACTATAGCCATAGATTGAGTTTAGGAACTGAAAAGAAGGCCAGATACTTAGGCCAAACCTTTTGGTTTAATAGATAGGATCACTGAGCACTCCACAGAATGTCTGATTTTTTCCAAGTTTGTAAATATCAGAGTTGGAATTCAAATCCAATTTCTTCTAAGTCTTCTGTGACTTTACACCAGTTGGCCAAGTTGAAAGATACTGTAGCTATAGCTATAAAAAGAAATAAATACTCTGATCTTGAGATTACTTTAACATCTCCTTCCTTCCTTCCTTCACTTCGTCCTCTAAATCCTGGAACGTTATATATATAAAATGTATGTGTGTGTATATATATATATATATATATATATATATATACACACATATACGTGTGTGTATATATTTATACACACATGTATATATACATATATACGTGTGTATATATTTATACACACGTGTGTGTGTGTGTGTGTATATAAATATATATATATATGTTTCTACCATCTCATTAAAGGTAGATGGGATCATCAAGGTAATCTTTTCCTACTCTATTTGGCACAGGACTAGGAAATGGCAGTGATGCCATATGAATCCCATAGTGTGAAAATAGAACACCTGACAGGTCTACATATACCTTGAAAGGTTCTTCATACACAATCATTTTTTAAAAACAAAGATAGTACATTTCTTTTAGCACATCAGAGAATTTATTCCTTTCTCAATTACCTCCATTCCTAGGAAGGAAAGTTTCTTTGATGGCTGGATCTAAAATATGTGAATAGAAACTAGCTCTTTAGGTAAAATGAAAAGTCATCTCTCTAATTTATTCCTAAGCCTATTAAAAACTATCTTCCTTATAGTTGATAGCTGTTTTTCATTATACATCTTACTGTTTCCATTAGTCTAAAAGTTCTTCCTAATGTTGAATCTCAATCTCTCATGCTTCAATACAATCTACTTTTAAAAAATAGTCAATGGAAATATAACAATTACTTTGTAATCATGCTTGGGCAGAGAGAGGGATGGGCTAAGTTAATTAGAATAAAGAGCTTGAAAGACTGAGATTCAATCCCAGCTCTATAGTTATTTAAACATGTGAAAAATCAATCATGCTGTGATTGATTTTTGCTTCCCCACCCCATTTACTTCAATCTATGGCCCCAGTAAAGTAGGGACTAAAATTCTTGTAACCCTTTCTTAGATGAGTGATTGTGAGGATAAATTGAGATGACATATGAAATAGTACTTTGTAGCCATATAATACTATGCATTGTAAATGTTGATGAGTATTATGATTTAACCCATGTCTAATTTGATTTACAAAAATATTAACTGCCTACTGTCTGCCAGATATTATTTTAAGAGTTGAGACTCCAAAGACTAACACAAACCAAAAATCCATCTCTCCCTGAAGGGAGCATGCATTTTACTAAGTTACTAAGTTTAAGTAAAAGAAATTGATGGGAAACAAAGATGGATAGATAATGTTGGGTCAGATTATGAACCTGCAAGATAATTACTCCATCTATATTGCCAATGTAGATGTTTTTCCAGACCCATATTTCCAACTCCCTGTTAGACTATCTAAATATTCTACAAGCATCTCAAATACAGTTTGTCAAACATAACTGATTATGTCCATGAAAATTTCATCTTTGTAATGATCCTTGTCATTTATGACTCCTCTTTCTTTCACTTCTTCCATACCCAAATCTTTTTTTAAATTTGAATTTCTCATAGTTTTTATTTACTTGTCAATTTTAAAACAGTTTCTGGGAATTGTAGATAAAAAAATATTTAAATAATCCCTGGTATTAGCTGTTCTGGTGTAGGTCGCAAGTTTAATTTATATATTGTAGCTATGACATTTTTTTATTATAGCTTTTTATTTACAAGATATATGCATGGGTAATTTTTCAGCATTGACAGCTGCAAAACCTTTTGTTCCAATTTTTCCCCTCTCCCAGATGGCAGATAGACCAATACATGTTAAATGTGTTAAAGTTAAATATAATATATGTATACATGTCCATACAACATAACCAAATCTTAATGGTAACACCCCTGTAATATCTTTTTATTCTTGCTCTTTCATTCCCAATTTTGCCATTCTGAGGCTAATTAAGGCATTCCTTATTTCTTGACTGGATTACTCTGAGAGTAAAATATAGAATATTTGTTGAAGTAGAGGGAAATGAATATTAAGAGCAGAAAGAAATATGCTGGAACTGGGAAAGGTTATTAGGTTGAGGCAAGAGAGAGAAGAGTAACAGATAAATGTAGGCTAAATGTCTTTTTACACAACAAATTGTGATCTTACATAGAGAGAAAGAGAGAGGGGTGAAAGAGAGAAAGAAAGAGAAAGGGAGAGGTAGAAGATCAAGAACAGGAAAGAGAGGAAGAGAATGCAAGGAAAGATAAGAAATATTTGGAATAGAATGTCATTGTCCACCCTGAATTACTGTATTAAAGTTGAAAAAAATAAATGCAGTATCTGACTTTATTTAGAAAAATAGTCTATTCTTGGGTTCTGATCAATTGTTTAGCCTGATTCTTTTTTCCAACATAATTATATTGATTTTTCTTATGTCTACCTTCATTTTGGGAGGAAAACATTGTAAAGAGAGAATCAGAATATCTGTCTAGAGAAGTAAGAATGCCACGGTATGTAGTAATAATAACTCACAAAGCCATTATGCCAATCTTCAAATTCTACTTTAAAATATTATATTGGCTTTCTAGACATAGAAGTTCCAAGTCAAACAATGATATACTATGGAAAAGTAGGGCTTAGAGGCAAAGAATTCTGGGAATCTGTAGTCCTGGTTCCATGTTTGCTATTGATAGGAAATTATTTTTTTAAAGAATCAGCAATTAAAGGACCATATTGTGAATAAATGAGTAAAAGGAAATCAATATTAGTAAACTAATTATTGCAATTATAGTAAACATGTAGAGCTATAGTTTGCAGAACACTTTTCATAGTTTTAGATGAAGCTTATATTTCCCCTGGAGATAAGTAGGTATTATTATCCCCTTTTAATAAATGAGGAACTGAAGGTTCTGGGAGATTAAATGATTTATTCATGATCATATAACTAGTAAATCTCAGAAATAAAATTGAGGGGGCAGCTAGGTGGCGCAGTGGATAGAGCACCAGGAGGACCTGAGTTCAAATCTGATCTCAGACACTTAACACTTCTTAGCTGTGTGGTCCTGGGCAAATCACTTAACCCCAAGTGCCTCAGCAAAAAAAAAAAAAGAAAGAAAAAAAGAAAGAATATTGAACCCAGTTCCAATTTCATTATTTTCCCATTATATTATGTCTCTCTCTAATCTAGAGTAATCAAAGTAATTATGGGGAACAAAAATATAAAGAGATACTGAGGATGGGGTAAAGATAAAGGACATGGACAGACTAAAAGACTTCACTATAGATCATTCTAAATTGATTTTTGATATAGTTGGTAATTTAAATTTTATATTGAATTGTAAAGAATACAGCTAAGAAAATTTTAGAAGAAAAATTAATCCAAAATAGTGAAATAATACAAAATATTGAACAATTGATTTTTTTTACTGTTTAGTTTTAGAAAGCATATTACTCTCCTCAACCTCTTGTACAATTGGCTTCTTTAATTGTGTACTTTTATGTTATTATGTTACTATGTTATGGAGTTAGTCTATCTGCCTTCCTTTTGTAAATGCCAAATGTGCAACTGAGACTGGAGCATTCTGGATGGCAAAGAAGTTAAACCATTATTATCACATGGTGTCAAAGATACAAATCAAATATCCTTGAGTAGACAAATAAAAGTAGACTCTCCTTCAGGATTTGAGGAAACACTTATATATATGGAAAATTGAATGTTCTCTTATCATGATTAAAATTTCCAACTTGTTTAAATTAAAGGTTGAAACTTTTTATGATTCCACTGAGGAGCAGTCATAGGATTAGAGGCCCAGAATTGGAAGGGACCTTAGAAGTCATTAATACTTTCTTCCCCATTTTGCAAATGGGAAAACTGAGGTTCAGACAGGTGAAATAATTTTACTGAGATCCCATAGATAATATCTGGCTAATGTTTTCTAACTTCTTTGAAAATTTGTCTTAAGGAAGATTTTTATAAGCCCTAGAAGATAAAATTGCAGAATACTAAGGAACAGTGCTAGATATGAATCCCTTATTCTAGTGTTTGCAATATGTGGAATCCTGAGTAAATCATTTAACCTCTCTGGGACTCAACTTTCTTTTCTGCAAAATGACTAAATTTTGATTTATAACCTTTGAGATCTTTAAATTTAATATGATCATCCTCAAATTTTCAAGTTCTTAAGTTCACATGCTGTATACTGCCTTCTACTAACCAATCACCATACTGATAATATGCTTATTATCTTTTGTCTCTTTAGCTTTTTTATCTATCATAGCAACCCTTGCATGTAATAAGTATTTAAAAAATATTCATTAAACACGATTGAAAAGTTGTCTTAAATATTATCAGGTCATATCACCATCTTTATAGAATGCATATAATTACTGTCTTTACAGAATATATACAATGAGTATTCAGAATTTATTCACTTATTCAGAGTTTATTGTGCTATTGGAGTTTGTTTCTATATTTACAGTAATATTATCATTTTTATTAAAAAGGACTAGAAGCTTGGGCAGCTGTTAGAAGGACCTCGCCTTTCACAAATCCCACAACAGAAACTGACAGATGGGAACAAAGAGAGCTGTATTCACGATTTCAAACAGCAAGTCAAGAAGCCAATAAAACTGAACAAAATGAGCTTTGACTCACATGCCTGAACCCTACTAGAAAGTTAATAGTCTAAGTCATCTTGAGAACAGTAGATAAACATGTCTGTAGGGAAAATGAAGTCTCTAAATATACCACTGAAAAGAAGAAAACAAAATATTTTGCTTAAGGATAAACACAGCCCGTGAAAAGTGTTTTCTATTTCAGGTAGGAGATAAATAGCAAAGGGGAAAGAATGGCATTCTAGACAATGAAGGGATGAATCCAAGAGAGGCAAGGAGGCAAAATAGTTCAAAATTGATTGAGACAAGGAGTAGTCCACTTTGGCTGGTGCTAGAGGATAGATAGGGGAGAAGTAGGAAAGTTAGAAGAGGAGAGTAGTTTGGAGAATCACTTATGTTTACATGAGTACCACTTGGCTCTAACTGCTTTGATCCTACAAATGTTAGTTTCACAGATTATAGCAAAATCCTAAGGATGATTAGGTGGTACAGTGGGTAGATGGCAAGGCCTGGCCTCATCTTTTTGAATTCAAATTTAGTCTCAGGCACTTACTAACTACTCACTTAATCCTATTTGCTTCAGTTTCCTCATCTGTAAAATGAGCTGGAGAAGGAAATGGTAAACCATTCCACTACTTTGTTTTTTTCAGGAAAACCCCAAATGGGGTTAATAAAGTCAAATGCAACTGAAAAAAAACTGAATGACAACAACAAAAAATGCTGAAAGAGCTTTCCATTGCTTCTAAAACAACAACAAAAAACCCCTAAAATAATACAAAATTTTAGGCAATAAATCTCAATGCTTTACATGAGGAATCTTTGCAGTGTCTCAAGCAGACCTTATAACACAACCTTCTGAAGGTAATCAGTAGTATCTCTTATCTAAGATGTAAAAGTTTTCAGTTATCATTTGTAGCTGAAAAGCCTAAAGATGAAAAAGGTCTACAGACAGTTTTACCTACAAACAGTATGAAATATTTCAATGAACTGACAACCATTAAGAAGCTCTGCTGAGTCACATAATGGGTCTAATGGAAAAGAATAGCACCTGGAGCTGGCAATGCTCCTAAGTAGTTTTCTCCTCTATAGTTTTTTTAAAATTTTCCTTGAATACTATAGTTTGCTGGAATATTTTCCAAGAAGAGTTAGCCTTTCGGAAATTAACAATTATTCTTCCAATGTAAACACATGATTGTATTATTTAGAAATCCAGTTCCTTCTTATTCTTTCTCTTTCTAAATTATACTTCTGTTTCTAAATATCAATCTAGTTTCAAAGAGATTGAATGCCACTTAACTTTTCAGTCTTCTGGGTAACTCCCTAAGAATGAAAGTGGCAGAGAAGATATCAATCTATACTGGTAAAGGAAGGAACTTACCTAGGGGCTCCTTGTACCAAGGAAATCACAAGTCCATTTCTTACTTAACCCTACCATTTCCTTTGTATATAATAACTAAAACTTTATTCTTTGATAAAAAATATTTATCAAAAGATTGATTGATTGATTGATATATCAAATCAAATATGTATTTGAAATATACATTTATAGGTTATATGACTTCAGAAAGTTCAAAGTCCTTCACTTCACCCAGTTTTCTACATTGAAATGTGACCACTCACAACAAGAATAAACAATGATAGAATAAGTAATTATTATTAAGATGATCTCAATTCTTAATTAAATACTGACTATGGCGAATTCAGTTAGGTGGTGGATTACAAATAGTATCCCTTATTAAAGTGCAAGGTAGAGAGAGTCTTATATCATTAGCTTTCTGAAAGATAGAGACCATAATGGCTAAAGAGATTCACTAACATTCTAAATTTCAAGGTTAACCATCTTATTATGATTTCTTGTCATGACAGTATTTGGGAGAACCAATGCTTTAAAAGAGTAATAATTGCTACCTTAAAAGAAGGTGAAAAATTAATCCTTTTAATCATAATTAAAACCTGTCAGATAAAAATATAGTACTCATATAACTTCAAAGAATATACTTTTTTTGTCAAGAAAAAAAAAGGAATAGTAGCTACAGAATAGTATGAGATAAAACTGCTTAATACACATACATATACCACCTGTACAGAGAGTATATCATATAAAAATGCTTTATGAAAAGTCATTTCTGATGTGGTTCATAAACAATTATGAAAATGTATACCACTACTTCATAAGATTACTATAATGAAATAAATTAAGAATTTTCTCCATTACATCTCCACTATTCATCTTTCAGGTGAATACTTCCCCTTAGCAGGTAGCAAAGCTTTTCAATGTGGTACAAATTAAAGGAAGCCCTCCTATAATCAGAAAGAGTGAAAAAATAACCTCTCATTGACACATTTTTATTCTATTTTATTAACAAATAATTTCCCTGTTTACATATAGTTTTCTAATACTGAAGCTATGCCACAAAATTCCCATTAAATTAGAAGCTCCATCTTACAGTTTGAGGTTCGGATGTCTGTATTTCTGGAATAGACTGGACAATGGAAACTTCACATTGGATCAGTAATGGGCAGAAAGAATCTAAGCCCTTGACACATGAGGTTTCTTAATGTAACAGGTGGAACTGTCCTCCCTGGGGTTAGTCCTGAAACAGTAAGTAAGTAATTAACACGGGGTTGAATTCCAGATGGGTCTTGTGTCTGATGGAGAAAATGAAAGTGCAGAACTAGGATCCTAATGCTAAATGTGGGAAGGAGGGAACAGGAAGGGGGAGGGGCAGGAAAAGAGGAAGGGAGAGAGAGACAGAGAGAGACAGAAAGAGAGAGAGAGAGAGAGAGAGAGAGAGAGAGAGAGAGAGAGAGAGAGAGAGAGAGAGAGAAGAGGAAGAGGAGAAGGAAGAAGGAAGAGGAGGAGGAGGAGGAAGAGGAGGAGGAAGGAGGAGGAGGAGGAGGAGGAGGAGGAGGAGGAGGAGGAGGAGAAGAAGAAGAAGAAGGAGAAGAAGAGGGAAATGAATGGGATATTTAGATATTTGGCCTTGAACAAATATCTGGACAAATTCCAAATTCTGCTTCCGTTAGCTCCCCCCTGTAGTTCTTTTTAGATGTAGTTCCCTCATTCAATCCCTTTTCTAAATGATTTTGCAGCATTGTTGTATACTGTTAAACAGCTGCTTTGTTCCACTCCAATAGTGGGCAAAGTAATTTCCATACTATCTCTAGTTTGTACCACACTCCACAGGGGTTGAAAGGTGCTAGATAAATGTACACTCCCGCTATTCCTTCTAAGAGGGAGCTACATATCCATGTGAATATCATAGAAGCATTTGTGCAAATACAGTCACACTGGCACCAGAAGAACAGTTTTCCTAGCAAAGTCAATTTAGATCCAGATTGCATGACTTTACCCAGATTTCCCATTCTGCTTTGCCTCACCCCTTTTCCTACTTTAATAATAATAGAGAAATTTCAAAAGGTTGACTCAGAGAAATTTAAATGCAAGAAGCACATAGTCATTAAGCAAATGTAATGTGGTTAGTAATGCTAAACTAGACACACAGTTGGAATAGGTGTGGAATATAAATTGAATGAAGCTAGAGGCAAGAGTTCAGGGCACCTCAATAAGTATCACATCAGAGCATTTACTGTATAACCTCCTGGATTATGAACTTGATGGTTCAGAAGTCAAATTATTTCAGTAGAGCAAAACTGAAGAGGAGGGGGAAGAGAAATAATCTGGAAATATCATTCTAAACACATTTTTTTTCCCTTTCCAAATCAGAAACAATTGGTAGAAAGGATCAGCCCAAACATCCTGAATCTTTCAACTTGAGATTGGAAATGTATTGTTATTCCTTCTGCCAAAAAATCACAGCTACAAGATAGAATAAGTTATTTATGAGTGTAAATTATAATGAATGAGCAGAAAGCATATGCCATGAGAACTTTTAATTTACTACTCTTTCCAACCCAGCAGCAGAAGGCACTGGTAGACTTCATCCTCCATTAAATTTCCTTCATCCACACAATTTCTCTTCCAGAGGTGAGAATCTTGATTGTGAAATTATTTTAGTCAACTTGGAGAGTAAACTGAAAGATCAAGTAGCACATTTAGATGCCCTGAGATAGTAGTTTGGTCTCCTAATATATTCTGCAGCAGTCTGTCTTTGGTATTTAAATTGTTCCACCATGCAAATGATTGAAGTTGAGCTTATGTTTAAAACAGAATTACAAAACCTTGAAAATTACTAAAAGCAAAGACTCTCTCGATTAATTCAGTCTCTGAAATTAATCCCTGTATTAAGTTCTACTTTATACTTTAAATGTGAAGTGAGCTCTAAAGAAAGGAATGAAAGGAAGAAAGGAGGAAAGAAAGCAAGAGAAAGAAAAAATGAAGGAAGGAAGAATATTTAGGAAGATAATTAAATGCAAGTAACATTCCAGATGATAAATTTGATATTTCAGCCAATGAACAACATTCTAAACCTGCATCACTATGACAAAAATATTCTTTTTTTACAGACTTTATAATTCATTGCTCTTCCAGCATCATTGAAACCTAAGAATAGACTACAAATTGGTAGTATAGAGTGCCTTTCAGACCCAATTTTTCTGAAAGCACTTCACAAAGCAATTAGTTGGATAATGGTAGTGTGCTGACTACCAAGGCTGTCTTGTAGCCATTATGTAGCCACTAATAGCTCAGGCATCAGTCTAACAAAAGAGAAAGTATAAAAAGAAAGAATCCCGTTCTTTTAAGCACTAGGTACATTGTCTCTGTAAAATAACCTGTTTCGACTTCCTTCTTATATATGGCAAATTAAAATTGATATCTTCACTCATAGGAGAATAAGCTTTCATTTTGAATTGATTTTGCCTTAAATTTTCAGGCAAAAGTTTCCTAAATAATCACACTCCAGAATGATCTCTCAACTTTGTCAATGATCAATTACTATGAACTTTTCCTCTCATTAATATAAAACCTTTTAGTGCTAAATAAAGATCTATTAGATGTTGCCAATTCTTTGTGACTCCATTTGGGTTTTGATTTTTTTTTGGGGGGGGGAGGCAGAGATACTTTTAATTTATTTTTTAATTTAAAAGTGGTTTGTCATTTGCTTTTCTGGCTAATTTTGTAGATGAATAACTGAGGCAAAAGAAGTTTAAGTGACTTGCTCAGGGTTACATGATTAAAAGTGTCTGAGACTGGATTTGAATTCATATTTCTCAAATATTCTTCCCACTGTACCATTTAGGTCTCCCTTTGTTAGAAAAAAAAAATCAGGATTTAATTATCCCAGATGGTAAATGGAAATCTGCTCACATCCTATGTAGCTGATGATAAAATGCTTTTTGCATTTGAGAAGGGGATGCATGTTATTGGGTGGACAAGAGTAGTTCGCTGCTTCTCAAATTTCCCTGATATCATAGTATGGTGAGAAGAATATTGGATTTGAAATGATAAGACCTGGGTATAATACCCTATCTGAGCTGACTCCCTGTTAGATATTGCACAAGCCACTTAGTCCTTTAGTATCAATTTCTTTATTTGTAACATGAGAGAGTTGGATTAGATAACTCCTAAGATCTATTCCAGTTGTAAATTCTATGATCCTGGTTCAAAAAATATGCATGTATTGCTTGTTGAGACAGTCTATGAGATAGAAATAGGAAAAAGATCTATGACTTCATTGGCATGGAGAAGTCCCAACCTAGAAAAGTCACTGTTCCAATTAAAACTGGCACCTTACAGTTTTAGAGGGTTGACTTTAACATGGAGAGACTAAAAAATTCTAAAATTGAAAAAAATATGTTTCATTGAATTAGCAACATCTTGTACCACTCAATGATAAAGTAGCCTAATTTAACTACAGCTCCTTCTGTTCAGCTGAGGCAAATTCACTACTTAAATTTCTCTGTCATTTACCACCCTCTGAAAAGCTGGAATTGAATGACCCATTAGGGCATAATTTTCCTTATCAGGAACACACCGAATTTGGGTTAGAGATCAGTAATATACAAACATACATATATACCCCACCCATTTCCAAGAATGAGATATTCAATTAACTAATGGAAACCCATAGCTCTCCTATTCCTGGCACCTGTTCATTGCTATTGCGTATTTAAAACACGTGGTGATTACAACCCTTTGCTGAAGTTAATGACTACTTTGTAAGAATATTAACCAGCCTCCTTACTTGTCTCCTCTTCCTAACACTGAGTTCATTAATTGCTGACAGTGACTGATTCCTTAACAGCTACTCCCTAAGTAATCTCTTGCAAGCTAGAAAATAGAATCATACTGGATACTAAAGTCAATACACTACACTTCCTCCCTTAGAAGCAACCACTTTAAGATTATGAGTATGGGAGAGCTGCCTCATTCTAGCTTATGGGTAGAGGTTCCCATCAGAAGACAAGATGAACAAAGAATGACTGAGAGACAGGGAAGAACAAAAATAGCAAGGATAAGGTAACCCAAATTGAACTTGAACTCCCATTTCGAAGGGCTGTCAGATGCAGTTTGCACAGCAGTTATCCTAGTCCTCATCAACACCATTAGTCTCTCACTTTCAGGACAACAAATATGAAAAATGTCAAAGCTCCAGACACTGCCTTTTTGTTAGACCTCTAAAAATAATACTGTAAAAATAAAGTCCTACTTTAATGACTCCCCAATCATGCTGTCTTAAAATTGTCTTTCTTTCTAGAATTTGCAAATAAGATTTCATCAATCTTGATAAATGACAAACCACAAGCAGGTAAAAGTTATCAACTGCTGCTGCTTATGCTAAAGACTACTGTCACTTGCCAGGGTTCTAAAATTGTAATCAAGCCAACTAGATTTACCTGTTTTTATAGAGCAAGCTAAACCAAGTAAAGCACATTGTATTATTAATATACCACAAGGTGACAACATTCCAGTATTTAAATGTTTTATTCATGAACAAGCAGATGTTTTATCCACTGTTTTCTCCCCATACCCAAAACCCATTTCTTTTATTTCTTGATAAGTAATAAGTTTCCATCAAATCCTTCTTTTCCTTATGGTTTATCATCCCTACCATTAAAAAAAACTTATGCTTATCAAAGAAATTTAACAATACATAAGAGTATTAATTTATAAATGACAAGACCTCAGAGATTATGAAGTCTAAATTCATTTTACAAGTAAGGAAAGTGAGTTTCAGGGAGAATAATAATAATAATGTTAATTATTACATTAATAATACCCAAGAAAATACAGGTTTAAGTATACAAAGTTGAACTTAAACCCAAATCTTCTTACTCTGGAGCAAGTACTTTTTCCTATGCAATAGGCACTAGAGATCCAAAGATAGGGGAATACACACTTAGCAGTGAAGCCAGTTCACTACTGAGTCTTTACTGTCATATTCAGCTTTGAAAAGCTGAAATTTAGTGCCCCACTTTACTAGGGATCACTGAATGTGGAACAGAGGTCAATAAAACAACCTCTGCACTGGTGGAAAGGGCTTCTAAGTTGCTTAATCTACAATTAGGGGCAAGTTTTTGATGCTAGGAACCACCATCTTCTTTGGTAGTACATAGGAGATTCTCCAAAGATTAGTACAGAGAGCTGGTTTGTAATCCATTGACAATACTAAGAAGTGACCTGCTGGTTCCTACCTAGTTCTTGTGAATTATCTATAAACTGGGGAACATGAAGGAAAGAACTATCTTCAAGGGAAGAAGTTATAAGATGTGGTTATAAGATGTGGTGTCTTCTGATAATGACAGGAGTTTGAAAGATTTTAAGAAGAGATCAAGAAGGAAGACTGGGAGGCAAACAAAACATTTTAGAGGGAACAGAGAAAGGAAAGGGCAGAAAAAAATATACAGTGATGCAGAGAAGGGAATCAGATTCATAAAACTAAGATCAGGGGAGAAAAAGAAAGAGATTTTCACTTGGGCAGATTTACAAAAAGCTTTTCCTGATTTCCCTGAACAACACTCTCCTCAACTCTCTTGTTCTTCATAGAACTCTCTTATACACTTAAACCATAATACTGAACTATACCAGAATAATAAATAATTGTTCTAAATACAAATATTTGTCACTAGGATAAAACTATGGCAAAATTGTGCAATAAATATGTGTTTCTTCCTCTATGTATTATCATCTAATTTGTTTAGTACTCTTTCCCTTCAAGTGGGTAGGGTGTTAAATATACTGGATGGCATTTAAATCTTAATGATTTCGAGTCAATGGGTTATTGATCCCAGTATTATTTGAATTTTTAATTTTTATTAATTATGGAATAAAAGGCTTTCTTCTCTGTTAATGGATTATGTTTTATATCAGTGTGTGTGACTGAAATAATTTCTTTGGTGTCATTTCACTGGTATAGGGAGCCCCTGGTGAGTAAATTCCTTCTATCAATTCAGATCTGTATTTGCTTTAGAATTTATAATCTTAGAGCTATTGAGGGCATCAAGAAGACTTTACCAGAGTCACAATTCAGTTTGTGTTAAATGTGGAAACTAAATCCAGTGTTTTCTAACACTAAGATCAGCAATCTTGTGATTTAGCAGATACTGAGCTCATACTATGGAGATATTCCACCAACCAAAGGTCTAGCTAGAGTCAATCTGGGGATTCTTTCAACTAGAATTTTATTTTCTACATTCATAAATTCTGGACAATTCTAGTCTATTATTTCTTTTTTATGGTGTTTAAAATTTTTTTGTCCTCACTTGTTCTTTTGAGAGACATAACATCCTTAGATTGCCTCTACATATCCTGTCTTCAAAATGAATATGCTTTGCTTGCATAGTGAGTATTTAACATTTCTTTAAATGTTACTGGTTTTTTTCTGCTTCTTGTCTTCTAGGCTGTTGTTCACTTCAGTATTTGCATTCTTAATCTATCTTTGTTTCTTTGGTGAGGCTTGTTATTGGACATTAAAGGTTGTTATTTTTGCCATTTTCCCTATTCTGAAGGACATAAATTCTATTTTAATTCTCATTTTTCTTGTATATCACTTAGGAACAGGGTACTGTGGTTCCACATTCTCCTTAAATTTCACAGTATTTTCTTTCTTATCTAAGGTTGAATCATTTTACTTTATATTGTAATATTTAGTTATAAATGCCTAAACTCACTAGATCTGTGAACAAAATTTCTTTTAATTACTATATTTCCTATTTATTTATCTGTTTAAATTCAAAGTCTTTAAGTTCTAAGTAACTCTGGGACTAGGGAAGGTGCTGATCTGCATTGATAGAAGGAGCAGAGTTCTTCTATCCCCTTGAGCAAGTCAAATCCAAATCAAGTCACTCTTGATCTCAGTTTATTGTTTATCAGATTAATTCAATATATATTTATTTAAAAGAACATATTATATGCCAGAAACTGTCCCAAGTGTTAGGGATCCAAAAACAGGCAAGAGAAAGTCCTTGCTCTCAAAAAATTTAAAATCTAATGAATTTTTTTTAATGTAATTTTGTTTTTACAGTAGATCATTGCTAAGGAGCTTTCCAATTCTAGGTGAATGATTTTAAGGGGGGGAAACTACTTCTCAATGAAATATTATAATTTTTCATTTATATTAAAAATAAATACCAAATAACCATTACTCCAGTCAATTCATATGGAGCTAGTTATATTTTTTCAAATATGCACAATGGCCAGAGAAGCATTTCCCTTTTTTTATGTATTCTTGTGGCTGAATATTAAACACAAGCAAAAAAAGACTTCAATAAACAGATCAGGCAAACTTAGCATTAGCCTGTCCTTGCTAATCTACTTTAGAGAGCCAACAGATGTAGATATTGAAGAGAAATTAATCTTTTGGTTATTTAGTCCCTCAATGCCTCATTCTCCTAATACTGATTATAATGATGCCCTGTAACAAATATGGATATGAAATACTACTATAATACAATTTCTTTGCCATTAGGAAAACTCTTGAGATTCTTTTTTGCTTATATAGCTCCTTTAGGTGATTACATCTTTACACAGATGTTAATTACTCTCTGGTGGAAGAATGTCCAAATCATTAGCCAGTCAAATAATATTTCATTCATTCCCAAAGAATGATTTAATGACAGCATTTAGGACTATGAAGATTTATTTATGATATGAGTATTACCAGATATTCCCACCTCTGCTGAGACCAGAGAATATTATTGCAGAATTCAAGATTTAGGTTGGATATGAAGAATATGTTGGGAAAATAAGCCAGTTAAATACTGAAATGAGTTAATAAGAGGGATTCTGGAATAAGAAAATGTGTTCTTGGTGTTGTTGGACTGAAGGTTCCTGATATACAGATCCTTTTAGTTCCAAGGATTCATACCATGTTTTGATGAGAGTATAGGTACATTGTTGTCCAAGTGCCACCTGCTCCTCAATACTCTATTTTTTTAAACTACTCGGCCAACTCTTTCTGTGCATGGTGAGCTAGTATAAAAAGAAACAGGTCCTGTAAAAAATAAAGCAGTACTAGGGACACAATGAAAAAAGGCTTTACCTCAAGTAGTTGATATTCCATACTAAAAAATTAAACATACCTGTATAAATAAATGTAAATATAAACAAAATAAATATATGTTGATTTTGGGTGGGGGAGAGAGGCACTGGTCTCCTAGCAATGTGTTTGTGTGAGGGATAAATCTGAAAAGTATTCACAGATAAAGTAGCAAAGACATCTTGGAAAAATTAAAAGGAGTCATGTTTTACCTTAATTGATGTTTTACCTTAACAAATGAACTGAATAGGTTGTTTTTCATTTGTGCAGAATAGCACAGAATAGGAAGTTTGATTCTGAAAATAAGGAGTGAGGGATGGAAGTAGAGTGGAAAATATATTTTACACAGTCAGACTGTGTAAAAATATGGAGGCCACAGATGGAATGTAACTATGACAGCAAATGGGAATTACATAATAACAGCAAAAATTTTCATAGTTTTTTGAAGTTTTCAAAGCATTCAGTTTAATCTTTATCATAACCCTGTGGGAAAATTACCCCTATTTTACAGATTAAGAAACTGAGGCTCTAAAAACTTTACCTATCTCTCTTAAACATAAGTTCAACACCCTTTTTTCCTGTGCTTCTTCTCTTTACACATATCTCATAATGGATTGCATTTTACAAATTGTTTAACACTTCAACTTCAATGCTTGTTCATCTCTTAATAGGAATGACAATAAATAATTTCACTTGCAACTTAACATTAAAGATCTCAGTTGTTCACTTCAAAGGTCTAATTTCATTCAAAACAAAAAAGATTAAATCCTGATCTTTTTTTTTTATCATCTGTACTTTATGGCCAATCAATATTCTGTCTAGTAATAGTGACTTAACTAGTACATAAAGAAGAAAAAGAATGTAAACAAAGGTAAATACAGGCAATCATCTGAAAACTACAAAAAATTCTTTTAAAAGAGATTCCATTTAGGAAAAATTTGAAAGCAATAGGAGGAAATCTTAGGACTATAATATTGAAAACTAATGATTAAATTGTTATTAGCTATATCTACATATTCAATTTTGGAGGCCACAGGACAAATAGGCTTTTAAAAGCATTCATAATAACATGTGGATGAAACCTTTGTGCATTGTAGGCAAAGAGCAGATAGGTCTTGTAGAAACCTTCCAGAAGTCCTCATTACCTAGGTAAACAAAACTGGGTCTCTTCTTTCAGGCATATCTGAGGACATTTCAGACAAATGAAAAGGAGTCATGTTTGTACTTGTGACACTGTTTTATCTTAACAAATGGACTGAATAGGTCTGTGTTTTTATTTATTCAGATTAGAAAGTTTCATTCTAAAAACTTCTTCCAGAAGGAAAATGCACATACCCCAAGATCCAAAAAATGGGCCACATCCCAATGGAACGGCTGAGTTTTTCACTGGGCACACACAAACAGGAAGCAAAATGTCAAGCAGTATGAAGAGAAATACAGAGAGATTGAAAAAAAAAATCATATAAAGGAATTTAACATCTGAACTTGTTTTCATCTTGAATTTTTAAAGTGAAAGTCCTTGAATGGAAAGCAGCCAACTCACAGAAAATTAAAGAGTCACAAATGGACAGACACATAAATAAATGAATAAAATTGGTATGTTTATTTTAGTATTGGCTTTCTCTATTGGACACAATAAACATAAAAGATTTTTTGACCCAAGTAAGCGATATATCTCTCTATCTTTCTCCTATATGAACTACTACTTATAAACTAGAGCTCAGGACATTCTAAGTTTGAATGTATCATATTCTACTTTATAAATGGAAAACATAATATGGGTTGGAAGTCATAGATATGGAGCAATCAGAAGAGCAATGTTCAAGCTGTGTACATGTTGAATTTTTAGCATCAAAGTAGCCACTTTTTTTCAGAAGTAGGGGCTGAGGATGTGAAATATTCTATATATTTTTAGATCTGTTTGATATGTTGGCTGGGTTTCCTGATCTTCCCTCTATTCCCCACCTTTTAAAAAAATTTCATAATCTTGTTTCCAAGGGATAATTCTATAAAGATAAGAAAATAAAGTATAAAAGGGAATAAAAGGGAAGGAAAAGAATATATTTGGAAATGAAGATGATAACTATCTGTGTTACTCAAAAAGAACCATTCAGGAATTTTGCAAATTACAAATACATTGTAAACCAAAAGTTTTCTTAAATTTTGGCTTTTAAACAATGTTATACATGATAATTTGTTTTATAGATGATTCATAAAACCCATAACACAACCAAAGTTTATCATCACACTGAAGATAAACTACAATCCAACTTTCATTTCACTGGGAAAAGACATAAAGAGTTCTGCATTGGGATGCTACAAGGCATATTCCATGTACCTTTACATTAGTAGTTTGACCACGGAATCCTCTTGTTCAAATCTATTATTTATGGACTTTGCTTGGGCCTAAGGGAGTAGGATGGAGAAGGGATGGGGGTAGGCATTCTGAAGGAAGATTTATAAGAGGATTGTCAAAGATGTGAGAGAGGAAAGACTTAATTTATGGGGTTTACTCAGGACTAGGAGGCAGCTAGCTAGATGGCTCAGTGGATAGAGAGCTGGATTTGGAGTCGGAAAGACTTGAGTTCAGCCTCAAACGCTAGCTTTGTGTCTCTGAACAAGTCATTTAATCTGTTTGCCTTAATCCATTGGAAAAGGAAATGGCAAACCACTCCAATATCTTTATCAAGAAAACTCATATCTGACTGAACAACTGAACAACCCCAAGGGTTGATAATGGGGTAAAGTATAGAATGAGAACTCCAAATGGCAGTTAGTGACAAAAGCATGGTCTCTGCTCAGTATAACTGTCCAAGGACCCTTCTGTCCTGGATTAGTTCAGCAATCATATCTTTCTTTTCCTTGTATGTCCCAGGAAGTGGCCATCGCCCACTTAACTTTTCATATTTAACAAATGGTGGAATGGTGCTAAGTGAAGTGAGTAGAACCAAGAGAACATTGTACATAGCAACAAGAAGATTATGTGATGATCAACTCAGATGGATGTGGCTCTTTTCAACAATGAGGTGATTCAGGCCAGTTCTAATAGGCTTGTGATGGAGAGAGTCATCTAGATCCAGAAAGATGTCTACAGGGACTGAATGTGGATAACAACATAGGATTGTCACCTTTCTTTTTTATTGTTTGCTTTTTTTTCCCTTTCTTATTTTTTTCCTTTTTGATCTGATTTCTCTTATGCATGTTTATATTTTAGAAAACCTGCACATATTGGATTACTTGCTGTCTAGGATGGAGAGTAAAGGGAAGGGAGGGAGAAAAATTTGAAATACAAGGTTTTGCAAGGGTGAATGTTGAAAACTATCTTTTTTATGAATTTTGAAAATGAAAAGCCAATATCAAAAATAAATAAACAAGGGGGAAAAGAAAGTTCTATTTAGATGCTTCTGTACTTTTGTAAGGATTTAAATAGTTCTAGTAATTTAAGTACATTTTACCTACATTTTCACTGGGAAATATACAAATCATTTAAATCATCATGGACATGGTGATAGAACAAGGATTTTAGAGATAAAATATACTGGGTCTGCAGTAGAGATAAGGAATTAAGACATAGTTGTTGAGTTGGTTGCCTAGCTGAGGAAACCAAGATAACACCTGTGCTGGAGATGGGACAGTGACAAGGAAGCTTGAGGAAGAAATAACTTTGAAATTTATCCTCTTCTCTTCCTACAATGAGCCCAGGTATAATCCCAAGAGATAATGAATTAAGAAGAGATAAAAAAGGGAAATGATCATAGGATCACATATCAGGAGCTGAAAGAGACATCAGAACAAATCTAGTTAAATGTCTTCATTTTACAGATGAGGGAATTGTGGCCCAAGAAGGTTGTAAAATTGAAGAAGCAAGTGTCACAGTAGCTAAAATATTAAATTTGGTGTCAAGAAGATCTGAATTTGAATTATTTATGTAACTCTTGACAAATAATGCAACCTCAATGGGTCTCAGTTTCTTAATCTGTAAAATGAAGGGATGATACACTATGGCATCTCACATAGGTAGTAATTATCTAAAATTGATTAAAACCACACTCTTCTGACTCCATAGCCATGGTCTTTCCACTTTCCTAGGTTAAGGAAAAAAGATGGAAAGGGCTACATTTTTCTACAGGGAATGCCAAATGCCTGGAGGTGGTTGTCTATTTTTGATGATTAATATTGGAATCAGAAAGACCTGAGTTCAAACCAGGCCTCAGACACTTGTTAGGTATGTGATCTAGGAAAAATCACTTATCCTCTTTCTGCTTCAGTTTCCTCACTTGTAAAACAGGGACAATAATAGCATCTACTTTCCAGGATTATTGTAAAGCTCAAATGAAATAATAATTTGAAGCCCTTAGTATAGTACCTGGCACATGTAGGTATTAAAATGTTATTATTAAATGTTATTACATAGATAATAATAATAGAATATATATGATGATTATATATAGAATATTTTATATAATAATTATAACAATATAACAATTATATAATAATATAACAATATATAACAATTATAACAAATAAATATAACAAATATCATCTGCATAAATCCAAGAAATATAATTTAGAACCACCTATGTTCAGACAAAACATACGTGGATACTTTTTTTTTTTTTAAAAAGTAGTGTTGAAACAACCTATAAATCATATTCAGTTTTTACTACAGTCTAACAGAGTGTCCTCACATTTCCTGAAAGGCAATTTGCCCATTACACTTACTATTTTCTTTCAATTTGTATGCATCTAAATAGATATGGATGAGCTTCTAGCTGTCATATATAAATGCTAACTGCAACTACCTCACAGAATATACTGTAATATGAAGTCAATGGAACTGCCAAAAAACAATCATGTTCATCCAAAATGTCAGTGCTGTTTTCATTTCTTCAACTTTTCATAAAATTCTCTATCTGTATGACTGAAGGCCAAGTTCAGTTTAAAAGCAACAACAAAAATCCTTGTCCTTGATGGTCAAGTTTCTCAGCAAATGTGGTGCATTTTATAAAGCCTCATGTCACCTAAAAAACCAATAGCTTAAAACAATGTCAGAAGACTAGATTGCCAATCATATCTCCACTTTTCCCTTTTTTGGAGGATTTTGGAAGGCATTTTTTAAACCCTTGTGCTTCAGAACCAATATCACAGTTGAGTGCTTAAATTCATCTCTGGAATAGATTCCTAATATCAAATAGGACCTTTTCTTCCTTTTCCTTTTCTTCCTCTTTCTGACTTTCTCTATCTCATTCCCACTTCCTTTCCCTCAATGATTTCAGAGACAAACATAAATCAATAAAATTACACTTGGATGACATGGAGCAAATATAAGACATAGGATAGATGTCGACCTACAAATAGAGAATATGAATAAGGAAATAATTTGGTGAATTCCTCATAGACTTATAGTTGGAAAGGAGTTCAGAAACCATTTATTTCAAAACCTCTCTCAATATTATTCCTAATAGTTTCTTTTTTAAAGCATTTGAAGTAGCAAGGTACTCATCACCTAGGGGGCTAAACTAATGATTTCATTTCTGGTTAGGTTTAATTGTTAAATTTCTTTTCCTTACACTGATGTTATGGGCCAGAACTCTGAAACAAGGATTCTTACAAGATGTTAAGTCTGGGGAATTGATAAAGGCAATGGTTATCTAGTTTAGCATGGTGCTTAGTTCTCTAGTTCAGTACATGTACTTAATATTTAACATAGTTCTGCAAGATTCACACCTATGATAACGTAATTATAAGAGAGCATATAAACTGGGAACAAGTCTCAGTCAAATTCAGAGCCAGAGAAGACAAATGGACTGGAGGCGGGAGCTCTAGCTCTCAGAGCCAAGGAGAGAGATTCATTTCCATCTTCATCAACACCATGGCTGGCCTGGCCTCCTGCACTTCCTTCTCTGAGACCAAGACCTGTCACAGCCAGAGACAGATTCAGAAGGGCCAGATTCATTCACTTCATCTCACACCACCGTGGTTGACCTGGCCTCCTGCACTTTTCCACTGAAACCAAGACTCAGGAAGGTCTCTAAGAAAGCTAGCCAGGCTCCAGGCAAGGAGGCAATAAAGAATTTGGAATTTGGACTTTAACACTTGGCTATTCCTGTGGTGATTACTCTACTGAAGGAAAGGCTGCCCCAGAGATCTCCAGAAAACCAACAAGAACACGACATACTGAACCTTCTTTGCTGTAATAAGCATCCATTGTTTCTGGATATACTCAGAAGACTAAGGATGAGTTCTCACAATTACTCTTTGCCAATATGAAAGCCAAAATCTCTGTTCCTTTAAAAATTTCTTTTTTCTGTAAAATGAAGGATTGTGAATAGATTATTTCTAAGTTTTTCTTTCAGTTCTAATCTAGGTCCTATAACAAATACATTCCTTTCAAATAACAGTCCTTCAAATATTTGAAAAATGTTTTTTTCCAAGTCTTTTCCTTTCTAGATCAAATATCTCTATTTCCTTGATCAGTTCCTCATATGATAGTGGAATGGGTTGTGGTCCCTTTAGGAAACTAGTCCTTTCAGGTTGATTTATTCCTTTCTGATTCCCAACCCCTCCTGGCTGATGCATTATCAATTCAAGAAGCTAGGACCTTTGATTCACAAATCTTGGTCAAAAGCACCCCTTTGAATTCCAATAAGAGATCGGGGCTTGTCCCAGGCCCCACTGGATCTGAGCCAACTTGGGTTCTCACAGCTCCCATTGGATCTGAGCCAACTTGGGACTCCACCCACAGGCCCCTTTAGTTAAATTTCTCATTATAAAAGAGAGAAGCTGGAGTCCTCTCTTTGCAGAGTTTCCAAACATGCCAGCCTTACACCTGGCATGTCAAGGGTCTCTGCCCACTGAAATACTGTTTCTGGTGCCCTCTTCTCTTTACCTAACACCTTTTACTAACTAGACTTGAAACTTATTTCCAATCCCCATAATAAACCTCTTTTATCAATCTAGGTTTTCGGGTCTGTAAATTCCTTTACAGGGGACTCTTGCACTGCCTCATTTAACTTCCTATCTTTGTACTGAATCCAGGAGGATTACAGGGGAGATCCATTTGATTCCTTGTACCCCGCACCTGCTGTTAGACCCCATTTTCACTTGGGTACCCCAAATTTAGACCTCATCAATAGCTGTTTCTAAATAAATCTTACCTTCTTGACTCTTCCTTCTCTGTGTGCTCTACAAATTGCCTTTAAATTTTGCCAACTTGAATCTAATTGAGAATATTTGAGTTAATTCTTTCTAACCAGTAGATGCTGGTTAGATGGGGTACAAGTTTTTCCCAGAAATTCATAAACACTAACATTGTAATTTACAGAGAATATTATACTTCTTCCCAATATAATCAGGTTTCAAGGTCCTCCTGCCTTTAGACTAAAGCCTTGCTCAGATTTTCCTGGGACACCTGCACAATAAACATAAGATATTACATCATCTTATTGTTATCATCATATATTCTATACCTGATATGGTATATTTTCAAGCGTATTTCTTGATTAGCTTTTTAATGTGATAAACACTTCCAGATTTCAAACACTGATGAAATGATGACATATAATTTTATATCTTATTTCATCGGCTTTTAAAAATGCAAATTATTCTTATTGAATTTTGAAGGCTTTTAAAATAAGCACTCAGGTTTATCATTTTCATATCACATTTATCTTTTAAAAGTAAATGAATGTTATTTTCACTTAAAATGGCAAAAAAGGCTTGGCTGCATAAAGAATAATGTGGATGAAAGGCAATAATGACACTGGATTAATATATTTGCATTTTAATTGTCATTTTTAATATTAAAACCAGGGCCATTTCACAGTAGTTTTGTTAACCAACTAAAATCTCAACTGAAAATATCAGCATTATAATATTATAATGCCAAATATTTGCCAAATATTTTGCCAATTTTTTTGCCAAATTTTTGCCAAATAATTTGCTAAATTATTGACTCTAAAATTCCTTTTTCTACTTTATCTGTATGTTGCAGTAAATATAATATCTTTACGTTCTGCATTTTATGAGAGACTTATACAAAATATTTGTTGCTTCCTCATATTAAAAATATCACCTAGGCTTATTATCATCATCATGATGCCAAAAATTTCACTGTATTTGTGGATCCGTAACTTTACAAATGTCTGTCTTAGTGATTTAGACATTTCATTTTTAGGGTATTTTTTTTCCTGAGGAAGTGATTATGCTTAATATCATTTATCTTTATCAAAGACAAAAACCATAATTTGATTTATGATGATGTTTAAGTGATTGAAGTCAGATATAATAAAGAATTTCACAAGAGTAAATGTAAGAAAGATATGACATCTTTTTGGGTGTCTTTAAAATTTTATAATTTTGCCTAAACACAAGGGATCAAATCAGAGAACTTCAGATCATTTTCTTCCAGTCCCCCAATAATTATTTTTCATTTTATTGGTCATTTGAAAAAATTTCTGAAGATACAATTTGTTTAGCACATTGTTTAGTCATTTTTTTTTTTTTGTTTGTATCTTATTCCTTGTAAACCCATTTGGAATTTTCTTAACAAAAATAGTGGCAGTTTGCCATTTCCTTCTCTAGTTTATCTTAAGATAAGGAATTGAAGCAAACAGGGTTAAGTGACTTGCCCAGAGTCACAGAGTCTGAGACCAGATTTGAACTCAGAAAGATGAATGTTTCTGACTGCAGACCTGGTGCTCTATGCATTATGGCACCTCCTTAGGATGCCCCTAATTACAATAAAAGCTAGCATTTATATAAGTTTTAGTACAAAGAACTTTGCATAAATTATCTGAAGATCCTCACAACAACTCTGGAAATCTGTTATTTCCATTTTACAGATGAAGAAACTGAGGCAGAAATTAAGTGCTTTGCCCAGAGTTTGAACTCAGATTTAAACTCAGAAAGATGAGTCTTCCTCACTTCAAGTCTGATACACTATCCACTTTATCACCTAGCTGCCTACATATAACATAGCATTTTGTATTTATCACCATTCTGGAGAAGTTAATTTACAAAATTCATTTTTGAATAAAAATACTATAATGAGGAAAGAAAATAAACAGATAGATTTAAATATATAGAATTCAGGCTAATTTTGCAATTTCATCATCATGGGAAACTTCTTGGGTGGGGACATCATCCATAGACACAATGTATGTATTAGGAGGAGTCAGAACACCAGAGTTTTAGAAATGAAAGGGACTTTGGGAAACATTCTAGTCTAATCTCTTCATTTTACAGATGTGGTCCAGGGATGTTATATGATTTGCAGATGGTCACACAAATAGTAGTTTCTGAAAAAAGACCTTGAAGCTAGATCTTCTGACTCCAAGTCAGTATTCTTTTCCTTGTATGCTGCTTCTATTGTATGCAAATGCTAAGGAACTGTCTGAGATCCAAAGATTTTTTTCATAGTCTCACAATTGTAAAGTATTAGTGGCAGGATGTGAATACAGGTTTTCCTTACTACAAAGCTACCAATCCATTCAATACATCATTATGCCTAATGAACCATCTCCAGTCTTCCTGATCTATATCTGGCCATTGGACCCAGATGGCTGTGGAGGAGAAAGTACACAGCCCTCCCTCATTTAAATCCAATTCACTTGCATGTCTTGGCATCATCTCCCTACTGTCATGTTTCTCTTTGAGAATGAAGGACAAATAACAACATTATGCCTAATGTAATGAAAAAAAAATCTCTGAAAAAGAAAATTCAGACTCTCCTAAGACTACCCTTGCAAGTTTTGTTTTCCTAATTTATTCTTTCCTATATTTTTAAGGGAATGGGTATCCCTTGAAATATGTTACCATTTGATCAGAGCAGCCAAGTTGCAACATGCATACCACATTTCCCCAATGTTAGCTTGATCCCAAAATTTGATGGATGTTTGAATAAACCAGAACATGCAGTGGTGACTTTGTATTTCCTTACTTTATTACATTTCTAGAATCAAAAGGAGATAAGCTCTAACAGGAGCTGCTGTTATCAATATCAAGGAGACACACACAAAAAGATATTTGAACAAAATGAAATTCTGCATGTCAATAGTAGACAGCCTGCTAGTGGAAAGTGCTAGATAATTAAATCTAAGAAAGGATGGCAAATTTTGGACCTCTCACAATATGGTGTGATATGTCAGACACAGATAAGAATGTGTACTTTTAAAAAGTACACAGCTTTCAAGTCATATTGTCTTTTCTATAATGGAACAAATAGAATAAAGTATCTGATTTTCTGGGAGGACTGGTAGAAGTCCATTTATCATGACAAAAAGTCAATGAATTATTTGGATTATAATTTATAAAAAATATGAAAGCACATGCAAAATTATCAATTTGTTTATCTATTAACTCTCTATACAGATTTATAATCTTCTCAGTGTAATTTCTTCAGTTTTATAAAAATTTCAGAACTCTGTCCTACCAGTTAACTCTGTTGTCAAAGTCCACTGTTATTCAGTCTCATACATCCTCAACCAAGTTTTCTTTAAGCAGTTTTAACCAAGTTAGTGTTTAAGTAGTTCACAGATACTTATTTATCACACACAAAGTTTCAACTTCTATTCGTAATGTAGTCACATAGCCCCAGACTCTTACTCAGGGAGAAGCTGTCAGTTTCTCTGTGGTGAAACTATGAAATTCCTCTAATCTCATAATTCTTTCTTTACCACCTTACTCCAGTCCAGAATAATTATTTTTCTCTTTTATCGCATTCTCATGCAAGTATTCTTGCTCTAACTCAAACTGATTTCAGATCTATATCCTGATTTCTTTCAAGAACCATCCTAATAAATATTTCTTGAGCACCTACTATGAGTGTTGAGAGAGGTAGATTAGCATCAAGGATAGAGATTCAAAGATACAGGTTCAAATCTCTTCTAAATACCAGCTGTGTAACCATGTGTATCAATCTCTAAGGTTTTCATCAAATACAGTAAGCCTACAAATTACACAAAGATTGATGAGATTGATGGAGTGATTTTCCACATGTGGATTCACAAACCAGGATGACCACTACTTTAAATGTGCCATGCATTCTATCTTGATAAAGAGACAAAAATGAAAAAAAAAAACAAAAAAAACAAAACCTCTACTTTCAAGGAGTTAAATGAGATAGTACATTGATAGCCATAATTCTCAGGAGAGGTAGAAACAGAGCCATCTGGAAGGTGAAAGCAAGGAGATCTCACTGATACTTGGAAGAGAGAGAAATCAGAGAAGGCTTATTGATTCCCCTACAAAGGAAAAGGCCCTGAACTGGGCCTTGATGAAAGAAGATAGATAGCAAAACATCAGGATCTTTGTGGGGGATGACATGTGCCAAGATGAAGTCAAAGTGAGCAGAAGGAATTGTTATTTTTTTCCAAGCTGAAACATAGACTGTTTCAATAACAGTGGAAAGATAGGTTGGAACCAGATGCTAGAAGGCTTTACAATACATGAGTTTCTCATAAGAACCCATGAAGATTTTTGAGTGGGGATAATAATAATAATAATAGTTCCAGACAAAGGTTCAAATGACTATCCTGGCATTTTCTAAGTCATCTTGAGCAAACCACTTAATTTCTCTGATCTTCTTTTTCCTCACCTATAAAACAAGAAGGCTGAATTCTAAGTCCTCTAAGGTTATTTTCAGTTCTAAGTCTTAAATTCAACATAAGAAAGGACAGTTTATAAAGTATTTCCCAAATGTCAGGTTATCTGAGCTTCACAGTAACAGTTGAACATCGAAAATACAAAATATTAGCACTGTCCTCATTTGACAAATGAGAAACCTTTTAAGTAGTACAATAGGGAGCGGAATCCAGAATGCATGGTTCTAAATGTAGAATTCTTTCCATTATACCACTTCTGCCTCTTCAAGATCCATGTTAGGCATTCTATCAGTGTTGTTCTGGATAGTTTGGCGAGAGGAGAATCTTTACAACTCTGATTCCTATAGAGGGCCTCCATAGAGAAACTAGACAATGCCATTCACTGCTGCCACTTAGCTATAATAATAACTGACATTTTATATATCCTGTTCAAGCTAGCAAAGCAGTCTACAGACATTATTTCTTTTCAGCCTCACAACAATTCAGTGAAGTAGAAACTAGGGTTATTATTATCCTAAATTTATGGAAAAGTCTGGTTTGTACTTGAGTTCCACATGGATTAATTCAATTCAACACATGCATTTATTAAGCTCCTACATTGTGCCTAGCAGTCTGCTGAGTATGAGGAATGTCTGTCTGTCTGTCTGTCTCTCTCTCTCTCTCTCTCTCTCTCTCCCCCCTTTCTTCCCTCCCTCTCTTTCTCTTTGCCTCCCCCTTCTTATCTATTAAAGCCTATATACATCCACACAACCTAATGTAATTGAAATGACTGGGAAGGAGAGGCAATAACACCAGGTGGAAAACAGGATGTGGTAATTTAATTGAACATTGAATTTGTAAAGGCAAATAGGGAGAACAGTACAGAGGTGGAAAAGGGAACAGCTTGGCAGGAATGTACAGTGTATGATAGGGGAATCACATGCTATCATTCTTGAAAGAGAGGATGGAGACAGTCTGAGAAAGGCTTCAAATACCAAATTGAGTAGTTTGTTTTTTATCCTATTAGAGAAGTCGATAGGTCTGCTGAATGCTGTTTTATTTGGGAAAAAAAAAAAAAAAAAAACTTTACAAAACCAATTCTTCTAAAAGTTATCTGATAAATAGGAAATTTTTATTAAGAGATACATTTTATAAGCTTACTAGACTGAAACCTTAAATTAGATTATTTTTTAATCTTTGCAATATCTAGTGCCTAACAATATATCACACACAGTAGGTATAATATTGAATTAGAGTAACATTCTGAATTTATTACAAGTCACAAAATATTTTTAAAGCTATACATTAAACTCCTACACAATATTGTTTTTATGTTTTTTGGAGAAATGTTCATGTGAAATTTTTAAAAAGTAGAAATGAAATTTTTAAAAGAAGCTGTTAGACTCTTGAAGACTCAAATCTAAACAAATTTTATCCACTGCAAAGTTCCAAACTGATATACTGTTACACACAATAACATCTAGCAGTCACAAAAGCACAAAATTAATTAACAGAATTCCATTAGCTATTCACTCAAAAAATTATCAGTTACCTAAAAATATAACACTATTTTAGAATAAAAAGCTAGAATACAAAGACATAAAAAGTCCATTACAATTTTTCCCCTTTTGGAAAAGACACCCCCAGTAGAAATGAAAGTAATTCATATTTATATGGGACGTCATTGTTGCAAAATGCCTTTCATACATTTTCTCATTGGCTTTGTATAACAATCCTATATTATTACTAATAATAATCACTTTTATGTAAGTCTTGATAGTACTTTTCTCAGAACCTGCTTATACAGGTAGTACAAGTATTATTATTATTATTTGTTATTATTAATCTCATATGATTTTATCCATATGGGGAATTCTCTCCATCTATTGAAATCAATGGGTGGCTAGTTGTTGTAGTGGAGTACCAGGTCTAAAGTCAAGAATACTCATCTTCTTGAGTTCAAAACTGTTCTCAGATACTTAGGTATATGAACCTGGGCAAGTCACTAGGTGAGTTACTAAGTGAAAGAACTAGACTAGGCCATTTTAACCTTCTATCTTTTATTTTTTTTAATAATATTTTCTTTACTCCACAATTACATATAAAGACTATTTTAAATTCTTTATTTTAAGTCTTGAGTTCTAAATTCTTTCTCTCCCTTCCCATCTTCTCCCTGAGATGCTAAGGAATCTGACATAGATTATCTATGTACAATTGTGTAAAATATATTTCCATTTTATGAACAAAAAAAAGAAAGGAAGGAAGAATGGAAGGAAAAGAAGAAAAATATCTCTAGGAAGGAAGGACGGAAGGAAGGGAGAGAAAAAGAAAAGGAGAAATGGAAGCAAAGAAGAAGCAAGGAAGGAAAGAAAAAAACAGTATAAGCTTTGGTGTGTATTCAGATGTTATCAGTTCTTTCTCTGGAGGCTGAAAATATTTTTAATCATTTGGAATTTAGACTGGGTTATTTCTAAGGCAATTTATGCTCCATATCATAGTAATATAGTAAAGATAAGCTATTATGAAAACAGACATTAAAACTTAGAAAAGGCTCACGTGATACTTAATCCTTGGTCTTCCTATCCCAAGTCCAAGTCTCTTTCCTCTTTCTGCTATGCTATACTATCATTTGATTTTGTGAGCCCCAGTTGGTACAGGAAAGACAATAAATTGTACTAGCTCTCCAGTAGAACACTCTGCTGTTAATCCTCCGCAAATCAAAGAAATTTGCATTTCATCCTAGAGACAATAGGAAGTCTCTGAAGTTCCTTATCACACCCAGGCAAAAAGAATTAAATGAGATAATAGCTTTTTTCTTCTCAACCTGCCTTTGTTGAGTGCTGTCTTCATATTTCCATGTAGCTTCAGGCCTTTTTCATTGTCTTTCATCACAGTCTTACTCAATAACTTTCCCTTCAGATCGTTTCTAGTTTCAAGATTCAATGAGATTGAGTCATATTCAAATTTCCCCTCAAATATAGTAGCTATGCAAGGAAAAAAAATATCCCTAAAGAGATTACCCATTATCTTTTGTGAAACTTTATGGACAATTTATTCAATAGATTTTGAGAATCATAGTTGGAAAGGGCTTACAAATCACCTAATCTAACTCATTCCCTCCCTTTTTTAAAGGTCTCTCATTGAGGCCCAAAGAGAAATTTGTTTGAACATAGATAGTAACAGTTCTTGAATTTGAACTCAGGTCCTCTACCTTCAAAACCAGTTATTTCCATTGCTCATTTTCAAGTTACTTTCTCTTTGTTCCCTACTAGAATAAAGAAATATTGTTCATCACCTTCTCACTAACTCCTGTTAACCTCTCCTTTGGGCTCCTGTTGCTTAGTCTGAACATATTCAAATTCATTTTCCCCTCCCTATGCAGATCTCCATAAGGTTTTAAACATCTTTTTTGACTCTCTTCTGAACATTATATGAATGATACCAATCTTTGGAAACAAAATTGAACTTTAAAACAAAATCCTAGCCAATTCCAGGATTGAGGAAAAATTATTGCCAGTTTATTTCATATTAATCTCTTTTTTCTCCAAATATTAAATTTGGTTTTTAATCCACAATACTACATAAAGTTTATGGTTGACTATGAAGGCAGCCTATATTGTAATTTCATGGATGACTAGGTCTCTATGTGTTGAATATTACATAGGCTATTAAATAGCCATGTGACCTTGGGCACGTCACTTGATCTATTTCTCAGTAACCTCATCTGTTTTATTTAGTTGTCATTTAGTCATGTTTTTAAAATTTTCAAATTTGAATTCAGGTCCTCCTGACTTCAGGGCTAGTGCTCTATTCACTGCACCACCTTGCTGCACCCAGACTTGACTTTTTTTTTAAACAATGAGAGGATTCAAAGCAATTCCAATAGAATTGTGACAGAGAGAGCCATCTACATCCAGAAAAAACACTATGGGAACTGAAAGTGGATCACAACATAGTATTTTCACCTTTTTTTGTTGTTGTTTGCTTGCTTTTTTCCCTTTCTTATTCTTTTTCCTTTTTGATCTGATTTTTCTTGTACATTATGATAAATGTGGAAATATGTTTAAGACTTGCACATGTTTAATCTACGTTGGATTACTTACTGTCTAGGGGTGGGAGAAGTGAGAAAAATTTAGAATACAAATTTTTGTTGTAAGCAATGTTATCTCATCTTTTTATGGCCCATTTACTTTCTCCATAACTATTTTTTTAAAAATTGTTTCTATTGAATGCTATCTTTCAATCTTTCCAAGAACATAATCACTTTAATATACAAATACTTTAGTTCTAACAGTGCTATTTGAACATGAGAAAGGTTGGCAGATATTCTGGGGTTTTTACAAAAAAAAATGTTTCTTTTTAACTATGATAGACCTTTTCCTTTTAATCATTGAACAGCTGTGTCTACTCTGTAGAATTACATGTAGTTAGGCCCTGGGGAATGTTACATATATTTTACATATTTACATATATATACACATATATTTTTGTATAAAATCAGAGAGACATGGTCTCTCTGGTGTGGTATAATTATCCATATAAATGTCCAATTGCCATGGTCACATTTCAAGCATGTTATGCCTAAGAATTAAGATGCTTCCTTGAATAGCTTCAGATAAACTATAACATGTATGGATTTCCCTAGAGAATGACCACACTGTGATTAAGTGGTGGATATACTTCTTAATGAAACAATTTATAGGGGTTAGGTAGATAGAGAGTTGGGTAAAGGGTTAGACTTGGAATCAGGAAGACCCGACTTCAAATTTTACCTCAGATGCTTATTAATGTGTATCTTAAGGCAAGTCACTTAATAACTATCTGTCTCAGTTTCCCCCAGTATAAAATAGATTGATTATATCATCAGATGATCTCTGAAATCCTTTTCATCTCCAGATGTATAACCTATGATCCTGGACCTCTTTATGGGCCTGTGAAAACTGGGTTAATATTAAAAAAATATATACTGAAAAGGCTTTCTCTCCTCATTAGTAGTAACAGATAACATAAAATATTAGTCCCATCAGACATACTTCACTCTAATCAAATTGTACTATTTGTTCTTGTATCTCACCCTGTTCTATCAGCATATATTTATGTGACATTCCCCACACCTGGAATACATTCCCTCTTTATCTCTACTTGTTGAAACCTTTCTCTTCTTTTTAGTTCAGTTTAAGTACCATGAAGCCCTTCCATACCCCAAACTCTGACTCCCAAATTTTTGATGGAATTTTTCCTAGTTATCTACTTTTTATAATCTGCTTTATGGAATACTTATTTGTCTACATGGTTAGAGTGCCAGGCCTGGAGTTAGGTATACTCATCTTCCTGAGTTCAAATCTAATCTCAGACATTAAGTAGCTTTTTCCCCTGAGTAACTCACTTAATCCTATTCTCCTCAATTTCTTCATCTTTAAAATAAACTGGAGAAGGTAATGACAAAAGACTCCAGTATTTTTACCAAGGAAATTCCAATGCAATCATGAAGAGTCAGACACAACTGGAAGGATTGAATAACAACAAGCTTTTTGAGCATAGAGACTTTTTTTTAAATCTTCACACCACCATTGTGTAGCATAATATTTTATGCATAATAAGTACTTAATAAATGTTTGAGTTGGTTATTCAACACAGCAAATGAGTTTCACCAGATCATAGAGAAAAGGCTTGAAAGTATTTCCTCTGCCAACTAATCTAATTCCTTTATTTTACAACAAAAGTGAGTCCCAGAGATAAGGAATTGATCAAACAGGTATGAATCAGCAAAGATAAACTGTTTTCTCACTCCAAATCCAGCACTTCCCACTACACCAAATTGTTTCTTCCAAAGAAGTATCTTAGGTTGGTTCTTGTCCATATCCTTGAATAGTCACAGAATAAGCTGTACTTTAAAGATATACAACCTTCTATGGAATACGGAATATGTAACTCAAAAGGGTACTGAGTGGGATATAAAGAATCTGATCAAAAACAAAGAGAAAGGTCTCTGAAGAAAATTATGCTTTAATTTCTAAAGCTACTTTCCCAACTCATGGCAGTGTTATAGTTTAGATAGGGAAAAAATTAAATGATGAGGATAGCCTCTATTGTTCAAGTCATTTAATCACCTATCTCTAAGTATGAACCTCATATCATAAACACTTCACCTTGATGATGTATGAAGATATGCTGGCAATAAATCTGTTCTTTAACTCCACTTAGTTGCCGATAAAGTCTTTGTAGCTGAGTAGATGGGACTTCCCTTTAAGTCCAGCTTATTGGCAACTAGACACAAAGTTTCCATGTCACAAACATTTTTAAGATCAGGAATATATAATGCTTCAGTCAAAAATAATCCCTATAATAGCAAAAATTATAAAAACCACATTGTTGATGCAAAATGAATTACTGAGCCACACAATTCAAATACTTAGCACAAAATTAGAAATGGCACCATTACCAGAAGATTGACAATAATTATGTGATGTTTGGAAACTGGCAGCTATCTAGAGTTCAGTGTTCTAGCATCTGTAATACATTTCTGTCATTCAACCCATCTCTGCATTGTCTCACATCCTCATTTGCCCCTCAAATGTTTTTTTTTAAATATAACTACACCTTTTAATATACTTTTTTCTTTGCTTTTCATTATCTGTTTTCTTTATAAACAACTTTGATCTATGCTCAAATGATCTTTATAATACTTTGCTTGGTCATAATTTACCTGGGGTTTAGAGTGGGATGAGATGTGCATATAGGACCTAATGTAACTGCTTAAACTTCAACATTCAAACACAAATTTTGCAAAATTATACTTAGATTTTATGGAAAAGCAATCTAAAGTATATAAACCAGTTTTGAAAGTGGTGACATATTTGTTTTTCCTCACTACAATCAAAAGTATTTTATATTCCCATTTAAAAAATCATACATAATAAAAACAACTATCAATTCACTACATGTGAAAATTATTTTAATTATTCAAGGTGGATTTCTTCTACTACAATTATCATTTATTATAACTAATCTGGGCTGTTTTCTGAATACAGGTTATTCCTTATTTAAGGCAGGTGGCATAGTGAATGAAATTCAAATATGATTTCAAATACTTACTAGCTTGTGACCTTGAGCAAGTCAATTTACTCAACTCAGTTTCCTTAACTATAAAATGAACTGGAGAAGGAAATGGCAAATTAACTAGTATCTTTTCCAAGAAAATCCCAAATGGGATCATGAAGAGTTGAAACTGAATATATGAGTGAACAACAACAACAACAAAAACTCTTCGGGTTTTAATATTTTGAAAGTTACTCCTTGAATTGATAGGGCACTGGATTTGGACTTGGAAACATTAAGACCTGTATTTAAATTCTGTAATCCTGTTCTAGGCAAGTCACATAATTAACTGAAGTCTCAGTTTCCTCATTTGTCAAATGAGAGGGTTGGACTCAATGACTTCAAAGATCCTTTCCAGCTCCAATAACATGAAGGGATTAACAGATGATAGTTACACAAAATAGAGCTTAAAATTCATTAAACATATGACCCATTTTTCCTTCTCTATCTATTTTGGATATAAACTTAATTTTATGTATAAAAAAAGAGGTCCTTACAACCCAATTGACAAGGAAGACCAAAATACACATGGAAGAAAATAACAAAGTGAAAGCTCTTACATCCAAAGCTTTCAAGAAGAATAAGAATTGGTCTTAGGCTATGGAAGAGCTCAAAAGGGATTTTGAAAATCAAGTAAGAGAAATAGAGGAAAAAATAGAAAAAGAATTGAGAGTGGTACAAAAGAAAATATAAATAGCTAATGAGGAGAAGAATGTCTTAAAAAGTAAAATTTAGATAGTAAAATTGGTCAAATGGGAAAAGAGGTACAAAAATTCATTGAGGAAAATAATTCCTTTAAAATGAGAATTGAACAAATAGAAGCTAATGAGTTCATGAGAAATGAAGATTCAATAAAGCAAAACAAAAAAAAAAATTGAAAAACATAGAAAAAGATGTGAAATATCTGGGGAAAAGAACTGACTTGGAAAATAGAACCAGAAGAGATAATTTAAACAGAAATTATTTAAAAGGTACTTCCTTGTCATAATAGTAACTTTCTATGGTCAGAAACTTTTCCTCTTGTCTGCTCATTTTCCTAGCCTATTACTGGGCTTTTAACTCTTTGTTAAAATAGGACTCTGTTTCCAGATGCAGTGTCCCAAGTTTTAGGAGTTTTGTGCAGCTGTTTTCAGAATCCTTCTAGGGATCTGAGAAGCCCTCTTTTCTGCCCTGGAACTGTTAGGAGTGTCCCTGTTCTACTGTAGCTGTAAGATCTAGTGTGCTGAATCAAGAGTCCTTCCTCACTGCTAAAGAAGAGATTTCTAGTGAATTGAAGCTCAGAAAGCTACCACCACTCCCACTTCCCAGGGCCCTCTCACTTACTGAGAAACTTTTTCTGCTGACCTTCCAAGTAGTCTTTGGTTTCTGGGTGGAGAGGTCTGAAAGCATCAGTCCTTCTGGTCCTTAGACCTGTTCCTGCTTTGCTGATATGCGGCCAGGGTTGGAACCAGGACTACACTAGCCTAACCTGCACCAGGACTGTATGCTGGATTCCCACCCTGATATCACAGATTATTTCTGCTGACCTTCTAAATTATCTTTGGCTGAAAAAATTCTACTCCATCTTTTGGGGTGTTCTGACACTCTAAAATTTGTTTAGAGTCATTATTTAAAAGAGTGGTCTGGGGAAGAGGTTGGGTGAGTTCCTGCCTTTACTCTGCCATCTTGGCTCTATTTCCTCTTTAACCATATTTTCAAAGCAAGGTTTTGTTGATAATGACAACAGATATTCGAAAAATGTCTTTCTGGCAGTGTCTCTTTTAAAGGCTTCATCATTTTTTTCACAGAATATGAAGGTATGCCTTAAATTTATTCTAGACCTGTTATTTATTCCTTTAATTTCTATTCCCTAAGTGATTTCATCACATTTTTCATGCAATACCTAGAAGAACAAACAGTTCCTACAATAGAATATAAACACCTTGCAGACAGATATGATGCGTTTGCTTTGGTTATTGTATTACCAGTGCCTAGTATTTTTCCTTGCCCACAGTAATTACTTAATTTATGTTTGTTGACTTGAATTGAATAGGTTGCCATCTATATCCATTTAAGTTTTGGTACTGAAAACTAAGATAGATGAGATCCACTAAATGATAGTAGATGAAACTCATCAGGAAGTGAAGTTTTTTGTAGAGTTAGGGTGGCATGTTAAGTGTCACTGACATATATTTCAAGTCAGAGATTTCCATAATTTAGATTATTATGTGCCCACAATTTTTATAGAGTAAAGAGAACACCCAGAAAATCATCTCCTGACATCATCACACTTATGAATTATAATCTTCTTTCATTTTTTCACAGATAACCTTTTTATTTACTACATACTTTTAACTAACAGCTTTTGTTCACTATCATGACACAAATCAAAAAGGCTTATTGATTTTTCCCTGCCAAAATTTGCAAGATGTATCTCTTCCTCTGAAATCTCAAAGTCATGGATTTTATCAAGCCTTTAATCAACTCATGCTCTGGCTACTCCAGCTGCCTCTTCTTTTCTTCTACAAATCTATCCAAAAATAGAGTTAAAAATACCTAATGATTTAAGGGTAATTTTGATCAAGTTATTCTCAGAACCTACAATGGCTCCCAATTGCCCCTTAAATAAAATTAAAACCAAATCATTCCCAGAACTTCCTACCAATCAAAGCTTCTTTCATTTCCAGATTAAAAACTAACTTGAATTCTCTACTTTAACTAGACAAATTTATTTACACAACTTGAATCGTCTATCAACAATTCCACTTGTACTGAATCCTCTTTTCTGTCTTCTGATTGTACTTTTCCATTCTTAAAAAATGCTACTTTTGACAATCCCTAGTCCTTTATTTTAAGTACATAACTCTTATAGATGTTTCTCTTGTCTAAAAAAAAACTTGACATAGATATTATTCTACATTTAAACCATATGACTTATGAACAGAACAATTAATTGTACATCATGTCATATCCTCCTTCACCTACCCTAGTCTTCCTCATTTGTCACTCCTTTTCAACCTGGGCCACTGACAATCATCTTAACTTTTGTCCTGCCCCTGAATTTCACTTACCCTGGAAAAAAAAGAGTGAGGCTAAAGACTTCGTGCAACTGTCTCACTTAAATCTAACTCATAGTCAAGTTAAGACATCATGAAGATCTCAACAGCTCATCAAGCCACTGGCCTTCTTTGGAAATGTAGGACAAATAATCACCACCACCACATGCAAGCAGGAAACCTAGGAACTCTCAGTAAGTCTTATAAACATACACACATATACAGACCATACATAAATATATGTATATGTGTATATATATATTATAATTGCACATATGCATACATATTATATATCATCTCAATTGTTTTTTATGCTTAGATAGCTTAGTTAATTTATACTTGAAACATATAACAATATATTTTACCTTGCCCATGGTATTCTATTTTGTCTTTTTTTCCATATTTCCTTTTTTTTAAACTTGTACCTTATTATCTCATTGAAACCAGTCCATAGATAAGAAAATAATATGCCACAGATGCATGTCAAAAGGTATGACACACATGTATGTCAAAGAAAGAAAATTTATGAATTGTAAAATAACAACAATAATAATTAGACATATATGTGAAGTTTCATCAGCCTTTATACAATCACATCTCCTGTATATAGTATGTTTAAGGTTCACCAAGCATTACCCCCCATAATATTCCTATAGGTAGTTAATATAAGCATAATTATCTTCATTTTACTATGAAAAACTAAGACTCAAAAAAATCTAGATTACATATCCAGAGTCATACAGCTAAGAAATGTTGGAGTAGGAATTGGAATCCATATATTTTTTTTTTGTTTAGAACTCCTTTTGCTACACAGAAATCTCTGTTCAAAGTCTATATCTGACATGCATTCTTGTATCTTGCTTATGTTTGAGTACCACCATTCAAAATAAAATTTTCAAATATTTTTCTTAATTTTTAAAAAATGAGCAATGTTATACCCATGCCCTTTGTTCCCTATTGAAAATATACAGTGTGAGGCAAATAGGGTTAACTGACTTGGCCAGAGCCACATACTTAATAATGTCTGAAGCCAGATTTGAAGTCATGAAGATATGTGTTCCTGATTCTCTGCCTAGCACTCTTTCCACTCTGCCACCTAACTGCTGCAATTCTCCTCTATGTATTAGAAAAGGAGACCTCATAACAACTAAGCATAGGATAGAAAAAAAGAAATTCTTATATAGACCTAGATTTTTCCTTCTGAAAAATGTATTCTGAATTTTAAACACACAAATTTTTGTTGCCGAATGCAACAAAGAAAATCAAATTTAAAAATCAGATAATTCAGGAATAATTATCCATACTACACAAATATCATTTGTTTTATAAAAAGGATTCACCACGGGATTCCTATAAGTAAAAGATTGCCTAATAAGTTTGAAATAGATTTTGATTTATATTTATCTTTTCTGAAAATGTGGGTTACTTAGAATGAGGTAACCCTGCATCACTAAAAACAAAACAAAACAAAACAAGCAATTATTCTTTGACAGTTTTCACTTTCTTAACTGCTGTTGGACATGTCAGAATCTGCCATGTAGGCAGCAAGATTTAATTTTATAGGTCACTCACCTTCCTCCTTACCTTCCTAAGCAGAATGAAAGCTGCTATTTGCTCCTTCCTAGTGCCCGAGGTGATAACATTCTGACTCTGCATGGCTCAAAAGACATTTCTTTATTCCATATGTCTCTTGAAAATGCATATTTAATTTAAGATTGGCATATCAAAACCTGACAGATAACATCTATTTCATTTGGACTAAAAACACCATGGGCTACTAATTCTCTAAGCTTATATTCTGTTTAAAATTTCTTCCATATATACCATCTTCAGACACACAATATACATATTATATATACATAGATGCATACATATACATACAAATAGATATAGATATAGTAAAGCCTGGGAGAATAAATTTTCAGTCCTTACTAGGTCACTAATCCAGCTTTGGGAAAAAACAGAGATGAACAATTGATGAAACTGAATCAATCCTAGTTAAGTGACTTATCCAGGATCATACAGTTAGTAAATGTCTGAGGCAGGGATTAAACTCAGGTCTTGCTGACTCTAGGCCCAGTACGCTCTCCATGGGATACCTACTTGCCCTAGCTCTATGATAGGATATTGATGAATCAATCCTAGTTAAGTGACTTGTCCAGGATCATACAGTTAGTAAATGTCTGAGGTAGGGATTAAACTCAGGTCTTGCTGACTCTAGGCCCAGTACGCTCTCCATGGGATACCTACTTGCCCTAGCTCTATGATAGGATATTGATAGATGATATCAATATATTTAGAAAACACTACAATCAACAGTATATTTGTAAATGTTTAACAACTGGTTCATCAAAAAAGACAAAAGATATTTTTTAAGTTTAAACTCCATTATTAACAATTTCTTTGTAATTTTAAGTTGTGAAAATTAGCAAAACAATAAAACCCTGATTTGTAGCATTTATTGACTTCTGGTGTTTAAATATGACCTAAATTTAACTACTGGCTCTCATGAATCACATTGAGCTGTCTTCATATAGCACAACTTGATAAAACTACCATTTTGGCATCAGAACACAAGAATAATCTCATGAAGACAGAGAGTGAAGGAGGTTATCCAGAATAATCAGCTTAATTTCCTAGAGAATATGGTTGTTTGTGAAAATATACTTTATCTTTAACTTTTCTCTGACCAATTTCTTGCTATCCCATTTATGTCCTTCCTTTATAAACATCTGCCTGTCACCTGATTTCTGATTCTAACTTTCTGAGGCTAATCGAAATAGAAAAAAAGCACCTGGAAGAAATCCTTCTCATTTGGTATCCAAACAGAAAAGAATAGAACAGAAATATTGCAAAAACTGCATAACGGAAAGCACAACTCATTTCAATAATGTCAAGCCCTATAGTGAAGCTCTTTATTATCAAATGATTGAAAATCTCAACAATTCTACATCATCCTTATTAGAAATTATTTTCTAAAAAAAATAAAGCTCAGTTGATTCTGTCTGGCAGAATGGTTGAGGCTTTTAAATACATACACATCTATACAATTATTTATTAGAGGCAAAAAAATCAAATAGAAAGATTAATAGCTTTGGAGCCATGAGACCTGTTTGATTCCCAATACTAAATCTTACTAGTCATGCATGCTTTGGGAAACTTTAATCCTGACTCTTATTTATGCAACCTATGATAAGATTTAAGAGCCTCTTGGAGACTCAGCTTCTTCATCTATAAAATTATTATTATTATTTTTTGCTTAACTGCATTTCAACATAATTGGTTTCCTTTTTAATCCAGTGTTTTATTTTATAATTAAAAACATGATTGTAAGAAGAATTCATAGGGTTCAGCAGCCTTTGCCATGGTTAATGACATTTAAAGTATTTTAAGAATTCCTGGAAAAGATAGTAACTGAGGTCTTTTCTAACCCATATCTATAAGATCATAGATGGAGTTAAAAGAAAATTGCCTTATTTTACAAATCAGCAATGTAAATCTTAGAGAGGAGCTTTGTTTTCCCAAAGTTTAGTTTTTGTTTAGTTGTTTCAGTCTTGTCTAATTTTTTCTGACTCCATTTTCTTCCAAAGATCCTGGAATGGTCTGCCATTTCCTTCTCCAGTTAATTTTACAGATGAAGAAACTAAGGCAAACAGAGTTAAATGACTTATTCAGGGGATCACATAGCTAGTAAGTGTCTGAGGCCAAATTTGAACTAAGGAAAACTCATCTTCCTGACTTCAGGCCCGGTATTCTATCTTATGTGCCACCTACCTGCCCCATACATAAATAATTAGTATGTGTCAATTCATAGTTCATGTTATATGAGAACAAACTTTTAGCCCCTACATTACAGAATAGTAAGTGACACTATATGTCAAAGGCAGGATATACCTAAGTCTTTTACACTCTGAGATCAGCTCTCTATCCAAATATGTGTGTATATTGAGATATAGAAAAAGATAGGTCAATAGAGAGACATAATAGTAGATAAATATGCATTCATATTTATATAACTCTAATAATGATTAATGCATATCTGATAGCATTACTATCCATTTGACACATAACTAAAATAAAAATCAAGCCTCAGAAAAAAAACAAAAGCAAAACCAAAACAAAATAATAATAATAAACACTCCTGCTAAGGGAGATCTGTAGAGGGGGGCACTCAAGCACAAAGGCAGATGCCACAACATATTTTTTTTTATGATGCAAGACTGCTCAAGATCATCTATGGATAATGAAGCAAAACAACTTGGCATCTGATGGAGCACAAAATAATAGTAAGAAAAAGCAAACATTTCCTACATAATGAGAAAATTCACCAGTAAAATGAATCATCTCTTCAAAACCATTAATGGAATGGCTTCAATGATGTGCTTGAAGTAATTTGACAAATCCCTGAATATCAAAGACATATTCTTCCATGGAGAATAAATAGATCATCTTCATTTTTCTTGCACAAAAGCATTCTGCTTACTTTTGCATTTCACAGATAGAGAATGTGGAAAGAACACTAAAAATTTAGCACAACCACCACCAACTTCAAAAGGTGACAAACAATTTTGATATGTTTCAAATACCTTTTGTGGACAGCACGAGAGTAATTTTACCAGAGGGCTTGATCACCAAATGAATAGTCTTCCAATATGGGTCTAGACTGTCTGCCAATCAAGCTCTTCTTTTTTCCTCTTTCTTTGTCCCTTGAGAGAGAAAGAGAGTGACAGAAAGATAGAGAATTCATAAAAATGCTGGCTTCCTACTCTCCACCTGCTTTCACTATTAACTCCTTGTACACACACAAGAAAGTTCATTTATTATTTATGGACTGCTCAGTTCCTGGTTGTGTTAGGTGCTCCAGACTAAGAGCTAATAGGTGTGAATCATACACACACATACACACATCTTCCTATACACTGGCACAAGTATTAAAAGGAAAAATAGCTAGTGCTTGTCATAGATTGCAACCCAGAGGAATTAATACCCCAGGGAATTATCTCCAAGCAATTCCCACTTTGTTTTGTTAACAAGTCTCCATGTTAGGATACCTCAGTGTCAGGCAGTTTTACCTTTCTTTTTATAATTGTTGAAAAGTCAACTGAACTCACTATTATTTATGAAACTTTTCTTATTTTTGTCAATAGCAAATGTCTGCCTATTTTGTGTAGGCAGGAAATTAATTCAGAGATAAAGATACTTAAAAAGGCTATAATTTTCTTTGGACTCCTAATTTTTTCTTAATTTTCATTAACTTCAAGAAGTAAAAATTTCTTTTTAATTATTAAAAAATAACAAATGCAAATATGTTAAATATGAAATATATGTGTTAAAACAAAATAAAAATCATATTATCTTTTCAAAAATGGAGAATTCCTTGAATTCAAGAAATCTGCTAAATATTGCAAAATTAATGATCAAAATACATATGGATTTAACACAAGGTCCCTATCTAATCATATCCTTTTCTTGAACTGTCTTTGCTTATCTACTATGTGAAAGAGAATATGCAGTAGACATTTAAAAGTAGATATTCCTTATATTCAGTAAAATAATTATTAAAATAATAAACTATCATGCTGGATAATTTGATAACTCATTTGGCAGACAATAGTGCATGACTATGGTAGAGTTCAAAGTTCTAAGCTGCAGGAGGGCTAAAATCAAGTAGGTAACTTCACAAGTATTTAAGTGCCTACTGTGCATTAGGTACTATACAAAGAACTTAAAAAAATATTGCATTTGATGCTTACAACATTTGTGGAAAAGTAGGTGCTATTTTTACATTCATTTTATAACTGAGTTATACTTAAAAGTTAAGTTGCTTAATTTAATGCATAAGTTATAACATTATTATGTATTTTGACATATAGCTAAGATAAAAATCAAACCTCAGTAAAAAACAAAACAAAGTAAAATAAAAATAAATATTCCTGCTAAGGGAGATCTGTAGAAGGGGGCACTTAAGCACAAAGGCTTACAATCATACAATTACTAAACGATTGAAATGGTATTAGAACTCAGGTTTTTCTGATTCCAGTCCTGGTGCTCTATCTTTTGCAAGACAAAGAAAGGAGGAAAGGTAGAAAAAGGATCAAGGAAAGGAGAAACAATATATTGTTTTGAACAATAAATCATCAATGCCCCCCTTCAGACTTTTAGGATCTACTATTCTTTGAGCATTCAGTCACCTTCATATTGTAATGAGATATAACAAGAACATGTAATGTCATATAGTAGAAGGAATATTAAATTTGGAAGCAATGATCTTATTCATCTCTGTTAATAGCCATCTGACATCTTTTTGGACCCTCAGTTTTCTTATCCTCATGTATTTTGTTTTTTTTTTTGCTTTTGTTTTGGCCCAGGTCTGTGATACTGATGAAGGCAACTTCTACCAATACTACCATTCAGTAGTATCCCTGTAGTGCATTTGTCTGGAAGGCTGTTTGGCTCAAAGATATTAGAAGAAAATAGAGATTATGATGGTTTATGATCTAGGTAGCTGATTTTATAAATGATCACATTGCAGGCTAAACACCAGCTAATTACTATGAGAAGAAAGGCTAATTAATGTCCATTTTTAAAAGCAGAGAATTAAAGAAAAGGATTATTAGAGTGCAGGTTCGCTCTAGTTGCCTAGTGGGAATGTAAGTGAATAATAATGGCTGGCATTTATATAGCTATGAATGAGTCTAAAAAGCACTTTAAAGAAGTGAAAGAAGGTAATGAGGATTGGAGAGGCTTGGGATAAAATAGGAAAACTGTGAGTCTATTTAACTCTACTTTTTAAGTTAATTAACATTTTGGGAACTATTTTCATCACTTTTAGTATTACAGTTCTGCTGTTTACTATGTCTTTGACTTGGGACAAATGACCTAAACTGACTTCTCCTTAGTTTCTTCATCCGAGGAAGCTGAAGGATTTGAACAAATGTGGAAGCCTTTCTAGCTCCAAGACTATTATATGCTATGATCAGAATATAAATTATTATGACAGAAAGTAACCACAGGAATTATTTAGTAAATAGCACAGATGAAAGTTCACAATGGCTAAGAATATTCCAAAATCACACAGGATTACTGATTTTTACTATCAATGGGATTACTAAATAAGTTTGTAAATCTAGAAATAACTTACTAAATAAATATAGCATGAATTGAGGTCGTAATTACATCTAGAGTTCATTTGTTAAAGTTCTTGCTTTAAATTAATCTTTAACTGAATATTTATTTCTCAAGAATATGTTAATATTCACCTATGAATATAGGAAATACCTATCATTTATTTATTTAAATATAATTTTATTTATTCATTTATCATTTATTTAAATAATGATAACTTATTTATAAAACAAATAACGATGAGATGGGTTTTACAACTATTATCCTTATTTAGGAAAAAAAGGACCAGACTCAGAAAAAAAAATTATTTTTAAGATATCCTAACTGATAAAAGATGGAGCTTGTGCTTGAGCTCATGCCTTACTATCTCCACTCTCCTGTTTACTTTTCAGAGATGTTTCTGTTTTCAGAGATGTGCTAGCTAGCTCCAACCAACTCTTCAATTAGAAATTTTCAATCCGAATATCTATATCCCAGGAATGATACAAATCACAGCTTGAGGTATTGTCTTGTTGGTTGCATAGACTTAAGAAAGTGATAAAGTATCCTACCTATTTCTTTTTTAATGGAGGACAGAGAAGAGAGAAGTCAGTTGTTAAATATTTTTCAATATATACTATATATATATATATATGTGTATATACACACACATATATATATATATATATATATATATATATATATATACACTATACTTCCGCTATGGCACACTATCTCTAATGTTGATGAATGTTATTATTAAAGGTTTTTTTAAAAATATATTTTCATATAGAAAATCAAACATATAACATGTCTGTTTTCCAAAAATAGGGGAAAATTTGAATCTCTATAGACAAACCCACAAATGTGTTCATACAGAAAACAATTATGGTATAATAAATATGTCATTTGGCCTACAGTCAAGAGGTTATGGTTAAATTCTGTCTCAGGAATCTTAGTCATTATGTGACTCCAGGAAAGTAACTTTATCTTTAATATTTTGGTTTCCTAATCTATAAAATAATGACACTATATTCAAAGACCCCTAAGCTGATTTCCAGCTTTATTCTGTCATTCTATGACCCTTGTCATAGAACTGTTGGAATCTTTACAAAGTGTTAAGACATTGGAGTTGATAGAGACAATAGTTATCTGGTTTGGCATGGTTCAGTGTGATTGATTTGATCTTAGAAAGAGATATTTTGGGCCAGAACTTGAAACAAGGTACTAAGTGGAACTGATAGAAACAATGGTTAAATCTAGTTTAGCACTGATTTAATCCTACAACAAATAATGGTTTCCCAGTGATATAATGATGGGTGTGTACTCAGTGCACAGCATATAAGCAAGAAGCTCTCAGGGCCACAGGAGACACTGGAAGAAAGCCTACAAGCCCTATCTTTGAGGCAAGAGAGATTCATCATGTCTTCTACCTTGGTGCTGGCTGGAGGCTGAAGAAAGCAGAGGCAGAAGCCAAGGACAAAGCTGCAAGATCTCTTAGAGCTCAAGCAGAGAGTTAGGTCTCAACTAACCGGGCTATTTTGGAAGGAGAAATAAACGTTTGCATTTTTACCAGCTGGCTGCATTTTGGAGTAATTATTTATTTCAACTGAGACTAAGGCTGCCTCCAGAAAACCTTCATATAGAACCCTAATTTATTATCAGGTCAATGAAAAAAAAATCTGTTCAATGATCATTAATACTAACTTGTGCTAAGAGTATAGTGAAAATTATCCTTCTGTGTCACACAAGAGAAATCATATTTCTTGATAAGACTTTTATCCATTGAACTTAGAATGGGAAAATTTGGGTTCAAGTTCCATCTGATAAATAATTGCTTTGTGGCTAAGAACAAGGTATGCAATCTTGCTGAGTGAGTTTCAATTTCTGCATTAATTATATAGTGGCAATACCTTTACTCTCTAACTTTGTGTTGTTATGAAGAAGGGACTTTTTAACTCTTCAACAGGGAAAAGATGCTGGACCTGTGATTTTGATGTCATAGCAAACTTCAAAATAGGGAAATTTCTTTTACCAATGTAGGATGGTACTTCTCTGTAAATTATAATCTTCAGAGAATTGCCTAGAGTACTGAGGATAGCTCATTTGCCAGCATTCCACAGCTGGTAAGGTAAGATTCAAACTAGATCTTCTTGGCTACTTGGTGTGGCTACTTTAGTCTTTATATCTAACTGCCTTTTACATTTTTAAAACACTTAATTACTGCGAAATGTTAATAGAACAATGGAAAGGAGAAGCAGAGAAGGGGAGGAGGGGAGGAGAAAGACAAAAGGGGGAAGGAAAAAAGAGAGGAGAGGAGAAAGGGAGAAGAAAGAAATAATGGAAGAGGATGGGGAGAAGGGAGATGAAAAAAGAGGAGGAGAAGGAAGAGGAGAAGAACAAGCTCAATAAGAACAACAACAAGAATGAGAAGATTGTTTAACAACTAATGGAGTTGCATATGGCCATATCTATAGTCATTGCATTGGTTCTGTGACAGGTAAATCTCTAGAGTTCAGCAGTTGGGTGTTCTCATTAAATGCAACATCAATCTAGTGAGCCCTCACCAGTGTAAGGGCCAACAAAATTCCCAAGCAGCAAAACCAGATCGGGTTAACAGCAGGTTAAAGCTTTCATGCTGATTAATGTTAACAGTGAGGTCATGAATTACAACTGTGCAAGATATTGGGGAAGGATACAGAGATCCAGTTTCAAAATAACAACAGAAATAATGAAAATGACTATAATTAAATCATGATAATATAAATATAAAATGCTGATAATTATATAAAGTATAATTACAACATATAAATATAATTATATAATAAATGATATTATAACAATTGAAAAGTACTGTTAGGGTGAACAAAATCTTTAAATACTTATATTCATGGCTCCATTAAACTTTGGGGATGGAGGCAAACTCAGAGACCATTTAATCTGAGGCTTTCATTGTATAGAAAAGGCAGTGAAGGTCTAGAGATTTTTAATGACTTATTCAAGGTCAAACAGCTACTAAGAGGCAATATTAGTCAGTATTAAAGCCCTGTCCTTGACATTTCACATTTAAATTGTGAAAATGTCCTCTTAACCAAGTTTCATGTGATTATTCCCTCTTAACTACTAATTTTCAAAAATATTTAATATTCTAAATTTATAGTTATAGAAAAATTCCTGTAGTTAGTATTGAAAGTCCTGCCCTACTCAAACAGCATCTTCTACACGCTTCTATATGGAGTATTTCCTGATCCACTCTTTCCCCCAATCCATTGCTTATGCCTCCTCCCTCTAACTACCTTGTAGTTAGCCACATTATCTGTATTTATTCTTTTTATATTTATTCTTCCTATTTTACCCACCTGCTACATATATTTATTTATAAACCTTTTCTCTCTGCCATGAGAATGTAAACTCCTGGGTAGGATATATTATTTCACTATTTGTATTTGCATTTACATTACCAGCATCTATTATAGTATTTGGGACACAGCAGGTGCGCAAATAAATGCTTGCTGATTGAGTGATGACTTGATCTATCAATCCAGGCTTACCAATACTCCTCAAGACAAATCTCCTGTCCTACCAGAGCTCTAGCCTTCCTGTTCTCTTCATTCATCGTGCTTCTTCTTCTTCTTCTTTTTTACTTCTCTCATGTTGAGTATCCTCTCTCCTTCCTGCCTATTACAATGATTATTTTTCAAAAAAGGTCTGCCTAGAGCCTATTCCCATATAGCCATCTTTGTTTCTTTCAGCTCATAAGCCTCTCCAAGGTCACACAGCATGTGTAGCATACATTGCAAACGATCTGAAAATCTCAGAGTTAGAAGGTACCTTGGAATTCACCTAGACTGACCTCCCTACAAATTCAGAAATCTTCTGTAGAACATTCCCTAACAAAGGCATGATAACTCTTAGGAGAGAGAGAGAAGAGTAAGCAAATAGACTTGGGGGGATTGTTGAGAAGGGAATATGGGCAACAGGAAGAAAACAAAGATGAAGACCAAAAACTATCTAAGAAACTATGGATGCTTCTAAATTTAATTGGTTCATTTTAGATAAAATTGAATTACAGAAGTTCAATAAATAAAAGGCAAGGAACTAACCTCTATGAATGATCAATTATATAAAATGATAAAGCTAAATTCTTTCCATTTTGATTGTTGAATTAAGACTAAACTACATGTACTATTTAGACACATTTTGAATATTCTCCAAGTGTTGCAGCTGGCAAAAAAAGTTCTTTAAACAATCATTTAAGATTAATTAAAGTGCTATCTTCCAAAATATACCTTTACTGATTCCCCCAGTTGTTATACTCCCCACTTCTCCTACAAATTATATTTTATTTACTTTGCACATATTTTATGCTTTATGATCTGCATTATTTCCCTATCAGGAAAATATAAGCTTCCCAAGGTTGGTTACTCATATAATTTTTGACTGTTGACCCAATATCTAACATACAGTAGACACTTAATAAATGATTGTTAAACTGAAATAATTTGGAATTCATAGTTTAATCTTGATTTCAATGAAAGTTGATTTTAGTCTTTATATTAGTAAAATAATATTTTACTGCCATCACTTTAATAATTGACTAAAATGAAATGACAAATTTTATACATGTTATTTTATACATGAAAATAGAAAGAAAAGGAACAAGATATTTATATAAATACATAACAAAAAGATACTGAAAGAAAGAAAATTCTACTCTGGAGTGTTTGAATCATTTATTCAGATACTAAGTCTAGGTGGACTACCTCAAAAACAGGTACTGTAAGCCAGTAAATGTAAATAAATAAATATGTGTCTTAAATTGTTTTTATTTGGGCTTTTCTAACACAATGGATGTAAAAGAAATATTTGACATACATCTTCTGAAAAGCTCACAGTATTCTACAAGAGGAAGTTATTCTTTTTGGACAGAAGACAAGAGACCAGTAGTACTTGTGTGTGCTTTTTTTATAGCAGTGATGGGATGTCATTTATTGGCTAGTCCTTTTTTGTCACATTTGAATCTTTATGAACCCATTTGGGTTTGGAGTTTTTTGGCAGAGATACTGGAATGATCTGCCATTTCCTGCTCCAATTTATTTTACAGATTAGGGAACTGAGGCAAACAGAGTTACATGACTTGCCCAGAGTTACACAACTACTAAGTGTCTGAGACTGCATTTGAACTCAGGAAGATGATTTTTCCTCCCTTCAGGACTGGCACTCTACACACTGGGCCACCTAGCTGCTCTGTTATGGTATGGTGATAGCCCAATAATTTCCACTGAGAAATATTCTAGAGACCTATTACTTTTTACTCCAATGTAATTTTGTACATGTGTTGGCAAATTGATAAACATCATTAATATGAAAGTCACTATTTGCCAGTTTATGTAAGGAAAAGGAACCTTTCTCAAAACAACCACATAGATCTTTCTTAGTTTTTCCACCTGTTGAATGAAGGGGTCAGGCTGAATAATCTCTAAGATCACTAACTGGCCTAAATTATAGATTTAATTCTTAATTATACCTAGCAGGAGTTAAGAATTAGGGAGACCTTCGTTCAAACCCTGTGTCTAATACTAATTGTATGACCACAACAGGTCACTTAATTTCTGTAAAGATTAGTTTCCAGCATCTATCTCAAAACATTTTTGTGAGGAACAAATGAGGTAACTTTGTAGATGCTAAAGTGCTTTATAAATGTGGTTGATTTTGTTATTATTAAAGCATATGTTTGGTCCAATTAATTCATTTTACAGATAAAGAAACTAAAAATCATATAAATAGAGGGTTTGATAACATTAATATTGATATGATTCATTTTGTCCAAAGTTATACCAACCATCAATTAGGTTAGTATCTAGAGAAAGTTTAAAAGTTATGTGAATTTTAGCACCCTCTCCTCTTCTACTAACCTGCCATTTTTAATGGAAGTAAAAAGTGGTCACAAATCTAAGTCCATTTTTTTGTTGTTTTAGAGGTTGCCCAGACCAAGGATTCAGTGTTTTATATGTTTAGTTAGACTGTTTTAATAGCTGACACAATCTCCTCAAAGTCATTCGGTTTAGTAGAACATGGCAGTTATAGCTCTTCTGGCATGAACTCTGACCTTTTTTCTTATTACTTTCCTGATCTAAATAGCTGTTTTATATATTTACATGCACGCACGCGCAGACACACACACACACACATCTATTTATATACACACACATTCACAAGGCTATTTCTTGTCAAAACAAAATCAGCAACTAACACATTGTTTGTTTAATTTTCCAAGAAGCCAGTCAACAAACATGGACTTTAAACACTCATTTAAAGGTATGGTCTCCAAAGAAAAGGAATGTTGAATGCCTGATGTTGCACAAAGTACATAATGAAATCTCTTGCAACTTTTGCAATATGGTGGAGAGATAACTCCCAAGCAAATTTAATTGTTCCAATAATGAATATTGTTTAAATTACAGAGACTCCTAATGTGTAATCCATTAATTCTTTTTTTAAATTTTGATAACTTGTATATATCCTGTATTCAAAAACCTTATTCTGAGAAGGGGTACATAGGTTTTATTAGATTACCAAGGAAGTTTAGGTCATAAAAAGGATAATCTCTGGTTGAAATGCAACATTCTGAATAAGATATATATATATATATATATATAAATGTATACATATGTATTATGATTATTCTTCTTTCTAAGGTATGTAAAAAAAGAACACAGATAATTTAGTTCAGAAAGGTGAAATCTCAATTCCACAGGATATTATAATTTGACTTTATTGTTTGAAAGTGATACTAATTTTTCAAAGAGCTCTGACATTATTTTCTGATCATAACGGTTTTTTATGGTGGGTAGGATAGATAAGATGGGTGCTGTATTAAACACTAATTATTAGAGTTTAGAAATAGATAAAGATTCAAAGATCATTTTCAACTAGGTAAAGGAAGAATTAGTATTGGACTCTCATATCTCCTTTCTCTCATCCCTTGAATCTCTAATGGGGAAGGAAAACCTAGAATTAATTTCCCTCCAATCAAACAACATTAAAAACTCAATGGATATTTCAAACCATTCTCTCTTTTTTTAAAGAAATTTTCTCCATTCTATATTTCATTTCTCAGAGAAGTCAAAGACATTAAATCAATAAAGTTAGGAATGGGTTGGAGGAAAGAGGAAAGAGAGTAATAGGGGAGAAAATAAAATTGTAAAACTGGAAAGCTTCTACATTAAAAACAAAACAAACCCCACAGCTTTCGATTATGTTTTATTACCTTGTAATGTCCATATATGTATAATATCTCTTGTTGATATTAAAGTCATAAGAACTTTTTTTTTCACATTCAGAGCACAATCTATTTAAAAGTGTGACTTACGTATTATTTATTTTAGGATAAGAGTTGCCAGATATCCCATTACTTTATGTGGCCATTACTTTATTCAGGTTCCACAGCTTCCAAAATACTTTCACATAAGGAATCAAGACATTTTCCTAGTTGTTTCATTTATTAACTACAGGTATGTAGGACAAAACTATTGAAGGTAATTCAGTCGTTCTCTCCCTTTAATTCCTAACAATCACTTTTAAATTCAGTTACATTACAAATTACAAAAAGAAAGCTGAATTATTCTTGGGCCAAAATAGGAAGTTTTTCCAGCTGAAAACTAGAGAGGGACAAATTATTGAGAGAAGTTGCACATATTCCTTCCCTAGGGAGCTGTAGAAATTGGAAAGACATATGACACTGTTTGGTACATTTAAATAATTGTTGCTCATGAATCCTGATGGATTGGTCTCATAGTTCCTTCTAGGCATATATTTTATTATTGAAAACATTATCTCTAAATAGAATTTGCTTTTTTTGAAGATTCTATTCAGAGTAGGCCTAAGAAAATACGTATTTGCTCTGCATTTACAAAGATGATACTATTGATGAAGAGCCAGTTATGCATGCAGTTCAAGCCAATTTTCCAATGAGGGTAATTGGTTTCTTCGACTAAAGATCTGCTCTGATGGATGTCTGACTTTTGCATGGTAATGACTCCAAATTCTCTACTGGCTATGCCAACAGAGTACAAACTCCAGCAGGTTCTATCAAGATATAAGGAATTTGAAAATGGATTCAATGATAGACTCTATATTTATCATCTCTGGATCAAGCTAAGTTCTTTTTTTTTTTTTTCTCTTTTTTTTCCAAGTTTTTATTTCAATTAAAAAGGATTTATTTTGTCTCTCACCTTCCATTAAATGGGGAGGGAAGGAAAATATTTAAAAAGAAACCCTTATGACAAATATGCACAGTCAAAAAAAAATCTATGTACAGACCATATTGAACAATATATGTCTCATTCTGCACCTTTTATCCATCATCTCTATAGCAGAATCTATTATGCATCATCCTTAGGCCTCTAGAATCATGATTTGCTATTGTATTGATTAAAATTCTTAAGACTTTCAAAGTGATTTGTTTATAATGTTGCTCTTAATTTACAACATTTATATAGACAAAAATTTCAATTTGAAAAAGTAGTCTACATATGTTATATCTTTCAATTCTTACAACAAACCTGTATTGTACATTATCTTTATTTTACAGATAAGTAAAATAAAGTGGAGAGAGGTTATGTTATATGAAGAAAGGTATATGGCTGCTATATGAAACATGCAATTTGAACTTAGTTCTTTTGATTCCAAGTACAACACTTTATCCACTACACAATCTAACTACCTCAGTACATCCAATGAGTTAAATTTTAATGCTTTACTGTGAAATGTTAAGCCCTCAAAGATAAAGGTAAAAATGATACAATAACTAACTGGAAAACTGATATTAGAATTGTTGATATTTTTCATACTCTAAAATTCACCCAGTCAAGTGATCACCTACTATATTACCATATCATAAAATTCATATGGACAATGAGAAGTGATTAGAATAATTTAAAAAGACTTTTCAAAGCATCACATAAAATGACTTTTAGTCTCTTCCAGATCTAGTACTTTATCAATCAGTTATGTGAACAAGCAAGAAATCACAATCTAAAGCCTGAAGATGAAAGTCAATCTACAAGTCAATCTTATTCAAAGAGAATAAATCTGAGCAATGTTGAATTTCAGTCGATCAAAAAGCTTTTGTTATGTCCTTGCCATGTGCCTAGCATTGTGCCAAGCACAGAGGATGTAATAAAAGGCAAAAACTGAAGAATTAGTAATCACATTTCCTTTTTTGATCCTGTGAAACTCTCACCAAAGCATCTAGAAATCTCAATTTTCAGCTGGAAATTTCCACCAAGGCGATGAACATTTTCTTAAAATAATTAGGTCAAGGTAAAATAGTGAGATGGTCCCTGAGATCCTTGATTCTATTTGAAATTTCTATAACATTTAAAATCTTTTTTAGCCTGTCATCCTTTCTCAAGCTGGGTTTTATTTTCATACCAGAATCACGAGTCATACTCCTTTGTCTCCTGCCCACGATTTGAGATCTTGAGAAGCATATTCTTTAGAAATGGAATCATTTCATGCAGCTCAGATGATCAAGGACTAACACTCAAATACTCTTACAGTTCCAAAAGACATCAAGGTATCTCCAGCTGTTATCTCACTTTTCCACTAAGTTTCTTCTTCATCTATGTGTGGGGCCTTGAAAGAGCATTTCTAGTAGTCTGAATTTAGATAAAATTGTATCATTTTGCAAAAAAAGAAAAAAGAAAAAGAAAAGAAAAGAAAGGCTTTAAATTTAGGTAAAACTGTATCATTCTTCAAAGAAAGTCTTTGAATCAGGGCCTAGAAATTTGTTGGTATATTCTAAAATTTAGTTTTGACTATCTTTATTAGGTGATGAGTAGAAATGTAATAGGTTAGCCTTCTAGTATCTTTCTTAAGGTGCTGTCACATCCTCCCAAGTCCTTTGTGGATTGGTATTGAGAAACCCCAGCCAAATAATATGGATACTTCCCCCTACATTATCATAGCAGAATTGCCTCCAAACAGATGGTAATGAATTTTACAGGATGATGCAGACAGAATAGGCTAAGAAAGGTTAAAGAACATTCAACAGCACTAAGAAATCCACCTGTGTTATGAGACTGAGTTTTCTTATTACTATTCACCTTAGTGGGTTTCTTATCTTAAATAAAAACTAGCTAAATATGCTCAAGTATTTCAACACCATGGCTTACACAGTGAAAATTACAGAACATATGAAACTTCTATGTATTTATTCAAAAATAAAAAAAAATTCCTCCCAGGTGATTTAATATTTTGGACATCAGCCTAAGCTTGAACAAAAACCTATCCACTCCTCTTCAGCAAAGGTTTGTAGCATGGACTTTTTTTCTTTTTTTAATTTACTGAAGATGCTTGTAAATTAACACATTATGAACATAAACATTTATATGTCATGTAACTTACAAAGACTATTCTTAGGTATTTTATCCCCTCTGTAGGTTTTGGAATTAACTTTGCAGTATATCAGTAGAATTTTTTGACATTAACATATACAGTTTTTAAAAAGGCAAGTCAAAACATTTGTTGCTTTAGTTAAAAACCTTTAAAGTCTCCCACTAATGTGAGCAGGGCCAATAAAATAGTATGTACAATGACTGCAACAATGGGAAAAGAAAAAAAAAAAACGTAAAACAATTTTAAAAGATGTAAAATTATAAAGGACAAGCTTGGCTACCAAAAAAAAAAAAAAAAGAAATGAAAAGCAACTCTATATATTCCTTTGTTTCATATAAGTATTACATAGGTGTGGGAAATTGCAGATGTCAAAAATTTTTTGGATGGATCATTTTGTATGATTTCTTCTTCCTCTTTTTCTTTCTTAATTAGCAATTAATGATGGCTTTCTGGGAGGGCATCAGGTTAAAAAAAAACAAAGGATATCAATAACTAGAAAGGTTTATCTTTTTGCAATACACACTAGACATACAGAGTAAAATGTGTATCCAAATATATTTATATATATATATGCATAAATGTTGTATTGTGAGCTACATTTACATATATATGCATATGGGTATTAAATGTATTTAAGTATCTATGATATCTCCATTTATATATACATATGTGTATGGGTATTATATTCATGTCTACATATATGCATGTATATGTATATGTGTATATGTATAATAGATGCTAGAATAGTTCATTGCAAATGAGACCAAGAAAGTGTGAAAATTACAACTTTAAAGTTATCCAGACATGATCATGAAATTAGGCAATCCCTTTAAAAGGCATATAAGGCAGCTGTCAAGAATTTGTCAGATGAAAAATTTGCTGAAGGAAGAAACAGATGGACAAACTCTGATCTATAATAAACAATTTTTCAGATACAGGGCAAGTTTCATAAATGCCCTCAAATCAAGTTTTTAAGACAAATTCAGTTAGGAGATGGGTTAGGGTAGAGAGGAAAGAGTAATAGTACTGGTATAGTATACCAGTAGTATGTAGTAATATAGTGTAGTAATAGTAGTATAGTATACCAATAGTATAGTTATGGTAGAGAGACCCAGGCTGTGCCATCACAGCCCTCTAATCCCTGCACCTTGATATATAATGCCCTCATCGTCTCAAAATCTTAGAAAGCTGCCTAGAGGAAGCAGCTAGGTGGCACAGTGGATAGAGCACCAGCCCTGAAGTCAGGAAGACCTGAAGTCAAATCTGAATTCAGACACTTAACACTCCCTATCTGTGTGACTCTGGGCAAGTCACTTAACTCCAATTGTCTCAGTAAAAAAAAAAGAAGAAGAAAGCTGCCTAGAGACTGGCATGCTCAGGATCATACAACCATTATTTGTCAAAAGATGAATTTGTACTCCAACTCTGCATAGCTTCAAGGCTATCTCTGTGCTTTATGTCCTTCAAACTTAATTGAGATACAATTTGGAAGTGACTTTCAAAGTCATGACACTGTAAATTCTTTGGAATTTAGATTTCTTAAGACAATGTAAGAAAGCATTATTGAATTATCCTTTTTGTATCTCTTCTATGACATTTACTTATGTTACATATAAAAATATTTTTTGAAAAAATTTACCTTTATACTTTTTATGAGAGGCAAAGTAGCAGAATGGTTTGAGAGTTGGTTGTGAACATCAGGAAGATCCAAATTCAAGCTATTAACCATTTGTATTACCAATGCAAGTTATATATTTATGAGCAAGATATTTCACTTAACCTTAGTGTACTAGGCAAATCGTGTTAACTGTCAAATATAGAAAAATAACCAATCTGCATTGATAAAGAGTTTTTCAACAATGGAAGCTATCCATACCATTGAAATTAAGTTTTTGGGGGAAATTGTGTGTGTGTGCACACACATATACATACTATATATATTATATACTATGTAGACATATATACCCATACACACACACACTATATATACATACATACTATATATATTATATACTACATAGAAATAAATCACATGTCAATATCTATATCTATATAGGTCTGGATTCAACATAGATTCTGATTCAACAGAACCAAAATGGTTTGTGTCTGTTTGGAGAATTTATACTCTCAGAGAAGATTAACAAAACTCACTTGCTATAAGAGTTTTTAGAAACCATTTACATTTTATCTCACAAAAGGAAAAAATAAACAGATGCCCTTCAAGTATTCTGGTTTCTCTGTCTGGGCATGCACAAATGTGTATGTATGTATGTATGTGTGTGTGTATATATATATATATATATATATATATATATATATATATATTTAAGCCTTATATTTTAAGACCAAAAGACAGCATTTATTTTCTTCCCATAGGTCAAGCAGAAAGGGGTTTATCCTTCTATTTTCAATTCTTGTCCAATTTCTACTAAAGAGCATTTTCTAGAGCAGCTCCTCAACTGGCAGCTGCAATAACCAGGGGGCATACTCAAAGATTATAGTGTTCACTCTGTTGTACTTTTATTCATATATCACAGATCTGGAGCTAATATTTACTAATTTTTTTCCAGTTGGGAAAGGCTTTAGAGCCAAAATGGGCTGTCAGTTGTGCTTTGAGTGATGGAGCAATTATAATTTTGAACAAGGTATGCCAGACTAGTATGAGAAATAACAAAAGATTTTTTACAAAGGCCCTTTCCCCACAGACAGTAAAGCCTGGATGAAGAAGTATGATTAGAAGATAGAACTCAAGGTGGATGTGATTTCATTAGCCATAGGGTCAATGTGAGTCAGTAGTCTGTTGTGGCAGCCAGATATGTTACTGCCATTTTGGTTTGCCTTAGGTGAAAGAAAACTTCTAGGGATAAGGATGTGATAGTATGTGTGTTCCTTCTTATCAGACCTCATTGCAAATACTCTGAACAGATCTGGGTGATTCAGTTTAAGGGCAATTGTAAAATAGTGTCCAGAGGAAGGTGACGGGGATAGTGAATGATCTTGAGTTTAAGTCATATGAGGCTTATTTATACGAAAAGGATAGGTTTATTTTGATAAAAACAAAGAGTAAGGGATGACAAGACAGCTATCTTCAAGAATCTGAAGGGCTATAAGAAGAATGATAGATTAATTTCATTCCATATAACTTCAGGAAAAATCAAGAGCAATGGATAAAAATTGAAGAGACTTGATGTCAAGAAAAAGATCTTGATAATTAGATCCATCCCTAAGCACAGGGAGCTGCTTCAGGAGGTGGAGCCTTCTTAAAAATCTTTAAAATAATCAATCCTCAGTATGTTATAGTGGAGATTCTTTTTGTATATGGGTTGAGCTGGATGGCTACTGAGGTCCCTGGCAACTTTTAAATTAAGCTGAATTATTCTCTAAAAATAGGAGAAGGATAGTCCCCACTTTTTATAGAAGGAACTAAAAGTCAGGGAAGTTAAGGGATTTGTTCGATATCACAGAGGTGACTGAGTCTAGAGATGGAATCAGGGTGCAGAGCTTCTTAATCCAGAGTCAGTGTTCTTTCCACTATAAACAATTAAGTCCATGAACAAGTTCATTTAATCCTCATTCAACCACTATTTATTAATGCCCCAAAACAGGCATTTGTAGTTCTTTGTAGAAAATATAGTGTCAAGTTAATTTATGGAGTCCTGACATTTTTCAACTCATTCCCTAAAGTCTTATAGAACACATATTTAGGTCTCCATCAATGTTGCCAGATAGTTTATCTTATTTAAGTATACAAGGTTATATAAAATACTGATAGCAATTTTTAGTTAATGGGACTCCAAATTCAACCAGTTGTAGCTGCTTTGGGAAATGAAAAGATAAATTTAGTTTTATTCTCATTTCTTCTTTCACTTTTCAGAAGTGATTGCTGATGAGGCTGTCAATCATCAGTTGTTCTAGTGAGTTAGATGCTTGGATCACTAGAAATTTGAAGCTTTATTTGACATGTGTCACAGAATGTCAATATAATATAGTTATGTGCAATAGCTTTCAATCACCACAGATTTGAGGTATACTTAACTGAGAGTCTTTTCTCAATGGTCTTCCTAGATCATTGGATTGCTTGCCAACATTTTAATTTTCTCCCCAATTATATGTAAAGGCAACTTTTAACATTGATCTTAAAAAAATTTTAATTTACAAATTTTCACTCTCCCTTCCTTCCCTGCTCCCTGAGAGGATAAGCAATTTGATATAGGCTATATATGTGCAATCATGCAAAACACATTTCCAAATTATCTTTATTGAACTTACTGATTTCACCACATCTTTGAATGGCGGTAGGTGGTCTCTGAAATAAGTAGTGTGTGTGTGTGTGTGTGTGTGTGTGTGTGTGTGTATGTGTGTGTGTGTGTGTTGTATAAAACTATGCAGTTCACATAGGATCTATACTATTGTGCGAATAAATTAATCTCATGATATTAAAAATCCAAATTACTGGCACAAACAACTGAACTTGAAATTTTTTTTTTAAAAGGAGGGGCAGCTAGGTGGTGTGGTGGATAGAACATTAGTCCTGGAAAACCTGAGTTCAATTCAATCAGTCATTGGCTGTGTGACTTTCGGCAAATCACTTAACCTGTTTGTCTCAACTTCCTCAGCTATAAAATTGAGATAATGAGATAATAATTGTAAGGTGCTTAGCATATTATTTTTTAAATGTTAATCATGGGACTTAGCTAAACAATGATAATGTTACCAAAAGTTATCATTTTCATATATTATTCCATTTAATATCACTAAAATCATAAAGGAAAGCTTCTAAAATCTTATTAGTATTATGACTATTAGTATTTACTCTCAGATTATTTATATGCTTACAATAACTACTAACTATTCATCTACTTGTTAATCTGTTTATCTATGTATTTATCCACATATCTATCTGTGGCATTTTATTCCTTTTCCTTTCATAAAGGAATTGTGACATAATAGATTGGTCAATGATAAATCAAGGATGTGCGGTCAAATACTATCTTTGCTGTGTACTATTATCAGAGATCAGGTATGTCACATTACTTTGGTCTTCTATCTCCCCACTTATAAGACAAGGGGTATGGACTAGATGATGAGCCCTTCCAGTTCTAATTCTATGATCTTATGGAATCAGTATGCTCTAAACCTAGGAAGTAGTATTTGCCATAAATTCATAGGGTGACTCCCAATTTACATTAATTATGGCATCAAACCCATTATTTCTTTAGTTGTGGAATCATTAATATATCAAAAATTCTATTCTTCCAATATGCACTTTAAATTAAATTATTTATTATCTAGATAGTTGTGATAAGATTCCCTTTTTAAGAAATGCATTTGAGAAACAAAGGAAAATATCCCATGTATAGAAAGATAGTAGACAAGCTCAAGAATGCTATATATTATAATTAAAAGAGTTTTATGACCCCATGAAGAAGAAGGTATCTGTAGAGAAACAATTTCTGAGATATCCTATTTAATATTAGGGCTCAACAAAGCTTACAAAAAAGCAATAAGCAGCATCCATGCAAAGCAAAACACTGGTTTACTATACTCATGCATTCATTTTTGTCATTATTTCATCATATCATAGCAAATTTTGTCCATAAGCATGAACTCTGACTTTTCCTACAACCCAGTTCCACAGAGATCAACTAATTTTTTTTTGCTATCAAAGAAGTCTCAAGCTTAAACTATAAGTCTGACTTGGATTTATGAGAGATTTCAGGAAATAGATCAATTTGCTAGAAAAACACTCTAGTATAGAAACAAACAAACAAACAAAAAACCATAAAGAATTTGAAGTTGTTGGGTTTGGGGGGAAGGTTTTGGATCAAAAAAGATAATATTTAGGGCTAGTAAACTGTGAGGGAGAAATTAGCTTACGATGATTTGGTTTTCTTGATCACTACGAAAGTTTGATTAGGAAATACGAAAACAAGCCCAAATGACTACTCATCATTTTATAAGCGGCAGCATAAACATCTGATTATTGCTTATGTTAAATGATATACTGCCACCTTAAATCTATTTTAGAACTACATAAATTTGTGTTCCATAATTGATAAGTAAATTCTTTTTTTCATTCTCTAAACAATGATCCCACTAGGAACTCATATTCCACAGTAGATATATTGATATATTACACATTATGCTAGGCAATATTTAAGATAATCACCCAATTATCAGTAAGGCTATCAAAGATGAGATTTCCCCACCTTATCTGAAATAATGTATATAAAATTTTTCTTAATATTTCCCTTGTATTTTTCTTTTTAAGAGCTTTAGTTTTTATGACAGCAAGAAGAAAAAATGAAATTGTACATTGAAAAGTAAACCCCAAAGGGGAAGAATTATCATACACATTCACTAGGTTTTCTGCTAGCTAAGGTTCAGATAAAGATTTTAATTAGCTCCCTTGAAAAATGTGGTTTACACTAAAATAATACTTCCATCACCATTTTCATATTATGTTAGGGATAATAATATATCAAAAAATAGAATGTAGAATCTTGATAAATGTTTGCCATTCCTTCACTTGTTTAGCTGCATTTTATATTAAAAGTAGATATCTAGTCTTTAATGTTTGTGTTGCCTAGATATAGATAATTAATTACTAAGTATTAATTTACTATTAGATAATTTATTTCTTAAATCAGAAACAAAAAATCATATCAATTAATAAAAATTTGTGAAAAGCAGTTTTCAATAATAAACATAGCAGTTTCAAATAAACTGAGGAAAATAATCAAAACTAGTACAATCATAAAATAAAGATGTGATTAGAAAATTATATGGCTGGAAAACAAAAGATGAGCTAGTCTTATAGTCAGAGGGACAAATAAAATGATGGACAACACATGTAACTGATTGTTCTCCTTTGCCATATTAGAAGAATATGAAAAACTCTAACATGTTAAGTGGACTTCCTACAATAAACTTCTGGGAGGACATAGATAAGAACATCACAGCATGGGTAGTTTACAATCTGAATTATTACAAGTAGTGCTCACATCAATGAGACCAGAGGAGCTCTACAAGAATACTGGAAGATAAATGAAATGTGTATGTATACATAAAATATTATAATAAACTGGATTACAAAAAAACCCCAAAAAACTCTAAATATAACCATCAGAGAAGATGGAATATTTTCTATCTATGTCATTCTTCCTTAGATAAGGCGTCTCCCAAAAGTATACTATAATATAAAGCTCTCATACATATAACAATAGAGATGAATTTTAACATTAATTGAAATGACATCAAGCAAGGCTTTAAATAAGAAATATGCTTTTATTTTGGCAGGTTGCCAGTATCATGGAAGATATCCAATATAGCATCTAAATAACTCCACAAAGTATTTTATAGTAATTGTATGAAGTCTGAGAAATTCCTAAAGCCATACCAATGAAATCTGCATCAATAAAAAAATTACTCCAACCATAAAAAAATAAAATGAATGAAAAAAGAAGTGCTGCCTTTATTTATATTATTCATATGGAAAAGTATCTCTATTACTATGCATATCCTGGAAAGCATTACTGATAAATAAGAATTAAGGAGAAAAGATAAAAAAAAGTGATCATTAGTGACATTATATGTTTGTCATTCCAAGAAGAATTAAAAGCAAAGCATTTTTAAAGTGAAATATTAAAAAAATAAATATATGGTGAGCATGACTACAGCACTTTTAGCTATAATGGCTTGTAGAAGAAAAGGGCATGATGGACAAAAGCTATAACTGGAAAAAGTGATGATGTGATGATCCTCTAGTGGGAAAGGGACAGATGGATCGCATGTGTGACACATGGGCTCCCTGAGGTGCTAAAAGAACAAAAGGAAGATTTCCAGTATGTTAATGGGGAGATGTTTGATAATAGATTTTTAGAGTGTGAGGGTAGAAGGAAATATGCACAAGATATAATTACAATAGAAAAAGGGACCAGTGAATTTTATTTTTTTTTTGAGAACAAGATTTATCATTTACATACTGAAGAAGTTTGGGTATACAATCATAAGAAAAATATTTGAATTAAAGTTCTAGTTGTAATTTCTGGCAAGCTTACTTTTGTGGATCTACTGGCTTCAGATTATATTGAATGAAGTCTTACACAGCACTGTACCATGGGGGGAAAAACCCACAGCATATGTCAACACTGTGGGTGCAGATGACATGCAATTTAAAATGTCTAATTACACATTTCACCTTTGCTAAACATCCTGAAAGCTGATGTGATTTAATTGTAGATTAATGCATTTCTCTAAGGCCTCAAATTGAAGTAGCTCAAATAACTACATTTTCAGGCCTGCTTTATTGTCTATAAGTAACCCAAGAATTGAAATCTCTTGAGTCTTTTAATCTGCCAAGTAGATGAGGAGTTCATCTGCATATAATTACGCATAAAATACAATTCGTTCTCAAAAATAAATGGCTTTTGGAACATAAATAACAGTTCCATTGGTTCAAATCAGTCAGCAAGTCAACAAGCATTTATTAAGCTTCTATTACATGCCAGGTATGTTCTAAGCACACGCAAAAAGTAATTTTAAAAAATCAGGACCTGCTCTCAAGGAACTCACAGTCTAGTGCAAAACTATAAAAATAATTTCTGGTACAGAACCTAAAAGAACTTTTGTTCAGTTGTGTCTGACTCTGTGATATCATTTGGGATTTTCTTAGCTAAGATACTGGAGTGAAATCCCACTTCAGCTCATTTTATATGAGCTGAAGTGGGATTTCACTTAAGTGATTTTCCCAGTCATACAGCCAGTTAAGTGACTTAGATCAGATTTGAATTCTCTGGGCCCAGCACTGTGCCACCTTAGTATCCAAATGAAAGAATGTTAACCTAATGAGAGCTAGGCTGAGGATTCAGTGAAACATTTAATAACCTATTTGATACCTTCTTTCAACCTCACTCTCCTGCCACTGCCTGGGGCTTTAATTTTTTTTTTCCCATACAATTCCAATCGTGAGATAATTCTAAGTATTTAACTCAGTGCTCTGGCTTTTGTGCCCAACTTCGGTTAAAATCATAATTTAATAGATCTATTCTCTTTCATTTTTACCTTTCTTTGTACACTTAATACAATGCTTAGCATAAAGGAAGCACTTAATAAATAACTGAATCTGTAAACATATTACTCCTCAAAATAGTTCATTTCTTTTCTAAAAAAAAATATGGCATTAGCATAGGTTCTATTGATAATGGGCATATTATTCACAATTATAACTCTTTGGCAAATGGTAATTTTAAAGTAATTCTAGTTGTACATGCATACTATGTATATATATATATATACACATACATATGTATATATGTATATATATATATATATATACACATACATATGTATATATGTATATATATATATACACACACACACACACACACACACACACACACACAAGATCATCCGGATATGTTTCCCAATGGCCTGGATTCTAATTTCTCCAGTTCCAGGCTAGTTCAGCTACATATACAAACAATACACACATTTGTATGTGTATCCATGTTGTGCCTCTGTATATATATGTATGCGTACCTATATGTATGCATATGTATACTTATACATATCTACATGTCATCTATCTTTCTTAATCTTAAATCTTCTTAAGCCTTATCTCTGCTGATTATATCAAACTTATCACATATAAAGTTATTATTGTTATTTGCCTCATTACACAGTGGACTGCTTGAAAATATACATATTTATACACTTATTAGATAACATTTCAATGAAATCTCAGTGTTATGTATTACAGTAAGGACCACTGATTCCCTTACTTTCTTCCTCTATCTTTCATAAAATGAAAGTTCTTCAATATGAAAATAACTCAGAAGCTTTGCATGTTAAGAATCATCAGTCCTACAAAGATACAAATTTCACTGTGGCTACACTAAATATTGGTATCCTCCCATTTTGAGGGCAAATAAGATACTTCTCTTGAGATATTTCAAAAGAGATACTTGGCTTTGAAGCCAAAAATGAACTGGGTTTAAGATCCACTCCTGGCAAAAGACTAACCCTGAGACGTTAGACAACTCATGTAACTTCCCAGTGTTGTAAGCAATTTTCTAAGGCTTTTAAGTAACAGAGAAAGTACTGATCTCTTCTGGTCAAGGGAGTTGGCTTATTGAGGAAATCTCCAGATTCATGGTCATAAATCCAGTCTATCTACCTTTTCCTTCTCCTATATATAGTTATTTAGGAACAAATTAATATTAATATTCTCTCTTCCAAAATGACTTTGTATTTTTTTGTCCCTGGCTTCTTTCAAACTCAGCTTAAATTCAACCTTTCTCAAGAAGCTTTTCCCAGTATCCCTTGCTTCTCCATACTAACACCAATCTTCTGAGGCTACCTTCCATTTACACAGTATAGAACTATATCCTATAAGATCATGATTAGCATGAATGATAAATTACAGTGAATTGGTCACGTTCATTTAAATTCACACCATTCAGAATTATAACTATGTAAAATATGGTTATTGATCCCACCCAAGGGTAATATACAGTGTGAATTTGAATTATCAGACTACTCCTAGAGATTTTTTGTTAGTACCTAGCTGTACATTGCATATATAAACTGCATATAGTAGTTATTTGCATACTTGCATATTGTCTCCCCCATTTGAATATGAATTCTATAAATTAGGGACTCTGTTCTTGCTTTTCATAGCACCTAAGAATGGCACATAGTATTTAGTAAATGTTTGATTGTCTATATATTGCCTACATAAAATACATGTATACATAAATCTTTTTATATAGTAAAAATATACATGTAAATGCATATATACAAAACTCACATGTATTTAATGTGTATACATATAATATATACATGTGTTTCTATTTATATTATATATATTTGTATATATATGTATTTATTTATATCTATTGTGTAGGTGTATATGTGTGTGTTTTCCCTTGAGAACAAATAAGATACTTCAAATGAGATACCTTGAAAAAGGCAGGCTTTGAAGAGAAGAGAGACCTGGGTTCAAATTCTATCCCTAGCAAAAGACTAGCTTTGAGCCCTGGACAAGTCACATAGTCTCCCAGTGTTCTAAGCAATTTTCTAACACTTTTAAGTAACATATTATAACATAACTTTATGGTAGTAATATAAACATTTATACTACAACACATAATATATTATATGTGTATAATGTAATGTTATAGCCATATACATTGTCTCTCTTTTAGACTGTAAACTTCTTAAAGAAAAAGGGCAGTCTTGTTTTTGAATCTCTAAGCTAAATAGTGTCTGGCACATAGCAGGTATTTAATTGATGATCACTGAAACACCTCTTTTGTATGATCCATTCAGTTCTAAAAGCAATCTGCCATTTTTTCTCTGATCCCCATTGCTGTCTTCTTTCTCAAATTACCTTGTATTTACTAACTATACATATCGTAGAATTCAAGTAACAGGAATGTAAGATGGAAATCAGGGGCTGTCTCCTATTATTCCTTTTGTACCCAAAACTTGGGATAATGCCTGGCACACAGTAGGCACTTGATAAGTGTCTATTTAAGTTACCATGTGCAGTTTGCCTCAAAGCAATATGACAAGTTTTGTTTAGGAGACAAGAATCATCCTTTTTAGGTAAAACAAAGAGATAAGAAGAAAGGAAGGGTTTTTTTTTTTTTCTTTCTTTTTCCTGCCTTTCATTTTTTTCTCCTTTCTTTTCCTTTGGTTGTATATCGAGAGTAGTGAGAGGCAGAACAAAGAGTAAAGATAGGGAGTAGTGACAAAGCTCATAAACTGCAGTCTAGGAACATTATAGAATTACCAATAAATTAATGGGGCAAGCCTGCTTTCCAGTATAGCAACCATGGAGTATTCATCTCAACCCATGTATGACTCATTGGAGTCTTGACAATCTCAACTGAACAGAAAACAAATTGGAGCTATAATTTACAGCACAATAGAACTCGACAGTAGGACATATAGTTCAGGTTCTTTAAATATTCAATAAATAATAGCCTTAAGGGGTACAATTGACAATAAGCAAGGGCTGGATGATGAATCATCAGGTAGTTTAAGTAAAAACCTGCCTGATTAAATGCTTTGTTTTTAAAGCACCTACATCAGTGTCTGCAAAAGCAGGACAGATCAAATTGTCCTTGGTCTTTTTTTTTTCGTTCTAAAAACCAGACAAGCTTACAGATGATGTTTTTATTATATTATAAAATAGAGGCCAAACCAAAGTGCTGAGTATTGTGTAATTCCAATTATCTATCTTTCTGGCTAAGGATTCAGCAAACAGACACTGCTAATGTGGGTTTATCAAGTTCCTAATGGCTTTAAGTCATGAGGAAGTAATTTCATTTTGGTCCTCCTGGCCTGGAGAACATAGTTGTCTGTATTTTCCTTGAAGAATGTTTTGATTGTTGTTGCTGATGTTGTTGGACGCACCAACCAGTTACCAAATGCTGGATGGACAAAGCTAATTAGAGGAGTCACCTTTCCAAAGCTAGCTTGCTAAGCATAGTCATTAGGGTAGACAGCAAGGCAGAGGAGCCCAAGGACTGCTGGACACAGGCTGCAACAAGTGATCTCTTAGCCAAATAAGGAAGAATTGCATTGAGATCATGGCCACATGATGCCAAAGCATCTAGTCAGTTGCCACCTCCCAAAAAAATCTACAACCAAAATTGTGAATTATTCATCTGAATGTTTTGTATACAAAATATCAAATATTAGAGTTACTAACTTTGTCATTAAACCAGCGTTCTTAGACTCTTCAGGCTCTGGACCTTCTTACATTCTTAAAAATTGGTAAGGACCCTATGCAAAGCACTTTTATTTATGAGTTATACCTATTCATATTTACTACATCAGAAATAAAAAGTCAGTATTACTATGAAAATAGTTTTAATCACATAAACCACTTTGGGATTCTAAGACCACATCTGGAGAAACTACAGCATTAAACTGATTACTTATATTGAGTATAGAATTCTGTGTAGAGCAATGGACTTAGAGCCAAGAAAACTTGAGCTTGAATTATTTCTTAGATTTTTTTAAACTAAAGGTAATGTTTTCATTGAACAAAAATCCATTTTCTCTCTCTGCTACCTTTCCCCCATTGGAAACTTTAAAAAGAGAAAAAACAATCCTGAGAATAATAATGGAAAGGAAAAGAATAAACTCTTGAACTGGTTCAAAAAATGTCTTAGATATATAAATCAATAAATCATTCAATCAAAAAAATAGGTATCGTGACAAACTGGATACAGAGGACTTTGAGGTCAGAAAAAAAATGGGTTTAATCTGTGCCTTTGATATACAAAGTTTAATGCTGGAAAAGCTCACTTATGTCGTGGTATCACCAGGCAACTCCCTAATGTTGCACTAAGTTATTGAGCAAATGCTGATCTTTACTGGTAGAGGAAAATCAACAGGATTTCCTTATTCAGATAAATTTATGTCATCTTTGAAACAAAAGACAATATGTCAAGAACTGTGCTGGGTGTTAAGGTTACAAAGATCAAAATGGAACAATGCCTGTCTTCAGAGAGCTTATATTATGCAAGCCACTTAATTTTCCTTCTAAACTCAGTTTATTTATCTGTAAAATACAGATAACAAGGGCACTCACTTTATAGGGCTGCTGTGAAAATTATGTGAAATACCAAACATAAGGCACTTTTCCAAATCCAGCATTTTTTCTGACAGACACACCACCTCTCCTCATGAAATACTATGAAAATTTCCAGATGCCAACAAGATGATAAGTACATATATATGTATGTATGTTTACATGTGTGTGTGGGTGTATGTATGTACAAACTAGATGTTAGCTGCACATTTTGACTATAACTATGTCACATCTGTCAAAAGCATTTATTGAGCCCCTGCCATGTAAGCAAGCAGGCAGTACAGTGGTTGCTTGGGATGCAAATACAAAAATGAGATAATCCCTACTCCCAAGAAGTCTGTATTCTACTGGGAGGATACAACATATTTACACATAAACAAATATAGATTATAGAAAATATAAATGTGTGATCAATGGGGTAGGAAGATTAGCAACTTGGGAAACAAGGAAAGACATGAAATGAGCTTTAAAAGGTTCATTCAGGGGTTTCCGAGAAGTGAAGGTGAGTATTTAAGACTTGGGGGCCAGCCTGTGCAAAATCATAGAGACAGGAAATGAAAAGAAATCTGTGGGGAACAGTGAGACATTTTGACTGGAGTACAGAGTACATGAGGAGGAGTAATAAATAATCATCCTGGCAGACTGGAGCCAGATTGTGAAGGACTTTAAACGCCAAACAGAGGAGTTTGTTTTTTATCCTAAAGCCAGTGGGAAGTCACTGAAGTTTCTTGAGAAAGGATGTGGCAGAATCATTCTTGTGCCTTAGCAATACTATTTTCACAATTATGTGGAAGATGGAGTAGTGTGGGAATCAAACTGGTTGCTGGACAACCAATTAGGAGCTTACTGTAATAGTCGAGGTGAGAGATGATGAGTACTGAGATTCCAGTGGCTGTGGTGTATAAAAAGGGGCCAGATAGTGCAGAGGTGGAATCAACAATTAGCAGTTCATTGGATATAGTGGTAATGAGGAGTGAGGGTGAAAAGCTGACTCAAGTGTGAACACAGCTAACTAGAAAAAAGGTGGAGCATTCAATAAAAATTTTGGTTTGAAAATGCAAGAAAAAACTTGGGGTTCAGGTACTTAAAGTGAAAAAAATCAATGGGAAAAGAAAATCTTTCTGTGAACAAATAAAACTTATTGAAACTCAGATTTACTAATAATTGTGAGAATTTATTTAAAGTAGAAAGTCAGAGACTGATTGATGATATATTGATTTTCCTAGAAAGTGATTCTATGAAACCTATCTTACCTTGAAGGCAAGTAGGAGGGGAAGGAGATCCAGAAAAAGAGAAGCGTGATAGAAGCAAGGGCATATTGGAAAAAGGAGAGGTCAGTTACAAAACATTTCTGAGGAGGGACAAAGTGAAAAGAGAGAAAGAACAGAATAAATGGGGGGAAATACATTTAATAATAGTAATTGAAAGTGATTATATGTCAAACTATAGACTTGAAGAGTATCTCCCAAATGCTGGAACTAAATTCAAATGAAAAACAAACAAATAGTTAAGTATGATGTTTTCTAAGTCCATAAAAGTGAATTCCATTCTGTTTAAATCAAGAATTCTCTGGTAATTCCCATTATTCAACTTAGCACTTAAAGGCACAGAAATTTTTACCATTAACACTCCCATTTATGCTTTATATGAATCTTCTCTTTTGAAACTGTTAACAATCCCACTGGTTAGGTATAGTGAGTCCTATACTGTATGTTTCTGAAGATATTATAATTATTATTAATAGTAATAACACATGTTTATCTAACATTTTAAATTTATAACATGCTTCATATAATTGTTCCATTTAGACCCCACAATAATTCTGTGATATGAAAAAAGTATTATCTTTTTTTCCTTTTGTTTTTTAAAAATTAGGAGACTAAGAGATTAACATTTACAAACAACTAATATCAGAAGAAAAGTCTGAAACTACATCTTTCTGATGCTAAATCCAATATGTTGTATACTAAAGAGAAAAGTGAGTCTCAAAGTAGGAAAGTGAATTAGTTCAATATCATGAAATTAATATATGGTGATGTCAAGATTTGAACCTTGATTTTCTAACTATAATACAAACATTTCCTTCTCTAAAATAGTAATATATGGGAATTCACTACCTCTAAAAACCTAAAGATAAACACTATAATGGGTGTGAACAACCTGCAATAGAAAATCTGATATTAGGAAATTTATAGGAATACCTGGCATTGAAATTGATTCATAATCTATTTGATTCAAGAATTTATCAAATGAGATTTTACATTAACCAGTCCGATCTGACCATTTTATTTGACTCTTATCTATATTGTGAAAGTGAACCAGAGGAGGTCAGACCAATAAGAAGCCTTCTCAATTTTTATTGATGCTGTGAAGATACCTATTAAGTATCCTGGCATCCATATGTCATGGAGAATATTGTTTTACTCTTTTCATATGACCAACCCAGCTTCTCTTTCAGACATATGATCCTTGATGACATCTTTCTAACCCAATTCTTTCCTTTTCTCCTTTCTTTTCTCTTTTCTTGGCCTTTTACAAGAAATTATACCAAAGCCTGGTAGTACAAGGACAAGACAAAAAAAGGACCCTTATTCCAAGGATTTCATGTTATAATGGATGAATCAAAAACAAAAAAAAGTACCTCCAAGATATGTTCAACAAGTTGCCAACAAGGATTATTATGGATTTCCTGAAAGCATATCAATTAAATTGGAATGTTGATGGAATGATGAAAGTAAGATGAAAGCAAGACAAAAGACTTTAAACTTTTATATTATAAGTATTGAGGACCTATTAAAATCAGGAGGAGATATGCTAAAAGTGATATTTAAGAAAACCTAATTGGCGAGACAAGCCTAGATAGATTAGAAAGAGGAGAAACTGGGGGTACAAGACTTGGTTTATACTTTTTGTGATTGCTGTTTCTTTCAATGAGTTAAGTGTTGCTGTCCTAGACTTGGCCAAAGTTGATTTTTTTAGAATGGGATGGCAATTTACTGAGAAAAAAATGTCATCTAATTTCATTTTTCCTATATTTCTTTGTTGATTTAGTAAGGAAGTAATGTACAATAAGTCAGAAAACCCGGATTTAAATTTCAGGCTTTGCTGATTTACTATTGTGTTGTCCTGAGGGAGTCACATCATCTCTCAAGATCTCTATTTCTTCATGTAAAAAATAAAGAGTCTTTACTATATGACCTGTAAAAGTTCTCTTTCAGCTCTAAATTCTATCATTTCACTTTCATACAAATATCCTAACTAGGATCTTTCTTTGTATTTCACTGATATTGTTAACTTGAGAGGCAAAAATCATCTCCCAGTATATCCATAATTTTGGTGCTTCATGACTGCTTTAACATAGTTTCCCCTTTGGTCCAATTCTCCCTTCTCTTTTCAAAGTTTTCTCTCTGTTTATCTATTTTGATTAGTTAAACTATAAGAAAGGACGGTGTGGCACACTGGCCAATGAATTCCAGTTTGTTCTAATTGACTGATATGATGCATTCTAACATCAGACATGCTGTCATATTCATGCCACATTTAAAAATGAACTTGTTGAGGCTTTGTAGAAACTGCATTAAGTCTAACCCCACTAACCCAGGAAGCAATGTGATATAGGGGAGAATGTGCCCCAACTCTTAGGAGGGAATGTCTATACTTCAGTTCTTGCAATATCACTAAAGTAAATACTCCCTTTGTAAAAGTTATTTGATATTAATAGATAAAATGAAACTGAAATGCTAAGTGATGGGAGCTAACAATAGATAAAACATACTCCCTTGAAAGTTTGAGCCAATATCATTAAAGAAATCACTCCAGAAACCTTTTAGGGTTACATCACGAGGAAGGAGATTAGAGGCCTGCTCTGGGAGGACATAATCCATCTGTGAGGGCAACATTTGGGAGATGAATACTAGACCTCAAATTGCTACAAAAGCATTCTTTCATAAATTTATGCTCTACTCTTCTATATTTTTTCCTAAAGCAATATAAGCCAAAAACAAAACAAAACAAGAAAACATATTAATCATATAACTAGCTTCTTGTCTTTGACACTTATGGTGGGCAAGGTACATGATCCCCCTGACCTTAAATTGCCTTATCCAGAAAATGAGCTACTATTAGCCTGTACCATCTACTCTACATGATTCTTCTGAGGATTGAAGGGACTCATGTTCTTTCTTTCTTTCTTTCTCTTTCTTTCTTCTTTTCTTCCTTTTTTCCTTCCTCCCTTCCTTCCTTCCTTCCTTCCTTCCTTCCTTCCTTCCTTCCTTCCTTCATTCCTTCCTTTTTCTTTCTTTTCTTTCCTTTTTTTTAAGCAAACTTTAAAGATCTGTATAAATGTCACCAATTATTTGCAGCTACACAGATTTGTTCCTTAAGAACAATTATTGTGGCAGCCCTCTTGGAAGAAGAAATTATTCCTGGCAGAGATCTGGACAAGTATGGTATACAATTCTAGAAGCAAGATTGTCAGAAGATTTTCAAGAGAAAATATTGCACTGCTCTATGAGACAATTAGATTCTCAAATGGTTCTCAAACAGAAAACTTAACAAAGTTTTTTAAAACTGAGGTTTAAAGCAGTTTTGCACAGTATTGTAATGCTTTCCTAAAAGCTGAAGAAAGGTCAGGCTGGTGGACACATTTTGTCAGGACCCTGTCAAGAGCTACCCTTCAGAGACCTTAGTGTCAGCAGCAATGGGAGAATTCAGGAGGGAGGACTATAGGAATTCAGAGGCTCTGCTGAGAATTCATGGATGAGAAAGAGGCAATTGTAGACTAGGAAGAAGTTTCCTTGACAGGCATGACCTTTTAAAGAGTTGCTGAGTTAAAAGGCCATGTTTTGGCCCAAATTTTCTGCCAGTGTATTAAATAGTTCTAAGAGCAATCCTGGCTAGTTCCTCATATCCCTCACTTAGTCACTCAGTCAATAAGCATTTATTATTATTATTATTAAAGCTTTTTATTTACAAAGCATATGCATGGGTAAGTTTTTCAACATTGACCTTTACAAAACCTTTTGTTCCAAATTTTCCCCTCCTTCCCTCCATCCCCTCCCCAAGCTGGCAGGTAGTCTAATACATGTTAAATATGTTTAAAAAAACTGTTAAGTCCAATATGTGTGTACATATTTATACAGTTATCTTGCTGCACAAGAAAAATCAGATCAAAAAGGAAGAAAAAGAAAAACAGAAAAAAACAAGATGCAAGCAAGTAACAACAGAGAGAGTAAGAATGCTATGTTGTGGTCTACATTCTGTTCCCACAGGTTTTCCTTCTCTGGGTGTAGATGACTCTCTTCATCACGAACAAGTGGAACTGGTTTGAATCATCTCAATGTTGAAGAGAGCTACATCCATCAGAATTGATCATCATATAGTCTTCTTGTTGCCATGTATAATGGTCTCCTGGTTCTGCTCATTTCACTCAGCATCAGTTCATGTAGGTCTCTCCAAGCCTGTCTGAAATCATCCTTCTGGTCATTTCTTACAGAACAATAATATTCCATAACATTCATATACCACAATTTATTCAGCCATTCTCCAATTGATGGGCATCCACTCAGTTTCCAGTTTCTTGACACTACAAAGAGGGCTGCCACAAACATTTTTGCATGTGTGGGTCCCTTTCCCTCTTTTAAGATCTGTTTGGGATATAAGCCCAGTAGAAAAATAACTGGGTCAAAGGGTATGCACAGTTTGATAACTTTTTGCGCTCCAGAATGGTTGGATCAGTTCACAGTTCCACCAACAATGTATCAGTGTTCCAGTTTTCCCATACAACCTCCAACATTGGTCATTATTATTTCCTGTCATCTTAGCCAATCTACAGATGTGTAGTGGTATCTCAGAGTTTGCATTTCTCTGATCAATAGTGATTTGGAGCACCTTTTCATGTGACTACAAATAGTTTCAATTTCTTTATCTGAAAATTGTGTGTTCATATCCTTTGACTATTTATCAATTGGAGAATGGCTTGAACTATTATAAATTATTTTTATAATATAATATTATAAATTTGAGTCAACTCTCTATATATTTTAGAAATGAGGCCTTCATCAGAACCTTTGGATGTAAAAATGTTTTCCCAGTTTATTGCTTCCCTTCTAATCTGTATTAATTTTGTTTGTACAAAAACTTTTTAATTTAATATAATCAAAATTATCTATTTTATAATCAATAATGATCTCTAGTTCTTCTTTGGTCCCAAATTCCTTCCTCCTCCACAAATCTGAGAGGTAAACTCTTGTGTCCTGCTTTCTAGAGCCCCCAAGCTGGGGTGACAAAACATACCATTGTTTTTCTAGAGCTACACTGGGGTGATTAAGATATCCCTTCCTACCTGGTAGCACTCTTCCACCTGCTATCACTATGCTTCAATCTCCGCACAGGTTGTCACTGCTCCCTAATTTCTCAGAAGGGCAAGAGCCCTTAGGGGAGATGGGGAGCTGAACCAGGCATTGTTAATAGATTCCCTCTGGGCTGAAGGGTCTTATACCTTACCCAGAGTTTCCCCACTGACTGTGACTCTCTACAGTAAACTATCCTATGTTCTTCTAATTTGTTTATAATATCATTCTTTATGTCTAGATCATGAACCTATTTCTACCTTATCTTGGTATATGATGTTAGGTGTGGGTCTATGCCTAGTTTCTGCCATACTAGTTTACAATTTTTCCAGCAGTTTTTGTCAAATAGTGAATTCTTATCCCAAAATCTGGGACCTTTAGGTTTGTCAAATACTAGATTGCTATAGTCTTAACAAACACTTATTAAGAGGATGGTATTGACCCAGCAGTGTCATCACTGGGTCTGTATTCCAAGGAAATCATAAAGGAGGGAAAAGGACCCACATGTGCCAAAGGGTTTGTAGCAGCTCTTTTTGTGGTAGCATAGAATTGGAAAATGAATAAATGCCTATCAGTTGGGGAATGGTTGAATAAGGTGTGGTATATGAAGGTAGTGGGATATTATTGTCTATTAAAAAATGATGAACAAGTTGATTATAGACTGGAAAGATTTACACGAACTGATGCTGAGCAAAACAAACAGAACCAGGAGCTCATTGTTCATAATAACAGCAAGAATGTAAGATGGCCAACTATGAAAGACTTGGTTCTTCTTAGTGGTTCAGTGATCAAGGCAATCCCAATAGACTTAGGACAGAAAATGCCATCTGCATTCAGAAAAAAGAACTAAGGAGACTGAATGTAAATCAATACATGCTATGTTCACTTCTTTTTTCTGTTTTTTTCTCTCTCCTATGGTTTTTCCCTTTTGCTTTAATTTTTCTCTTCCAACATGATTCATAAATTAATGTATATTAAAATAAATAAATTTACAAAATAGAAAGGATAGTATCTACAACACCAGTGATGCAAAGAAAAGGCAAAAAGGACAAGGTAGTTGGTCTGAAGGAGTTCATATTGTAATAGCAGAACCAAGAACAACAACAAACTATGTACAAGATATACTCAGTACATATAAAAGGTAAATGCAAGTGAAAGGCATTAGCAATGGAGTGCTGATATCTCCTTCAAAAGTGAGATTTGAGCTGAATCTGGAAGTCAGAGAAGCTATTTGGTAGAAATGAGGATAGAGAATATTCTGTATTTGAGTGGGAATGTATAAAATAGAAGATAGAATAGGCTAGTGTTTAATATGCATATTTGTTATATGGGTTTTCTTAGTTTTTTATAAAGTGAGGAGAAAGAAGAAAATAAGTATTTATGAAATAAAAAATTTAATTTAATTTAAAAAGCAGCTTGCTGTCCCTAAATCACAGAGTTTATAAAGGAGAGTAAAGAATAAGAAGAGAGAAAAGATAGGAAAAAGCTATGTTGTGAAAGCTTTAAATTCAGAGGAATATTATATTTGATCCTGAAGGTAATGAGAACCACCGAAGTTTATTAAGTAGGAGAGTGATGCAATAAGATCTGCTCATTAGGAACATTACTTTTGCAGCTGAGTGGAAGATGGATCAGAACAAGGAGAGATTTGAGCCAAGGACAACAAGAATAGAAATGATGGAAATCCAAGTGTGAGATGAGAGAGGACACAGTTGGATGGCAATTGAGTGAATGAAGAGCATTTATAAAAAGTGAAAGTATAAATGACAAGATTTGACTTGCAGTGATACTGCTTATCATTTTCCACAGTGGTTTTATCTTGACTAAGTCAGATTTGCAATAGCTTCTACCATTCAACTTAAAGGCTTGCTTTTCTGTCCACACTACACTCATCTGTTTACTCTACCAGTGAACTTTTCAGTTCAGTGGAGCAATTCAATTCATTCCACGAAATTCAGTTCAGTGGAGCAATTCAATTCATTCCACGAAATCCAATTCACTTGTTAGTCAAAACAATATCCTCCTGATGTTATTGTCCTCTTATAGAACCAAGGACAAAACCAACAACAATTATACATACTCTTAAGAGGCAGCTAGCTAGATAGAACAGTAGATAGAGACTTACACCTGAAGTAAGGAAGATATCTTTCTGAATTCAAATCCAGTTTCAGAAACTTACTACCTGTGTCACCCTGAGCCAATCACTTAGTCCTATTTGCCTCAGTTTACTAATGTGTAAGATGAGCTGGAAAAGGAAATGGCAAACTATTCCAGTATCTTTGTCAAGAAAACCTCAAAACAGGAAACACAAAAAGTTGGACACAATTGAAATGACTGAACAACAAAATCACACCTGTGAATTTGATCTCAAAGCTTACATTTTATTGGGAGAATAGGAATGGGATAGAAATTGAATCTGTGATTCTTTACTACAAAAAACTCCTGGATGAGGAAACTGAACCTTCTCTGTAATTTAGAGTTTTACATAACCAATCAGTTATATCACTGAGAAGCTAAAATGACTTGGTCACTTTATACTGTTTGTCCCTGTATATGTATATGGTAGACCATAAGTCCAGGTCATCCTGACATTTAGGCTTGTTTATTGTCCACCACACTACTTTCTATAAAGTAAATATCATAAAAATCATTTATCTTTTTCTTTATAGTGAAGATAAAGCCCAAAACATTTCACTGAGGAGCAACTAGATGGCACAATGGGTAAAACACTGACCCTAGAATCAGGAGGACCTATGTTCAAATCCAGCCTCAGACACTTAATGTTTACTAGCTGTATGGCCTTAGATAAATCACATAAACCTCAACTGCCTCACCACAAAAAAATTTTCATTGAGCATACTTGTATTTACATCTATGTTCCATCAACCTTTATGCCATGTTCCATAATTATAGCTTAATATAATAAGACTTCATCTTAATCTTTAAAGGCTTGTTATCTCTACTGAACTATTACATTTTTAGACAATGTTCTCAAACCAAAAATTTAGCAACTTTTTAAAATCTGAGAAACAGATGTACTTTCTAGCAGTATAGTATCTCCTATCTTAATGTTTTTTGTTAGTTGGAAACTCTATTAAAGCCAAAATGACCATGTTCCAATACTCAAAATCATTATTCAAAAGAAGAGTGTCATAGTGGAAAGGTCATATTCGCAGCAGAGTTGGGAGCTGAGAACATGTATACTCATTACAATTGTGTGATATTGATCAGATGACTTTTTTGAGCTTCAGATCAATCAAACTTATAGGACTGTTGCAAGGAAAGGGTGTAAACGTGCATGGTGTAAATATGATTTTTACCCCTCCCTTTCAGTCTTTATACAACACTATTTTTAAATTTTTTCATTATTTTATCATAGTGTTATGTTTTGGAAGTCTTAATTCTTTCAGTTCTGGGATTTCTGCTTTTCTGTTAAATGAACACCTTCTATGGGTCAATATTTCTAACTAGACACAATCATACGTTGCTTTATGTTTTTGCCATATTTTTTTCTGCTATTATACAATACAATTCCTCCCTTCCCCATTATCCAGTTTCGGAACTATAATCTTCCAGTGCTACTGGATGTCAGCCTAATCACTTTTGGCTCAAGTTACCACTCATATGACTTCCCATATATTTGTTGCCTTCCCCTATTAAAATATAAACTCCTTAAAGATAATGACGAATGTTGGTGAGGATGTGGGAAAACTGGGATATTAATACATTGCTGGTGGAATTGTGAATGGATCCAACCATTCTGGAGAGCAATTTGGAACTATGTTCAAAAAGTTATCAAACTGTGCATACCCTTTAACCCAGTTGTTTTTCTACTGGGCTTATATCCCAAAGAGAACTTAAAGGAGGGAAAGGGATACACATGTGCAAAAATGTTTGTGGCAGCTCTTTTTGTAGTGGCAAGAAACTGGAAATTGAATGGATGCCCATTATTTGGAGCCATTGCTGAATAAGTTATGACATATGAATGTTGTGGAATATTACTGTTCTGTAAGAAATGACCAGTGGGATGATTTCAGAGAGACCTGGAGTGATTTACACAAACTGATGATGCTAAGTGAAATGAGCAGAACAGGAAATTATTTTACACAGCAATAACAAGATTATATGATGATAAATTCTGATGGACGTGGTTCTTGTCAACAATGAGATGATTCAAATCAGTTCCAATTGTTCAGTGATGAAGAGAGCCATCTATATCCAGAGAGAGAACCATGGGAACCGAGTATGGTTCACAATATAGGATTTTCACTCTTTTTGTTGTTGTTTGTTTGCATTTTATTTTGCTTCTCTTTTTTTCTGGTTTGCTTTGATTTTTCTTGTGCAGCAAGATAATTGTATAAATAAGTATGTATATATTGGATTTAACATATATTTCTACCATGTTTAATATATATTGTAGTACTTGTCATCTGGGGAGAGCATGGGGGAAAGGGGAGAAAATTAGAATACAAAGTTTCATAAGGGCTAATGTTAATGAATTGTCCACACATATGTTTTGAAAAATAAAAAGCTTTAATGAAGAAAAAATAAAATAAAAAAGAATATACACTTCTTGAGGGCAGGGGCTATCTTAATTTTTATATATGGATTGCTAGGACTTATCACAGTGTTTGAATAAACATTTTTATTCATTCTTTCAGTAAGAATGGGATTGAGTAATTTGTTCAATACCTATTTAATTATAAGATATCCAATCAATTAATCTCAATGATAAGCTTTAGGTTAAATTAAAAATGTTATTTGGAATTGTAATAACTCTGAACTAAAATTATGTTCAAATAGTTCAAGGCAAACTTGGCACACTCCAGAGATCATCTATAAATTTTAATCTTAATAGAACCACTGTTATTTGAGAATTTGAAACAGATATTGCATTACAGCAATGCAGCTGGTGGCACAATGAATAGATCACTGGTCCTAGAGTCAGGGATAACCAAGTTCAAATATGATCTCAGACACTTACTAGCTTTGTGACCTTTGGCAAATAATTTGTCCTCTCTGCCTCAATTCATGACCTATGAAATGGAAATGATAATAACACTTATTTCCCAGGATTGTTGGGAGGATCAACTGAGATATTTATCAGGCTTAGCACAGTGCATGGTATGTAGTACATGCCTTATAAATGCATGTATGTTTCCTCCCTCCCTCCCTCCATTCTTTCCTTCCTTCTTTTCTTCCTTTCTTCTTTTTTTTCCTTCCCTTCCCTCCCCTCCTTCCTACTCTCCTCTCTTCCTTCCTATCTCTCTCCTTCCTTTGCTTCCCTTTTTCCTTCCCTTTCACCCTTCCTCCCTCCCTCCAGTTTTATAAATCCTCTGAAGAAGAAAGCTTTTGATACAAAAGATGCCTCAGCATCAATAAACTTTTTGTATCTTTCCTAAAATAGTGGTATTTCGAATGCTAGAAGTTTTGGCAAACTGATTATTTGCTTAAATGGCCTCAATAAGGCCCGAGGAAGGAGTGGGAGGTCCTTATCAACTGCAGAATTTTCAACAAGAACATCTCCTATTTTTCTTAAAAGATTAGAATGCTTCACCCTAGAACAATTTTTAGCCCTAGAAGAAATAAAGATCAGGCAAATAGGTATCATTGCACATTAAAAAAATACCTTTACTGATACTGCAAAAATTTATCTGGTTTTTGGCACTGTGCATATAAAAGGCCTTTTGAAAGGATGCTACTTAAAATGCTAAAATGTTCAGTCTAATTTAAGATGCTCATATTACTCTGATAAGAGGAAAGGAAAATGAATTATTTGACCAGAACAGAATCCTGAAATACCGTCAGTCAAATCTCACTGTCATGCATTTTTAAGATATTTTGTTGATTAAATTCACATAACCCTGTATACACATGCATAGACTGAATGCAAATTATTTTCCCCTGGTAAAGGCTGAAATATGAAGCCTGTTTGTGGCTATACTTAAAAAATTAAACACAGAGTCAAAATAGAATGATCAGCAATAAATTACATAAACCTTCTTATAGCATGAGCATTTTGTTAGGAAAAAAAGTCTCAGTTATAGATCAAGGTAAATACTTCTATCAGCATTAACCTTCCATCCAAACAAGAATTTAAATAATGAACAGTATTTAACTCAACTTAATTGTTTCTTGCACAGCATTTGGTAATCTCTGGATTAAATAATATATTCTCTAAATCACGTATTTATTATGAGTAAAGATAGAAAGATAGTTTGAAAAGAACATTTAACAAGGCAGTAATTGTAAAGGAAAAAAAAAAAAGGCTAGTCTTCTGGAAAAAATAAAAACTATATGACCACAGCTTTCTTTATTGTACTGCTAAATTTAAAATTATAAAATCTCTTTTCAAAAAATAAGTTAATTGGATAAAATTTTGTGCAAAGCATTTGTCTTTTTTTTAAACTTAATTGGTTCATACACACATACAATGCGTGTATGCATATATATGTATGCATATATGTATGTATGTATATTTATTTTCTTAAGCCTTCAGTTTTCCCCTTCCTAATCCATTATATACTCAACTATAAAACTGTAATTACACACACAGGATTTACCATGCCACTCCCCAATCAAAAACACTTCAGTGGCTCCCCACTGCTTCTAAGATAAATTTTTAAAATTCTCTGTTTGGCATCTATAGATCATTTGGCTCCAATGACTTTTCAAATTTATTTCATAATCTCTCTTATTTTGTTAAAACCACATTAGTCAACCTGTAATTCTGGGTACCCAACATTCCATCTTCTTGTCTCTTTTGTAAAAGCCTCTCTTCCTACCTTCCAAATTTTCTAGTCTAAAATTATTGTCTTTCTTCACTCTGCTTTTTGGAATCTTTAGCTCCATGCAGGTTTCAATTCAAGTGATACCACCTCTCAGTGACAGATAGAGAGATGCAGAGAATACAGGATTTTTTTTTTATCCATTGTGCTATTTCAAAAGTAATTGATTTGGGTCAGCTAGGTGGCCCTGAAGTCAGGAGGACCTGAGTTCAACCTGGCCACAGACACTTGAAACTTCCTATCTATGTGACCCTGGGCAAGTCACTTAACCCCAATTGCCTCAGGGAAGAAAGAAAGAAACAAAGAAACAAAGAAAAAAAGAAAGAAAAGAAAAGAAATTGATTTGACTTGGTAGGAAAAATATAATAACAGATTGTAGTATACTACCAATGCTGACTGTGCAAAATATATCAGTATGGCCATAAATAGAAAAAAAAATTCTCATGGGTCAGTCTTTTCATGAGTCAGGGATAACCAATGGATAGAATAATAGATAGAATAGATAGAATGGATAGAATGAATGCCGTAAATGAGAAATATTAAAAGGAACCAGAGAAAAGCTTTCAGGGCATTGGATGAATTCTTAATTGAGGACTACTTAAAGTAATATATGAATTCTATCTGTGTCATGGGAAAATTCATCTTCTGCTTTAATGTCATTGAATAAGATGTTTTTTAGAGATTTGAATGCTCCCTTGTTCTACTCTTCCCTCTTGGAATTCCTACCTTTCTTTAAGGTTAAATTCAAGTTTCACATTTAAAGAACAATTAACTCCAGTGCTATATAAACTATTTGAAAAAATAGGGATTGAAGTAGTCTTACCAAATTCCTTTTATGACACAGACATGGTACTGATTCCTAAACCAGGTAGGTTGAAAACAGAGAAAGAAAATTATAGACCAATCTTCCTAATGAATATTGATGCTAAAATCTTTTTTTCTTCTTTTTCTTAAATTATAACTTTTTATTGACAGTACATATACATGGGTAATTTTTTACAAAATTATCCCTTGCATTCACTTCTGTTCTGACTTTTCTCTTCCCTCCCTCCACTACCTCCATATGAATTTTGTTGTTATTTTTTTCTACACCATTAAAATAGTTTCTTGGGAGTCTGATTGGTATAGTACTAAATAAATAGATTAGTTTAGGGAGTATTGTCATCTTTATTATATTTGCTCAGCCTATCCAAGAGCACTTAATATTTTTCCATTTATTTAAATCTGACTTTATTTGTGTGGAAAGTGTTTTTTTTTTTGTAATTTTGCTCATATAAGATGCTAAAATCTTAAACAAAATATTAGCAAAACTATTACAGAAAATTATCCCTGGCATAATACACTATGACCAAGTAGGATTTATACCAGGAATGCAGAGTTGATTCAATATTAGGACAACTATTAGCATAATTGACTATATCAATATCCAAATTAACAAAACCATATGATCATCTCAATAGATGCAGAAAAAGCATTTGATAAAACCCAACATCCATTCCTAATAAAAAAAAATTGAGAATATAGGAATAAATGGACTTTTCCTTAAAATAGTCAGGAGCATCTATTTAAAACTGTCAGTAAACATCATATGTAAGGGGATAAACTGGAACCATTCCCAGTAAGATCAGGAGTGAAACAAGGTTGCCCACAATCACCATTATTATTCAATATTGTTTTAGAAATGCTAGCCTCAGCAATAAGAGTTGAGAAAAAGGTTAAAGGAATTAAAGAAGGTAATGAGGAAACCAAATTATTACTCTTTGCAGATGATATGATGGTATACTTAGAGAACCCCAGAGATTGTACTAAAAAGCTATTAGAAATAATTCACAACTTTAGCAAAGTTGCAGGATACAAAATAAATCCCCATAAATCCTCAGCATTTTTATACATCACTAACAAAATCCAACAGCAAGAGATATAAAGAGAAATTCCATTAAAAATAACTGTGGGTAGCATAAAATATTTGGGAATCTATCTACCAAAGGAAAGTCAGGAATTATATGAGCAAAATTACAAAACGCTTTCTACACAAATAAAGTCAGATTTAAATAATTGAAAAAATATTAAGTGCTCTGGATAGGGCGAGTGAATATAATAAGGATGACAATACTACATAGACTAATTATTTATTTAATGCTATACCAATCAGACTCCCAAGAAACTATTTTAACAATGTAGAAAAAAATAACAACAGAGTTCACATGGAAGAACAAAAGATCAAGAATTTCAAGGGATCTAATGAAAAAAAAAATCAAATGAAGGCAGCCTAGCTGTATCTGGTCTAAAACTATATTATAAAGCAGCAGTCACCAAAACCATTTGGTATTGGCTAAGAAATAGATTAATTGATCAGTGGAATAGGTTAGTTTCACAGGACAAAATAGTCAATAACTATAGCAATCTAGTGTTTGACAAACCCAAAGATCCCAACTTTTGGGATAAGAATTCATTATTTGACAAAAACTGCTGGGAAAACTGGAAATTAGTACGGCAGAAACTAGGCATGGACCCACACTTAACACTGTACACCAAGATAAGATCAAAATGAGTCCATGATTTAGGCATAAAGAATGAGATTATAAATAAATTAGAGGAATATAGGATAGTTTACCTCTCAGACTTGTGGAGGAGGAAGGAATTTGTGACCAAAGAAGAACTAGAGATCATTATTGATCACAAAATAAAAAAAAATTTATTATATCAAATTAAAAAGCCTTTGTACAAACAAAACTAATGCAAACAAGATTAGAAGGGAAGCAATAAACTGGAAAAACATTTTTACATTCAAAGTTTCTGATAAAGGCTTCATTTCCAAAATATATAGAGAATTGACTCTAATTTATAAAAAATCAATCCATTCTCCAATTGACAAATGGTCAAAGGATATGAACAGACAATTTTCAGATGATGAAATTGAAACTATTTTTACTCATATGAAAGGTTCCAAATCACTATTGATCAGAGAAATGCAAATTAAGACAACTCTGAGATACCACTGCACACCTGTCAGATTGGCTAAGATGACAGGAAAACATAATGATGAATGTTAGAGGAGATGTGGGAAAACTGGGACACTGATGCATTGTTGGTGGAGTTGTGAACAAATCCAACCATTCTGGAGAGCAATTTGGAATTATGTCCAAAAAGCTGTCAAACCGTGCATACCCTTTGATCCAGCAGTGTTACTACTGGGCTTATATCCTAAAGAGATACTAAAGAAGGGAAAAGGACCTGTATGTGCCAAAATGTTTGTGGCAGCCCTTTTTGTGGTGGCTAGAAAATGGAAAATGAATGGATGTCCATCAATTGGAGAATGAATGGGTAAATTGTGGTATATGAATTGAATGAACATGAATATGAATATTATTGTTCTGTAAAAAATGACCATCAGGATGAATACAGAGAGGCTTGGAAAGACTTATGTGAACTGATGCTGAGTGAAATGAGCAGAACCAGGAGATCATTATATACTTCAACAACAATAATGTCTGAGGATGTATTCTGATGGAAGTGGATATCTTCGACAAAGAGAAGATCTAATTCAGTCCCAATTGATCAATGATGGCCAGAATCAACTACAGCCAGAGAAGGAACATGGGGAAATGAATGTGGACTACTTGCATTTTTGTTTTTCTTCCCAGGTTATTTTTACCTTCTGAATCCAATTCTTCTTGTGCAACAAGATAACTGTATGGTTCTGCACACATATATTGTATCTAGGATATACTACAGCATATTTAGCATGTATAAGACTGCCTGGCATCTAGAGGAGGGGGTGGAAGTGGGGAAGGGAAAAGTCAGAACAGAAGTGAGTACGAAAGGGATGATGTTGTAAAAAATTACTCATGCATATGTTCTGTCAATAAAAGGTTATAATTAAATTAAATAATTTTATATTAATTTTACATATATTAAATAATTAAATAATTATAATTAAAAAAATAAAATAAATGCCATTCCTATATCCCAAAGAGATCTTAAAGGAGGGAAAGGGACCCACATGTGCAAAAATGTTTGTGGCAGCCCTTTTTATAGTGGCAAGAAATTGGAAACAGTGGATGCCTATCGAGTGGAGAATGAATAAATTATGGTATATGAAAAAAAAAATTCAAGTTTCACCTCTTAAATTAGGCCTATCCTGATTTGATTGGTCCACTTTTTAGTGTCCTCTGTCAACTGCTGTCTTTCTCTTGAATATAATCTTATATTAACATTTGTTAAGCTTCCAACAGAATAAAACTCCAGCAAGGTGAGCCTTTGTTTCTATATCCTCAGGGTAGGCAAAATTATCTGTCATAAAATTGAAATTTAATAAATATTTATTTAAAAATATTATAGCAGCTCTTTTTGTGGTGACTTTTGTGGTGACCAAGAATTGGAAATCAAAAGAATGCCCATCAATTGAGAAACGGCTAAACAAGCTGTAGTATAGAACTGGGATGGAATATTAATGTGCTACAATACATGGTAAGTAAGATGATTTCAAAAAAAAATATGGAAAGACTTAGATGAACTGATGCAAAGTGAAGAGAGTAGAACCAGGAGAATGTTGTACACAGTAAGAATGATATTGTAAGATGAAGAACTATGAATGATTTAGCTATTTTCAAGCAATTTAGTGATCCAAGACAATCCCAAAGGACTCATGATAACTCAGCTATACTCCAGAGAAAGAAATGCTGCTGAATGAATTCAGACTGAAGCATGATATTTTCCTCTTTATCTCTTTCTTTCCTTGTTCCTTCTCTCCCTTCTTTCTTTCTTTTTCCCCCCAAAGTCTCCTTTTCCACAATGTGGAAATGTTTTGCATGATTGTATAAGCTATATTGGATTGTTTACCATCTCAGGGAAGGCAAGAAGCAGGAAGAAAGGGATAAAATTTGGAACTCAAAAGAATAAAAAAAGTTAAAAATTGTTTTAACATATAATTGGGAAAAATTAAAGTCTTATATAAAGTAAAATATTTGTTTAATTGAAGTGAATTGGAAGGAAATACTTATGAATAATAGATCAAAGACACACATGATCTTAAACTTTCCTAGTCAGAAACAAAGAGATTCAATCTGATATGTTTTCCAATTAAATAACAATAATTAATCTTTAGTGAGGAACTTGAGACTTTTCCAAAACAACTCAAATAACATATGTGATTTTAAAGAGTAATTTAATACCATTTTGGAAATGGCAGTTTCTAAAGGATCTCTTGAATAGAAAAAAAAATGTTCATTATGCTCGACATTTCAGATATTTGCTTGATGGAAGTGCGCATTTATAGCCTGAACAAGGATGATGCCAATAAATGCATTTTTTAAAAAATTAAATCTTAAAACCTGGTTTCTTGTAAATTCAGTTCAAATCTTGGCAAACTGCTCTGTCTTCAGTTGATGGATAGTATAAAATTCCTATTATTTTAACCAAAATCATATGACTTGTCTTTCTTCTACCTCTATTCAGCAGACACTAGGTATCCAATTCTAGTTCAGGCTGAAAAATCTATCCATTAATACAAGTAATGCCCCTTTCATAAGATGGCTTTTAACAGTAAAAAATCTCAATTTGAAAAAAAAAATTCTTCCCTTTCCTTTTCACTCCAACTAAAAGAAGCACCGTGGTTTTTTCACTTTGTTCTGCTCTGCCAAGTGAAAAATGGGTATGGGGTTGGTAAGGCCACAGGTCACAGAAGCATATGAAATGGCTCTTCAGAAGCTATTTCTCAGCTTCCTGCTTCATACATCTGCAACTTGAGTGTAAAGAGATGGTAGCAAAAAAGGTACATGGAGTATCAAAGGAGTGAAGGAAAGTAGCATCAAACTAACAGGAACCTACCTCATTGTTTGTCATGCTTTATCTTTAGATTAGAACTTTTAAAGTTTCTAACAGAGTGAAAGGGACAGAGATTGGGGGGGGGGGCAGAAGGGAGAGGGAGGGAAAAAAGAGACAGAGAAAAAGAAACAGAGAGAAAGACAGAAATACACAGGCAGGCAGAACCTGCCTCATTGCCTGTCAAGCTTCATCTTCTAAGTTTGACTAGAACACTTTTAAAATTTCTAACAGAGAGAAAGAGACAAAAAAGAGAGAAAGAGACAGAGAGAGAGAAACAGAGACAGGGAGAGACACAGAGACAGAAAGAGAGAGAAGAAGAAGAGAGAGAGAGAAGAGAGAAAAATGAAAGAGAGAGAAAAGACAGAAGAGAGAGGAAAGAGGGAGAGGAGACAGAGAGGAGAGAGAGAGAGAGAGAGAGAGAGAGAGAGAGAGAGAGAGAGAGAGAGAGAGAAACAGAGGGAGAAGGGCAAGAAAGAGAGAATTTGCCAGAGCAAGCTAATGGACTATGCTCATCAGTTATGTTATTTGTCAATGGATAAAATATATTATTCTAGATTGGACTGAACCTAGTCTAGTTTATTGATTTACATTTTGTGGATGTTTGATATAATGTAGAAATTCACTATTTCAATCTTAGTTGGCAACTAGTCTATAACTTAATCTTTGAGAATTTCTAGGGATGCTAAATAATTTGTCCAAGGACACAGTATTATGAATATGTACCAAAGGTAGGACTTGAATTCAGGACTTGGTAACTCCAAAGCCAACTTTCCATCTACTATATCATATTACTTCTAGTGTTTTAAGCAACAAAAAATACAAGCACATTTTCTATTATTAATTGTGACTATAGAATAAGAATCTTTTATATTTTAACAACTATAGAATGATTATTCCTAGATTGTTTATTTAAGAGGTAGAGTGTTTGAAATTTGCCTAAAATAAAAATTAACCTTTGTTAATACTCACTGATGACAAATTCAACACTTTGAGGGGTGGAGAACTACAAATAAAGCCATTTTAGCTAAACCACAGAACTATATTTTCATTATGGATTAGATTGTTTTAAAGTAATGGCATCAGTAGGAAGCTGCAGTCAATGGACATTTGGCATAATAGCTTCTGGGACATGACTGCGCTGAGATTGATAGCTTTTCTAGCCTATGAAGGAAAGCTAACTTTGAAAGTTGATGTCACTCCTGTATTTGGTGATCAACAACCTAAAATATTGAAAGGGCATTGCTTATGACAGTCTCATTTTAGTAGGTCTTAGAACTTTCACAAATAGGTCAAACATGAAAGGCAGAGTGATTTTGTCCTGCAATCTCTACATATTGGGACTAGATCTGTTATTTTATCAAGTGTAAGGAGCCCTTAGGGGTAAAAACTCTAAATTGAAATTTCATCTGAGTTTTCAGCTGAATCAAAATATCAAATCAGCTGTAACTTAATCTTAAGAAAGCTGCCTGGGGAACTGAAAGGAAAAGTTATTTTCCCAAAGAGCTGGGTTTCATAATTATTTAATCAGTTTTATAACACATGCAACACAGCATTAGTTCAAAGTAGTTGGGAGTTAGAGGGTTTTGGAAGCTAAATGGAAAAAGAAAAGCAAGTGGTTTCTTGGTCTTCACACCAGCCCTTTTCTCTTTCTATGTCTTTCAACTAAAGATGTTTTTCCTTGGTTAGATCTGGAATCCATCCTTATGACAGGTATCAGCTTCAGGCTGTTTTCAAAATGGATTGATTATAAATCCTAAATAAATAAACTGTTAACTAAAATGAACAAAGTAATAAAGTTTTCAGGCATTTCTCAGAACTTTGAATCTCAAGAAAAGAAAATGCTTCTCTTGACTTTTGTCTGTAGGCAAGATTGTGATGATTTTTATTTTCTTTTTATAGCTCTTGGAGTTCTCACCCCCTTACTTATCTTCAATTTCACAATGCTGGGGGGTAGGGAGGGGGAAGAGCAGTGTTGGTGGCCAAAATAGCTAATCAAGGAATATTTTCAGCTTACAGTATGAATGGCTATAGGTGTTAGGGAATTTCTCCTTTTCCTCTCTCTCTCTCTCCCTCTCATCACTCTATTTCCCCTTCCTTTCTTTCCTTCTTTCTCCCCTTTCCCTCCTCTCTCTCTCTCTTCTCTCCTCTCATTTTCTTTCTCCATCTCCCTCTCTTCTTGTTTAATATCTTTATTAAGTATTAAAGTATTAATATCTTTAGATTTGAATTTTCAGAGGGCCAAAACCCTCTATTAAGGAATTCTAGTGCTTATGCAAGTATATTAGGACCAAAGAAGGATTCTTTCAGGAGTGGTTCACATTAGTCCAACTAATCTTGTTGTAAGAGTAAACAAGGCTGTTCTGGCTGATAGCTGCATAAATACCTAACCCTAAGAGGAAAAATCTATTCAGAAAGGAGAACAACAACCAAAAAGAGAGATGAAATAGCTTTAAAATAAGGAAACTTGGGGGCAGCTAGTTGGTATAGTGAATAGAGCACCAGCCCTGAAGTCAGGAGGATCTGGGTTCAAATTTGACCACAGTCACTTAACACCTCCTGGCTGTGTGACCCTGGGCAAGTCACTTAACCCCAATTCCACGGTGAAGGGAGGGGGAGGAAAATTGCCTTTAGGAAATAACTGTCAGTCATAAAATGCAAACTATTTCAATGATTGGACTGATTTTCTTAAAAAGTGAAGTAATCTGAAAAAGTTAAATACTATGTGTTACCACTGAACTGATTAATTTTATTTCAATCAACTGAATTTTCATTCTTATAATTAAAATTTTTGCTTCATAAAATGAATTCTCTCAAATAATTTTGTAACATCAGCTTCAATAACTTCTTTCACAGACTGTAGATATTGTTAGTAATATTGGAAGTTTAACTCTTTTTGGGGGGGAGGGGCAAATCTGAGGGGACAAAGAATTTAATTATGGCTTTTGAAGAAATGTAACTGTCATGATTGAAAAGAGAACAGAGGTTTCTTCAGGATTGAGTTCTTATTTGCTGAGAGAAGAGGGTTTAAACTTTATCTTTTCTGGAAACATAAAAGAAACATTCTAAAGAAAAGGCATTAATTGGCATTTGGAGAAACCTGAATGGTGGGGTGGTGTTTTCAGCAGCTGTAATAAAGACCAAAGGTGATTTAGGCTGTGTTCTTTCTCATAGGTGACAGGTAAATAATTATTTATGTATTTTTAATATTCTATTTATAATAAGGCAAAAACTTACAATCTTCATGATCCCATTTGGGTTTATTGACCCCAATACGGCAGGGAGGGTTTGTAATTCCTTCTTCAACTCATTTTACAGATGGGGAAATTGAGATAAACAAGGTTACATGACTTCCCCAGCATCATGTAGCTAGTAAGTTCTGAAGCCAGATTTGAACTTATGAAAATGAACCTTCCTGACTTTAGAATGGTACTCTATCCATCAAGCCACCAAACTGCCTCACGTAAAATAGATACACATATACATAAGTGTGTGCATAAATATAGACATATGTGTGTATATATGTATGCATCTGTGTACACATATATTTTATATATAATATCAAAAGAGAAACAAACATGAATAGGGCAAAAGTTTCTCCATTTTGTTAAATAAATGATAATAAATTGGTATGGGAGCTCAGAGCTAATTGTTTAATCAATTAGAAAAATGTTGTAATTGTAGTAATTAATATGAAAATATCAAAAAATACCTCTTTAATTACCTGGGGACTCAGATGGGAATGATTAAAGAAAATATTCCTTAGCAAGCAGCAAGAGGTGATAATCCTAAAAAAAAAGCAACACATGTAATGGTTGACCCTAAAACCCTTACTAGAATTGTTCTAAATATCAGTGCTACTATTTTGTGCTTAGAATGTCTTATAAGAAATCAGACTATGAATATAGTTTTCCTGATTATAAATTTCATTTAAGTAATTATATCTTGAAGTTAATCAGAATGAATTCTGACAAAAATGTTCTATCATCAATTAAATAATACACTTCAATAAATCTATGATCTTATTGATATGAATTCCTACAATTTAGATCACACTGCATGACCATTTATCCTAAATGATACTTCTCTACAACCTTTTGCAAACTCTCCATAGAAAGTCCAATCAACATAGTGGGGCCATTTTGCCATATATTTTCTGGTATGATACTGGTACTAATAAAGCTGTTCCTCCTCCAGTTATTCCTACTTTTTGCCATATCTTTTCAACCATATCTCTCATGACATCTTTTATGCTATTTATTGCAGAATATATAAGTAGAACATTTATTTAATAATATTACTATCATGATAAAGAAAAGTTATTGAACATACTCTTAATGAAAATTTTTTGCAGCTGTTTGTAAATAAATACCTATAATTATAGATTTTCTACCATAACTGAGGAGAAGCCAACAAATTCTAAAGTAAAGATGATTATATATATGTATATATATTTATCATATATGTAAAATGTAGATGCTTATATATACACACACACACACACGGTGCTTTTGTGTAAATATTTAGCAAAAATAGATGAAATTCTTCAATTTACCAATCTGCTCCATAATCATCACAAATTATATAACTGCATTTCTTTCTATCATCATATAGAAATACAGGCTGTTTTAATTTAGTTTAAAAATACTAATGTAAAGACTGGAGACAATTTGGGCCAACTCTTTCCAAAGACCAGCTATTTTTAATTTTCCAATGCAATCAGATTCCCCAAAGAATATGTTCTTAAATTTTCTATAGATAGACATATCTTCTATCTCTAACAACAAACAATGACTGAACAACACAAAGCCTCCAACAGTAGAATGAATTTGAAGTCAGAGCATTTCTGTTAGTCTCAACTCTGACATTTAGTACCTGTGTTATATGGATGATTCATTAAATCTCTCTGGGCCATAGTTTCTTCTATTAAATGAGATGGCTGGATTAGATGATCTCTAAAGTGCCTTCCAGCTGTAAATCCATGATCCATCTAAACACACCATGCTATGATGGCCAATAATGTTGAAAACCTGAGGCTGAATTTGTACTTTTATCCTACTTTTAAAAAGGAAATGGTTTTATTTGTTATAACATTCATCAAAAATATTACCACCTTTTAGTCAGACTCCATCTGCAGGGCACAATCAAATTGAATTAATCTCTTTAATAGCTGCAGAATCATTCCCATACTAACCATAAATCCAAGAGTATATTTTTCTAAATTATTTGAAAATGATATATTTTTATTAAGGGCAGCTAGGTGGCGCAGCTGATAAAGTGTCAGACCTTCCAGTAAGGCTGACTCATCTCCCTAAGTTCAAATACAGTCTCAGACACTTATCAGCTGTGTGATCCTGGGCAACTCACTTAACTCTGTCTGCCTTAGTTCCTCACTGTAAAATGATAAATGGCAAATCACTCCAGTGTTTTTGCCAAGAAAACTCCAAATGTAGTTTTCAAAAGCTGGATATGACTGAAATGTCTTCCTGAGTTCAAACACAATATTAGAAATGTGATTCTGGGCAACTCACTTAACCCTGTTTGCTTCAGTTCCTCATTTGTAAAATGATCTTCAGAAGGAGACGGCAAATCACTACAATATCTTTGCCAAGAAAACTTCAAATATGATCACAAACAGTTGGGCATGACTGAAATGACTGAATAATAACAATACATATTTTCATTAATTGATATTTGTATGATGAATATTGGTATGTATGTACATGTGTGTGCATATATACATGAGAATATGTAATTTTTTTAAGATTGGAATTTGGGAGCTCAGACTCGATTTCATTGTTAAGACTGAGACTATGTTTTGCTTGATTTTTAGGATATACAAGATTGTATACCTATGATGTAAGTACAGTACACATACACATACACATATAGATATTTTAAACAGAGGCAAGAAATGTGATTCATTGATATAAGCCTTTGACAGCTTTGAAAAAAGGCTTGATAAGACTTGGCAAATATTGGATATGGGGACTGAGAGTGAGAGGGGAGCTGAAGCAATGAATAAGAAGAATAGCCTGAACAAGAATAAAATGTAATTAGGAAATATTTAATTAAATACATGAAATAGAACTTAGGTAACATTCTTAAGTCAATATGCAGACCATAGGAATCTTGATATATGGTTCAATGGCCTCAGTTTCAATTGAGAGGAATCTGATTTAGGCCTTTAGAAAAAGGGGATTTTAGAAAGGTAGAGAAGGGTGAAGACTATTTCTTTCCCCACACATACTTTGATAGTATTTGATTTCTTTTAACTACATGTAAAATAGTTTTCAACATCTCAGTTTTATTAGACTTTGATCCCCTATCTCTCCTCCCCTCCCCAATAGAGTAAGCAATTCAATATAGGTTATACATGTATAATCATATGAATCATATTTCAAGTAGAATTTCCTGCTGAGTAAAGTTTTATATGAATTTGAATAAGCAAATGAAGGTTCTATTTTCCAAGAGTTTAAGATTAAAATTCATAAAAACACCCAAAAGAGGGTGGTAAGCCCTTCTTCATGGCAAGAGACTAAATGAAATGTGTATAGATTCTTCTGACCCAAGAATTACTGTGTATTGACCATAATTAATAATAATAATGGGTGTTTTATTGCCCTTTTATTTAATTATACACTGATTGAAACTGTCTACATTACCATATATGAACTAGAGTTTTACAACCCATCTCCCATTAATTCAGTTATCCCAGTATCAATGGGAAATTGCCATGTAATAGATAGCTTTTGTATTCCAAGGTAAAAACAAGGAGCTCCAATTTGGGGGGAAAAAAGGATTCAAATTGGGGATATTTACTTTTCAAGTTCCAAAAGAAGTGTCTTTGATGCAAAATCTCTAGAAAAAAGAAGAATTTGAAAAAAACTCATTTCTTTTGATAATGCATACTTCCCATTTACATTTAAATGAATCTTCTTTGAAATACATCCATTACATGTTACTTGAAACTATTAAAATATTCTAAGGAGAGCTAGACTTATTTTCCAAAACCCCTGATTGCTGGCTTTGATCATTGATAAGAACTAATGCCATACATCTTAAGAGTATTTTCAGATATGTAATATACCCTCTACCTATTTAATTTGACTACTGCATTAAGCATATTATAGGTAAGAGCCAGCTGTTTGTGGAGCATGGTGAAGTATGAGACATTCCTTCTCTGCAGTCCATAGATTGGCATCAGATATCCACATAAAGCAAAAAGCACCATTCATTTTTACTGTTATTCTAGCTGAGTATCTCTGATTTCTGGCAATTTCTAATCTGCTAATTGGTTTTGTCCTCGTTAGGGTCTACAAAAGCAGCCTGTGTAGTGAGCTACACAAAGACAGCAGCTGTTCCTATAACGTTATTATGCACAGTTACACTTCCTGGATAGATAGCCTAGATTTATGCCTCTGGTCCAATCTGTCATCTTATTTCAAAATTACTTTTTAAATTTGTGATACGAGTAAATCATGAATGATGAAGTCAAGCAGGGAACTTCATAACATTTACTTTAGAGATGAAATATTCTATTCTATAATTTAGATGGTTGTGTATGTATATGTATGTGTGTGTGTTGTACACATGAATGGATTTTTAAAAGCTAGTTTCTTTCTTGCACCTGTTCAAATAGATGGAGGGTCATTATCTCAGGTGATATGTCTGCAAAGAGCTAAAGTGTAAAAGAGGCTTTATAATAGTAATGAAACACTCCAGAAGCTAATCTGGTGCACAGCAGCTAATTCACACTTTATGGTGGGTTTCCCTTATCAGTAGAACCACATTTCTCAATTTTTTTTTCACTACTAGCTTTATCCTATTAAGCCCAGAAGAAGGAGTGAGTCTTCAGACATGGCTTAGTGAGGATGGATGTGATTAGTACTTACTCCCTGATGGCTGTCTGAAGTTAGATGTTCTGGCTGTGTTCTGTCTCCCGACTGTAGGAATGCTTTAAAAGAAAAAAGAGAGAAAGAAAATGAGTGAAAAGGATGAAAAAAAGGTAAGAGGTCATCAAGGAGATGAGCCAGGATAGGAAGGGTGAAAAGAACTAAGGAGAAAGGAATAAAAAGGGATGTAAAGCTAAATCTGTCTTTAGCCCTGGCTCTCTCTGGTTCAGAGGTGGCTTAAAGAAACTCCCTTGTCAATTGCTTTATATCTACTAGAAGGTATACCAGCTTCATCTTTCTTCCCATGACCGGTGCCACACTGCCAGTGCCTAATTACAATCTTAGGAGTAAAGGTACTTATTTTACACATCATGGGAAAATCAGAAAAAATTATGAAGTTTACATTTCCCACAGGTAAAATAATAGCATTGGATATTTTCAGAGGACTGAAAAGCTTCTGGTTAACTATTGCTATTTTTCTTTGAATGTATATCTTAAGAAGAAGATCATTGGTTCATTACAAAATTTTACAGAAAGGATCTCATCTTTTTTTTTTTTTTAATTTATAAATTCCAAAAATGGAAGAAAACTACTTGTTCCCCACACAATGTCTTCTCAAAAGAAAATATATGGACATGTTTTTATCTTCTCAGTCTATATGTGAGATGAACTTGGTTAGTTTTACATAAGCTTTTTGTCAGAATGTTTTGCCTTTTAATTTACACTTCTTCATTCAAAACCCATAGTGTCTTTCTTTGTATAGGCACTAAATGGGGGTTGTTTCCATCTTTGTATTCAACAATGCTACCAAAATGAAAATCTACTTTTCATTGTGCTTAGAATTCTGAACTGGAAGGGCTCTGAAGCCAAAGCCAATGCAAAGAAAATTTAAGGATAATAGCATCCCTCTGAATAATACCATGAACTTAAAATATACTTTCCTTATTATATGATATTTTGTTGAAATTCTTATGAGTTTTTACTCATTTTTTTAACCTATGATTTCATCAGAGTGTAAACACTCTTGATGTGAAAACTGCCTTCCACTGATGGAGATTGACAACTGATCTAAAACTTAAATCATAGAGAATTGTTTGGGGACATTTCAAGGTTAAATAATTTGCACATGATAACAAAACCAATCCATATCAGAGGCAGTTCATTAACTTTGGTCTTCCTAAAGCTAAGACCAGTCCCTAATCTACAATAATTTACAATGATGATTTCTTCATAGTCATATATCTATATCTTACAATTAAAACTCGGCTCATGTGAACTCCAAGACTAGCTTTCTTACCATCACACTGTAATGCTTCTGGCTGATTAATATTTTGCCATTAAGGTTACAAAAGGATATCAGCATGAAATGATAAGACAATGCTTTTTAGTATTTCTGGAAATGTGTATATATTGGTACTTTGTAGAGCAATCAATCAACAAGCATTAATTACCTACAACATGTCACACACTATGCTAGATGTTAATATAAATAATTTCATAAATAGTCCCAACTTGAAAGACAACACGATGAAGAAGACAGCAAGATTATATGGAGATTAAATATAAGTATCTATGGAATAAAAATATGCAAGATAATAGAAAGCAATAGAAAGTACTTAAATACAATGTAATCTGGGAAGGGAGGATATTGGCAATTGGAAGATTAAGAAGGGCTGCTCATTGCAGGAGACAGGGCTTCTATGAAGTAAAATTAAAAGTGAGGACATTGAAAACATGTGAAATGGCCAGTACAAAGTCATGAAAGTGGGAGATATTGTGTCATGTGTGAAGAAAAAAGGAGAACGTTAATTCAGCTGGACTGTAGTGTTGGGAAGATGCATAACTTTCAATGGTCTGGAAAGATAGCATGGGATCATACTGTGAATGACTTTAAAAGATAAAGGGGAGTCCAAATGCTAATTATTAATAGTATTAGTTGAAAGTAAGGGCAAATATAAATTTTCTTTAAATTCTGATTTTTAAAATAAAGTAAAGAAATTTGTATTACATATCTGCTAAGTGCTGAGTATCCTTCTAGGTATTAGACAACAAGTTGCTGGCAACAGATAGAGATACATGGAAATTTAAATATGAATAAACCAATTTTTTCTTAGAGATGCAAAACAAAGGATCTCAACAACAACAAAAGAACTCCAAACAATGATGTTAAATATTATTGATTCACTGACCTTTTATACATTATAACCAAAAAAGAGAGTAGATATGAGGTCTAGTGAGATGGTTTTCTTCTGTTTCTTCTTACATAAACTCAACATAACCACACTTATACTAGTTACCAATCCCTTATAGAGTTTTTATCTAAGTATCTGGTCAGATGATATGAAGAGTATCTTATATTTGTAAAATGCTACATAAATATGAACTGAGAGAGTAAGGTTCTAGTTTTCAATTGCTTAATACTTACCTTTTTGGACATTTCAAAGGCTATGACAATGATGATGAAGATGATGAAAAATTATAATAGAAGTTTACCATTAAGCTTATTCATCCCTTTGACATATCTCCCAGAAATAAGTCTATGTTCAAACCTAGTATGGGAAACCTGACATCTTTCAATCACCTTAAAAGCAACTGGTGACAACTTAGGTGGCTCGGTGATTGGAACATTGGGCTTGGAGTCAAAAAGATTTGAGTTTAAATCCTTACTCCAATACTTAATTGTTTGACTATGGCAAGGTATTTAAACTCTCAGGTTTCAGTTTCTTTATTCATAAAATAAAATAGTTGGACTTTATAGCCTCGAAAGTCCCTTCTAGTCAAAAATCACAGGATCTCACAACGATCAGTCCTGTCCTTGGTAAACTAAGTGCAAGTTAAAATTCATACCCTTATACTTTGAATGAGTGGCCATAATTGATTTATTTGGACCTTGCAGTGAGGAGATGTGCTTGCAGAAGGACAACTAGCCAGAGTCTTTGGAATTAAAGGTAGGAGAGCACAGCTCTTTTTATATAGTACAGCGGTATCTTTTCCTGGTCTCTGGTTTATTCTTGTCCTCTGGAGAATCATAACATCTTGGGTTTTATATATTTATTAATTAAAGACAAGTACTATTCTTGGTACCTTTTCTCTGACATGGGGAAATTTTACATAGGAAATAATGTTCTACTGTCTCAAATAGAAGAAACTGTGGACTAAAGTGTGATTCAATAATTTAGACCTAAGATGAACTTTAGAGGCATTGGGGTCCAACCTCCTTTTACAGATGAGGAAAAAAATTAAGTAATTTGCCAAAAGTTACATAGCTAGTAAGTGTTTGAAGTGAAATTTGTACTCAAGCCTGGCTGAATCCAAGTTTATATCCCTATCTACTTGACCATACTGTCTCAAAAAGATGTTTGTTTGTTTGTTTTTTCCTCTTGCACTGGAGATTTAAATTTGGTGAATGAGAGAACTGAACAAGTTTTGAATTGGAAAAAAAAATGAATAGAGTGCCTCTACTTCAGAGATGTGATCAGCTTCACTTTCAGTTAGAGCCATCCAGGGAAGGGAAGGAACCCAATATTTATTAAGTACCTATTATGTGCTAGGCAGTGTGATATATATATATATATATATATATATATATATATATATATACTTATAAGTATAAATATCTCATTTAATCCTCACAAAAACCCTGTAAGATAGGAACTAGTACCATCTGCTTTTTACAATTGAGAAAACTAGGACAGAGAGATGTCACATTTAATAAATATCCAAAGCTGGCTTTAAACTCAAATCATTTTGATTTTAAGTCCAGTACAGGAACTCATCATCTAACTGTTAGATTATTTAAATATCTTGCTGGTGGGTGTGCCTGCCTCAAGTCTCTTCCCAATCCAATCCATCCTCCATTTGACTGGATTTTTCTAAAATATACATTCAACCAAGTCATACTCCTAACCCAATAGATTCCCCTGGCTCCCTCAAGAACAAATGCAAAATGTTCTGTTTGACATTCAAAGTCCTTTACAATCAACCTCCTTACTACTTTTCTAGTTTTCTTAAAATGCATTCCCTGCTTCATATATATTTATATGCTTGTTGTCCTACTAATTAGACTATAAGTTCCCTGAGAGCAGTGGGCTATCTTTTGCCTTTTTTTTATTCCTAGCCCTTAGCACAGTGTCTCACATACATAATGGATACTTGATGTTTATTGATTTATTTCCATTCTGCCTTCTCAAATAATAACAGGCAGAGACTGGAGTATGGCTAGGATTTAATTAACAGTCCAGATCCCAGAGAGCCACCTCTGTCCTGGAGGTTTAGTTGAGACCTGCCTGAAGATCAAGTGAAAGGCAGATCTCATTATAGTGAATTTCCTTTCTTGATCCACCAACTCATGTAGGCAATTGAAGGACCTGTCTTGCTTGCCTTTCTCTCTGAATGAGAAATTAAATGTCAATTTTAAAGTCTTCTTTTCCCTTAAAGTTAGTTTATAAGCTTGGTTTAAAATAATACAGTATAGCCTAAAAATAAAACAAAAAACCTATTCATACCTGTTTTGATTTATTGCTTCATTTCTGTGAATGGGGAGTTTCATCAGAGAGGAACAATGGCTAATATGTTTATGCATATATATATGTGTTTGGGTATATAGATAATACATGTATATTTATATATGTATATACGTATATGTATGTATATATGTATATAGAGAGGAGGGAGGAAAAGAAAGGGGGAAAATTGAGACAGGGAGTAAAAGAGAAGAAGAGGGAAAGGAGGACAGGGAGAGAAAATGAGAGAAAGAGGGAGAAAGGGAGGAAGAAAGAGAAAGATAGAGAAATAATATAGTTTTTGAGCTTCTGATTTGTCTGAATTCCTGGGATAGAAAGCTCTCTGTACCACCTCTCCCAACTTTCCCTTAAAGCATCATGAACCATAAAGAAAATCTCACTGACTGATATTTTGCCTAAGCTTCACAAAAGATGGTAAAGACAAAAAGATTGTATCCTTTTTCTCCCTGAAGTTAAAGGAAATACATGCAAATAAATAAAAAATAAATTTGGAAAAAAAACTCATAGCAGCACAACTATTTGTTAGGACTAGGTTACAATTTCTGGCCAATGTCCCCTTTCAAATGGGTTAAAACAAACAAAACTCTGGTGGAGCACAGAGCAAAGAAAAAGATCATTGAAAAGGGAAAAGATTGGAAGCAGAAAAACCACTTAGGAATCTTTTACCATTATCCAAGGGAGAGGGTCTAAATTTGAGTAGAGGCTGAGTCCAGAAAAGAATAATAGATAAATATAAAAGGAGTTTTCTGTTGTTCCATTCAGATATATCTGATGTAAATTGTGGCCCTGATCTTTCAGGGGGAATGGTTGGAAAGGTCCTTCTCTAAACTGTATCCCCTTTAATCTTTGGAGGAAGGGTAGTCATGGGTCTCAAATCCTCCTGTTTATAGGGGAAACTCCCAGATAAGTAATCTCATTCAATTCAATTGGAGATCTTGGCCAGGGGCATAATCACCACTCTCTACTGAAGGGTCCCCAGTTCCAGGCAGTAAATCTGTGTGCCTATACCTTTGCAAAAGTCCTAATAGGATTTTGCCTGCTAAGAGAGCTGTTCTCTACACTATACAGTGCAATAAACCCATTCTTGCCATAAACCCTGAGACTGTATTCACTGAGGTTTGTGAATTCTTTCGCAAAGCCTGTGGACCTGCCAGGGGATCCCATTGCTGTCAGGGGATCTCTCAACCCTCATTTCTCACACCTCAAAATTACTTTTTTTGTATGAGGTTTTCTTTGCAAAGATACTAGAGGAATTTGCCATTTCCTTCTCCAGTGGATCAAGACAAACAAAAATTAAATGACTTGAACAGGCTCACACAGCTAGGAGTAAATGAAGTCAGATCTGAATCAGGTCTTGATTCCAAGCCTAGCATGCTAACCACAGAGCCACCTAGATACCTCCTGAGATTTTTTAAAGGAGTTTGAATCAACAAGAACTGGCAATTGATGTGATAAAGGACTAAGGCAAAGAAAGAATCAAGGATGATTCTGTGGTAACAAATATGAGTGGTGAAACACTCAAGAGACTTACAGAACTTTGAAGGCAGGTAGTATTTGTGGGGAAATATAATGAATTCTGTTTGGGATATAGCAAGTTAGAGATGCCTATAGCACATACTTATGGCTCATCTGTAGTGATGCAGGACTGGGAATCGTGAAAGGCTCTTCAGAAATAAAACAATAATTTTTAAGAATATCAGATCATCCTGACAATCTCTATATTTTATTTTAGTAAAACAATGGAAGAAGCTGCCATGACAAAGCAGACAGAGTTGTTGCCATCTAGTCATATCCAACACTTTGCGATCCTCTTTGTTGGGTTTTCTTGACAAAGATACTAAAGTAGATTGCCATTTCCTTCTTTAACTCATTTGACAAATGAGGAAACTGAGGTAAAAGAGGCTTGCCCTAGCAAATATTAATGCCAGATTTGAACACAGGGAGATAAGCCATCCTAACTCCAATCCTAGCATTTTATTCAATGTACTATCTAATAGTTAGCTCTAGGAAGTTTTGAATTCAGCAAACAAGGAAGATCTAAATTCAAGCCTCATCTCTGATACATAGAGTTGTGTAAGCCTAGAAAAAAAAAACAGCATTTGATTTCTCAATACTCTAGGGAACTAAGACACTACTGACTTGCATTGGGAGGTAGAATATGTTTACCTAGGAACTCCCTAGATTAAAGAAATCATAAGTTCAGTCCTTAATTTTTAATTTAGGAGTTCTTAAACTGGATTCCATGAAACCTTAAATGCTCAATAGATTTCAGAAAGTCTGTGAACACAAGAGTATGGTGGGGAGATTGCATCTTTATTTTCATATACTCTAATTAAAATGTAGCATTTCAATAAATTATGAATTTAGGCAAGAAATATTCTAAGAAATATTCCATAAGTTTCACAAAACTGTCAAAGGGGTCCATGAATGAAAAAAAAGGTTATGAACCCCAATTCTTACATGTCAATAAAGTCATAGAATCACAGAAAGCTAGACATTAAATAGGATCTTATCTAAAATACAGGACCATTCTCAATACAACTGCCCTTTTTAACATGTGCCACAGTTCCCTTTTATTGTCCTGATTCAGTTTCCCTAATTGTCCTTCCTCAGTTTTCCTAAATTGTTCCACCTCAGTTTCCCTTATTGTTCTGCCTTAATCCTTTTAGTTGTCACCCTTCCTCCAGTTCTTTAAGACTGATATAACTAAAAATTTTGATTACAATAAAATTGAAAAGCTTTTGTACAAGCAAAACTAATGCAGACAAGATTAGAAGGGAAGCAATAAATTGGGAAAACATTTTTACAGTCAAAGGTTCTGATGAAGGCCTCATTTCCAAAATTTATAGAGAATTGACATTAATTTATAAGAAATCAAGCCATTCTCCAATTGATAAATGGTCAAATGATATTAATAGACAATTTTCAGATGAAGAAATTGAAACTATTTCTAATATGACAAGATGCTCCAAGTCATTATTAAACAGAGAAATGCAAATTAAGACAACCCTGAGATACTACTACACTATACTACTGTCAGATGGCTAGGTTGACAGGGAAAGATAATGCTAAATGTTGGAGGGAATATGGGAAAACTGGGACACTGATACATTATTAGTGGAATTGTGAATACATCCAGCCATCCTAGAGAGCGATTTGGAATTATGCTAAAAAAAGTTATCAAATTGTGCATACTTCTTTTTTTTTATTTAATAGCCTTTTATTTACAGGTTATATGCATGGGTAACTTTACAGCATTAACAATTACTAAACCTCTTGTTCCAATTTTTCACCTCTTACTCCCCACCCCCTCCCCCAGATGGCAGGATGACCAGTAGATGTTAAATATATTAAAATATAAATTAGATACACAATAAGTATACATGACCAAACTGTTATTTTGCTGTACAAAAAGAATCAGACTCTGAAATATTGTACAATTAGCTTGTGAAGGAAATCAAAAATGCAGGTGGGCATAAATATAGGGATTGGGAATTCAATGTAATGGTTTTTAGTCATCTCCCAGAGTTCTTTTTCTGGGCATAGCTAGTTCAGTTCATTACTGCTCCATTAGAAATGATTTGGTTGATCTCGTTGCTGAGGATGGCCTGATCCATCAGAACTGGTCATCATCTAGTATTGTTGTTGAAGTATATAATGATCTCCTGGTCCTGCTCATTTCACTCAGCATCAGTTCGTGTAAGTCTCTCCAGGCCTTTCTGAAATCATCCTGTTGGTCATTTCTTACAGAACAGTAATTCCATAATATTCATATACCACAATTTATTCAGCCATTCTCCAACTGATGGACATCCATTCTGTTTCCAGTTTCTAGCCACTACAAAAAGGGCTGCCACAAACATTCGTGCACATACAGGTCCCTTTCCCTTCTTTATAATCTCTTTGGGACATAAACCCAGTAGTAACACTGCTGGATCAAAGGGTATGCACAGTTTGATAACTTTTTGAGCATAGTTCCAAACTACTCTCCAGAATGGTTGGATTCGTTCACAACTCCACCAACAATGCATCAATGTCCCAGTTTTCCCGCATCCCCTCCAACAATCATCATTATTTTTTCCTGTCATCTTAGCCAATCTGACAGGTGATCATTATATACTTCAATAACAATACTATATAATGATCAATTCTGATGGACGTGGGTCTCTTCAACAATGAGATGAACCAAATCAGTTCCATTTGTTCAATAATGAATAGAACCATCTACACCTAGTGAAAGAACTCTGGGAAATGAGTGTGAACCACTCTGTAGCATTTCCAATCCCTCTGTTTTTGTCCACCTGCATTTTTTATTTCGTTCACAAGTTAATTGTACATTATTTCAAAGTCTGATTCTTCTTGTGCAGCAAAATAACTGTATGGATATGTATGCATATATTGTATTTTATACTTTAACATATTTAACATGTATTGGTCTACCTGCCATCTGGGGGAAGGGGTGGGGGGAAGGAGGGGAAAAATTGGAACAAAAGGTTTTGCAATTGTCAATGCTGAAAAATTACCCATGCATATATCTTATAAATAAAAAGCTATAATAATTTTAAAAAAAGAATGGAAAATGAAAAAAACTTAGGGCTACTTGCTCTAAAGTTATAAATTGTTAATGTGTAAACTCAAGATAAGGGGGAGTTCAGGCTTCTTGGTTCCTAACTCTTGTCATCAAAAATTTACGGTCCTACCCCCCATTCTGTCATTGTTCTTCTTTATCCCAACTTATCAGAATGTTCGGTGCCTCCCTTCACCCTGTCAGAACCAGATTGATAGTCTGTTCCTGCTCTTAGTGCTCTGATTGCTCTCCTGCCTCAATCTACCCCTGTAGCTGAGCCATGTGTGTGTGTGTGTGTGTGTGTGTGTGTGTGTGTGTGTGTGTGTGTGTATGTCACTGAGAACTCACAATGGTTGCTGGATGCTTTGTACATCAGCCCTGGGGGCAATATGCCCCCAGCAAATCTCTCCCTTTCAAATAAATTATTAAAACTCTCTAATCTCTATCATGCCTCAGTTTCTCCAGCATTACAACAGATGAGAAAAACAGGAAACGAAGTGAATTTGCACAAGGTTATGTAGCCCCTAAAAGACAAATCAAGCAATGAATCCCCAATTAGAATATAAGTCCAAGTAACCCCATTTTTCCTTTTTTCTCATTGTGAATAAAATCGGCTATGTTTTCATGTTTTAGAAAGATTAGTATTAGCTTTCAATTAATTGCATTGGATAGGATCACATGAAATAATTTCTTTTTAAATAAAAGAACAGACAACAGAAATTAATTGTGTCCCTCCCCCACACTCTCACCCTCATGAATAAAATGTTTGTATTACATTGTATAATCTTTGATTTTCATTGGTAGAAACTGATAGGTGTTAAATTAATTCTTGAAGAGCTCTCATATTGTTCCCTGAAGGCAAATGGAAAAGAAAATTACAAGGAAATATAGATTAAAAAATAAATGATGGCTATAAAATTTAACAAAATGTGATTCCTAAGGAGATTAATATTTACCTAAATGTAAAGACTTCATATAGCAAACCTAATTTGCAGGATATTTGGCTTCAATAGAATTTTTAGAAAAAAGATTAAGGACTTCAGCAGTTTTAATGTATAAATTTAATTATAACAGGAATTGTATTGAATTAATCTTTTTTTGTATTTTAATGCACATTTTCTCTCTCTGAAGGAATAAAGGAATAATTTAGACATTTTTACTGAGACACAATCATGTTGGCTCCAACTTAGGAAGGAATAGAGGGATATGTAGATGTTTTTCTTTCTTCTTTTTAGCAATTTTTCAGTTGTGTATGAGGTTCTTGGCAAAGATACTGAAGTGGTTTGTCATTTCCTTCTCCAGCTCATTTTACAGATGAGGGAACTGAGGCAAATGAAGTTAAGTGACTTGCCAAAGGTCACACATCTTAGTAAGTGTATGAGTTGGAATGTGTTAGAAGGATCAAGTCTTCCTGACTCCAGGCTCAGTGCTGCACCATCTACCTGTCCATGGAGATGTTTTAAAATGAAGAAATAGGGTCTTTGAAGACACAAAAATTTCCATGAATTAAAGTCATATGGAGGTCCAAAAGCCTATTTTCCTCATACATTCTCCATGGCTATATGTTATAACATATAACTATATGTTATAGTCTCCAGGGACTATATAACTTTTGAATTAGAAAAAAACAGTTTAAGATATTAAATAAAAATAGGATTTTGATATCTGCAAGAAACTATGGCAAATAAAATAATTTTTAAAATTTAGCAAGCAGCTAAATTAACACAATCATTTCACTATCTCATTTTTCTATAATTAAATACCAAAACTATGTATTAGTTCCTCCTTTATTTTCTTCTTCATACTGTTCCACCATGATATACCTAGGACATCATTCTTCCCTCTTATTATCTCTGTCCAGTTGAGCTTTGGTAGATTCAGAGTCTAGCTAAAAAGTGAGACCTATCCCTCTGTCATTATTGAGAGAGGGTTCTGCCACCTACAGCTTATGGACAGGCACACAAAACCGTACCACGTGAAATGTGTGCAACATAAAATGAAAATAACAATTCAGTCCATGCTAGCAGTTAAGTCATGCTCAGTCACATAGCTCATAACCATGATGCCAGTGGTATCATCTTTGATAACAGGTCAAATTGTGGTAGTGGAGGAAGATGATTCTTTGATTTGCTCATATTAGAACAATGGAGGTGTGGGTTTGGGGGTGGGAGCCGGGAGAGAAGATGGACGCATCTACCAAACTTCTCTTTTTGATGGTAATCAGTTGTCTACCTGCATCAGGTCATTTGGCAAAGGGAAAATCATGTGCTTGGCAAGCACACCTGAATCTGAAGACCTTTTTTCTTCGCCAGTGACAGTCAGCAAATAAATTGGGCCATTACAGATTGGCAGAAAAGAGTTTACCAGCAGGGGGAGTAGAGTATTGGAAGCTGGCAAAGATGAAGAAATTGTCTGGTAGAATCATCCATGTTAATCTCCTTATTCAAAATGTAAAAATTTCCACAAAATGAAACACCAGAAGAGAAAAAATTTTAAAAGAAAAGATAAAAATTTTAAAAAGAAATGATTTTCACAAGAAAAAAATTATTTAAATCCACACCAGGCCCACATTTTCATAATAACTACTATTGATAACATAATTATAAGGTTTGTAAAGAGCTTACAAATATTATTTCATTTTATTCTCACAACAACCAAAGGGAATAGATAATATTATTATTCTCATTTGCTATCTGAATAACCTGAATCTTTGAGGCTAAGTAACTTGCCCAGGGTCACACATGGATATGAAAAGGATATAAAGCTGCATTTGAACTCAGGCCTCCTTGACTTCAAGTCTAGCGCTTTATTCACTGTGAGACTTTCATATATTCAGCCTGATTTCAATGACCAACAGTTCCTATATAGGAGGATGATCAGATTGTAGATTTAAAGCTAAAAGGGACTTCTTTTGGAGTGGTCATGGAGTCCAACCCTTCATCTTATGTATTTTTTTTTTTATTTTATAAACTTATTTTTTCTCCATTTAAAAAAAATTAACAAAACCAGTAAATAAAATGAACAGTCCTACATATATTATAAAAAAAATTTCATTAAACTATGAATCTCCATTATAAAGAAGTTGTTTTTCTTTTTTAGTTACTTAATGAATTAGTGTAATTTCAAAGCTGTTCTTTTTAGTGATTCCTTTTGGTTTTCCTTTTCATTTTGGAGGCAGGGGAATCCTATTTTTTTTTCTTTCTTTCCCTTCAACTGCCTATTCTCACTGGAAACGAAAAAAGAAAAACAATATACCCTTTTTAGCTATATACTTAATTAAGAAAAAAAAATTCTTGTTGTTAACATTATCCCACTCTACTCATACATTGTAATTTGTCTAGCTATTCCTCAGTTTTTTGTTACTATGAAAGGAGCGATTAGGCAGGAAGGAGCCCTTTTTTCTTTAATTTTTTTTGGTGAGATAATCCTAATTATGGTAATTAGTGATTCAAAAGATTTACACACAGTTTAGTGACTATGTACATATTGGATATGTAGAATATAAATGAGAGGCTATGTCAGAGGGAAGGCATTACAATTGTGTGTGTGTTTTAGAGATGGACATCCAGAAAAGGTGCTGTAGAAGATGAGATCTGGGCTTAGTACTGATGGAAGCTAGGGAAGCTAAGAGTCAGAGGTGAATGATTCTGGGAGTATCTTGTGTGAGAACAGCAAGCAATTCAGTATAGCTGGATTATTCAATATGTAGGAAGAAATGGAAACTGGGAGTTAAGTTGTAAAGAAAATTTAAATGTAAAACAAACTATATTTAATCTTGGAGGCAAAATAGAACTACAGAATTTTATTGAGCAGGGAAGTAATATGGCTAAACATATTTCAGGAAATCAATTTGATAGTTACATGGATGCTGAATTCATATGAGAAGAGATTTGAGGAAAGACTACCAACTGGAAAGCTATTGTAACTATGCAAACAAAAAATAATGGAAGGTCTAAACTAGGATCTCTTTTATAAGACTGGGAAGAAAGAGTCACATGTCAACCATTCTTAATTTACCACTTTGATAAATACCTTTGCCAAAAAAACTAAATGAAGTCTGTTTGATATATTGTTTAGATGAAGCACACCAGTGCTTGAGCAACAATACTAAAACTCCCAGGTTGTCCAGGCTCACTTTTAGAACATTGAAGAACATCGGAATCAGTTTCTCTTTCAAGGCTTCAACTTGTATCTGCATGTGAGTAAGCTAAGGAAAGCTCACAGAGGAAATAATAACTGAAAAATCTACAGTGTCAATATATTCTAAAGTTTCTACAAGTGTTCATGAAATAAGAACCACATTTTATCTAATTTCTTTCATGTTAAAATTAAAGTTATAATAGTATCCCTACAATAGCAAAGGGTTTAGATCCTTTGGAATTAATCAATCAAAAAACATTTATTAAGCACTATGTGCCAACACTATGGTAGGGCTGGGGGTATAAAATGAGGCAAAAGACAATCTTTGCCCTAAGCTCACATTCTAATGACAGAGACAACATTCAAACATACACAAAACAAATTATATACAGGATAAATAGGAAATAATTAAGAAAGGGAAGGCAATGAAATTAAGAAGAGTTGGGGAAGGCTTCTAGTAGATGGTGAAATTTCAGTTATGACTTAAATGAAGTCAAGGAGGCAAGTCATTGGAGAAGAAGAACATTTTAATACTTATGAGATGGAGGAGGAAAAAAACAACAAAAACAACAAAACTGATTTTGCAGTAACATTTTCAAAGCAGAAGGTGACTCTTCCCATTCTTATATTTTGGTCTCTCCCCCCAAGTCCAGAATCTACCATAAGCACCTCTCAATCACCTTTCAATTACTTAGTCAAATTATAAATCAGAATAAAAAACTTAAGACAATCAAATTCTTTGCTATTGCAGTTGTTCAAACATTTTTTAGTTGGATGTGACTGTTTATGACCCTTTTTAGGGTTTTTTTGCCAAAGATAGTGGAGTGCTTTGTCATTTCCTTTTCCATCTCATTTTACTGATGAGAAAACTGAGGCAAAGAGAGTTAAGTGACATATTCAGGGTCACATAGAAAATAAGTGTCTTAGGCCAGACTTTAACTCAGGGAGATGAGTGAGTGTTCCTGATTCCAGGCCCAGTATTCTATCTATTATGTTACTTAGCTGCTCAGATATATATGCATGTGTATATATATATATATATATATATATATATATATATATATGTGTGTGTGTAATATAATATATATATTATTACTGAATATTTAGAGTTTATTGCAGTTTGTCTTAAATTGTCTATTTTCCTTTTTAGTTCTTGTATATGTGAGATACTGTAAAATTATATTTTAAAATTCAATAATACATTTTCATATATGGTAATATATGGTTTATATGCAGTATTCAAAGAAACTCTTAGAATATTTGGCTGAGAATATACTGAATCTAGGCAGGTAGATTGTACAGGGGATAGAATGACAAGCCTGGAGTGATCTTCCTGAGTTCAAATCTGGCCTTAGATATTTAACTAGCTTAGTGACCCTGAATACATTACTTAATACTGTTTGCCTCAGTTTCCTCATCTGCCAAATGAATTAGAGAAGGAAATATTAAACCACTCTAGTATTTTTGCGAAAAAAACCCTAAATGGGGTTATAAAGAGCTGAACGTGGCTGAAACAAATGAATAACAACAAAAAAATATATACTATACCTATATGAACAAACATATAGACTTTAATCATACAGAATCTTGTTGGGGGAAAGTGTGTGCGTGGGCTTATGTTTATTTTTGTTTGTGATATGTATATAACCCAAAGAACCAGTTTCCTTTTTGTACATTTACATAATGTCACTAGTGACATAATTGGATGTGATAAGAATTCACACAGATAAGGAAGCAATTTTAAAGGACTCTTGAAACAGTGTGAACTGCCTTGATAATAATGAATTCTAATCAGATTTGATTTAAATGATGTAATCTTCCCTATTTTGTGTTAAGCGAATTGGAGCCTGACTTGATAGAAGGGCTGTATCTTCTAAAATTATTTAAGCATGAAATGTGCTCTTTTTTTCTGACATGCCTCACGTCTCCTCATTTCTTTAATTCCAAATCTAATGATCCAGAGGCTTCACAGAGAATTACAGACATTTCTTAAGTGGCACCAAAAAATGATTATTATAGCCAGTTTCCTAACATACAGACTTTAGGAAAAATTATATTCTACTCACCAGAATGGGTCAATTGCATCATTTGTGTCATTGATGATTATTAATTATATGACTTTGAACAAATCATCTTAAAACTTTGATTGGGAAACTGAGAAAAAGCCCAGATGATATATAAGTTCCCTTTTAAGAAGAACTGTAACATTTTACAGTTTTGTGAAGAAAAAGATAAAAAAAGATATAAAAAATAAAGAGATCTCTTCTCTCTATGGCCAGAAAAAGAAAGAACGAATGCTAGGACAAATTGAGAGAAGGTCTTGACCACAGAACAAAAAATGCATAGCCACCACTTTCCTTGGTTCAGAAAGGAAAACATCATTAACAACAACAGCTAAAAGACAAAAATAAACAAACAAAAGAAGCCAAGGAATTTCACAAGCTTCAAAACACCTTTCAAATAGAGTGTATATGAAACTGGTGTTTCATGGATGGTTTTGTGAAACCCCAATGAGGCTTTTTATGAAGAAATGTAAAGAAGGAACTTTGAGAAACACAAAATATAATGAAATAACCACGAAGAGGTAAAGACATTTTCATTGGAAAATGTAATAATTGTGTTTTATCCCTAATTTTGCTTCTCTTCTTCTTTCATTGCTCTAAGATGGATAACAGCAAGTGAATTGCAACTCTGCTTAGTTCCAGCTCCCATTTCATCTTCTTATGATCCATATGTTCTTCTTACATTCAGTATCAAGACAGGATAATTCAGAGATTCAAACTGCAGCTGCAGCAAGAAGTATATAAACAGACTTTAAATTCAGCAACTATCTTAAATGGTCTCCCTAGTGCCATATGAATATGGAACGCTTAGAATTTAGGATCTGCCAATGGGCCAAGATTGAAATGATAATAACAAAAATATTATTATTAATAATAAGCAAGCTTACATGAATGAGTAGATTGTCACAATTTACATAACTTTAGTTTCCTGAATGGGTTACTCTTTTGCTTTTCTATAAAATTATGTCAATCCTAAATTTTCCAGCCAATTCATCCTTGAACTGTTAATCAGTAATCCCAACATTCCTTAGCCTTTATGTACAGGAAACATGTATGGAAGATCAAAAAAGAGATCTTGGTTGGCAAGAATGATTCCATCTTGGGCTAGCCTCATTCCAGTCTAAAATGATCAAGTCACATTGATTTTTTAAAAAAGGTTGTCCCCAAAATTTCAGGGATAGGATAAGCTTAAAATAGAACTAAAAGTTCTGGATCTCTTTGTTTAAAGGTTCACTTCTATCCTATTCATCTTAAAAGTACAATCACAGAACCACATTTTACTTTTTCTGTCGCATCTGGACCAATCATAAAAAGAAATCAGTTGCCAAGTTCTACTTTCAAGGTCACAATTGGGGGAATTCTCCATTTTGAATTTTCTCATAGCAACATATTCCTGGGTAAAACTTTTTCTGACTTACACCCAAATTGTTAATTGTTTTCCCCCATAAAACAGTGTGTATATGTTTATATATGTATATATAATGTATATATGAATACTCATACACATATTGTATGCATATATACATATGTGTATAAATATATTTATATGTGCATATATTTCACTGCATACATATATGTGTGTGTTGGGTATGATCTCTATTTTTACCTCTATTCATTCTATATTTTCTATTACTTATAAAAACATTTAGGTCAGGCTCCATATATTAATGTACTTTTATTAGTTTATAATGAATGACATTTGACCTTTATATGGTATTTTAGAGTATACAAAACATTTGTAAACATTTTATTTCATTCTCAAAACAAACATGTGAAGGTATTATTCTATAATTTTATAGATGAAGAAATTGAGGTTCAGAAATGTTATTTGTCCCAATCATACTAATGATGAATAAGCATTAGAAGTAGAAAAATAGAGCATAGAGAAGCAAAGGCTTATGTGAGACATAATAACTTGTCTTCAAATATCTGAAGATCTGTCACATGGAAGCAGGAAAAGGAAGAATTATTTCTTAAGTATATATATATATATATATATATATATATATATATGTAAAATGTCATTCAATATGCTAAAATTTTACAAATATTATTTTACTTTATTTCTACACTGTCGCTGGGAGATAGGTTCTATCCTCATTGTAAAAATTGAAGAAACTGAGGAAAACTGAGACAAGAAAAATCAAGTCATTTGCCTAAGATCTTACAGCTAGTAATTGATTGAAGACAAATTTGAATCAGGTCTTCCTCTATGCTCAAAAAGCTATCAAACTGTGCATATACTTTGATTCAGCAGTGTTACTACTGGGCTTATACACCAAGGATATACTAAAGAAGGGAAAGGACCTGTATGTGCAAGAATGTTTGTGGCAGGCCTCTTTGTAGTCGTCCCAAACTGGAAACTGAGTGGATGCCCATCAATTGGAGAATGGCTGAATAAATTGTGGTATATGAATGTTATGGAATATTATTATTCTGTAAGAAATAACCAGCAGGAGGATTTCAGAAAGGCCTGGACAGACTTACATGAACTGATGATGAGTGAAATGAGCAGGACCAGGAGATCATTGTATACTTCAACAACAATACTATATGATGATCAATTCTTTTGGATGTGGCTCTCTTCAACAATAAGGCGAACCAAATCAGTTCCATTGTTCAATAATAAATAGAACCAGCTATACCCAGCAAAAAAATCTGGGAAATGAATCTGAACCACTACATAGCATTTCTAATCCATCTGTTTTTGTCTGCTTGCATTTTTTATTTCCTTCATAGGTTAATTGTACACTACAAAGTCCGATTCTTCTTGTGCAGCAAAATAACTGTATGGATATGTGTACATATATTGTATTTAACATATACTTTAACATATTTAACATGTATTGGTCTACCTGCCATCTGGGGGAGGGGGTGGAGGGAAGGAAGGAAAAAATTGAAACAAAATGTTTGCCAATTGTCAATGCTGAAAAAAATTACCTATGCATATATCTTGTAAATAAAAAGCTATAATAATTTAAAAAAAAAAAGAAATTAGGGCTGTCTTACTACAGGCTTAATTTGCCAAAAGTGGATGAGCAATTATTCTTCTTTTCTTTAGTCCCCAGGAGCAGAACCAAGAGCAATAGGTGGAAGCTACAAAAGGGGGAAATCCTCATTTCAAAAAAAATTTTCCTAATGTCAAAAAGTATCCAAAATGGAGGAATATTTACAAAAATATAAATTACTCAGATTAACAGAAGATCAAATAAATTACTTAAATAATCCCATTTTGGAAAAAGAAATTGGAAATTAATAAATTCCCTAAGAAAATATCTCCAGAGTCAGATGGATTCACAAGTGAATTCTGCCAAACATTTAAAGAAAAATTAATTCCAGTGCTATGTAAACTATTTGGAAAAATAAAGAAAGAGTACTACCAAATTCTTCCTATGATACAAATACGGCACTGATACCTAAACCAGGAAGAGCCAAAACAGAAAGAAAAAGTATCCACAAGACCCTTTAATTAAGGGTCTGACCCAGAGGCTGAATGATTCCTAGTTAGATTTAACTTGGTAAATTTTTTTTTTGGGGGGGGGATATGGCTTACTTTTGATAAAATTTTTAAATTAATTAATTTTGGGAGTTAATACAAGTACTCTTCAATACTATTTTGTTTTTTTAATAAATAATCATGTGGTCATAATTTATTGTTGTAAATGACCTTATAGGTTATCTACTATGACATTTCCATTTTACAGTTTAAGAACTGAAGCCCAGAGAGCTCAAGTGACTCATTTGAACATCTGTAGTTATATGAATCAGATTTAATCTCAAAAGCTCATTCCACTGCAATGCATAGAACACCTTAATAAATACCATTTAATTGATGAATATCTAAATATTCTGATGAACTGTCATTACAGTATTAACCTAATTATGATTTTTTGTGATTTTAATTTTAGTCTAATACTACTTTCTTTAATGTTTATTAATAAACTAAATAATTTTTCTGCATTATATCCTCAAAATGAAGTCTAAAGTTTATTTCATTTGGTTTTTATAATCAGTTTGAGAATCCATTTTTTCAGACAGTATCAGCACTGGAAAACTGATCAATAGTGTAACTCTTGCAGCATAGGCTAGAAATGCTGAATTGTATATTAACCCCAATGACACAAGAGCCAAAGCAGTGTATCTATAAAATCAGCTAATTCCTTCTTTCTTAATGTAGTACATTTTGATCCTGTCTGAAGTATCTCAGCATAGAAACAGAGTTGGCAGGGGATCATGAAGTTACCAAACCCAACTTCTTTGGCGGACCATCTCTAACTTTTTGAAAGTCATTCCTTATATTATACTAGTATCTGTCCATCTATAACATGTATTCATTGGTACTAATTTTCTCTAATGGATATATGCTAAATAAATTTAATTTCTAGATGTTATAACTGATTTTTAAAAAACTATCATGTACAACTCCCAAATCTTTCAGACTTACCAATTCTCATTTCCTTCATCCATTAATCATCCTTGTGGCTGTCTTCATCATAGTAGCCAAGTGCCTCTGGACAAGCTCCAAGTTATTAATGTCCCTCTTAAAATATGATGCCCACAACTGAAAATGAAACTGCAAGCTTGTAGAGTGTAACAAGGCCATTACTTTCAATATTCTGGACACTATTTTTCTACTAGTACAATTTAAAGATTATATTAGTTTCTTGGCAATGATGTCATTCTGCTGACCCATGAAGACAATTTCAGTGATTTGTCAGGGGAAATGCTAGTAAGTCAGGTCTTTTCCAACCTGAACTTTAACAATTCTCAGTCCTAAAAGGAGGACTGTCTAACTATTCATATTAAGTATTGCCTCAATATTTTTGGCTAGCTTCCAATACTGGCAAAATTTATTTGGATTCCAACTGTCATCCTGTTTGTCAGCTATATAATAGTGCTATTTATTGAAATGATGGTGAATTTTATGCATGCCAAACCTTTCCCAGAATGGGATAGGCTTTTGAAAATTATTGAGACCAAATTTTAGTTAAACCATGAATTTTTTAGAGCATCTTAAAGATAATTCACACATTCAAACTCTGTTTCCTTCCCATTACACTCCAGTCCATGCCCCAAACCAGAATGTTCCCATTTTAGCAAGCTTTTATTATTAGGAATGTTTCTCACAATATTGTACCTTCCTTATATCTCTTAATCACTGATACTTTCCTTTATCTCTTACCCATTGGCACAACTAAAATCTCTTTTACAAAAGCCAGCTCTTCAGATATTTGAATACGATTCTCCTGTTTTCCCTAAGTCTTTTTTCTGGTTTCTCCACTGATACTTTCATAGTACACTTCCTAGATCTGCATGAGGACCTTCTTGTCAAGATCTCTTCCAAATGTGGAACACAGCTTGAGCACGGTGTTTCCATGCTCCCACAACAGAATCTAAGGACTTCTAGAGAATAAAGAATATTAACTTATATGTATAAATCTAGTATAACTTTAAATAGATATAGATATTAGAAGACAGCCACTGGGCCTTAAGCTAGGAGGACCTAAGTTAAAAATCTGTCCTCAGTCATTTACTAGCTATACGACCCTAAGAAAATTTGCCTTAATCCACTGGAAGAGGAAATGGCAAACCACTCGAATATCTTTTCCAAGAAAATGCTATGGACAGTATTAGCCTGAGATAATCCACAAAAGGGTAGGAAGTATGAGTCATAAATGAAAATGAAAAACAATACACACACACACACAAATATATATATATATATATATATATATATATATATATATATATATAATATTCCTCCCTCCTGACATTTCTCTTTCACTTTTTAAAAATGAAGTCTAATTTTGCATTGATTCTTTTGACTGCTACATCATGTGTTTGACTCATATTAAGTTCACCTTGTACTTAGAACCCCTAAGGACTTTTTTACATAAACTATTCCTTAGCCATAATTGAATCTGAGTATAGAATTTTACATTTATTCCTATTTCATTTCATTTTATTAAGTTTCAGCTCATGATTCTAGCCTGAAAAAATACTTTTTCTTCTTTACATTTCATCATCTGATGTATTATCTATCTTTTCTACCTTCATTTTATCTGCATTATATGTTTATATATGCATATTTCCAAATATCTATTTATAGACATACTTCTCCATGTATCTTCAAAGATCTACATCTATATCTTTATTGATAGACATAATGAATAGAACAAATCCATAAGTTGATCCCTAGAATACTATACTAAAAACAATACTCCATTATTAACACTCTTTTAAGTCTTTCAACCAGTTCCAGACACATCTGATTACACATCATTCAACTGATATCTTTCAATTTTGCCTATAAACCTATCTACCAAGACATTTTATCAAAACCCAGAAAAAAGTCTGATAGTGTGATATTTCTGTGACATTACCTTGACATACTATTAAATAAAAGAAAATGAGCTCAATTTGGTTTCACCTGTACTTAAATCCACACTATCTCTTAGTGATCACTTTCTTTAGTTCTAAGCTCTTAAAAGTAGACTCTTTTAGAATATAACTCAAGTAGCTAGATGGACAGAGTGGATGGAGTACAGTGGATAGAGCAGCAGCCCAGAAATCCAGAGGACCCGAGTTCAAATTTGACCTCAGACACTTAACACTTACTAGCCATGTGGCTCTGAGCAAGTCACTTGAACTAAGCGCTTTCTTTGCAAAAGAAAAAAAAAGAGGATATACCTCTAGATTTTTTTTTTACCAAAAATCAGAAGTAATGTGATCATTTTAGATGCTTTTTTTTTTTTTTTTTAACATTTGTACAACAAAATCCTATCTCTTAGTACTACTTGGCATTTTATATACCATCATTATCGTACATAAGAGCCAATGGAAAATTCTAGAGTCAGAAGTCTTGGGTTCAAATCTCACCATTCATGTCTCCTCCTTTTGAGACTTAGGGAAAGTCGTTTAACTTTTCTGTGCTTGTTTCTTTATGTATAAAATGAAGGATAAGACTTTTGGGCCTTTGAGGCTTTTTTCCTTATTTCTTATGACTGTAGTTCAACAATTACATGTCTAGTTTAGTCATTGTATAAAGATTTCCCAATATCTCAAACAATTAGGGATTGGCTCACACTTCTATAATTTAGATTGCTGATGCCTTTTGTTTTTGTGTCATCCAGTGAGTCTTCCTTTGTAAAACTAACAACGAAACTAAAAGAGCCCAAATAGAACCATTATATAGGGATAGATCCTGATCTCTCCACATATTTTCTCTGAGACCAAAATTAGTCATGACATCAATTTTTTTGTAAAGCTTTTTGATATACAATTATATATATATATATATATATATATATATATATATACACATATATAAATATATACGTAAAATGCATTCTAATGTCTAATCTATGGTATTAGTTACTCTATTTGTTTATGTGTGTTTCCTGCTGTTGCTCAGTTATTTCAGTCATGTTTGACTCTTGGTGACTCCATTTGGAATTCTCTTGTCAAAGAATTGGAATGGTTTGTCAAGTACTTTCTTAGATCATTTTATAGATGAGCAAACTGAAGTAAACAGGGTTAAGTGACTTGCCCAGCTAGTGCCTGACATCAGATCTGAACTCATGAAAATGTCTTCCTAATTCTAAATCTGTCACTCTTTCCACTGTCCCATATAGTGCTGTGTGTATGCATGAACATATGTGTGTATACACATATATATGTATACATATACACATACACAGCAAGAAAGCTTATGATCAAGTATATACACACATTATGCAGATATATATTTAAATATGAAAATCTTGATGATGTTAAGCCTATTTCTTTCTTTTTATTCCTTGGTAGAAAAAAGTTTATAATATACTTGCTAATGACTTTTTACATAATATAAAAATTTTTTAAATTATGTAAATATTACCTTCCAATTTTCACATCACCAGATTAAATAACATTCCTTCATTTAGACTGTTCTTATAATTATTGGTTTTATCTCCTAAATCTCTTCTGAATCCTCTTTATATTACCTATTTTTCTTACTGAGTATTGGAGCCTATATATATATATAATATAATATATTTTTATATTATATTATATATATAAAATATATAATATATAGTTTTTTAATATATAATTTTTTAAATAATCCATTATTTATTCCTTTGTCTATCACCTTTTATCACAAAGTAAGATCTCAGACTCATACCAATTCATTAATTTCTAGGACCAGGGATAAGTAAGGTAGGTACCTAAGATGCAATATGGAAGGGGCTATGTTTAACAAAACATGACATAGACATACACTTATTTATATTTGTATATAAAATGCATATATAAACCTGGAGAGCACTACATCTAGAATCAAGAGTTCAAATCCAGCCTCAGACACTGACCTAGCTATTTGATACTGGGCAAGTCATTTAACCTGTTTGCCTCAGTTTCTTCATCTATAAAATGAGGATAATAATAGCACCTATCTCCCAAGGTTGTTGTGACAATCAACTGAGATAATATTTGTAAAGCATTTAACATAATATTATATAGTATTTACTAGGCACTAACTATTATCTATTTATAACATATTGAGTATTGTTATTATACCATACAGAATGGTGGTACATCTTGGTTAAGGATAACAATATATGTAATAATATAAATACACATTTACACTCACACTCTCTCCCCATATGTGTGTATACTCTGTGTGTATGTGTGTGTGTGTGTGTGTGTGTCTATGTGTAAATGTGAAGAATAAAAAAAAATTCTTATTCTCAACCAAGGCACACCACTATGCAAGAAGGCATGTTAATAACTAATAAAAATAATAACGATAATGATAATAATGATATAATAATACCTGACATAGGAGTCCTTAAACATACCAAAAGTGCTAGTTTCCTAAATACCTTAGCCTGGACAGTATCCTATATGGACTACATTTCCATCTGACCACATTATTCTACATAGAATCATGACATATTCTCAATCGGCACTCCATCAACTCTGTCCATAACTGCTTTTCCAGAAAGCTTTGCTCCACACACTTAAATAAATTCAATAATGGGCTTGCTTTGGCAGCTATATGCAGCTGAGTATTGGTAGTGGGGAAGCTTTTGGTAGCTCTGAAGTGGGAAGATTTGAAAGGAAAGAGGCTTCCCCTTCTCAGGGTTCTCCAGCCTTAAGAGAAAAGCTGCTATGTCAAATGATGGTAAGAGATTGAATAGTAACAGAATATCCAGAAAACAGGAAGTTACTATATTTAATGGACATTTAAGGTAAAGAATGATTTACCTCTGACTTGGATAATTGCTTTAGGGTCAGGATTTCAGAGACTGGAAAGTCCTGGGAATATGCTAGTGCCAGAAACTAAACAGTTCCCAGACCTGGGACTGTTTGTGTAATTATTCCTTGGCATGAGTTAAATTCAGAAGAGATTCTGTTCCAGAATCACCTCTCCCTTAAAGATGCCCTTGTACTCTCCCAGATTAAAGGTAGCTCTTGCTTTCCTCTTCTTAAATTTTCTTCTTGTACATTGTGGGTTTTGCCTTGATATTATTCTTCTTAGTTTCATATTTTTGCCTCTACATTTTCTTTTAATCTAAAAGTTGTAAATTCCTCAAGGTTAGGGGTTCTGTTATATTAATCATTTTTGTATTTCCAATGCTCAGCTTAGTGCCTTTCACAAAGCTACATAATTATTTAAATGAATGGGTCAACTAAATTGATCTATGTTTGAACAGATCATATATTCATAATAATTGAGAATACAAAGTTTTCATATTGATGTATTCATATCCTTTTATCCCTCTGCTCAATTAAATATCCTATAGGATAAAATATAAACTTCTTTGTTTAGCATTGAAAAGACTTCAAAACGATGCTCTCACTTACTTCTCCAAAATTATTATATTTTATTCCTCGATGATCCAGTTAAATTGGCCTTAGTGGAAAATACTCCACTTTCCAAATTCCCTTCCTTTTTCCTGTCTCTACGTGATGTCAGAAATACATGCCTTTCTCATTTTCTTAAAATTCTGGTTTTCTTAAAAGTGCCACTTTTGGCATGAGGCTTTTCCTGGTCTCCCCAGTTGCAAATTCATTTTCAGAGGGTATTTTGTATGTTTTGTATATGCCTAGATAAGTATCTGTTGGTTTACCATTTAGAATATAAATCCCGTGAGGGACTGACTTTTTCTTTATATTGCTAGTGCATGTAAAGTGCATATAGAGGGCACTTAATAAATGATTAGTGATTGATGTCAAAACAGGATGTGACACTATAAAGCAAAAAGAGATATGTAAGCCTCTTCACTAATAAGGTGACACCCAATCAAGCCTACAAGATTCTATGATAAAACAGCAACCATGTTGTGAAGACCGCATATTTTAAAATCAGCGAGAGTCAAGAATTCAGGTTAAGGGAAAATCGTCAGTCTTTATTCTCAGTGAAGAAAGATCAGAGGTGGAAGAGAATGGGTAATAGCAATGTGTGTAGCTGAGTCAAGAAGCTAGCTAGACCAGCAGCCACACGACCAGCAGCTAGGAGTATGGACCCAAGGTCAATCTCTCTCAGCTTCTCTTCCTGTCTCCCTGTCTCCACTCACCAAAATCGTCATTTCCTATACAACACATCAGGACTTGCACAGAGAGTGGGCAGGGACCATTCTTTATCCAATCATGTATATTAATAGGGTATAGTCCAATTACTATTTAACCTCACGTACTTGGGACCTCAGTGCATCAACTCAAACCTCAGCCCATTACACCATGTTATTTAAAGTTTTTGTTTTGTTAGTTTTGTTTTGTTTTTGGCAAAGATATTAGAACAGCTTTGACATTGTCTTCTCCAGCTTATTTTGCAGAAAAGGAAACTGAGGTAAACATGATTGTAACTTATCATATAGATTTGAAATGTCTGAGGACAGATTTGAACTCACAATGATAAATCTTCCTGACTTCAGGCCTGAACTCTCTCTACTGTGCCACCTAATTCCTCAGTGTTTTAGTACCCAGCATCAATTAAAAGCACAAGATTCACTTATGGTATTATCTTGTATTATAAAGGATGTCCTCTGCAGTTCTCAATGACAAGATTCCCCAAATGCTCCAATTCACAGGGAAAAATTATGCTAATCAATTATACAAATTCATTAAAAAGAGATGAGTTTGACAACCTATACTGTGGGATAAAAGCAGATAAAAACATATTGTCCCTAGATTATGATATATAGCTGGAAAGGAAGTACATTCATATATTCATCAGTACAAAGTAATGTGTTACATGCATAGTAAGGCTCAGAATTAATAGAAAGCTAGCTGGACCACATTTGGGAAATTGAAGACAAGTTTCAATTTGGTTTGATGCTACAAAAGTCCATCATTTTGACATCAATATCCTCCCCACCTTTATTGATGTCACGTTGACTACAATCTTCATAAGAAACAAAAATATAATTAATCCAGTGGGAAATGGTGAGTATACAAATAGAGTGCAGCATATTATCAGTGTTGACTTGTATCCAAAAAAAGGTGGAAAGACATTGGCATATGGGTGATTTGGAAAAGAATTGGCCTCTAATATAACAAAGGGAAAGAGAGTATGATAGAGCTGCACTGGTATCCCAGAAATATTAAAAGAAAAAGAAAATGACTGCCAATGTATTTCATAGAACCTCTAAGCAGATTTTTTTAGAAAATAGTGGAAAAAATCACATCAGATGATTAAAAGTGTGAGGAGGATTGGGAGGATTGTTGTATAAGGAGTACGTACAACTGATAAGATAATATATATATCATTATTTAAGGGAGACAGGATTACATCAATAAAATTAATATTAGAAGTTTACATTCAATATTATCCAATGGAAAAGATCACTGGATTTATAGCCAGAGAACCTGAATTTGAATCCCACTTTTGTCACTTACAGCTCTTACTAATCTCAGAGGTTAGTTGCTTGTGTGTAGTTTGACTCCTGACTTTATCATTACTACCTGTGAGACTTTAGGCAAGTTACTGGATGATTCTAGGCTATAATTTCATCTACAAAATGGTCTCTGAATCTCTTTCAGTCTTAAAGCTATGATTCTATATGTGCATCAAAGGTCTGTTATTTTATGGATGCTTATTTTTCCTCCTTTCCTTTAAGGTAGAAAATTTCACCTAAAAGTGAAGCAACCAGAGCACTGATAGTACAACACAAAAACATGAAGTCAAATTCTAATGTAAAATAAAATGTGAATTTATTAATATCTGAATGTGCCACTTCTATTCTTCTTCCTCTCTTCTCTTCTCTCCTCTCTCTCCCCATCACTCCCTCTCTTTCTCTGTCTCTCTTCATCTGCCTGTCTCTCTCTATCTCTCTCTCTTCTGTCTGTTTCTGCTCTGTGTCTGTTTCTGCTGTCTGTCTCTGTTTCTCTTTGTGTCTCTATCTCCAACTCCTGCTTTCTCTCATCTCTCTTTCTGCTGTCTCTGTCTCTCTGTCTTTGTCTGTCTGTCTCTCCCCCCCTCCTCTCCTCCCTGCCCCGCCCCGTGTCTTTCACTCTGTCTCTGTCTCTGTCTCAGGTCTGATAAAACAACAATGGCATTTGCATGCACATATTAAAAATTCTGCTAAATGACATATTTGAAGTCAAAATACTAAGCACACTTTTTATCAACTCTGCACAAGTAAAAATTCAAGATTTTTTTAGAAGACTTGAATGTTTTAAAATCTCTCCATAAAATGAAAGCTGGGACAGATCAGAAACTGCCTAAGACCAAAGCTAGAGACTGAAATATGACCTTCAGGTATAATTCAAGCATTTCTATAAAGAATGACATTTTTACTTAGAATGACCTACTTTTACTTTAGACTTTACTTAGAACTCAGCTCAGTTCTAGCGCACTCAGTAATCAGTGCCTACTCTCTTTAAAGAAAGACATAGCAACATTGATAGAAAGCTGACATCAAAAACATGAAGGCCTAAGTTCAAATTCTGCCTCTAAGAAATACTACGTGCTTTGAGGAAATAATCTTTTTTCCCCCCAATGCTCTAGGAAATTTGTTTTCCCCTAAACTTAAACTCCAAAAGAGAATCCCCATAAGCACACCAGAACAACAACAAAACTGCAAAAAAGATAAATCCTTTCCATACAAATTGCTTTTTAAAAAAAAATCATGTAATAATTAGCCCTAATGTCCTCAAAACTGTCCTGAGTGTCGGTCTGCCTGCTCTACTTCCTTTGGTTTTCTTCTATGTTTCAAAAAATGTTTCATTGGTCTGGACAATTCTTAAAGAATATCATTTAATTGGAAGTTTTGTTCTACATTGGTACAAAAAGTTTATATACTCTAAAGCCCTGAGAACTGGAGATCTCAAGTAACCTTTATGCAAACTCTGCTTTACCCTACCATCCCTCTTAGAATCGCTAACTTCAAGGCTCAGTTTCATGTATCACTTTATACAAAATACCTCCTCTGATTCCTCCTATTAGCAAACTACCCTCCTTAAATTATCCTGTAGGTTTCTACATGTTGTATCCTCCTAGAACACATATTCTTTGACATGACGGTCTATTTGTTCTGTTTTGCCTTGGCATCCTTGGTATCTAGCACATGGTAAACCTTAAATGAATGCTCATCAGATTGAAATGGGCATACACACAAATATGTTATCAAGGAAAATATGAAAAGGACAATGTAAATACCCAAAAGGAGAAGTAGGAAAGAGAGAAAATCAATTACAATTAATTAAAAATAAAATTTTAAAATAAAAGGTCAATCACATTAAAGAGTGAAAAAGGACAGAAAAGAATGTATATTTCTAGTGAGATCCAAGAATACTTCATGGAGGAAGTGTTATTTAAATGTTTTTTCCCCCTCAATAGTATTTTTTCCCCCAATTTCATATAAAGGTAGTTTTCAATATTCATTTTAGAAAGATTTTGCGTTCAGTTTTTTCTCCTTCCCTCTTCCCTCTCCAAGACATCAGATAATCTGATATAGGTTTTACATATACAATCATTGTAAACATATTTCCATGTTTGTCATAGAAAGAAAAATTCAGAACAAAAGGGGAAAAACAAGAAAGAAAAAGCAAACAAATGAAAAAGTGAAAATAGTATGTTTTGATCCACTCCATACTTCTCTGTCTGGTTGCAGATGGCATTTTCCATCCCAATTATATTGAAATTGTCTTGGATCCCTGTATTGCTGAGAAGAGCTAATTCTATCATAGCTGATCATAACACAACATTGCTGTAAGTGTGTACAATGTTCTCTTGGTTCTACTTATTTCACTCAGCATCAACACACATAAGTCTGTAGAGGACCAGAACTTTGGAGAAATATACTTACGTAAATCCATCAGTACATAGTAATATAACACAGGCTAGTAGTAATGTAACAAACAACATGAATTAACATGAGAAATTATACATGTTCATAAGTCCCAGAAGGAGAGTATCTTATTTTGTCTACAATAATCAGCTCTTTAAGGAACTTCAAGAACAAGTGAGAAAGCATCCAGGTAAGATGTATATCTTGCATGTCCACTCTCACTGTGGACTTTCAGGTCCTATTTTTTATTGAAATTCAAAGGTAGATCATCTTCTAACCATGTTAGCCAATACTACTTTATTTCAGGCACCCAAATAATCTCATTCTGAATATCATCAGGATGCTCGAGCTTTACATTTGCAATTTGGGATAACAAAAGTAGAAGGTAAGAGCATAGTAAAAGCCTATACAGCTTGCCTTCCTTTCCACACTTCTATGCTCCCTCCAGGGAAGAACCCTCATAGTTTGAGACAATGAAATTTGGCAAATGGATGTGACTCATTATAAATCTTTTGGTCTGTCTTTTATCTATGTTGTAGTAGACACCTTTTCAGGATTTACTTTTGCAATGCCAGCAGCAAAAGAGACTTCACTAAATTCCTTATACAAGCTTTTGCAATTATGGGTGTGCCACAAGCAATAAAAACAGATAATGGACCTGCATATACTTCTAAACATTTTGCACACTTTTGTACACAGTATCAGATTTTACACACCACTGGCATACCTTTTAATCCTCAAGGACAGATAATAATAGAGAGGAGAAACAGAGACATCAACATACTCCTCCAAAAACAAAAGAAAGGGGGAGTCACAGGTAACTCTTGAGAACTTTAAACTTAGCCCTTTATACTATTAATTTTTTTATTTTTGATGGAGATGTACTGGCTCTGGCAGAAGATTTCACAACCTACTGGAAGGGCAGCATCCAGTGCAAGCTGCTCCAATATCTTCAGATAATCAGCAGGTGATGGGGAGAGGCCCAGAAAGTGATGAATGGAAGGGACCAAATAAGTTAACTGGTTGGGGAAAAGGGTTTGCTTGTATCATACAGATGGAAAAGAAATCAGATGGGTGCCTAATCATATATGCCTTCTCCATCAGAGAGAAACGGAAAAAGAAAAGCCCCTTGAAACTAAAGAGAAGATCTAGGAAACATCTGGTGGTTCTATCTCTGACTACGTGTGCCACTGAAAGAGCATGGATGCTAACTCAATGTGTATGGCAATTGATTCATAAACATCAAAAATTGTTAATGAGACTGTTGCAGGACTTTAAAACCTGTAGGAATCATTGGATTCTTTGAGACATGATAAGACTGGTCCTTAACATTCTCTGTTTAGGCTTTTCCTGATTTGGATATTAGTACTACATTTGTGACATAGAAATAATTTGGCAGTATTCCTTCTTATCTATTTTTCCCAAATAGTTTACATAAATGTTTTGTAAAGTTCACTTCTGAATGCATTTGGTCCTGGAGATGTTTTCTTAGGGAGTTCATTAATGGCTTGTTCAATTTCTTTTTCTAAAATGAAACTAAGTAATTTATTTCTTTTCTGTTAATCTGGGAAATTTATATTTTTGTAAATATTCATCCATTTCAGTTTAGATTCTCAGACTTGCTGTTATACAATTGAGCAAAATAGTTCCTAATTAATTAATAATTGCTTTAATTTTTTTGTCATTGGTGGTAAGTTCATTTTTGTTTTTTCATTTTTGATGCTGGTGATTTGGTTTTTTCTTTTCTTTTTTCTAATAAAATCAACTAAAAGTTTATCTATTTTGTTGGTTTTTCATAAAACCAACTCCTAGTTTTATTTATTAGTTCAATACTTTTCTTAGTTTCATTTTATTACTCTCTCCAGTTTCAGAATTTGTAATTTGATATTTAATTTGGGGTTTTTAATTTGTTCTTTTTCTAGCTTTTTTAGATGCAGGCCCAATTCATTGATCTACTCTTTCTCTATTTTATTCACATAGCTATTCCGAGATATAAAATGTCCCCCAAGAACTGCTTTCACTGTATCTCATTGGTTTGTAATGTTGTCTCATTATTGTCATTCTCTTGGATGACATTATGGATTGTTTTTGTGATTTGTTCTTTGACCCACTCATTTTTTAAAATTGGATTATTTAATTTCCAATTGGTTTTTAGCCTATCTTTACATGCTCAGTTTTTGTGAAGGTGCCATGTATTGCTGAGAAAAAGATATATTATTTTCTGTCCTTATTCAGTTTTCTGCAGAAATCTATCACATCTAGGCTTTTTAGGATTCTATTAACTTCCCTAGCTTTTTCCTTGTTAATTTCTCAGTAAGCTTTGTTTGATTCTGAGAGTGGAAGGTGAGGTCCCCCACTAATGTAGTCTTGCTGTCTGCTTCTGTACTTAAAATCTTCTCTAGAAGTTTGGCTGCTCTGCCACTTGGTGCATACTACATTTAGCATCATTACTACTTCATTGTTTATGATACTTTTTTTTTTAAATCAAGATGTGCTTTACTTCCTTATCTCTTTTAATAAGATCAATTTTTACTTTTGCCTTATATGAGATCAGAATTGCTACTCCTGCTTTTTTTTTTTTAACCTCAAAACATAATAAATTCTCTTCTAGCCTTTTACCTTTACTCTATATGTGATCTTCTGTGCCAAATGTGTTTCTTGTAAATAACATATTATAGGATTCTGTTTTTTAACCTACTCTGGTATTCATTTCCATTTTATGGGAGAATTCATTCTATTCATATTCACATTTATTATTACCAGCTCTGTATTTCCCTCCATCCTTTTCACCTCTGTATATACTTTTGTTCTCTCTTTCTACACTTTCCTTAGTAGTATGTTTTTTTTTACCCACCTCATCCACTACCTTATCTTCTATCACCCCATTCCCCTCTTCTCTTACTTTTTTCCCTCCTATTTCTGCTCTCCCTTCTATCCTGTCTCTCCCTTTTCTCTTTCTTCTCCTACATCTTTATAGGGCTAAATTTTTATACCCACCTGAATGATTATGTTATTCCCTCTTAGAACCAACTGATGAGATCAACTTCAGACAATGCTTATCCTCCTTACTCTTCCCCCTCTATTGTAATAGGTCTTTTGGACTTCTTCATGTGAACCAATTGTCCCATTATACTTTCCCTTTCCTCTTTTTTTCCAGTACAGACTTTTTCCATATTAAGGAATTCCTTAATATTTTTTTCTTTGATGTCATCACATCAAAATCCATTCACAACCACATCCTGTGTCCATGTGATGGCTCCCTTAGTCTGCCCCAGCAACAAATACAGTTCTCAAGAGTTACAGACTTTGTTTTCCAATATAAGAATATTAACAGTTTAACCTTTAAATATATAAATATATAACCCTGTTTACCTTTCTATGCTTCTCTTGAGATTTTTGTTTTTCTCTTTAATTCTGGTTTTTTCAATAGAAATGATTGAAAGTCTCTTACTTACTCAGGGAAGCTCCATTGCTTTCCCTGAAAGATGATTCTGAATCTAGCTGGGTAGTTAATTTTTGATTGAAATCCCAGGTCCTTTATCTTCTGGAATATGGTATTCTAGGCCCTCTGATCCTTTATTTTAGAAGCTGCCACATCCTGGGTCATTCTGAATGTTGGTCCTTGATAACTGAATTGGAACTCTGCTCCTGGGGTACAAGGATGGCTGCACCAAGCTTTCTGTGCAGCTCTGAGCCTTGACTTGGAGCACAGGGGCCCCTTGTGCTTGCAGGGGATAGCTTTTCCTGTACTTTTAAGGAAACAGTCTAGTTACTCAGAGTGTACCTTCTGAACTGGTACTGGAAGCTGCCTCACTGGTTTGCTCCTCTACTGAGCCAGCACTGATAGTCTTAGTTCCTAATTTGCTGTGGTTAAAACCCTCTCACCAGCTTGCCCAGAGTCGAGTTAGCTGAGCTGAGCTGAATACCCTTTTCACCACAGTGAGGCTGAACTTTAGTAGTGAAAAAACAGGGAAAGAAAAATAGAGAGCAGTCAAGTCACACTGAAAACTAGATAGAGGCAAAACAAAGAAAAAAAGTTTTTTTTTTTTTTTTTTTTAATTTTGTAGGTATTTTCAAGCTTTTAAAAGTATATTGTGAAAGGTTAAATGTGTTTAAGTTAGTGACATTCCTCAATTAAAAATTCCCCTCCAGCACAGATTAAACAAAACGTGCAGACTTCCTTAAAGAATACTGCTTTAGAAGTAATTAAAACGGGGGTGGGGGGGGTGGGGGGGGAGAGGGGGGAGGAAGGGGGAATTGATTGCTTTATCAGGGAAAGATTAGTCAAGGTTATATCTAATCAAAGCACATCCTGTTCACTTTTGCATGTAAGTAAAAGAGAAAAATAAATAAAACTGGTGTATTCAAGAGAAAAGGTCAATAAATGAGTAATCAACTAAAAATATATGACTGTGCAGTAACAGAAAGGACAAGATAAGAAGGCAAATTAACTAGAAAAAAACAAATGAAAGGAGGGAAGGGAGGAAAGGAAGGAGGGAGGGAGGGAGGGAGAGAGGAAGTAATCAACCATCAAATAGGTGGAAAAGAGAGGAGCAGGGAAAGAGAAAAAGAGAATGATAAAAGAAGGAGAGAAGAAAAGAAGACAATAAAAGAAGAGAGAAGGAGAGAGAGAGAGAGAGAGAGAGAGAGAGAGAATTTTTCTTTCAGTGCAGTAGTGTATTACTCAAATATGCTTCTGAACAATATTTGAAAATGCCTGTAGACATGAGGCATTATTTCAAAGGATTTCCCCAAGTAATTATATATTATAAATATTTATATATACATATATATGTATGTATTTTTATCTGTATCAAGATCTCTCTCTATATATTTATATTTCTGTCTGTCTATTCAGTTTCTGTTACTAGGACTCAAAATGTTTACATCAAAGGATCTTACATAACCCAATGAAATGGACTAACAAAAACAAGCCCTATAACTATACTATATCCTCTGAACTTAATACTAAACTATTCATGCTTGTACAGCACTTTATATTTAACAAAATGTTTTCATTACATCTCCATGAAGCCTAGGTAATCTAAGTATTATTTTCATCATTGTACAGATTAAAAAAAACAAGGCTCAGAAGGATTAAATTACTTTTAGCCTTTGGATGTGCAGCTAAAAGGCATACTTTATATTCAAATCCAGACTTTCTACCTTGCAATACAGGGGTCTTGCTAATAAAACCATTCTTTTTTAGGTAAGATCAGCTCACCAGACAAGTGAGCTATAAAATTTGCCAAAGCCACTTACATAATTTTAATCTCCAAGTGTTTCCCTCCTGTTTATTTCTCCACCTATGTAATTTTTATCTTTTAATTGATGTGATTATTAGTCTGTGCTAAAAGAATAAATGGTTACTTTGTATAAAAGACATGAAGTTACACTTGCAAAATACAAACACCTATTGAAAATTTTCTAAGCTACTGTCTTATAAAGTAACTCATATTAACAAAGATATGAAATCTGGCAAACCTTGTTCTGCATATATTTTTAATCAGTTTATCAAAAAAATACCATTTTTAAGAATTTTTTTCCATTTCCATTTGCCTGTATTTCTGCTAGTCAGGAAGCTGTTGCTTAGTCAATCAAGAGCTTGCCTTGGCATCACAAAATTGGAATTTTAAGTTTCATCTATGGCATGTACAAGTTGTTTGGCTTTAGTTAATATATTTCCCATCTCAGGTCTCTCAAGACAACACTAAGATGACTAACTGCAGAGAAATGACAACCTGCATGGATAGAGGGAGATTCCTCAATGAAATCACAGGTCATTCCCTGTTCCTAACCCTTTGTTTTCAATAACTTGTTGAAGTAGTGGGCAGTTAAGTAGTACTGCAGTGGATACAATGCCAGGCTGAGAAAGAGAAAGACATCTGAATTCAAATCTGACCACAAACACTTATTAAATGAGTGACTTTGGGAAAGTCATTTAATTCTCTTTGCTTCAGTTTTCTTATTTGTAAAATGAACTGGAGAAGGAAATAGTAAACCATTCCACTATCTGCCAAGAAAATCCCAAATGGGATCACAAAAAATCAGGCACAATTGAACAAATTGTTGAAGTTATAGTTTTTAAATTACTAAATAGTTGTTGAATGAATGGATTAAAAAAAAAAACCTATGGAAACAGAAACATCTTTGCTAAAATTTATGTCAAGAAAATTTATAAACAGAAGATGTTTCAAAGTAAAATATTTTGGCTAAATTTGTTCAAAGAAAGTTTTCTTTAGATATACATTAGAAAGTATAAGCTATCAGTTTTTAGGCTATTTAGGCTTATGTAAATACAGACAGTAGAGCTGAGACATGGAGACTGCGTATATCAATTTTTAAAAAATCATTTAATAATTTATAGCTGTCACAGAAGGTCTTAATCATTCTACATGGTGGTTAAATTCAACAAGATTAGATATAGTATATCTATATTATATATAGATAAATATTATGTATGTATGTATGTGTGTGTATACATATATATATATATATATATCTTGACAAACTCAAAACCTGGGCCTATCCTCCAAATACACACACACACACACACACACACACACACACACACACACACAGTCATACATGCAAGCACTCTATGAAGTTAAAAAAAAATATCTCTGGTGTTTTTCAATGTCCCACATTTTGGTGTCCTACTCTTAAATTTTGCCATAGTCTTTCCCTCCTGCTCCCTGGATATCTAGGACTCATATTCCTATGCTGGGTTTGCCTTAACATTTTCCTCAAAATATCATTGTCTTTTTTTTTACCGCCACAGGCCCTTATTAAATAACTAATTTGATACCATTGGATGAATTCATTCAATCCCTTTTTTCTGAGATCAGTGATTTAATTCATGTGGGCATTTTATTAGCTGACAATAGTATAGTTCATAGTACCTCTATTAGTGAATAACTAGTGTTCAAGGTCATAAGCCTCTCCAGATTTAGTGGGTCAGTCATTAAACCAAAGACACATAGGTTTTTAAAGGTCAGAACTCAAAGTCACACCTCTGAATTTAGCTTTTTTTGTGTTCTAATGTTGATAACTGTTCTGAGTGGTTCCTGTCACCAGAACAGTATATGTAATCTTCAGGCATTAGCCATTCCAGGTTCAGTCTAGTTACAATTAAGAAGCCCCTGTGATAGGTATATAGATACATAGATAGATACATGGTTACCTCTTTTACCTCTTAAGAAATAGGAAGAGTATTAATGAGACTCTTCATATTTAAAATAGGTTTATCTTTGCTTCCTATCTCCCTTTTTAGCAGAAAACTCTCCTCCCTCCAAGCACATGACTCCCTACATCTTTTCTTTTCTCATATAAAGACACTGATACTACCTTAAATTGGGAAATACCACAATAAGCTTGTAGCTTTTCTCTCTGCCCTTATAAGAATTACTTATAATAATTGAACCTGTATATATATATATGGGTAACAGGAGAATTGTTTTCAAATGCTTTTTCTCATGTTAGTCCTTTATTATTTCATCATGTTGCTGCGATAGAAGGAAAAACAGATTTATAATCAAAGGACTTAAGTTCAAATATCAATTCTACTTTGTGTCAGTGAACCTTCTGCTCTTTAGGCTTTAAACTTTTAAAACTATGATCCCTTGTTCACAAAGTCCTAATTTTCTTCTATTGACTAGTAAATCAAATCTAAACATTTCAATCTAATGTTTAAAGGTATCTAACTTCATCTCTTTTGAAAAGTAGAATTCTTCTGCTCTATCCTGTTCATTGTGCTTATGATTATTTAAATATTTCATTCCTTATTCTATATTTTCACTTATCCTATTTTCTTTATCTGGAAGATCTTCATGCCTTTTCTCTAGCAATTTGTGTTCATCATTTCTTCCAAGCAAGATTCTGTTGATTAATTTCACCCTATTCTAATTAGTCCCTAGGGTTTCTGTAGGGAACTTTGTACACACTGATCACACCACATTAGAGCATGCTTGCTTTTCTCCATTTTAAACACATAAGTCTTTTTAAAAAACAAGACTAAAAAACTCCTTATGTATCTCTTAGTGTAGAATATAGCATCCTCAGTAGGCATTCAGTAAATTCTTGTTGAATGAAGAAGTAAATGAATGTAGATTAGAGAAGGAAGTGCAAAGCAGAGTTGACCTCAAGGTCCAGAACCTAAGTAACTAAGGAAGGGCCCCTAAGTCTTTGCTCGGAAAATGGATAATTTAGAGGTCATTATTGTTTGTCCTTCATTTTCAAGGAGGACCAATACCCATAAATGGATTTAAGAGATGCAGAGTTACACAAAGAATTCAGTTTCACTCTTTTTCAGAATCATGGAAATCCAAGGGAAAGACAAAAAACAAGCAGACAGGAGATGGCTTGTGGATGACTATGAAGTCTGGTGTCTGACCAAGTTTGAAGTGTCTGTGAGTATGGCCATTGGAACAAATGGTTCTTATCTGTCCAAAAGTGAAAGTTGGGATGAGCAGCCCTGAAAAGGGCTCCATCCAGCAAGAACTCGCACTACTCCTCAAATCAATCAAAGCTCTTTTCCTTCTTCCCCAAAATGGCTAAAAATCCCAAGGCTCTCTCTATCCTATAGATAGGGTAACATAAAAACTTGTCCAGGCCATCACAGACAGTGTTTCAGTCCTCTGATAAAAAAAAAAAATTGACAGTAAGTGATTTCTAGGACTTACTTTTTATATTGATTCCTATGGATAAAGCAATATTCCTTAGTATAAGCAAATCTACACCTACTCCCCCACACTAGTTATTATTGGGATGCTATCTACCTGGATTTGTTCATGGAGAAGTTCAAGATGGGTGGAAAGGGAAATCAGACAAAGCAAATCATGTTCTGAAGGAGGAAGTACTGAAACAGATAGCTTATTATTTACTGTCATTAATGAAAATTGACTTAAAAACTGGTTTATTAGACTTAAAATCACATATTAGGTGTGAAAGCTTACACCTTATGAAACAGAACTGAATTGAAAATTATTAGAAAACTGTAAAATACAGCAAAATCAAAATGGGCCAAAGGTTTGAGGAACTAAAGAGTAGAGTTATAGGGACAAGTAATTTCAGGAATAAAAGTTGTTATTATGTAGATGATGGGCATTATCTCTGAGTTTCACTGGGGACAGAATAAGCAAAAATAGGCTTCCAATGAGACAAGACAAGAAGTTACATATGAGGAAATCATTGCTCCAGGAAAATAAAAAAGAAAAAAGAAAGGATAGCTTCCATATCTTTATGGAAAATTTTCTTTATCCTATCTATTTTTTAATTATATGAAATGGTTGGTTGAGATCCTCAAGTCCTATAAAATTTCTTTAGAGAAAATCTAATAAGGTTACATGGTAATCAGGAGTTAGCATAGACACTGCTAGAATGTGGGAGACTGGAAGCACTGGAAAAAAAATGAAGAGCTGAGTTGAGATCTTGCCTCAGATCCTCAATAACTCTGGACTCTGGGCCAAGGTCTAGTCAATTCAAGAGACTGTCTAATCCAATCTCTTCACTTTATTCATGAGAAAACTAAGGTTCATAAGATTAAGCAACCTTCCAACTTCATACTGATAATAATCATAAGAGATTAGGATTGAAAGCAGATCCTGTGACTAAAATCAGCTCTTTCTATGATATCAAGCTGCCTTCCTCACTGAAAATCATTGAGCCTCAATTTCTATATATATAAAATGTATATAATTGTATCTCCCAAGATTGTTATGAAGATCAACAATGAATAGGAGATGCAAAGAGCTTTGTAAATCTTAAAGTTTTTGTTTTTTTTTTACAAATGCTAACTATTATTAGTATTACAATTATTGTTGTTTTTGCCTTTGTCTTCTGATACTTAAACCCAGCACTTAATCATGAATGGGATTATTTCTCTTCAGAAAGTAATCCACCCCCAAAGGAGGCTTCATAAATTTATTGCTGAGATTAGTCTTAGATTTCATTAAAGAGTCAGTACTAACTATTTTAAGATGAAATGAAATCTCCAAATCAAACAATACAGAGTGTTTTTCAATCTTAAAATTCTGCATGAATAATAACCATCAGTACCATTATCTTGCAAATTATACCATAATAATGATACACACAAATGGAAAGATGGTGATCTTCTTGGAATTAAAATGAATAAATGGGAATTCAAGAATTTGTCATATTTTAATCTATCAGTGAACTAAGAAGAGATGGAAATTTCTCCACTATCCAATAGACTTGAGTAAGATTAGTAGATCACAGATTTATAGATGAAAGGGATCATTAAAGCCATTTTTGAGTGCCTTGGATACACACGATTGTTGACCAAGGATCATGGTTCAACCTGAAACATGTCCCAGTACTATTCAATTCCTGTTAATTTAATTCTACTTTCATCAGGAAACCTTCTGATTTTTATTTCCCAAGTAAATGACTAAACAGTAGTTAAAGTGGATTACAGAGTGTTGTTCTTGTCAGAGATTAATAAATGGTCACCATTATTTATATTGTTATATATATTACACACACACTGTACTTAGATGTTTGATATATATGAATTTCCCATCATCACAGTCTTGTCTGGAAGAGGGGAGGGGAAAAGAAGTAAATATATATATATATATATATATTATATATGAGAAAGAGGGAGAGGAGGGAGAGAGAGAGGAAAAGAAGGAGAAAGAGAGGGAGAGAGAAGAAAGGAGAGAGAGAGAGACAGAGAGACAGAGAGAGAAAGAGAGAGAGTTTCACTTTTTGTCTGTTTTCTATTCATTCTCCAAGGCTTGCCCTTCATAATGTATTCACTACAGTCATATCTATGTGACTAAATATACATGTGTGTGTATATATATGTGTGTTTGTGTGTGTGTTTGTGTATGTGTGGGTATGCATGTAATATGTCTAAATATAGCTACATATTTACTTTCATGTGTATATTTTTTTCCAAATAGAATGTAAGCCCCCATTTGGCAGACAGTCTTGTTTTTTTGTACTTGTACTCAAAGAGTATGGTATAATGCTTCAGCTTAATACTCGTTTGTTGAATTTAATTCCAACAAAAGCTCCCTAAGGTCAGAAACTTTGCCCTGCTTCACTTCTGTGGCCCTAACACAATGAAGAGGTTATAGTAGGTATTTTTAATCAAGGAAAATAAAATTAAGTCAATATTAATGACTTTATTGTACACAAGACCACCCTAAGATTAGAATAATTATTGCTCTCTTTATTCATAAGAAACATTTTATTTTTGACACAAACTCAGGAAAGCAATAGCTGGCTAAAAATGTAGAAGAGAAGGAGTATTTTCTTCCTTCTATACTGCCTTCAATAACTTGTTAGAATCCTTACAAAGTGTTGTCACTTATGTAATTTAGCATGGTACTTAGCATGTTCTCTAGCTCACTAATGTATTTAAGTACTCATTGGAGTTCACACTTTTGGGAGATTCATAAGTCAGGATTCAGTATGAGATTCACAAGTTCAGTGGAGGGGATTCACAAGTCAGGAACCCAGAATCCCACTCTTTCAGAGGAGAAGTCAACCTTTGAGTTCACACTTCCAAAAGAGAATATAAAAGGACGAGCCTCAGTCAGGAGTCAGTTTGAGAGATTCAGCCAGAGCTGGAGGCTGAAGCTGGCAGAGGCACAGGACTAGCAACAAGAGCTCTTGGAACCAAGGAAAGCTAACGGAGCTATTTTGGACGAGAAAATAATGGATTTGAACTTTTAACATCTGGATGCATTTGAGGTGATTATTACACTGAACTGAAACTTAGGCTGCCTCCAGAAACCCCCCAAGAAATCTGCTCCCAGAGAATGATTATATTTTAGAAAAGAAGAACACTACAATAACTGAACATGATTTCTATTTTTTTACATAAATCCATAACAAGTGCAACAATGTCTTATTTAGTAACAATAAAATAATGTCTAGAAGACCTAAGTTCAATTCTACCTCTGATAGACACCAATCTAAAATAAGCAATAGCTTCAAGACAGTAATAACTAGGGCACATATCATTGTGTCTGATTTAACTATGCTTCTTTTGTGATTTCAGATCTTCATTAAATTAAAAACAAATCACTTTTTCAAGGTAATTTTGGTGATACTTAGAAATTCATATGTACAAAGTAGTTATCTTTACCAGAATTTGTTAGAATATCTGCTGCTACTTTTTAAATGGAATGAAGATCTGAATAATCAAAAGAAATGGTGTGTGCATATGTGTGCTTTGTTTTTTGTTTAGTTTTATTTGTTTGGATTTTTTTTTTTTTTTTGGTGGGGGAAGATTTGAAGTAAAATTGACTAAGGAATTTTCATTTAGGAAAGAACCTTAATCAACTCATATTTGTACCTATTCTGAAATTAATACTCTTACAGAGTTTCCTGGGTCTGTGAGAGGTTAAATTATTTGCTCAGAAAAACAAACTCAACTGGTATCTAACCAGAGGTAGAATTGAACTTAGGTCTTCTATACATCAAAGACAGAAATTCCCACTTGGCTTAAGTACAGAAAGACCTATGGTGGTAGAAACAAAAATTCAACAAGACCTGTGACACTAAGAAAAGTGCATAAAATAAAATGAGTTATATTACAAAAGATATTAATTATATTGAAATGCAACTGGATTTCTTTAAAAAAATAAACAAATAAGTTCATAAACATAAGATCAACATTCATTACTCAATAGATGTAATATATTCATTACATGGCTCCTTTAAATTTCCTTTTTCTAGATCAATAATCTAATTTCTTTAGACACAGTGATAGAAGATCCTTTGCCCTTGTTCAAATTAGAGCTCAGTGTCAATAAGTCAACAAGCATTTATCAAGGATTTATTGTATCAGTCATGCTGTTAAGAGCTTTTGACAGAATGAAAGGAAGGAAAAATGGTCCCTGTCCTCAAGGATCTTACATTCTAACAAAGGTAACAGGTAAATGATTGGTATATATGATACACACAGATGAATAAGAGGTAATAGCACTAGTAACTAGGGGTGAGAGAAGAGTAGAAGAAAGGCTTCTTGTAGAAAGTAGGATTGGAACATCTGAATCTTTAAGGAAGCCAAAGGAATTGAGAGGTAGAGATGAGGAGTCAGAAAATTTCAGGTGTGAATGACTGCCAGAGCAAAAATATGGAGATAGTAGAAGGGTTCTATGAAAGGGAGAGCAAGAAGGTCAACACAGCTGGATGTTGGAGTGTATGAAGGGGAGTAAAGTGTAAGACTGGAAAAGTAGGAGGAAGACAGGTTGTTAATAAAATCTTACTGACTTGATTTTTGAAGAGGTTCAAACATGAAACATGATTCTATATTTGATCATGTGAGCAGTAAGTAACCACTGAATTTTATTTTGTAGATGGTTGAGACATGCATCTTTTCTATAATTTAGAAAAAGACATGTTACCGACTCATAAAAGATGAATTAGAATGGAAAGGGAGAACTGAGGGATTTATGCAGAGTAGAGTAGAAATAGTCTAAGGTTTGAATGAGAGAAATCATAATTCTTCTCAATAATAGTAAAGCCTCTATGAAACTGCCCTTTGGACTATACTCCAAAGATTGAAACAATTGCATTTATTGCCACGGTGGAAATTTATGTTTTAGAATTAAAGATGTATTGAGTTTGGCTATAAGAATGAACAAGAGCTACTTAAAAGGTCATCTAGAACAGCCAGTAGGTTACAATGGCAAACAAGCTGGTTTACCCATATGGTATTACTCTGATAATTATTATGTATTTTATTATGGGCAGTTTACTCAACCTCTTAGAAACTGAATTCCTTTATCATAAAACAGAGTAATAACACTTACATCATCTAGTTGCTGATTATCTTATTAATCAATATTTAAATAATTTTGTAAAATAAAGAACTCTACATAAATATGAAATATAAATGAAATCATGTTTGCAAGCCAGAAAAGCATTTTTAAAAAAGCTTCTAGAGTACTGAAGAGTGTTTATTGTTTGCTCATTCACTTATTAGAGATACCAGTATGACAAAGGTTAAACTCTAAGGAGCAGAAACTGTCTTATTTAAATTTGATGTTTTATTTAGAACCTTCTATAAAGCTCTGAATAGAGTAGGTTTTTTTGCAAATATTTAAGGCTGAGCTATTATTATTTTTATGATTATAATTGAATTTTTGCTGGCTATAATTAAGCTTATAAATAGAACTAGTTCTACAAAACATTTTAAAATCTAATTGATTCCTAACTTCAAAATCATACCATATAAAACTCAATATAGACAGCATGGGTAATAATTTCACTTTTCATAAATCTTCAAAAACTAAAGGATCACTGTAATACCACTTGAATTAAAATTCTCTGAGATACCAGATTTGAGAATTTGTAATTCTAATTCACTTTTCTTATCTATGGATTGCTGTTTCATAATGTGTTCACAAATCAATCACATACATATATATTCGTTCAAGAACAGACATTTCTTAGTCAATCATTTGTCATTCAGCATTGTTCTACAAAATTAAAACACGCACTAATTAACATACTGAAATTTGAAAAGATAGGCACTTTTGAAAGCTGTATTAATTTCTTCCTTGGGGAAATACATTCACTAGGAGTGTATAGTTTCCTATCTAAAGTTTCTGGGCTCTTTTCAGCTATTTTCCCCATGCATTTTTAGTTATACAAATTCATGTACAAATGTAAAAATTGAAACATTAAACAACAATGAAATATAGATTTTCTTCTCTGAATGGTTCTTGTTTTTGCTATTTGGGAATTCTCTTCTACAGGATTTTTTTTTGACATTCTTAAAACTATTATTAGAATTACTATTAGGCCAGATATGATTTCATTGGTATGGAACTGATCTCTTAAGGTGCAACTCAGCAACCTCTTATAGAGGTTTTTTTTATTTTTATTTTTTTATTTTTAAAGATTTACCAGGAGAACTGTGACTTTCCTCCATATGTGTCCAAGATAAGATTTGAATCCAGGTATTCCTGACTCTAAATCTGGTCTTCTCTATTCACTACAGTGTAGCAATGAATGCTATTTCATTCACTGAATAAAATAGGTAAAAGAATGATATTTTATAGTACCTTGGAAGTGGCTAAGTTGGTTTATTTTATAAAGAGATTAATTTTGTTATATTTTGAAGTACCATATAGGATACTTCAGAATGTATGCTATATCCTACCACATAGGATACTTAAAATAAAGCATCTTGAAACAAAAGAAGTAGTGGCATTCTTTTATGTAATCATAATGAATTAATTGTAAACAGTTGAGTATTACAGTGGAGAGGGCTAAGCCTGAGTTAGAATTTGGCTTCTGATATTTATTATCTGGTATCCTTGTATAAAACACTTAAATTCTATTTGTCTCAATTTCCTCAACTTAAAATGAAAATCATTATAGCACCTTCTCTCACATCAAGAGTTATGGTGAAGATCAAATGAAATATAGATATTTACTCCCTTTCCCTTCTCTGCCCTTATCAATTTGTAATGTGGAATATGTAAACAGTTCTTCAGAATAACATTCTATTTTCCCATATTTTTTCATGTTAAACATTTCTCAGTAGTAAAGAATTAGGAGAAGGTAAAATACAACTTGGGAAGGTAAAATTAATCACAGTTATATTACCATAAAGAGCAATAAGTAACAATTTCCCAGATAACTTAATTTCTCCTTTAATGTGAAGGTAAATTTTGCTTCCCAACACCTAATTTTAGAAACACAAAACTCTAATGGAGAGCATCAACTAATTTGACCCAAAGGAAGGATAATTAAAATAACTCCAGAGTCAAGTTCATTCCTTTACATTTTATCAGAGTCCTGCCATCCATGAAAATGTCACCTGCAGGAATGGATTCATTTTACTAAGAAAAGGATGCTTATACACACACATTCACACACAATAACTATTAAGACAAGCTTCAACAGGCTTAAGTACTATTAAAATTGCTTAATGTATAGAGTCAGTCTTATAATCAGCAATTTCAGTTTCAAGTCCTATCTTTGACTCATTGGCTATGTGAATTTTGGCTGGTTACTTGCAAATCCTGGTGGAGAAGACAACTCTAATAATATAATGTGCATAGCATTTCTTTAGAGATCCCCCATCTCTAAAATAATAAAACACGACATATTCACCTATCTATCTATCCATTTGTATATCCATCTGTAAATCTACCTTTGCATCTATCTGTACACAAATATATGTATACACAAATATGTATGCACTGATGCATATTATATTCACATATCCACATAATATATATACAAGTGGATATATATATACATATGTATCCATGTATACATGCAAATTATATATGTATATGTATGTATGCCTACAATTTTATTTTCAAATAAACATGCATTTATTAGCAAACTTATTTAAGTCCCATACATCATTATTTATAAAAATGAGTAAGCTGTACTTCAGCTTTTTGTACTAACTATAGCATTTAATAAGGGAATTTCTTGAGTCTCTGAAAATGGCTATTTAATGAACTATTCAAGTTTACCTACTTTTTGAAGAAACGGTCATGTATATAGCTATATGCCACATTCTTTTGTAATGAAACTTTACATGTTATTTATCTTTTCCCCATTTCTTTTAGATGTTTAAGAATTTAATATTTTAACCTTTTAATTGCTGAAACTCAGTACTATTTTGAGTTGCTCAGTTACAGATTACCAAAAGATCTTTGGCCTTCCTCACTGGGCAAGAAAAATTCTCTAAGGTAGCTATGCATCTGTTTGAGATCCTGCAGAAATAGAGATTACCTTTGATTAGGGAATTGCTCCTGTCTTACATAATGTACAGTTTCGAGATTTTCACAGATTCTTAAGGCTGAAAAAGAAAGGTAATACTTACCTGCTATATCCACTTAACCATCATATAAAAACCATTTTAGGAAAGCAACATCTAATCTTCTATAACTTAAGACTGTTCTAAAAATTTCACAATACTTCATTACGTGGCAGAAGTTCCTTTAACTTTTCTTTAAAAATTCTCTTATTTATTCATTCTTTTCGTACATTAAGAAAAGTTTTAGTCACCCCAGGATACTAAGAACAGTTATATACCAACTCCGTGGTTGGTATATAATATCCATTTTTAGAGATTATGTGATATTTTATATAGCTTGTTTATAGTCACTTGTAGGAAATTATAGCTAAAATAAATTATTTATTATATTTTGATATTGTGCAATATTAGAACAATAATTCCTTAGACCTCAAGGAATTCAGCAGAGAAAGAAAAAAGTATGTATTACATCTTTCCATTACTACCAGCCAATTGATTTTCCAAAATGCTTAATTTTTTCAGGAAGTCAAATTTAAAAAATGTTTGTAGAGAAAGCATATTAGCATCTATTAGGGCTTCAACTGAGAATGAGACACACCTAGGGGGAAAAAAAAGTGTTAAGTATCCATAAGTATTTTACATTTGTAAGTGAAATATTTTTCATTTCAATAAACAATTATGACCAAAATATTAACTTCCTTGTAACATAAATCCTCCAAGTAGGAGGTTGTAAAGAAAAATGATTAAAAAACAAAGTTTATGCCTTTTTAATATTTAGAAATTTATATAATGGTCTCAAATAACTTGATGCCATTAATGGTGTGACTATTTATTCCCCTTAAGTGAATTAGTTTTGATCCAATATATCTTGATCTTTTTGTATGTAGTGAGATTGAAGGATCATTTATCCAAAGATCATGAACACGCCTTTTAAATGTACTACTGCTGCCAATGTCTCCTCAAGGACACAATAGAAAGTATTAATTTACAACACAGCAGATACTGATGCCAAGAATACAACATGTTTTCATGTTCTTTTTATGTTGAAGAGTAAAGCACCTAATCTTTAGATTTAGATTTTGGTTTACTAGCAGTCCTATAGAAAAAACTGGTAAGTGGATACAGGATAAGAGCAGAGCGTAGGGGGAAAAAAAACCTTACATATTAATTTGCTACCATTTTATGATGTAGATATTTGTGCTCAATGGCAATTACTTTGCCACTTTGCCACTCATATGGTAAAGAGCTCAACATATTTTTTTCACCAATAGTTTTTCATTTTTCTTCTCTCTCATGACCAATACAATTTTTAATATACCAACAAAAAGAAAAGTTAACAGAATATATGACTATTTTGATGTTAGTTCAAAATTGGATTGAATAGGAGGAGGAAATAGGGTTTTCCTGCATTTGGTAAACTGCATGATACTTTACACTAGGGAAACTACCTGCCTTTACAATAACTCACTTCAAACACAATTTTTTTCCAGGCATAAAAAGCTATGGCATTTAAAAAATAAGAAATATTTAACAAATGGTTACAACATTCAACATTTCAGAAGTAAGGTTTTCTTTGCCTCTTTGTGAGATGTAGTACCTGCACTTTTCCCTTTTTTTGATACAATTTCCTTTCCACCTCAACCTTCTTTTTTATATTATTACAGTAAAACCAAATTATACATGTATTCTTTGTGTATACTCATAGCAGAAATATAGTTTCCAAGATTTCTTTTTATTTTTTTATATTTCTCTTAAGTCCTATATTTAGAGGTCAAACTTTTTGTTTAGTTGTTGTTTTTTTGTTTTTTTTTTTTCATCAAAAACATATGGAATTCACTTATTTCACTAACTATCCATCTTCTTCCCTGGAAGAAAATGCTCATTTTGACTAGGTAAGTTATCCTTGGCTGCATACTAAGTTCCTTAGCCTTTCAGAATATCAGATTCCAGGCCCCTCAATCCTTTAATGTGGATGCTGCTAGATCCTGAGTAATGCTTATTGTGGCTCCTCTGTATTTGAATTGTTTTTTTTTTCTAGCTGCTTATAGTATTTTTTCCTTGGTCTGATAGTTCTGGAATTTAGCCACAATATTTCTTGGAATTTTGATTTGGAATCTCATTCAGTAGGTGATTGATGAATTCTTTCAATGTCTATTTTACCCTCTGTTTCTATAATATCTGAGCAGTTCTTTTTGATGATTTTCTGAAAAATAGTGTCTAGGCTCTTTTTTTCATCATGATTGTCAGGAAGTCCAATAATCCTCAGATTATCTCTCCTAGATCTATTTTCCAGGTCTGTTGTTTTTCCAAGTAGGTATTTAACTTTTTTCAATTTTTTCATTTTTTTGGTTTTGCTTGACTGATTTTCATGTCTCCTGGAGTCATTCATTTCCATTTGTTCAATTCTGGTTTTTAATGAATTATTTTCTTCATTTACTTTTTAAAATTTCTTTTTTAATTGTCCGATTGAGTTTTTAAATGGGCTGTTTTGTTCTATGTGATTTTTTTCCATTTTGCCAATTTTATTTTTTAGAGAGCTATTTTCTTTTTCCAATTCACTAATTCTGTTTTTCAGGGAGTTGATTTCTTTATCCACTCTATCTTTTAATGAGTAACAAGACTTATCCAGACCTTTTTGCAAAGCTTCACTTTCCTTTCCCCATTTTTCTTCTAGTTCTCTTTTAAAGAGCCTTTTAAATTTCTTCTATGAGAGCCTTGTCTGGTGGAGACCAGATCGTATCCCCATTTAGGGTTTCATCTAGAGACAATCTGTTTTTAGTCTCCTCAGGGTTTGAAGTTTTCTCTCTTTCAGTATAGAAGCTATCTATAGTTAGAGCCCACTTTACTTTTTAACTCATTTTGTCAAAAACAAACAAACAAACAAAAAAACAACAACTACAGTCAGCTTTTAGGGTAGTGTGGTGTTCCCAAGCTTCTTCTATAGACAACAAAGTAGCAGTAAAGCAGTATTGGAACAGCATGGCTGTGTTGGAATCAGTGTTTGCACTGGGTCAGCAGTTGCGAACTGAGATCTTGCCGAGATCCCTCTGGTGCTGGGTGGGTATGGCCAGGTCCTGAGAGACTCTAATGTTTTGGGGTTATAGTCTTTACCCCCTACATTTATAGCTTCTCTACTTGTCTACTGGTTTGCTGCCAGAGCAAAGTAAACAACACTGTGGTAAAGTTCTCCCTGCAAATTCTTCACTGGCTGAGACCACCCTCCCTCCCCCGAGGTCTGCTCAGCATGAGCTGCCTTCCATGGTCTCACTGCCAATTTACCTGATGCTGCACCTGGCCTAACTGTCCCCACCCGTGAGCAAAAACAGACCTTTTCTGGCAATTTTTGAGATTATCTTCTGTTGGTAATGTGTGGTACTCCCAATATTCGTGGATTTTGACAATCAAGCATTATTCCCAGGCTGTTTCATAAAAGTAGTAATCTAAGGGCAAGGGAGAGTTTAGATAGATGCATGTGTCCTCGCTGCCATCTTGGCTCCATCTCCTAGTATGACTTCTTAATAGTTGTGCCCAGAGAGAGAAAATGCATTACACAAGATCAACAATAGATTGGAATCGCTAATTGGACAGATCACTGGCCCTGAAGTCAGGAGGATCTGAGTTCAAATGCAACTTCAGACATTTATCACTTCCTAGGTATATGACTCTAGGCAAACCACTTAACCCAAAGGCTTCACCAAAAAAACACAAACAAACAACAACAAAAAAAACAAAGATCAGTGGCAAATTCTTGCTAAATCTGGAATCAGAACTTTGTTTCCCTGATTTTATGTTTAGGGCCCAATATTAGATATTGTGGCAATTCTAGTTAAAAAATGGCTTATATAGTTTTATATTAACATAAAGCATATTCTTACTACAAATGGGGTACTAAAAATTTTACTACATTTATTACATACTAAAATATGACTAAAAATTAATACAGTATATATAAATATATGATTATGTGTTGTCGGTTTCATCAGTTCATCTTCAGATACCCTGCAAGGAAACTCAATGTAGAAAATTCAGACATTCAAATAAAATATTTAAACAAACTTACGTATTGTTTAGTTTTAATATATATTTCTCCATTTCATTTGCTTGTTTCAGTGCTTTAAATGTTTGGTTAATTCTAAAGCAATATAATTACACATTAATAAAATATTAACATCAACTCCAGTAGCAGAACAGTTTATTTTGGGGGGAATTTTCCCTGGAATTGCATATTCATTCAAGGTGTTTATTTTTTATTTATTTTTTTTACTCAATAAAGTTTTAAGATATATGTTTATATGAGATATGTAAATTAAATATCACATATACAATATTTACTTAAAGAATTTTTCAAGAGATTCATGATTTCAGAATTGAAGGCCATCCTTCAACTAATGGAATTACAAGAAATCTAATAAACACTTTTTGTTTAAACCTGTGTCAATGGACCTTTCTGAACTTACCTATCATGGTCCAAATATATATATATATTCATTTTCTAATTTATGAGTTCTTGCATTACTCCCCATGGGCATAGGTTTTGTGGACCCAGGACCAAATTTCTGCCCTACTGAATAGAGAAAGAATATTTAATCTGTTTTGCCATTTCTAAAATAAAAATATTTGACTGGATGACCTCTAAGTCTTTGAAGATCTACACTTATGATAACATTATGAGACATGAGAATTATTTTAATGAAAAGCTAAACCTAAAACTTTCTGTATTTGAGCTTTTCTTTCAGAATAGTGTAGCATCAATGAGCTCCAGATTCCTAAAATCAGCTTGTAGCTGAAAATGACTTTCTAGTATATTGAAATATGCTTGAAAAAATGAATCACATTTCCTATCTAAGGCTCACTTTAAACAAAATAATTTTCAAAGGACAAGAAAAATGTATATAATAAATAATATTTGTAAAAAAATGGGATTTTAAAGAGTTTCTAAGATCATACAAAAGTAATATAATGTTTTAAATAAATGGTTTAAAAATAAAGTTAAAAATTAGCAAAATTCTCTTTGCTAATAATAAAGCCTTAGTGTATCAGAAAGGAACAATAAAGAAGGAGCCAAAGAATTTCAATTCACAAAAGTTCTTTTCCATTTATTATTTGTGTGACCTTGGTCAAGTACTTTCACTTTTCTGAGACTTTCAGTCTTTTTTTTTTTTTTTTTTCAGTCCTGTCCAACCCCTAGTGACTCCATTTGGTAGATTTCTGCCACTGTAATGATTTGCCATTTCATTCTCCAGCTCATTTTACTGTTAAGGAAACTGACACAAACAGGTCATATAGCTAGTAAGTGTCTGAATCTAGATTTGAACTTAGGTTTTCCTGACTCCATGCTTGGTGCTTTATTCACTACACCACCTAGATATCCAAATATCCTCATCTGAAAGCATTTGCTGAGATTCTTAATCTTTTTTGGTCTGTCTCTCACTCTTGAGGCTGTCTGATGAAAAACTTAGACTTCCTTAGAACAATGTTTTAAATGAAGTATTTAAAACATTAAAAGGATGTCAATTATATAGAAATATATTAATTGGCATCAGTCACTAGCTGTGTGACCCTGGGCAAGTCTCTTAACCCTGATTGTCTTATAAATACAATTAACCAAAAAAATTAAGTTCATGAACACAAGGTTAAGTCAAGAATGAATATTTATTTATTTAATAAGCACTTATGATATTCCAAGCACTGTGCTAAGGGCTGGAGTTGTATAATACAAACATCTTTAAAGAAAGCTTTGGCTGTCTTCTTCCTCCATCTGTGCAATCCCTATTTCTCCTGTTGAATTTGACCTTGAATTACCATTCTGAAGAAGCATGCAGACTAGCACATTTCATTCTCTTTTTGCTACTACATCTTCACAGAAACATCTACACCCTCCCTACTTTTCAGCTCCTTTTTAGGTGATGTTCTCTCCTATTAGAATTAAGCTCCTAGAGAACAAGGAATATATATATATATATATATATATGGAGGGAGGGAGGGAAGGAGAGAGAGAGAAAGAGAGAGAGAGAGAGAGAACAAGCATGTGTGTGTGTGTGTGTGAGCGCGCTCTTATAATTGTATTCCTAGAATACAGTTGAAGATTAAGAAATTCTAGTGTGCCAAGGATTCTTCAGTTTCAAATATATCTTAAAAATAAAGCTTAGTACAGTGGAATAAATGCCCATTAAGTGAGCAAACCTAAATTCAAATTAACTGCTAAATCTCCAGGAGCCTTGGTTTCCTCATCTGTAAAAGGTTACTCTGAAGTTCCTTTTAAATCTAAATCTAATATCCTACTTAACATAAGCCTCTATAATTCATTGCAGGCAAAGAAAAGTGCATAGTTTGGTTATTTTAATCCAATTTCTGAAAAAAAAAAAAAAACTGCCTATAAATGTTCTTTAAAGAGTGTGGCCAAATCATAGAGACTTAGAATTGAATTTTAGAAGTATTTTTGGTTTTCATTTTTGGTGAATTCAAGAAACAGTATAATTTCTATCTGTAGGTTGCCTTCTCCCTTAGGTAAGAAGGCAAAGCTGACTCATTTCTTTTCAAGGCAACTATCTTTCTCCTTGTCTGACCTTGCCCTAATCTGGGCGGAAATGTAGAACATTGTATTCCTTTGTGGATCATAAAGAAACAATTATTCATCCATTGAATGTGAAAGAGATTGGCAATTGAGATATTTTCTATCTGGAAATGTTTCATCAACAAAAAGTACAAAGTCAAATATGCTTGCTTTCCTTTGATTCTATATACCAGAACTTGGGGGAGGGGACTTTTTTTTTTCCCTAACATCAAATATTTGACTTAAATGATTAAGGCTTGCTGGCTCACATCTCTATAGAGACAAGCAAAAAATGAGAATTCAGCTCCTGCTTTTATCCCTTAGAAGCTGTATTAGGTGTCAGGTCTAGTTAATCTAAGCAGGATAGAGTGCCATGAAAGGATTATATACATTGCATTGAATTAATCTAAAAAGCCTTGTCCAAAGTTATTGCTTCCTAGCAATAAGCAATTTAAGATTGGAAAACTTGGACTAGAGATACGTTTTTTTCCCTGTAAACTTAAAGTAGATTGATAGGACAATCACTTACTTCAATAAGAGATTTTAAAGATTAATTTTACAATGCATCCATAGAGTCTGGCCATATAAAGATTTGTTATGGTAGCCATGTTTCCTAGAAAATTAGAGGCATGTTGATCCAAAAGAAGCATTGAAATGACCTTTCAATCACCATTTTGTTAAGAACTAAATGAACAAATATTTGGACATGTTTTTATAAAAGCAAATTATCTCTTCCAACTACCCTCCAATTTGCACTTGTGTTACTTTTAACAGTTCGATTGTCCTCTCACACAAATAATAATGGCCTTAGCGACTGAAGTGAAAACAAAAGCATCAAAAGCTTAGTTTTATTAATGCTGAGATATAAATGCTAATTATAGTGAATATTGAAATATAAAAGAGCTCCATTTGCTATCTTCAATCCTTTTTGAACACCTCAGGTGTTTAAATATAGAGTTTGCTTGGCAGATTATGGCCTATATATTTTTTAAATGGTGGTAAGAGATGGCAGTGAAAATGGATGAGGACAAAAGAATCATTAATATTCCTAAAGTATCAAACCTTATTCATGTTGTTTTATGTCTCAAATAAAAAAAAAGCTTCTTTTTGTAAAAATGGAATGAAATAAAATTTAAATTTTCTGTTTCTAATAAAATAAAATATCTGACTCAAATATAACTGGTTAGTAAAAAAATTTTTGAGATTAGATTATATGAGGCAAGGGATTCAAACATAGTCAACGAAAAAATGTGTGTTTACACATATAAATTCCTATAGATATGATTTTAGGAAAAAGTATATTTCTATTTATGGATTTAAGATCATAGTCTCATAGATATAGAACTCGAAGAAAAGCAGAAGTTACTAGTTCATCTCAGTTTACAGATAAAGACACTTATACCAAGAGAAGTTAAGTTGACCTCTTTTAAGATCACACTAGTAACTAGTGTTTGAATGGCAAGAGCTGAATGCAAGTCAATAACTCAGGGAGCCTTCAGAGGGGCCATGCAATCTAACTCACTCATTTTGCTGATGAGAAAAACAAGATCCAGAGAGCTGTATGACTAGCCCAAGATAGTATTATGACATAGTATGTATCAAAGGCAGCATTTAAACAGGTGGTTTGTATCAATCCAGGGCAGTTAAGTGACACAATAGAGAGAATCCTCTTTTTAACCTCACTTTCCTTAACTGTAAAATGGGGACAACTGGAGAAGGAAATGGCAAACTACTCCAATATCTTTGTCAAGAAAACCCTAAATGGGGTCACCAAAGGTTGGACATGAAGAAATTAAGCAATCAACAACAAAACTGCATTAGTCAAGATTTGAAATCAGGTTTTCTGTCCAGAGTCAACAGTCTACATTGTATTCTCTTGCCTCCTTCAGTCAATGAATTGATTAAAAAAAATTCAAAAGAAGTAGTAAAATGCTGTTTAGTGGTCTTGAATATCAAATTTAAACTGACAGCTATTTATTTTTATTCTTGATAGAGAATTGAATATTTAGTTTAAAATGGGGGGAAGAAAGCAAGACCAGATCATCTCCAAGGTCCATCCTACCTCTAAATCTATTTCTAAATGCTTTAATTCTAGGAATACACTGTCTTTTGCAGGACCTATGTATGATCTGAATTAACATGATCAATAAGAGACATATTTAGCTTTTTGTGGACCAGAAGTTGAGTTATCTAAATTTTCTGCAGTAGATTTAATGTGTTAAGTAATTGGAATATTTTTTCCTTTATAGATCATTTTTAATTTGCCCTTGTATTAATTAAGAAGTCAACAACTATAGATTTAATGTATGTGTGAGAACATATTTCTGTTCAGTACATGCTTAATTTCACTGTGATAAATACTACAAAATACTTGCTCTCCTTATGATGGTATTTAGTCTGGGAATTCAATTTTCCTGGTTGACTCTTTACTGAGGGTACATTATAAGAGAAAGAGAAGAAGCATTAAGTTCAATTATACACAAAAATCCAAGAATTCCAGGCAAATGGCTTTCATATTAGAAGAATGTTTTATAAATCTTACATTATAAACACAACTTTATAAAACTTTTAAAGTTTTCATCAAAATTGATTCTATACAAAAGGTAAGGAAAGACCTTTTTACCAATAGAGATCAGCATTTGCTTTGCCATTTATAGTCTCAGAGAGTTAAGTGTGAATACTTAAGATTAAAGATTAAGATGAAGATTAAAAATCTTCATCAGGGTAATTTGTATAAGAGATGAGACTCAAACTTAAATCTTCCTGATTTATTGGTTCTGTCTTCACTATTCCACAGCTACTGCTCACTACTCAATTTACCTAATAATTTTATATGAACCTAAAAACTATCAGTTATATAATAGAGATCTGAGGTAAATATAGTTTTCTGATTGCATTTTAAAAATCAAATTCTGAGATTCTTATTAAATAGAACTTTCCAAGAGCACACATTTTTAAAAGTATCACTAAAAATTTGAAAGATCATTAACTATGTGCATTCTTAAACCATTTTTGAATTACCAAACAAAAATTCATAATTAAGATGTCTATTAGATAACTGCTAATTTATTTTGCAAGGGTGATTTTCTATTTTTTTTTTCTGAAGCAATTGGGGTTAAGTGACTTGCCCAGGGTCAGACAGCTAGGAAGCATTAAGTGTCTGGGACCAGAGTCAGGTCCTCCTGACTTCAGGGCTGGTGCTTTATCCACTGCATCATCTAGCTGCCCCACAGTTTCTATTTTTAAAAAATCAAACTTGCTCAGAAAAAAATTGCTTATAAAAACTATATGAACATCAGAGTTAAATACAAATTTATCTTTCAATTCTGTTGGCCCAAATGTGCAATTTTATCATTACAAAAGTAGCCCCAAGAATTGGATCAGCAACTCTAACTTATATTCTTAGAGTGTTTCCTATGACACAAGATGATAAAAAGACTTGGCTTATAGAAACATAAGTAGTATGTTTTCCTAATGGTTGACTTGATTAGCATCTAATTTTATAGTGCTTTTCTGTTAGTGATAACAATATATATATGGATGGATATATATATATATCTTCACAGATCTAAAGATTGGGCTCAGCTGGAAGGCATTTTAGGATTCGACTTAACAGAATATTATTATGAATGTAGCAGCTCTTATTAAATCAAAGCTTTTGGTCAGTTAATTCAGCAGAATTTTAAAATGCCATCTTCCTGTTCAAAAAAAAAAAACAAGCAAACAAAAGAAGAAAAAACCTCTACTATCCATCAAAAACCTATACCAATCTGCACTATAAAATTATTTCCCAATTTATCCTTAACAATTATTAAGTGGCAACTTGACTTAATGAAGAAAGGAGCCATTTCTGAAATTAGGAAGACCTGGGATTCCATTCCTTAATCAGATACCATCTGGTTACTTGATCACTGCCATGTGATTTAATCTTTCAAGTGCCACAGATAGTCTTGAAAATTACAGATTGCTAATGACTTATTTTAAAGGTGCATTTGTTTTTCATAAACTTCCTGCTTTACAATCTATTTGACCAAGATTACTAGAATTATGGTGGACATTAGTACTACAGAAAAATACAATTTAAAAATATTGAAGAGATTACTACATGTGAACAGACTTTTGTCAGTTCTCTTCTTCGCTGGAAAATGTATCTGAAAGTGGACTATAACATCAAAAGCATCCATGCTCCAGTTCTCTCAGATCCAGAGTCCAGAGGGAAGCCAGCTGGCAGAATACCCTGGCTGGCTGCCATTCTCATCTGGGGTTGCAGTTCAATCCTGGGGGAAACAACAATCATGAGTTCTGTTTAACATAAGCCACAGAATGGCATTTGTTTCTCACTGGACTTGTGGCTTTATTACTGAGACAGAAGCTGGAACAAAGCCTTTGAAATTCAACTTTCTGTTCTTCTAGGAAGATTATTGTATCACAGAAGTTTTGAGACTAGGGATTATGTGGCTTGTCATTCTTTGATATTTAAAAAAAAACCCACACCAAATAACATCAAAATAGTCAACTGACCAAATACTTGTTTTACCTACCCAAGAAGATCTTAATCTTTTTTTCTTTCATGGATTAAATGAAATCATATTTGTAAAGTGCTTAACATAATGTCTAACACATAGTAGGCCTCCCTTCCCCCTTTCATGGACTTCTTTGGCAATCTGATAAAGCCTATAGATTCCTCAGATTAATGACTTTTAAATACATAACAAAAAACACATCAAAATATTTACATGTACATATATATATATATACTTAAAATCACAAATTAAAGAATCCCAGGTCAAAAAAAAACCCAGTGTACAATAGGTCAAAGTATCAATTTGATCAGTTCTCTTCAATGAAATAAGTGATCTATTTTGTTCTAAAGATAATTTATGTATGATTGTTTAAATGGTTTATAAATAATCATTAATGAAAATCAAGCATCCAGGACCATTTAATTGGCAAATTAGGAGTATAGTTGTTTTTTATTTGTTTTTTCCAACTCCAGAACTTTAGGAAAAGAAATAATGAGTCACAAAAAGATTATCTAAACTGAATTCATATGTTAAGAAGGTAGAAAAACCTCAAAAATAAGCATTTTTTTGGTCAACAACAATATATGTAATGCTTTTTAAAGCAGGCTAAACCTCTAGTCCATACCACAACCTTGTTGTAGCCAATACAAATAATCTGGCAGGTTTGTGCTTTAGGGCTCACTTATTGGGTCTTGTAATGACCTTGCTAGCACCCAGGACACCCTAGAATCAGCCAGAGTCAGGATAAGCAAAAGTCCATCTTTATTCTTGGTCTCTAGGGATAGAAGTGAAGGGGATGGAAGAGAATCTCCGCAAGTGCCTTCTCCCTCGTCTACCACGGAGAGTGTGTTCCTGGCTAGCTTTTTTCCACCCCCTAGTCCCTCCTACAATCCTCTATATAGCAATCATTGAGCCAGTACAGATAGTGGAACAGACCATTTTCCAAGCATATGCCCATAGAATACTGTCCAATCAGTAGTTAGCCTCAAGCGCTTAGCAGTCCTGACCTCAATCCTTGATATTAAAAAAAAAAAATCAACCCAATAGTTTCAGCCCTCTACAGGGTCTCTGTTAAATACATCCCATGTCATGATCTTCCATGTCATGTAAGATATGGCACATATTTCCATATAATTAAAAGTTAGCTACAGGAAAAAAAAGTCATCGACAAAAGCACTATAGTTCTAACTGGGAAAGGTCATGTTGACCATTCTTTCCCAAGGAAAAAAAGACTAGAAATGTAGCTGGTATGATTTCACTTTCCCCAGAACTTTGTCTATATCCTAAAGTGAAGAAAAAAATAAGTAAAAGTAGAAACTAAAGCACAATACAGAAGTATTACATGAAGGAAAATGAACTAAAAGTCTGATAAAAAAGGGAGCTCTATATACTCCACTAAATACAAAATAATAGAAAGTCCATAATAGTTCAGGAGAAAGTAAAAAAATAAAAGAAATTAGAAATTAAATTAGGAATTAGAACTTTTGAAGCACAATTAAAGAAAACAAACAACAGGATTAAAAAAATTAACAGTGAAAAATACATTTTTAAAAGTAGACTATCTGAAACAGATGTGTAGAACATAAAATGTAGAACATAAAAAATACATAAGTAAAAGAAAATTCAGCAGAAGACATTTTTGAGATAATGTTTCAAAAGCATATAAATGCCATATAAGCCAAAGCGTATGGCTTTGAAGGTAGAATGCCAAGAGATACAAGATAATAAGTCTCTCAAAGGAACATAATAACTGAAAGATAGTTTGATAAGACAATACATAAAATATTTAAATATTAACAAAAACTGATGATTGAGTTCATAGGTTTTTGAATTAGAAAAACATACTTTTATTACAAAAAATAATAACTACACTTTACAATTTTAGTAATGAAGAGTTTCAGCAGACAAGAAAAAAAAGTCCTTCATTTACAAAAGAATTCTAATTCAGTAACCTAAAATTTCTCTGCAGTCAAAATCAGCTGGACAAAATATGGAATAGAATATTTATTAAAGCAAAAGAATTTATTAAAGAATGGAGCAAAAAGAAAAAGATTAGTTCACATTTATATTTATGAAAATATTTTAAATAAAATTCTATCAAAAATATTATAACAATATGACCAAAATATCTAATTGATCTAATTGAAAACATATACCTTATAAAACATAAAGGAAGATAAGCTTACTAATACATTGCTTACCAAATTATGAAATGATAAAATTTTTCTGGAGAGAAATTTTTAACTATAGTTAACTGAAGAAGTACTTGAAATGCCTCTACACTTTGATTCTGAGATTCTACTTACAAGCAAATAACATAAGAATATGAAAGAATGGTTTCATATATAAAAAATACATGAAGACCAAAGTTTTCTTGTTAGAAATAAACCTCAACCAACTAGGTCATGGGAGCATTCAAGAGCATTCTACTCTGGAGTAGAGCAAATTGAGGGCTCTCTGAAAGTATAAAAATTATTTTTATTCTTATAGGTTTTTTAAAAATATCATTATTAAATTACTTTCTAAACTAAACTTATAATAAATAATAAATTTGGATATATTGCTATAGGTCTCTTCCCTGTGTCCCCTCCCCTTTTAGAATGATAAGAAATATTACTAGAAACTTATGGTATGGAAAAGTTCTAATAAGAAGAATTCAGAGCAGCATGGGAAAACATGAGTACATACAAAGTAAAATAAACAAAATCAAAATGATAATATAAGCAATAACTACATCAACGAGAATGGAAAGAGTAATAAAACAAAATTAGAAGCTATGCAAATAACCTACATCTTACACCCCATACCAAAATAAGATCAAAATAGATACATGATTTGGGCATAAAGGATGATACCATACCAAATTAGGAGAACAAGGGATAAATTATGCATCTGATCTTTGGAGAATGGAGGAATTTATGACCAAAGAAGAACTAGAGAACATTTTGAAAGGCCAAATAGACAACTTTGATTACATTAAGTTAAAAAAAGTTTTGTACAAACAAAACCAACACCAACAAGATTAGAAGGGAAGTACAAATCTAGGAAAAAAATCTTTATAGCCAGTATTTCTGATAAAGGTCTCATTTCTAAAATACATAAAGAACTATGTCAAATTTATAAGAATTTCCCAATTGATAAATGATTAAAGGATATGAATAGATAATTTTCAGATGAAGAAATTAAAGCCATGTATAGTTACATAAAAAATGCTTTAAACCACTATTTATTAGAGAAATGCAAATTAAAATAACTCTGAGTACCATCTCACACCTCTCAGATTGGTTAGAATGACAAGAAAAGATAATGATAAATGTTGGAGGGGATGTGAGAAAATTGGGACACTAATGCATTGTTGGTAGATTTATGACATCATCCAACCATTCTGGAGAGCAACTTGGAACTATGCCCAAAGGACTATCAAACTGTGCATACCATTTGACCCGAAGTGCCAGTACTGGGTCAAAATCTCAAGGAAATCATAAAGGAGGGGAAAGGAACTACTTGTACAAAAATATTTTTAGCATCTCTTTTTTTGGTAGCAAAGGACTGGAAAATGAGTAGATACCTATCAATTGGGAAATGGCTGAACAAGTTGCGGTATATGAAGGTAATGGTACATTATTGTTGTATAAAAATTATGAACAAGCTGATTTTAGAAAGGCCTGGAAAGATTTACATGAACTGATGCTGAGCAAAACAATCAGAACAAGGAATACATTGTACACAATACCACCAAGAATGTGCTGTTTTAAGAATGTCTATCAAATGAGAAGGAATTAGTTCTTCTCAATGGTTCAGTGATCCAAAGCAATCCCAATAGATTTTGGACAGAAAATACCATTTGCACAAGTTTCTTCACTTTTACTCTGATTTTTCTTTCCCAACATGATTCATAAAGCAATGTGTATTAAAATAAACAAATTTACTAGAACAAAAAGAAGCATTATTAGTGTCAGATACCCTTTAAAAAAAGAAAGTTATGCAAATATAATTGTTGTTTTGACCCAGAGAAGAAATAAGATATTTCACTTCATTAGAGATAAAGAACTAAAATGAGTTATAATTTCTCTTTCTCTCTCTGTATATACATGCATGTATGCATATATATATATATTTATATATATACACAGAGTACGATATAGATATAAATATAGAAATTATGTTTATTAAATAGAATTAATGTGCTATTTGGCCATTTTGAACTGTTTGTACTTTTAAATCTCTTCTGGAAGGCTTAAGGAAGACTTACTATGTAGAGAAGAGGTCAGGATATATTAAGATATAAATACAGAGAAGTGATGAATTTAAAAGAGAGGTCATAGAATCAAGATGCAGAATGAGCCATTCATTTTTTTTTTTAAAGAAAAGCAAGTTTTGTTTAACAATATTTATTATAGAGACTTTATTTTTTGTTGTTGTTTTTTATTATGGATGGTGAAAAAATACATATTAATTTTCTAAAAGACAAGAAAAGTATAGAATGTAAAAACATGACATCCTTTTTTTAAAAGAAAAAATCAAGCTGAGCTTCAAACATAAAACTTCAAATATAAAAGGAGTTTTTTTCAAGATTTCTTCAACTTAGATGTGTGCTTGTCCTTATATTTAGTTCTAGTCCACCTGATTACAAGAATAGCCCATGCCAACATGAAGTAGGGCACCCAAGTAGGAAAATTAAGTACATTCTGATATACAAAAGAGCCTCATAAGGTCTTTTGCTTAACCCTCCTTTTCCAAAGAGCATCTAGGGGGTCCTTCTCCTGAAAGGTTGAGGGTTAGTTCCAGTAAGTATTTATTCCTGGATGGGTATTTACCAGCAGATACAAAAAGGAGTAGTTGGTGGATAGGATAAAAGTTATGTCAGCCATAAAAAGCACTCTACCCACCCACCTCCCTCAGAAGAAGCAGAACACATTAGAATCTAGGCTCCAATATCTTAGTTTTCCTAATTATAGAGCTAAAAGCATACAAAAAAGCATTTCATGCTCATAATTATTATACTAGGTGTTTCTATTTATCACCTAGAAACTAATGATGTCAGAATCAGATAACGTCTGAAAGGATCACAGTGATCATCTAGTTCAACTCAATTCTGAAAGTGATTCCCCATCAAAAGAATACACAACATAGGCTGACTGAAGACCTTTATTGAGATAATCCTCCACTTTTGAATTGGTCAAGTCAAATCAACAAACATTTCTTAAATGCTTACTTGGCAAGGTGCTTTGTGCCAGGAATATAAATACAGAAGAAAAAAAATACAATTTCTACCCTCAAGGAACTTATATTCTCATGGTGAAAGATAACACATTGAAGGGAAAAAATATAGCAGAAAAGAGAAAAAAAATAGCAGCAAGGAAGATAAGGTACATATTAGGGTTTGGTAGAAAAAGTCCCAAAAGTCAGAAGTGCAATCCACAAAGGAATGAAGTTCTTTCCTTTAAAAACAGAAGTTACTGGAGCACACTCTCAGTGGGAGGAAAGGGTCAAACAGCAGAATATGATAAGTCCAAGAAAAAAACTGAATTCCTCAAGTAAGAATGTTCCTGTGGCATTACAGAAAATGTCAGAAGGGAAGCCTAGAAAGGACCTGGTAAAAAGTACATTTTTTTCTTTTTTTTTTTCCCCCTTTTTCTGCAGAAAGCCTAATTTTGTCTAAATATAGCTTCCACCCACAGCTCCTAATTTTGCCCTCTCAGTTGAAACAAAACAAGTTTAATCGTTTTCTGTATAAATGCTCTTCAACTTCTGGAAGACCTGTTCTGCTACGATTCTATCAGATTTAGGACTGGGGGGTATTGAAGCCATCAAAAGAACCTAGGCCAAGCCCCATTTGGTTGGGATCCTATTTGACTCAGATTGAATACAAATAGCAGTTATTTTTGCTTTGGCCAGAAACCCTGAGGGTCTTCCACGCTAAGATTCATTCATTCATTTATATGTGATTTTTTTGACGAGGAGGAGAGAGGTTCTTTGCCACAATTGCTACCTAGCCTTAATCACTGAATGGGAGCAGCTTCAGGCAAACTGAGACCTGTTGGAGACTTTATCTTAAAAAGTTAAGGTCTCCTATTTCATCCAGGGCCATGTCCAGTTATCTTGATCTGCATTTGACCACTGAACCCAGATGACTCTGGAGGGGAAAATGAGGTATGTGACCTTGCCCAATTCTCTCTCACTTAAATCCAAGTCACTTGCATGTCATGGTATCACCTCCCTGATGTTTTGGTCCTCTTCAAGAGTGAAGGACAAACAACAATTAAGCCGTAATCTGAAAAGAGATAATTTTTAGTACAGAAGAGGGATTGAATCCCCTATCTTGCCTATTATGTATTTTTATAATTTTATAATCCATTTTAATTTCTTATTTTTTATTTTAATTACATATACACATAAAGTTTTATACTCATATTGTGTTCTAGGTGCTTTTCACTTCCCAAGAAATATGCATAATCTTTTCCTAAAACCTGTTATTTTTGAGTCGTTTGCATCTAATGACCCTTCTATAATAGATGTACCATGGGATTGAATTAGTGTGGAACATTAGAAAGATGATTGGTTCTATAGTCTTGAGCTCAAATTATGTTCCTGATGCCATAGGTATATCATTTAACCACCACAAACCTCAGCTTCTCCATTTGTAAAAATGAGAGGATTAGACTAGATTGTTGCTGGCCTTCCTTAAAATTCTACATCCATGAACTGATGCAATTTTTCATAATCAAAGACAATCTTGGTGAGCCATCTCCTCCTCCCCTCCCCCCCAAAAAACAAACAACAAAAAACTTTGGAATTCACTCAAGAGTTTTTCTGTTCTTCTGAGTTTAAGGGAAAAAGTTTCTCAATTCAAAAAAATGTTTTTTTCTGAAGAGAGAATATAGTACTGAAGGAAAAGTTTTACTTAATTTTTTAAAAGTAAAAATTTTAAATCCATTACTGGGCTTAAAACATATTTGAAATAAATTAATGGAATAAACCAATTCCAAGAGTTAATAGAAGCTATTTACATTTTTTTTTCTGTTCTGTATTCATCTGATACACATACACATACAAAAATTAATCTGGTTTGCTCTCAAATTTTGTAACAAAAATTTATAGTATCCCTGAATGTTAAGTAGTCATTTCCCCCTTTCCCAAATGATTTTAATTCAATCTTTCTTAAGATAATAACATCCCTTAAATAGAACTTTCACCAAAGCAACATAAATCATAGAATTTTTTAGAAGTTTATCATTTTCAATTTACACAGGAAACAAGTCACTTTGTTTTTGGTCAACTGGCTTTTTAATTCAAAAGACACTGGCTTCTCAACCTGTAATGATGGAGAAACTGAGGCAGGAGAGAGATTAGAGAGCTTTTTAATATTTTATTAATTGGAGAGTATAATTGACTGGACAGGACTCTCATCTCAAATTATCCAGTCAGACAGAGATAAAGATATACTGGGACCAAGGAAACCATGTTGGTCCCAGGGCTGGAATCCAGCAATGAATGGGAGTGACCCAGCTTCTTAAATACTCTTTAGAAACAAAGAACCAAGAAGCGCAGAAGACTTCTGTCAGGATGGGGGGAGACCATAAATCCTAAAAGCCCAGAGACGGGATGTCTGAATACTCAGAGATAAAGATGTCAGTGAGGTATCTTGGAATATTTTAGAGGGATATTATAAATTCTTGAGGACAGGAGGTCTGCTCTTCTTGTTAGCTTGTTCTTGCTAGCAATTTATAACCTTAGGGTAAACGGTTCCCAATCTTAATGGACCAGAGTGGGTTTTTAAGACTAAGGGGATTTGACAGAACAGTTAAGGAAACTGAGACAAAGGAAACTAGTTCAGGGAAACCGAATCAGAACAATTAAAGAGATTTATGGCATAACAAACCCAGACTAAATTTTTGCTGTAAAATCTGTATCAAGATAAAACCTTTGATTTTCAAATTAATAGCACAGTCTCCCATAACAGCACAAAACATTAAATCATACACTATTTTACTAAAAAATAATGTTCACTTAAAAAAAAATCCTCTCATTTAGTAAACATCTATATTTTTTTCTTCACAATAGAATCTGTGTTTTATCACTGCCTGCAAAATATTTACAGTCCTAAGGCCTTCATACCTAATGACAGTTATTCTGAAATGTAATTTCAGAAAAGCTGCTAAGTGGCTCTGTGGATAGAGCTCTGGAAGATTCCTCTTCCTGCTTTCTAATCTAACTTTGGACATTCAGACATTCATTAGCTGTGTGACCCTGGTCAAGTCACAGGATCCCATTTATCTCAGTTTTCTTATCTGAAAAATATGCCAGAGAAGGAAATGGCAAACCACTCTAGTATTTTTGCTAAGAAAGCCAAATGGGGCCACAATGAGTCAGATGTTACTGAAATGACAGAGTAAGAGCAAATTCCAGAAAATTGTTCCTGTTTCGTAACTGGTAATAGATACATTACAATATAATTCTAACATTTAATCAATAAGCACTGATCAAAAGCAATATACGTTTCCTGCACTAGCCTAGACAATGCAGAATAAAATGATAACAAATGATCAAGTGTGTTAGAAACACTTTGTGTTGTTTTCATAAATAGTATTCCACTTTGGTTTCTCAGTTGCACTGATAAATGTAAAAACTAATGAAAGAACATTGAATCTTCTTAGGAGTGAAATTCTTGGCCCCATACTATCTAATACCTAGCTTATAAACTACTTTCCTGAAAACAAAGGATGGGTTTAAAATAATTTCAAGTTCTAAAGAAAAAGGTTGAAAGAAAAATAACCATGAATAATATTTACATACTACTTTAATGTTTGCAAGGTATTTTCTAAAAGTTCATTAATCCTCTCAACCATCCTAGGATATAGATGCTATCATCATCCCCATTTTACAAATAAAGAAAACAAAGCAGATGGAAGTGAAATGACTTCTCCATTGTCACACAGCTTGTTAAATAAAAGAGACAGTATCTGAATTCTGATCTTGAGGTCCGGCCCTATTAAACTAAGTGCTATAATAGGATTAAACAAGAGAAGATATAAATTCAAAACTTCAAAAAGCTATATAAAAAGAAGTTATCATTATTTTTATCATTACATTATTATATTCCTCTCACTGATGAAAAGATAATAACAATTGCATGCCAAGCAATATAATGGTTTCTATAACATTACAATTTTATGTAGTCAGTCAGTAAACATTTATTTACCCAGTGAGGATCTTGTGATCTAAAGGAGAAGATGACATGCTAAATACCACTAAGCTATACAGAGAAATTTATTTTGATTATGGAGATTCTGAGTTGTCTTCTCAGTGAAGGAGACTCAGGGGAAAAAGGGAGCAATAGTCTTATTGAAACTCTCTCTCTCCCAGATAAGCAGAGATGATTTAGAATTAACTGTATTTGTTATTTCTATGTTACAAATGTTTCTCTGTTTTATTTTTCAAATGAAAATGCTAGAGTCTAACCTACCAAATGTGATTTTCTGAAGCCTGTTCATTATGTGGGAGGAAGCATGAATGCCAGGCACTCAATAATTTCCAAAACAAATATTATTTTGCATTTAGTGATTAACAGTATAAACATTGTAGTTGAGGAATTTCTGATCTTTCTGTTTAATATGTTCTTGATTACATTATCTTGTAATCCTAAATGTCATGCATTAATTTTGAGGGGATTTTTTTTTGAGTCACTCTCTATTTCGAAATGATCTCAAGAGTAGACATAGCCTTAAAAGATTAAAACTAAAAAGGCAAGTCTTCTAATAAGAAACATCATGCAATTTTTCTTTATACATTGTCTATTTCATATTCCTGAAAAGGCATAAATAGGACATTTTGTACGTACATACACACACACACACACACACACACAGAGATTTGACTTAACTACCTTACTGCAATGATGGCTTTAACTCACTTATTGTACAATAAGTAAACTTGTCAAATAACTTTTATTGGAGGGAGGGTAATCTAATGTCATGCTGTCAGATGTACTAAGCTGACTTTTTTAAACCTCTCCTTATCCCTAGGTTTCATTTACATTTATCAGTCATATTAACTTCAAGTTAATACCAGAGTATCAACATAATATCAGGATCAGCTCACATGCCCAAACTTAAGAGAAGTAAGGCAGGAAGCCAAATGAAATTTAACAAGCTCAATTTCTCCACTCTGTTTCTCTTTCTAGCTGAGATTTTATGAGAAGTCTACAAACCCTCTTGACTTTCTTTTCTCTATTTTTAGCCTATAGAGAAAGGTGTATATATGAGCTATTATTTGTAAAACACAGGAACTTAAATTTTCTTAGGCCTTTTCAGAGGTTAGGCTGCACAGGATGGACTGGCTTTAGTGGAAATGATTAGAATTTTGCATATTAAATAAAACTTTAAGAAGAAGTAATTCACATATATTTTATCAAAATTATCAATACACTACATAAAAAAGAAAATGACTACCCTAATCTCTTAAAACACAGTTCAATTTTTTACTTTTATGAATTTAACAAATATTAGTAAACCTAATATTTCCACATACAAAGAACAGCAAAAGAGGATTACATATGAAAGTATAAATCTCCATAACATATTGACATAATCTCCATAACAAATTGAATATGTTAATATCAAACTTTATGGAAACTTTTTATTCTTTTCTTCTCTGGATGTTTGGTGTTATTATCAATACTCTTCCAATATTCACTTCACCCACAAGCCTGCTCTTGTAACAATTAAGCATAGCGAAGCACAGTAATTGAATATATTGATTGTACCCAAAAAAGTCTGTCTCTCTCAGAAACTGTAATACATCATCTCTCCATCAAGAGGTAGGAATCATGCCACAACACCCATCTTTTTTGGCTACTGCCCTAATCAGAATTCTTAAGTCTGACAAATTTGTTTTTCTTCATAATATTGTAGCCGTTGTATAAACTTTTCTTTGGGTTTCTTTTCACATTTGTTCATTCAAGTCTTACCTGTTTTTTTTTTTTTTTCCTGAATGTATCATTTTCAACATTTTGAAAAGCTTGAGTTAGAGGTATCTATTTGTAACACTCAGTTGGGAATGATCAAGAGACATGATCAAGATGGGTGGGATTACAATTACAATTCAAGACAGAGATAAGGGATGAATGCCTAGATCAGGGAATCATCTGTATAAGAATGATCATCAAATTCTTGTGAACTTCTGAATTTACTAAAAGGATATATAAAGAAAAATGAAAGAGGACCAAGGTTAGACCCTAGGAATAGACCTGAAGATAGAGGGTAGGGTAGAGATGATGATAAAGAGAAGGTTGCTGAAAATGAGCAACCAAACAAGAAGGGAGAAAAACAGAATAGATCACAAACACTCAAAAAGAGAAGAGAATCCAAAAAGGAGCACAATAGTGGAGATGGGTCAATGTTGTCAAATACTACAGAGAAAACTGAGAAGGATGAAGACTAAAAATCTGATAAGTTTTGGCAAGTAATTTGTCAATGGCAACTTTGGATGGAGAAAAAAACCCAGTTTCAGTCGAATGGTACAGAGAGAAGCCAAGTTATAAGAGTTGTGATCTGACAAGAGAGAAAGTAGAGGCAGTGAATATAGGGAACCTTTTTTCTAGGGGTTTCCCTACTCTAGGGAGTAGGGATAGAGATCCAATCTTGAATCTTGGCTCAAATTCTGCCCCTAATATAATGTCACTTAGACCCTGGGGATGATACTTAATCTGTCTATAAGTTGAAGGCTCTAAGTCAATCAGCATTTGAAGAAGGAATTTCCTTATTTGGAAGTTTCCTATGTCAAAAATATCACGAGTGAAATTTTCATTATTTTCTGTGAAACTCCAAAAACCAGAGGGAAACAGCATTTATTTCATATGAATGCGGTAAGGGACTTCAGATTCAAGATAAAATAAATACATTGATCACCTCACTGGCTTTCCTTAATCCAGATCAGTTATTCTCCACTGGTATAATTCTCTCAATTCTACAAGATTTTATTTTAAGTGTTTATATCAACTCACTAAAGGTTGAGACTACTTTGCTTGTACTTCTTAGTGGAAATGTTAAATATTGAAAGCCATATGCAAAAGTATGGTAAAAAGACTGTTTTTTTTTTCAAAGAATGATAAAATTAAATAAGAATTTTGCAGAAAAGATTGATTTCCCCTTCACTTAGACTATAAGTAACATATAGGAGAGATAATGTAATATGAAGCTCTTAATGCATATGACTTCATCTTAGATTTGTAAAGACCAAGTGTACTCTAAGCAAACAAAGATACAATTTCATAGATTATGATAATCTGGTTACCTTGATCAAATGGTTCTGAGTATTGGATAGAATGGCCAGATATGTTTAACAGAGGCTATTAGTAAATACTTGATGGTTACTTTGAAGTATAATTTTAATTGTATAAATATACATAATAATATATTAAATTATATATATACATATATAAATTAAATATACATAATAATATATTAAATAATATGAGTGAACCATCCTGAAGAACTTCCTCTCCTCTCATAGGGATCCACTTGACTCCACTCTGTACTTGGCTTTTAAATTTCTGCAGCTAGAGGAGCTTCAGTTCCTGGAGTTGAATACTCATCACTTTCTGAAGCTGGAACCAGAGCCTACCCACTAGGGGGTAAAATTTGCATAGTGTGAATTTAGGTAATGAAAAAAAAACTGTCTATATGATTATATATATACCCAACAACCTTGGGGGATGATTCAAACAGCCAAAGAGCCAAATGGTTAAGTTTCCCTTAAAAGTTTACCACACCAGCGTAACTTGCCTTTTATTACTGGCAGGAGACAAAATGGCCTGGCGCTACAGTGGAAACCTAATCTAAACTCAAGCAAATCAGAACCAAGAAAATCCACATTGGTAATGACCTAGATTGGAAGAAACCATATTATGACCCTCTGACTTCCTGAAATACATTTGGGAATCAAGGATAATTTCAAGAGAAACAGAAGAAGGATCTATTTTCCAGCTATCACTTTCCATAGCCATCAATTCTGTCTGCTTGGATCAAACTTCTTCCCTTCACTTTTCGATTACTACTTCCCCATCATTATTTATGCCATTCTGCGGTGGTAACATTGTTTTAGGTAGTTTGAATGAAATATATAGTGACTTCTATCACGTTGTAAAGAGATCAGAATTTATTTCACCTCTATTAAGTAAATGCTTGGAAAATTAAATGAAGCAATTAAAAGCATATATTGATTAAAAGCAATTTGACTTGAACAAAAACAGCTAAAACAATCTACAAGAAAAGTATATTGGGTTACTTTTTCAATAATCAGAAAGCACTGGAATCAGAGTATATTTGAAAGAAAAGGTATCTTGGAGCTTAACTTAGAATAACTTCTTTTAAAAAAAAAAATTGGGAAAACTGGCATCCAGAGAATCTGAGCTTCCAAACCTCACGAATACATTATGTCAAGGGTTTTTACTCTAAGTTCTTTCATAAGAGGCACTTGGTTTTTTTTTTTTGTTTCTGATCTAGTATTCTTTGGATTTCTCAGTTTCTTGCTTGGAATTGGAAAATGATATAATTATCCATTGTAATATTCTGGTTAGCTTTCTTTAAGGGCCTTCAGACCAGCCTTGGTCTCAGCAGAATAATAATCATGAGAATAGTCAGGGATAAAGACCAAAATCTTTATTATCTCCTTCACAGTCTGTTTTCTTTGCCTAGGGCCAGGCTAGCTTTCTGGGGGACCTTCAGTTGGGTCTTGGTCTCAGTGAAGGAATGCAGGAGGCAGAAGACCCACCAGGGTGGTGGTTAAGTCTTCTCTCTGTGGCTATTTGTCCCCAGTTTATATACTTTATTACAATTAAATCAGTTTATCATGTTGAGTATAAACCAATCATTATATCACTAGGGAACCATTATTTGTTGTAAGATTAATTCAATCATACTGAACTAGAGAACTCACATGCTAAACTAAATAACCATTGTCTTATCAATTCCACTGAGTTAACACCTTGTTTTAAGAATTCTTGTTTCAACTATATTTCTCCAGAGTTCTGGCCCATTAAAATATATATATATATATATATTTTATATGTATATATATATATATATAAATATATATATATATATATACACACACACACACACACACACACACACATACAAATACACACACACACATATATATATATAAAATCACATATCATAATCCATTGATATATATCAAGATTCATATGTGTATATGTATATGTATGTGTACATATTGCAGGCCTGTATATACATATACACATATGCTTATCCAGAGGTTTCTGAAGATTGGAGTATACAAGTCAGCCACCAATGAGTTCAAACTATAAAAAATACAGTTTGTGTTATTAACTGAACAATTCTTTTGTTCCAGGTCATTGACTTCATGGTGATTCTCCTGAACATCCAAAACTAAGACTCCTTTCTATCCTTGTTTTCCATGTTAGAAGATGCTCCTATAATCTCAAAGGATATTGTGAGACTACTGAAAAGGCTAAACTTGATGTCAAAGAAACAATGAGAAAAATGTACCTCCCTTCTTTTCTTGAAGAGACTGAGAGATTATGGTTGTGTAACACTGCATATGCAGTCAGGTTTGATTGATAGATAGTTTAGTTTTGCTGAACTCATTATTTTTCTATTATTTTTAAAATTCATTGTTATAAGAGATGGCTTTTGGAGCAGGGAAATGGGTAAAAAATATATCTGGAAATGAAAATGTTATAAAAGTAAAATATATCAATTAATATCACATCTATAAGAAATATTGTTGCTGAAATCAGAAGTGACACAAAGCATCTCTTTTGAGAAAAATTATATGATTTTTTTTTTTTTTTAGAGGAAATCTATGTCCCAAGAGTGGTCCATGACTTCATCATAACTAGCAATGTACAACAAAGAGCTGAAATTCTATGGGTACATGGTTAAATAATGATGGTGATCTGCATAGGATTCTAGAGAGAAATAAAAGGAAACATAAATATCATGAAGCACAACCTCATATTTTACAGATGAAGAAATTGTGGATTGCAAAGGCAAAGATAACATTCCTAAAGTCCAGCATACATGTGTTATGAGGACAGAACTTGGATTCAAAGTCAGGTTTTCTGACTCAAAATGCAGCACTCTTTCCACTGCAATACAACCATTTAAAAAAAAAAAACCTAAATATAGTTTTATGATTTTATATGTTGTTAAAATAATGCATGAGAAAACATCTTATTTAAATCATAAAGCTTTAATTATTATTGAATTTTTAGTATGCTCTTTCTAGTCTTATGGCTTATTTAGCTATGTAAATTTAATTCAATACGCTATAAAAGAACTGATAAGATTTTTAAAAAAAATTAATTATGTTTTTTGTTTTTGTCAATTCATGTTAAATACCGTCCTCTTTCTACCCAGTTTTCTCTTGTAATACAAATAAAAAAATCAAAATTAAATACAATCAAGGGATTAAGTATATCTGGCTACATTTGATGCAACATACCACAGGTATAATCTAATTTACTTTTCTTATGAATGGACAGAGATACATTTTCTCATGTTTCCTGGAGGTCACAATAATCATATAAGTATAATTTATTACATATAGTTATGTATAATATATTATTAAAATGCATAATGATCTTTAACAAATTATTAATTTATAAAATGTAGTTATTTATTATCTAGCATAATACTATATAATAATTTATAATTCTAAAACATTCAGGTTTGCTTTACAGATGTTTCTCTTTATATTTTTGCAGTCATCATGTATGTTGTTTTCCTGCTTTTGCTTCCTTTACTTTGCATCAATTAATACAAATTCTCACACATTTCTCCAGATCTTAAATATGGGCCACTTATTAAAGTACAATGATGTTCCCTTACTTTCACGTATACATTCTCTAATCAACTCATAATTACTTTGTTTCTATTTTTATTTTCTACCATAAAAAGAAGTGTGATGACTATTTGGATATTGATAGTATCTTTACCTCCCTGGATTATAAGACTAGCAGTAAGATTTCTAAGTCACAGAATCTGAAAATTTTTGGTAACTTTCCCCCCTTGTATGTGACTCAAAATTGTTAGCCAAAATGGATGGACCAAATTACAATGTTATCAATAGTACAATGGTGCACCTATGTTCTTATAGTTCCTCTAATTCTACCTTTTATCATTTTTTTTTAATATGAAAAGTTTAGTCTTTAAAAGTACTGGTAGATGGGTTGTTTTTATTCCACAGAACTCATGTACCATCATTGTTAATCTAGTGTACTCAAAAGAGGTTAAACTGAAAAGGCATGACCCAGTTTTATCATATCCCATAAAGTTATATCCCATTTAAAAGGCTTATCCTAGTTCAAGCTCCAGAGGGATTCAGTAAATCTGTAGAGTTCATGTACCTCATAAGTAAATTCAGACACCTCAGTTTTCAACTCACAGGCATCAAAACAAGACACAATATGTCAAAAGAACTATAGAAATACGAAGACACAGAAATATAATGAAATAATCTTATTTTTCTGCTGAACCTTTCCTCATTTTTAATAGGTTTTATCAATTCCTTTTGCTTTTTTATACTTCTGTCACATATCATTATACCTTTGCCTTTGAATCCTCCCTCATTACAGAGAAAAAGTTACATAAACTCAAATAATAGGGTAGCTTTGTCTGACACCTTATGGATCATTCCTCACCTCTTTCTGGAAAGAAAACTGGTATGTCTCATCACTTATCTTCTGGAAGCAAGACTGGATATTTAATTTGTATTTCCTTGCATTCAATTGTATTTCAGATATCTGTTAATGTTGTTTTTTATGTGTTTTTGCCAGTGTAGCTGTAGGTATATGGTTCTCTGGGCCCTGCTTTCTTTGCTCTGAATTAGCTTATCACACATGTCATCATTTCTTTGAATTTATCTCATCCATTATTTCTTACAGTCCAAGAGTATTCCCATTTCTTTTGTCTTATATATATGATGAAAATATATACATGTGTAGGAGATTCAGTTCTTCAGCTTTAGGGCTAATGTACTGGTTTGGCAAACTGTCAGATATACATGAGATGATTTGCATCTCATTGTAGTTTATTTTGGTATTTTGATTTTTAATGGAAGATACTGCACAACTTTTTTTTTTTTTTTAATAGTAACTCATTTAAGATGGTGATTCATGAACTTCCACTTTCTCCTGAATGCAATTTAAATGTCTGTGCCTTTCAGGACAAATTTTTGACAATGTTTTCCCTCTTCCTCTATTCAGAAAGGTGTCTGTAAATTTTAAAACTTAAAAAGTCAACTAAAACATTTCTTATCTTATAAAGGGCTGAAACTCTGAATAGGTGCACTGGAATCAGACAACCAAGCACTTAAAGCTAATTACCTATTGGACAATAACTCTATTAGCATATGCTTGGAAAAATGGCCCTTCTCACTATTCTGTGCTGATTTGATCTTTTGGTGTATACATATAATCATAGGAGGGATTAGGGGGTGGAGTAAGACAAGCCAGAGTCACTTTGGAGGAGGACCAGAAGAAGGGAGGTAGGTGAAGAGCTTGTGGCAGTTTTGTCCATCCCCCCTTCACTTCTCCCCCTAAAGACCAGGGGGTCTTTTCTTATCCTGACTTTGGCTGATTCTGAGGTCTCCAGGGAGCTAATGCAGACTTCACATTATCTATTTGAAGTACATACCAGTTACTTCTAGTCTCATACTCAATCTTAAAATCAGTGTTAAGAGAGTCAAAAGATATGCAAACCTTATATTCATTATCTAGTCATTTCTTAAGGGAAAATTTTCATATACGAGTTTGTTGAATGTATAAGAAAATAAATTTGTGTAGTGTGTAGGGCTATCAATTAGCTCAGTGAAAATAAGGCTTTAGAAGATGCAATATTCTAACAGGCAGTTATTCTATAAAAACTCTATTACAGAATAGAAGATAGATTCCAGAAGGAGTGGCCAAGATTTAGGTCACATAAGCTTAAAATATGAAAAAAGAAAAGAAAAGAAAAGGGAGAAAGCAAGAATGAGCTTCTACAAAAGTGTAATTAGCAAAAAGAGTAAGAAAAAGAACAATTCAAAACTCTGGAATAGTTCTGGATCTATCTCTTGAGTTGAAGATTCAAGATAAAAGATTATCTTCCCAGGAATCTCATCAGTGTATATGATATTTAACATATACAGCAATTTTAATAATTCAAATTTTAAATTATCTCTATATCTTCTTCACTCTATCCAGAGTCCCAAATTTAAGTAAAATTCATATTTCCATGTCTTTGCTTTTTATTTGAAAGCCCAGAGTAAATATTCTCTTCATCAATCCAAATCTTAATTAGCTACCAAACTAAATTCAAAAGACAAATCCATAGTTTCCTATTATTAATAACATTTTCCTTCTCTGAATTCTTACCTTAATGTTTGCCAAATGGTTCTTTTCAACTCAAATATAAGATCCTTGAGGGGAGGAACTCTATATTTGTCTGATTTACCCAGTGCATATCATCAAAATCCTTTATTGTTGTTCCATTTACTCTCCATTATTAATGATTTAGAAAGTATTAGAATAAATAGTAATATAGTGTTTTCTATGTCCAGCATTGTGCTAAGTACTTTTTACAAATGTTACCTAATAGGATCCTTCCAATAACTCCAGGAAGTAGGTGTTACTTTATCTTTTGGAAACTTCCCCTCCACTTTATAGTTCAGGGAACTGAGGCAGATCGATGCTAAGTGATTTACTAAGGATTACACAAATAATGTCTGAGGTCACTTTTGAACTCAAATAGTGCTCTGTCTACCAGCTGCCTCTAATTTAACTGTTTAATATTAACTGATTTTTATTAAGTAGGAGAAATTAACTGAGAACTCTGTTTTAAGGGCATTTTGAAATCTTATATAGTTCGGATAAAAGCCCTAGATTTTTGTTTAGGTGGGTCTTGGTGGAAGGTTGAGTCTTTAGATATAAATTCTCTGCTTTCCCTGTTTTACTCTGGAAACAGGTAAAGGAGCAAAGTCATCTGAAAGAATAGGGAATTATAGATTTGCTATGTAATAGTGAGCAGCTAAACAAGCTGCAGTCTCTTTTATATATACCATTTCTACCTTGATAGCTTGGAGAGTATTCCTCTTATCTGGGAGCCATCATAGCCCAATATCATTAGTTATACTTCAGGACTCAGTAGATGCATTTTTGAAACGAACAAAGGATGGACCTCAGTGATAAACTGACATGAGTGCTTCTGTCCTTTTGGATAGCCTCCTCTAAAAGGATGTGAAGACAAAAGGTCTCCTCTAAGTTTAAGCATTAAAAGATGGGGTTGATAAAAATAGCATCCTGATTAACAAATACAAGAAGAGTAAGAAAGAGGAAGTAGAGTCTTCAGTTCAATACTTTCTCATATTGTACTAATTCCCTTGTAACTTAATCCCAGAGGATTTAAAAACCATCACAACTGGCACCAAATTCCCCAAACTCATTCAGTTCTTGTCTTCTGATCAAAAGATGTTGAAAGATCACATGTCTGAATGATGGTATATTAGGTGGAAAACAAGGGTCAGACACCTCTAGGGATCTGCTGGATGTAGGAATTCAAGTCTCCATTATCCTTAGTGATTTCACTTGGGTTAGATGAGATCCCTGTGAAGTTATAAGGAGTTGGGAGAGATATTATCTTATAGAGGAAAAAGATCAGTGTCCAGGACCAGTGGTGAGTAGACAACTCATTAGTATCTGCATCTATAATAGTAATAAGTCAGCCTGAATATATACTGGGAATAGATTTGTAGGATTTGTGATTCCTAATTTTGAGCCCAATATAGTGGGAAAAAGTTCATCTGATATTCCTGGTATACTCAAACCATCCTGCATTAATATCTTGTGGTTCTATAATCTTGAAAGATATTGCTAAAGTTTAAACCCTCACAGCAACCATGACATCTATTAGGATAGATACAGCCCAAGAATATCTTAAGCTTGGGCCCATAGGAGCCAGAACCTATTAAAATACATCTAATGAAAAGTATGAGGACCATGAAACAATAATTTTCATAATTAAAAATAACCTAATAAACAAATTCTTTCTTATGGACATGGTCTCTGAAGAAAAATACAATACCTTCCTAGACTCTATTAAAGTCCTATTACTTTTAATATAATATTAATTTTTTGCAAAATGATTTAATAAATTTATTTTAAAAGGATTGACTCAAACCAAAGAAAACCTTGTATATGATTATCAATAAAGAGAAAGACTGAAGTATGTGCATTGTAATATTCATTTTTAATGGTTGTATTGACTGCACTGGCATGAGTCACTGTTACATGGACACAATCCCATCTGATCTATTCTGACAAAATTCCAGCCTAGTTATGTTCAAAGAGGCTCCTGATCAGAAAGCTGACTATTAGTTGATAAACTGTTGGCTACAATAATTCCTGAAGATTATCTATTAAGGCATGCACCCCCTTTAGCTAAAATAATATCCTTAAGTGTGCATTCAGGAAACAGTCTAACTGTTAGAGCACTGGATAATAAAGTGAAACATATTTCTTTAATCCAGAAAGGTGTGAGCATCTAGTAGTGTATGCAAGACATTGTGCTGGGTGCTATATAGGAAAGAAAATCATAGTCTTTCCTTCTAGGATGATCTTATTTGCTGGTTTAAGTCAGGTCAGTTCTGGTAATGGCAGTCATAAAAAGTTCTTTTACCTTCCTTCTGAGATTTTCTTTAGCAGGTCAGAAAACATCTGCCTCAATCCAGGGAATAGATTAACAATGAAAATGCAAAATCATTGAGAAAATTCCATGGATACTCTGAAAAAATCTAGATTGAAAATCTAGTTTGAAGTTTGATTGAGGTATCTGAGCTTTTCCATGGTCCAACTGCAATGATTTTTCACCTTCCTTTTCCCCCACCTGCCTCCAGCACCTTCCTTATATCCTCTCCACTAACCCAAACCTAATTCACCTGCGCTACTGTGTAGGACAGGTCAGGAAACACAGGTGCAAGGAAAGAAGAAAAAGATTTTGTCATTGTTTCCTAATTATATTAAATTAGTCTCAGCTAGGAACAGCCTTGCTAACATTCTATTTCCCTTCATGTAGTTTCAAAAGGGAAGGGAAAAGTGTGCGGTTGAAAAGTACAAGGCTAAATATATAAAAAAAATTATATAGTCAGTCATGTCAATAATTTCTCTAAGTCGTAAATTTTTTTTTCCTTGTAAAGATTACAGATATTTTTCTTCCAACCCTCCAGTTTCTCCCCATAAGTCTACCTTTAAAGGATGGAGAACACATTGTTCACAAAATACCTGCCCTAAAAGGTTAAGAAGCTCAAATTAAATTACTAACTGGATTTATTCCTCTAACCTTTGGAAGGCATGTGTATTTTTCATCAGTCCATAAAAAGGCTAAAGCAACCTTCATGGATGGAAAGGAGAGAGAGGGGAGGATAAAGGGAAAAAGAGGGAAAAAAAAGGAAAGAAGGGGGAAAATATCATTAGCATTCATGCCCTTCCATAGGAGAGGAAGTACAGTGTATATAGGAGGCAAGTGTTAAAATCAAGTTTTAGAATCAAGCCTTGCCTTTGATATGTACTAGTTAACCAACTATGGGCAAGTCAGTTTTCTATTTGTCTTTTCTTTTAAAATAATTCTTCCCTGTTTTCCTCACTTCAAAACTCTTCCTTTAAATGAGCAAATACAATTAAATAAAAAATATATTATTATATTCATCATGTTTAAAAAGATATTGCTTATATTGTACCCACAGTCCATCATCTCTCTGCCAAGGGACAGGAAGTAAGCAATAACTTCACAGTTAGTTGCTTCATTGATCAGAATTCTGAAGCCTTTTACCATTGTTTTCATGGGCAAGTCAACTGACCTCTCAATGCCATTGGAGAAAAATAAGTTATTTTTCTTTTTAATATGACAAGCATTCCTGCTTTTTGTAGGAGAGGCAATATTACATAAGGTATAAGGGATTAGTGAAGTCAAGATTGGGCTTGAATGTATAAATTAAGCAAAAATAAGTCAACACATTGGCCATGTCTGAATTAGTGGAAGAAATTTTTAAATCATGATTTTTTTTAGATGAAATCAGTATTCTTTCTATCACACCAGAAAACCTGTGAGATCCACTGGGAAGTCTTCTACTTTCATAGTATTTTTAGAGTCTAGATATTCCTTCTCTAAATAATTAACTTAGTTCAGGTCCTCCTCATCCTTTTCTACCTTGACTAGTATAGTAAACAACCTCTTTAATGGTCTTCTCACTTTTAGTCCATCCCCTCTCCAATCTTTATTCTATATTTGATATAATTAAATTAACAAGCATTTATTTCTCTTCCTCCTTATTTCTTTTTCACAATAAAAAAGAAAAAAATACCAAAAACCTCTCAAAACAAATACACACAGTCAAGCTAAACAAATTCCCAAATTGTCCATGGTAAAAAAAAAAAAGTATGACTCATTTTGCACTCTGAATTTATCCTCTCTCTGTCAGGAAATGGGTAGTATTCTCCATCATTGATCCTCTGAGATTTTGGTTGTTTATTGGGTATTGAGCAGAGTTCTTAAAACTTACAAACTGTTAACTGGGAAGAAGCTGAACAAATTATAGTCTAAAAATGCAATGCAATACTATTGTGTTGTATGAAATGGTGAAAGGGATTGGCTCAGATAAACCTGATGTAACTCATATAAATTGTATGAGTTTGCTGTTGTAATGAAGTAAGCAGAAGAATACTTTATTCAATAATAATATTGTCTGAATTTTCTAAATGTTAAGTGATCATAACATATCTTTACTCAAAAATGTTCAATGGCGCTCCCCTCTAATTAGCTTAAATTGTAGACCATCCCATTTTAGGTTTTGCATCCCTTGTACTCATATTCATTTCATTACTTTTTTTCATTCCTGCCAAAGTAGGGTACTTTCTATATGATCCAGTTGGAATAGGTGCCTCACTATTGCAACAAAGATGCATCCTGCTTTGTGAAGCTATGCATGATTTCTGCTTAACCCTATCCCTCTCCTATTGATATTCCTAGGTGAAAGTGATGTCTTTCTAGCTGCTCAGATTTATGTCACAACCTCTAGTTTGTGCTTTGAATTATGTTTATTTGTATAAGAGCATATCTCTTTCACTACCACCCCAAATACACATTTTTCAAGACAAAACCTGTGCATTTTTTGAATCTTTTATCCACAACTCCTGAAAAAATACTTTCTACCTAAAAGGTATTTAAATGCTTGTGGAATTGAATTACTCCATTATTTATTTGAACATCCTTCATTTCTGTTATACTGTTTTATAAGGGATGTTGTTTGCCATTCAAATATCAATTTAATTCAAAACAATACTAACATGTATCTACTATGTGCTAGACCTAGAAAATAAAATCAATTCTAAGATTGATTTGAATGTTACAAATAAATTCTGGATTGGCCATAATAAAAACTGATTAACATGATCCATTTAGATAATTTAAGAAAAAAAATTTGCAAGGCCAACAATGACAGGTTTTTCAGACTTACTTTCCCAATGCTGTTATGAATTGAGTATATTACTAGAGTCTGGATTTAATGAAAAGTATCATGGAGAGCTCAAAATACAAATGACTGTCAGGTCATTTCTTCTTTTGTTTGTTTATATATAAATGAAGTTAAAATGTAAATATGATTCTGAAGAGAGATTTAAAGATTATACAGTGCAGTAGCAAAGTCAGTAGCAAAGTTGTAATTCAGACTCAGTTTTGGTAACTCCAGGCTGCCTCCTCAGTTTTTTTCTTGTTTTTTAATATTAGGTCATATATAATCTATTTGGATGGCAATAGATTATCCAAATATTGAGATGCAGTGGGATATAGAAATAACAGTGAATACTCTTTTTCACATGAGATCTCTCTCATTATTCTAGAACAATAATCATATAACATAAGAGTTCTAACTACTTTTACTTTGAGCATTTTTATAATATGACAAACTAATGTAATTGTAATCTGGCATTCCTTTTTTTAGAAAATAAATGGATCTAGGGGAAAATACTGAAGATAAATTTATCTCCAGATACTATTACAAATTGCATACTAATTTCTATTAGATATTTCTTTTTTGTTAAGAATTTATTTTCCAATAAAATCATCTAAACTATATATATTTTTTTCATGGTCAGGTGCTAGGAATATTTCATTCCAATAAGTTGTTATTAATTGAACTTCTGCAGCAGCCAAAGACAAATTAAAAATTAAGTCATAACATAAACAATAAGCTATGTATACAACAAAATTCATAATGCCACTCCCAGTTCAAAAATCTATCTTCAAGATGAATAACAAAAGGATGAAGACTTTAAATATTAAATACCTTCTTGTATTTTCTAAAGTTAGTTAACTGCTTTAATATTGGACATATAAATTTACAAATCCCACAATCTTAAGATGTTTTAAAATATGTTATTTCATATTATTTTTAAAATATATATTGAATTTAACTATTTGAAAAGTCCCCCCCCCCCTCAAAAAAAAAAAAAAACAGATTGCGGAAGCCATATATTACAAAGTAATAAAATTCAGGTTCAGTTTCTAGAACAGATTTGTAATGATGGCTGGCTGAGCATATCAAGGAACTGAACCTTTACTGGGTAACTGTAACCTTTAATTTATCTAATCAGATTTTCCTTTCACAGTTCATATAAATACCATTCAATTTTAATATATAAGGTGTGTCACATTGACCATATCTGCTAGCATGACCCAGGGGAAATTTTCCATGTTGAAAAATTAAAGAAATCCACAATCTTGAAAACCCAATGTATATGTGGTCATAGAAGAAATGAATTATTCCTTGAAAAGGCATTTAAAATACAAAATTGAGTCACCTAGATGAAAAGGAAAAAGTCAAAATATCTGAATAAATAATTTGTTTTTATCATCTCCAATTTTTTTTCTTATAGGAGACCTTCAATTGATTCCCCCTAAAGCAAACGTCTAATGCCATCATTATTAATGAGTAAAAATTAAAGATCAGAGTTTTAGAGTGAGAAGGTGTTCCACAGACCATCAGGTCCTACTCTCTTATTTTACAGACAAGATAAATGAGCTCAAGGAGTCTGAAAGGAAATTTTTATCCATGTCCTCCAACTCCAGGGTTAGTGCTCTTTCCAATGCCCTTTTAGCCTCACAAAATATTTTAGGTAAAACAATTTGAATTCCAATGATATAGAAAATTGATTTTCATTTTGTTTTTAACAAGGCCAGTGAGAAGAGTCCAGTTATATTATCCATCCTTCCTTTAAGAACAAGGTAGATTTCAAATTATAGAGAATAGAACATGAGAGGAAGATAGTAACATTAGCTAGAAAGCCTGCCTTGAATAAAAGAAAAATCAGAGATAAAGGTCTACCTCTGGTGCTCAATGGCTTGCAAATCATGATCCTTTAATGTCTACATGTTTTCCATTTCATAGTATTTTATTTTTTCCAATTACATGTAAAAATAGTTTTCAACATTCAGTTTTGTAAGATGCCTCCATTTTTAAAGAACAGATTTCAAACATTTCAAAGCAGCTGCTAATCTGTATTACATAGAGGAAGTTTGTGCTCAGGAAGTTACTATACCAATGAGCTCATACTTCTGATTTAAAACTATTTTTAAAAAAAGGATGTATGTGTGTGTGTGTGTGTGTGTGTTGTGTTGTATATGGGAAGCATAAAGCAAGAATATTAAGAGATATTATAGATAATCCCTAAATTGAGGTTCTAATATACTTAATTTACATTTTACCTTTACATTAACATTCTAGGATTCACAACAGGCCATTTTTTCTTGCTTTTTCATCTCAGTGGCAAATTACTAGCAGTGACCCAGATAATCTAAAGGACTGGTCACATGTACTTGGCATATAAATATAGCATAATATTGTTGCAGTACATTTTATCTCCTAATTATGTCTTGCTTAGCTAATATTAAAATTAGCTCACATTTGCTACGTACACACCATCTGGGCATTTTGGTGATATTGCCCAAGGGTGTTATGGCATTGGTAAAAGGAAGCTGAGCCACAATTTCAAAATCACCTTGGTTAATCCATGTAGAAAACAGAATTATCTCTTACTACTTTCTGATTTATAAACTTTTCATTAATTTACCAATTTCCTATATATAACTGTTGGTCTGAAAGAAGCTGAAAATTGAGTAAGACTGTTTCATAAGTAAAGAGGGCAAAGTTGATATCCATTTTCTTCCTAACTGATTTTTCACACATTAAACTGAGGCTTCTTTTCTGTATTGTACTAATACTTTATTGCTTGAGAGAAAAATATGGAAATTTCACAATACTTTTGTGGTATTTGCTGCACACTATTATGATATAATCAGATACAGATTCCGAGATTGAAAAAGCAAAGTCAAAAATCTGTCTCCACATTTTTGTCTTTGCTCGCAGTTTTATCTTTAGAGAGAAGAGCTTTTTCACGGCATCTTTTCCCCAAACTATTCTAAAAATGTGTTTTCACACCCGAGGCTGTAAGATCACAGTCTGTTCCCTTTTTTTTAAAAAAAGAAAACAAAACTGTGATGCCATGATTTTGAGAAATCACATGTTAGAGGCATCATCTGAAAAAAAAATCCTCAAGGTAAAAATTAAATATACAAAATTTACTTAATATTGCTAGAACCCACCTAAATGTTCTATAACCTAATAGTTGTAAAAGTCTTCATCAATATATCCTTACTTGTAAAATATATATTTATGAATATATTCTTTAAAAGCTTCTTTTAAAAATGTCTCTGATAACATTTAGAATTGTAACAACTTTAATTTTTCTAACAGTTCCTTAAAAACAAAGAAAGTTTTAATTGCCATCAAAATCTCTCTCAAGGACATAAAGTTTCCTGATTTTTGACAGGTCTGAAGGATTTTGGAAATGGGCATATCACAGTTTCTATAATAGGGCAAAACTACTTACTCAAGATTGAATAATGTAGATTATTTTTAAAATAGTTGGTCCAATTCCTTATATTGCTAAGATTGCAATTCTGATACCCGTCCACGAATTCCAGGAGTACCTGCAGGGGCTCTTACTCCTCCTGTTATACAATGCAAATTTAATCACAGAGACTCCTGACTTTGTTTTTTTTTTTGTTTTTTTTTTTTGTTTTTTTTTTCCTCACCTAGATAACTAATTACTTCCAGTGAGGTATAGGAGGAAATCCTGAGTAGTGACTACCTTTCTTAACCTATTTTTTTTCCCCAGGAAAAACTAGCCATATTTCAATTCTATTGTCCAGCTATATTCCCTTGTCACCTTCCCCTATCATATACTTTCCACCACTGGAATGAAATCTCCATGAGGACAAGAGCTTTCTTCATTATTTGTATTTGTTTCCCTGACACTCAGCAAAATGCTTGACATGTACAAAATGCTTGATAAATTATTTTTCATTCATTTACTCCTTCATTCAAAATATGTGGGACTTAAAGTCCATAGAGGCAGATTTGTATCCAACCTACCAAACTATGAAAATGTGTGGAAATAGCAAAACATCTCTTCAATCTCTCTTTGAACCTCAATTTCTTCACCTCTGAAATTGGGCCAATACATCCAATACCTACCTCTTCAGAAGGGCTGTACCGAAAAAACAAGGTGAGTTCATGTAAGTAGTTATACCTCATCTTTTATTTGTTCCTAGTCTGGTATCTTTCTACTTTCCCAAATATTTAGTACCATAGTTCCTCCATTCTGTGTACACTGAGATATAAAATAATATCTTCCTGTCCACTTCTCTTTATTGGGTATAGTTTCTCTTGCAGGAAAACATGAAATCAGCTAGCTTCCTGCTGTTAGTGAACCACATCTTTAACTTGACATAAATCTACAGTCAAGGTCCAGGTATTCAGTGATTGGGATTAGGGAGAGAAAGTGTTAAATGACAAAGATTTTGTCCTCTAGAAAGAAAAAGGACAGTGAAAGTAAGTTTTTGTCAAAATTTCAAGTAGACAATACTTTGTTCTTTTATCTAGGAGGAAGAGAGCAGAGCAAAAGGGTGCTTTGAAACCTTTCTGAAGATCCTAAGATCTGTAGTTGAAATAACAGTGGAAACCTCATTTCTCCAGCAAGAGTGATCAATGTAACCAATGGTGGGCAGCCCTTTCCTACATACTAATTTCTCAACAGACATGGGGTCTTGGAAAGGGATTAACAATTTCTGAGAGATGAACATTTCTCTTCCTCACTACACTAATTAAATTTCTTGTGGGAAGAAGACTACAAATTTTCTTTACTGCATTACCCTTCCAAAATCCTACCTACTCCCATGAAATATCTTTAGCAATGTTAATTTTGGTATTAAATAAAACTTTAAATATGAATTTCATAAAACTAATGGTTATTAGTATCATGAAATTAGTGTTTTATAATAATATAACTTTAGTATTATACTATATTAGTATTAATACTTGGTTGCTGCCCTTTGTTTTGAAAAAGGATCAAAATTATATCACTATCAGAGTTAAGTTCTGGTCCAACCGTGGTTGGTCAGACCAATAAAAGTTTGTAATGCTCTACAACATGTTGGACACAAATAATCTCTATGAATATTTGGGGTGGCTCCTCTTATGATTAATTATTAATACTAGTTACTAATACTAATGTTTTTAATATAAGCTTTTTTGTAATTAGCATACAGCATCCATGATTGTTAGAGTGTGAACTAAATTGTAAATTTTACTTCAACACAACTTTATATAAATTCAATTTTTAAAAGTAGTTATTTTAGTTATTCAATTCTCTTAGCTTGGTATACTGCTCACAAATTTAAAGTAACTGAAGGAAAAGATGCTTATGACTTCTCTATATCTATTATTAGTTTAGTTAGCAACAATAACAAAAAAAAAACTTCACAACACTTTTATATCATGAATAATTACTTGAAAAGCTAAATCAAAAAAGCCCTAAATGTAAGAAACACTCAAATAAAATAAAAAGAACAGGAAGTGAGTGACTATTTCTTAAATAGGAAATGACAGATCACAAAAAGTATTCATCTTTGAATCTGATATTTGTATGTAGGCAGAACAATTGGTTAGAGCAAAAGTCAAAGTAAATATCAAATGAGAAGAAAAGAAAAGGTTGAAAAGACACTGTATGATGACAATAGTTCCCTCCTGAATGGTTTGAATGAATCATCAAACTCTGGAAAAAAAATGGAAGTGAACAACAATAAAGATATTGATTATTTGTACTTCTTAGGCAAGTTTTACCATTGTAAAGCAGATATTAAAGCAAGGAAGCTAACAATGTCTAGGAACTACCCCATCCAGTGAACTCTGAATCTTGCCAAATGTAGAATTGTTGCCTAAACCTAGAAGCAATGGTTTAGAGCACAAGCTTATGTGGGAAACAAAAGATGACAGAATACATCGAGTAATACCATTTCACCAACAGGAAAAAGCAACTTAGAAGAAAATAGGTTTGTGTTGAAATCTGTGAAATCCAGGAAAAAATACTCTTAAGAACATTTGGATATGAAAACAGCAGGACAACAAAATGACACAAAATGGAACATACTTGATGACATTTTATAATGCCTTCTTTTCAATTGATGATGGTAGTCAAACTAAGTGGTTTGCCAACAATATCCCAACAACTGCTCTCCTTGGTTTCAACTCCATCATCTTCATCAATGCTTTCATTGTAGATATCATCTGTCACTCTCTCCCCTTCTTTTTTAAGCTTCCTTTGTAACACTCCTTGGTTTATAAGCTCCTTGAGGAAAAGGTGTATCTTCTTATTATTTGCATCTCCGGTACTTAGCACCCTGTCTGACATATGGTAGATGCTTCATAAAGTTTGTCATATCTGTATCTCTAAATTTATTCTCCACTAAATCAGAATTCAGTATTCTCCACCTATAACCTTACAATGGTGAGAAGCCAGATTTCAGTAAATATATTTTAAAGGAAATCAGTGCTGAAGGTGCCACTGTAAAATATCTTGATAATTCATCTTTAATAGGAAGGAAGTTCCCAAAATGACAAAAGAAATCACTCCTGTTGTTTCTTTTCAAGAAATAAAGTAATGCTAGCGACCCAATCTTGTCCTGGTAGCGAAGTGGCATGGTGGATAGAACAGTGTACTTAAAGTCTGTAAGACCTAACTTCAAATTTTATTTCAGATATTTGATTAGCTATGTAGTCCTGAGGAAGTTTCTTGATTTCCACAGCCCACCTCAGTTTCTTTTTTTGCCAAAAAAAATTTAGGGAGAGAGATGTGGGGAGGGAGGGAGAGAGGGAGAAAGAAGAGGAGGGAAGGAGGGAGAGAGGGAAGGAAGGGGGAGAAATGAGGAAGGGAGAAGAGAGGGAGAGGGAAGGGAGACAGGGAGGGACAGGGACAAGGAGAAAGAACAGCACCTTCCTTCCTGCAGTTTTGTAAGGTACAAATTAGGTTATATTTGGAAAGTACTTTGTAAACTTTAATGCACTACAAAAATGCTAGCTGTTATTATTTCTCATTGGTTGAAGTTGTAACACACTACAGATACTCTTGACTGAAGTCTACAATGGTTGGTTGTTATCCTTCGTTCTTGAAGAGTACCAAAATGACATCACTGTGTTAAGTTACTGTATGTCCAACTGTGACTAATCAGATCAATATGAGATTGGAATGCTCTGTCGAGGTCAGACACAAATAGTATATATGAATATTTGGGGTGGATTCTCTAACTTTGCACATCTCCTGATGTACTAACTTTGCACATTTCTCCTTAACTAATTCAATTCTGCTTTGCTCCCAGAGTACAGAAACTTGTTTTATTGTTTATTCTTATTCTTCATTACTCCATCTATCTTTCTTTTTTCAAAAACTGAAGCTGAGCAATATTAAGTAATTTGCCCAAAGATCATGGGATTGAATAGTAAGTCCATGATTTAAACCAGTTCTTCTGTTACAAATCCATTGTTCTTTCCCCTCTACTCTGCAATTTTTTACCATGAGAGTCTTGATGGCTCATTTCTTTTTCATCTGTACAACCCATTATCTCTTACTAAAACATCTGTCAATACACATTCACTCTAGCTTAAGTTCTTTTCCTGGATCCTACTGACCCCCTACATGGCTCATGAATAGATGTGGATTTGGGGAAAAAAATTACATCTTTATTTTCATTAACCTCTAGCTGAAATTTAGTATTACCTGGCAAATAATATTCTGAGAATAAATTAAGAATTTCTGCAATCAAATAAACTTGGCTGTAGGGATGGTTTTATTCTATCACTTCCCATATCTTTTTAATATAAGGACACTTGCTGGTCAAGATTAAGCCACTGTAATGTTGTACAATACTTTTTGAATTAAAAATGAAGATATATTCAATAAACTTTAGAGCTATTTTATCTTACTAAATTCTTACTGTAATGTTTCATCATAGCACAGAGGGAATCTAGAGTTCTCAAAAGCTATATCTTCAAAGCAAAAATCATGGCTTTTCTTAGCAGATCATAAAGCCATTGTTCTGTCTCAGTTCTTGTCTGTAAAATGATGGGGTTAGGGCTTCCAACTTTATTGGAAATAAATTTTTTTATTAGATTTCTTCCAGCTTGATCTTCTGGTCTTTGGGCAGCAGACACATTCTGAGACCACTACTGAAGTCTTTCTAACTAAGTACAACTTGTTAGAACTTCTTATGCTTCCTTAAGAAAGTCTTTAACCTACATGAACAGATGCAGAGTGAAATGAGCAGAACTAGGAGAACACTGTACACAGTAACATCAATACTGTCAATGAACAACTATTAATGATAGTTATTCTCAATAATATAATGATCCAAGAATCCCAAAGGACTCATGATGACAAATGGTAACCACTTCCAGAAAAGGTGGGGGGGAATTGATGAAGTTTGAATGCAGAATGAAGTATATTATTTTTCCACTTTATTATTTTTGAGGGGTTGAATTTTCTTTTACAATATGACTAAAATGGAAATGTTTTAAATTATTGCACATGTAAAACCTTTATCAAATTGCTTACAGGCTCAGGAAAAGGGGAAAAGAAGGGAAAAGAGGGAGGGAGGGAAAAATTTGAAACTTAAAATTTTTTAAATGAATGTTGGAAATTATTTTTTACATATAATTGGTGAGGGAAATAAAATACCATTAGAAAAAGAGGGGATAAAAAGGTTTCAAAAACCCACAGTTTCTTTCATGCCATCAAAGAAAAGCTTTGTTTTTGACTACATTCAACTTTTTTAAAACTGGCAAGCTGAAGCACACATAGTAGTCTCTTTTCTGTTCACCCTAATAATTGATCAACTAGAAAATCCAGTTGCCTAAACATGTCATTCAATGAGAGTTTCATGTACATATTTTACATCTCCACACTAGAAAATAGGCCACTTCCATGCTGACTCATTAATCACTACTTCATTAATGCTGCAGCACATTAAGTGGTTTGGTAGTGTTTTGAAAGTTAATTTGCCTTTCTAAGTTCAAAACATCTTCCTATGAAGTGACTTAGATATACTCAGAAGAATGTGAGTGATGGAGTTCTTGAAACCAACATGTGAAACTAGACATAGGAAAAAAATAATATCCAATTAATACATTGAATTCTGTGTCATCCAAATGATGACTGACACAAAATGATTTGTTTTGGTGATTTATTTATTCTTCCAAAGTCTAAATTGAAAATAGTAGGATGGAATCAAATGTATACCACAAGAGGAAATTAAATTTATATAAAAAAACTCAACTGGGATTTTAAAAATGCCTTTAATGTTTTCCCTTAAATACACAAAACTTTTTTTTTTAAAGTAAGGATATTCCATTCTTAAGGGCAAAAAAAAGTTAAAGGGGAGAACTATGTATATAGGAGAGACATAAGGACATTTCTGAGGACTATGAAACACTGTTTTATAGTAGTCAAGGGGTCAAGATTGGAGCTTGAAAAATCTAAGTTCAAGCTAGTCTCTCAGTGACTAGAGTAATTTTAACTACTCAGTGCTCCCCAGGGAACTCTGATAGGTTAAGTTACAGAGAAGGTAATGATCTATATTGATATTAAAATCACAGATCTAGCCTTATCCTCCTTTAAAAAAAGAGAAGATAAAATATAATAAAATGCTAATGTTGTATGTTTATAGCATAACACTGAAATGACAAAAAATGTATATGAGCAATTGACATCAATTTTAAAAATTAGAAAATAAAATATATGGATAATATTTCTCTTGGGAATGAGTCATCCAAAAATTGTGTTGGACATTTTGCATAAATCTTTGCCAATTCAAATTCATTTTGGTGATAAACAAGGAACAAAGTAGTTGGCACAATGAATACAGCATTGGACTACATTGGATCAAGAAGACTTATTTTCATGAGTTCAAATTCAGCCTCAGACGTTTACTAATTATGTGATGGTAGACAAGTTAGCCCTGTTTCCTCAATTTCTCATCTGCAAAGTGCCCTCTAGAAGGAAATAGCAAACCACTTCAGGATCTTTGCTAAGAAAACTCCAAAATAGGCTCACAGAGCCAGATAAGACAAACAAATCAAGAACAAAAGAGAAACATATAGTACTATCAAATTAACTTTAAGTTGATTCTAATTGAGTCCATGATGCTTATAGATCTACCTACCTATAGGGTGGTACATAAGTCAATGCATTTTTGAGGTCTAATTACTTACAGTAGCTATTAATCAAATTTAATAGCTTCATTATTAGTGGAAAATGAAATCTCAAATCTGCACTATGGATTTTTGGTACATCTTGTATGTTACTCTTGAAGTACAACTATGTGGACTACTATTTAAGAAGAGAGAAAGATATGTATTGAATGATTTTTTACATACCATGTACATGACATTCTGGAAGGTGATGTAAATTTAAAGACCAAAAAAAAAAAAAAAATCAGTCCTTTTGCTTAATTTGCTTATCTTTCCCTGCAAGGGATATGCCATATATATATATAGATAAAGTGAGGAGGAACAGAACACTGCCAACTGGGTAGCAAAGAACTTCAAGAACATATTTTTAGAAAATGTCACACCTAAATTGAGCCTTAAATAAAGATAAGGATTCTGAAAGGTTGGGCTAAAGAAGGAATATTTTACAGGCATGGGGGATAGCTTATGAAAATTTATGGAGGGAAGAAATGAACATTGAGTTTCAGGAACAGTCATCAGCCTGATTTGACAGGACCACCTTGAGAGTAATGTGAAATCAGGATGAAAAGGAGCCAGTGTCAGATTATGAAGGAGTTTAAATGTTAAATAGTGGAGGAATTTTTTTTTTTCCTATAGAAAAATGTTATTATTGTTGTCCGGTTATTTTTCAGTCATGTATGACTCTTTGTAACATAATTTTATTTATTTTTTGGCAAAAACATTGGATGATTTGCTATTTTGTTCTTCAGCTCATTTTAGGGGGAAATGTGGGGAAATTGAGAGAAATAGGGGTTAAGTGACTTGTCCAGGTCACACAGCTAGTAAGTATCTGAAGGCTAGATTTGAACTCAGGAAGGTGAATCTTCCTGATGCCACTGCCACCTAGCTGTCCATCCGACAGGAAATACGTAGCCACAAAATTTGTTGCCAAAGAATATAATGAAAAGCTGAACAGTCTTTAGATCCAAAAGTTCTAAAATCACAAAAATTTAGAGCTTAAAGAGACTTTGGTAGTTATTTAGTCTAGTCCATATTTTGACTTTGAACTAAGCAGAGTTATTTTTCATGAGTTCAAATTTAGTCTCAGACATTTACTAGCTGTGTGACCCTGGGCAAGTCATTTAACTCTAGTTGTCTCAACTTCTCCTCTGTTTTTCACCCCCTCTAACATATCTAATAAATGGTTATCCAGTTTCTGCATAAAGGCATCACAAGAGGTCAAGGCAACTCACTACGTCTTGATACACATCATCTATTTTGGTACAGCTACAATCATTAGGAAATTTTGCCTGATACCATATTTAAACTTGCCTCTTTATAGCTCCTGTCTCCTGGTACCTTTAGGACCAATCAGAACAAGTTCATTGCCTCCTTCACATGACAGTTTTTCAAATATTTGATTGAACACAGCAATCAACATTCCCCCTGAGTCTTCTTCAACTTGAGGCTAAAGTTCTTTGAGTTCCTTCTACTAAATCATATGATGTGAATTTAAGGTCCTTCATGATCTTAGTTGCCTCCCTCTGGATACTCTTCAACTTGTCAATGTCTTTCTTAAACTAAGGTACCTAGAACTGACATAATAATCCAGAGCAAACTGATAAGGGTCATAAATCCCTATTAATGCAGTTGAAGAGAGGATTCCAGTTCAGGAATGGATTAATTAGTTGACCATTAAAATCCTTTCTAATTTTATGATTCTGTGGTCTTTCCATCAAAGCAAGCTCCATTCAGATCTGGACCAAATAATAAAGTAGTCAAAATTTGTCATTGTTAGAAATTCCCATTACTAAGATCATCCACAATTCTCTTAGTTGCAAAGCTAAGAGAAATCTCCAAATTGCCAACTTCTTGGAACCACAGATACAAGATGGCAAAGTTACAAAAATCCTCCTGTGTCATAGAATTAGGATTTGCAGAGCCCCTTCTCAATTTCAGCATCCTCTTCCTCTTTATCTCTAGCTAACCCCAGAAATAAGAAGTTTGCATAAGTATAACACTAATTACTTTCATAAACTGCTGACCATTCATGACTAATTATCCATCTAAGAGAATAAAGTTATGCATATCATAAAGATTGTCATAAATCTTGAAAAATGTTTTTGCTAGAACAATAAATTCTGATTAGGCAGCTTAGTATATGTATAAATGAATGAAAAGCATTTATTAAGCACTTATTTAAGTGCTTAGTACAAGAACTTTCTTAAGTACTGAAGTGAAAGAATTGTAAATCCTGGAGATAAAAATACAAAAGCCAAAGTCTCTGTCACCAAAAGTACTTATCCAACATATATGGGTAACCAGGATTTTGTTTAGAAAATAGTAAGAATGGTGAGTAGAGTCACTGGGGAATCAATTGAACTGTTTTTTTTTTTTTTGTTTGTTTGTTTGTTTGTTTTGTTTTGTTTTAAGAAGAAATATTAATACTGATAAGATTGCTATTCCTAGAGCAAAACATTCACACAGCAGTAGGGCAAATGGGGGATACTTAGGAGATATTGGGAAGTGGATAGTCGATGGGATTTAAAGCTCTGTCTGGGATCTGCTGGATACAGAGAAGAATGTGTGGACTTGGCTATGGTTCCAATCCTAAGTGCACTAAATAACCCAGAGCATGGTCTCAGGAGATCTAGTGGTCTAGAGAAAGCAGTTGGTAGAGTACATGGAAAAAGAATGAGATGAAAAGTTCTGCAAATAACTAAGAATTTGAATTCAAATCCTAGTGTTCTACTCTGTGCTATTTATATGATTTTAGAGAAGTCACCTAAACTCCTTATTTAAAACCTACCTAAATTTCTTTATTTAAAAATGAGAGTTTTGAAACCCCTTTTTGGGTAGCAAAGCCTTAATACATTGCAGATATTCATTTATTAAAGATAGCTAATCAAATATTGGTACATGGAAGAGAAGGAAAGGGCAAGGATCATTGTTTAAATGTGTGAATGAACTGAATGAAGTGCTTTATAGATAGTGCTTTACAGATATCTCATTTGATCAACCACAATATCAACAAAGAAAAGGAAAAATTCAGAGAAGCATGGGGAGATTTATATGATTTTATATATGAGATATTAGGAAAATATTATACAAAATGACTGCAAAAAATATAAGCAGAAAATAAAAAGTGCAACAATGCTGGAATATTATGATATTATTTAGTATTATGTTAAACTTCAGAAAAGAAAAGATGAGAAAATATGCTGTAGGTATAGACTATTGCATTCATGATTAAATTAAGTGTTTGTGTTAATCAATTTTACTGGACAGTTTCCTTTTTATTCTTTTATTGTAAAAGATGGCTGAAATGCAGACTGATATTTGATGAATTGAATTTAATAGTAAATTGCCATAAGTACTAAGAAAATAAAATGCCATCAAATATCTCTTATATTTAATTTGCATACATAACATCACCTAATGTTTATAAAGTGTTTATCTATCTATATTTAGATAGATAGATAGATAGATAGATAAATATTTTCACTATAAACAGTGGTTTGCTGACCACTAGAGAAATTGTAACAATAATTGATATGAGGGTATCAAATAGTTCAAGGGTTATCCCAACCTACAATTAAAAGATCAGTCTCACCAAATACAGTACAGTCAACCCTCTTCCCCCAAGATTGGCATAATCTTTCTGCTAAACTCCCTAATTAATCCTTAGAACAAATAAATATTCTTATACTATTCTGGCTGTAGTGGAAGAAGCTTTGCTTCTTTTACAGTTTATTATAGGTTTCTTGATTTTGAAAGATCAACAAGAAGATTCATTAAAAAAAAAAAAAAAAAAAAAGAAGCTACCAAAGTGCTTTATGAACAAAAGCAATCTTTGTCCTAGGAAAAATAATACAAAGAACTAATGGACTACTGAAGATTGATAAAAGGTAGTTTTACAGATATTGCTCACTTTTATGGCTATGCCAAAATCATTATCAGAAAAAGTCAGATGAGAGTATAATATCTGAAAAACTTTATCAAAAAGTTTTTTAAAATTCCTTGGTGGGGGTATTTTAATTCTTTTAAAGTTACAAGTTTTATTCCAATTGAGTGAAAGATGAATTCAAGATAAATATGTTGATACACTGAGAAGTATAATTTGCTCAGAATTATAAATATTAACCCCCCAAAAATGTAATGCTGAAACATGATTTTGTACCATATAATATGTCAGGAAAGATTAAGAGGTGTATCCAAAATATGGGAATATATTATAAAAATTATAAAAAATCTTTGAGTCATAATCAAGACTAGCCTTAAGAGAATAGATTAAGAGAAATGCAAATTAAGACAACTCTAAGATACCACTACACACCTGTCAGATTGGCTAAGATGACAGGAAAAAATAATGATGATTGTTGGAGGGATGTGGGAAAACTGGGACATTGATTCATTGTTGGTGGAGTTGTGAACGAATCCAACCATTTTGAGAGTAGTTTGGAACTATGCTCAAAAAGTTATCAAACTGTGCATACCCTTTGATCCAGCAGTGTTACTACTGGGATTATATCCCAAAGAGATTATAAAGAAGGGAAAGGGACCTGTATGTGCACGAATGTTTGTGGCAGCCCTTTTGTAGTGGCTAGAAACTGGAAACTGAATGGATGTCCATCAGTTGGAGAATGGCTGAATAAATTGTGGTATATGAAAATTATGGAATATTACTGTTCTGTAAGAAATGACCAACAGGATGATTTCAGAAAGGCCTGGAGAGACTTACACGAACTGATGCTAAGTGAAATGAGCAGGACCAGGAGATCATTATATACTTAACAACAATACTAGATGATGACCAGTCCTGATGGATCAGGCCATCCTCAGCAACGAGATCAACCAAATCATTTCTAATGGAGCAGTAATGAACTGAACTAGCTATACCCAGAAAAGAACTCTGGGAGATGGCTAAAACCATTACATTGAATTCCAGTCCCTATATTTATGCACACCTGCATCTTTGATTTCCTTCACAAGCTAATTGTACAATAATTCAGAGTCTGATTCTTTTTGTACAGCAAAATAATGTTGTGGTCATGTATACTTATTGTGTATCTAAGTTATATTTTAATATATTTAACATCTACTGGTCATCCTGCCATTTAGGGAGGGTGGGGGGGTAAGAGGTGAAAATTGGAACAAGAGGTTTGGCAATTGTTAATACTGTAAAGTTACCCATGTATATATATCCTGTAAATTAAAGGCTATTAAATAAAAAAATAAATAAATAAAAAAAAAAAAAACAATGAGATGATTCAAACCAAAAAAAAAAAAAAAAAAAAGAGAATAGATTATTTATTAAAAGCAAATAAAATAATCAGGTATCAGGATAAATTATTAAAGATAATTTATTGAAGTCTAGTAAAAAAAATTCATTGAATTTGTGTAAAACAAGTCACTACAATAAAAGTGACAATATTACATATTGAAAAATCCTGAAGATATAAAATTTTGTGCAGGTTGTATTAAATATTAATTTAATTAGTTTACTTCATTCCAATTAATTTGTACAGTATTCAAAAAAACTTTTAATTTTCTTTTTTTCAGGCTAACCATTCATAAGCACTTCAATTGATCTTGATATGATAGGATCTCAAGAACCTTTATCATCTTGGTTGCCTTTTCCAAGCACATCATAAAATAAAATGATACTTTAAACTGAATACAATATACTAGATATTGTATAAGGGCAATATAAAGCAGGATTATTACATCTCTATTCCAGGATGCTATATTTCTTTTAATTGAACCATATACTGAATCTAAAACATCCTATCAATCTTAAATTACACTGAACTTGAAGTTCATTAAAAATCCCAGAAGAATTGGGATTCAGAAGAAATTCAGAAGAACTAATGCCTAATTATGAATACTACATTATACTTATGGTGATTTTTTTTAAAGCAAGTATTGACTTAGCATGCATTGAAACTGACTTTCACTTAATTTAGTCCAAAGATCATGCCCATCAACATGACTTAATAATTCCTCTGCTGGCTATCTTTCCCAGGTTTTTTTCTCTTCTAAAATCTGATAAGTATGCCATATATTCCTTTACTGAAGTCATTAATAAAAATATTTTAACCAAATAAGATTAAACACAGATCTCTGGGGCACAACATGAAGACCTCCTACTAAACTGAAATAAATTCAGTAATGATTACTCTCTCTGAATCCAACTATTCAAATCCATTTAATTGGAATATAGTGTTTTCTATCTCTATTTCTTTCTTTAAAATGATCTGATCAAGTGGTTTTGCTAAAATCCAGGTAAATCATATTATTTACTTAATATACCACTGTAATAGTAGTATGAAAAGTGAAATAAAGATTGATCTGGTGTGATTTGATCCTGAAGAAGACATGTTGATTCTCTGTGATAGCTGCCTCCTTTGCCAGTTGTTCAACAACTATATATTTAATTATACATTCTATAATTTTTTCAGGAATCCAAGTTTAAAGTGACATATTCTGTTTACTCTGAGGTCCTACAACATTTTTCTTATATTTCCATTTTCCTTAATATAGTTTTTTTTTTTAAAGGACTTTTTTGTTGTACTTGGTAATCCTTGTGGGATTCAACCAATTCTGAGTTCTACAACTGATCATTATTCAGCAAAAGAACTATTCTACTTCACTTTTGTATTTATCCTCCACAGCATGAACTTGTTTCCATTTCTTTACATGTACCATAAAAATTTAAATTGTTTGCAGAGTTCCCTACACAACCACATTATTCTCTGAAGAATTCATCATTCTTCTTATATTTTTAGAAGAATTACATTTCTCACAGCTTCCTTACCTTAAAGAGCTGATGAAACATGGTAGAATTTTGTGGTATTTTACCTAATCTAATCTTCCTTTGCAATCTTCCTTCCACAAATCTAGGTTACTAATAAAGTAACATTTGATACTTTCATATGTATCACAAATTCTAAATTTCATTTGAATATCATCTCTGTAAGCAACCTCTTTGTTGGTGAGAGTCATATGCAGAATCTAATTTCTCCTTCATTGCTTCTCCACCTTTTTTAAGATAATATAGTCATTAGAATTTAAGTCTGAAAGTTTTTTGGGAGGAAAATAAATCTTTGAACAATCTTCCTAAAATCAAAATGTATTTATGGTATTACAATGTATTGTAAGTTCCTGAATTTTATGCAATTATTTCATATCCCATGTTTATACATAAAAGAAAAGTAGTATTCATAGAAGCAATCAATTTTGATTAATCTAAAGATATATTGTCTCTTTAGTCAACATGCCGGTTTTCTTAGTTAAATGCCAGTGATCTCCTTGGCTTGTGATTAAAATTCTAAATCTAGCACTCAGTGAATTAAAATAATAAGATCACAATAGTTATCAATTATCTAACACTAATAACTCATGAAACACTGAGGTAATGAAATCATCAATAGCTTTTCAATTATTTCATGTTAGCAACCCATCAATCATTGAGGATTTTATTATACAGCATGTATGGAAAACAAACTCTTTGTCTTAGTTATATCAGTTTTGATATAGATTATGAATATGGGTTATCATTGAATTGTACTCTTTTTCATTTCAGAAATAGGTTTCACTATTTAGACAATGGATTCTAATGTCTCAATTTCATTTCATCATCTCTCAAATCTATTGAAAAGATTAGGGTTGAGCCAGACATGGGAGCATTATCTTCCAAAGATTTTGTTAGAAGCTCATTCTATTGTTCTGCTACTTTGTCTTTTCTCTTTACATTGTCTTATTTGTAGGAAGTCATGTTGATGGTTTTTTTTCCTAATAATTTTACTAAAACAAAGGATGGTTTTATAATGAATGGTAAGCTTCTTACCCTTCCAAAAAGAGGCATTGAAGTCATTAATCAAAAAATGAAGTTCACTGTCTTTCATCAAGAATAAACACTCATAAGAACAAAGACTCAATATTTTCTAGATAAAGGAAGACATTCATGATTGAAAGGTATATAGAACACCGACAATGCAGTGACTAAGGAGATTTTTGAATTGGGGCATGGAGTAAGTAAATAAAAACTTAACTTAGATTTTATGAAAAAAATGGACTCATCAGAAGAAGTGCATCTACATTTTCATTGTTTCCATTAATTATTTACTTCTCTATTCTCCTTCCTTTAAGCTTGGCTTGATTTTTTTTCCTTTTTTTTCATAAAAATTTCTAAATTATTTTTCTTTCTAGGAAAAGTTGGTAATATAAGCATATATGACATTAATAACTTTTCAATAATGTTAATATAACATGAAAAATAATAAAATAATTAAATTGTCATAATGAGCAAAATAATTATTGTTTTTCATAACATTTAAAGAGTTTTATTATAACATGCAATAAAATATCTCATGAGAAGTAGAGGAAAGTAAAATAAAAAATGGTAAATATCTAAGTTTTATTTTCTGAAGAAACTTCTGCTCCTCTTTTAATAACATTTTACAAATCTTGTCAATAAACGCCATTTCTAAACTAAATTCTTTTGGAATAGTCACACCATCATGCCTTTGTATTATAATGAGACTGTTCCTTAAACCTACAATGACCCTCTTCCTTATCTTTAACTCTTAGAATCCCTAAGTTATTTCAAAGCACACTCTTTGTCACCTCCTATCTTAATATCTTAAGTGTTAGTGTTTCTTCTCTAAAAAAAATGTACTGAATTCGTTTTGTACATACTTTTCTTTGTATTCTTGGCAAATGGTACATAACCTCTTAAAAGGCAGGGTCTTTCACTTTTGACTTTGTATTCTTGAGGCTTGGTAAAGAAATTAGCATAAAAGAGATGCTTAATAAAAAGTATGATAAATGATTGGCTTGTTCTGTCTCTTATTAATGTATCATAAAATGAAATATATATATATATATTTCAAGGAACAAGAAAACACGCCAGGCATTGACCCAAGATTCATTTTTCTTATATCCTACCCTAGACATATTTTTCCAAGTATTGAAAAACCAAGTAATACAAGATATACATAACTATAGATAATTTCAGTGTTTTTCCCCATTTCTTCTTTCATAAGAATCAATAGAAACCTATAAAGTTCAAACCAATTCTTAGGATCATAATATACTAGATTTCAAATGGGAAAAAAACTTGGAGATCACCTGGTCCAACTATGTCATCTTACAGATGAGGAAACTAAGACTCAGAAATATGAAATAGAAGAATTAAGATTCAAACCAAGGATCTCTGACTCAAAAAGTAAAGTTTTCTCTTGGAATATTTATTACCAGCAAATATTTATTAAGGGCTTACTATATAAGCACTAAAAATGTGCCTATATTCATTGGCTATATTCTCCATATAATAAGGACATTAAAATATAAAAATAGAAATGGACCTAGAAATATAATTAGTAAGTCTTTGCAAGTTAGGTAATGACCTAGATCATGAGCAGGTTCCTTCCATGTTCCCATTTGGATTCAGAAAGACAGATGTGGTCAGGAAGGGGAAGAGAAATATTCTCATATGTGCTGTCTAATACTTAAATAATATTTCACACTAAAATCAATCTCTTAAAACTCTTGTAAATGACTTGCTCTCATGAGCTTTTTCCTTGATTAATCAACTAAGCCATTTAGAAAAGAAAAATGAGTATTATCATTTGGGGTCACCAAGAATGTAATAAGGTATACAAATAGTTCCACTTGTTTAGAGTACATTTTGTTTAAAACAGGTTTTAAGCAGTTTTGAAATAATCATCTAAGGATGTCTAAGGATAGCTAAAGATGTCTAACTGAATAATGAAGAACAAGAAAAAAATGCGTCATTTTAAAGCTTTTTTTTTTTTTTTAAATATTTTCTACTTACTGTATGTATGGCTATCTTCATTTGGCACCAGAGGGCATATATTTATTCAAATGACTCAGTGTTCCAGCCCCCAAATCCACCCCCTACCAAAGGAGTACTATTGAGAGGCTATTTGTTGTCTTTTCTCAAATTCTCTAACCATCATTTCTAAATATTAGCACAGAAAAAGTCTATTTAGTTCTCAAAATTCTTTTTTCCAATTTGCCACATCTGCTTCTTTAAACAAACAAAGCTTTTTCCATGGGGAAAAATTATTTTTTCAAGGTATAAAGATGAGGGATATGGTTAGATGATGGGAATGCAAATAATCAATTCTCTTTATCTTGACAGTGACCATTAACAGCAAAATGAATTGTACAAGTGTTTCCTTCATTTCACATACTAGTATTGCTAGAAAATTATTCAATCTCCAGTTCTTTGTACCACTAGGCATATTTGCAGGTACATATCAAATAAACAGAGATTTAAATTATATAATATGCAAAACAATTAAAATGATCTCGTTGATCCATCTGAAATTAAGTAGTAATAAAGTTTATTTAACCTAAAAAAAAAAAAAAAACACTAGATACAGGGTTGGAGTTCTCAAAGGCTTTCTGGAAAATGCTTTAAAGTCCTCTGATAAAACTATGTATGTAAATGTTCATATAAATATGCTTATCATATATTTTAATATGTGGTATATACATGTTTTTAATATAGATTATTATTTCCTTTCATATATTTGTGTGCTTATTCACTCATGCACACCCACATATATATAAGGAAATTACTTCTTTATCCTGTTTTACTGATCAAAGTTTACCATTTTTATAGCAGAGCAATATTTCTTAAAGTCCATTAAAAAGAAATTATTTTTTTCAATAAACCGAAGTTTTAATCAGAGATGGATTTAAACAGCCTCCTCGATTATTTCCAGTAGGCACCAAGGCATCTTTCATAGCAGAATGAAAACCAAGCATTCTTCCCCATGAGTATAAAGAATTTAAGTTTCAAAATCCATATAACTCAGATTTTGTACAATAAGTGCCCATGTGGTGACCATGATATACACCTAGTACCTTAATTTGTCTTTTGGGTAATGTATAAAGTATAGCTTCAGGGAAATATCTTGGAATGTCAAACAGGAAACCTAAAGAAAAAATGTCAGCCTCCCTTTAGTAAGGAAGATAAATCCTCTGTTAATAAACAGATACATTTTAGAGGGAGTCCTCAAATAGGTGTAAGTTCTGATCTTTTTATTTTTTTCTAAACCCACCAAGAAAAATACTAACTCTCCCTTGAGGAATTAAACTGTACCAGATGACATTAAAGTCATTAAATCATTTCAAAAATCAAGAACAACTTTCCCTTTATATAAATATTGATTTCACCAGCCGCCAAAAGCATTAGAAAAGCTGAAAAACAGCCTTTTCCAGTGGCTACTACTTTTGAACCTAAGTTTTACATGTAAAAATATGCTTCCAACTTAATAAATGAATGTATATATATGCATCTGGTTGGACTGAAAGTCCTTTTCACCAATGGTTTTTACAATTATATCTTCCCAAATCCTCATAAATCTAGAGTAATGGGAAAGATTTGGACAGACAGTACATTAGTATTGTGCCTCTAGCAATTCTTAGCCTTTCAAACAAAGAATGATTAACAGTAGAAGATATCCACCTTTTAAAAAACCATTAAATTGTCCTCAACCCCAGAATATCATTAATTTTTAGAAAATATTAAAAGTTAATAATATTTCATCCTTTTATTCAAATGCATCATTTTAACAAAAAGTTACAAAATCAAAGTTAAAATAACAATTAAAGCAATGATTTGGTTATTCAGTATATTTACCTCTCTCTACTACCCTGTTCCCTTAGCACATAAAGACTTAAAGTTGATTAGGAAGCCTTAATCATGTGTATTGCTCGTTAAGCTGTTGATAGAAGAATGATTATTAAAAGTAAAATCTCTAGATTCATAAAAATACATGTCGTAGTTAACTGTAAAGAAATTTAACTACAAAAACTTTGTTTGGAAAGACTGGAAGACATGAATTAGAAGGCAAAACATTTCACTGTGCATCTGCATAAATATTTGGCTTTAATCCTAGTGGTTGTGCTTTAATGTTAATGCTAAACATTAAGTCCAACTTTTATCCCAGTCATCCATAAAATTAAACAATATATTCAGTCCTCTCTAAAATAATATTGTCCTTTTAATGCCTTCATAAATAATTTCATCATTTTCCAGCTAGAAAACTAACCAATAGGGTATACACTTATCCTAAAATAAACTAAAATATTTTATCAGTTTCTTACATTTGCTTTAGTAGGGAAAAACAAGGACAATAAGTATTTCAGGACCACCTAATTATTTGTAATTTTATGTGAGCTCCTTAGGATTAGAAGACTGTACAAATCTCCTTTAAGAATTTCTACTCTAAATTGAATATATTGAGAGAAAGGGAGGTTATTAAGATTTGATTTTATATTTATGGTTATCATTTAGCTAGTTGGAAATTCACACCATCTTCCATACTTCTAATAAACAATAGTTTCTATATCTTACTTGCAGTCCTACAAATACAACCAAAAACAAAATGCTGATTTCTAGCTCCTCAAATTTTCACAGGAAATCTAACATGTGCAAATTTTATAATATAAACATAATGTAGTATTTCATACTTTCTGCTGAGATAAACCAATAGTCTTGTCAAATGTGGTAACTTATATGCACCATTTACAAGCTAAGGTAAGAGATTACATTGTGAATCATCACTCATCATATACACATTATAAATATAGATATGTATACATGTATCTAGCTATATAATTTATCTAGAAAATTTGTAATCAAGTTTTTTGATGATTTAACAATCTTTTATTTCATTGAAATGTATGTTATTACATAGGAATGTAATCTTATTAACATCCTTGATATCAAACATAATTGAGACTCCCCTTTAACATCTTTTCAAGAAGGAAAGAAAATGACATTTAAATGAAATGGAAGCATTCCAACATTTGTTGCTTTTTGCAAGGGCAACAGCACAATATGTCACTATCAGTATGTCATTATCATCTGTCCTATAGTTGCTTTTAAAAAGTCCTTTCCCAAATCAAGCTATCCACAAAATTTAAACTAGCCATTTAAACTTTTAAAATAAATGCTCTCTGTGCCTAATTTTTGAGAATTGAGTGAAAACTCAAGTTTTCACAGTCATTTTCTTTAGATAGTATCACTGTAATCAATTTATTTCTAAGGAAAAGCATATACCTGGATTCAGAGCCAAAGTTCCATGTTTTTCTATGAAAGTGATCAACAAAAAGAGACTCTCATATTGCTCACATGTAAAAAAGCTGATGGTTTGATTATTCAGATAGACTAATAGTTTATTTAAGCTCAAACTTGAAAATTCAATTATATCCATGAGATAATTAAGGAATTGTCCTTTTGTCCTTGCAACCAAAATGTGGCACTTTGAAAGATTAGAGGAAGCTCTGAATAGGAAGATAGCATAGAAAAACCAAATATTTTAAAATGTCAAATTACAAGAAATAGGGTCTCCTGAAACAAAAGTAATTTCTGCATGAAAAGGATGGGAAACTATCCAATGGAGAAGAATCGCCAAACATGTTAGAAAACAACAGAAAAGACAGTGATTGCAAATTAAATCAGTTAATCCCCCAATCATTACATTACAGTACTGAGCACTAGAGTCTTGGCAGTTATAAAGTCATCACACATGGGTTTCCAAAGTGACTGATCTCTGAATGAAAAATAACAATTAAGAGATGATACTTACTAGTAACTATTAAATAATATAAGGTCAAAAATGTCTAAAGAAAGGAAATTCCCATTGTCATTTCAGAAATGGAAGTTAGGTAAAGAAGATGAAAGTTGACAGCTTCTGTTTCTCCTTCTCCTGCAAACCCCCCTAAACAATCAAAGGAAAAGATTTATTTGGAAATGAACATCTGCCTGCTTTTCTGTGCTCATTTAGGACTTTGCTTGGAAAGCTTTCCAGATAAATTTACCTAGAGACTTCTCTTTACCATTTCCCATCTGACAGAAATCACTCAGCTGGGTCTGATGAATAATGGTTAAAGGCAGCTTGTATCAGTGATGATTGAATTACAGACTCTAATTTTGTAATTTTCAATGGAAAAGCTATTGAGGCTTTTCCCAATAAGAATATTTAATTTCCCTACTACAGACTCAGCAAAGGAGTGATGTTGTTTTGATATCTTTATCATTCTTGTAGCAAAAAAGAAAAAAATAAGAATAAGCATTTTCCTTGTGAGGAATTTACATTTTGTCTACTTTCAAACATTACTCCCTAAACTTTGTGCCAATACAGCAAGAGCCTTAAGCCAGCTGCAATCTACATGTGCCTCCTCAAGGAAGTGCTGAAATTGAGTAAACACAATAAATCCAGATCTTAAGAATTCTGTTGAGTTATTAAAAGAAAATGAAGAGGCTATCTAGACAAAAGAGGGGAGAATAGACAATTCTATTGAAGGGAATTAAGAAAAATCAACTATCACTTGTAGACTGAACAACTATGCAAAAAGCTTCTTCTTTTTTATTGGATAGTTCCAAAAGGTCTGTAATTTCGGAAAGTATGGTATCTCCATCTTGACCAAAAGAAAGATGAGTCTTGCACAGTTGAAGATTGATTCTCTTGATGATAACGATTTCAGGGTAACAACTGTAATAAAACTTTATATGTGGGAATCCCTATCCCTCACATGGAAAGGTCACAACAATAACCCCCCAGGAAAGTACTCTTTCCTGTTTTTACTTGAAAGTTGTTGAGGAACTACTACTATCATGTAGTGTCAGACTGTTAGCTATACAGAGCAGCTGGAGCAGGGTTAAGTCAGATGGTTGACACTTAAAATCAACAGCAATTAAGCAATCAAAAGCCTTCTGTACACCCCACCCACACGCTTCGATTCCATCTGAACAAGTCAAGTGAGAGACAGATCTACTTGGGGGAGGGGGGAAGGATGTCAAAGGGTTGCTTTTCTTATCTGACTGGGAGCCTGAAGATTTGTGGATTTCCCCTTGCAAGCGTTTTACCAAAGCTAGTACTCTCCATTTAATACAGATTATACTTTTCATTGTATTTTTCCTGGAGAGAATGAAATCTTTTTTCTTTCCTTTACTCCGCATTTTTCATTTAACAGAAGGCAATCCTCTCCTGGTTGAGAAAGAAACCCTGTACCGGCATAGCGAAAGAGGAAGAAAGAGAGAAGGAGGGATTGGGAAGGGAGGGGGCCGGAGGAGAGAGAAAGCAACAGAGAAGATGGGGAGGGGTGCCCAACATCAACTCCAGGCTCTAAATGACTGGCGCTGTGCAAAGTGCTTTTCCCTTAACAGCACATGTGTTCTTATTATCATCCTCACAATAGGCCACTCAGATCTTTCTCACCGTGTCTTCATCTTCTACTACCCAAACCCAAGTGTACAGAGAAGAAAACATTGCAGGGATATCTAAGCTAAATAACAAGCAGTGGCAGCCACACCATCAACATTCTCGCCTTACCTGAGAAGAGAAATTGGAGGAGGTGGTACTGGATCTCTGTCCTTCAGGGTTCTCCCCTCGGTGACTAGTAGGAAATACACACGCTTTCTCTCGCTGCCTCCAGCTCTTTGGAGGAGAGCCTGCAACACAAAAGGGGTGTGTGGGTGTGGGTGTGTGGGAGGTCTTCTAGGGCCACCAGCGGTCCCAGCTGGCCGCCCCCGCCCTACACACACACACTCACACTCCACTAGGGTCTGAGCCCCCCTCAGCGCAACAACGCCCAGGGGGCTCACCCAGGGATTCAGTTGCAAGTTGTCGCTGCTTCTGCTTCTGCTACTGCTGCTGCTGCAGAAGGAGAAGGTGGAAAGACACTGGGGGCAGTGCACGGGCTAGAGCATCCCCACACTGCAGCTTCTCCAGGAATCCCTCCAGTGAGGAGGAGGCAGCCCATCATCCCCCAGCCCCGTCTGCTTGATTGGCTGGCTTGCGGGTACGCTGCCCCAAAGAGCCAATCAAGCAGCACCAATAATAGGTGGATCCGTTCAGCCAACGTTGCCCATCCCAGTACTGTTAGTGTCTCTCCATCCCTATAGCGGACGGGGGACCTAGAAAGGGAGATGGGAGGGGGACGGTGAAGGGGAGGTGGAGAGAGCTGGAATTAAGAGGGGGAGGAGAAAGGCTTCCAAGGAATGACAATCAAGGACATCAAATAAGTCCTTTGGGAAGGCAGAAGGGAAACCCCCCAACCTGTTCTACAAGCTCCACTCACAGGAGAAAGACAGCGTAATACAAAGCTCGCTCTCTCTTTTTTTATACTTTCCATCGAAACCTTCTCAGTGACTGAGCATGCCCAGTCTGCTATATCCCCCATACCCTGCAAGTTTCTGTGTACATTCTGCTCTTCCAGAGCTTTGGAAAGAGGGGAGAGGGGAAGGGGGAAAGGAAGCCGAGGCAGAAGTTATACTTGGACATTTTACCTGAGAGTGGGAAACCAGACAGGACAAGAAGAGGAGGGTGGGTGGGAAGATGAAAGCAGAGTGTTCTCGGTTCTGCTTTGAACTAGAGGAGAGGAAGGGGTACTGTTTTTTTTTTTTTTTTTTTTTTTGTCCCCCTGGGCTGTAGGTGCCATAAGGAGTGTACAACTAGGGGAGGACATACGATCTGGGCCTGCTGGGGGTGCGGAGTGGGGTGGCAAATTCTATTCAGTGGGATGATTACAAGCCGCCGCTAGTAAGGAGTGCTGTAGGTGCTGAGAAAGCCAGCTCCCATAGGTGGGGCTGAGGAAACAGAGCTCCACCCACTCCCAGCTCGGGGGTTTGAAGAGCTCTGCGAGCATCACGAGTTTCCAACACAAAATCTGGCAAGTTTAGAGATGCAGTGAAAGTGTGGCGGTGGGTAGGGGATGCTTCCCTAACAGCTTCCTCCTCTCTTCCAACCCTTGTTTCTTTCTCTATCTGTGTCAACCTGCTCTTTGGGTTTGCCAACTCTTGAATCCATCAAAGCCCGACAGTGGCTTCTTCCTATGCTTCCTCAGTCGTTAAGTAAGAAGCTTTTTTGTCTTTCACATTGGGTGGTGACCTGATTGTTTCTAAGCTCTCAGGCAATTTATAGCACAGTAATACTGGGTAATATCAAGCAGGGAGGTATAAAGAGTGGGGGATGGGATCGGCGAGGAAAGCAGGAACTACATAAGTTTAAAAAAAAAAAAAAGGCACCAAAACACAGTCCTTTAATTCCCTCTACAGGTGAAAAGCTTTCAAAATGCAAAAAGGTGCTTGGCATTCTTCCCCTGCCGGACCTAGGCTAATGGTTTCTGAAAGCCTTATTTGTTATGCTCGGGAATCCCAGCAGTTTGTGTAAACCTGATCAATATCTGCAAATGAGAAGCCTCCTAATTGGCTTCTTTATTTTCCTGAGAAGATTATCCTGGTGGTTCAGGTAAGGCAATAAATACCTATCCCAATTCCCCAAGCCCATCCACTTTGAACTGGAGCTTTTATTAACACTGGTTTACAAAATGTAACTATAGTAAGGATTCAATTAGCAGTAACACATTTCTGAAACTTTTAATTACATTTCTCCTATTTGCCTATGTTTAATATAAAGATCCCAGGTCTGTTTCTGAGGGGGAAAGAAGACAACTCTATTTATTCCTTTAAGTAACAAATCCCTAAATCTCTGGGAGTTTTAAAAGAGAGAGTTATGACATCCCAGTTTTGGATGGGTCTTTGTACCCCACGGTCCTACTCTTACAATTAGATCTACACAGAACTAGAGATTTGAATTACACATTTCAGACTCCAAATTAAATGATTTTTAAACTTTTTTTTTAAAAAAGTCTTTTTATTAGTAATAATATCTAGCTCTTATTAAATGTGACTAATAGGTGAAATGTGAAGGAAGCGATTCAATTCAATAGTGTCATATACATAAGATCTTCAGGTTTACTAAAGAATTTTACATCCATTTTGTCTTTTGATTCTTGTAAAACGTTTGAGAAATGGTTATTCAAAGTATCACTCCTATTTTAGAGTTAAGAGAATTGAGACCAGAGTTAAGAGTTTCCCACATGGCCACATCACTGTCATTAGAGGTTCTCAAACCACCCATCTGTATCCATAAAATCCATAACCCACAAGTCTATTAACACTGCAACTAAATTTAATTTGAATACACAGATTATTTGCTTTGTGCTGGGAGCTAGAGAGAGATTTCTCTTGTAGTAGCTGGTAAATCCCAGAGCTTTCTCCTCTGAATAAAATAGTAGACAGCAAAACACTTGTACTCACTTTTTTCATTTCAATTTACAAACAATTTGCTACTCCTACTTAAATGTAAGAATAGAGAGGGGCACAAGGATGTTTTCAAAATAGATACTTTCAAGTAATTTACAATTTTTTTTCTCTCTTGAAGAGGGGGTAGGTGAATAGGAGAGAGACCTGGACATTTTTATTTAAAGAAATTCCCTTTATCTATCTATATCTATATCTATCTATCTATCTACAACTTCTCCACAATTTAAGAGTTTTAGAGAATTGGCAAAAGAGTTACTGAGATCAAATGGGGAAAAAAAAAATCTCTCATCCAGTATGTTCTAGAAGCAGGTCTTGATCCCCAGTTCTTCTTGGATTTGAAGCTAGCCCTCTACCCATTTAAACAACATACACATGTTTTTTTTTTTTGTGTGTGTGTGTGTGTGTGTGTATGTGTGTGTGTGTGTGTGTGTTAACTGCAAAGGAGAGGTCCAGGTGAAGGTCTATATGATATTTCAACAGGGAGATAACTTCATATGACAGGAATGATTTGGGTGGCTTCCTGGAGTATTATTTATGTATATGTATTATCCATGTGACCTTGGACAAATCTCTATGTCTCAGTTTCTCTACTGTAACATAAGAGACTTGGAATTGATGACCTCTCTGGTTCCATACTTGTTGGTTGATTGAGTCTGGATCTAAATTTATGATTCTGTGAATCAGGCTCATAAGGAAGTGTTGAATTTAAACAGATATGGCATGACTGAGGGTTCTGCCTGGGGGACAAACAGTACAAGCCAAAAAAAAGGGGAAGAGGACAGGACAAAGAATATTTTGTCTATGTGATTATACAAGCTGTGATCAAATTTTAAAAGAATATTATTTTAACATAAATTAGATTAGTTTAAATTATATAGAGAATATTATTTTAACATAAAGTAGATTAGTTTAAGCTGTACAGAGAAAGTTTGAAGATTGGAGTGAGATTGAGGAGCAAAAAAAATTTTATGATCAAGAATTTTTACTCTAGGAGAAAGAAAAGAAACAAGAATATTCTAAGTGTCTGTTGTATAGATCACTTGTGCTAAGAGCTTTACAAATTATAAAATGAGATCATTTTATAATAATAATAACAATGAGTAACATTTCTATAGCACAATGTTCCAGGCGATTGTATTAAGAACTTTATAAATATTATGGAATTTGATTTTTGCAACTCTAAAAAGTAGATAATATAATTATGCCTATTTTTTAGTTGAGGAAACTGAGGTGTTAAATATTAAAGTGACTTTCCTGGATCATAAAGCTAATGAGTAACATTAAGATGAACCACTGATTCTCCAATTGATAAATGGTCAAAGGATATGTATGAATAGATAATTCTTGAGATGAAGAAAGTAAAGTCCTCTATGCTCAAATGAAAAAAATATTTTAAATCATTATTGATTAGAGAAATGCAAATTAAAACAACTCTGAGGCACCATTACCCACCTCTCAGATTGTTCAAGATGATAAGGAAAGAAAGATAATGATAAATGTTGAAGGGGATGTGGGAAAACTGGGAAATTAATGCATCGTTGGTGGGGTTGTGAAATGATCCAACCACTCTGGAATGCAATTTGGAACTATTCTCAAAAGGATAGCAACCTGTGCATACCCTTTGATCCATCAGGGTCAGTATTGGGTCTTTTATCTCAAAGAAATCATAAAAGAGGGGAAAGGACCTACATGCGCAAAATTGTTTTTAGTAGCTCTTTTTATGGTAGCAAAGAATTGGAAAATGAGTAATTACCCATCAATTGGTGTAATGCTCTCAATTGGTTTTCTGAAGGTCTTGGGAGCAACCTTTTCAATAGAGTAATCACAATGAGAATAGCCAGGTGTTAAAGTCCAAAGTCTTTTTTCTTTATTGTCTTCTTGCCTAGGGCCCAGTTAGCTTTCTTGAGAGCCTTTCAGACCAGCCTTGGTCTCAGTGGGGGAAACATGAGGACAGACCAGCCACCACTAGGGTGATGAAGATGGAATGAATCTCTCTAAGTCCGAGGGCTTGTGCTCTTTCAGCCTCCAGCCACCACCAAGGTGGACGATGAAATGAATTCCGAGTTCGTGTCTGTCCCTTCTGAGTCTCTCTCTGAGCCCTTCTGAATCTGTCTTTGGCTCTGAGTCCCAGTTTATATGCTCTACACTGAGTATAAACCAATCATTATATAACTAGGAAACCGTTATTTCTTGCAAGATTAAATCAATCATACTGAACTTAGAGAACTATAAATCACCATGATAAACTAGATAACCATTGTATCATTAATTCTACTGAATTAGCACCTTCTAAGAATCCTTGTTTTAAGTACAAGAGTTCTGGCCCATAATAAATTGGGAAATGGCAGAACAAGTTGTTATATATGGAAGTAATGGAATATTATTTTTCCATAAAAAAATGATGAACAGGCTGATTTTAGAAAGGCCTGGAAAGATTTATATGGATTGATGCTGAGTGAAAGAAGCAGAAGTAGGAAAACATTATATACAGCAATAGCAAGATTGTGCTATGACCATCTATGACAAAATCGGTTCTTCTCAGTGGTTCAGTGATTCAAGGCAATCCCAATAAAATTTGGATGGAAAATGCTATCTACATCCAGAGAGATAAATATGAAAACTGAATATAAATCAGTACATACTATGTTCACTTTTTTTTTTCTTGTTTCTTGTTTTTTTTTCCTCTCCCATGGTTTTTCTCTTTTGTTCTGATTTTTCTCTCCCAACATGATTCATAAGGAAATATGTAAAAAAAAATGAATTTACATGTACACACACACACACACACACACACATACACACACATATATATATATAAAATCCTGCCTTTTTTTTTACATGTAACTGGGAAAAATAAAAATTAAAAAAAAAGAAAACAAAAAGATTAGCCATTAAAAGTGTCTAAGCCAAAAGAATAAGGTGATTAGTGTAGTGTTTTAGGCATATTACATAAGGGTGAAAAGTTGAAAAAAGCAATTAAAAAAACTAAAACTCGGTGTGCAATGTAAGTTTCTTAAAAACGGATTATTTTCTTTTTATCTTTGCAACAAGACATTGGAAGCCTATTCACATATTAATCACTAGATTGTTGAACTTAAAGATAGGAAGACCTAGGTTCAAATTCCAACTCAGATGCCAACTGTGTGAATTAAGTAAAGTCACTTAATCTCCCATAACTCTATTTTCCATGAAATGCAGATAATACTACATTATATAGGTTGTTGTGATGATTGAAATAAATTAAGTATGTAAATTGCTTTTTGGACTTTAAGTGTTATAAAATGTAAACCATTACATTATACATATGTCTTTAATCAGATCTTTCCATAATTGATAAATGGTCAAAGGATATGAATGGACAATTTTCAGATGATGAAATTAATGCCATCTATAGTCATATGAAAAGATGCTCTAAATCATTATTGATTAGAGAAATGAAAATTAAAATAATTCCAAGGTACCACCTTATACCTCTTAGATTAGCTAAGATGATAGGAAAAGATAATGATAAATATTGGAGGGGATATGGGAAAACTAGGACACTAATGCATTCCACCTCATACCTCTCAGATTAGCTAAAATTGACAGGAAAAATAATGATAAATGTTGGAGGAAATGTTGGACAACTGGGAACTAATGCATTGTTGATGGAGTTGTGAAATGATACAACTATTCTGGAGAATAATTTGAAACTATGCCTAAAGGATTATATAACTGTGCATACCCTCTGGCCCAACAGTACCACTACTGGGTCTATATCCCAAGAAAATCATAAAGGACCCACATGGGCAAAAGTGTTTGTAGCAGCTCTTTTTGTGGTAGCAAAGAATTGAAAAATGAGTTAGATGTCCATCAGCTGGGGAAAATTGTGGCTGGATAAATTGTGCTATATAAAGGTAATAAAATATTATTGTTTTATAAAATATGATGAACAAGCTGATTTTAGAAAAGTCTGGAAAGATTTACATAAACTGATGCTGAGTGAAACAAGCAGAACCAAGAATACACTCTACACAGTAATAGCAAGATTGTGTGATAATGAACTCTGAAAAAATTGGTTCTTCTCAGTGTTTCAGTGATCCAAGACGACCCCAATAAACTTTAGCTAGAAAATGCCATCTGTGTCCAGGAAAAGAACTATGGAGATTGAATGTAAATCAACATATGCTATGGTCACTTCTTTTTTTGTTTTTCTGTTTTTTTTCCTCTCTCATGGTTTTCCCCTTTTGTTCTGATTTTTCTCTCTCAACATGATTCATAAAGAAATGTGTATTTTAAAAAGTTAATATAGACATACAACCAGAAAAAAGCACAATTTCATAAAATAATAAGTAAGAACCCAGTAAAAAATAAATAATAGAGATCATTCAATCTCTATTCAAATTCATTATTTTCTCAAAGGACTAATTTATGAAATCCTCAATTTAGATGTAATATCAATCATTCAATAAATATGGGAAATTAGAGGCCATCTTGTCTTTTCGCCTTATTGTACTTTATTTTTATTTTATTCTATTTTTTCTCAATAGTATTTTATTTTTCCAAATATATATAAAGTTAATTTTCAATAGTATTTTTGTAAGATTTTGTGTTTCAAATTTTTTCCTCTCTTTCTCTTTTATCCCCTCTCCAAGAAGCAAACAATCTGATATGTTATGCATGTTTTACTTTTAAACATATTTCCATATTTGTCAGGTTATTCAAGAAGAATCAGATCAAAAGGGAAAAAAACCATGAAAGAAAAAGGAAACAAGCAAATAAAAAAAAGATTAAAATACTGTCCTTTAATTCATATTCATTTTCCATTAGTTCTCTGGATATGGATAGCATTTTCCATCTCAAATCTTTTGTAATTGTCTTGCATGATCTCCTTATTTTAAAAAAGAGAAATGGAAACTTTAAGAGATTGTTATCTGCCCAAGGCTCAAGTTGTGTTGAATCCTTAATAGACTCAGACTTTTCATATGGTGATTGTAATGCTGAAAATGGGAGGGTGGTGATATAAAGGAATTTGTCAGGTATCTCTGGGAATCAAAAGACTTGATTTCAAATGTGGCATCACACATTTATTACATTTGCTTCCCTGGGCAAGTTAATTTAATGCAACAAACATTTTTTTATGTATCTACTGGCATATGCCAGGCACTTTACTAAATATTGGCAATAGAAATGAGATAAATAAGTTTGTCCTCAAGAAGTTTACAATCCCATAGGGGAAGAAAAACACAAAAAGAAGCTGGAAAGGAGAGAAACATCAATGGGTACTTGGCTCAAGGAACACCATGTTCCTTGGAGTTCAAACTAAGTAGAGTTGCAAATGGATTGTGGAGAGTTAAGCTGGGTATTCAGTACTATGCCTCAGTTTCTTTATTTGTAAAATGGCAGTATTTATCTCAGGATTGGTGTGAGGATCAAATGAGATAATAACTCTAAAACTCATCATGGTGCTGGGCAAGTAATAAGGGTCATATAAATGTTAACTGTTATGACCATTGGAATTATTGTTATTAAATAATTGGTAGTTACTACTTTGCTAGTTAAAAGAAAAGAATGTTCATGAATGTTTACTAGCCTCTAATAATTAGAAATATATATGGTCTTCCACAAATATCCATAACAATTTCACAGACACAAATAAAAATAACTTTAGGTGAATTGTTGATTGCATGTGCATACCAGTTAATATTGTTTCAAAAAAGCAAACCTTTTAGGGCAAACCAATAATACCCTATTGGATCTCATTGTTCATGTGTCCCATTGCTGCCTAACTCTGAGGCTTGCTAGGCATCATGAAGAGTATTCTCTCATCTTCCCAGTGATGAGGTCAAGAAACCAAATGATGAGGTGCGAGAACTGGGGTGGAAGATCCCCTCTAGTGGGAATCGCAGGTGATTGTGAAAGAATTCTCAAACCCGAAATTTGTGTGGCAAAAAAGAATTTTATTTCTCCTAAGAAGACAGTTTGCTAGGAAGTCAGTCTTCTTAGTGGACAGAGAATAAGCAAAAGTGGGTTACACTGAGAAGAAGATATATTCAAAAGTGGGCAAGGTTCTGTTTGGATGTCTGCAAAGATTTGGGGTTCAGAGTTGTCTTTTATTAGCTGTCTGAGGCTTGGGGCTTCAATTCAATTCAAAATTAAATGAAATTACTTAACTGGGACTTTGATTCACTCAATACTGATTATGCCCCAGGCTTAGATTTCCAGTCTTTGGAGTTTGAGCTACTGGGAGTGATTCAGGACTAATATTCATCTCAATAGAGGGTGTGTCCCTGGCCAAGATCTCCAACCGAATGAAACCACTCAACTAGGCTCCGTGAAGGTGGGCCTCCTTCAGAGGAGAATTTGAGACTCAGGAACTTCCCCTGAGAAGGGGGACAGTTTCAGGGTTCACCCAAAAGATCATTTCCCCCCCCCCCAAAAGATCTGAGTTTACATTATCAGCACTGAACAAATACTCTGTCTATGCAAATTAGATTTAGTTGGAGTATTAATAGGATTTCTGGTTATGGATAATATATCTACAAATGGGAGGTTGATAGACTTTCCAGTATTTTTTACAACTAAGAAGCATCTCATTCTCGCAGCTTTTCAAGGGAGGGACTGCTTTCCTGTAAATCTTGATCACCGTGCTCTTTGAGAACTCCTTAGAACATTTGAGTGTTAAGAGAAAGGAGGCAGCATGGTATAGGGTATTGAGGGGAAGTATGGCTATAGACTTAGTGATCTTGGAGAATCACATAAGCTCTTTTGGCCTCAGTTTCCTCATCTGTATGATTATATAACTAATTGAACCAGACACTGCTATCTTAATGTTCCCTTTTAGCTCTAGTATTTTACAATTATATGATAACTTAATCTAAACTGTATAAACATAAAACCTCTTCTTCTTTAGAGATCTCTTTTAAAATACAATAAAGTACATCAGTTGTCCAGTCTGTTTTGTTAGATTGCTTTATCTGACCTTTCTCTGAAGTCCCAGCATTTATTTCATTGTCTGGAACAGAGATAGCCCTTAATAAATGTCTGTTGATTTAACTAGATGACCTCCCTAGAATTTCCTTTTTTTTTTCTTTTGTCTCTGATATAGTCACAATGTGGACATTCTTATTTTTCTAGTTAGCAATAACTTATTCTCTAAGTCCTTTTTAATTCCTTTTAAAACTCTTTCCCAAATCTCTATATCCCTAATCTCTTTCTCTTGAGATTGTTTTATGGTATTCAGTTCTCTTTTGGGCACTCAGGTGGCGCAGTAGATAGAGTTCTGGGCCTGAAATCAGGAAGACTCATTTTTATGAGTTCAAATCTAGCCTCAGACACTCACCAACTATATGACCCTGGGCAAGTCACTTTTAAACCTGTTTGCAATCTGGAGAAAGAAATGATTAGTCATTCCAGTATCTTTGCCAAGAAAACCCCATCTAGTGTCACAAAAAAATCAGTAGCTATTGAACAACAGTTCCAATTACTCATAACTCCCTCATTTTTAAAAAAATCTAGATCTTAATGTTTTTTTTCTGCCTTCTTTTGGGACTTATTTTCTTTTTCAGGCAACAGGATGAGAAGAAGTATTAAGTTGGGTTGAAGCCCTAAAAGACACAGTGCATATCTTTACAGAATCCCAGAATTAGTAGAAACCTCAGAGGTATTTTACTTCAACCTATAGAAAAAGAGGAATTATTTTCTATTACATAACTAACAAGTCAAGACAAATTGAATCAACAAGAATTTTTAAATGCCCATTGTTTACAGCTAAATAGGTTGTAAACTTCTAAAGGAAGACCCTTTTACCTTTGGATAGTTCTAATTGTTAGAAATATTTGCCATACTTCAAAATTAATTTCATTCCTTAGAACTTCCAACAAATGCTGACTCATTTCATTTCCTAAGAGTAAGTAAAACAAATTTGATGCCACATCCACAGTTTGACCCTTTAATTATTAGATTACAAAATCTTGTATTCCAGTTTTTTCTCCTTCTCTTCTCCCCACCCCTCCCCTAAAACAAGTAACACAAGATATATTGAACATGTGTAATTCTTATACTTATTTCCACAATTATCATGCTACACAAGAAAAATCAAATCAAAAAGAAAAAAAATGAGAAGGAAAACAAAATGCAAGCAAATAACAACAAAAAAAGTGAGAATACCATGTTAGATCCCACAGTCTTCTCTCTGGGTACAAATGGCTCTCTCCATCACAACACCATTGAACCTCGATAGGCTTTTTAAAAATACAGCTAGAGTCTGCTAAATTGAGCTTGTTGGGTTTTTTAAAAACCTACCAGATCTTTCTTTAAAAGTATTTTATCATGAATTTAACAATTATAAATAAACACAAACATAATATAGAAGGAAAAAATAAGACAGACTGTTAGGAGCAATCTTTTAGGAAGCTACTAATGAATTTTGCAATCATTTTTTTCTTGTTATAAGCTTGGGATGTTTTTATTTTAAGTCAATATTAAATTCCAATTGAATTTTTAAACTAATAATATAATAGCAATTGCTATATAAATATAAAATGATGGGCAAATAAGGACTTCTTAGTATTAGTAATCTGAGCCATAAAAACATTTACTAATAAAACTAAATAATGTCATAAACATTGTTTGATGATCCCTTTTTGAGAAAGTAAAGTACATACACAAACACAGATTTGTATTCCTACAGTGGATATGTGTATATGAGTGTCACTTGTACGCATTTGTACACGTACAAACAAATAATATATATACACACATTGTAATTCTTAAACAGTTCTGACATTCCACCCCCTCACCTATCTGATTGACAAAGATGTTAAAAGAGGAAAATAGAAATTGTAAGAAGAAAGGAAAACTAAAGCACAGTTGGTAGAACTAGAGAGGGATTTAATTCTGGAAAATAAACTGGAACTATATCTAAAGTCTAAATTGTGATTCAATGTTTGCTTTAATAGCTCACTCAGAACCTGAGGACTAAGAAAAGATATTCAATTTCTTAAATAAAAAATGGCTCCATAAACCTTTGGAGAAAAAAATCCACAGGGATGATAAGAAGCAGCTTGAGAAGGTAAAAGTTACCAGCAAGAAGATTAAAAGCAATTAGTAAGGAACTCCCCTAAAGTCCTAGGAACTTTTCCTTCAAAGTCCCACAACTAAATTTAAATCCTCCTTGTTCAGAAGGTCTCAAATCAAGGGACAAGTTTAATTCTAACCATTCCTAGTCTGCTCTAATAATGTTGCCTACTAATTGCTCCAGTTAGAGTTGTGTGAATATGTGTGTATAGAGACTTATAGCTTCCAGATGCCACTACATTCCTCAACCACAACACCCAAAAAGCTACCATATCGTGGTTATTTTTTTTTCCAGATAGACTTCTGTCAACTTTGAAGTTCATTAAATACCCCAGATATTTTTTTTTAAATGTGAACTATACTCTAACCATGCTTCCTTCATCGTGAACTTGGGAACTGAAAAATTTGAGCCTAAGTATAAAACTAAATTTAAATTTATCCTAATTAAATTTTATCTTATTAGATTTAGCTCAGCATACAAGCCTGTCAAAATCTCTTTTGAATCCCTAATGTGTCATATAGCTTCTTAGCTGTGCTTTCTTGCTTTGAGTCATCATCAAATTTGATAAACACACCATCTCAGCCTTTATCTGAGTAATTGATAAAAATATTAAATAGCAAAGAACCAAGTATAGATACATCCCTGACAGACTCCACTGGAGAAAATTTTCTAACCTGATATTGAATCATTAATGACTCTACTTTGGTTCTCTCCTTTTGACCATTTCCTAATCTACTTATCTCTATTATCTATGCCATTTTGTATACAAGAATAGCCTTAGAGACTTTATCAAAGTTTATCAAACCCTTTGTGAAAATCTAAGAATATATTTATTTATAGATTCCCTACTCTACCATTCTACTAACTCCATTTAAAAAAAAAAGAAGAAAAGGAAAGGAAATAGTTAACATGGCTTGCCTAATTGATCACAGAGTCAAAAGTCATTCCATTTCTTTGTGATCATCATTATTTATGAGCTATTTTTAGTAATATTTGAAAGATCATGGAAAATGGGGACATTATACAAGATTGGAGATTGGTACATCTTAAAAAAAAAAAAAAAAGCTAAAAGGTCTATAGGCCTTGATTTCCTTGGAAAATTATAGCATGAACCATAAAAGTGATGGTTAATGATTTTTTTTTTAAAGTGAAACAGTGATACAAAGACATGCTACTCACATTTTATTCTCCCTCCCTCCCTCCCTCCCTCCCCCCCCCTTTTTTAGCATTCCACTCAACTATTAGTTTAGTAATTTTTAAAAATGGAGTTAGTAGAACCTTGCTCTCTCAGAACTAGATAAATCAAACAATAAAATAAATAATAGAGAAATTAAGGAGATAAACAGAATTTTAGAAAAGTTAGGTATAATAGACCTTTGGAGAAAATTGAATGGAGACAGAAAAGAATATACTTTTTTCTCCATGATATATGATACCTACCCCCCAAATGACTATGTATTAGGACATAAAAACCTCAAAACTAAATGCAGAAAGACAGAAATAGTAAGTGATTTTTTTCAGACCATGGTATTATAGAAAATTATATGCAATAAAAGGACAGGAAAAAATAAATAAAAAATTAATTGGGATCCTGGGGGACGGAGCCAAGATGGCAGAGACAGCACATGTTTCTCTCTGACCTTCTTTACAGCCCTCAAAATAATTATGAAATCCAGCCTCTGAATCAGCTCTGGACTGGCAGAACCCACAAATATTGGGAATGCAACAAATTATCAGCAGAAGATAATTTTGAAGATTGTCAGAAAAGGTCTGTTTCAATTGGAAATGGGAGGGAGGTAGCCAGCACAACCTGAGTTGAGTACAAACACCAGCGCAGACAATGCAGAGTCCCAGGGCAGTGCAGACTCCATGTGGCAGAGAATTTATGGGAGGAAACAGACCAGAAAAGGTCTGTTTCTATCTGAAACAGGAAGGAGAGAGCCAGCCCAACCAACTGAATACAAACACCAGTGCAGACAGTGCAGAGTCCGGGGCAGCCCAGACTCTGCATGGCAGAGAATTTAAGGGAGGAAGCAGATGAGAAAAGGTCTTTTTCTGTCTGAAATGGGAGAGAAGCAGCCTAACACAAGCAGCTGACCACAAATGCCAGTGCAGACAGTGTAGGGTCCCAGGGCATTGCTGACCCTCCCAGCATTGCAGACTCCATGGTCTCCACATAGCAGAGAATCTATGAGGAGAAATCTACAGGAATCTACAGCAGCATTGGTCACTCTGCCCTGGTTTTAAGTCAGTAGATCAGTAGAGAAGTTATAAAACATCCAACACAAACACAAAAAATCAGTAGTGAACCCACAAATGCCAGAATCTCAAGGGACCTGGCCATGTACACCCAGGATTGGGAGTGAATCAGCACTGATCCAGCACAGCTGCGCCATTTAGAAAATCTCCCCCATTCTAAAGGCTAACTAATTTAACTAAAAAAAAATGACTAAAAAAAATAGAAGACCCTAACAATTGAGAACTTGTGGTGAAAAAGAAGAACAGATTTCAAATCCTGAGGAGACTGAAGGCAGATTGTATCCAGATAAAGCCCCAAAAGGGGCTTGGTCCCCATCATACAAGGCTCTCCTAGGAGAAATTTTTTAAAAAGATATTAAAAGAAAGCTAGAAGAAAAAATGGGGAAAGAAAAGGAAAATTTTGGAAGAGTGTTTGGAAAAGGTAACACAGAAACTGAAGAAAATTCACTACAAAATAGACTTAGTGAAGGGGGAAAAGCATATAACTGATTAAAAGATAAAACTGATAAAATGGAAAAAGAAAGCAATTCCCAGAAAAACAGAATTTGTGAAACAGAAAAAGAAAATAACTCCTTAAAAAAGAATTTGTGAAATAGAAAAAGAAAATAACTTCTTAAAAAACAGAATTTTTGAAAAAGAAAAAATGCCATAGAACAAAACAACTCAGTTAAAAATTCAATTGGATGAATACAAAAAGAAGTTTAAAAAAAGTAAATGAAGAAAATAACACAGTAAAATTCAGAATTGTACAAATGGAAATGAATGACTCAATAAGACAACAAGAATCAGTCAAGAAAAATGAAAAACATGAAAAATAGAAAAAATAGTAAAATAACTAATTGGGAAAACAACCAATCTGGAAAAAAGATCTAGGAGAGACAATCTAAGGATTACTGGACTCCCTGAAATACATGATGAAAAAAAAGAGAGAACCTCAGAGAATCAACTAAAAATCTATTGGAAATAATCCACAACTTTAGCAAAGTTGAAGGATACAAAATAAATCCACATAAATTATCAACATTCTTATATATCACTAACAAAATCCAACTGCAAGAGAACCAAAGAGAAATTCCATTTAAAATAACTGTTGATAATATAAAATATTGGGGATTTTTATCTCCCAAGGGAATGTCAAGAACTATATAAGCAAAACTATAAAATACTTTCTACACAAATAAAGTCAGATCTAAGCAATTGGAAAAATATCAAGTGCTTGTGAATAGGTCAAGCAAATATAATAAACTAATCTATTTATTTAGTGCTATACCAATCAAGCTTTCAAGAAATTATTTTACTGGACTAGAAAAAAATAACAAAATTCATCTGGAAGAACAAAAGCTCGAGAATTTCAAAGGAATTAATTTTAAAAATGCAAATGAAGGTGGCCTAACTGTACTAGGTCTAAAACTATATTATAAAGCAGTGGTCATCAAAACTCTTTGGTACTGGCTTAAAAATAGAGAAGTTGATCAGTAGAATAGGTTAGGTTTATAGAGCAAAATAGCCAATGACTATAACAACCCAGTACTTGACAAACCAAAAAGCTCTACCTTTTGGGATAAGAATTCATTTTTGACAAAACTGTTGGGAAAATTGGAAATTAGTATGGCAGAAAGTAGACATACCTAACATACCTAACAACGTATATCAAGATAAGGTCAAAATGAGTTCATGATCTAGATATAAAGAATAATATTATAAACAAGTTAGAAGAACATAGGATAGTTTACCTCTCAGATTTATGGAGGAAGAAGGAATCTGTGACCAAAGAAGAACTAGAGATCATTATTGGTCATAAAATAGATGTTTCATTAAGTTAAAAATTTTTTGTACAAACAAAACTTATGCAAACAAGATTAGAAGGGAAACAAAAAACTTGGAAAACATTTTTATATCCAAAGGATCTGATAAAGGTCTCACTTCTAAAGTATAGAGAATTGACTCATTTTATAATAGTTCAAGCCATTCTCCAACTGATAAATGGTCAAAGGGTATGAACAGACAGTTTTCAGGTGAAGAAATTGAAAGTATTTGTAGCCCCATGAAAAGGTGCTCCAAATCACTATTGATCTGAAAAACGTAAATTAAAACAACTCTAAGTACCACTACGTACCTGTCAGATTGGTTAAGATGACAGGAAAAGATAATGATAAATGCTGGAGGGGATGTGGGAAAACTGGGACACTGATACATTTTTGGTGGAACTGTGGATCCAAACATTCTGGAGAGCAGATTTGGAACTATGCTCAAAAAGTTATCAAACTGTGCATATTCTTTGATCCAGCAGTATTTCTACTGGGCTTATATCCCAAAGAGATCTTAAAGGAGGGAAAGGGATCCACATGTGCAAACATGTTTGTGGCAGCCCTCTTTGTAGTGGTAAGAAACTGGAAAATGAGTGGATGCCCATCAATTGGAGAATGGCTAAATAAATTATAGTTTATGAGTGCTATGAAATACTATTATTCTGTAAGAAACTACTATGAGGATGATTTCATAGAGGCTTGGAAAAACCTACATGAACAGATGCGAAGTGAAGTGAGAAGAACTAGGATATCATTACAAATGGCAACAACAAGATTATATTACAATCAATTTTGATGGACATGGCTTTCTTCAACATTGAGATGATTCAAACCAGTTTCACGTATGCAGAGATGAAGAGAATCATCTACACTCAGAGTGAGATCCATGGGAAGAGAGTGTAGAACACAACATAGCGTTCTCACTCTCTCTGTTGTTATTTGCTTGCATTTTTTCTTCCAGTTTTTCTTTTTCTTCCTTCTTCATCTGATTTTTCTTCTGCAACAAGATAACTATATAAATACATATACACATACTGGATCTAACATGTATTTCAACATATTTAACATGTATTGGATTACCTGACAAATAGGGGAGGGGGTAAGGAGAAGGGGAAAATTTGCAACAAAAGGTTATACAAGGATCAATGATGGAAGAATTACCCATGCATATGCTTGTAAATAAAAAGCTTTAATTAAAAATGAAAAGAAAACATGCTATCCCCCTCCAAAGGGAGAATCAATGAACTCATAGTATCAATTGAAATATAATTTTCTCACCTTCTTTATTTCTCTTACTTTAAAAAAAATATCGCTAATATGGAAAATTCGTTTTATATGATTTCACATTTATAGCTAATATATTGCTTACTTTCTTATTAGGTCAGAGGTAGAAAGGAGGGAGAGAGAATTTGGAACTTAAAACTTAAAAAGTAATGTGCAAAATAATAAATTAAAATGCTAAAAAATTAATTAGAAACTAAGTAATCTAATCCTGAAGAATAAATGGATGAAACAAATCATACATACAATTGATAATTTCATCCATGAGAATGACAATTGGAGACAATATATCAAAATTTTTGGAATACAGGCAAAGCAGTTTTTAGGGTAAAATGTCTGTTTCTAGATATTTACTTGTACAAAATAGAGAAAGAGAAGATCAGTGAATTGGGCACAAAACCAAAAAAAGCTAGAAAAAGAACAAATTAAAAATGTTCAAATAATACCAAATTTGCAATTCTGAAAATAAAAGGGGAGATTAAATAAATGTAATAAATAAATTTAAAATAGAAACTAAGAAAACTATTGAACTAATAACCAAAACTAAGAGTTGATTTTGTAGAAAAACTAACAAAATAGATAAACCTTTGATTAATTTGATCAGAAAAAGGAAAGGAAAAAAACACATCACCAGCATCAAAAATGAAAAGATAGAACTTTCCATCAATGAAGAGCAAATTAGAGCAATAATTAGTAGGTATTTTGCCCAACTATACATCAATAAATCTGATAATTTAAGTGAAATGGATGTATATACACAAATATAGATTTCCCAGATTAAACGAAGAGGAAATAAATTACTTAAATAATACCATTTTAGAAAAAGAAATTGTACAAGCTATTAATCAACTCTCTAAGAAAAAATCCCAAGGACCAGATGGATTTACATGTCAATTTTGCCAAACATTTAAAGAACAATTAATTCTAATATTATGCAAACTATTTAAAAAAATTGTGAAAAAAGGAGTACTTACCAAATTCCTTTTATGACATGGATATGGATATCATATACATGATATAGGTATCAGATAGGCTGATACCTAACCTAGGTAGGATGAAAACAGAGAAAGAAAATTATAGACCAATTTCCTTAATAAATATTGATGCAAAAATCTTAAATAAAATCGCAAATAGATCACAGCAAATTATCTCCAGCATAATACACCATTACCAAGTAGGATTTATACCAGGAAGATAGAGCTCATTCAATATTAAAAAAAAAAACAACTATTACCATAATTGACTATATTAATAACCAAATTATCAATAATCCTATGATTATCTCAATAGACATAGAAAAAATATTTGACAAAATCCAACACCCATTCCTATTAAAAACACTAGAGAGTATAAGAATAAATGGAGTTTTCCTTAAAATTTATCAGTAGCATCTATTTAAAATCATCAGCAAGCATCATATATAATGGAGAATAACTAGAACCATTCCCAGTAAGATCAGGGATGAAACAAGGGTGCCCACTATCATCATTACTATTCAATATTGTATTAGAAATCGTAGCTCTGGCAATAAGAAAAGAAAAAGAAATTAAAGGAATTAGAGTAAGTAATAAGGAAACCAAATTATCACTCTGTGCAGATGATATGATGGTGTTCCTAGAAAATCCTAGACACAATTACCAACAAAGTCCAGCAGCAAGAGATACAAAGAGAAATTCCATTTAAAATAATTATAGATAATAGAAAATATTTGGGAGTCTATATGCCAAGGCAAAGTCAGGAAGTATATGAACACAATTATAAAACACTTTTCACACAATTAAAGTCAGATCTAATCAATTGGAAAAATAGCAAGTGCTCATGAGTAGACTGAGCCAATATGGTAAAAATGACAATGCTATTAAATTAATCTAATTATTCAGTGCCATACCAATCAAATTTCCAAGAAATTATTTCACAGAACTAGAAAAAAATAACAAAATTCATCTGGAAGAATAAAATGTCAAGAATTTCAAGGGAATTAATGGAAAAAATTCAAATGAAGGAGGCCTACATGTACCAGACCTAAATCAATATTATAAAATAGCAGTCATCAAAACTATTTGGTTTTAGTTGATCAGTGAAATAGATTAGGTTCACAAGACATAATAGTCAATGACTATAGTAATATAATGTTTTTTAAACTCAAAGATCCCAGATTTCGGGATAAGAACTTAACTATTTGACCAAAATTGCTGGGAAAATAGGAAATAAGTATGACAGAAACTAGGCATTGACCCACAACTAACACCCTATACCAAAATACAATTGAAATGGGTTCATGATTTAGACATAAAAAGAACAAAGGATAGTTACCTCTCAGTTCTTTGGAGAAGGAATTTATGGCCAAAGAACTAGAATACATTATGGAATACAAAATGAAAAATTTTGATTATATTAAGTTAAAAATGTTTTTTACAAACAAAACCAATGCAGACAAAAGTAGATGGGAGGCAATAAACTGGGGAAAAAATTTGTACATACAAGATTTCTGATAAGGCCTCATTTCTAAAATATATAACTAACTCAATTTTATAAGAATTCAAGGGGCAGCTAGGTGGCACAGTAGATAGAGCACCAGCTCTGTAGTCAGATGGATCTGAGTTCAAATCTGGTCTCAGACACTTAACACTTCCTAACTGTGTGACCCCGGGCAAGTCACTTAACCCCAATTGCCTCAGAAAAAAAAAAAAAAAGAAAAGTAAAAGAGAAAAAAGAATTCAAGTCATTCTCCAATTGATAAATGGTCAAAGGATATGAACAGAGAATTTTCAGAAGGAGGAATTGAAACCATTTTCTAAATCACTATGGATCAGAGGAATGCAAATTAAGACTACTCTGAAGTATCAGTACAGATCTCCGATTACTAAAATGATAGGAAAAGATAATGATGAATGTTGGAGGGGATGTGAGAAAACTGGGACATTAATACATTGTTGGTAGAGTTGTGAATTGATTCCACAATTCTGGAGATCAATTTGGAACTACGCCCAAAGGGCTATCAAACTGTGCATACTCTTTGATCCAGCAATATCTCTACTGGACCTTTATCTCAAAAAAGATCATAATGAAGGAAAAAGGAGCCACATGTACAAAAATGTTTGTGGCAGCCCTTTTTGTAGTGGAAAGATATTGGAAAGTGAGTGAATGCCCATCAGTTGGAGAATGGCTCAATAAGCTATGGTATATGAATGTTATGGAATATTACTATTGTATAAGAAATGATCAGCAGGATGATTTTAGAATGGTCTGGAGAGACTTACATAACTGATGCTAAGTAAAGTAAGTAGAATTAGAAGATCATTTTATATGGCAACAGCAAGATTATACAATAACCAATTCTGATGGATATAGTTCTATCCAATAATTAGATGATTCAGGTCAGTTCCAATGGTCTTGTGATAAAGAGAGCCAAATGCACCCAGAGAGAGGGCTGTGGGGACTGAATGTGGATCACAACATAGCATTTTCACTCTTTTTGTTATTGTTTGCTTGCATTTTGTTTTCTTTCTCATTTTTTCCCCTTTTGATCAGATTTTTCTTGTGCAGCATGATAATTTTGGAAATATGTATAGAAGAATTGCATATATTAAGCATATATTGGATCACTTGCCATCTAGGGGAGGAGGTAGAGGGAAGGGAGGGAAAATATTTGGAACACAAGGTTTTTCAAAGGTGAATGCTGAAAACATCTTTTGAAAATAAAAAGCTTAATAATAAAAAGAAAACTATCTATGTGTAGAGGGCTGAAACTCCAAAAATGTATGCTTGAATCAGATAACTGAACACTTAAGGCTAATTACCTATTTGATTTGAGAGAATAGCTCTATTAGCACATATTTAGATGATAACTCTTCTCACAATTGGTGCTTACTGAATGTTTAGTAGTAAAATAATCTTAGGCAAGAATTGGAGGGCAGGAAGAGAGAAGTGAGAGGCACTTAGTGTCAGGATAAGGAGGAGAGAGACTGGAAACTCTGGACTCCAGAATCCAGGATACAAGCTTGGCAGTTTGCCTGCTTCCTTCACTTTTTCCCCTAAAGACCAAAGACTTTGATTTATTCTGTCTCTTGCTTACCCTGAAGCCTTCCAGGGAGCTAGCCTATACTTTACATCTATGAACATGCTTTGAAAATAAAAAAAACGATATATAGCCTAGACATTAGCAAAACTTTTGAAAAGGAAATCATTCTATTCTTGAGAATAAAATGTAAAGATGATGACTACATGAAATATAATTGGATAGAATCAGAAGTAGTTGGATTACCAAACTCAATTAATCCTTAATGGTCTTTGAACAGAGATTGGAGGAATATTTCTCAATTATGCCATAGAAGGGGTTCATTTCCTAATGAGTTGGTGTCTATGGTTGCTTAGTTCTTTTACATATCCAAAATTCAGTGATTCTTTTTCCAGGTATTCTTCACCAACTTTTAACAAGTTCTTTATCCTCCTTCAATCCCACCCCTGAGTAATCAAAGTCAAACTCAGTGTATCTTCAGACTCTCCTTCTTTAAATACATACATACATACACACACACACACACACACACACACACACACACACACCAAGCAAAACAACCCAGAATTTCCCCCCTTCCCTATTCATTCCTTATGTGACCTGTTTTTGTATTTCAAATATCACTGACAATGATAGCTCCACTGCAACAACTCACCAATGTTTTGACTATTGTATAATTTATCTTGGCTAGGTCTTTTGAACTCATTAAGCCATTTGGTTCTTTTTTACTATATCCTTATTTGACTTGAGAAAGAACCTCCCTCCCCATCAAATGTTTCTGTTCTGTCCTTTCTAATCAAAAGTAAATTATCCTAGGTAAAAGAAAAGGAGCATAAATAATAGAATAATTCTAATTTCTATTACCTTTTTTATAATTCCATCCTCTTGAGTAGTTTTATCTTTTTCCTGATCCTTTGTGTTCCCCAATTTAGCATTTGAATGTTTTTAAGATTTTCTTTACTTTTCTCTGGATCCCTAGGATATTCTGACATACAGGGTTTATATAGGGATTAAAATCCATTCCTGCCATCTATGTTTGATTTCATCTTCTGTACACTTTAAAAAATACTAAGTTAGCTGGAACATTTCCTGGGCATCCATAATAGTGTCTTTAAGTAACCTCATTAAATGCTTTTTTGAATCTCAATCTTTAGGTACAAATTCATAAACCTCCTGGATTATTTTTGCATATAGAATTTTAGTCCACAAGATCCTACCTATCCTTTCTATGAAAATAAGTTTAAAAAACCCCTATTTTCCTAAATTTATGATGCACTTCAGATTATTTTCAGCATTCATAGTAGAAATTAAGGATTGTAGAAACAGAAAAATCACTAAATGCAAACTTCAAGTTCTTTTATAGGTCATGAAAGTAGTGTTAATGCAAGAGAGGTATGAAAGAAACTCTCAATCAGTGAAATGTTTTAGATTAATATATTGTATAATGCTACTTTTGAATACCAGATTTTCCAGAATAAGTATTTATATTTCAATATTTTCTCTAATTGCCATGGACTATCCAATCTCCCTATTGTTTGATGATATATAAGAATCTTTCATTTCATTATGTTTCCAAAGAGAAATGACTAAGTCATCCTAAGTCAAGCCTGGCCCACAACATTTAGTATTAGCTGGTAAGATTAGATTATAAATTTCTCATGGTCAAAGTGGCAGAAGGGTAAGCTCTAAGTAATTACATGATCTGATTCAGAAGCTTTGTTCACTGTGGCCATGATGCATCTGGAAGTGCTTCTTATTGGCATAATTCAAATCCTGTTGAGGGGACTAGGAAATAAACTAAATAAGTAGTTCAAGAAATAAGGAGCTTCCAAGTGAAGAAGTATAGCATCTAGGAAAATATAGCAGTGATTTTAGGGGGCTTCTGTTCTGGCAATCTGATTCCAAACTTCTCTGACTTTGTCTCCCCCTGACCCCACTCAACCTAGGAATGCTTTTGTTCTTACAATCTGTCAGATTCTGAATAGATCACTCCTCAATTCATTGCTGACTGATAATCTGGTTAGTGATAATGTGGTCAGCAAGAACAAAATTCCAGAGATCACTTCTCTGGCCCATAGGATTAGTATGTCCATAATAGAGAACAGGATGTTACAGTGGGAGTTTGCCATCACAGTGATATAACTGTTCCTAGATTTGTACTGCATAGAAAGAGACATGCTGTTAATTTACAATTAATGTTAAGCTACAGCTGTAATGACACTGTTAAGTGATATGAGCCAAAATTATCACAATAAATAAGAATGAAACTAAAGTAGTACTGAGGAAATTGAGGGAATTGGAGCAGCAAGTGGCTCAATGGGTGAATTGAATGAACCTTACTGATTGGATCTCATAACTCTATTCTGGAATTCCCTTTCTATTTAACTATGGATCTAGTCCAACTTTTATCTTAGAAGAAACTTTATGTAATTGTGAAAACTGGGATAAAGCCTTTATTGTATTGTTTGGCACTCTTGTATTGTGTTGCTGGGAATTTTTTAAAGCAATGTTTAGATCCACTTAACTAAGGACCTAGATTATGCTGACTAGAAACCCAATCTAATATGAGGAATTTTCTCACAAGTATACATTTCAAGCAACTCATATGTCTTATTTGAAAACAAGCCCTGTACTTATCAGTCAGTTATTGTTCCCATGTTATTTTGATTGTTTAGAGATACTTGGGGTAAGGGAATGGGATATTTCTTTTTCTGAGTTCAGAGAATTGTACTTATTCACTCTTCCTCTCCCAACTTGGAAAGTTTCTGATCTTTCATCCAATTAGAAATCACATTGAATGATATTGTATTATTTCTATCTTGATTAGTCAGTTTTATTTGATTAACTGTTTTTAGTGTATACAAGTGTTTCTCCATTTGTATTGAAGTCTCTATATCTCCAAGCTGAGGAAGAGGCGTAGTTCTGAATTGTTAGGCAATGGGCATACATTGTTTAAAAAAAATGAAATACTCAGAAACTCAAATCTTTGTTTCCACAGTCATTTTATTTTTCACTCATTACAGTATTAACTTTTAGGTAAGAAGTTAAGTAATAATTGAATCATTAAGTATTTGCTGAAAGTTAATGTAGTCAGTGTAGTAGAGGTGGAGCTAAGAAGTAAAGTCAGTAAAGTCAGGAAATGCTCAAGTTCTCCCAGTTTCCCTCAAAAAAACACATGAAATCAAGCCTCTGATCAGAATCTGATGGAATGAAACCACACTCCAGCTCAAGATAGATTGAAAAAACTTCAACAAAGATTAGTCTCACTGGGGTGAAAAAGGTGTTCAGCCCAGTCAGATAGACTGCAAAAGCTGGTGAGAGGGTCTTAATCCCAGCAACACATCAACTAAGACCCTCAGTTCTGGTTTAGTAGAGGAGCAAATCAGTGGGACAGCTTTGAGTCCCAGCTCAGAAGACAAATGCTGGGAAACCAGGCTGTTTCCTGAAGAGACGCAGGCAAAGCCATCCCTTTACAAATACAAGGGGCCCTTGTGTTCAAAGCTAAGGCTCAGAGCTACACAGGAAGCTTGGGATAGCTCCAACTTTACTTAGGAACAGAATTCCACTTAAAAAGTTAAAAAAAGAAAAGAAAAGAAGAAACACCAAAAGAAAAGGAAAGAAAATGAGCAAGAAACAGGAAAAAATCTTTGATCATAGAAAGACTTGGTGACAGGGCAGACCAAAACAAAAACTCAGACTAGGACAGAATATCCACAGAAAATATCTCAAAGAGTAAGATAAATTGGTCTCAAGCCCAAAGAGGCTTCTTGGAAATGCTCATAAAAGACTTCAAAAGGCAAACAAGAGAGGTAGAAGAAAAAATGAGAAAAGAAATGAGAAGTATGCATGAAAGAGTCAACAATTTGGAAAAGGAAGGGAAAAAATTGTCTGAAGAAAACAAATCCTTAAACAATGGAATAAACCAAATGGAAATGGGGGTGGGGGAGAGTACAAAAGGCACCTGAAGAAAATCACACATTAAAAATTAGAGCAGGACAAATGGAAGCTAATGACTTTGTGAGACAGCAAGAATCAGTCAAAAAAATAAAAATAATGAAAAAAATGGAAGAAAATGTGAACTATCTTATTGGCAAAATAGCTGACTTGTTAAAACAGATACAGAAGAGACAATTATTGGCCTATCTGAAAGTCATGACTAAAAATAAGAGCCTGGATAGTATTCTATAAGAGGTTATAAAGTAAATTTGCCCCAATATTCTAGAAACAAAGAGGGAAATACTGATTAAAAGAATCCATTAATCACCTCTGGAAAGAGATCCCACAAGGAAAACCCCAAGGAAAATTGTTGCAAAACTCCTAAAACTATAATCTCAAGGAGGAAATATTGCAAGTGGCCAAAAACAAACAAACAAACAAACAAATCAAATATCAAGGAACAACAATCAGGATTACCCAGGATCTGGCTGCTTTTACAATCAAAGAAGGAGGAGGGAGGGAAACTGGAATACCATATTCTGGAAGGCAAAGTACTTAAGGTTACAACCAAGAATTGACTACCCAGAGAGAGTCAGTATCATCTTTCAGGGGAGGACATGAATTTTTAAGGAAGTAAGAAACTTTCAATCATTTCTATTAAAAAAAAAAAACAGAACTAAATAGAAAATTTAATCTGCAAACATAGCACTCAAAAGAAACATAAAACAGGGAAATATATATATATATATATATATATATATATATATATATATATATATATTCAAAGGTTAAACAGTTTACATCCCTAGATAGACAAACAGTATCTGTAACTCCTCAGAACTCCATCTGTTACTGGGCTAGACAGAAGGGGCATCACATGGACTAAGGATGTGATTAACTGATGTAATGACATTAAGGGGTGAGGAAAAGTCTGTATTGAAAAAAGAGGAAAGGGGAGGTATATGGGACAATTAGTTCACATGAGGAAGCACAAAAGACCTATTGCACTCCAAGGGGAAAAAACGAGGGTTATAAGCATTGTTTGAATCTTAATCTCATCAGTTTTGCCTTTAAGAAGAAATAATTTAATCATTCAGTTGGTATAAAAATTTATTTATCCCTATAAATAAAGAAGAGGAAGGAAAAAGAGAAAAAGAAAAGGGAGGGGTAGGATAGAAGGAAAGGCAGAAACACTAGTGGAAAAAGGAGAAGAGGAAAAATGTTGATAAAAGATAAGGGAGTGGGTGGGATGGGTAAAAAAAACTTTAGTAAGAGAAGGGGGAGAGGTGATAGGAGATAAGGGAGTGGGTGGGGTGGGTGAAATAACACACACACACAAATAAGGATAGAGTGGAAAGAGAACAAAAGTATATACAGGGGAGAAAATAAGATGGAGGGAAATAGAGAGGTGTTAAAGTTAGCTGTTAATGTGAATGGTATGTACTCTCCCATAAAATAGAAGCAAATAGTGTGGATTAAAAAACCAAAATCTTACAATATGTTGTGTAGAAGAAACAATTTGACAGAGAGACACACATACAGAGTAAAGGTAAAAGGCTGGAACAGAATTTAGTATGCTTTAGCTGAAGCAAAAAGAGCAGGGGTGGCAATTCTGATCTCAAATGTACTTAGGTTTTTTGGACACCATTTCAAAGGCTCTGCCCTACCTTTACTCCCTAGAAGTGCATTTTGGTCAACAGAATGTGAGATAACTCATATATTCTTCAAAAATCCTCCAGGTTGAAAGGGTCCAGAGTACGTGTGGGTAATACTTTTTATGCCTTTAGATCATTAGCAAGCTGCTTCAGGGAAGTAGGGACCAATCAATTTTGTTTCCATTTAGGAAAAACTAATTTTGTCAAAGGAGGGGGAAAATAGGGACAGAATAATACTTGGAACATAATAAATGCCTAATTAAAGTTTGTTGATTGTTTTTCAGTCTATTTAATTCTTGCCCAAATTTTCCTATAGATGAACTGCTCAGGTATGCAGGTCTGTAGGTATCATGAGTTAGCACAAATTCCACAAAATTTCATAGAACTAAGGAATGCCCAATGCAAATGGAGTTTTGCAACTTGATAAATTATAGATTTGTAAGCCAGCCACAATAGGAAAATTAACTACAATTTTATTGTTAAGTGAAATAAAGGGAACAACAGAATTAAACAATATGTAAATAAATGGTACAACTAAGTGGCACAATAGATAAGAGACCCGGGTCTAGATTCAGGAAGGCTGATCTTCCTGAGTTTGAATTTGGTCTCAGACGTTTAGTAGCTGTATGATCCTGGGCAAGTCAATTAACCCTGTCACAGTTTCCTCAATTGCAAAATTAATCTGGTGAAGAAAATGGCAAACTATTCCAATATATTTGTCAAGAAAAACTTAAATGGATCACAAAGAGTCTGACATGACTGAAAAACAACAGAACAGTGACATAAATAAATGATTCCAAGAATACAAAATTATCAAAGGGACATTCACAGGGGAGAAACTGGAATCATTATCTCCCATACAAGTTAAGTAGAATTCTATAGTCTTAGCTAGCTGAGTTTTTCAGAAAATACACTTCTTTATCTCTACTTCTCATGTCTAATCCATTAGTAAATTCTGCAATTTTTTTCCTGCAATTTCTCTTTACATTCATTCCCTTCTCTCCATCTTTACTGTCATTCTCATAGTAGATGTTCTTATTATCATCCATCTGGCCTATTGTAATAACCTCCTAAAAAGCCTTGTAGGTTCATACCACTGCCAAACTAATATTCCTTGGGGGTCCTCAAGATGACAGAATGAATAGAAACAGAGTAGCCAAGTTCTCTCACACCTATTCTAGCAAAGATGAATAAAGAGCAGCAGACCAAATAATGTTCAAAGAAAACTATATCCAGTGAACATTACTTCCCTGGTTTGGTACAAAGAGCAAGCCAGAATCCTACAGGAATGAGAGATGGGTTCTATCCAGAAAAGTCTAGCCCTGGAGTGAAGTGCACAAAAAAGTGCACTAAAGTCTTTTAACTTTCAGAATAAAACAATTTAGAAAAACCTACTTTCTTAACTCTGATTACAGATACTGTGTTGGGAGTCTACAAGGCTCAGGGTCCTCTAGGGCTCAGACCAAAAGGGTGAGAAATCAGCAGCACCCTGGACCATATTGTATTGGCACAACATGATGATCTGAGCTGCCCCAGAGGTCCTTGGAGAACAAATCACAATACCTGAAAGTAGCAGAGAGCCTCTGAAAAGAGAAAGCAAGACAAAAGCTCACCTCTCCAGAAATGCCCAGAACCAGGCTCTGATACAAAGCTCCAATTCAGGTAGGAAAGTCAGAAAAACACATACATAAAAGACAAAACATTGATGATAAAAGAGAATGAAGCGAGGACTCTAGTCTCCAAGTCCAGAAGAAAAGAGTAACACCAGAGCTTCTAAAAACAAAGCCCCAAAGAAAACCATGGATTTGACATGATTGACAAGAATTTCTAGAAGAAATAGAGCAAGAGCTTTTTAAAAAATTATTTTTAAAGCAATTTTCTTATGAGTCATGTTTGGGAGAAAAAAAATCAGAAAAGGGGAAAAAACCACAAGAAAGAAAAAAGAAGAAAAAGAGTGAAAACAGTATGCTTCAATCACATTCAGTCTCAAAAGTTCTCTCCCTAGATGTGGATGGCATTTTCCATCCAAAATGTTTTGGAACTGACTTGGATCACTGTATTGCTGAGAAGAGCCAAGTCTAATCTAGTTAATGTTTATACAATCTTACTGTTGCTGTGTACAAAGCTTTCCTGATTCTTTTCACTTCACCCAGTATCAGTTCATGTCATTTATCAACTCATTTTCAATTTTTCAGAGCAAGAGCTTTTAAAAATAATATAACATAGCTAAGAACTAAAGAGGAAAGAATCAGAAAGGAAATGCAATTTCTAAAAGAATTAAAGAAGAAACTGACTTCTCCCTATTTTCCCCAAACCCAGTATTTACCTATAGAGAAGCTTAACTTACTGTATTTTTCCTACTTTGGTTATTTTGCCCTTTCTTAGACAGACTGCTGATTGTCCTTTCTTGCCCTTGGAAAATCACCCCATTTATGGCAGGTTTAGTACAGACACCTGGTCCACTTAGCTCAGAACTTCTATGCAAGGGTGATTTGCCATCCTTAGTTATGCCCTATAATGGCTGGCAATATGCAACAATACAGGAGATATAAAATTTTGTTAAATGACTAACTGAATGCTAGAAAATTAGATTAAACCCATATAAATCTAGGAGATTAAGAGACACTAAAAATAACCAAAATCAGGACTGAAAATTCATATGGTATCTTTTTTTTTCTATGAAAAATAAGTGATCTGGAAAACAGGCTATAGCTAGATAATCTAAGAATCACCAGGTTACCAGAAAGCCATAATCAACCAACCAAACTAATAAAAAGGTAGTATATTTTTTAGAAATCATGAATGAAAACTTCTTAGATGTAAAAAGTCTAGGTAAAAAAATTAAAACAATTCTCTCATAAGTTTCTGGAAGTAACCCCCAAATTATAATTTCCAACACAGCATAGCCAAAACTCAGAGTTTTTAGGATAAAGGGGAAAAAATATAGTGCAAATAGCAAAAAGACAGAAAACAAGAGTACAAATGCTGAGTACAAATACCAAGGAAATAACAATAAGGATAAAACAAGACATAGCAGTTATGACTTTAAAAGTTTATAAATATGTTTTGTTGTTTTCCTGCTTATACATGAACATTGATTTTTTTTAGAGCACATTTCCTTATGAGTAATGTTGAGACAGAAAAATCAGAACGGGAAAAATCATGAGAGAAAAAAAAAAAACAGAAGGAAAAGGGGGGAAAAAAAGGGAACAGGACATGTGTTGATTTACATTCAATCTCCAAATTTCTCTCTCTGGATTCAGATGGCATTTTCCATCTAAAATTTATTGGGATTCCCTTGGATCATTGAAACACTGAGAAGAACCAATCTTTCATAGTTGAGCAATGCACAATCTTGTTACCATCTCCAATGTATTCCTATATGATTAAGAGAGAAAAAGAATTGTATTAATGCTTATAGCACTACAGACAATTAATATCAATATTTAATGTATGTACTGATTAGATTGGTATTAAAATCTTAAAGGAAAATTTAATTAATTTACAAGGAAAAATACATTAAAGCTATAATATGTGGGAATCTTAACATTCCCTCTCCTAGACCTAGATAAATCTTTAAAACAAAAGATAAACTAGAAAAGAGTTATAAAACTGAATAGAATTTCATAAATTTAGATATAGTTGTTGAGCCATAATTCCCTTTTATTGTCCTGACTCAGTTTCCCCAATTGTCCTGCCTCAGTTTCCCTAATTGTCCTGCCTTGATTTCCCTAAATTGTTCTGCCTCGGTTTCTCTATTTGTTCTGCTGCAGTTTTCCTGGTTGTAACCCAGCCTTTTCTACTCATTAGAAATAAGATAATTAGGGCTGTGGAGATCTGGCATTCCAAAAGATAAAACTCCAGATATCCTATGTCAGATACCTAATTGGTATCTCTAAGTTTAAGACTTTCTGTCTCTAGCTGGACACATCTTTAACTCCCAGTTTGTAGAATTTATGGTCCTACCTGTGAAGATTGCGTATTTTAAAATCAGCAGGAGTCAGGAATTCAGGTTAGGGGAAAATCGTCTATCTTTATTCAGTGAAGAAGGATCAGAGGTGGAAGATAATCGGCCATAGCAATGTGTGTAGCTGAGTCAAGAAGCTAGCTAGATCCACACGACCAGCAGCTAGGAGAATGGAACCAAGGTCAATCTCTCCCAGCTTCCCTTCCTGTCTCTCTGTCTCCACCCACCAACATTGTCATTTCCTATACAACACATCAGGACTTGCACAGAGAGTGGGCAGGGACCATTCTTTATCCAATCATGTATATTAATAGTATAGTCCAATTACTATTTAGCCTCATGTACTTGGGACCTCAGTGCATCAACTTAAACCTCAGCCCATTACACCTACCCCCAATCTGTCAGAACCAAATTGATGGTCTCTACCTGGAGATCCACGCAGAGTTTGGACTCTACCCCGCTTTGTGTGCCTAAGTTTAGAGAACTCACATTCACTGCTGGATGCTTTGGACATCAGCCCTGGGGGCAACATGCCCCCAGCATAATCTCTCCCTCTCAGAAATCCAAATAAAATATTAAAAACTCTCTAATCTCTATCTTGCCTCAGTTTCTCCAACATTACATAGTAATCCTTCCCAAATACAGAATGGAAATATATATATATATATATATATATATATATATACATACATATATCTATACACACACACAGATACATCTATGTATGTATATACCAGCTATCTATGAAAATAATTGAATGTATAATACAAAATAAAATCCTCAAAAACAAAATAAAAAAGTAGCAAAATTGAAAACATACTTTGTTAAACACAAAACAATAAAAATTGTATTCAAGGAGATATCTTTGAAAAAATGTTCAGAATTTAGTGACTAAATGATTACCTTTTAGTTATTCAATTAAGTGGTCAAAATATCATTAAAACAAAGTTAACACCATTGAATAAGTAATGAAATAACATATGAAAAATTTTGCAATATAGGCATAGTGACTCTCAGAATATTTACATCTCCAACTATTTTCATTTAAGGAATTAATAAATTTGGCATGCCAATAAAAAAATAAGAAAAAATTAAATTCCAGATACAAAGAAAAGTAGAAATACTAAAAATTAAAGATATTAATAAAATTGAATGCAAACAAAATAAAACATTGAATTGATGAATAATACTAATAGCCTTTAGAGGAAGGAAAGAAAGTAACCAGTCTGATATAAAAGGGGAAGAAAAACCAAATTGCAGTACTGAAAATGAGAAAGGAAAATTCACCACAAATAAAAAAAAAGATTCAAAATTTTTATCCAGTTATCTTCAAACAAACTAATAATTAATGTGAAAGGAATGGACTTTTCATTAAAATAAAATATATACAGATTAGTAGAAGTAGAGAATTAAAATACCCAGTTTCAGGGAAAGAAAAATAAGCCATTACATAACTCTCAAAAGAAATAGAAAAATAAATTCGAAGACCAATATTATATAAGCTACATGATTAGGAAGAGATAGCCCTCTATCGTACTTCTTTTATGATATTCAGTAAGTCTGTTCATACCTACCATCATATAGAGATAAGCCAGCTACATAGCCCTTTTCAATTTTCTAGTAGTATTCTTATTGCTTGTGAGCATCTCTTCTGTTTCCTCCACTGTAGGTTTCAATGTATGAGTGGCACCTTATTTCCATATTGAGGACAACATTTAATTAAGTTTAGAAAAGAATATTTACTTAAATGTATTATCCCTTTTCTCCAGTCTTAGAGGAACATTCACCTTTTATCTTAACCTTAGTATGTGATGGAAGTAGGAGTAAAGCACAGGATACATATTAGATTAGGCCCTTTGCATTTTCAGGGACTTTGAAAGTTCTTCTCCTCTGGAATTTTTTACTTTGGATCATTTTAGTTTTTAGTATCCCAGAGAAACTGACTTTTTTTCTTGTTTTCAGTTTTCCAAAGTCTGTGTTCTTTACAAACCAATTATGCTTGACATAATTATATTGAACTTTTTAATTTGCTGAATATTTATGAATTACTTGTTATATTCCTGAATCCTGTGTAAGTATTCATATTCAGGATAATATGAGAATTATGTGGTTACCTAGCTAAAATGTTGATACCTAATTGAGAAATGTTTATTTTGTTCCTTTGGAACTTAAATATACCTACACTGCTTGTCTTATTAAAAGGTATTTATTTCCTTTAAGTCCCATTGGTAAAGTTTGCCTGTGAGCCCAGAAATCTCAAGTAATCAACCCTTAGGACTTAATTCTTTTTCTTGAGACTCTGGCCCATGTAAGGGGTTTATTGAATTTTCTTTCTCTTTTCCCTGAGCCTATTTGGCCTATCATTCAATGATTTTGGAATTCTAAAAGTCATGACTTTGTTATACTAGGTCCATACTGGGGAAAATTTGCCCCTTGGAATAAAAACCCAGAAGAAAAGAAAAATTTGTCCCTTGGAATAAAAACCCAGAAGAAAAAAAAGAAAAGAAAAATTCTGGTAAGCCCAGTGTAGAAAGGGGAACTTTGAAAATTTTGTTCAGACCTCAGTTGAAAGGATATGTGCTGGGGAAATCCTGGATTTAGATCATTGCCTAGGATATCACAGAAAGATGCAACCATTGTTCCCATTTTTTTTTTTTTTTTTTTTGTGAAATGAATCAAAAGTGCTCTGGAATTGATTTAAAAATTTAGTTGTCCTGAGACAAGAAGTTCAATTTTCTTCTTCTTTCCCCACCTCTCTCCCCTGCTTTGGAGTTACTTAATAATTAAATTTTCTCTGTGAATATGGGTCTAGAGTATGGGAATGGAACAGGGTTACTATTGGAAAGAAGAAAGAACAAACTACCTTAAGCCCCTTAGTACCTAGAACCCTTGGGTTTGTAGGAACCAAGCGAAGTCATTTTCATTTCTTTCCTAAGGATGAAGGGATGACTTCCTGTTGATTTTAATTTAAAATTCTTTTTGGGAGAGTTTTTAAATGATATAGGAAACTCTAAAGGGAAAAAGTTCTCTTTCTTTTTAAAATTTTTTATTTTATTTATTTATTTATTTATTTTACAAGTTCTCTTTCAAGATATGAAGATAGGAAGCCTATTTTGCCTGTACTTTGGGGAAGAGCCATGATAGGTATTTTGAGGTATTAAGTTAGTTTGTAAAATGCCAAATGCTTTTCAAAGATTCTCTATTTCCCTAACTTCAATATGGGTTTCTCTTTTAAGCAATCCCAGTATTTGCAATTTTATTAAAGTCTGAAACCTTTCAAAACATATGGCAATTTGAACTGGAAATGAAATGTCATCAATGTAATCAGAAGAGATGCTTTTTATTTTCAACATTTTAAAATTAAGTGCATAGTATCTTGAGTTTTGTATGGTACCACAGAAGTTCCTGTAGAACATAGGTATTCCTAGAAATTGAATTGATGCCCTTCAATTGGGGAATGACTGAATAAATCACAGTATATGAATATAATGGAATATTACTGTTCTGCAAGAAATGATAAGCAGACTGATTTCAGAAAACCCTGGAAAGATTTATATGAACTGATGCTAAATGAAGTGAACACAACCAAGAAAATTTTGTACACAGTAACAAGATTATTTGGCTCTTTTCAACAGCGAGGTGATTCAAGGCAATTCTAACAGACTTAGGATGAAAAGTGCCATCCACATCCTGAGAGAGAATTATGGATTCTGAAAAAGGATTAAAGCACAGTCTTTTTACCCTTTGGGTGTTGTTGATGTTTTCTTATTTGTTTGTTTTTGCTCATTTTTCCCCTTTTGATCTGATTTTTCTTGTTCAGCATGATGAATATAAAACTATCTATAGATGAATTGCACATGTTTAATCTGTATTGGATTGCTTGATGTCTGGGGGGAGGAGGGGAGAAAAATTTGGAATACAAAATTTTGCAAAGGTGAACATATCCCAAAAAGTTATTAAAGGAAGGAAAGGGACCCACATGTGCAAACATGTTTGTGGCAGCCCTTTTTGCAGTGGCAAGAAACTGAAAACTTGATGGATGCCCATCAGTTGGGAATAGCTGAATAAATTATGATATATGAATGTTATGGAATATTACTGTTCTATAAGAAACAATCAACAGGATGATTTTAGAGAAGTCTAGAGAGACATGAAATGATGCTAAGTGAAATAAGCAGAACAAAGAGATCATTATACAACAAGATTATACAATGATCAATTCTGATGGATGTGACTCTTTCCAACAGTGAGATAATTGAGGCCAGTTCCAATGATCTTGTGATAAAGAGAGCCATTTACACCTGAAAGAGGACTGTGGGAATTGAGTGTGGACCACAACATAGCATTTTCACTCTTTTTGTTGTTGTTTGCTTGCATTTTATTTTCTTTCTCATTTTTCTCTTTTGATTTGATTTTTCTTGTGCAAGATAATTATACACACATACACACATATGCGTGTCCAATATATGTATATACACACACACACACATATATTGGACTTAACATATATTTTAACATATTGGATTACTTGACATCTAGCGGAGGAGGTAAAGAGAAGGAGGGGGAAATTTGGAACGCAAGATTTTGCAAGGGTCAATGTTGAAAAATTATCCATGCATAAGTTTTGAAACTAAAAAGTTAACAAAGGAAAATAATAATAACATTTATATAGGACTGTAAAGGTTGCCAAAGTTTTACATTTATCTCATTTTATATTGGGTGTAAAATGGTTTACAATGAGTGGTTAAGTGGCATAGTGGATAGTGCTGGGCTAGCACTCAGAAAGACTCATCTTCATGAGTTCAGATCTTCTTTATTGTATGGTCCTGGGTACATCATTTAACCTTGTTTATCTACATTTCCTCATCTGTAAAAAAAACTGGAGAAGAAAATTAACCACTTCAAAATCTTTGCCAAGAAAACCCCAAATGGGATTATGTAGCCAAAAATCACCAAATATATAAATAGTGTAATTATATAATAATATGCAAATATTATCTCAATTTATCATCACAATGACTCAGGGATATAGGAGTTATTATTATGTCCATTTTATAGATGAGGAAACTGAGACAAATTTTAATGGACTAACCTAGAGTCATACAGCTAATATGTGTCTAAAGGAAAATTTCAACTCTATTTTTTCTGACCCTAGATCTAGTGCTCTACATAATTTGCCATCTAGATGTATTTTTTTTTTTTTTGGTAGAAAGTATAGATGGATAAGTTGACATCTAGGTGGTAATGGTTAATATTTTCTCAGGTATTTCTCTCGTTTTTCTATTAAAGGTCCGTAATGTTTTTAATGCCCAAATATGAGTTGTCATTAGATATTAAGCTGTCTCTTGCTCTTTAAGGCAGGTCCAAGATAAGCACACCTCTCTGCTTCTTCCTGAAGCATCCAAAGCAAGAAACAGAAACCTTGTTGAAAGCAAGGGAAATGGCCTGTTTTGATTGGAAATCAACAATACAAAAAACTTGTTGAAAGAGCCAAGTAGAGAAAAACTGGAATTCAGGAGGAGAAGATCATGGACTGAGCCCTGAAAAAGACCTCAGATGATATCTAACCCTCCTTGTATTTTATAATTAAGGAAATTGAAGCCCAGGGAAATTAAGGGTCTTAACTAGCTGACAGGTAGTGACAAAGATAGGATTCAAATCCAAGTTTGTAAAGTCAATAATATTGTCATTGCTATGCTCTGCATAGATGTCTCTGGGAAGTTCAGTGGCTAGAATAGGTGGTCTGGAATCAGGAAGATCCAAGTTCAAATCCAGTATAAACACTTACTAGCTGTATTAGTCTGAACAAGTCACTTTACCTCTACCTACTTCAGAGCAACCGTAAAAGAATCAACTGTAAAGTGGAACTAATAATAGCTTCTACCTCGCATGTCTTTTGTGAAGAACAAATTAGAGAGTAATTGTAAGCTTCTTAGCACAGTGCCTAGAGTACAGTGGGCACTTAATAACAACCCACAGGTTAAGAAGCTGGGCCCTATTCAACTCTCTTAGATTATAAACCATAGAAAAAACACTGATAAAGGGAGTTTTCTCAAGTTGGAGTTTCCTAATAAAATTTCAAGTCCAGGCTCTATATGAAAATATATTTCAATATGTGATTATGAGCCACTGAACACTATAGTCTTCAAATATTTAAAATTGTGAATTTTACAAGAGGCAATGGAGAGACAAATGGTATATTCAGTAACCTATAACACATTCACAGACTAGTACAATACACAGGACACTTCATTTAAAGTAAGATGTTCATTCAAATTCCTCTTCTCATATTGCTTCTGTGACTTTGGTCAAATAATTTTCCTCATTTATAAAGTGAGGAATCTATTACATTCTATTTTTTTTTCTTGTTTCCCCCTTTTGATCTGATTTTTCTTGTGCAGCATGATGAAAATGAAAACATCTATAGATGAATTGAACATGTTTAACCTATATTTGATTGCTTGCTGTTTGGGGAGAGAAGGGGAGAAATTTTTGCATCTGTCTATTACATTCACCTTTTAGCTCTATATCTATAATCTTATAACCTATCAAGAACTATGTATGAGATATAGCATAAAGGTATAAAGATTGTCATCAGAGAGATTTATAAATAGAAAGGAACATGGGCCATTGATTTGAGAATGAAGAATAATAGATGGATTGTCCACATGCTCCATTGGTTTCCATGTGATGTTTAAAAAAAACCAAAAAACTTCAGATGTGCTTTCTATGAAGGATGTAAGGAACGATGTGGGTTGAGTTGCACATGATAGGAGAGCAAAGTTGTGTTCTAACTTGTACTGTTGTGGGACTCAAAGATCATCAAAATATCATATTGCATTAAAGTCATTTATTGCCAATTGCTGGACATTTAGATGCCATGGGAGGCATTTTATGATCTTTAAGAAAATCATTTTAGTACAGTAATGAGGGTAAAAGTAAGATCATATGTGTTTAAACTGGTTCTCCCCATTATGCATTAGAGGGTAGTATCTAATCTCTTCAAAGTCAAACAAAGGTAAACTAATCTAAAGTTGCATGTATGTGGAAAGAAACAGCATTTTGAAGAGGTAAAACCTCTAATGCATAAAAGAACAAGATTTGTCCTCTTTACAAAGGTTGTACTATGCTGACTAATAAAAAGAATCACTGTTTTATTGTGATGATCATTCCTTTCCCTTTTTTTTATTAAGGTATGGGCCTAATTCAAAGTTCAAAGATAATATACTTTTTGAGAATCTGTCTTTCTTGTAAAGTATCCTTATTTGCTTTTCAGTCATTATAAACACATGGACAAATATGACAGAATGTCATTCCTAGGTCAAATCTTTTGCACATTTATTTATCTTTGTTCCTTTGGCTTTTGCCTATTAGTATTAGTTATTCCTTCTGTATCATGGGGGTTAAGGGACATGGTGCCCCTGCAATCTGGAAAATCAGCAAAAAAGTTTTTGGTCTTCCTGTTGTACCAGAGAAGAAGCCTAAATTATTATGGTATTAAAAGACAAAATATGTTGAAATTACATAATACTGAAGATATATTTTATGCATTTCTGAGTTTCTAAACTTTTTTATGTCATCTACTGGCCTTCACATGTTATCTATGTCTTCTGCAAAACTCCCCTTAAATTCCCATTAAATTGAAACTGCAATGAGGAAAGTGGCAATGTGGAAGGGATAACTGTATTTTCCAATCATCCCAAACCCTCTTCATTGACCATATGCTTCTTAGATAGGAAAAATCCACTGCTTCTGGAAGCTTTGACTACTTACTATTAGGCATTTTTCAAAGGCAAGCTAATTTTTTTTTTTGTTGTTGGATAGATTTTTTTTTTCAGTTAAAAAGATATAAATCACAGGATTTACAAGCTTCCGATTTTCATTGAAAGTTATTTTGATAGTTTGTCTTTTTGGGGGGTTCAGAGAGAAATCAATAGCATTAAAGATATATACAGCTCTCAAAAATTAGTTTTAATGGCTCTACTGGACTTCCTATTTTCATTCAAAATTTATTTCAAGAATGGTTTCTGAGTAGTTCTCTTAGTTTTTAAACACTGAACAGTGTAGGAGTTCACCTTCTCCGCTTATATTATATTGGTAATGTTTGCTTTAATATCTTTTTATGTTTCAGTGGATTGTGAGAATTTCTTTAGCTTCAGAATGATTATCAAAGTATTTTCTCCTATGAAATCTTTAGACATATACTTTTTAAAAAGTGCTCTTTTGCACATTAAAATACAATTAAAATTCTTGTTGCCATAACACAGATTGCTGTCTGCTTTTCCCACTTAATTCACACCAATGACTTTTATGTTTATTTTCATTTTTTTATTCAACACTTCATTTCTGTATGGTGGCTTTCACCATTTTCTAAAGAATAAATAATGCTGCAAGATCAAGTTACTCATTACCATGAATTTTTCTACCTGGTTTTCTGCCAGCAATAAAACAGTGATAATAAACAATCATTTATACAATATTTTGAAATTTGAAAAATATTTTACCAATATTATCTCATTTTATCTTCTCAATAACCTGAGGAGGTAGATGCTATTATTGTTTCCACATTATAGATGGGGGACTGAGTCAGACAGAGGTGAAGTAATTTATACAAGATCATATAGTGTCTAAGAATAAAGCTGAACTCAAATTTTCTCAGCTCCTGGTCTAATGCTCTATTCTAAAGGCAACTTAGTGGTACACTGAGTAGAGTCCTAGATCTGGAATAAGGAAGACCTAAGTTCATAATCTGTCTTTGACATTTGCTAGCTGTGTAATCCTATTCAAATTATTTAAGCTATTTATATATTGATAATTGTGTGTGTATGTATGTATAAATATATCTGCCCACACACACATATACACACATAAATAATAGTAGCACCTACCTTCTAGGATTTCTGTGAGGATAAAAATGAGATAATTTTGATAAATGTGTTTTGCAAAACTTAAAGTACTATGTAATAATAAATTATTATCAAATAATATTATGACATTATATGTAAGCATTAAAATGCTATTTTTTTTTATTAAGGTTTAAAAGTGCACACAGCTATTCCCCCCTCTATGTAAACATCCTATATAGATGAATATGACATACTTGCAATCTATCCATCAGACATAACAATGTAATAAAATATTTATCCAACAAGAGCAAGTGCTTAAAGACAAGTGAGTCTTTTGTAAGTCATTTTTAAACTAAAGGGAAAAAGTCTGTAATAGATACTTTGAAATAGCTTCTGAAATTTTTTTTAAAGAAAAGAAAATATTTTATATAAATATGACTCTATAACTTATCAAGGTTCCACAGACAGAGGCATAACTGAGAATAAAACCCCAGATTTTTTCATTGGCTAAATGTTATCTATTATGCCACATTATCCTTTGTAATTTACCATAGGAAATTTCTGTGGAGAAGAGAGGAGGTGAATGGAAATAAGAGGAAACAAAAATTAAAGAAATACTTAATAATCACAAATAATGTTTATATAGCTAGCTTAGAGATCACAAAATAAGTTATATATTTCAGCACATTTTAATTTCAGAACAACTCCATGGAATAGCTACTATTGTAGTAACACCAATAGCACCAATAATACTAGTAACAACAATAATAATACTAATTCATATTGACATAGTGCTTTAAAGTTTATGAAACATTTTATATAAATTACCTATTTTGATCTTTGCGATAGTCTGCAAGATAAAGTTATTGCTATTAAGTTTATTTCAGATATGTCCAACTCTTTATGACCCATTTGGTATTTTCTTTGAGGATATACTAGAGAAGTCCTCTTTCTGGATGCAGATAGCTTTCTCCATAACAAGCCTATTGGAGTTGGCCTGATTCATTTCATTGTTGAAAAGAGCCATGTCCATCAGAATTGATCACATAATCTTGTTGGTATATATATTGTTCTCTTGGTTCTACTCATTTCACTTAGCCTAAGTTCATGAAAGTTTCTCCAGTTCCTTCTGAAATCATTTTACTGATCCTTTCTTATAGAACAATAATATTCCATAACGTTCGTATACCATAACTTAATTCAGCCATTCTCCAATTGATGGATATCCATTTAATTTCGAGTTCCTTGTCACTACAAAAATGGCTGCTACAAACATTTTTATGATCCTTTTCCTTTTTATATGATCTCTTTTGGATATAGATCTAATGGAGACATTGGTGAATCAAAGAGTATGCACAATTTGATAGCTCTTTGGGCAGAGTTCCATATTGTTCTCCAGAATGGTTGGATCAGTTCACAAATCCACCAACAATGTATTAGTGTCCCTATTTTCTTACATCCCCTCTATCATTTATCATTCTTTTCCTCTTTTCTTAGCCAATCTGAGAGATAGGTAGTGTTAAAAATGCAAATGTTTATTTCTCCTTCCAAATTAGCCCAGTTAGTTGAGGTCTATCTCTCTGCCTGGCTCCAAGAGATCTTGCAGCTTTGTCCTTGGCTTCTGCCTCTGCTTTCTTCAGCCTCCAGCCAGCACCAAGTTGGAAGATTCAATGAATGAATCTCTTGCCTCGAAGATAGGACTTGTGGGTTCCAAGAGCTCTCTCTGACTCCAAGTAGAACTCTCTCAAGCTCCCAGAGTTTCTAGTAACTCCTCAAGTAACTAGCTCAAGTAAGTCCCACAAGAAGAACTAATTCAAGCTCCAAGAGCTCCCTATATATGTGATCTCCCAAAGGTTAACTCCGCCTTCTGGAGGGAAAGGGATTCTGGGTTATCTCCCAGAGTGCTCTCTGGCCCTAAGGGAGGTGTGAATTCGGACTAAGCCCTGCAATCTCCCAAACGTGTGAACTCCACTGAGTACTTAGATACTTATAAGCTCTCTAAAGGTGTGAATACAAACATTGTTTCTATCAGTTCCACTTAGTACCTTGTTTCAAGTTCTAGCCCAAAATATCTCTTTCTAAGATCAAATCAACTCCAATGGCTTAACACTTTGTAAAGATTCCAACACAGAGTTGTCTTAATTTGCATTTCTCTAATTGATAATGATTTAGAGCATTTTTATATGACTAGAAATTAATTTCTTCATTTGAAAATTATCTGTTCAAATCCCATGATATGACCATTTATCAATTGGAGAGGGGCTTGTGTTCTTATAGATTTGAATCATAAATTTTCATATTTTTTCTTTTTTTTAAAATTTATTTGGGCAATGGTTATTATATTTAAAAACAAGCAGAATTTGCTTTCCTGCTAGTGGGATTGGAGAAGGTAAAGTTGGGGAAGCTGGAGATACACTTTTGCTTTGATGACTTGAAGTTGGAATGCATTTTTTCAAAAAAAATCATAACCAATATAATAATATAAGTCTGTGTAATCATGGATTAATAATTTGGGAGTATTAACACTGAGGAGCCAAATATCTATGTTGTGCCAATTCTTAAAGTGTTTAGACTTTAAAAAAATAATTGTATGTTTATATAATTGCCTTTGTTTATATCCTTTTTTTAGTTTTATTTAGTACATTTAGAAAGATTTGCCTGAGAAGGGATCCATAGGTCTCACTCTAGATTGCCAAAGGGAGACACAACATACAAAAACATTAAAGTCCTTGATAATGTGGTTACCATAGGGAAAAAATGTGTTTTGAGTTCCATACAATAGACCTGCAGATAGATTTGAATTCTTTGTAAATCTGTGTTTCTGACACACAGTAGGAGTTCAATAAATGTGAGTTGAATAAATAAATGAATATTATGCATCTTAGATAATTATTTTGAAATATTCTTTCCAAGTTATTAAAGGCAAATAGGAGATGAAAAGGGAATGTAGTATTGGGCCTTTGTAGCCCCATTGCAATACAATTTAGCAGCATACAAATAATTTAACAGTGTTACAGCTCTCATTCCCAGAGTAATTTCTGTTCCATTACCAACCCTACATAATGGCTAGCTCTCAACTCATCTTCCTGCAAAAATCTCTTTAAAATGAATCCTAAGAGAATTCCTAAATACATCTTTACAGTTTTTTTCCCCAAGACAAAAAAAACCCCAAAATAAAAACAAGCTAACTTCAAGCATTTTCTTCCTTTATTTAATTCAGAGAATGGTGGATCTCACTAAAGGGATTTGTTCCTAGCAGCAAAAGAAGTTCTTGAATGACCTCCTCTCTCCACATATATACCTTTCCATCAAATGCTTTCTGATTTTTTTTGTTAAGATTAATGGCTCCAAAACTGACTTTAGGTAAGGGATTCCAGTCACTGATCACACTACCCCAGGATGTGAAACATATGATCTATTTATTATTATCTTCTAATTTTAGGAACCGTCCTCTTGTATGTGTATTTTGATTAGGAAAAAGGGGTGCAGAGAATTATGGTGACTATCAGCTATTTTTGTGACAACAATGCTGGATCTGGAATTGTAGGCCCTAAGTTGAAATATTAGTTTTTTCAATTAGTACCTTTTGGGATCTTGGACATATCACTACCTCACTCTGAGTATTCAGTAAAATGAGAGCTTGAGATTAGGTAGCTGATCTCTAACATCCCTTCCAGGTATAACACTAGGATCCTATGAAAAAATTATTATTATTTTTAAACAGTCTTGTTCAATGCAGGCATGACCATGTTCATTTTGTCACCATCCTTGTTAATATTGCTGAATTAAATGGATAATGCATTTCTGGTGATTTCTCACAGGTCCTGTATCAATGACTTCTTAGATTATTTTTTTGGAAAGTTAAAGAAATCGTTGAGAAACTGATTTGAATTTTATATTATTCTGGTTCATCGCAGTGTCTATTAAAGAACTATTAAAAGTTCATCATGGTAATTTAACTGGAAAAATCTAATTGAATGCCATTGGAAGCTTCCACTAAATTAATATTGGAGAATTCTAACCAGTGCCTTAGATAGAATAAAATCATAGAGCTGAAAGATGTTATTATTAAAAAGTTATGTAGTATTAATTAAAACCAGGCAATGGAGTCTTTAATAAGTAAATTAAAAATATTTATGTAAAACAGAAAAATCTGTATCTCATTTTGGCTAGGGTTCATAGTTATTGATAATTGCTACACATTTTGTTTCATTATAAAATGCCTAATTGATTGGTATATTTCACTCATGAAATATACTCAGAAAAAAACATGGTACTTATAAGGCAGTAGAGTGTAGTAAAGAGAATACTACACTGGAAGTCTAGACTTCTTGGATTCAGATTCTATCTCACATACTTACTAATTGTTTTTCAATTTTCTCATCTACAAATGTGGTACATAAAGCACCAGTCTAGGAGTCTGTATGGAACAGCAATAGGTGGAGGATTCGGTCTAGAGTCAGGAAAATCTGAGTTCAAAATCAGCCTAAAGTACTTTTCAGCTGTGTGACACTGGGCAAATAACTTAATTCCTATTTCCCTCTGTTCCTCATCTATAAAATAGGGGACACACAGGAGAATAAAATGGCCAACCACTTCAGTATCTTTGTCAAGAAAATCAAAACGTCCATGAGGTCGTGAAGCTTCATTCAACACAACTGAATGACTAAATAATCACAATAGGAATCTGGAGGAACTGGGGTCCTTAGTAATTGTACCTCAGTCTTTTCATTTATAAAATTTGAATATAAGACAATGACCTCTAAGTTCTCTTTCAGTTCTAAATCTTTGATCCTATCAATATAATGTGTATGTGTGTATACACACATATATTTGTGTATTATATATATCGGTGTTTATATGTATATATTACACAACCATAATAAATTCTACATTATAGAATATTATTCTATGTAATATATGATATAAATATATAAAATATATTATAGAACTATATATATATACATACCTATGTGTACATGTATACACAATATATCTTTTTTTAAAAGTACCATGGCATTATAAATCTTCCCACTGAGATATTGGAAGGACATTCTTGAAGAAGAGATAAGGTACCTACTGAGTCACATTTCCCTAGACATTTTAATCTTCCTATAGTCTAGAAAGAATGGTATCTTAGGAAGAATTATATCCTAGGGAACAATCAGTCAAGAATCATTCAACAGTCAATTATTAAGTGCTAATACATTGTGCTAAGTGATGACCATAGGAACTGGACCTGTGATTTCATTGATTCAGGGAAGTTTCTGGTGAGAAAATTTACCCCTGCATGTTGTTATCGTGTGTGTGTGTGTGTGTGTGTGTGTGTGCATATGCATGTCCATTATTGTGTGTATACATAGATCCCCATGTCATAGTGCCTGACATAATTGAATGCTCAACTAATTTTTCTTGCATTAATTCATTGTAGCTTTATAATCTTAGTTGTTACTCAAAAGTTAAATGATTTGACAAGCATCACATAATGACTGCTTGTCAGAAGTGGAACTTGAACCCAAATCTTTCTACTTTTGTATTCACAATACCAAACTGCCTCTTGCATTAGAAAATCAAAAAAGAAACAATTTCTGCCTCCAAGTAGCTTACATTTTATAAGGAGATATACAAAACACAATAGAGATAGACAAATACAAAATATAAAATATATAAAAAGAATTTTAGGAAGGAGCCCCAGTCATATGAGAGTCAGTTGGTAAGACACTGAGAATTCAAAAATAAAAAATAAAGGTGTCTTTGCCCTCAAGGGACCTGTGCAAGTTTCTGAGGAAGGTTTTGATTCCAGATTTTCCTGACACTACCTATAGGACACTAACCATTAAACTATCATAGAAAATAGGCAAAGTACTGTGAATTGGAGAAGGGCAGATGCCCCAATTTTCAAAAATGGAATGAGACAAGTATACAAATTATTGTATTTGATTTAAATGCCTGGCAAAATTTGAGGACATGTTATGAAAGGGAGAATTAATGAAAATTTCAAAAAAGAAGCCACCCAGAATGGGTCATACAGTGAAATCTTCTTTCCTTTTTGGACAAGGTTGTGACCACTGTGCTAGCACCCAGGATACCCCAGAATCAGCCAGAGTCAGGATAAGCAAAAGTTCTTAGTCTTTATTCTTGGTCTTTAGACAGTATTGAACAGGATGTAAGCAGAATCTCTGGGACACCTTCTTCCTCGGCTACCGCAAAGAGTGACTCTGACTCGTCTTACTCCACCCCGTAGTCACTCCTACAATCCTCTGTATACACTAATCATTGAGCCAGCACAGGATGGTGGGAAGGACCATTTTCCAAGCATATGCCCATAGAGTATTGTCCAATCAGTAATGAGCCTTAAGTGCTTGAACGACCTCAGTGCCACGACTCAAGAGTTTTAGCCCTCTACATAAGGCTACCAGGCTGGCATATCAGATTAGTACTGTGAGTTTTTAACTAAATTGTACAAAATCTCTCATGTTAATTTTTTTTAAAGAAAAGTTAGAGAAAAGTTGAGGTACATGATTATACATAAAGGTGGATTTACATTCTTTGATAAACCAAGAAGTGTCAAGAAACAAAGACTGTGAAGGTCCTCCAGTTTATACTAGAGATTTGTTGGGGGGAAAAAAAAAACTAGAAGTATTTAACCTGAATGAGAGAAGAAAGAAGAGCATATGGCTGACATCTTTGCATATGTGAACTTCTCTATTCTGAGTATCAGGCTGTAGGGCAAAGAGTGATTATTATACCAAATAAATTTGGATCATTGACCTGTATTTAAGATGCAGAGCCTCCTTTTTTTAGAATGACTAAGGGGTAAGAAAGTCTATAATTTTTCTGCGTGATTATGTTCAATACTTTGCTTTGGCTTGTATATACTTTTCCCTTAGACGTGGAGGAAGATGGTGGCTAAATTCTTTTTTTCTCCTTTGGATGCAGTATTGTATATAGAAAACAGAAAAAGGAATTTTACAGAATTCTGCTTAAAGATGAAGCAAAAACTTCTTGTCTTGATTATTACATTGTAAGACATATAGGATAAAACTTCAAGGATATGATCCTTATTTTAAAAAATCAAATTAAAGATAACTGATGTGGAAGATCTGAGTTCAAATTCAGCTTCAGGAACTTACTAGCTGGATGACCATGTGTAGGTCACTTAACCACATTTGCCTCAGTTGAGCTGGAAAAGGTAATGGTAAACCATTTCAGTATGTCTGCTAAGAAAAACAGATGGGGACACAGAGTCAGAAACAATTTAAATGAATGAACAACAATATACATTTTTGTGTGTACATGCACACACACTCACATATAATTATTATATATAAATATATACACACATGTATCTACATAGAGATATATGCATAGATACTTGCATATGTGCCTCTATACATAAATATCTATGCATATTTCTATAAACATATATAGAAAAATATTGGTAGTTTGTTTTTGCATTGTTTTTTGCATGTTTTTGCATTCTATATGTAAATAATTCTGGTAATTTAAGTGAAATGGATGAATATTTGCACAAATATATATTGTTCAGATCTACAGAAGAGGAAATAAATTACTTAAATAGTCCCATTTTAGAAAAAGAAATAGAACAAGCTATTAATCAACTCTCTAAGAAAAAATCTCCAGGGCCAGATGGATTTAAATGTGAATTCTCGCAAACATTTAAAGAATTAACTTCAATACTATATAAAATATTTGAAAAAATAGGGAAAGAAGGACTTCTACCAAAGTCTTTTTATGACACAGACATGGTACTGATACCTAAACAAGGTAGGATGAAAACATAGAAAGAAAATTATAGACCAATTTCCCTAATGAATATTGATGCAAAAATCTTAAATAAAATATTTAGCAAAGAGATTACAGAAAGTCATCCCCAGGATAACACACCATGACCAAGTAGGATTTATACCAGGAAGGTAGGGCTCATTCAATATTAGAAAAACTATTAGCATAATTGACTAGATCAATAACCAAACTAACAAAAACCATGTAATTATCTCAATAGATGCAGAAAATGCATTTGATAAAAGCCAACATCCATTACTATTAAAAACACTACAGAGTATAGGGATAAATGGACTTTTTCTTAAAATAGTCAGTAGCATCTATTTAAAACCATTAGAAAGCATCATATATAATGGGAATAAAATGGAACCATTCCCAAAAAGATCAGGAGTAAAGCAAGGTTGCCCACTATCACTATTACTATTCAATATTGTATTAGAAAGGCTAGCTTTGGCAATAAGAGAAGAAAAAGAGATAAAAGGAATTAGAGTAGGTAATGAGGAAACCAAATTATTCCTCTTTGCAGGTGATATGATGGTATACTTAAGAGAACCCTAGAGAATCAACTAAAAAGCTATTAGAAATAATCCACAATTTTAGTAAAGTTGCAGGATACAAAATAAAACCACATGAATCATCAACATTTTTATACATCACTTACAAAATCCAACAGCAAAAGACACATAGATAAATTCCATTTAAAATAACTGTTGATAGTATGGAATGTTTGGGAATGTATCTTCCAAGGGAAAGTTAGGAACTATATGAGCAAAATTACAAAACACTTTCCAAAAAGTAAAACTTTTCCACTTTACAATTGGAAAAATACCAAGTGCTCTTGTATAGGTCGAGCAAATATAATAAAGAAGACAACACTTCCTAAATTAATCTATTTATTTAGTGCTATACCAATCAAACCCCCAAGAAACTGACCTAGAAAAAATGACAACAAAATTCGTCTGGAAGAACAAAAGGTCAAGAATTTCAAGGGAAGTATTGAAAAAAATGCAAATGAAGGTGGCCTAACTGTATCAGATCTAAAATTATATAATAAAACAGTAGTCACCAAAACCATTTGGTACTGGCTAAGAAATAGAATTATTCTATATTAGAAGAATATAGGATAGTTTACTTCTCAGATCTGTGGAAGAGGAAGGGATTTGTGACCAAAATAATAAGAGCTCATTATTGATCACAAAATAGATAATTTTGATTATATTAAGTTAAAAAGGTTTTGTACAAACAAAACTAATGCAGACAAGATTAGAAGAGAAGCAATAAACTGGGAAAGCATTTTTACATTCAAAGGTTCTGATAAAGGCCTCATTTCTAAAATATATAGAGAATTGACTCAAATTTATAAGAATTCAAGCTATTCTCCAATTGATAAATGGTGAAAGGATATGAACAATGTTCAGAAATTGAAACTATTTGTAGCCATATGAAAAGGTGCTCCAAGTCACTATTGATCAGAGAAATGCAAAGTAAGGCAACTCTGAGATATCACTACATACCTGTCAGATTGGCTAACATGACCGGAAAAGATGATGACCAATGTTGGAGGGGATGTGGGAAAACTGGGACACTGATACATTGTTGGTGGAACTGTGAATGGATCCAGCCATTCTGGAGAGCAATCTGGAACTATGTTCAAAAAGTTATCAAACTGTGCATGTCCTTTGACCCAGCAGTGTTTCTACTGGGCCTACATCCCAAAGCAATCTTAAAGAAGGAAAAGGGACCTACATGTACAAAAATGTTTGTGGCAGCCCTTTTTGTAGTGGCAAGAAACTGGAAACTGAATGGATGCCTAACAATTGGAGAATGGCTGAATAAATTGTGGTATATGAATGTTATGGAATATTATTGTTCTGTAAGAAACAACCAGCAGGATGATTTCAGAAAGGCCTGGAAAGACTCACATTAACTGATGCTAAGTGAAATGAGCAGAACAAGGAGATTATTATGCATGGCAACAATATCTGATCAATCAATGAGCAATTCTGATGGACATGGCTCTCTTCAACAATGAGATGATTCAAACTAATTTCAATTGGTCAGTGATGAAGAGAGCCATATGCGCCCAAAGAGAGGGCCATGGGAGCTGAGTATGGACCACAACATAGCATTCTCACTCTTTCTGTTGTTGTTTGCTTGTATTTTGTTTTCTTTTCTAGTTTTTTTTATTGATCCAATTTTTCTTGTGCAACAAGATAACTGTATAAATATATATACATATATTGGATTTAAATATATTTTAAAGCATTTAATATGTATTGGACTACCTGCTTCTAGGGGAATGAGTAGAAAGAAGAAGGGGATAATTTGGATCAGAAGGCTATGCAAGGGTCAATTTTGAAAATTATCCATGGGGAGTCAAGATAGCAGAAACAACACATATTTCTTTCTGACCTTCTCCTACACCCCTCAGACTAATTAGCAAATCCAGTCTCTGAATTAGTTCTGGACTGGTAGAATCCACAAATATCGGGAGTGCAACAAATTATCAGAAGATGATAATTTCAAAGATCACCAGAAAATGTCTGTTTCAATTAGAAATAGGGGGGGAGGCAACCAAGCACAAGCAGCCGAGCACAAATGCCAGAAAAGACAGCACAGAGTCCCACAGCAGAATGAACTCCATGGGGTGGTGCAAACTCCATGTGGCAGAGAATCTACAGGGAAAAAACAGACCAGAAAAGGTTTGTTTCAATTGGTAATGGGAGGGAGATAGCCAAGCATAAGCAGCTGAGCACAAATGCAAGCACAGGCCCTGAGCGGTGCGGACTCTCTGGGCAGTGTGGACTCTGCAGGTGGTGTGGACTTCATGTGATGGAGAACCTACAAGAAGAAATCTATAGCAGTATTGGTCACTCTGCCCTGGTTGCAAGTCAGTAGATTAGTAGAGAAGTTATAAGGCTATATTCAACACAAGCACAAAAGGTCAATAGTGAACCCTGAAATTCCAGAATCTCATGGGAATCAGCACTAACCCAGCACAGCCAGGGCCACTTATAGAGGAAGCCTAAAAAACCTCTCCCACCCTAAAAGCAGATCATAACTATTTTAAATGAGTAAAAATATAAAGAGAACTCTAACAATAGACAGCTTTTATGGTTAAAGAAAAGAACAGATTTCAAAAGCGGAGGAGACTAAAAGCATATTGTCTCCAGATGAAGCCCCCAAAGGTGATAATATTACATGGTCCCCATCACACAAGGCTCTTCTAGAAGAAATTTAAAAGGTTCTTAAAGGAGAGCTACAAGAAAAATGTGGAAAGGAAAAGAAAACTTTGCAAGAGGGTTTAGAAAAGGTATATAACTTATTAAAAGATAGATTCGATAGAATGGAAAAAGAAAAAAACTCCCTGACAAACAGAATTTATAAAACAGAAAAAGAAAATAACTTTCAAAAACAGAATTTGTGAAACAGAAAAAGAAAATAACTCCTTAAAAATAGAATTTTTGAAATGGCAAAAAATTCCATAGAAAAAAACAACAATTACAAATTCATTTGGACAAATTCAAAAAGAAGAAAAAAAAGTAAATGAATAAAATAATTCACTAGAATTCAGAACTGAGCAACTGGAAATGAATGACTCAATGAGACAATAAGAATCGGTCAAACAAAACCAAAAAAGAAAAAAAAAAGAAAATATAGGAAAAATGTAAAATACCTAATTGGGAAAACAACTGCCTTGGAAAATAGATCTAGGAGAGACGATCTAAAGATTATTGGACTCCCTGAAATACATGAAAAAAAAAAGAACCTAAACTAGCACTTAGCAAAATGCCTAGTAAAATAGACCAAAATGTTAGTTGACTAAATGACTGGCTGGGGAAAGCCCTCATCACTTCAGCCTGGACTATTATAATGACTCATTTTTATTGATCTTCCTGCTTTTAGTTTCTCCTCATTCTAGTCCACCCTTTATACTCAACACCTTTGATAAGCTAGGTGCTTTAAACATGCTTGGTGGATGGAATTAAATTCTGGAGTCTCTTTCAGATCTGAGAATTTCTGATTCTGGGAGAAACCTTTATAAATATAAAAAAAATTCTTGGTGGAAAGTTGTCAGCCAAATAATGATTTTTTTTTTTGCCTTACACATGATGACCATCTATAAAGACATGGATGCTATTCCTACACATGAAATCATGTATGTCTTAGGATAATTGGATCATCCTCCTTATTTTATGGGCAAGGAACTGAGGGGCTAGAGAAATGAAATGACTTGTCCAATGTGATAGATAGGATATAATTAATCCAGGGATTCACATCAACTTCTTTTTGACCCATTATTAGGAACACCTTTACTGAAGTATCTATACATGTATGACAACATGTATATTAACTAAGAAGTGTTAAAAAATAAAAGAGTAAATAATTGAGTGCTAAAGTGCAGTTCCTTCTTACCCAGTCCTAAGAAAATATAACTAAATTAATACTATTTATCTCAAAGTTTATGTCTTCAAGATTACTTGAATGATGAGGTAAAAGTTAATATGGTCACTTCTCTTACAATAAGAAATAAACTCTAGTTGTCCATACAAAAAATAAAAGGAAACAGTTATAAATAAGGATATGTAGCAGTATTTCTTATATCTTTTATTGTCCTATGTTAGGCCAGAACTTGAAACAAGGTGCTAAGTCACTGGAATTATACCTTTGGAGTTTACACCTTTGGGAGAGTTCACACATCAGCTCACACCTCTCACACCTTTAGAGTTCACACCTTTAAGAGAGCATATATAAGGACTAAAGGACACTAAAAGACAAGCCTACTAGAGACTTCGGGAGATTCACAAGTCAGAAACCCACAAGCCTACCCTCTGGGAGGTAGAGTCAGATTCATTCCAACTTTCACCTTTGTGCTGGCTGGAAACATTGAGAGGACAAGAGGCTGAAGCTGGAAGAGACAAAGGACTAGTGGCAAGAGCTCTTGGAACCAAGAAAAGAGATAGGCCTCTAAGAACGCTAACTAGGCTATTTTGAAGGAGACAATAAAGGACCTGAACTTTTAGCCCCTGTCTGCATTTGAGGTAATTATTACACTGAACTGAAACTAAGGCTGCTCCCAGAAACCCCCACAAGAAACCTGTTCACAGACAACAATATATGTTAGAGAAGAGAACAGTACAGTCCTAACATAGCAGATACAGTACTGGACCTGGAATCAGAAACACCTGGCTTTAAATTCTTCCTTCTATGCTTATTAACTATGACAATGGGCAGAAAAAGAAAACCAGGAAATTCAGAATCATTTATTGAGCCTACAATTTTGGATGATCCCATTTTCCTATCTTTATCCTTTTGGTAGCAAATGTAACTTTTTTAATATCAAGAAGAAAAAAATATTTTCTTTTCCAGAAACCACACTGAAAGACCAGTGGGAAACGTTTTGTCCTTATAAAAAGAGTTTAATCTCAAGGTGAAATTCTCTTTTAGTTTTTCAAAGCCCATTGTGTTGCTTTTAAAACACAGTTTGATCTCTGTTTATCAATTGGCCCATCAGCAGTTCCAATCTTTTAGCTACTATTTTTGAAAGCACTTTACAATCAATTATGAATAAAGGCATAACACTGTAACCTTTCAGTGTGTATGTTCTTAGCCATTTGACTAGAAAAGCTATTTTCTAGAAACTGCAAAAGAAAGAAGCATGTCTGGGAAGACTGAATGGTAAGTAGCTATAATGCTTTCTAATAAATTTGATGTAAGTTTAAATTTTTATAAGGTACTTTAATCTATACAGAGTGGTAAAAATCTTTTGATATGTTCATTTTAAATGTACTTTAATCGAATTTAAAACTCACAGAAAATTAAAACAAGACATCCAAAAATCAACCAACATTTATTAAACACCTACTATATGCTATGTATGCTATCCCTTCTTTGAGTCAGTTCCAATGAAAGTCAAGTTCAAGTATAGTCCACTCTTTCTTCTCCCTTCCACAGTAAATGCTCTTTTGTACCTCTTTTATTGAGATAATATATCTCTTTCCACCTCTCCCTTCTTCTTCCTCCATTTTTTTCCTTTTCTTAACCCTTTATAGCCTCCAATTACAGTTACCTCACACCTATGCCTTCTTTTATGTATGCTCCTACTAATGGTCTTAGTGAATACAAAGTTCTTAGAAGTTACAGGTAACACGTACTGATGTAGGAATGCAAACAGTTTAACCTCACTGAATCTCTAATGACTTCTCATTCCTGTTTATACTTATATCCTTCTCTTAAGCCTTGTATCTGGAAGTCATATTTTCCATTCGGCTCTGATATTTTCATTGGAAATTCTTAAAACTCTTCAATTTAATTGCTTATCCATTTTTCCCCCTTTAAGGATTATATTCAGTTTTTCTGGTTAGGTGTTTTTTGGTTGTAATCCTGGCTCCTTTGCCCTTTGGAATGTCATATTCAAATGCCTCTGACCCATTAATGTAGAAGCTGTTAAATCTTGTGTTACCTCAATTATGAATCTATTATATTTGAATTGTTTCTTTCTGGCTGCTTGTGAAATTTTCTGCTTGACCTGGAAGTTCTATAATTTTGCTATAATATTCTTAGAAGTTTTCATTTTGGAAACTCTTTTAGGAAAGGATTACTGGGCAGAGTGTTTCAATTTCTATTTTATTCTCCAGTACTAAGATATCAGGGCAGATTTTCTTGGTAATTTCTTGAAATATGATGCTATATCCTTTTAAAAATTGTTACTTTTAGGTATTCCAATAATTTTAAAATTCTTTCTCCTAAATTTATTTTCCAGATTAATTAGTTGTTTCTTTCAATAACACATTTAACATTTTCTTCTACTTTTTCAATCAAGCAATCATTAGCGAGCACTACCTATATACTGAGGATTTTATTAAGCTCTGGAGATATAAAAAAGGGAGGAGAAGCAGTCTCTGTCCTTGAGAAGCTCAAATTCTATGAAGCAAAATAAATATTACATCACTAAGTATATTCAAAAGGGTGAGATTTGGATGTTTTTGAAGGAAGCTAGGGATTCTAAGAGATAAAGGCAGTTCCTTCCAAGAAGCCTAGGCAAAGGACCAGAAATTTTATATGCTATGTGCAAGAGTTAGTAATAGGGGTACAGCTGGATTTTGACTGTATAGTCAAAAATGGCAAAAAGGAACCAAACAGAGGACTTGTAAAGTGATAAGGAACTACTGGCTTTTGGTGAGGGGCAAGTAAAGGGGAAACAAAATCAAATCTATGCTCTGCCAACTGTCCAGACCAACAAGCCAGATATTAACCTCAACTCCTTAATGTTTTTCCCTCACAGACTCAATATCCAATCTTATACCATGTTTTCTCAATTTTATCATTGTGACATTTCTTTTATATTCCCTTTTTTTCTGACAATAACATTGCCTTCCATAAGAAGCCTTGCCAGTTTTCCTTAATTCCTTCTCTCTGAAATTACCCTCAACTCATCCTGTTTGTTGTATCTTTGTACATGATTATTTGTATCTACACAGTAAGGGCTGCTGTTGTTTTGTTTTGTTTTTTTTGTTTTTGTTTTGTTTTGTTTAATAACACTAGCACTTAGCAAAATGCCTAGTAAAATAGATCAAAATGTTAGCTGACTGAATGATAACCTGGACTATTATAATAACTCATTTTTATTGGTCTTCTTGCTTTAAGTTTCTCCTCATTCTAGTCCACCCTCTATCCTGTCAAATTGATGTTCCTAATGTATATGTTTGGCCATGTTACCCCCTTCATCCATTTAGTAAACTCCAGTGTCTTTATGTTATTTCTAGGATCAAGTATAATAATTTCTGTTTAATTTTTTAAAGTATTTCATTATTAGATTCTTTCTAACACTTCTGTATTCTGTGATCCAGCAATACGGACATTCTTGATGTTCCTCCCACAGGATGTTCTATCTTCAAACTCTAGACCATTTTGCTTGTTATCCCTCATGCTTGGAATTCTCTCCTTCTCATCTCCATCATATAGCTTCGTTGGCTTCTTTGTCTTCCTTGAAATCCTAGCTGAAATTTCACCTTTTGCAAGATGGCTTTCTCAACCCAACCCCTCAATTCTAATGCTTTCCCTCTCCTTTTAAAAAATTGTAGTATGTTTATCTATTTTAATACACATTGCTTTATAATCACGTTGGGAGAGAAAAACATCAGAGCAAAAGGAAAAAAAAAACATGGGAGAGATTAAAAAAAAAAGATAAAACAAGCAAACATAGCAGTCTTGATTTACATTCAGTCTTCTTACTTCTTTTTTTCTGGATGCTAATGGCATTTCCTGTCCAAAGTCCATTGGGTTAGCTTTGGATCAATGAACTACTGAGAAGAACCAAGATTCTCATAGCTAATCATCACACAATCTTGCTGTTATTGTGTACAATATATTCTTGGTTCTGCTTGTTTCACTCAGCATCAGTTCATTTAAATCTTTCCAGACCTTTCTATAATCAGCTTATTCATCATTTTTATAAAACTATAATATTTCATTACCTTCATGTACCACAACTTGTTCAACCATTCTTGATTTGTTGGGCATCCATTCTTTTTTCAATTCTTGGCTATCATAAAAAGAATTGCTACAAACATTTTTTTTGTTTTGCAAATTTGGGTCTTTTTCACTCCTTTATTATTTCCTTGGAATATAGATCTAGTGATGGCATTGCTGGGTCAAAAATTATGCCCAGTTTTATAGTTCTTTGGGCATAGTTCCAGATTGTTCTCCTGAATGGTCAGATTATTTCACAACTCTGCCAACAATGCATTGGTGTCCTAGTTTTCCCACATCCCTTCCAACATTTATCATTATCTTTTCCTGTCATCTTAGCCAATCTGAGAGATGTGATGTGGTACCTAAAAGTTGTTTTAATTTGCATTTCTCTAATCAATAGTGATTTAGAAGATTTTTTTCATATAACTACAAATGACTTTAATTTCATCCTCTGAAAATTGTATGTTCATATCCATTGACCATTTATCAATTGAGTAATGGCTGGTATTCTTATAAATTTGACACAATTCTTCATCTATTTTAGAAATAAGACCTTTATCAGAGATACTGGCTGTAAAGATTTTTTCCCCAGCTTTGTACTTCCTTTTTAATCTTGTTTCTGTTGGTTTTTTTTTTTTTTTGTGCAAAAACTTTTTAATTGAATGTAATCAAACATGCCCATTTTGTCTTTCATAATGTTCTCTAGTTCTTTTTTGGTCATAAATTCCTCCCTTCTCCAAAGATTCCTTTTTCTCCTAATTTGGTTATGGTATCATTCTTTATGCACAAATTCTGTGAACACTTTGACTTTATTTTAGTATGGGGTATAAGATGTAGATCTATACTGAGTTTCTGAAATTATTTTCCATTTTTAACTATTTTTGTCAAATAGTGAGTTCTTATTCCAGAAATTGAAGTTTGGGTGTTTATCAAATATTAGACTGCTATAGACCTTGATTATTGTGTCATATGTATCTAATCTATTCCACTGATCCACCACTTTATTTTTAGCCAATATCAAATGGTTTTGAAGACTGCTGCTTTATAACCTAGTTTTAGTTTTGGTACTGCTAAGCCACCATCCTTTTTTTTTTTTTTTTTCATTAATTCATTTGATAATTTTGTCCTTATGTTCTTTCAGGTGAATATTGTTATTATTTTCTCTAGTCCTATATAATAATATTTTGGCACTTTAATTGATATAGCACTGAAGAAGTATACCAATTTAGGCAAAATTGTTATTTTTATTTTATTAGTTTGGCCTAGCCATGAACAATCGATATTTTCCCAAATGTTTAGATATGATTTTATTTGTGTGAGAAATGTTTTGTAATTGTGTTCTGATAATTCTTTGGTTTGTCTTGGCAGGTAGACCCCCAAGTATTTTATTTTGTCTATAGTAAATTTAAATGGAATTTCTCTTTCTATCTCTTGCAGATGGGCTTTGTCAGTAATATATAGAAATGCTGATGATTTGTGAAGGTTTATTTTATATCCTACATCTTTGCTAAATCTGTGAATTGTTTCCAAGTAGGTTTTTGGATTATTTTCCACGATTCTCTAGGTATATCATCATATCATCTGTAAAGAATGATAGTTTTATTTCCTCATTGCATATTCTAATTTCTTTAATTTCTTTTTCTTTTCTTATTGCTAAAGCCAACATTTCTAATACAATGTTGAAAAATAATGTTGATAATGGGCATCCTTGTTTCACCCCTGATCTTATTAGGTCATCTTGTCTCCATTATAAATATATGTGTGTATATATATATATACATATATGTATATATATATATATAGTTATTATAGGTTTTAGATAAATTAGATTAATTAGTCAGATAATTAGATTAATTAATTAATTAGATAAATTAGATTAATTTAGATAATAATATTGCTTATTATATTAAGGAAAGCTCCCTTTATCCCTATATTCTCTAATGGAATTTTTTAAGAATAGGAATGGGTTCTATATTTTGTCAAAAGCTTTTTCTGCATATATTGAAATTATCATATGATTTCTGTTCATTTTGTTATTGATATAGTCTATTATGGTAATAGTTTTTCTGATATTGAACCAACTCTGCATTCCTGGTATAAATCCCACTTAGTCATAGTATATTATCCTGCTAATAAATTGTTATAATCTCTTTGCTAGTATTTTATTTTAAAATTTTGTATCAATATTCATTAAGGAGATTTGTTTGCAATTTTTCTTTCTCTGTTTTGGTTTTTCCTAGTTTAGGTATCAGTGCCATATTTGTTTCATAGAAGGAATTTGGCAGGACTCCTTCTTTCCCAATTTTCCCAAACATTTTACATAGTATTGGAATTAAATATTTAAATATTTTATAGAATTTATTTGTGGATCCATCTGGGGTAGAGATTTTTTCTTTAATAGTTCATTAATGGCTTGTTCAATTTCTTTTTTCTAAAATGGTGCTATTTATCATTGACTATAGTAATCTAGTGTTTGACAAACCCCAAAACTTCAGTTTTGGGGATAAGAATTCACTATTTGACCAAAAACTGCTGGGAAAATTGGAAATTAGTATGGCAGGAACTATGTATCGATCCACACCTTAAAATAAAATGGTACTATTTACATATTTTATTTCCTCTTCTGTTAACCTGGGCAATTTATGTTTTATGTAAATATTCATCCATTTCAGTTAGATTGTCAGACTTGCTGCCATAAAGTTGGGCAAAATAATTTCTAATTATTTCTTAAATTTCTTTTTCATTGGAGGTAAATACATCCCTTTCATTTGATGCTGGCAATTTTTTTTTCTTTTTTTTTCTGATCAAATTAACCAAAGGTTTATCTATTTTGTTAGTTTTTTTCATAAAACCAACTCTTAGTTTTATTAGTTCAATAGTTTTCTTGGTTTCTAATTTATTAGCCTCTCCTTGAATTTCAAAATTTCTAATTTTGTATTTAATTGGAGATTTTTAATTTGTTCTTTTTTTAGCTTTTTTAGTTGCAGGCCCAATTCAATGCTCTCCTCTTTCTCTATTTTACATATGTGCCTATTTAGAGATATACAATTTCCTCTAAGAATTGCTTTGGCTGCATTCCATAGATTTTGGTATGTTGTCTCATTATTGTCATTTTCTTGGACAATATCCAAGATTGTTTCTGTGATTTGTTGTTTGACCCACTCTTTCATAAGATTATTAAATTTCTAACTGGTTTTAATCGATTTTCCTTGGCCTTTTATTGAATATAAATTTTTATCATTGTTGTCTGAAAAGGAAGCATTTACTATTTCTGACTTTTTGCATTTGATTATGAGGTTTTTATGCCTTAATACATGGTCAGTTTTTATGTAGGTGCCATATACTACCAACAAAAAGGTGTATTCCTCTCTGTCCCTATTCAATTTTCTCCCAAGGTCTATCATATCAAGGTTTTCTAAAAGTGTATTAACTCCCCCAGTTTCTTTCTTGGTTATTTTCTGGTTACATTTACCTGATTCTGAAAGGGGAAGATTGAAGTCCCTCACTAGGATAGTTTTGCTGTCTATTTCTTCCTGTAAGTGGCTTTAAGTCTAATTAGGAATTTGGCTCCTTCACTATTTAGTGCATACATATTAAATATCTTTACTACTTCATTTTTTACAATACCCTTTATCGAGATGAACTTTCCCTCCTTTTTCTTTTTTAATGAGATCTACGTTCACTTTTGCTTTATCTGAGATTGCTACCCCTGCTTTTTTAACTTCAGCTGAAGCATAATAAATTCTGTCCCAGTCTTTTACCTTTACTCTATCTGTGCCTCTCTGTGTCAAATGTGTTTCTTGTAAACAACAGATTGTAGACTTCTTTTTTTTTTTTAATTCACTCTGCTACTTGCTTCCATTTTATGGGAGAGTTCACCCCATTCACATTCACAGTTATGATTACCAACTCTGTTTCCCTCCTGTATATCCAAGGTACATGCCTTAATTTAATTTTTTTTCTTTTTTTTTCTTTTTTTACTTAATAGCCTTTTATTTACAGATTATATGTATGGGTAACTTTATAGCATTGACAATTGCCAAACCTCTTGTTCCAATTTTTCCCCTCTTACCCCTCACCCTCTCCCCCAGATGCATGCCTTAATTTTTTAAAAATAGTCTTAAAAATGCTAATTATAATCTGAGATTCTAGCAAGTTGTAATCTTTTTTTTTTTTTTTTTTTGCTGGTGGAAGGTCTTGTCATAGTGGTGATACCTATTGACTGATCAAGGTCGTGGTTGCTGAAAGTTGACATGGTTATGACAATTGTTTATACTAAAACAATGTTTGCAACATCAGTAAACTCTTATTTTCCCTTGGATACTTAGAGGCCATTTTATGTTATTAGTTCATATAATTTCAGTATTCTATCTCAGGGAATAGGGAGGTTCAAGGAAAAGAAACAAAATGGAGGGATACACAAAGATACTATCAGAAAGTCAGAAGTCTTAAAACATTTATAAATTAAGTTCACCATCTTATGTGGGCATGGTTTATGACTCACCAGAACAATTACATTAGTAACCTCAAAGATAAATAATCATAGATCACCCATAACAGACATAATAATAATGAAAAAAAAAGTTTAAGAATCATCAAAATGTGACACAAAGACATGCTATGAGCACATTTTGTTGGAAAAGCTAAACGAATAAACTTGTTTGACATGGAGTTATCATACACTTACAATTTGTAAAAAACAAACAAACAACCCCCCGGCCAATATTTGTTAATGTTGATAAAATGTTGTTAAATGATGTATGCCTGAATTTTAAATCTACAAAAAAGAAGCTCTTTAAATTTAAATTTCTTGCATTCTTCATATTCCTTGAAGGATATTCAGTTTTATGTATGTGTATTCTTGTATATTCTTTTAAAATTAACCATCTTGCATATTCTTTTAAAATTAATATTGTTTTTTTCAAATAACAAATGTGATTTTCTCTCCCTCACAACTATTTTTTATTATAGCTTTTCATTTACAAGATATATGCATGGGTAATTTTTCAGCATTGACAATTGCAAAACCTTTTGTTCCAATTTTCCCCCTCCTTCCCCAACCCCCTCCTCCAGATGGCAGGTAGACCAATACATATTAAATATGTTAAAGTATATGTTAAACATATGTATACATGTCCATACAGTTATTTTGTTGCACAAGAGGAATTGGAATTTGAAATAGTGTACAATTAATCTGTGAAGGAAATCAAAAATTCAGGCAGACTGGGAATTCTATGTAGTGGTTCACACTCATTTCTCAGAGTTTTTTCACTGGGTGTAGCTGGTTCAATTCATTCCTGCTCTATTGGAACTGATTTGGTTCATTTCATTGTTGAAGAGAGCCACATCCATCAGAATTGATCATCATATAGTATTGTTGTTGAAGTACATAATGATTTCTTGGTCCTGCTCATTTCACTCAGCATCAGTTCATGTAAGTCTCTCCAGGCCTTTCTTAAATCATCCTGCTGGTCATGTCTTACAGAACAATAATATTTCATAACATTCGTATACCACAATTTATTCAGCCATTCTCCAATTGACGGGCATCCACTCAGTTTCCAATTTCTGGTCACTACAAAGAGGGCTGCCACAAAAATTCTTGCACATACAGATCCCTTTCCCTTCCTTAAGATCTCTTTGGGATATGAGCCCAGTAGTAACACTTCTGGATCAAGGGTATTGCACACTTTGATAACTTTTTGAGCATAGTTCCAAATTGCTCTCCAGAATGGCTGGATGTATTCACAATCCCACCAACAATGTATCAGTGTCCCAGTTTTCCCCATAACTATTAAAGAAAAAAAATCTCTTAAAACCTTTTATGGATGAGGAACAGTAATGTTAAGTGATTTGTCCAAAATGAGTTAGGGTTAGATTAGATTCCAAGTCCACATTTCTATCTATGATGCCATATTTCTTCTGAACTTTTTGTTGACCTGAATCCTTACTGTAGAAGTTTTACTGGCTTAGAGTTAAAAGGTATCTTGGAACTTATCTATTAAATCATGATTCTTTTTGCAGTAATAACAACATGAGGTCATTCAGCTTTCAGCAAGAAACCTATTGCTCTGGATTCAATACTTCTGCATTTGACTAAATGTAATTGTTAGGAAGTTTTGCCTTGTAATAAGTTGAAACCTTCCTTACAGTAATATCTATAGGCCTCAGAGGAAAATTAATTTACATGCATGTTGAAGACTCTTCTATTCACAATGGAAAATGAAGAAACTGTGTTCTACTAAGGCATGCAGTGTTAATGTACTAAAGAAGCTGAGGGGCATAATTAGAGTGATTATTACATAGTCTTTATGAAAACCATTTCCTCTTGTACCTACTAGTATTTAAAATCCTCTCATTCTATTGCTGTCATTTAAAAAATAAATTAAATAAGGAATAGAAATACATTTAAATAAAACATTCCCCCCACCCCCGGTTCTTTTCCATGGGAAACAACAATTAAAAAGTATTTATTCCATGATGTTATAATCTATGGAAAATGTAAAACTCTTAAAAATGTTTAATTACACTGTACATATGAACATTTTCATGGGGTCTGTATTTGTCATGGGATATTATCTAAACTTTTTCAATATAAAATTTCATTTGTATTATGAATTTAAACATGAACATTTAAATATGCCAAGAAAAACTTGGAAGAGCATAGAATAGGATAGAGAACTTCTTATATATATATATATATATATATATATATATATATATATATATGTAGTTTGTTTAAAGGACATATTAAATTTCATATGGTAATAACAAAATTATTTTAATTATCTCCCTCTGAGTTCAGAAAAGGTATACTCTTATATAATTCACATTATTACAATTTAACCTAACACATTAAAGATAAAGAAATATGTGGGAGAATTTCAAAGAATCCATTAAAGAAAACTGTGTCTGGAAAAAGCTAAGCTGGTCATGTAGAAATAGTGAAGATAACACCTTTAGTATTAGCTTTTGACTAAACAATGACAATATTTTTTGGTTCCTCCTTTGTTGTGTTTTTTTTTCCTTTTAAAAAAATAATAGGTTTTTATTTTCCAAATATATGTGAAGATAGTTGTTAGCATTTACCTTTGCAAAACCTTGTGTTCCAAATTTTTCTCCCTCCCTTCCTCAACCCTTCCCCTAGACAGCAAGTAATCCAATATATTTTAAACATGTATAATTTTTGTATATATATTTCCACATGCTGCACAAGAAAATTAGATTGAAAAGAAAAAAGTAAGAAAACAAAAAGTAACCAAACAACAACAAAAAAGATGAAAATACTATGTTGTGATTCATATGCAGTCTCCACAGATGTTTGTAAGTGAATCTCTAATACTATTCCTTTGAAATAAGAGACAAGGAATCATTCATAAACTTTAATGGAAATTATGGGAACCATGTTTTCTAGAAGACTTGAAACAGATGCTTTGAAATCATGATTTGTCATTGTTTAATTAGCTAATAATGTAATAATAATGTGATACAATAATAACATAACTTAGTAATGAGTTCATGATTTTTATTAATATATAGGAAACCTCTAGAAAAGAAAAAAAAATAAGAAGGGTTAAACAAGGCACAGAGGACTAAAGATTGACCTTGAAATCAAGAAGAGCCAGGTTAAATTTTCACTTCTGAAACCTGATACTTTCATAAATTTAGTCTTCATACTTTTATAACTCATCAAGTCTACAAGATATGTATGAGTTAATCTTGGAGGGGAATTTCATACAATTTAGAGTTAGAAGATTTTTTTCTTTTGTCCTAAATTTAATTTTTCAATGTATATCGAGCTTAGGTGAATTTAGTTGGGGGAATTTAGTAATATACTTGAAGAATTTATAATTAACTGATGAGTCATTGAGTTGCATTGATGCAAGAAATTTCCATCTTGGGTACTCCCTGGAGTGATGAAATTATAGGCCTCCCTCAAAGAGGAGAAAATCATATAAACTTGGTATGCAACTTGTGAAATAGTTTCTTGTTTCATTCAATAGATCAAAAGCCTAAGTGAAATCTCTCTCTCTGCCTCTCTCTCTCTCTCTCTCTCTCTGTCTAAAAATCTATCAATCTAATTATCTCCACACATAAATAAATAAACATATACATGTAGGTATTATGCTTTTCTTACACATATAATTTCCTAGACTGTAATCTACTTGAGTGCCTCTGTTGCATTTTGAATACAGGGTTTTGAGTCTTGTTATTTCACTCACTCTATTTTTATGTCAATCTTGAGCTTACAGATGCCCTACTTTATCACACTGAAAGCATTGATGAGTCTCTCTGGAAGTCCCTTGCCAAAAGGGACCCTATTTTCTCAAGTTCTGCATCATAGCCTGGGTATAAAAGGTATTTGTGCCCACTGTGGCACAGCATCTTATGATTTCCTCTAAAAGAGTATCTTTGTGTAGTCCTAGTATAATTCTTTTACAAACCTCATTATATTTTCTCTAGATAGTTGTTTTATCATTATTCCTGTTGCTGCATTTTCACCAATAGTGCATATGACAGCTGTCTGCAGATATACCATGAAATCAGCAAAGGGTTTATTTGGACCTTGCTCTACTTTTGTGAAGGCTTCCCCTTTATTTTGTTTTCCTGGGAGGGTGCCCCATGCTTTTATAGCAGCAGCAGTATTAAAAATTAAAAGGGTGAACTTTCTACCAATGAAGAAGAAATCTGAAGAAATTTTGTCAAATTGTATGCTAACAAATCTGACAATTGACTTGAAATGGATGAATATTTACTAAAAAATATGTTTCCTTGTAATGGGCTGAGGCTTGAGTTGATGCACTGAGGTCCCAAGCACGTGAGGCTAAATAGTAATTGGACTATACTCTATTAATATACATGCTTGGATAAAGAATGGCCCCCACCCACTCTCTGTGCAAGTCCTGATGTGTTGTATAGGAAATGACGATTTTGGTAGGTGGAGGCAGAGAGACAGGAAGAGAGGCTGGGAGAGATTGGGCCTGGATTCTACTCTGATGGTGCTGGTCTCGTGGCTTCTGGTCGAGCTAGCTTCTTGACTCAGCTGCACACATTGCTATTGCCGATTCTCTCCCACCTCCGATCTTTCTTCACTGAGAATAAAGATTGACGATTTTCCCCTAACCTGAATTCCTGACTCTGGCTGATTTTAAAATACGTGGTCATCACATTTCCTCAATTAGCAGAAGAGGAAATATATTGCTTAAATTATCCCATTTTAGAAAAATAAATTGAACAAAACATTAATGAACTCCCTAAGAAAATATCTCCAGGGCCAGATGGATTTTCAAGTGAATTCTACTAAACATTTAAAGAATACTAATAATCTAATATTATATAAATTATTTGAAAAAATTAGTAAAGTAGGAGCCCTACCAAATTTCTTTTATGACAAAGAGACAGTGCTGATATCCAAAACAGAAAGGGACAAACCAGGAAAAGAAAATTTCAGACTCATCTCCTTATTGACTATTGATGCAATTTTGGGGGGGGAGAGTGAGGCAACTGAGCTTAAGAGACTTGCCCATGGTCACACAGCTAAGATATGTTAAATGTCTGAGGCCAGATTTGAACCAAGGTCTTCTTGAGTCCAGAGCTGGTGGTATATCCACTTCAATAATTGCACAGATGCAAAAGTTTTAAATAAAATACTAGGAAAGAGATTACAACAACTTTTCAACAAGATAATACCAAGTGGGAGTCATACCTGGAATGCAGGGCTGCTTCAATAATATTGGCACAGTTGACCATATAAATAACAAAAATAACAGAAATGATATAATAATTTCAATAAATACAGAAAAACTCACAAAATACAGCACCTATTTCTATTAAAAACACTACAGAGTATAGAAATAATTGGAGTTTTTCTTTAAATGATGAGGAGAATCTCTCTAAAATCATGATCACACATTATTTGTAACAGGGAGAAGCTAAAACGATTCCTAATAAGATCAGGGGTGAAACAAGGATGTCTATTCTCACCACTATTATTCAGTATTGTACTAGAAATGTTGGTTTTAGCAATAAGAAAAAGAAATAAAAAGAATGATGGTATACTTAGAGAATCCTATAAAATCATCCAAAAATCTACTTGAAACAATTAACAGCTTTAGAAAAGTTTCAGGATATAAAATAAACTCACAAAAATCATTAACATTTCTATTTGTTATTAACAAAGTCCAGCAGCAAGAGATAGAGAAATTTCATTTAAAATAAATGTAGATGAAATAAAATATTTGGGTGTCTACCTGCCAGATCAAACCCAGGAACTATATGAACACAATTACAAAAACACTTTTCAGATAAATTTAGTTAGATATATGAAATTAGAAAAATATTAGTGGCTCATAGGTAGGTTAATCTAATATAATAAAAATGACAATTCTTCTTAAAAGTAGTCTACTTGTTCAGTGTCATGTCAATCAAAGTGCCAAAAAAATTACAAAGAACCATAGCCTAGCAATACTAAAACCATATGGTAATGACTTAGGAATAATGGTGGATCAGTGGAATAGTTTAGGTGTACATGACACACAATAATAAAAGCCTATAATAATCTAATGTTTGATAAATTCCAAAACTCCAACTCCTGGGATAAGAATTCATTCTTTGACAAAAATTGTTGGAAAAATTGGAGAATAATTCCAAAAACTTGGCATAGATCTATGTTACACCCTGTACCAAATCAGGACTAAATAGGTACATGATTTAGGCATAAAGCATGATGCTACAAGTAAATTAGGAGAAGAAGGGATAGTTTACCTATCAGATCTTTGGAGAATGGAGAAATTTATAGCCAAAGAATTAGAGAACATTATGAAATGCAAAATGAACAACTTTGATTAGATAAGTAATTTTTTTTTGCACAAACAAAACCAATCCAGCTAAGATTAGAAGGGAAACAGAAAGTTGGGGGTGGAGGGGGGATTTACAGTCAGTATTTCTGATAAAAAACAAAAAAACAAAAACCTCATTTCTAAAATATATAAAAAACTGACTCAAATATATGACACTTTCCCCAACTGAAAAATGGTCAAAGTATATGAACAATTTTCAGATGACAAAATTAAAGCCATCTATAGCTTTATATAAAATACTCTAAATCACTATTAATTAGAGAAATGAAAATTAAGACAACTCTGAGATACTACTCACTACACACCTGTCAGATTGGCTGGAATGACAGGGAAAGATGATGCTGAATGTTGGAGGGGATGTGGGAAAACTGGGACACTGATACATTGTTGGTAATTGCGAATACTTCCAGCCATTCTGGAAAGCGATTTGGAACTATACTCAAAAAGTTATCAAACTGTGCATACCCTCTGACCCAGCAGTGTTACTACTGGGCTTATATCCCAAAGAGATTTTAAAAAAGGGAAAGGGACCTGTATGTGCAAGAATGTTTGTGGGAGGTCTCTTTATAGTGGCCAGAAACTGGAAATTGAGTGGATGCCCATCAATTGGAGAATGGCTGAATAAATTGTGGTATATGAAAATTATGGAATATTATTGTTCTGTAAGAAATGACCAACAGGATGATTTCAGAAAGCCCTGGAGAGACTTACATGAACAGATGCTGAGTGAAATGAGCAGGACCAGGAGATCATTATATACTTCAACAACAATACTATATAATGATCAATTCTTATGGACATGGACCTCTTCAACAATGAAATGAACCAAATCAGTTCCAATAGAGCAGTAATGAATTGAACCAGCTATACCCAGTAAAAGAACTCTGGGAGATGATTATGAACCACTACATACAATCCCCAATCTCTCTATTTTTGTCGGCCTGCATTTTTGATTTTCTTCACAGGCTAATTGTACACTATTTCAAAGTCCGATTCTTTTTGTACAGCAAAATAACTGTTTGGACATGTATACTAATATTGTATTTAATTTATACTTTAACATATTTAACATGTATTGGTCTACCTGCCATCTGGGGGAGAGGTCGGGAGTAAGAAGGGAAAAAAATTGGAACAAAAAGTTTGGCAATTGTCAATGCTGTAAAATTACCTATGCATATAACTTGTAAATAAAAAGCTATATGTATAAAAAGAACAGAGTTCACAAAACTCAAAAAAGGAATATTTCTTTTTCTTGTAGCATTGATGTGTTAACCTAGGTAACTTGCTAAGATTACATTGTGCAATCAAAATATCATAGCTGCAATTTATGAGGAATTCTCCATGAAAAAACATTCCATCTGGTTATGAGTCTTTGTTATGTTCCAGAAGTAAAACTCAAATTAGCAATACTCCCATATTATATTATCCAATTGGAAATGATTTAGAAAAAAACTTGTTTTTCCTCCTGTTTTGTAATTGTTATAGAAAGGCAAATATTTTTTATAAGTCCTCTATTCTTTCTAACAAATAAGCTGACTTGGCTATCCTAAACACCATTAGGGCAAACAAAATTTATTCTAGGAAAAGAAGGAATTGCTTTAAAAATCACAAATTTATTTAAATAATTTTCAGCACAGGCTTTACATGAAGACAATGGAATTAATTTGTGCTGAATCATGTCAGGTAGTGAGTTTCACTGGAGACTTGATTGAATGAGTACCAAGTTGTCTTTTGAGTCTTAAGTTCATTAGGGTATTTGATCAGTTTTGGAAAAGGATTTTATACAAGTATAGCTTATTATCAAAATAAGTTTTGATAGCCAATATAATAGTGCTCTTTTCTACTAAAATGATGTTCATAGCTTATCTTTAAAGTAGCCTGTTTTAGCATCAGCTACAGTTTTATGGAAGTAAAAAACATAAGAGTCTGATTTTTAGTATGAACATTTAATAGATGTTAAAGCTAGATGATAACGTTTTTGGTTTTTTACAAATCAGTTTCATTTGAGAGTTTTCTATGTACTAATGAAGGATGTAAGAAAAGTATAAGACAGATTTCTTGACCTTGAAGAGATCACATGCTAGTAGGGAATATAATTTACATGGAACTGTTGCAGAACTAATAGTACTTACAAGTACAAATCATATTTCAATAATAAAGAAATCTAGAGATATGTGAAAGGTTATCACCTTCCTCATACCATCTCAAAAAGAAAAGAATAAAAACACTTAAATTTGCCTGCAGTTAGTTGGGACAGTGAATATTTCTAAACCTGGACTCAGGAAGACCAGAGTTCAAATCTAGCCTTAGACATTTATCAGTTGAATGACCCTAGACAACTCACTCAATCTCTATCTGCCTCAGTTTCATCAACTATAAAATGGAGATAATAATAGCATTTACTTTGTTTTGAGGACCAAATAGAATAATATATGTAAAAGCACATAATAGCACACACTTAATAAATGCTTATGCCTTCCTTTCCTCCTCTTAACTGCTTTTTCTGGATCTGCCATATTATAAGTATGGGAGATCCACTAGTATGGAATTTCCTTCCAGAGCTGCCAAGCAACTCATGTAATGTACATAAACACATAGGACTTTTCCAGTATGCCTGCAGGCCTGTATATAATAGAAGCAGTCTGCCCAAGCAAACTCATATAATTAGAGAAAGTAGAGAGCAGGTGATAGAAAGAGGAGGCATTAAACAAAATTCAGTGTCTATGCCTTAATTATCACTTTATTAAATGTGAAATTTCCCTTAAAATAGAGAAGCAACTTGCAAAGTTGCATATACAGTGAATAGAGCATTGGACTTGCTGTTAGAGGACTTGAATTCAAATCCTACCTCAGACATTTATGAGCTTGGCAAGTCATTTTTAACCTGTCTGCCGTAAAATAGGGATGCAAATAGTACTTAACTTCTAGAATTATTTTGAAGATTGAATGTGATAATTTTTCTCAATCATATTTTATTTTTTCAAATACATGTAAAATAGTTTTCAACATTCATTTTGAAAGATTTTGTGTTCCAATTTATTTTCTCTCCCCCCCTTTTTTTCTTCCCTTCTCCCGATGATAGTGACCAATCTGATATAGGTTATACCTGGGTTCAGAGAACAGGGGTTCCTTGGGAAGAAAGTTTGTACAACCTTTTCGTGCCTTATGTTCAGGGGAGGGGGGAAGGGAGGACAGGAGAGAGAAAAAGAGAGACAGAAAGATAGAGACACTGAGAGACAGAGACAGAGAGAGACAGAGAAAGAGACACACACAGAGAGAGACAGAGAGAGAGAAGAAGGAAGGGAGTACAATACTTTAAAAATTTATCATGTGGTGCAAAAAAACAATTAGGCCAAAAGAAAAAAATCATGAGAAAGAAAAACCAACCAAGAAAACAAAAAAAGGTGAAAATACTATGCTTCAAATAACATTCAGTTTTCATAGTTCTCTTTCTGGACGTGGATGGCATTTACCATTCCAAATCTATTGGAATTATCTTTGATTGTTGTACTGTTGAGAAGAGCTAAGTCCATCATAGTTTATCATCACATAATCTTGCTGTTACTGTGTACAATGTTCTCTTAATTCTGTTCACTTCATTCAGCATCATTACACATAAGTCTTTCCAGGCATTTCTGAAATCAGTCTGCTCATAATTTCTTATAGAACAATAATATTTTTAAAATATTTGGAATAACCTGGCACATAGTAGGTGCTTAATAAATGCTTCCCTCTTTCCCTATACTAGTTTACCTTATTCTATTGTGACTTCTCTACTCCAATAAAAATGTAGATTAAAGGACAAAAAAATATGTTCATGTCAAGATAGTCATGTTAGAAAAGGGAGTGGAGTCTTCCAGCAAGTATTCCCCCACCCTGAATTATTCTAAATGTAGGTTATTTCAGATGACTGTCTCTTATATGGTCAACTTCTAAAGTGAAGTGAATAATTTATATTTGAAAATTTAAATTATGTGTGAAAACAGATTAGCTAAATACTCTCCCAGCCTAGACTCTAGAGGGGAAATAGAGAAATTCTTGGCATTAGTTCCAACATAGATGGGAGTCGAGGTTAGCCTCTCTGAAATCCCTGGCAATCACTGAATATCTCCCAGAATTTGTGTTAATTTAGACACCAAGGGGAATTGTTGCAGTGGCTTCCCCTGAGTTCCAAGGCTCTCGGCTATTTAATCACAATCTTGCCAAGCCAATCAGATCAGTGTCTGATTCCTCTTCCCTTAGGAAAGTCTCTTCTAGGCCTAGGTAGAGAGAGAATTTAAACTCTGTCTTTTTTATAACTGGAACCTCTCCATTGGTGTCTGATTATATTTGATCCATTTAACATTATAATGAAAAAACTCTAATTAAAATTTGCTGAATCATTCACTCCTTTTTTCCTGTGAAATAAATAAAATCTCAAATTCTTTTGATATTTTCCCCCTACCACATATAGATTGTATAATTTCCTGCACTTTAGGTTGTTTTTCTCCAACTCTCAGTCATATATATATATATATATATATATATATATATTTTTTTTTTTTGTAGATCAAATATTTCAGGTTACTCCTTTGGGCCAGTTACATGTGGCAGTGGTATAAATCAGAAGGCATAGGTTTAGTAAACAACTATTCCCTCTAGACTTAATCACAGAGGTTCTTGGGTAATCATCAGTTCCATGCATTGTTACCAAGATTAATTCCCCAACCTAGAGCTCTGATGTTCTAAACTGAGAAGTGCAATTAATCTCTTCTAATTTAACTTTTAATTTTTATTTACAGTTCATAAGAGGCATACATTGTGTCTAGATGCAGTTTTGTGGAAGTATGAATGAATGTTGTCTTTGAATGGTCTTCCTATTTTAAAAACTAAAAAATATCTAGAATGAATTGAAGGAAGGTCGTTTAGAAATCATTTCAGTAATAAATGTTGATACCAAGACCTCAGTACTTAACTGTTTCAAATTTTGTAATGATATAGCACTGTTTGTATTTTATTATATTATTATAACAGAAATTTAACTCAAAAGACATTACAATGTTTAGAGGGAAAATTATTCCTTAAATATGGAAATAGAAAATATAAGATATTTGTAATATAAATATATGATGCTGGGGTCAAATAGAGGATGATGCTGGGGTCAAAAGCAGGAATTTCTTTCTATGATAAGAGCCCCTATCTCATTTCTGGACTGAAGTAAAGACAGACTGGGTTCAGTCCTATGTTTGCCCTCTAATGAGAGGTAATAGATATCTTGTTCTCATATTCTATAGTTCTCTACATCTTGGCTCTAGCCATCTGGAGAAAAAAAAATTAAGTTAGGTTCTGGGTCATACATGAGAGTTTCCTAATGTGAGAGTTAAAAAAAAATACTTAGTGCACAATATTGTGCATTCTTTGAGAAAGATATTTGTCTCTCATACCCCAAAATTGTGTTTTCTGTATCTTCCTTGCAGTAGATCTTCTAGAAAGTTGTTACATGTGATAATTATCTTTTACAAAATCACTAGAGTAATTATCAGAATGACTTTCAAAATGTAAAGAACATTAATTTAAGACCCAGGGTCTTCAGAACTCTAAAACTCACTAAGTGACCTCCAAGGTTGGAAATGTCTATTTTAAGATTACTGTTTAGTTTACAATGCGCAAGAAAGAACAAACATAAAATGTAAAAAGGAAGACAGAGGTCCATGTTTAACCTTGCCTTGTTGAGTCACTCTGCTTCTGTGTGAAGAGAAAGAAGGGCAACATTCTTCCTCCACTCTTCCAGAGATAGAACTGATTCTATATACTTTATAGTTGAGAAAAGAAAAGAACAACCAAGATTAGGCCACTGTATTTAAAGATCAGTTGAATCTTCTTGTTAGGTGACCAATGAAAGAATTTCTTCATCATTTAAAAACACCAAGCCCTTTACTGGTGAATTATCTGTATCCTTGGAGATGCTGAAAGTTTCCAGGGAAGTTCTGTCATAAGCTTCCTATGAACTGCCCTTATAGGTCTAACCCCACACATGTCCTAGCCTCTATTATTATTATGTGTAAGAATAGGGTTCCTAAAACCTGAGACTTCTTTCTTTGCAGGTATTTATTACTTTTCTCAGATTTAATGAAACTGCTTAAAGTAGTTAATGATGCAAATAATAGCCTGATCCCTCACCCAAATAATATTTTCTTTTATCAGACCAGGCAAGAGTCATCCATCTAGCAGGAAAACTATTGCAAAAGGAAGTGAGATCATATATATTTAAAGCTGGGGTTATTTTTTTCAAGGAAATAAAACCTTTATTAACAAATATGTTCCTGTAAAGCTGTTGCAGTATAGAAATAGGTATGTTTAGAAATTTTAGAAAATAAATGTGTGAAAAATTCATTCTTGTAAAACAATTTCAGAGTAAGACTTTAAAAGCCAGGATTTGAATGAAAGTCCTTTGTGGCTAAATCCATTGATTACTATAGTGCAAGGTGAACAAAAGATTCTAAAATTATTTCCACCATCTCTCATATTGCCTTGTAATTCCCTCCAACTACTCCCAAGTATGGTAGAAGAGAGATAGTTAATTAAATTTTTTTTGAGGCTGTTGGGGTGAAGTGACTTGCCCAGGGTCACATAGCTGGTAAGTGTCAAGTGTCTGAAGGTGGATTTGAATTCCTGACTAGAGGCAATCATTTTAGAACTAACAATCCCAAAGTAAGTACTTACTTACCTACTATCCTATAGGATTCTTGTAGGAGTCTCTCAGGGCAGAATAAAGAACTACTGAAGCTTGGAGATAGGATAGAGATCTGCATGGTATCTTATATTGGCTTTTGCATCTTAAAGATCTTACTAGGTCTCCGGTCTCCTGGTTTTGGCAATGTCAAGACATGAAAGAATTATATGGAACAGCAATGACAACAGTCTTGGTTACAATGTAGGTACTATTAATAATGATTAATAATATAATTGGGCAAATGGGTGGTATAATGGTTAGAATGCCAGCCCTAGAGTCAGAAAGACTCAATTTTCCTGCATTGAAATCTGGGCTCAGACACTTAGTAGCTGTGGCTCCCTGGACACTTAAGCTTTTTGCTTCAGTTTCCTCTTCTGTCAAATGAACTGAAGAAGAAAATGGCAAATGGGGTTACAAAAAGCTGGCAACAGCAACAAAATAATATCATTCATAATAGGTGCTATTGTTCTCTGAAGAATTTTGTCTCTGAACTTCTCTCTGAGGAACTCTGGAATTGATTGCATGACATGGGAGACACTAGCACAGCCAATATGGCATGTGCTCATCAAAGAAGGGACCATCTTCTTTGAGCAAAGCAGAGTTGAAGTAGCTCAAAAGAAACGTGAGATGTGCAAATTTAGTGAACCCAACCCAAAGTTCACATGGACTAGTATTTGTATTCAACCTGTGGTGAAGCATTCCAAACTCATATTGGTCTGATCAGCCACAGTTGGACACATAACTTGACTCTAACATAGTGATATCATTTTGGTCTTCAAAAACAAAGAACAACCAATCAACCAGATGCTGTTGTTATTTTATTTTACAAATGAGGAAACTGAGTCAGACAGAGATTAAGTGACTTGTCCAGGGTCACATAGCTAATAAGTGTATGATATTAGATTTAAATTCCAGTCTTCCTGACTCCATGCTCAGTGCTCTGATGTCTTAATATCTGACTTTTACATTTGTGTTTTCTTCTCAGAAGATTCTCTATTATCTCTCTGTTTCTCTATCTTTGCCTCTCTCTATCCCCTCTCTATTTCTCTGCATCTCTGTCTCTATCTGCGTCTGTCTTTAAAACTCTGTATCTGTCTTTTACAATTTTTTCTGTCTCTGTCTCTCTGTCTCTCTGTCTCTTTGTCTATCTGTTCTGATCTCTCTCTCCTCTCTCTCTGCCTTTCTCTCTCTCTCCTTTTCTCTTTGTCTCTCTCTCCTCTCAGTCTCTCTCTCCTTCTCTCTGTCTTTCTCTCTCTGTCTCTCTCTGTTTCTCTCTGTGTTTGTGTGTCTCTCTCTGTCTTTCTGTTTCTCTCTGTTTCTCTTTCTCTCTCTTTCTCTGTTTCTCTTTTTCTCTCTCTGTCTCTGTCTTTGTATCTCTGGATACCACAAATGACAAGAACCTTCCCTTTCACACATTGTCACGTTTAAAATATTGATGAGAATTTCATTTTATTAATGACATCATACTATAAATTTCAATGATAGTAAACATTGCAAATAATTTCAAGAGAAAGCATACTTAATAATAGAAGCAGGAATAAAGAATTAAAATTAAGCCGCCCTCACAATCATGTAAAGAATTATAGTAGCAAATTTCTATAAAAACCCTATGTTTTTGTTCTTTTGCCTTGAAATATCTAGTAATTAAAGCAAAGCAAAAATGCTGTATTTCCTCCCCAGCTAAATAGTTTTCACTATTGCCTACTCTCTTTTGCTTAGGTAGATGAAAATAAAAGTGAAGAGATCCAGGAAGACATTCAACATTTGCTTCTCTGTATTATCACTGACACACTGACTTGCTATTGTGGTTCCTTAACTGTGTATCAGAGCCTTCATGTTCACTCATAATAGAGACACTAGCTAGATGAGGGTATATGAAAAAGTGAAGAACAGATGATTCTGATTCAGTGTGTCTTGTCTATAAAGCTCTGCAAATATCAGGGAAATTGGAAGTTAGCAGCCCCTGCCACTCACCTAGCAACATGAGCAAGAAGCAACAAATTCAATCCACTAAATGTCTCCTTTTTCCCTAGTAAGTTAGGTATACCTAGGTCAAAAGACAGTGATAGGGAAGAGAGCAAATGATCCTGTGAAGAATATAGATTTCATGTGAAAAACTAGAGCTCTACTGTGAATGCCTTGTACATTTAGTTATGAAAAGGCTTGCTAGGTCACTGTTTGAACGTAACCTAATCTTCCAGTGTCTAAACAATACTGAGGACTGTCATTTCTCAGAGCTTTAAGCCATTTACTCTGGGAATTGAATGTTTACAGCAAATAGCAATGAGGCAAAAAAAAACTTCAGGTTGTTGGAATGAAATCACATAAGGATCCAAAGGGAATTAAACCATTTATGTTATTCATTATAGATATATTGGAGAAGGGGATGTATATTGGTACATATTGGATGCATATTGGTACAAACAAAGGTTTGGTATCTCTTTATAGCTCTCTAAAAGTATATATAATTAAAATATGTTTGCTGAATGGATTTCTTTTTTCTTTTACAAAGTAAGAAAAAAATTCTGTGTTCTAAGCTTTAGCTAAGGAATGTTTTCAAGTCATTCAAAACAAAGATTTATTTTAGGCTATAAGATGAAGTTAGGTGAAGATATTAATATTAAGATATACAACTCAACACAATACAAAACAACATAGCTCTGTAACATTTAAAAGATGGATTCATGTAAACAACAGGATCTTAGAAATGTCTCCCTTTGAAAGTTATGCAATGGTTTTCCTCTCTAAGATCCTTGGTTATTTTTGTCATTTGTCTTTTAGTACTCCAATGTTAGATATTGTGATTTTGAAATGTATTTTTAAGTGTTCTTGTCTTTGGCAAAACACTGCTAGAATTCCATCTGTGGCTCTCAAAATGCATTTATATTATACTAGAATGATAGATGAAAGGAGAAGGAAACCTCTGTAGTCCAAGAACAAAGTAGTCAGGTACTCCACAAAGATTATGTTTGCTAATTCAGAAAAAGAAAAGGAGGGAGGGGAGAAAAGCAACAAGAAAGTCATGCACATTATGGCTCCGAAAACAGAGACAGAAGCACAGCTGAATTCAGGTTGTGTCATTTATTCCAGAGGTGCATGTGCCCAGATTGCTTTCCCTGCCTCTTATATTCGATTATTCCATTTTCTCAGCTTCCTCATAAGTGGATTGTTGCTACCATCTTCTTTCTACCAAGGGAGACTGGAGGATGAACTGGCAGCTTTTATTCCCTAGAGAGTTGATCCTGTTGTTTGGGGAAATCAGCATGGCTGTATCTGTTGAATCTGAGATCCTTACGGTATGCTCAGCTTCCCAGTGATGCTAACAGAATTCCACAATTGTTTAGTTTAAACTTGTGAGTGATAACACATGTTTAATCCTCCAGTAAGATCACCCCAATGAAACATGGATATGATTCTCCTTATTTCAGGGAGTTATGTTTGTTTCATCATGTCTCCTTTGGAAGGCATGATCTGTGGCTGCTTTGTTCAGAGACAGAATGTGTTTCAATGTTGTTGTATCTCTTTCCATTATTCCTATTGTCACTATTTTGGATCTTCTTGTTCTACTCATTTCACTCTTCATCAGTTCAAATAAATTTTCCCATGCTTCCCAGAATCTCTTTCATCATTTCTTATGATTCAATAATTTTCTACTACATCCAAATACTATATCCTATAGACCTTTCCAAAGGCTTCTTTTGCAGTGCCTAATTCCAACATATTCATTGTGATTACATATTGCTAAATTTGATTGTAATTATATATTGCTAAATTTCTATTTCTTTTAATTGGAATTGGAAGAGAACCAGGGAATACTTTTAACTAAGACAAATTCCATTGAAGGGAGTTAGGTATGCAGAGATCTTGGATGACCAAAGACTGTTTTGTGCTGCTACTACCATTTATTTATATGATTTGAGTCCTCAATACAAGAAACCTGTTCTTGTTAGGTACATTTGCTTTGTCCTGGCAGTGAAGAAAGATGGTATTGTCATGCTGGTGATGGGACCCTAAAAGATGGTTTAGGTTGTCTGCTTTTTCTCTGAAAGAAGGCATCATGCAGAGGAGAGAGGGACACACTCTCCAGGGCAAATGTCCTTGTTTTGTTGTCTACTTATTTATGGTATACATATAACATACCTCTCCCAACACACACACACACTTTTGTACCTTGGAAGGAGAAAGAACCATCACTTATCAATATGTTGGCACCCTGGACAAAACACAGGTGGTCTTTGCTAATTTGTAGTACTTTGTACTTTGAAGTACTTACTTCAGGAAGTTGTGCCTTTGTCCCAGTAATGCTGCTGTAACACAAGGGATCATTTGTGTTCCTCCTTGAAAGTAATTTTAAAAACAGCTTAAGAAGCACATAAGGAAATTGCTTTCATCACTTTCTAGCCAAGCTATGTCTGTATTTTTGTGACCACATAAAATCAGCTGTTGTGATTGGACTTGGGGCCAACTTGAGCATGAAGCTGTTTTATAACCAGAATGAATTAAATAGGCTAGTATATTTATCACTGAGAGTATTTACCCATTTCTGATTTTTTTTCTTTTTACAGATTTTTCCAACTCAGAAATTCACAAAGAGGTTACTGAATTACTTTTTCTTTCTTTATTTCATTTTTTAAAATTATTATTATTATAGCTTTTTATTGACAAAACATATGCATGGGTTACTTTTCAACACTGACTCTTGCAAAAACTTCTGTTCCAACTTTTCCCCTCCTTCCCTCCACCCCTTCCCCTAGATGGCAGGCGGTCCCATACATGTTAAACATGTTAAAGTATATGTTAAATACAATATATGTATACATATTTATATTCTATTGTTGCACAAGAAAAATTGGATTTAGAAAGAAGCTAAAAATAGCCTAGGAAGGAAAACAAAAATGCAAACAAACAAAAACAGAGTACAAATGTTATGTTGTGGTCCACACTCATTTCCCAGTATTCTTTTGCTGGGTGTAGCTGGTTCTGTTCATCACTGATCAATTGGAACTGATCTGGATCCTTCATTGCCAAAGATAGCCACTTCTATCAGAACTGATCCTGATATAGTATTGTTGTTGATAATGTATATGTGTATAATGTGCATAATGATCTCCTGATTTTGCTCATTTCACTTAGCATCAGTTCATGTCTCTCCAAGCCTCTCTATATTCATCCTGCTGGTCATTTCTTAGAGAACAATAATATTCCATAACATTCATATACCACAATTTACCCAACCATTCTCCAATTGATGGGCATCCATTCAATTTCCAGTTTCTAGCCACTACAAAAAGGGCTGCCACAAACATTTTGGCACATACAGCTCCCTTTCCCTTCTTTAATATGTCTTTTACAATCTCTGGGCAGTTGTCTTTGATGATTTCCTGAAAAATAGTGTCTAGACTCTTTTTTTATCATGATTTTCAGGAAGTCCAATAATCCTCTGATTATCTCTCCTAATCTATTTTTCATTTCTGTTGTTTTCCCAAGTAAGTATTGAACTTTTTTCTATTTTTTCATTTTTCTTGGTTTTGCTTGACTGATTCTTGGTATCTCCTGGAGTCATTCATTTTCATTTGTTCAATTCTGATTTTTAATGAATTATTTTCTTCATTTACTTTTCTAATTTCTTTTTGTAATTGTCCAATTGAGTTTTTAAATGAGTTGTTTTGTGCTACTAGTATTTTGAAGATACAAGTCTGGAGAAAATAATTTTTTAACTCATGGAGGAGGAATAAGAAAGCATGACCTTTGATACCTTGGAGAACCTGAATGTTACACTTGAGAGTGGGAGAGGTGGGAACTGATACAATAAGGTATATATAATCCCTCAAAGAAATGGAGTATAGACAACAGAGAATATTATGTCTTATTTTTTTTAAAGGATTGTGTTTCTGAATGTAATAACGAGTAAGGGAAAACAAAAGTTTGATTTTTCTATTGTGCTTGCTCAACTCATATCTTGTAACTCGAATATTCTACTTGGCTATTATATATATATGTATACACATAAAATAGTACTTTTGGTAAGTGTACATTTGGCACTTGAATAATGTGGCCAACCCAATGGAGTTAAGCTCTCTGCCTGTAGAGACCTGGAACTCTAGAGAAGTATACTTGAAACAAGGTGTTAACTCAGTGGAATTAATGATACAATGCTTCTCTAGTTCACATATATACTTAGCACTTAGTATTATGATGTAATGATTTTCTAAGTTCACACATAATCAGTATGCTGTAATGACATAATATTACAATAAGATATATAAGGGCCAAGAAGCAGTGGAACATAGACATTCTATCTTTGACCAGCCTTCTGGTGGCTCTCATGCCTCTTGCACAAAGATCAAGACTGGGCCAGAATAATAATCTAGACTCTATTCTTGACCATTGTCATGGTGTGTATCCTGCTGAGAGCACAGCCCGCTTGAAGGATCTCCAGAAATCTACTCTCAACATTACATCTACAATAAGGTTTGAATGCTTCGCAATTTAGTTTGAGAAGGGACTTCATTGTCTGGTATCTTATCCTGCCAGATGATCTTCAAAATTTTCTAATGGAAGAGACAACATATAAACAACTTTAAATATATATGTTATATACAGGAAAAATTAAAGATGAACAACAGAGGAAAAAAAAACTAGAATTGAAGGAGATTGGAAAAGGATTCCTGTAAAAAGGGGACTATAGGTGGGACTTGAAAGAATCCAAGGAAGCCAGGAAATAAAAGATAGAGAAAGAAATTACAAGCATGGGGGACAGTCAATGAAAATATCCATGATAATTCTACGTTTGTGCAAGTAATTCCAAGGGTTGGAAAATTTTTAGGTTTTCCTGTTGATTTTTAATATTTAGCAGGAGAAACCCCTGTATTTAGGAATGTAAATACAGCTCTGGGGTCGCTGGGGCACTATCTTTAAAATTTCCTTTAACTTTATGCCAGCAATGTGATATCTGTGTTTTTATATACACATGTAAATACACATATGATGCACATACATGTATATATGAAAGATTTGATAACTTTGAGTAGTCCCTTGATCACTTTCTGACTCTAGACCCATTTTAAATGTACCCCTCCAGGTGACAAAATATAATTTCATGAGGAATCAAGAAGAATGGCCCTGCTGTATCATAACATAATGGTAGTGATAGCTTTTTCCTTCAATATAAAGCACAAATATAAGTAGGCAGGCTTGTAGCAGGTCTTGTGACTAACTGCCTCTCTTGCATTTCCCTTTTGTTAGCTCCAACTTTGTAAGTATTGAAACAACTAAAGAGGTTGAGGTGACAGCAGCTTATATTTCAACTTCTCTCAATATCTGAACAGCAGACTGCTTAAGCAGTAGAATCAATGACTGGCACTAAGGTAAGAATCAGAATTGGAGAGAGTTCACTGAAAGATCAAGGTTGGTCAACAGAGTTGAATGTAATATGATTAATTAGCAGTTTTCCAAAAAGTGCATTATGTCCTTTAAAAAGATTGAATATTAGCCCCTTTAGTCAGATGTTTAGTTAAGCTAATGAAATTGCATTCTAATCATTCAGTCATATTGTGATTTTAATATGCTTATCATTGCTTTCTGTGTGGTAATAAATTATCTTCCCTATATATTATTCCTTTCTCAGTTCAAATCCAGCCCTAGACATACTTAAAAGCTACGCGAATCTCGGCAAGTCACTCAACCCCATTTGCCCCAGGTCTTCATCTGCAAAAAGAGTTAGAGAAGGAAATGCCAAATTACTTTAGTATCTTTGCCAAGAAAACTCCAAATGTGGTCAAAAAGACTCAGACATGTTTGAAATAACTAAATAAAAATATATAATATTTTTATTAATGTTCCTTAGGATGTCAAAATTGGGTGATGAGTCACATTACTACAGAACTGATTCTATTTCAGTGTAACTAAATGGCAGTTATAAAACAGTGAATGATACAGATCAATTGCCTGTGATTCCCAAATGACCAATCAGAATTAGTCTGTAAGTTCTTTCTCTATCACTCTTTGTCTGTCTCTGTCTCTTCATAGATACATTCACACAAATTAAAATGTATCTAGTGCTTTATGATTTATGAAGCACTTTAAAATTTATATTTACAATCTTGTGAAGCATGTGTTATTAATAACATTCTTCTATACATGAAAAAGAACAGCTAGGTGTCATGGTGGTATTCATTACTGAGCACTGGACCTGAAGTCAGTAAGACTTATCTTCCCAGATTCTTATCGGGTCACAGGCATTTACAAGATGTGTGATCCTGAGCAAGTTACTTAACCCAGTTTGCCTCAGTTTGCTCATCTGTAAAATGAGCTAGAGAAAAAAAAATAAAAAAGCATTCCAGCATTCCTGCCAAGAAAATCCCAAATAGAATTATGAAGTCAAAAATGTGACTGAAATGGCTGAATAGCAATAATAGATGAGGAAATTGAGCCTGAAATTAGTAAAAATGAATGACTTAGGGCCATGTACTAGTCAAGTGTCAAAAGCATTTTTTGAACTGGAATAGTCCTGGCTTTAGGGCAAACACTTTTGCTTTTAAGGCACCACTATTCAATCTAATGGTCTAATCTATATATAGGTATACATATAAATAGTTACTTATGTGTATCTATATACATACATCAAAAATACACACATATTACTTTTATTTATAATATTGTAAAAATAGAAGCAAATGTTATTCTATAGCAAATGCATCCATGCTCCTATGTTGTCCTAACAGCCTTGTACCAGATATTTATATTTACCAGATATAGATATTTCTATTCATCCCACTTTAATTTCCTTTAGGTCAGGAATTTCACTAGTACTTTCATGACTTGAATTATATTGCTAATGTAGTGAAAGACAAAAAAAAAAAAAAACATTTCAGTCAGTCTGAATGGTTCATTCATCTAACATCTGAAACCTTATTTAAATTAGTGACACTTCAAAGATATCTGATTTCAATAGTTTTAAAGGCTGCACTTGACTCAACACTCAGAAATTCAAAACCCAATCTAAAGCATTTTTTAGTGGGTTAGTAGAATTCCCCTCATCTGTTTCACTTAGGTCACTGACAAGCATTAGGGGAGACAAAAATAACTTTCAGCCATAGATTTAGCTCTAACTTGGCTTGTGGTTCATAGTAAAGAGTCATATTTTTGTTATTATTTGTTATTATTAAATTAAACCTTACAATGAATATCCAAACATATATACGTGTGTATATATACATTAGCAATACATTTATTTTTATTTTTTATTATAGCTTTTTATTGACAGAACATATGCATGGGTAATTTTTCCACATTGTCCCTTGCAATTACTTCTGTTCCAACTTTTCCCTTCCCTCTCCCCACCCCCTCCCAAAGATGGCAGGCAGTCTCATACATGTTAAACATGTTAAAGTATATCTTAAATACAATATATATGTACACATCCATACAGTTCTTTTGTTGCACAAGAAAAATCAGATTCAGAAAGGTAAAAATAACCTAGGAAGAAAAACAAAAATGCAAGTAGTCCACATTCATTTCCCAGTGTTCTTTCTCTGGGTGTTGCTGGTTCTGTCCATCATTGATCAATTGGAACTGAATTGGATTTTTTTATTGTCAAAGATATCCATTTTCATCAGAATATATCCTCATGCAGTATTGTTGTGGAAGTGTATAATGATTTCCTGGTTCTGCTCATTAACTTAGTATCAATTCATGTAAGTTGCTCCAAGTCTCTCTATATTCAGTTTGCTGGTCATTTCTTACAGAACAATAATATTCTATAACATTCATATACCACAATTTACCCAACCATTCTCCAGTTGATGGGCATCCATTCAATTTCCAGTTTCTAGTCACTACAAAAAGGGTTGCCACAAACATTTTGGCACATACAGCTCCCTTTCCCTTCTTTAATATGTCTTTGGGATGTGAGCACGGTAGTAACACTTCTGGATCAAAGGGTATACACAGTTTGATAGTTTTTTGAGCATAGTTCCAAATTGTTCTCCAGAATGGTTGGATCCATTCACAACTCCACCAACAATGCATTAATGTCCCAGTTTTCCCACATCCCCTCCAGCATTCGTCATTATTTTTCCTGTCATTTTAGCCAATCTGACAGGTGTGTAGTAGTATTTCACAGTTGTCTTAATTTGCATTTCTCTGATTAATAATGACTTGGAGCAGCTTTTCATATGGCTAGAAATACTTTCAATTTCATCATCTGAAAATTGTCTGTTCATATTCTTTGACCATTTAAAAATTGGAGAATGGCTTGATTTCTTATAAATGAGAGTCAATTCTCTATTTCTTTTGAGTCCTTTGGACTTTTGGAAATGAGGCCTTTATCAGAACCTTTAACTGTAAAAATGTTTTCCCAGTTTATTGCTTTCCTTCTAATCTTGTCTGCTTTAGTTTTGTTTGTACAAAAGCTTTTTAACTTGATATAATCACAATTTTCTATTTTGTGATCAATAATGATCTCTGGTTCTTCTTTGGTCACAAATTTCTTCCTCCTCCACACGTCTGAGAGGCAAACTATTCTATGTTCTAATTTATTTATAATCTCATTCTTTATGCCTAAATCATGAACCCATTTTGATCTTATTTTGGTGTATGGTGTTGTGTAGGTCCATGCCTAGTTTCTGCCATACTAATTTCCAGTTTTCCCAGTAGTTTTTGTCAAATAGTGAATTCTTATCCCCAAAGCTGGAATCTTTAGGTTTGTCAAACACTACACTGTTACAGTTATTGACTATTTTGTCCTTTGAACCTAACCTATTCCACTGATCAACTAGTCTATTTCTTAGCCAATACCAAATGGTTTTGGTAATGGCTATTTTGTAATATAGTTTTAGATCAGGTATAGCTAGGCCACCATTTGATTTTTTTTTCATTAGTTTCCTTGAAATTCTTGGCCTTTTGTTCTTCTATGTGAATTTTGTGATTTTTTCTAGGTCATTAAAATAGTTTCTTGGGAATCTGATTGATTTAGCAGTAAATAAATAGATTAGTTTAGGTAGTATTGTCATCTTTATTATATTTGCTCAGCCTATCCAAAAGCACTTAATATTTTTCCAATTGTTTAGATCTGACTTTATTTGTGTGGAAAGAGTTTTGTAATTTTGCTAATATAATTCCTGAATTTCCTTTGGTAGATAAATTCCCAAATATTTTATGCTCTCTGCAGTTATTTTAAATGGAATTTCTCTTTGTATCTCTTGTTGGATTTTGCTGGTGATGTATAAAAATGCTGAGGATTTATGTGGATTTATTTTGTATCCTGCAACTTTGCTAAAGTTGTGAATTATTTCTAATAGCTTTTTAGTAGAATATCTGGGGTTCTCTAAGTATACCATCAAATCTTAGCAATACATTTAAAATATAATAAAATAAAAACAAAAAAAGGTTGTGATTGATTTGCCTGTTTTTACTATTCATCATCTGTCTTTTAGTGAAAACCTATGTGCAACTCATTAATAATTGGAAATAATTGGGACGAAGATTAAATAAGCCATCTTTGCATAAACAAAAAAGAATTGCCATCCTTGTTTTTGTAGTTGCTTCTTATATTTTGAGAAAAAACATGACATAGTAAATAGAGTGCTGGGCTTCAATTTTGGAAAGTCTGGAGTGACTGTAGCAAATCCGATGACCTCTCTGAGTCTTGGGCAGCTTTCTTAGGTTGGGTGTCTGTAATTTCAAGATCATAGATTTTTAAAAATTTAGACACAGTCCTGAGGAAAAGGCTACTCTCTATCATCCATTTATTTATTCATCCATCTATCCATTTATCTATCTTTCCATTCATCTGGCCTTCTGTCTATCCATTCAACTATCATCTGTCATCTGTCCATCCAATTTTCTACTTATCTATCTATCATCTATCTCTCCTTTATCTATAAGACAGAACAACTTATGGACAAAAAGTCATAACTGAAGTTGTAAAGATTTGGATTTAAGTCCTAGTTCTGTCATATACTGGCTGTGAAACCCTGGTAGTAACATCTTGGAGCCACCAAAAGATTCTGGAAATATAAATAGTTGGATAATCTATATTTGTAGAAGTTTCTTTACCAGGAATTCCCTCCACCAAAGAAATCACAAGTCTGGTCAAATATACACATGCATGCAAATATCCTTGTAGATGCGTGATTCTTTCCTCAATATATTGTAGATATATTTTATAGAACTTAATTTCTAAAATTTTCATTTTATCTTTAGATCTTTAGATGTTATTTATCAAGATGTTATTTTTGAATGAATTGTGAGCTTGAAATATGCCCACTGTCTGGTTACCATATTAACTGACAGTACATGTTAAGGCTTAGTAAGGAAGCTAACTTAGAATTGGCCAAAAATAAATTTTTCTTCATGATAAGATACAATTATTTTTCCATTCACTACATTGATGCATTTCACTGTAAATTTACAAAACCCATTTACCTTCCTATCTTCTTTCTAATATTCTTAGTCATCAAATAAATACTCTGAATATTACTATTTTCAGTTTGTCCTATTTTATGGAAGTAGATTATTTGCAAATATAATCATCCCAAATAGGGTACTTTAAAAAAGTTATCTCAAAAGGCACAAGGAACAGTTTGCTGATGACAACAAAATTTGAATCATGCCTTTACTTTCCTAATCAGTTTTTTCCCTTGTGTAAGTGTGTGAAGAGCATCAGATTTTCCACTCTCCTTTGCATCATGCCATCTGCTCTAACATTACAAATACTAAGGAAAAGATACAATAATCAATTGACCTATGATTCCCCTCATCATCTCTATAATTCCCTAGAACAAAGCTCCCTTCCTTGACTCTCAACCCTAGAAATGTTAGTTCCCCTAATTAGAATGAAAGTTCATTGATGAAAAGAATTGTCTTGGTTTTTATATTTGTATATCACCTACCTACATATTAGGTACTGACATGTACATGTTTTTTCTTTCTTTTTTCTTCTCCTCCTTTCTTAAATTCAAATGAGGGTATCTTTCCCTATATTTTTTTGTTTTGTTTTGCCTTCTGGGAGGCAAAGCAGAATGTAAAGATTCAATGACTTAGTAGTTAAGTCCTAGGGAGTTGCCTGAGGCATATAGAGGTTCAGCACCTTGACAAAATTCACAAAGTTAGCAAATTTGGGGACAGATTTGAGCCATACTTAATGCCAACTCTGTATACATTTACAATATATTGTTGAGTCATTCAATTGGGATGATGACCCCATGAATGAGAACCTTAGGTTTTCTTGGCAAAGATACCAGAATGATTTGCTGCTTTCTTTTCTAGTGTTCCTCATTTGTCCATTTGAAGCACTGAGAAAAATGACTTGCCAATGGTGACATAGCTAGTTAGTGTCTGAGGCAGGATTTGAACTCAAATTTTCCTAAATCCAGGTCTAATGATCTATCAACTGCATTACTTAGTTACCCTTTTATAATACATAGAAATAATCAAGTACATTTTTGGCAGAGGATGGACATCATAATCAGGAAGATGACTTCCTGAATGCAAAGATTACTCATTGTGTTTTACTATGAATATAGATATTTTATACAAAGTCACATATTGAATATTGTTCTAAATAATAGGATACGATAGGATGGGATATATTAACATATTATATAATTGTAATGTTACCTTATATTATTTTACAATAGGTAACATGCTAAATTGGGTAATAATACAAACATAATTCATATATTGTGTATACATGTATGCCTACATGTGATGGTTTTCTGGAGGCAGCCTTAGTCTCAGTTGAAATAAATAATTACTCCATTATCACAGCCAGCTGGTAAAAATGCAAACGTTTATTTCTCCTTCCAAATTAGCCCGGTTAGTTGAGGCCTATCTCTCTGCCTGGCTTCAAGAGATCTTGCAGCTTTGTCCTTGGCTTCTGCCTCTGCTTTCTTCAGCCTCCAGCCAGCACCAAGTTGGAAGATGCAATGGATCTCTCTGTACCTCCAGTCCGTTTCCAGCCTCCAAGAGCTCCCTTTATTTATGTGATCTCTCAAAGGTTAACTCCACCTTCTGGAGGGAGAGGGATTCTGGGTTATCTCCCAGAGTGCTCTCTGGTCCTAAGAACTTCAAGGGAGTTGTGAATTCGGACTAAGCCCTACACGTGTATACTCCATTGAGCACTTAGATACTTATGAGCTCTCTAAAGGTGTGAACACAAGCATTGTTCAGTCAGTTCCACTTAGTACTTTGTTTCAAGTTCTGGCCCAAAATGTCTTTTTAAAATCAAATCAACTCCAATGTCTTAACACTTTGTAAAGATTCCAACACCTACATATGTGTATATAACATATATAATACACACACACACACACACACATATATATATATATATATATATATCATATTTGTAAATACCCAGAAAGGGTATATGGAATGATAAGGAAGATTAGCACCTCTAGTGAGAGGGTTTGCAAAGTCCTTTTCAAGGTTGCTCATCTACCCTTGGTGCCCAACTTGTGACCCAGCTCTCATCTGTGTCTCCAAGATCCTGTAGAATATGTTGTGGCTGCATTCCAATAAAATGGATTATGTCTACTTTACACATGTGAAGACTTCCAGCAGTATGAAGGTGGCTGAAGAGGTGCTATGGAATATTTAGAATTTGGTCACATATTGAGACACCAATGTCATCCAGTGCATCCTGAGTTATTACCAGTTTTCCTGACTTGTTTTTTCACTAGACCTCAATGATTCTAGAAGAAAGAGTGAAGCTAATGGTTTTGTGTAACTCTGTGTCACTTAAAAACAATTAATGAACAAATCAAGACATCACCCTGTGATGTCATTGGTCCTCTTTGAAAATGAAGGACAAACAGCCTTATACATATACATATCACATACAAACATACATATAATACTCACAAGCCTACACACAAATCTGATGGATAAAACATAGTTTTAAAGGAGCAAAATTTATGTGGGAAAACATTTCATTTTTCTTAAGGGAAATAATAGTAAAGATATAAATAAGAAGTAGCCTGAATACAGAGACCTTTTCTTAAAAGATCTGATTATCAAAATACATGCAAATATTGACAAATTACACATTTAAAGAAATATCACACTGGGGAGGGGAAGCTGAGATTTCCTCATATTGTTTTATGTTATAATGTTATATTTTAAAAGTTTGTAGGGAGAATTCTTAAAAGGTCACTCTCTCTATATAAAGCCTACATTTAAAAATCTACTCTTTGGAGTCCTATAAAAATAGCATACATGTATAAATCCTGTTGTGATGTTTAATCATACTTAGTCATTCAAAAATGGGTTTAAAGTTTGTTTTCTTATTTTAACTATATTTTGGTAGCTGTGCTACATTTTTAATTATTTAGTTGAAAAGAAGCTGCTGAATACTTTCTATCCTCTCTCTGCAGTACTTTAACTTCTGACCACTACTAATTTAAGGTCATTCTCCTATAAAAACAAAGTCCTCATCTCTAAGTTTCTGACACTTCTGTTTTCTTGTTGAGCTCAGCTTTGCATATATTTAAATATAAAATTAAGCCTCTTAAAACTTTCCTTATTAATCCTCAGAGAAATTCTAACAGTAGCATTTCAACTGCAAAGTCACTGAAGCTTATTGAAAGAAGTTCACATACCTCCCCGTTTTTTATAAAGCAGACTTAGAAAAAGCTTAGAAGATAGTGGAAATTATAAAATAGTTCAAAGCGAGAATTATAAAAGAAGATTCACTGATTTAGAAATGCAAAGGAATTTAGAGGCTATAAAGTCCATACTTATCATTTTATCAATGAATAATTGAAGGCACAGAAAGATGCAAGGGATTGCCCAGGGTTATCTTATTTGACATTTACAACAACTCTGGGATATAGTTGTTATGATTATCTTCACTTTAAAACCAGGGATTGAGAGTTTAGTTACTTACCCAGGTCACACAGGAAATGCATATCCAAGCTAGAGTTTAAACCCTAGACTTCTTGAGGAAGGCCCAGTACCCTATTGTCGATTGTACCATACTACCTCTAAAGAATTAGGTTGTTTTAGCTTGAAATAAATTTAAAGACAGCTGTTCTATAATAAACAAGAAAATTTATTACTGTTAGTAGGAATAACAAATTAAATTTATATTACTTTTTAAGATTTACAAATAAATATCCTCACAAACCCTAATAGAATAGGTAGAGTACATATTATGATCCCTTTTTGTAGCTGAGGAAAATAACATTCAGAGAGTTAGAGTGACTTGTCAGATAACAAATGAGTGTCAAATACTGTGCTAAAATACAGGGATGAAATGTAAAAGTAAAGATTTCATAGCCAAGTGTAGCCAGTATTGAACATAAATGAATATCTTACATTATTTATAAAGATAAAGTAAAAGTGGATACATGACCCAGATATAAAGAGAGATATTATTAGAAAATTTGAAGCACATGGAACATATTAATTATCATACTTAAAGATAGGAGAACAATTTATGAAGAAATAAGAGATGGAGAGCAAAGTGAGGTGTAAAAAAGGATAATTTTAATTACATTAAATGGAAAAGTTTTAGTAAAAACAAAACAAATGTAACAAAAATCAGAAGAAAAGCAGAAAATTTGGGGAAAATTTGATGTCTGCTTTTTCAAATATATGAAGGACTTTGTAAAATGTATAGAATATGAGCCATTTACCAATTAACAAATAGTCAAAGGATATGAACAGACAGTGTTCAAATGAAGGAATAATAGTGAAAAAATGCTCTTAATCATCATTGATTAGAGAAATGCAAATTCAGCCAACCTTGAGACACCATTATATACCTATGAGATTGGCTAAATTTATTGGAGGGAAAAGTGACAAATGTTGGAGAGAATGTGGAAAAATTGGAACACATTCTTTGTTAGTGGAAATATTGGAATTCCTACTATTTTGGAGAGCAATCTAGAATTATACCCACAGAATTCTTAAACTACCTATACCCTTTGAACCAACAATACTATCACTATTTCTATTTCCTAAGAGGAATAGGAAAGAAGGAAGGGAACCTATATTTTCTAAAGTATTTATTACAACTATCTTTGTGTTGGCAAAGAACTCAAAATTGCAGAGATGCCTGAAAATTGGGGAATGACTGAATAAGTTGAACTATCTGATTATGTCAGGATATTACTGTGCTGTAAGAAATAATGATTCCAATGATCTTAGAAAAACACAAAATAGACTTGGATAATGAAGCATGAAATGAGCAGAACCAAGAAAACATTCTATATAATAATAAAAATATTGTTTTAAGGAAAAATTTGAAGTAATAAATAATTTAGACTATTATAAATACTATACTATATATATATATCAATCATACTGAACCATGCTAAATTAGATAATTATTTTCTCTATCAACTCTAATGACTTAACAGTTTGTAAAGATTCCAACATAGATGTGTTTGCTTGCTTGTTTGTTTGTTAAGCAAAACCACATCTACCCTTTACCCATTACAACTCAATGCTCCTCAATTCCACTTGCACCTGCTACTGGAAGCTCACAATCTTTCAGTTAATCAATTATTAAACAGGTATTAAATGCTATATTATATATTATATGTTAAGCATGAAACTAAGCACTGTGGATCTATTAAAAATACAGTTTCTGCTATCAAGGAGCTTATGATCTAATGGAAGCAGGTGGGAGGAGACAAAACACAAGGAAGCTGAAAAGATGAGAGGGAAGGGTGCCTGGCATAAGGGAATGATTTTCTTATTTTTCAGTTGTATTTAACTTTTAGTTACTTATTGGAGTTTTAAATTTTGGAATACCCTAATAGTGGCAGCTGTATAGGTTCCATTTGGAAAAAAAAAATTTCCATGCCTCACCTCCAACATACTATCAGTGTATGATTAAAAATGCTTAGGGACCACTGCCTGTCTGTTTTCTACATATAACTACCTTATATATTTAGATAAAATTATACATATGCATTTAGAAGTTCATGATGAGCCATTCATACTATTCACAGAGGAGATAAGAACTGGTAGTTAATATAAACTGAAGCAGTAAAGATTTAGGTGACCTATAACTATAAAGATAGTATCCCATATGAACAATTTTCTTTTTTTCTGTTTCTTTTTTTTTTATTATTATAACTTTTTATTTACAAGATATATGCATAGGTAATTTTTCAGCATTGACAGCTGCAAATCCTTTTGTTCCAACTTTTTCCCTCCTTCCCCCAAATGGCAGGTTGACCAATATATGTTAAATATGTTAAATCATAAGTTAAATACAATATATGTATACCTATCCAAACAGTTATTTTGCTGTTCAAAAAAGTCAACTTTGAAATAGTGTACAATTAGCCTGTGAAGGAAATAAAAAATGCAGATAGACAAAAATAGAGGGATTGGGAATTCTATGTAGTGGTTCATAATCATCATCCAGAGTTCTTACCCTGTAGCTGGTTCAGTTCATTACTGCTCTATTGGAACTTATTTGGTTCATCTAATTATTGAAGAGGGCCACGTCAATTAGAATTGATCATCATATAGTACTGTTGTTGAAGTATATAATGATCTCCTGGTCCTGCTCATTTAACTCAGCATCAGTTCATGTAAGTCTCTCCAGGCCTTTCTGAAATCATCCTGCTGGTCATTTCTTATAGAAAGATAATATTTCATAATATTCATATGCCACAATTTATTCAACCATTCTCCAATTGATGGGCATCCACTCAGTTTTCAGTTTCTGGTCACTACAAAGAGGGCTGCCACAAACATTCTTGTACATACAGGTCTCTTTCCTTCCTTTAAAATCTTTTTGGGATATAAACCTAGTAGTAACACTGCTGGGTAAAAGGATATGCACAGTTTGATAGCTTTTTGAGCATAATTCCAAATTGCTCTCCAGAATGGCTGGATATATTCACAATTCCAGCAACAATGTATCAGTGTCCCAGTTTTCCCACATCTCCTCCAACATTGTGCATTATCTTTCCCTGTCATTCGAGCCAATCTGACAGGTGTGTAGTAGTATCTCAGAGTTGTCTTAATTTGCATTTCTCTGATTAATAATGACTTGGAGCAGCTTTTCATATGGCTCGAAATAGTTTCAATTTCTTCATCTGAAAACTGTCTGTTCATATCCTTTTACTATTTATCAATTGGAGAATGGCTTGATTTCTTATAAATTAAGAGTTAATTAATTTTGAAAATGAGGCCTTGATCGGAACCTTTGGCTCTAAAAATGTTTTCCTAGTTTATTGTTTCCCTTCTAATCTTGTCTGCATCAGTTATGTTTGTACAAAAGCTTTTCAATTTGATATAATCACAATTTTCTATTTTGTGATAAATAATGATTTCTAGTTCTTCTTTGGTCACAAATTCCTTCCTCCTCCACAGGTCTGAGAGGTAAACTATCCTATGTTCTTCTAATTTATTTATAATCTCATTCTTTATGTCGAAATCATGGATCCATTTTGACCTTATGTGAAGACTGTGTATTTTTAAATCAGCAGGAGTCAGGAGTTCAGGTTAGGGTAAAATCGTCAGTCTTTATTCTCAGTGAGGAAGGATCGGAGGTGGAAGAGAATCGGCGATAGCAATGTGTGCAGCTGAGTCAAGAAGCTAGCTAGAACCGCAGCCACACGACCAGCAGCTAGGAGAAAAAAATCCAGGCCCAATCTCTCCCAGATTCTCTTCCTGTTCCTCTGTCTGCCTCCACCCACCAAAATCGTCATTTCCTGTACAACACATCAGGACTTGCACAGAGAGTGGGCAGGGACCATTCTTTATCCAATCATGTATATTAATAGAGTATAGTCCAATTACTATTTAGCCTCATATACTTGGGACCTCAGTGCATCAACTCAAACCTCAGCCCATTACAACCTTATCTTGGTGTAAAGTGGTAAGTGTGGGTCAATGCCTAGTTTCTGCCATACTAATTTCCAATTTTCCCAACAATTTTTGTCAAACAGTAAGTTCTTATCCTAAAAGCTGGGGTCTCTGGGTTTATCAAACACGAGATTATTAAAATTATTGGCTGTTTTGTCCTTTGAACCTAACCTATTCCACTGATCAACTAATCTATTTCTTAGCCAATACCAAATGGTTTTGGTGACTGCTGCTTTATAATATAGTTTTAGATAAGGTACAGCTAGGCCACCTTCATTTGATTTTTTTTTTTCATTAATTCCCTTGAAATTCTTGATCTTTTGTTTTTCCATATGAACTTTGTTGTTATTTTTTCTAGGTCATTAAAATAGTTTTTTGGGAGTCTGATTGGTATAGCACTAAATAAATAGATTAGTTTAGGTAGTATTGTCATCTTTATTATATTTGCTCACCCATCCAAGAGCATTTAATATTTTTCCATTTGGTTAGATGCGACTTTATTTGTGTGGAAAGAGTTTTGTAGTTTTGCTCATAAAGTTTCTGATTTTCCCTTGGCAGATAGATTCCTAAATATTTTATACAATCAGTAGTTACTTTAAATGGAATTTCTCTTTGTAGCTCTAACTATTAGGTTTTGTTAGTGATATATAAGAATGCTGATGACTTATGTAGGTTTATTTTGTATACAGCAACTTTGCTAAAGGTGTGGATTATTTCTAATAACTTTTTAGTAGAATCTCTGGGGTTCTCTAAGTATACCATCATATCATCACCAAAGAGTGATAATTTGGTTTCCTCATTGCCTACTCTAATTCCTTTAATCTCTTTCTCAGCTCTTATTGCCAAAGCTAGCATTTCTAATACAATATTGAATAGTAATGGTTATAGTGGGCAATCTTGCTTCACTACTGATCTTATTGGGAATGGTTCCAGTTTATCCCCATTACATATGATGCTTACTGATGGTTTAAAATAGATGCTACTGATTATTTTAAGGAAAAGACCATTTATTCCTATACTCTCAAGTATTTTTAATAGGAATGGATGTTGGATTTCATCAAATGCTTTTTCTGCATCTATTAAGATGATCATATGGTTTTTTGTTAATTTGGTTATTAATATGGTCAATTATACTAATAGTTTTCCTAATATTGAACCAGCCCTGCATTCCTGGTATAAATCCTACTTGATCATAGTGTATTATCCTGGGGATGATTTTCTGTAGTCTTTTTGCTAATATGTTGTTTAAGATTTTAGCATCAATATTCTTTAGGGAGATTGGTCTATAATTTTCTTTCTCTGTTGTCAACCTACCTGGTTTAGGTATTAGTACCATGTCTGTATCATAAAAGGAATTTGGTAGGACTCCTTCATTTCCTATTTTTCCAAATAGTTTATATAGCATTGGGGCTAATTGTTCTTTAAAGGTTTGGTAGAATACACATGTAAATCCATTTGGTCCTGGGGATTTTTTCTTAGGGAGCTGATTAATAGCTTGTTATTACTTCCTTTTCTGAAATTGGACTATTTAATCAATTTACTTCTTCCTCTGTCACTCCAGGAAGCCTATATTTTTGGAGGTAGTTATCCATTTCACTTAGCTTATCAAATTTGTTGGCATAAAGTTGGGCAAAGTAACTCATTATTTCTCTAATTTCCTCTTCATTGGTGGAAAGTTCCCCCTTTTCATTTTTAAGACTAACAATTTGATTTTCCTCTTTCCTTTTTCTAATCAGATTTACCAAAGGTTAATCTATTTTATTGGTTTTTTCACAAAACCAAATCTTAGTTTTATTTATTAATTTAATGGTTTTTTTACTTTCAATATTATTAATTTCTTCTTTTAATTTTAGAATTGCAAGTTTAGTATTTGATTGGGAGTTTTTAATTTGGTCTTTTTCTAGCTTTTTAAGTTGCAAGTCCAATTCATTGATCTTCTCTTTCTCTATTTTATGCAAATAAGACTCTAAAGATATAAAATTTCCCTTTATTACGGCTTTGGCTGCATCTCACAAATTTTGGTATGATGTCTCACCATTGCCATTATCTTGAGTGAAATTATTGTGTCTATAATTTGCTGTTTCACCCAATCATTCTTTAAGATGAGATTATTTAGTTTCCAATTACTTTTTGGTCTATTTACCCCTAACTTTTTTGTTGTAGTTTTTATTGCATTTTGATCCAAAAAGAAAACATTTACTATTTCTGCCTTCCTGCATTTAATTTTGAGGTTTTTATGTCCTAATATATGGCCAATTTTTGTGTAGGTTCCATGAACTGCTGAGAAGAAAGTATACTCCTTTCTGTCACCATTCAGTTTTCTCTAGAGATCTATCATACTAATTTTTCTAATATTCTATTTACCTCTTTAATTTCTTTCTTATTTGTTTTGTGATTTGATTTATTTAAATCTGAGAGTGCAAGATTGAGATCTTCTGCTATTATAGTTTTGCTGTCTATTTCTTCTCTCAACTCCCTTAAGTTCTCCTTTAGGAAGTTAGATGCTATACCACTTGGTACGTATATGTTTAATACTGATATTGCTTCATTGTCTATAGTACCCTTTAGCAAGATGTAGTTTCCTTCCTTATCTGTTTTAATTAGATCAATTTTTGCTTTTGCTTGATCTGATATAAGGAGAACAGACAATTTTCAGTTGATTAAATTGAAACTATTTCCACTCATATGAAAGAGTGTTCCAAATTACTATTGATCAGAGAAATGTAAATTAAGACAACTCTGAGATACCACTACATATCTGTCAGATTGGCTAAGATGACAGGAAAAAACAATGATGAATGTTGGAGGGGATGCAGGAAAACTGGGACATTGATGCATTATTAGTGGAGTTGTGAAAGAATCCAATCATTCTGGAGAGCAATCAGGAATTATGCCCAAAAGGTTATCAAACTATGCATACCCTTTGATCCAGCAGTGCTACTACTAGACTTATATCCCAAAGAAATACTAAAGAAGGGGAAGGGACCAGTATGTGCCAAAATGTTTGTGGTGGCCCTGTTTGTAGTAGAAAATCAATGATTGCCCATCAGTTTGAGAATGGTTGAGTAAATTGTGGTATATGAATGTTATGGAATATTATTGTTCTGTAAGAAATGACCAGCAGAATGAATACAGAGAGGCTTGGAGAGACTTACATGAACTGATGCTAAGTGAAATGAGTAGAACCAGGAAATCCTTATATATTTCAACAACAATACTGTACGATGTTGTATTCTGATGGAAGTGGATTTCTTTGACAAAGAGAAGATCTAATTCAGTTCCAGTTGATCAATGATGGACAGAAGCAGCTACACCCAAAGAAAGAACACTGGGAAATGAGTGTAGACTGTTTGCATTTTTGTTCTTCTTCCCAGGTTATTTTTACCTTCTGAATCCAATTCTTCCTGTGCAACAAGAGTACTGTTAGGTTCTACACACATATATTGCATCTAGGACATACTATAACATATTTAACATGGATAGGACTGCTTGCCTTCTAGGGGAGGGGGTGGAGGGAAGGAAGGGAAAAGTCAGATTAGAAGTTCGTTCAAGGGATAATGTTGTAAAAAATTACCCAGGCATATGTTCTGTCAATAAAAACTTACAATTTTTTAAAAAAGGAGTTATCAGTAAGAATTCTCTTGGAAATAGTATATGGAAAGAAGCTATCCCCCAGTTGATAAATGGTCAAAGGATATGAATGGACAATTTTCAGATGAAGAGATTAAAGGCATCTAAAATCATATGGAAAATTGCTCCAAATCACTATTGGTTAGAGATATACAATTAAAACAACTTTGAGGTACCATCAAAAAAAATCCCTTTTCAAATCCTATTTCTCTAAGAGAAGTGTTTTTCTTACAGGGAAGTCCAGAAAGTTTCTGGGGGAGAAATTAAAAAAAACAAACCATAATGTCAAAAAAAAGATCGTATCCCAGAATTCAGATTTTTACTCATTTGAATGAGTTTTTGAAAGATCTGTTAGAATTCCCTTTGTTGAGAATGGGATTTTAAATATTCTCTCTGATGTATTAGAAGTGTAAGCTTGTCTAAAAGGGCATTTTTAAATAGCCTCAAGACACATTTCTAAACTTAGTTACATCCTAATTTCTTTGATTTTTAAAAATCTTTTGAATTTTGAAACAACTTGATTTACCCTGTAAATTTCCAAATGAAGTAGAGGTCAAACTGGCCTAGAATACGCCCTACATTCAACCATCAACTTATCAAGCTTTGTACAATTATGGCACTTATACTTTCTTTACTGACTTAAATTGTAAACTGATTTAAAACTGATGCTTATCAGTGTCCTTTCTCTACATTCCACAAATGCCTTTTCAACATATTAAAATTCTATATAAAAGAAATCATTATTTTATGGGTATTGATATATTTCTCCCTTTGAAATGAGGTGTAACCAGTTTATGATTTAAGAAAACCACCCCTAGATCACTTGCTGTGCTTTAATCTCTTATCAATTGGTGGTCAATCTTCTGATGCTGAATTTCACAGCAATTTAGCTAACCTGGGCTGAGTAGGTTGTTCTCAATCTGAAGGGTTAAAAAAAATTTCGTGGAGTGATATGTGTTGTATCTTCCTCTCCATAGCCTGCATGTGTTTCCCTCCTCATACCAAAATAAATGACCAAAAAGAATGTTTCCAGTAATTTTCACTATATCTTTTTCATTTTCTATATAAATGAAAGATGTAGTTTTGTCAACATGCCCATACTGTAAGTTTTTCCATCTTGATTGGGCCTTCTAGAACTCAATGCCCAAACACATACCCTTTTGAGATTTCAAAGTTACCACCATTATCAGATTAGCCATTGGAGTAATATTCCTATCAATAAGACAACTCAGTTTGATATTATGTAATAAAAAAGGAAGCAGTAGTGTTTTTCAAAAACCAAAAGACCCAGTCTTTCTTTAGTTTCTTTTGCAACTACTTTTATAATTCTGTAAGCATAAAAAAATCTGTATAACTCACATTATTCAATTTGTTCATCTCACTTTTGAGTTTTTAACAAATGATATTGATCTCTCCATGCTTAAATACTTTCAGCATTTCTTCTAATTCAGGATGTGATCAGTTGAATTTTCTGAGGCTCTGTAGGTGTTTTTTGGTGCCATGTTATTTAGATTTTTATTTTGTCTTGAGTGCTTTAGCACTTGCCTTTAAAAAACAAATAATTTTATTAGTTATATTCACATATAAATAGCATGAATGAAGTAGGATAAAACATCATGGACAATTATGAATAAAGCAAAACCAACAACATAGAATAATCATGTAGTAAGAGAGAAGGACAAAAATTCCTAAGTCCAAATGTTCCACTAGTATCTAGGAGTTGGAAATGAACCTATGGGAAATTCTACTGAGGAAATTCTTTCTACTTATGAAGATCAAAGTCTGCTTTGTAATTTATAGTCTTAGACCAATGGTCCTCAAAGTATGGTCCTGGTATCCCTGAGAATCTTCTTCATGAATATGTGAAGTCAAAACTAATTTCATAATGCTGATGTTTAAATTTCTAATACTGAAAATATAACTCTTATAAACAAAAAGTCTCTGTAGGATCCTCCATGATTTTTTAATAGTGCCAAGGGTTCCTGAGAGCAGAAAATTCAAGAACCACTGGTCTTAAAGATTTATCAGGAGAATTGAAAGAACAAGTAATTTTCTATCAGGAGACAAAACCTAAACCCAGATAGACTAATTGCTGTTTCATACTTCTTCATATTCTATATCCAAAAGAAATATTTTTAAAAAACTGGGATAAAAGGAAAAAATGAAACAAATAGTGCTCTCAAGAATATGACATTTTATGAGGAAAGAAACAAATTTGCAAGACTCAAATATAACTAAAATATGCCTTTTTATGGATACCAATTGGTGACTTCATTTGTCATACTACTTCTGAATTTAAATCATTATTGGTGATATTCAGAAACCTACTCATAATAATCATCTATCTTTCACCTATATTTTTCTGATCTGCATCACTGAGTCTATGGAGAGAATGGTGTTCCTTGAGCCATAGCCATATTATATCATTATCTGTATTGTTCTCTGTTGGTTTGGTTTCCCTGAGTCTCTTGGGAGCAGCCTTCATTTTAGTCAGAATAATCACAAGTACAGCCAGGTATTGAAAGTTCAAATCCTTTATTGCTTCCTTAAAGGTCTTGTTTCCTTTCCTGGGGCCTGGTTAGCTTTATTAGGGGCCTATCTTTCTCTTTGGTTCCAGAGCTTGAGTTCTTGCCACCAGTCCTTTGTGTTTTCTGACTCTGCCAACTTCTTGAGGTCCTTCTGAATGTATCTTGGTTTCTGTGGGGGAGGCAGGAGGACCACTATCACAATCTCTGTCTTCCAGTTCTGATTCTGGCTGAGTTTGTCTGAGATTATATGCTCACTTATCATAGGTGTGAATCTTGTAGAACTATAGTAAATACTAAGTACATGTACTGAACTACCATTTTCTTTATCAATTCCACTGACTTAACACTTTGTAAGAATCCTTTGTTTCAAGTTCAGAGTTCTGGCCCATAACAATTATCAATTTATTGGCATTTAAAAGAAAAACTCTACTGACAGGAATTAGCTTGGAGATCACTGAAAGGTCTGCAAGATTATCCAACTGCACCACATTCCATTTGAAGCACCTTCCATTTGACTCCTCCATTTGTGTTTCCTCTGTCATATCCTTTCCCCATGTCTATCTTTTTTGTCTGAGATATATGAACTAATGGACTAACATAACAGGCTCTATTTAAATGTATCTCATAAGTAGAGTAAAAGCTCTTTAAGGCCTGGACTGTCTCATTATTAATAATAACAACAAAAATCTATCTCCAGTATGCAGCTAGATACTTGGAACATAGTAGCAGGTTCAAACAAATGTTTGTTGGTTAATTGATTAACTGGTTTTCCTTTGCAACTACTTGACCCTAATGTGTCCATCTGCAAACTAGAACATATATATACAGAGATTTTTATGAAAAGGCATGGACAAATACTTCAGAATATTAGATAGCAACAATTGGTGCTTCTTCATATATTTTATAGCCATTTTAAATCATCCATAAGGCTTTGTCCTGCATGTTCTCACCATCTCACTTAGTGATTTTTAACGTTCCTGTGGTTTAATTATCCTGTCTAGGCAAATGATTCTCAAATCTATATATCTAATTCTCCTGCCCATTCTCTCTTGGGAGAAAGAATGCTTTTTTTTTCCTCCTTTTCCCTTTAACTCTCCCCATCTCCTCTGAAATACAATGAAACATCACCCAAATGACTCTTAGGTCACTCAAACTCAACCTGTTCCAAGCAGAATTCATTTTACCCCCCCTGCAATATTTTCCCCTTTCAAACTTTATTGCTGTTAAAGGCACTGTCATCCTCCCAATTACAATTTCATATCAAATTTGACTCCTCACTCTTACCCATTCTACATATCCAAACCATTGAAATGATCTTGTTAATTCTACTTTCACAGTTCTTTTATGCCTCTCATTCTCTTCACTTGTAGATCTACAATCTTAGTTTGGGCCCTCATCACCTCTCCCCTGGACTTGGCAATTGTCTTTTAATTCATTTCCTGACCTAAAGTCTCTCCCCATTCTAACCCATCTTTCTCTGAGATGCCAATTTTTTTTCTTCTAACATATAAATCTGATCAGATCATTTCTAAGCTCCAGTGGCTCCCTATTAACTGTTAGAACAAATAAAACTTGCCTGTTTAACCTTTAAAAATCTTTAAAACATAGATTTTTTTCCCCTTCCAATCCTTTTATATTTTACTCTCCTCCACACACTATGATCCACCTATACTGGCCTACCCAAACATAAAACTCCATTTACCATCTTTGTACTTGTGCTGTAGTCCCTCATGCTTAGATGCTCTGACTTTCCTCCAGACTCAGCTTGAACACGACCTTTTGCAAGATCGTCCAGCAGCTAATATCTCCTCTTTTTAGATTGTTTCATCAATTCTTTACATATCCTATGTATAGCTAGTTATTTACATGTTTGTTGCATTAGAATGTATTTTAAGAATGGGCTTTTCTTTTGCCTTTGTTAGTATAATATTTGATACACAGTAAATGCTTAATAAATGCTTCTTGATGGTTGAATGGCTGATTAAAAGGACATCTTATTTTTACTATGATCTATTATATAAAATTTCACTGAATTATCTATTTTATGTTTAACCAAAAAGAGAATGTGTTTAGCTCATACTATTAATTATGGAGATGAGTCATCCAAAAGCACATATTTCATATGCAGGTTTTCATTATTTACTGAATTTTGCAGGTTCTACCCATCCACACCGCTTAGAAATCCACAATGTCCTAAAGTTAATTATATGTTTAATAAATGAATTATACCATTAATATGGATAAGTCCACTTAAGAAACCTTAATCTTCCTACTTAACTAAGAACCCTTTACAACAAGAACAAGGTTTAGTTTTTCCACAATAACACACAGGTGATGATGAAATTAGAAAGGCATATCGTTATGAAAATAAATCTAATGTTGAATTCCTTGATATCCAATTTGCTTCTTTGAAGCCCTTACTCACATTTGCTTCATTTATTTCTCCAAGCAGAAAGTTGTTATTTTTCAGTGTTCACTGCGGCAGTTTCTAAAGGGAGAGTCATCACATGTTAAACATTTCCTAATGTCAACTGAAAGGCACATCTTTAACATCAAGGAGAAGCTAAAAGGTTAACTTCTATTTTAAGCTTGCTTTGCTTAGGTCAAGTTGCAGAATTCTGTTCAGATGAGGAATAGACTACAAACTGTTCTCTGTACTTGCTGATGTGGGGGCTGAAGTGGAGAGGACAGGACTAACAATGGTTAATAATTGCTGTCTTCTGAAAATAAGAATTGCTACAGGTCTGGATTCTATCATTGTCACTACTATCGCTTCTTTTTTTTTTTTTTTTTTTTTTTTTGAGAGCTTAAAATCAAAGCTTCAAAGGTATGATTCTGCCTTGGTATAAAGAGTTTTATTAAGTGTAGCTTTTTCCATGGAGGAAATCCTAAATCTGATAGAGGAAAAAAAAAACAAAAGAACTTTGAGTACTCTGTGATGAAGAGAAATTTAGTTAACAGGCACTGGGAACAGAAAGTGACAAGAAGAGTGGGTTGGCTTCCCTTGAGGGAAAAAGGGAGAAAAGACAGTCAATCTTAATTTAAAAAATGCTTATTAAGTGCCCACTATAAGCCAGACACTGTGCTAAATGCTGAATATATATGTATAAAGAATCAAACAATCACCACTTGTAAGCAGAATACTTTCTAAAATATAAGACAGTCAAACTAAAGCTTCAGACTGACAAGTAAAGGAAGCCAGTCTGGTCCTGTGGAAAGCATATTGGATTGAGAGTCAGAGGACTTGGGTTAAAAAGCTGACCTCTGACACAAGAAGAATCATTTCTTTACTCTGTTAGTTTCCTCTTCTGTCAAAAAAGGGATTGCATCAGTATCTCCTAAGTTCTAAGAACTATTTTAGTTCTAAATCAATAATGGTATGATATATGCCACCCATCCAAATTTTGGCTTATATATAAAGAACATGTCAAAATATAAAGAAAAAAAAGATTGTTGGGGCAGCTGAGTGGTTCAGTGGATAAAGCAAAGGTTCTAGAGTCAGGAGTACTTGAGTTCAAATCCAGCTCTAGACACATAACACTACTAACTGTGCCACTGAGCAAATCCTTTAGCCTTGCCAAAATATAATTTTAAAAAAGGATACTTTTCATCTTACCAGTTTCTATTTAAAATATATAGATATGTATCTGTATATATATATATATATATATATATATGTAATATGAAATATTAAGAGTTTATGTCAGTAATAGAGTAAGTGTCACAGTGGATAGAATGCTGAACTTGGAGTCAAGAAATTTTAAAAATTATTCTTTAATCAATTAGACCCCATTTCATGTTTTTTTTTTTTTTGGCAAAGATACTAGAGTAATTTTCCATTACTTTGTCCAGTGTATTTTACAGATGAGGAAACTGAGACAAATAGCATTAAATGATTTGCCTAGGATCATACATCAAATAAGTGACTGAGGATGAATTTGAACTCAGATCCTTATGGCTCCAGGGTGGATGCTCTAAGTACTATGCTACCCATCTGTCCCGAAGTCAGGAAACCCTGAATTCAAATCTGTCCTCACACACTTATGAACTTTGTAGTCTTTGGCAAATCACTTAATCTTTATTTGCCTCAGTTTTCTCATCTGTAAAATGTGGATAATAATAACACTTATCTCCTGGGGTTGTTGTGAGTATCAAATGGGATAATAATTGGAAAGCACTTGGTACAGTACTTGCTCTACAGATGTTAACTATTATCATCATTATTAATTTATTATTATTATTTCTTCCATATTAGGAATCTAGGAATTATAAAGGAATAAAAGGAATAAAAATAAGGACATAGTTAAGCTCAGCTTTGGCTCAAAGTGAAAAAAAATCCTTTAGGCATAATAAGAAATTCTTAATAGTTCACTGATAAATTTGATTATAATAATGATGATTATGAGTTGATGATAATGGCTATCATTGCCATAATGCAAACCATTTCACATATAGGGTAGTCAAAATGTTTTTGTGAAATTTTATGCTGTTAATACTTAAAATTATGCTAAACCTTTTGAGACAAATGGCATTTACACATCCAGATCCTCACAAGAACCCTGTGAAATAGATGCTATCACTATACACATTATAAAAACTGAAGGGAAACTGAAGCTGAGAGATTAAGTGACTTGTCCTAGAGGTAACAAGTGTTTGGGGCAGGATTTGAATTGACTTTTTATAAAGTCCTTTAAGATTTTGAAAGAATTTGTATATATAATTTCATTTGCTCAAAACAATTATTTTCCATAGGTACTATTATAATCGTTCCTAATTAATGGATGAGGAAACTGAGGATCATGAAAATAAATTACTCATCCAGGATCACATAATTAATGACTAATAAGATTCTGAGGTAAGATTTAAAACTAGTCCTTCCTGATTCCAGTTTCCACATTCTATAGATACCAGCAGGAAACTTTCTGGCAATCTCTATATGTGGTGACAAGATCTTATAAGAACATTTTCTTTTGTCCTATATATATTTGACTTTCAAGACACAAGAAGTGATAATCCAAACCTTTCACAGAAAGCTTCAGAATATCATATCACAGTTTAAAATTTTGTCACAAGTAGAATTTACACGTGTTAAAAGTTAGAACTAAGTTGAATGACTCCATCATTGCAATTCAGAGTTGGCAACTCGGTATTAACCTGCAGGTGGCAATGCCTAGATGCTATAATTAAAGCCTGTCCTTACAAGTGTTAGCACTTCTAATAGTAAGAGCTTAAATGAAACTGAGATCCACACTGCCTGCTTAGTGGAAAGATTATCTGCTATACAAGCTCTTAGCAGATAATTTTTACTTCTTTTGCTTTATGATAAAATAGTAACTTCTATGGATTCAATGAGGAATGTTTATTTTTGTTTTTGTTCTGAGATGTTTAATTGCAGCTTGGTATTTGGCCTGCACATAGCTAGACTTTTGTGCAAAAGTCAGACTTCCCAGGTTTCTCTCGTTCTAGAAATTCCAAGACTTCCTCAGACATTTGCCAGAATTGGTGATAATAATAGTCAACATTTCTATAGTATTTTAAGGTTTACATTGTACTTTACAAATTTCAACTCATTTGATCCATGCAACAACCCTGGGAGGTAAGTGTCATTATTATCCCCATTTTACAAATGAGGAAACTGAGGTTGAAAGTGATAAAATGATTTGTTTAAAGGCACAGATCCAGTAAGAGTCTAAGTAGGGATTTTGATATTCTCAAAAGAGTATTTGTGGAGATATATGAATAAGAATCACAACAGATGAGAAGATATGGATGAGATATCTTTTATATCATTAGAAAGGTTATATGACGGGAACAAAACCTATTTGTTTTTCAGGACTTCTAGAAAGGAGTGAGTAGGATTCGCTTTTAGACATACAAACCCTTTGGCACCCTCTTTCATATGAAAGAACCTTTTCTGGAAATAAGGAGTCTCTGGGATTTCTTATGGCTGTATTCTCTTTTTTTTGACCTTATATTGCTATCCTGAGATGGACTTTCCTAAGCTTGGCAGTAGCCTTGTGAGTTTAAGAAAGCAAAAACACTTGAATTTTTCTGAACAACTGATTGGGAATAGGAGGAGAGTTTTTGCATTAGGGAGGATGATGAGTGGCAGTAGGAAGACTGCAAACAACCTGGTTTAGATGATCAGGATAACTTGGAGCTGCTTGAGCTGTATTAAATCATTTCTAATTTTATGGTGGTATGATATGGTTATTATTCTTTATTCTTGAAGAGGACCAAAATGACATCACTGTGTTCAAGTCAAGTTACAGTGTGTAACTTAATCAGACTAATATGAGCTCAGAATTCTCTACCACAGGTTAGGCATATGACTATGTGTCCATGTGTCCATGGCCATATGTCACAAACAGTCTATGTGAATATTTGGGTTAAATTCTCTAAATTTGCTCATCTCACATTTCTTCTGAACTACTTCAGTTCTGCTTTGTTCATAGAGCTCAGCACCTTCTCTGATGAGGGCATACCATATTGAGTGGTTTTGTGCCAATATCTTCATTCACACAGTCAATTCCAAAGCTCCTAAGAGAGATTTTGAGAGTTTCTAATTTAATAGAGTGTATCATCCTGGGAGCAGTAATGCTTTTACCTGTGGCACTGGTAATAGGCAACTCAGCTGTAGCACAGAAGGTGCTTTGAGATTTTTTTAGATTAGAATAGACAAGGGTGAGAGTACTTTTAAGCCCTCACATATGGAGGCAATGATCAAGCAGTGGCAGTTCATGTGACAGTGCTGAGCCTGAAACAAGGAGGCAGTTGCAGAACATACAAACCCCAGAATCTGGAGGGAGGAGCAGTCTAGCATGCTGAGGGAAGAAGATCATTGTTAGTCAGGGGCACCCAGGGAGGGAGACAATAGTTAGATATTAGATAAAAGGCAATCAGTCAGGTCTAATGTTGAGGTCCCAGCACAAGGAAATTTCCATGGCATAGGCAAAGGGAATAGTGTTGGTTGCCTAGCAGTCACAACACAGAAGCAAAGGAACAAGCATAAGTACAGTGGACAGCAACTCAGAGCCTAATGCCAGTACATTGGGCCGTGACACAGGCAGTGACTTGTGAGGATAATCATTGGAGCCCTGACACACTGTAATTTGGAAGTAATAGGGCCACTTCTATATTGTTATTGGTACCATGCTCGAGTCTATGAAGAGTTTGTTCTTAGGAAAGGCTTAGAAAACCAAGTGGAAGAATAAATTTGGGATAGGTAAATTGCTAGCTAATAACAATTGTATACCTAAATCCCAAGGAAGAAAGGAAGAGAATACTCAGCAGAGGCCTCTAAAAGGATCAGGACTGGGTAATCTTCTCAGCCTTCAAGGAAACCATAGAGATTGGGACAGGTTTTATGCAAAAGGATGATGACCTGACTTGTGATAATGATAATTTGGGTGGTTTCACAGGAAGGAACCCTGACATATTATCCAGATCCTCTTCCTCCAGAACTAATGTACTTTCTTTTTTTTTTTTTAATAATACTTTTTTATTTACAAGATATATGCATGGGTAATTTTTCAGCATTGACAATTGCAAAACCCTTTTTTCCAACTTTTCCCCTCCTTCCATCTACCCTTTCCCTCACATGGCAGGTTGACCAATATATGTTAAGTATGTTAAAGTATAAATTAAATACAATATATGTATACATGCCTGACATATTCTTGGTTCTCTTCTTGCTCCTTGTCATATCAGAAGATTCACTGTAATGCTAAGACTTCAAATCATGTATTACAGACAGCATACTTAACATGCTTAATTCATTTGAAGAGGAAAGACAAAACATTGAATTTAGGGTCTTTAGGTTCTTCCATGCTCAGTCACTCTTTCAGAGGTGTGCTGTGTTACTTCTCTTTTTGTGAAATTTCTGTTTCTTTTTTTTCTCTTCTGGTGTTACCTATGTAAGACATATTTTTTCATCTCTGAGATCTATTTTGTACAGAAACATCCTTAAGTACTTTTAAATGGTGGAAAATTGTTTATCATGAAGATGTCTATGACTTTGCCACCAAGAGGTTGATTGTAGTAGAAGCAATATCTAATAGTAAGGCTAGTTTTTCTTTTTTCTTCCTTCACCCCCTGGGTGAAGGACCCTTTCACCTTTCACATAGATTGGAATATTTTTTCTAAGGTTATATCCCACTTAAGCTAGAATAGTTTTCTCTAAAATCTATTGGTAATGTTCTTGAAACTGAATTGGCCCAGAGAACTAAGGCTTCAGCCATTTCCAAAGCTTCATAGTCATCTAACTAAAAAAGTTGACTCATAATGATTCTGGAATTGCTTCCATAGGTTTTTGAGTAGCACACTAATATGTGTAACACATACATAGGAAAGCTGTTTCCAACCAAATCAATGCCATATTCATGCTGAATATATTTTCCATGTTATGGCTTATTAAACTTACATTTGCCAACTGTTAAATGATCTGTAATTGTATCACTTCATTCCATTCCCAAACCTAAACCATTAGACTGTTTTGAATAAGGTTTTGTTAATAACAACCTCCATCAATGAAGTAATGAGTCCATTGAAGAACTGAAATCTTAATATTTTACCAGTGATGTTACATGATCATGAATTATGAGATATCAACATCTCAAAAGAATTAAAATTTTATATGAAATAAGTGACAAGAGAAACATCCATGATAGAATTAAGTAGGCAGAAAGATGACCCCAGTTATGATTTGCTATTAAGAAGTAGTATAACAAGATGGTGGAGATGATGCACACATCTACTTAAGCTCTGTGTTTTCTCTAAGAATTTATTTCATGACAAACCTCAGAATTAGTGCTTGACGGAAAACCTCCCCCACAAATAATTACCAAGAGAAGACATCCTTGAAATTCACCAGAAAAGGTCTGTTTTTGCTTGAGGGCGGGAACGGTTTTAGATTGATTGGGCACAGGCTGAGGGCAGGAAGTGGCAGCAAGAGCATGGCAGGCAGTTCACAGCTGTGCAGACCAGAGTGGGTGGGGTGATCTCAGCCATCTCTACAGGGAGAGCTTTACTACAGTATTGGATACTTTGTCCTAGCAGCAAGCCAGTAGACAAGCAGAGAAGCTAAAAACACAGGGGGTGAACAATATAAACCAAAAAAGCTAGGGTCTCTCAGGACCTGGCCACACCCACCCACAGTGTCTCAGCATGCTCTCAGAGTCTCAGAACACAGATGCAGTGCAGCCATTACTGTCCTGCTAGTGCCTCCCTGCTGTCCCCTGCAGTTTGTAGAGGAAGCTGGGTAACACCTTCCTGCCCCCACCCCCTAAAAAAAAGCATGCTGGATTTTTTTCTTTTTTGGTAGTTTGTCTTCTTTGATTCTTCTCTGACAAAATGAACAAAAAATTTAAACTGACCCTAACCACTGATAACTTCTATATGGATAGAGAGCAGACTTTAAACCCTGAGGAGACTAAAAAACAGACTGTCTCCAAATGAATCCCCAAAGGGGGATATGATCTGGTCCTCAACACAGAAGACTCTCATAGAAGAAATTAAAAAGGCTCTCACAAGAGAGCTAGAAGAAAAGTGGGAAAAGGAAAGGGAAGCTTGGCAAGAGAGTCTGAATAAATCATCCCACTCATTGAAAGATAGAGTGGATAAAGAAATCAAATCCTTGAAAAACAGAATTAGTGAACTGGAAAAAGAAAACAGTTCTCTAAAAAATAAAATTGGCGAAATGGAAAAAAAATCCATAGAACAAAACAACTCACTTAAAAACTCAATTGGACAATTAGAAAAAGATATTAAAAAAGTGAGTGAAGAAAATACTTCATTGAAAATCAGAATCAAACAAATGGAATTGAATGACTCAAGGAAACACCAAGAATCAGTCGAGCAAAACCAAAAAAATGAAACAATGGAAAAAATGTCAAATACCTTCTTGGGAAAACAACAGGCCTGGAAAACAGATTTGGAGAGACAATCTGAGAATTATTGGACTCCCTGAAAAATATGATGAAAAAGAGAGCTTGGACACTATTTTCTAGTAAATTATCAAAGAGAATTGCCCAGAAGTTATAGAAACAGAGGGTAAAATAGAAATTGAAAGAATTCATCGATCACCTACTGAAAGGGACCCTAAAATCAAAACACCAAGAAATATAGTGACCGAAGTCCAGAACTATCAAATGAAGGAAAAAATACTACAAGCTGCTAGAAAAAAATCAATTCAAAAATAGAGGAGCCACAATAAGGGTTACTCTAGACCTAGCAGTATCCACATTAAAGGATCAAAGGGCCTGCAATATGATATTCCAAAAATAACTTAGCCAAAATGAGCATCTTTTTCCAGAGAAGATGGACATTTAATAAAAGAAGTGAATTTCATCTATTTTTGATGAAAAAAACCAGAACTTAACAAAAAGTTTGATCTACAAATATAGAACTCAAAACCCTAAAAAGGTAAAAAGAAGTCTTGGGAACTATATTTCTGCTATAAAGATATATAAAGAATACATGTATACCTCATTCTAGAAACTAGAGGTGGAAAGGAAATTGTACCTGGAAAAGGGTAAAGTGGGGGGTACTGTATCTCATGAAGAGGCAAAGGAAACCTGTCATATCTGAGAGAAAGAATGGAGGGGAATGAACATAGTGAATAGCTTTCTGCCATCAGAATTGGCTTAAAAGGAAAAATATTAGACATATTCGATTTATGGTGAAAATTCTCCCACCTCATTGAAAGATGGGAGGGGAAAAGTGAAAAGGGAAGGAATAAGCTAAGCAGAGGGGAATACAGAAATTGTGAGGAAAAGGAGTAAGATAGGGGGAGGAATTCTAAGGTGGGGGGAGGGATGCTAAAAAGGGAGGGCAGTGAGAAGCAAGTGGTGCTCACAAGTTTAATACTGGGGAGGGGAGTAAGGGTGAAGGAAGGGAGAAAAGCATGAAAAGGGGTTAACAAGATGGCAAGTAATACAGAATTGGTCATTTTAACCATAAATGTGAATGGGGTAAACTCCCTGATAAAGAGGAAGTGGTTAGCAAAATAGATTGAAAGCCAGAAACCTACAATATGTTGTTTACAGGAAACACACCTGAAGCAGTGAGATACATACAGAGTAAAGATAAAAGGTTGGAGCAGAATCTACTATGCTTCAGGTGAAGTCAAAAAAGCAGGGGTAGCCATCCTGATCTCAGATCAAGCAAAAGCAAAAATTGATCTAATTAAAAGAGATAAGGAAGGGCATTATATCTTGCTAAAGGGTAGCATAGATAATGAAGCAATATCAATATTAAACATATATGCACCAAGTGGTGTAGCATCTAAATTCTTAATAGAGAAAGTAAGAGAGCTGCAAGAAGAAATAGACAGCAAAACTATAATAGTGAGAGATCTCAACCTTGCACTCTCAGAATTAGATAAATCAAACACAAAATAAATAAGAAAGAAGTCAAAGAGGTAAATAGAATACTAGAAAAGTTAGATATGATAGATCTTTGGAGAAAACTAAATGGAGACAGAAAGGAGTACACTTTCTCTCAGCAGTTCATGGAACCTATACAAAAATTGACCATATATTAGGACATCAAAAACCTCAAATTTGCAGTAAGGCAGAAATAGTAAATGCATCCTTTTCAGACCATGATGCAATGAAAATTGCATTCAATAAAAAGCTAGAGGAAAATAGACCAAAAAATAATTGGAAACTAAATAATCTCATACTTAAGAATGATTGGGTGAAACAGCCAATCATAGACATAATTAATAACTTCACCCAAGAAAATGACAGTAATGAGACGTCATATCAAAATGTGTGGGATGCATTACCCAAAGCGGTAATAAGGGGAAATTTCAAGTCTCTAGAGGCCTACTTGCATAAAATAGAGAAAGAGGTCAATGATTTGGGCTTACAACTAAAAATTGAAACTTGAAATTCTAAAAATAAAAGGAGACATCAATAAAATTGAAAGTAAAAAAATCTATTGAATTACTTAATAGAGCTAAGAGTTGGTATTATGAAACAAATAACAAAATAGACAAACCCTTAGTAAATCTGATTAAAAAAAGTAAAGAGGAAAATCAAATTGTTAGTCTTAAAAATGAAAAGGGAGAATTTGCCACTTATGAAGAGGAAATTAGAACAATAATTAGAAATTACTTTGCCCAACTTTATGTCAATAAATTTGACAACTTATATGAAATGGAAGAATATCTTCAAAAATATAGCTTGCCCAGATTAACAGTGGAAGAAGTAAATAGACTAAACAGTTCCATTTTAGAAAAAGAAATCGAACAAGCTATTAACCAACTCCTAAGAAAAAATCCCCAGGACCAGATGGATTTACACGTGAATTCTACCAAATATTTAAAGAATAATTAACTCCAATGCCATATAAACTATTTGAAAAAATAGGAATTGAAGGAGTCCTACCAAATTCCTTTTATTACACAGAGATGGTATTGATACCTAAACCAGATAGGTTGAAAACAGAGAAAGAAAATTATAGACCAATTTCCCTAAGGAATATTGATGCTAAAATCTTAAATAAAATATTAGCAAAAAGATTACAGAAAATCATCCCCAGGATAATACATTATGACCATGTTTTATACCAGGAATGCAGGGCTGGTTCAATATTAGGAAAACTATTAGCATAATTGACTATATCAATAACCAAATTAACAAAAACCATATGATCATCTCAATAGATGCATAAAAAGCCTTTGAGAAATCCAACATCCATTCCTACTAAAAATTCTTGAGAGGATAGGAATAAATGGACTTTTCCTTAAAATAGTCAGGAGCATATATTTAAAACTGTCAGTAAGCATGATATATAATGGGGAAAACTGGAACCTTTCCCAGTAAGATCAGGAGGGAAGCAAGGGTGCCCACTATCAACATTATTATTCAATATTCTATTAGAAATGCTAGCCTCGGCAGTAAGCGTCAAGAAAGAAATTAAAGGAATTAGAGTAGGTAATGAGGAAACCAAACTATCACTCTTTGCAGATGATATGATGGTATACTTAGAGAAGCCCAGAGATTCTACTAAAAAGCTATTATAAATAATTCATAACTTTAGCAAAGTTGCAGGATACAAAATAAATCCCCATAAATCCTCAGCATTTTTATACATCACCAACAAAATCCAAAAGCAAGAAATAAAAAGAAAGATTCCATTTAAAATAACTGTCGACAGCATAAAATATTTGGTAATCTATCTACCAAAGGAAAGTCAGGAATTATATGAGCAAAATTACAAAAATATTTTCCACACAAATAAAGTCAGATTTAAATAATTGGAAAAATATTAAGTGCTCTTGGATAGGCTGAGTGAATATAATAAAGATAATAATACTCCCTAAACTAATCTATTTATTTAGTGCTATATCAATTAGACTCCCAAGAAAATATTTTAATGATCTAGAAAAAATAACAACAAAATTCATATGGAAGAACAAAAGGTTGAGAATCTAAAGGGAATTAATGAAAAAAAAAAAATCAAATGAAGGTGGCCTAGCTGTACCTGATCTAAAACTATATTATAAAGCAGCAGTCACCAAAACCATTTGGTATTGGCTAAGAAATAGATTAGTTGATCAGTGGAATAGGTTAGGTTCACAAGACAAAATAGTCAACTATAACAATAGTATTTTTTATTACATCATGATCTGAGAAGAATGCATTTACTATTTCTGCCTTTCTGCATTTAATTTTGAGGTCTTTATGTCCTAATACACGTTCAATTTTTGTATAGGTTCCGTGAACTGCTGAGAAGAATGTGTCCTCCTTTCTGTCTTCATTCAGTTTTCTCCAAAGATCTATCATTCCTAACTTTCCTAATTTTCTATTTACCTCTTTAACTTCTTTCTTATTTGTTTTATGGTTTGATTTATCTAATTCTGAAAGTGCAAGGTTGAGATCTCCCACTGTTATACTTTTGCTGTCTATTTCTTCTTGCAACTCTCTTAACTTCTCCTTTAGGAAGTTATTTCTATACCACTTGGTGCATATAGGTTTAGTATTGATATTGCTTCATTGTCTATTCTACGCTTTAGCAAGATATAGTTTCCTTCTTTATTTATTTTAATTAGATCAATTTTTGCTTTTGTTTGATCTGAGATAAGGATAGCTATCCCTGCTTTTTTGACTTCACCTAAAGAGTAGTAGATTCTATTTCAAATCGTCTAGAACCTGAAATAGTTTCCTTCTGCCTTAAAAGAATACAAAAAAAATTTATCTGGCCAGATATTGTGGTAGCAGCTCCAGTTATATTTATATCAATTTTGTGCATATTTTCTCCTACTCCTTTCTCTCTTTTGAACTGTGAGGGAGTGAGTGCCAATTCAATTCTTATCTTCCCCATTTGGAAATGTTCTGTTTCCTTTTCTTGTTATGATTTTGTAAAATACTGACCTTGCCCTTGAAAGTTGAAAAACTTCCCAAATAGGTGGCTGAAAATGCTTCCTTTGAGCTTTGTTCTTGAATTGCCCTCATGTTATCCAGTCCTTTCCATTCCTCCATGTTATCCAGATCTTTCATTTGATTTTGGTTTCTCCTATACTGGCCTTGTCAGTTTCCTTCTGTTCTCCTAATAGATGTAGACTGGAACACTACTAACAGGACCATCAGATCCTCTTGCACACTGCTCTTCTCTTACGTATTTCAGTTGTGCAGTTTGACTGCTGGTGCACCTTAGTTCAGACAATTATTCTGTTCTCTCAATACTACACTATGCAGTTTCTGTTGATGCTTACAGAGTTTTCCCAAGTTTAGTACTATCCTTCAGAAGTGGAGTGAGCTCCTTTTTTAAAAAAAAAACCATTATTGATTCCTTGATTTTTTTTAATATGTAGTGTATGGCTAGAAAATACTACTCAGTCAGGGCAATCTCATTCTTTCCTTTGACACTTCCGGATAATGTAATCCTGGTCAGTTATTATTTAGGACAGCAGTTGGTAAGAAACTGAAATCAGCATCAGGAAGACCTTTATTTAAAGCCTGTCTCAGACACTTAATAAGTTTGTGACTTTGGAAAGTCAGTCAGTCAATAACTGTTTATTAAGCATCTACTATGTTTCCATCATCATGCTAAACAATGGAGCATAGAAAGAAAGGCAAAATACACTTCTTGCATTCAAGGAGCTCTCATTAAAATAGGGAAGACAATATAAAAACAAGTATGTACAGAGACATATATGAAATAAAATGGAGATAATCAACAGATTATCTTTCATAAAAGCCCTCTCACTGCTAAAATGCTTTATTTCTCGAGAAAGTAGCTCTGGGACCCCCATGTTCATAATTTCTTTTTTTTTATTTAATAGCCTTTTATTTACAGGATATATACATGGGTAACTTTACAGCATTAAGAATTGCCAAACCTCTTGTTCCAATTTTTTCACCTCTTACCCCCCCCCCCCCCTCCCCTAAATGGCAGGATGACCAGTAGATGTTAAATATATTAAAATATAACTTAGATACACAATAAGTATACATGACCAAAACATTATTTTGCTGTACAAAAAGAATCAGACTCTGAATTATTGTACAATTAGCTTGTGAAGGAAATCAAAGATGCAGGTGTGCATAAATATAGGGATTGGGAATTCAATGTAATGGTTTTTAGTCATTTCCCAGAGTTCTTTTTCTGGGTATAGCTAGTTCAGTTCATTACTGCTCCATTGGAAATGATTTGGTTGATCTCGTTGCTGAGGATGGCCTGATCCATCAGAACTGGTCATCATCTAGTATTGTTGTTGAAGTATATAATGATCTCCTGGTCCTGCTCATTTCACTTAGCATCAGTTCGTGTAAGTCTCTCCAGGCCTTTCTGAAATCATCCTGTTGGTCATTTCTTACAGAACAGTAATATTCCATAATTTTCATATACCACAATTTATTCAGCCATTCTCCAACTGATGGACATCCATTCAGTTTCCAGTTTCTAGCCACTACAAAAAGGGCTGCCACAAACATTCGTGCACATACAGGTCCCTTTCCCTTCTTTATAATCTCTTTGGGATATAATCCCAGTAGTAACACTGCTGGATCAAAGGGTATGCACAGTTTGATAACTTTTTGAGCATAGTTCCAAACTACTCTCCAAAATGGTTGGATTCGTTCACAACTCCACCAACAATGCATCAATGTCCCAGTTTTCCCGCATCCCCTCCAACAATCATCATTATTTTTTCCTGTCATCTTAGCCAATCTGACAGGTGTGTAGTGGTATCTTAGAGTTGTCTTAATTTGCATTTCTCTGATTAATAATGACTTGGAGCATCTTTTCATATGACTAGAAATAGTTTCAATTTCTTCATCTGAGAATTGTCTGTTCATATCCTTTGACCATTTTTCAATTGGAGAATGGCTTGATTTTTTATAAATTAGAGTTAATTCTCTATATATTTTGGAAATGAGGCCTTTATCAGAACCTTTGACTGTAAAAATATTTTCCCAGTTTATTGCTTCCCTTCTAATCTTGTCTGCATTAGTTTTGTTTGTACAAAAACTTTTCAGTTTGGTATAATCGAAATTTTCTATTTTGTGATCAGTAATGATCTCTAGTTCTGCTTTGGTCATAAAGACCTTCCCCTTCCACAGGTCTGAGAGGTAAACTATCCTATGTTCCTCTAATTTATTAATAATTTCATTCTTTATGCCTAGGTCATGAACCCATTTTGACCTTATCTTGGTGTACGGCGTTAAGTATGGATCAATGCCTAGTTTCTGCCATATTAGTTTCCAATTTTCCCAGCAATTTTTATCAAACAGTAAGTTCTTATCCCAAAAGCTGGGATCTTTGGGTTTGTCAAAGACTAGGTTGCTATATTTGTTGACTGTTTTATCCCTTGAACCTAATCTATTCCACTGATCAACTAATCTATTCCTTAGCCAATACCAAATAGTTTTGGTAACTGCTGCTCTATAATATAATTTTAGATCTGGTACAGCTAAGCCACCATCATTTGATTTTTTTTTCATTAATTCCCTTGAAATTCTTGACCTTTTGTTTTTCCATATGAACTTTGTTGTTATTTTTTCTAGGTCATTAAAATAGTTTTTTGGGAGTCTGATTGGTATAGCGCTAAATAAATAGATTAGTTTAGGTAATATTGTCATCTTTATTATATTTGCTCGCCCTATCCAAGAGCATTTAATATTTTTCCAATTGGTTAGATCAGACTTAATTTGTGTGAAAAGTGGTCTGTAATTTTGCTCATAAAGTTTCTGATTTTCCCTTGGCAGATAGATTCCTAAATATTTTATATTATCAGTAGTTACTTTAAATGGAATTTCTCTTTGTAACTCTGACTGTTGGATTTTGTTAGTGATATATAAGAATGCTGATGACTTATGTGGGTTTATTTTATAACCAGCAACTTTGCTAAAGTTGTGGATTATTTCTAATAACTTTTTAGCAGAATCTCTGGGGTTCTCTAAGTATACCATCATGTCATCGGCAAAGAGTGATAATTTGGCTTCCTCATTGCCTATTCTTATTCCTTTAATCTCTTTCTCAGCTCTTATTGCTATAGCTAGCGTTTCTAATACAATATTAAATAGTAACGGTGATAGTGGGCAACCTTGTTTCACTCCAGATCTTATTGGGAATGGTTGCAGTTTGTCTCCATTACATATGATGCTTACTGATGGTTTTAAATAGATGCTGCTGATTATTTTAAGGAAAAGTCCATTTATTCCTATACTCTCAAGTGTTTTTAATAGGAATGGATGTTGGATTTTATCAAATGCTTTTTCTGCATCTATTGAGATGATCATATGGTTTTTGTTAATTTGGTTATTAACATGGCCAATTATATTGATAGTTTTCCTAATATTGAACCAGCCCTGCATTCCTGGTATAAATCCTACTTGATCATAGTGTATTATCTTGGAGATGATTTTCTGTAGTCTTTTTGCTAATATCTTATTTAAGATTTTAGCATCAATATTCATTAGGGAGATTGGTCTATAATTTTCTTTCTCTGTTTTCAGCCTACCTGGTTTAGGTATCAGTACCATGTCTGTGTCATAGAAGGAATTTGGTAGGACTCCTTCATTCCCTATTTTATCAAATAATTTATATAGCATTGGGGCCAATTGTTCTTTAAATGTTTGGTAAAATTCACATGTAAATCCATCTGGTCCTGGGGATTTTTTCTTAGGGAGTTGTTTAATTGCCTGTTCTATTTCTTTTTCTGAAATGGGACTATTCAAGCAATTTACTTCCTCCTCTGTTAGTCTGGGAAGTCTATATTTTTGGAGGTAGTCATCCATTTCACTTAGGTTATCAAATTTATTGGCATAAAGTTGAGCAAAATAACTCCTTATTATTTCTCTAATTTCCTCTTCATTGGTGGAAAGTTCTCCCTTTTCATTTTTAAGACTACTAATTTCATTTTCCTCCCTCCTTTTTCTAATCAGATTTACCAAAGGCTTATCTATTTTATTGGCTTTTTCATAGAACCAACTCTTAGTTTTATTAATTAGTTCAATAGTTTTTTTACTTTCAATATTTTTAATTTCTCCTTTTAATTTTAGAATTTCCAATTTAGTATTTGATTGGGGGTTTTTAATTTGGTCTTTTTTTAGTTTTTTTAGTTGCAAGCCCAATTCATTAATCTTTTCTTTCTCTGTTTTATTCAAGTAAGCCTCTAAGGATATAAAATTCCCTCTTATTACCGCTTTGGCTGCATCCCACAAATTTTGGTATGATGTCTCATCATTGTCATTATCTTGAGTGAAATTATTAATTGTATCTATAATTTGCTGCTTCACCCAATCATTCTTTAAGATGAGATTGTTTAGTTTCCAATTACTTTTTGGTCTATTTCCCCCTAACTTTTTGTTGAATGTAGTTTTTATTGCATCATGATCTGAAAAGAAAGCATTTACTATTTCTGCTTTCTTGCATTTAATTTTGAGGTCTTTATGTCCTAATATATGGTCAATTTTTGAATAGGTTCCATGAACTGCTGAGAAGAAAGTATATTCCCTTCTATCTCCATTCAATTTTCTCCAAAGATCCAACATACCTAATTTTTCTAATATTCTATTTACTTCTTTAATTTCTTTCTTATTTGTTTTGTGGTTTGATTTGTCTAATTCTGAGAGTGCAAGGTTGAGATCTCCTACTATTACAGTTTTGTTGTCTATTTCTTCTTGCAACTCTCTTAACTTCTCCTTTAGGAAGTTGAGTGCCATACCACTTGGTGCATATATGTTTAATATTGATATTGCTTCGTTGTTTATGCTACCCTTTAGCAGGATGTAGTTTCCTTCCTTATCTCTTTTAATTAGATCAATTTTTACTTTTGCTTGATCTGAGATAAGGATGGCTACCCCTGCTTTTTTGACTTCACCTGAAGCATAATAGATTTTGCTCCAGCCTTTTACCTTTACTCTATATGTATCCCCCTGCTTTAAATGTGTTTCTTGTAAACAACATATTGTAGGGTTCTGACTTTTGATCCAGTCTGCTATCTGCCTCCTCTTTATGGGGGAGTTCATCCCATTCACATTTACGGTTAGAATTACTAAATCTGTATTTCCTGCCATCCTAATAACCCCAGATTGTGCTTTACTTATTCTTGCCTCCCCCAACCCTCTTTCCCCCTTTTAAACTTATGTACCCCTCTTGTATCACGATACTTATCCTCTTTATAATCCCTCCCTCCCCCCCTTTGAGTCTTTCCCCCTTCCTTCCCTTATTACTCTTTTTCTTTTCCCTTTTCCTCTCCCCCGTTTTTAATGAGGCGAGAGAGAATTTTCTCTAAAACAAATGTCAATTATTTTTTCTTTGAGCCAACTCTGATGAGAGTAAGATTCACACAATGTTCCTCCCCCTCTCTAAATTCCCTCAGATAGGATAAGTTTCCTTAGCTCTTTGTGGGATGTGGTTTCCCTCTTTTTATCCCTCCTTCCCACCTTATTCTGCCATCATCCCTTTTCCATATCTACTTCCCTTTTTTATGTTATATCAGTACAATCAAATTATACCATGTTCATAATTTCCATATCATCTTCAACTTCTTCCTTTAACTCATCCTTAATATCCTTAACAGAAGGAAGGCACTTGTAAAGGGCAGAACTTTGGAGAAGCATACTTGAAACAAGGTGTTAACTAAGTGGAATTGATGAGATGATTGTTTTCTAGATCACCTTCTATTGATTATCTCCATTTAATTTCATATATATCTTTGTACATACTTGTTTTTATATTGTCTTATCTATTTTAATGAGAGATCCTTGAATGTAGGAATTATTACTGGACCAGGCTCTGAAGGGCTTTGAATGTCAAACCAAAAATTATATCTCTTTATACCTATGTTTATTTATTTGTACAATTGGGATAATAACATCTATAACACAAGGTTGTTTGAGGTATCAAATAAAATAGTATATACACAGTGTTTTGCAGGTATTAAAGTATTTTGTAAATGCTAACTATTATTATCAGCATTCCTCAGTCACCTCTCTAATTCTCTAAATGGCAGAGATGATATAGATTAATATTAAGAGGAAGTTTCCTCCTCAGTGAACTTGTTGAACTCACTCCAAACTTTTTTTCTTGTCCACTAAATATTATTTAATATAATTGAAAAAAAATGTGGATGATCTCACTGTATCTATGTCTACTTAGTTATACATGTACAACTTCACTAATAATTATGTTGATTTTAAAATTATGCAAAAGATAAAAAAATACATAAAATCAAATGAGATAATATCTGATCTAAGAGTTAATAGAGAGCCATTAAAATTTATCAAGCAAGGGAATGAGATGGTCAATCCTGCATTTTTAGAAATTCTTTTTGTCAGCTTTGTGCATGATGATTTAGAGCAATGAGATTCTTGAGACAGGAAGGTTGTTGGGAGATTATTGTAATTATATGGTCAATTGGTGACTGTGAATAGAGAGAAATGGATGAATGGGCTGAGGGTGGGGCAGAAATTACAATATTTGATTTCTGTATGTGGAATGAGTTAGAGGAAGAAGTTGAAGATGATATGGAAATTATGAACATGGGGATTCCAGAGCTACTTTCTAGAGAAATTAAGATTTTAGCAGTGAGAGGGCTTTTATGGAAGAAAATATAATGATATCCATAATGCATTCACAAAATTCTTATTCTGTAAAATTCATTGTATCACTCAAAATTTAAAAAAGAGACTCTTTCTCATTTAGTTGTTTCCATGTAGTCCAGCATCTTTACTATCAGAAGTTCTTCCATAGTCAAAAATATAATTTTGGAGAGAAGGTGAAAGTGTTAGATCTCTTCAGCTGCAGCTGTTGGCATACTGGTTAGGTTATAATTGCCCTGCAGATTTAATGAGAATTAGAAAAATAGAGGTCAAAAAGATTTCACAGTAGAAGGAAGAGTCAGAGCAAGGGAATACTGGGGAACAAGGGATTATGTGATTGTGCTAGAAACAAGTTCTCAAATTGTCATTCAAGTGAAAAGGAGTATGGAATGATGATATGTCTTCCCATAGGAAGAATGGAATAGGTTACAGTTTTCCATAAGATGGAACACTTAAGATCATTCTATGATAACCTCAGGCTTAGACAACATATTCTTAAAAAGCCTCAGTACCCCATTTTGCAGAAGTCTAAATCTTTTACAACATCCTTTAAAATTGTCAGTATCAATTTACCCAGGACCTGCCTAGTAGTCTCTTTAAGTTCTTCCTGTCTTCCCACTATTATGGATATTTTTTTCCAACTTATCTGCAATTTAATATATTCTTTGATGGAAATGGTATAGTAAATTTTAAAGTGGCTCTGATTTTGCTTTTTAGATTTGTTTATTATTTCATGCTTATCTTGCTTTCTTATGAGTTATTTCTATTTTCTTCTTTTTTTATGGGAATATTTTGTTTATTTGTTCTGGGAAACAGGTTGGTTAAAATGAAACCACCTGTGTCAATTTCCTAGAAATCTAGTCTCACTATTTAAAAAACAACAATAACAATTCTATTTATTTATTCACTGAATTGGATAATGACCAAAGCTTTATTGTTTTGGGGATCAGCCAAGAAACCTCTCTGTTATTGTCTTTCCCTTCAGAATGCGCTCAATGAACCAATCTCTGTATGACCAAATGATGAATGCCAGTAATAAATCGTTTCATACTGCACAAATCCTAAACAGTTCAACAATGATTTGAAAATTCTTTAATGTTAAAAGATCTATCCTGTGGAATTGTTTGTTTTTTTCCATGAGGACAAAGGTGCAAAAGCATTCTTCACAGTTCTTCTAATTATGCAGTCTCACCATCTACCTGCAGAATTAATCAATATTGCAGCATCAGTTCCAGTAAAGTGTTTGCTTTCAGAAGAAAGGAGTGATTATACCTCCAACCTTGGTCGTATTGCCATCATGAAATATCATTACATGACCAAAGACAAAAAAGAATTAGCTTGAGGAAACCTAGGGAGAAAAAGAAAAAAAAAAAAAAAAGAGCCAGAACTCCCAGTTCTATTTTTCCTGACATTCAGAAATAGAGAAATTTCTGGTCTTCCATAGAGCCTAATTTAAAATATTCTAACCTAATCCTTTTTCACCTCTGAATATTTGCAAGTTGTCACAAAATGTTCAATTTTTTTTCATTAAGACCCATATCTAAAAATGAATAAGAGGTATTTTACATTTTTCATTTTATTTTTGTAACTTGAATCATAAGAAAAAATTGGATTCACAACTTCTTATCAGAACTACCCATGGCCTACATTTTTCTATACCAACCTAATTTTTTCTTTTGATCAATCAAGGCCCATAACTGGAATAAAATAGAGGGAAAATAAAGATGAAAACTGAAGTTTCCAAAAAGCTCTTTGGATAAGAAATATTTCAGAATTTCAAGTCTTCTCATGATAAACTCTTTCCAAGTCAATTTATGATATAGAGTTGGAAATTAGTTCAATTAAGAGAAACCAATTTTGACTATTTGCTATGCTCTATAGATAGTAAGAATTTAATGAATAGTGATTTGAATGAAATTGAATATATCTAAATACTTAGGAAATAAGATTACCTGAAATCACATGAAATGAATATGAATAAGCAATAGGTCACTTACTAGAAAAGCTTCTTTGGAATTTTTGCAAGATCCTTTGCCATTTAAAAATATCTTTCAGTCATTTTCAACAAGTATTTGTTAAGCCCTACTAAGCCATTCATACTGTGTAAAGTACAAAAACAAACATTTAGAAAGTCCCTTTCCTCTAAGAACTTGGATTTTATTGTAAAAAGTAAGTCATTCTATCAACAATTCATTTGTTTATTTATTTTAAAATTAGTTAATTTAATTTTAATACACATTGCATTATGAATCATGTTGGGAGAGAAAAAAATGAGAACAAAAGGGGAAAACCATGGGAGAAAAAAGAAGTGAACATAGCAGGTGCTGATTTACATTTAATCTCCATAGTTTTGGGGTTGTTTTTTTGTTTGTTTGTTTGTTTGTTTTCTGAATTCATTTGGCATTTTCTGTCCAAAGTCTATTAGGATTGCTTTAGATAACTGAACTACTGTAAAGAACCAAGCCTTTCATAGTTGATCTTCATACATTCTTGCTGTTTTTGTATATAATATATTTGTGGTTCTACTTGTATTGCTCAGCATCAGTTCATATAAACTTTTCCATGTCTTTCTAAAATCAGCTTGTTCATCATTTTTATGTAACAATAACATTCCATTACCTTCATATACCAAAGCTTAGTCAATCATTCCCCACTTGATGGATATCTACTCATTGTTTAATTTTTTCCTACCACAAAAAGAGTTACTACAAACATTTTTGCACTTGTGAGTCCTTTTCTTTCCATGATTTACTTCTACAGATTTAGGAATGGCCCTGCAAGGTCAAAGGGTTTGCACAATTTTATGGCCCTTTGGACATAGTTCCAGATTGTTCTCCAGAATGGTTGGATCATTGTACAAATATACCAACAAAGTGACCCTCTTTTCCCACATTCCCTCCAACATGTCATTATCTTTTCCTGTCATTTTAGTGAATCTGAGAAGTGTGAGGTAGTGCCTTAGGGTTGTTGTTGTTGTTTTTTTTTTTTAATTTGCATTTCTCCAATCCATAGTAATTTAGAGCATTTTTTCATATAAATACAAATAGCTTTAATTTCATCATCTGAAAAGTGTCTGTTCATATCCATTGACCATTCATCACTTGAGTAATGACTTGTATTCTTATAAATTTATATATTTTAGAAATGAAACCATCAGAAACACTGGCTGGGGCAGAGCCAAGATGGCGGAGAAGACACATTCGACTTTCTAAGCTCCTCTCATTCCCCTCATAACCATAACCATTTAATTCAGCCTCAAAAATAGCTCTTCACTGCTTAAATTCACGAAGATCAGAAGCACTACAACTTACCAGCTGAAGCCAATCTGGAAGATCACCGGGAAAGGTTTGTCCTGAAGGGCCAGGAACAGACTAGAGCAGGCAGCAAGAGACTAGCGTCCAGAGCAGACCAGGGACGGGGGTGATCTCTGTGGCTAGAGAAATTATAGAGACGACTCTGCTATAGGCTAACTGCTCTGCCTTGATTACAAAGCAGTAAACTGGCAGAGAAATTAAAGCCTAAAACAGAACACACTCTAAAAAAACGCCAGAACCTAACAAGATCTGGCTGTAACTACTCAAACACGGAAGTGACTCAGGCAGACTGAAACGCAGCCCTGCAGCCACATCCTGTCGGGGCTTTCGCGGGGGCAGTTACAAACCCGCATGGCAGGGGGGCATAGCCTGGGCAGCCTGTAATCAGCACAGTGCGCTTGGCCTAGGGCAATAGAACTTCCCCAGCTGGACTGTGCTTCCCAGGGCAGAGACACTTCCAGTCCCTGCTAGTCCATTCACTGCTCAACTGCTAATACCCACAGCCCCAGGGCGGGATTTGGCTTAGGATAGTGAAACTCTCACTGCTCAGCGTCTAGCCCCAGGGTAGTCGTTATCTCACACAGCAGGTTTCTTTGCAGGGCACTTTCTCAGCTCGGCCCTGCAGGCCTGAGTTACTTTCAGGTGGGGAATTCTTTCCCAAAGCACTCCAGTACCTCACTGCTTTTTGTAGCCCATTGGCAGGACAGCTACCCATCCATACACTTTTCACTGCTCTCCAGAAGAAGCTGGTAACCTCCTGGCCTTGAAGGCAGACCCTACAGACTTTAACAAAATGAGTAAAAAAATCAAAAGGACGATTGATAGTTTCTATTCAGAAAGAGAACAGCTTTTCAACCCTGAAGAGACTAATAGCAGACAGTCTCCAGACAATTGTTGGTCCCCAATATAAAAGGCTCTTCTAGAAGAGACTATTAAAAACCTTAAAAGAGAACTAGAAGAAAAATGGGGAAAGGAAAGAGAAGCTATGCAAGAAAGTACAGAAAAGACATATAACTCACTAAAAGAAAAATTTGATAAAGTGGAAAAAGAAAACAACTTCCTGAAATGTGAATTGGAAAAGGCAAAAAACTCCCAAGAAGTGCAGGGAAACAGAATTTGTGAATTGGAAAAAGAAAATAATTCACTAGAAAAAAAAATTAGTGAAATGGAAAAAAATTCCATAGAGCAAAACAACTCATTTAAAAACTCAATTGGACATATACAAAAAGAAGTAAAAAAAGCTAATGAAGAAAATAACTCACTAAAAATTAGAACTGAACAAAAAGAAATGACTGATTCATTGAGACAGGAAGAATCAGTCAAGCAAAACCAAAAAATGAATAATTGGAAAAAAATGTCAAATATATACTTGGAAAAACAACAAACCTGGAAAATAGATCTAGGAGAGATAACCTAAGGATCATGGGACTACCCGAAAATTATGATGAAAAAAACAGCCTAAATACTATTTCACAGGATATCATCAAAGAGAACTGCCCAGAAGTAACAGAACCAGAAGGTTAAATAAGTGCTGAAAGAATCCATTGAACACCTTCTGAAAAAGACCCTGAAATAAAGACTCCAAGGAATATTGTGGCCAAACTTCAGAATTTTCAGACTAAAGAAAAAATTCTTTTTTTTTAATTTAATAGCTTTTTATTTACAGGTTATATGTATGGGTAACTTTACAGCATTAACAATTACCAGACCTCTTGTTCCAATTTTTCACCTCTTACCCTCCACCCCCTCCCCCAGATGGCAAGATGACCAGTAGATGTTAAATATATTAATATATAAATTAGATACACAATAAGTATACATGACCAAACTGTTATTTTGCTGTACAAAAAGAATCGGACTCTGAAATATTGTACAATTAGCTTGTGAAGGAAATAAAAAATGCAGTTGGGCATGAATATAGGGATTGGGAATTCAATGTAATGGTTTTTAGTCATCTCCCAGAGTTCTTTCTCTGGGCGTAGCTGGTTCAGTTCATTACTGCTCCATTGGAAATGATTTGGTTGATCTCCTTGCTGAGGATGGCCAGGTCCATCAAAACTGGTCATCATATAGTATTGTTGTTGAAGTATATAATGATATCCTGGTCCTGCTCGTTTCACTCAGCATCAGTTCGTGTAAGTCTCTCCAGGCCTTTCTGAAATCATCCTGTTGGTCATTTCTTACAGAACAATAATATTCCATAATATTCATATACCGCAGTTTATTCAGCCATTCTCCGACTGATGGGCATCCACTCAGTTTCCAGTTTCTAGCCACTACAAATAGGGCTGCCACAAACATTCATGAACATACAGGTCCCTTTCCCTTCTTTATGATCTCTTTGGGATATAAGCCCAGTAGTAACACTGCTGGATCAGAGGGTATGCACAGTTTGATAACTTTTTGGGCATAGTTCCAAACTACTCTCCAGAATAGATGGATTTGTTCACAACTCCACCAACAATTAAAGAAAAAATTCTACAAGCAGCCAGGAAAAAAACAGTTCAAATCCCTAGGTGCCACAATAAGGGTCATGCAAGATCTGGCTGCCTCAACATTAAAGGTTCGAAGGGCCTGGAATTTGATATTCCAAAAGGCAAAAGAACTTTGAATGCAGTCAAGAATAAACTACCCAGCTAAGCTGAGCATTTTTTCCATGGAAGAAGATGGACATTTAATGAAACAGAGGAATTCCATCTGTTTCTAAGGAAAAAAACAGACTTAAAGAAAAAATTTGATCTCCAACAACAGGACTCAAGAGAAGTAGAAAAAGGTAAAAGGAACGCTTGAGAACTGTATTTCTGTTGTGGATATACATAAAAACCACATGTATAATTTGATTTTACTGATATAGCATAAAAAGGGGAAGTAGAAATGGAAAGGGGATAGTGTCAGAAAAAGGGAAAAGTGGAGCTAAAAAGAGGGAAACTACATGTGATGATGAGGCAAAGGAAACCTATCATATCTGAGGGAACTTAGAGAGGGCAAGGAACATTGGGAGGAACATTGAATCTTACTCTCATCAGAGTTGGCTCAAAGAGGAAATAACTGACATATCTGTTTTACAGAGAATCTTCTCTCACCTCATTAAAAAGTAGTAGAGGAAAAGGGAAAAGGAAAAAGAGTAATAAGGGAAGGGTACAAGAAAGGGGAAGGGATTCAAAGGGAGGAGGGAGGAATACTAAATAGGGAGAGTTGGGTGCCGCAAGTGGGACCAATAAGTTTAATACTAAGGAAGGGGGAAAGGAGGGCAAGAAAAAAAGCATAATCTGGGGATATTAGGATGGCAGGAAATACAGAATTAGTAATTTTAACCGTAAATGTGAATGGGATGAACTCTCCCATAAAGAGGAGGAGAATAGCAGACTGGATCAAAAGTCAGAACCCTACAATATGTTGTTTACAGGAAACATATTTAAAACAGGGAGATACATACAGAGTAAAGGTAAAAGGCTGGAGTAGAATCTAATATGCTTCAGGTGAAGTCAAAAAAAGCAGGGGAAGCCAAAAAAGCAGGGGAAGCCATCCTTCTCTCAGATCAAGCAAAAACAAAAATTGATCTAATTAAAAGAGATAAGGAAGGAAACTACATCTTGCTAAAGGGTACTATAGACAATGAAGAAATATCAGTAAATGTGAATGGGATGAACTCTCCCATAAAGAGGAGGAGAATAGTAGACTGGATCAAAAGTCAGAACCCTACAATATGTTGTTTATAGGAAACACATTTAAAACAGGGAGATACATACAGAGTAAAGGTAAAAGGCTGGAGTAGAATCTATTATGCTTCAGGTGAAGTAAAAAAAAGCAGATCCTACAATTAACAATTTTAATACAGAGCATTGCTAAAATGCTTCTACAAGCTAAAGTTACAAAATAGCTCCTAATTATTGCTTTAATTTTCTTTTCATTTCACTTCTTTCATTTTTGATGCTGGTAATTTTTTAAAATTTCCTTTTTCTGATCAAATTAAACAAAGAAAATAGAGAATGTTCTTGTTGTTTTTTTCATAAAATCAACTCTTAGTTTTATTTATTACTTCAATAGTTTTCTTAGTCTCTATTTTATAAATCTCTCCTTTGAGTTTTAACATTACTAATTTGGCATTTAATTGGGGGGTTATTAATTAGTTATTTTCCTAGGTTTTTTTAGTTTTTTAGTTTCATGCCTAATTCATTGATATCCTCCTTCTCTATTTTATTTATGTAGCTATTTAGAGATAGAAAATTTCTCCTAAGACTTACATGAACTGATGCTGAGTGAAATGAGCAGAACCAGGAGATCATTATATACTTCAACAACAATACTATATGATGACCAGTTCTGATGGATCAGGCCATCCTCAGCAACGAGATCAACCAAATCATTTCTAATGGAGCAGTAATGAACTGAACTAGCTATGCCCAGAAAAAGAACTCTGGGAGATGACTAAAAACCATTACATTGAATTCCCAATCCCTATATTTTTGCCCACCTGCATTTTTGATTTCCTTCACAAGCTAATTGTACAATATTTCAGAGTCTGATTCTTTTTCTACAGCAAAATAACGTTTTGGTCAGGTATACTTATTGTGTATCTAATTTATATTTTAATATATTTAACATCTACTGGTCATCCTGCCATCTAGGGGAGGGGGTGTCGGGGGTAAGAGGTGAAAAATTGGAACAAGAGGTTTGGCAATTGTTAATGCTGTAAAGTTACCCATGTATATATCCTGTAAATAAAAGGCTATTAAATAAATTTAAAAAAAAAAAAGAAAAGAAAATTTCTCCTAACAACTTCTTTAACTTCATCCCACAGATTTTGGTATGTTGTCTCACTATTGTCATTCTTTTGGATGAAATTATGTATTGTTTCTGTGATTTGTTGTTTGATTCAGTCACTACTTAGAATTAGATTATTTCATTTCTAATTGTTTTTTAGTCTTTTGAATATAATTTTTTATTGCATTGTTTTCTGAAAAGGAAGCATTTACTATTTCTGCCTTTCTACATTTGACTGTGAGGTTTTTATGCTCTAATACATGGTCAGTTTTTATGAAAGTGCCATGCATTGCCAAGAAAAAAAGATTTATTTCTTTCTGTCCGTATTCAATTTTCGCCAGAGGTCTATCATACCTAGGGTTTTTTAGGATTCTATTAGTCCCCCTAGTTTATTTCTTGTTTTTTGTTTGTTAGATTTGTCTGATTCTGAGAGGGGAAGGTTGAGAGTCCCCATTATTATAGTTTTGCTAAACACATTTAGTATCATTACTATTTCATTTTTAATGGTACCCTTTATCAAGATGTTCTTTTCTTGCTTATTTATTTTTAATAAGATCTCTTTACTTTTGTTTTATCTGAGGTCAGAATTGCTACCTCTGCTTTTCTTTTACTTCAGCTAAAGTATAATAATAAAATCCAGGCTTTTGCCTTTACTAATGTATATCTCTGTCAAATGGGCTTTGTGTACAAAACATATTGTAGGATTTTGTTTTTTAATCCACTTTGCTATTTGCTTCCATTTTGTGGGTGAGTTCATCCCACTCACATTCAGTTATGAATAACAGTTTTGTACTTCCCTACATTCTATTCTCTCCTCTATATATACTTTTGTTCTTTCCACCCTGTCATTTGTTGTTGTTGTTTTTTATCCACTCCACCCACTAACTTCTTTTCTTTTATCCTTTTCCCCCTTCTCTTAAGTTTTTCCTTAGTATTTCTGCCCTCCCTCCTATCCTGCCTATCCCTTTTCTTTCCTCTTTCTCCTCCTACTTCTTTATAAGGTTGGATAAATTTCTATACCCTACTGAATGATTAAGTTATTTCTTAGAGCCAAAACTGATGAAATATATTTTCAGACAATGTTCATTCCTTTCCCTTCTTTGCCTCAATAATTGTCTTTTGCACCTCTTCATGTAAACTAATTGTCTCATTATAATTCCCCTTTCCTCTTTTTCAAGTACAGAGTTTATTCCATCCTTTAATGTCTTTTTCTTTGATGTAAATGGACTCTTATGTGATGACATATTAAAATTCAAGTTTGGGTGGTGTATTCACATTATTCCAATCTATTTTTATTACTATTTAGCTGTCTATTATTTTATGTAGGAAGGCATACATACATTGTGTTAGTCAGCATCAGGACTTCAAAAAATAGATTAAAAAACCCTCAAAACTATAAAATGCAAAATACTAGTGAATACACAGATACAAAAAAAAAGAGGTAGAAAAGAGACTTGTACCTTCTCTTTCAGTAGTATCAAACTCAAATAGAAAATGATGGCCATTAATCATACATGAGGATCCCTGATTGCTAAATATTGTGACTTGTTAGTTTTAAAATGTAATGCTATCTCTGATTTAATGTCTTAATTTTGTTAAATATTTCCCAATTACATTTTAGTCTGGTCCAGAGAAGTATTCTGGGCTGCCTTTTTGTTTTACTTCATGGTCATCTCCTGGGGCTCCTAATTTTTAAAGTCAGTGTTTCCCAACAAAAGTGACTTTTGATACTTTCCAATGACCTCTCCAAAGAAGGAGATGGAGAAATGGGATTGGGGACATACTATCTTCCCTGTATAGTTGTCACTTCATTTGATCAGATATATTTTTTTCTAGAACATGATATTGTGATATATCAAGGACCCAGATTTTTCCTTTTAACTTCCTTCTCTTCTGAGCTATCCCTTTCTTCTCTTAGTAGGAAGATTTTGCCTGATTTTGGGGAGCATCACATTTCTACAACATTAAGAGCAATTATTAATCAATCAGAATTGACCACAAATTTGTATACTATTAGAGTTTATTTATAGGTAATAAAATTTTACTATAATAAAAACTAGCATTTACCATATAAGGTTTACAAAGCTCTCTAAAATGCTATTTCATTTAATCCTTATAACACCCCTTAAGCAGGCACTGTTATTCTTAACAAATAAAGAAACTGAGGTATAAACAGGTTGAATGACATTCCAGGCTCATACTGATAGTAATGGCTGAGGTTGGATTTGAACTCAGGTCTTTTTGACGTCATTGCACATTTCCCACTAGCTACCTTAATGCATCTGGAAAGGTTTTCCTTAATTGTACATGAATAAAAGTGCTGATATTTCTTTTCAGTTTCACTGTTTTTGAAATTTGAAGTCATTATTGATTTATCCCTTTCCTTTCTCTGACATCTAATTGGTAAATGAGTCATTCCTTTTCTACTCTGAAATAATCTTGCTTTACAATTGGTTACTGGACATCTAATACCTAAGCACACAGTTGGATGCGTTCATTGAGTAGAAGTTGTTTGTAGGAATCTAGAAATCACCCACCAAAAAAAGATATCTAATTTTGAGTGAGGTATCAGAGGGGGAAATGGGGGTAAGTGTATGCACTTTACTAACACATAGCTAAATTTATCAGCAAGAAGTTGATCACCAACTTGGTATATTTTTTCCAGCCACAGAAATGAATAAAACTATATATTAAAGAAGTAAAGGGGACAATATTTGAAATACATTGATGAAGCAACTATATGCAGAAAGAAAACCAAAGATTCATAAAGTTCTCAATGCATATTTAAAAAAATCTTTTCCCAGTGTTAAGATCAGTTGAAATCAGTTGATTCCCTTATTTTATTTTTTGCTATTTTTTGGAACCATGCCCAAAGGACAATCAAACTATGCACACCCTTTGATCCAGCAATATCACTACTAAATCTGTATCCTTAAGGGATCATAGGATCATAGTAAAGGGAAAAGGACCCAAATATGCAAAAATATTTATGGCAGCTGTTTTATATTGTCAAAGAATTGGAAATTGAGAAGATGCCCATCAATTGGAGAATGGCTGCACCAATTGTGATATATGAATGTAAGGGAATATTTTTTTGTATAAGAAATGATAAGCGGGATGATTTCAGGAAGACCTGGAAAGACGTTTATGAGTGAAGTAAGCAGGACTAGGAGAACATTGTATACAATAACAGCAACCTTGTGTGATGATTCACTATGATTGACTTAGCTCTCTCCCTCTCTTTCTCTCCCTCTCCTTCTTTTTTTCCCCCTCTCCTTCTTCCTTTCTCCCTCTCCCTCTAATTTGGAGTAGAGTAGTAATATTTTCAAGCCTGTACCTAAAAAAGAAGATTACTTTGGAGATAGATGGGACTTAAGCCATCATATACAATCCTTTCTTTTTTTAAAAAGGATGGGGAAACTGAGGTCTATTCTTCCAACTCTTGAAGAATATCCCTTCTGGTCTATGTCTCCATTCTGGATCCCTATGATTCAGTACATTAGTCAACCTAGGTAATGATTCCATTATTGATATGGTAGAAAGAATGCTTGGTGTGGAGTGGAGTTCAAATATGGACTCAGATACTTACACAGCTGGTATGACTCCGGGAACGTCATCCAAGTTCTGTCATCCTCTTTTTCCTAGGGTTGTGATAATCACATGAGATAACACACATACATATATGCATACATACACACATATATAAAGTATTTTGCATACTTTTCAAGTACCATATAAATATTTATTTTGATGATAAATGATGATGATAACAATAAAGAAAATGGGTAAATAGATAGACAGATAGATAGATTCATAGGCAGATAGATAGATAGCATGGCAATGGACAGACAGCTGACTTTATAGTCAGGAAGATCTAGGTTCAAGTCCCATTTCTGACACTTCTTGGTTGTATGTCTCTGGACAAATCACTTGTCTTCTCAATCCTCTAAACAACTCTTTAAGACTGTATGCTGCAAAGAAGATGCCACCCTGCATTGTTAGACAATTTATTCACCTGGGAATTTCTCTTTCCAATAAAATTATAGTTCTAACTCCTTTCTCTGTAGTTATTATTATTAGCAACTGTTCCTTGATTCTTTATACATATCCATGTTAGTCCCATCCCCATGGTGTCCTTTTGGGATCCCTCTGCCATTCTTTGATACCTTTTCATTGTATCCTGTATAATCTGTTCTTTATTATCAACTTGGTCTTTTATTAGGTCTGTATACCTACCCCAGAGATTACATTGTTTATTTAGCTGTATACAGTTATATTAATATTTACTCAATATATGGAATGCTGCTTTGTCCTAAAGGAATGGAAATACCTTGAAAGCAGAGTCTATTTTTCCGTGTATTTCCACAACCTTAGCACAGTGCCCGACTCATAGGAGATTCTGTATTAATCCTATTGGATGAATTTGACAACTCACCTACAATTTTAAATGAAATATCCTTTATAACTCTCTGTATTCTCAATGCTACATTTAAAGGAATTCAGAATTTCTCTTTTTCCAGAGACTTTGGAAGCAACACATCTCCTGAGAATGTGTACAATCGCTTGCAGAATAAATGAGATTTAGCACCAATGGAAAGCATCACATCAGAAAGCCTTGTAAAACATACCTGCTGTATTTAATTTGGTGTTTCCTGTTATATTCTTTGTTGTTCATATTCACAGGGGGAATGATCCTTTGAAATGGAGTATATCTTTATTATTATCACAAGTCAAAATTTGGTTCAAGTAAACATCTCTGAGATAATCAGATAATAAAAAATGAATGTACTTGGGAACCTTCTTTGATAGTTCTTCAGGGTGGGGAAAAAAACCCCAGTGTAATGTTTTCTGGTTCAGTTTTCTTGGGGTCTCTGGAAGCAGCCTTCATTTCAGTTCAGTAATCATCACAAGAACAGCCAGGTGTTAAAATCCAAATCCTTTATTATCTCCTTCAAATTCCTATCTCCTTCACTTGGGGCTTGGCTAGTTTTCTGGAGGCCTTCCAGAATCTTGGTTTCAGTGGAGAAGCGATGGAGGAGAGCTTGCCACCAAGGTGGTGTGAGATGAAGTGAATGAATTTCTCTGAGTCCAAAGGTTTGTGCTTCAGCCTCCAGCTACCACAAAGGTGGATGATGGAATGAATCTGAATCAGCCTTTGCTGGCTGTTATATACTCCATTATAATAGGTGTGAATCTTATGGAACTATATTAAGTGCTAAGTAAATGAACCGAACTAGAGAACTATTAAGTCAATTCCACTGAATTAACACCTTGTAAGAATCCTTGTTTCAGAGTTCTGGCCCATAACAAAACAGGACTTCAACAAAGCTAGAATTTTCATTAAATAAAATCAATCCATTTCCTGAGTTTATTAGAGATGTTTCACATTGCCTTTTGCATTCATCCAGATAGCTCAGGCTGTAGGACTACATTGCTAGAATATTAGACATAGAAAATTTTGTAAGAGAAATACCATTATTAAATAGAATGAGTAGAATATTAATAGGCTAATGTAGGGCTTTTATAATGTTTCACTGTATTTTCTCATATTTTGACAATAATAAGATAATTACAAAAGAGATAATGTTTCTTTTTTATTAATTTCAATTATTTTAATAATTATAGCTACCAGTTACATGACACATCAAAATTATAAAGCACTAAACAAATATTTTCATATTGCATATTAATAACAACTTTTACAAGGAGAAAATTGAGATTGAAAAAGTTTGTAACTGAACCGGGAATATGCAGTTATTATCTGAGGCTGTATTGAGCTCACATCTTCATGACTCCAGGTTTCATGACTCCATTCTCTTTCCACTGAGACATCTAGCTGCTTATCAATATTAATATTTTATTGATTATCTTAAAGATCAATTCTAGCTTAAAGTCATAGTCTATTTTCATATCAAAATAAAATTAATTGAATATAATAATATTTCTTACTAAGTTCAAAGCACTGTTCTAGGTTACAAAGAAGAAAAATTTTAAAAACAGCTTTATTAGGAAGCCAGCATGCTATGGTTGACTAACAATAAATTTGAATTCAAGACACCTGAACTTATCTGGTTCTTCTCTTGGGGTCGTTGTCACTAAATATTCTTTCCAATTCCTTTGCAATACAGTTGCTTCACGACTTTAAGCTATCTGGACTTTGTTTACTCATCCACAAAATGAAAGATAACATCTGTTGTCATTCCCAGCTCCAAAATTACATAATTACATGACTGGAACAAACCAAGGATTCTTCCTTCCTTCCTTCCTTCCTTCCTTCCTTCCTTCTTCCCTCCCTCCCTCCTTCCTTCCCTTCCTTCCTTCCTTCCTTCCTTCCTTCCTTCCTTCCTTCCTTCCTTCCTCCCCTCCCTCCCTCCCTCCCTCCCTCCCTCCCTCCCTCCCTTCTTTCTTTCTTTCTTTCTTTCTTTCTTTCTTTCTTTCTTTCTTTCTTTCTTTCTTTCTTTCTTTCTTTCTTTCTTTCTTTCTTTCTTTCTTGTTGTTGTTTGGTTTAAACTTTGATTTCATTAGTATTCTTGCAACTGAATTATTAGCACTGTGAAAAAAATAAGATTGCATCAAAATTTGACATGTATTCAGCACCTGTTCTTTAAATTCACATTTATTCACAAAGATAATTTGGAAAATAATTGGGTGTCATTCAAATGATTCGCTGCAAATTTTCTGAGGGCTGTGACTACACCCCACCCCACTCTGGTCTACTCAGCATTAGCTGCCTTCTGTGTTCTTGCTGCCTGCCTGTAGTCTGCGCCTACCTAACCATCCCTGTCCATGAGCAAACACAGACCTTTTCTGGTGATTGTTGAGGATATCTTCTGTTGGTTATGAATGTCTGGGTTTTTTCAGTCAAACACTAATTCCCGAGGCTGTATCATGAAAAAAAAGTATACTGAGGGCAAGAAAGAGCTTAGATAACGGCATATGTCCTCTCCAGCATCTTGGTCAGAAGTCCATCTACTTTTTCTAGTATTCTGTTTACTTCTTTAACTTCTTTCTTATTTATTTTGTTGTTTGATTTATCTAGTTCTGAGAGAGCAAAGTAGAGATCGTCCACTATTATAGTTTTGCTATCTATTTCTTTTTGCAACTCTTTTAATTTCTCCTTTAGGAATTTAGAGACCACACCACTTGATGGATAGATGTATAATATTGATATTGCTTCATTATCTGTGGTAGCCTTTAGCAAGATATAATTTCCTTCCTTATCTCATTTAATCAGATCAAATTTTGCTTTTGCTTGATCTGAGTTGAGGATGACTACACCTGTTTTTTTTTTTTTTTTTTTTTTTTTTTTTTACTTCACCTGAATCATAATAGGTTCTGCTCCACCCTTTTACATTTACTCTGTATGTATCACTCTACTTTAAATGTGTTGCTTGTAAACAACATATTATAGGATTCTGGCTTTTAATCCAGTCTGCTATCCACTTACATTTTATGGGAGGGATCACCCCATTCACATTTACAGTTAAAACTACTGATTCTGTATTTCCTGCAATCTTATTAACCCCAAATTATACTTTTCTCTTTCCTTTTCTTCTTTCCCTCCTCCCCAGTATCTTACTTATGAGCACTACTTGCTCAAGCAGTGCTCCCTTTAAAGACCTTCCACCTTTCTTATACCTTTCCTTTAGTATTTCTTTTTCCCCTTCTATTTAGCCTACTTCTTTTCTTTTCCCCTTTCCTCTGATGAGAGTAAGATTCACACAGTATTCATCACCCTACCTTCTTTCCTTCAATTATAATGTTTTCCTTGCCTCTTCTGAGATGTAATTTCTTCCATTTTACCTCGTTTCCCTCTTTTTTCTGTTACAATCCTCTTTCCATCTCTAGTTTGTTTTTCATTTTATAACAGTAAATCAGATTCTATATGTATTCTCAATGTATACCCATAACAGAAACACAGGTCTCAAGAGTTTGTTTTTTTTTTTTTTAATTTCTTTTTACCTTTTTGTGCTTCTTTTGAACTCTACATCTGGAGGTCAGATTTTTTGTTTAGCTCTGGTCTTTTCATCAATAACATATGACATTCACCAATTTCATTGAATCTCCATCTTCTTCCCTGCTATAAAATGCTTAGTTTAGCAGGGTAATTTATTCTTGGCTGCATTCCAATATCCTTCACTTTTTGAAGTATCATATTGCAGGCCCTTCGATCCTTTAATGTGGATGCTGCTAGTTCCTGAGTAATCCTTATAGTGGCTCTCGGTATTTGAATTTTTTTTTCTTTTCTTTTCTGGCTTGCAATATTTTTTCCTTGGATTAATATTCCTCAAATTTAGTCATGATATTCCTTGGGGTTTTAATTTTGGGGTCTCCTTCAGGAGGCATTTGGTGAATTCTTTCAATGGTTTTTTGCCTTCTGTTTCTATGATATCCTGGAAGTTCTCTTTGATGATTTCCTGAAAGATAATGTCTAGGCTCTTTTATTCATCATGTACTTCAGGGAGTCCAATAATCCTTAGTTTGTTTCTCCTAGGTCTATTTTCCAGGTCAGTTGTTTTCCCCATTACTATTTTACATTTTTTATCTATTTTTTTTTCATTTTTATGGTTTTTCTTGACTGATTCTTCTTGTCTTATTGAGTCATTCATTTCCATTTGTTCAATTCTGAATTTTAGTGTGTTATTTTTAAATTTACTTTTTAAACTTCTTTTGTATTTGTCTAATTGAATTTTTGAATGAGTTGTTTTGTTCTATGAATTTTTTTCCATTTCACAAATTCTGTTTTTTCAGAAGTTATTTTCTTTTTCCATTTCACAAATTCTATTTTTAAGAAGTTTTTTTTCTGTTTCACTAATTCTGTTTTTCGGTGAGCTACTTTCTTTTTCCAGTTTATCAAACCTATGTTTTAATGAGTTATATGCTTTTTCCATTTCACTATGTCTATTTTGTGTTGCCTTTTCCAAATTCTCTTGCAAGGCTTTCCTTTTCTTTCCTCATTTTTTTTCTAGTTCTTTTTAAGATCCTTTTAAAGTTTTTCTAGAAGAGCCCTGAGTGATGGGGACCAGGTTATTTCACTTTTTGGAGTTTCATCTGGAGACAATCTGCCTTTAGTCTCCTCTGTTCTTCTCTTTCGCCATAAAAGCTGTCAATTGTTAGAGATCTCTTTACTTTGTTTTACTCATTTTTTAAAATTAAATTAAGGTATGCCTTTAGAATTGGAGAGGATTTTCAAGGGACCACAGCTGCGCTGGTTCAGTGCTCATTCACTCCTGATACTGGGTCTGCTATGTGGAGTCAGCACTGCCCTAGGACTTTGTGCTTTCTGAACTGACATTTGTGATCAGAGTCTGCACTGCCACCCTGAGACTGCACTGTTCCAGGACTCTGAGCTGTCTGGACTGGCATTTGTGGTAACCTGCCTGGCCCTTGCTGTCTTTCTCTTGTTTCTGATTGAAACAGATCTTCTTTGGTCTGCTTCCTCCTGCAAACTCTCTGCCCAACAAAGGTTGCACCACCACACTGAGACTACTCTTCCCCAGGGCTCTGCTCTGTCTGCGCTGGTGTTTGTGGTCAGCTGTTTATGCTTTGCTGCCTCTTTCCCATTTCTTATTGAAACACATCTTTTCTGTTCTGTTTAATCCCATAAACACTGTCCTGGGACTCTGAGCTGTCTGTGTTGGTGTTTGTACTGGTTGCCCTAGTTGCCTCCCTCCCATTTCTAATTGAAACCCATCTTTTTTTGGCAAACTTTGAAATTATCTGCTGATAATTTGTTGCACTTCCAATATTTGTGGGTTCTGCCCATCCAGAGCTAATTCAGAGGCTGGATTTCATAATTATTGTGAGGGTTGAAAAGAAGGTTAGAGAGAAATGTGTGTCATTTCTACTATCTTGGCTGCTCCAAAGGAATGGCTTGATTTTTAAATAAATTTAAGTCAATTCTGTACATATTTTAGAAATGAGGCATATTTAAGTAATTTATTTCCTTTTCTGTTACTCTGGGCAATCCGTATTTTTGCTTAGTTTATCAAATTTATTATCATAAAGTTGGGCAAAGTAACTCCTAATTATTGCTCTAATTTCCTCTTCATTGGTGGAAAGTTCTCCCTTTCCATTTTTAAGACTAACAATTTGATTTTTCCATTTCCTTTTTCTAATCAAATTTACTAAAGGTTTATCTATTTTGTTGTTTTTTTTTCATAAAACCAACTCAGTTTTATTTATTAAATTAATAGTTTTTTTTACTTTCAATTTTATTAATCTCTCCTTTTATTTTTAGATTTTCACATTTAGTATTAGATTGGGTTTTTTTTAATTTGTTCTTTTTCTAGCTTTTTTAGTTGCAAGTCCAATTTACTGAACTTCTCTTTCTCTATTTTATGCAAGTAACATCTAGAAACATAAAATTTCCCCTTATTACTGCTTTAATTGCATCCCACAAATTTTTGTGTGTTGTGTTATCATTGTCATTCTCTTGAATGAAATTATTAATTGTGAATATGATTTGCTGTTTCACCCATTCATTCTTTAGTATGAGATTGTTTAGTTTCCAATTACCTTTTGGTCTATTTACCCCTGGCCTTTTATTGAATGTAAGTTTTATTGCATCTTGTTCTCAAAAAAAATGCATTTGCTATTTCTGCCTTTCTGTATTTGATTTTGAGATCTTTATGTTCTAATATATGGTCAATTTTTGTATAGGTTCCATGAACTACTGAGAAGACACTGTACTCCTGTTTGTGTTCAATTTTCTTCAAAGTATATAATACCTAACTTTTCTAGTATTCTATTTACTTCTTTATCACCTTTATTATTTATTTTGTAGTTTGCTTTATCTAGTTCTGAGAGAGCAAGTTTGAGATATCCCACTAGTATAGTTTTGCTGTCTGTTTCTTCTTGCAAGTCTCTTAACTTCTCTTTTAGGAATTTCCATGCTGTATCACTTGATTCACATATATTTAGTATTGATATTGCTTTATTATCTATGGTACCCTTTAGCAAGATATAGTTCCTCCATTTTCTCTTTTAATTAGATCAATTTTTGCTTTTGCTTGATCTGAGATCAGGAGGGCTACCTCACTCCTCATATATAATAGGTTTCCTTTTTCTCTTCGTGAGATATAATTTCCCTCATTTTACCTCCACTTTCCCTTTTGTTCTGGTACAATTCCCTTTCTACCTGTAGTTCCTTTTTTATATTATAACAGGAAAATCAAATTATACATGCACTCTTTATGTAATATAATTCTCAAGAGTTCTTTTTAGCTTTTTATAATTCTCTTGAGTCCTATATTTGGAGGTCAATATTTTTGTTTATCTCTGATCTTTTCAACAGAAATAATGGAATTCACCTGTTTCATTGAATGTCCATCTTCTTCCCTGGAAGAAAATGCTCAGTTTGGTGGGGTAGTTTATTCTTGGCTGCATTCCAAGTTCCTTTGCCTTTTGGAATATCAGATTCCAGGCCTTTCAATCCTTTAAAGTGGAAGCCACTAGATTCTGGGTGATCCTTTTTGTGGCCCCTCCTCATTTGAATTGTTTTGTTCTGGCTGCTTGTAATATTTTTTCCTTGGTCCAATAGTTCTGAAATTTAGCCATGATATTCCTTGGAGTTTCAATTTTAGGGTCTCTTTAAGAAGGTGTTCACTGAATTCTTTCTACAGCTATTTTACTTTCTGATTCTATGACTTCAGGGCAGTTCTCTTTGATGATTTCCTGGAAAATAGCATCTGGACTGTTTTTTTCATCATGGTTTTTGGGGAGTTCAATAATCCTTAGCTTGCCTCTCCTAGATCTATTTTCCAGGTCAGTTGTTTTCCCAAGTAGGTATTTGAATTTTTGTTCTATTTTTTCATTTTTTTTGACTGACTCTTGATCTCTCATCAAGCCATTCATTTCCATTTGTTCAGTTCTGAATTTTAGTGAATTATTTCCTTTATTTCCTTTTTTACTTCTTTTTGTATTTATTCAATTGAATTTTTAAATGAGTTGTTTTGTTCTATGGAATTTTTTTCCATTTCACAAATTCTGTTTTTTAAGGTGTTATTTTCTTTTTCCATTTCACAAATTCTGTTTTCCTGGGACCTATTTATCTTTTCCTATTCACAATTTCTGTTTTCCTGGGCTTTATTTAATTTTTCCATTTCACAAATTCTGTTTTTCAGGGAGTTATTTTCTTTTTCCATTTTGTCAAATCTATCTTTTAATGAGTTGTATGCTTTTTTCACAATCCTTTTGCAATGTTTTTCTTTCCTTTCCCCATGTTTCTTCTAGCACTCTTTTGAGATCCTTTTTAATTTTTTCTAGGGGGGCCTTGTGTGATGGATACCAGATTATAGCACCTTTTCATTCATTCATCTGGAGACAATCTGCTTTTAGTCCTCAGGGTTTGAAATCTGTTCTTCTCTTTCACCATAGAAAGGTTAAAATACTCTTTGCCTTTTTACTAATTTTTTTTAAAAGTTTGGATTTGCTTTTAGGGAAAGGAGGTTTTCCAAGTTTCCTCTATTAGCAGTACCAATGTGTCCATCACTGCGCTAGGATCATGCTGACTCACTCCCAGTGTTTGGTCAGCATGGCTAGGTCCTGTGAGATTCTGGCATTTAGGTGTTCTCTATTTACCTTTTGTATTTATGTTGGATGTTTTATCATTTCTCTGCTGACTTACTGGCTTGCAATCAGGGCAGAGTATCCAACACTGGTGTAGTTTCCTTCCTGTAGATTCTTCACCATGTGGAGTCTTCACAGCCCTGTGGAGACTGCACCCCACCCTGGGTTTGCACAGCATGCACTGGTGTACTGCACTTATTGGTCTGATTTTTCTTGCCCAACATGAAAAATATGGAAATATATTCAAATGGATTGTACATGCTTAATCTGTATCAAATTGCTTGCTGTCTTGGGGTGGGGAGAGATAAAAGAGGGAGGGAGAAGAAATTGGAACACACAAATCTTACAAAAATGAATTTTAAAAACTATCTGTAAGTATTTGGGGAAAATACTATTGGGAGAAAAAATGAAATTAAAGAAAAGAAAAAAAAGGGAAATGTAGCTTCTGTTGCAAACATGTGCTTGTTATACACCTAATTTATCAGCTTATACTGCTGTATAGAATATGTTTAATAATGCATAGGTGAATATAACATCTTAGTCAAATACTTAATTTTCTAGGTGACTTCTCTGAGTAACTACTTTCAATCTTCCTCTTCCAATCTGAATTTACTCCTCTGTAGCAACTCAAGTAAAAATTCTATCTAGTATAAAGCTTAGCTGATTTTGTTTTGAAATATTTCCCTTCTCTTTTCTCTCCTCTCATCTTTTTGGGTTCAGAATCTGGTTCTTCTCTGTAAATGACCCATATTAGCTTATGATTGATGACCATGTTCTTATCAATTTTCTATAATCTAATAAATTTAATTTCTTTAATATCATACAAATTATTTTGCTATGCTATACCTTGTCACATTCAAAATGCAGAATAACTTTTTCAGAATGCTCAACAAAGCAGAATTATTAATTAATATATTCAGTAACAAGCTGATTCACACAAAAATGATAACACAATTTTTAAAAAGTATTTAATGGTAATATTTTTAAAATGTGTTTACAACAAAACACATTATTAAGTAGAAAATCATTTTTACAAGTCAAATTTCTTTGAATCACAAGAGTATTGATTTTGCATGTATCAGAAGATTGAGTGTTTCTTCCTGTAAATAGAAGAAAATTGAGAAATAGGCAAAAGTGGGAAGGGGAATGGAAAGAAGCAGATTGCTCTCCATTCTACTATATTTTTTAGAGAAAGAGGCAAAAATTATGGATATTTTTTTTTAACCTAAGTAGAATAATTTCTGGAGTTGAAAAAGGCAAAAACATTTTCCATGGTGCATTAAGTCAAGCACAAGTCATTCAAAAATGCATAGGAGGAGAACTTATGCTGAGAAAAGAACCTTTAATTAATTTGCAGGCCAAAAATGTAAAAATGAGACTCATTTAAGAAAGTTATAGAAAGAGAAATGATTTCCAATAACATGGGGTTACTGAATGCAGAATTATTTTTGTGCCGCAGTTTCTTTTATTGCTCTGCCTGCATTTCCCTAAATTGTTCTACCTCAGTTTCCCTAAATTATTCTGCCTCAGTTCCTTGAATTGTTCTGTCTCAACCACCCTGGTTGTAATCCCCCTTCCTGATCATTAGGACTGAGATAATTAGGGCTGAGAGCCCTGACCATTAGCATTTTATAAGAGCTGTAAAAATACAGCTGGATCATTTCATATCTGGGAAATATCTTTTATTCTAGACTTCCTCTCTCTAGTTTACTACCCCTTTTATTCCCAATTTATCAGAATTTATGGTCCTATCCCCAATTTGTTAGAACGGGATTGATGGTCCCTTCCTGGATATTCCTTCTCACCAGTCTTTGGACTCCACCCCTTGCCTTTGTCTCCTCTGATCACTAGAGCCCTATAAAATCATTGGAATCTCACATTCAATGCTGAACTCTTTGAGACAAAAGTCCAATTCAGCCCTGGGGGCAAAATGGATTCTGCTCTGCCCCCAGACAATCTTTCCCTCTTAGAAATTCAAATAAAATATTAAAAAAAACTCTCTAATTTCTATCTTGCTTCACTTTCTCTGGTATTACAGTATAATTAAAGGGTTTAAATTTTAAATTTTTACAGGAATGGGTGAATTTTATTTTTGTATTTTATTTTCATTATTTCAATGAAATTCAATATTTCATTATTTCATTATTTCTCCATGACCTGCATAAGTGCAGTGTGTGCAAGCCAATATTTACTTAACCTGAGCTGATGACATTTATCAGCATTTGGCATTGATTGATATTTAGACTATTAATTTAAACACTGTCCGCTTGATTATCTAAAGCCTGAAGGCTTTCAAGCATAGTAATAATATGCACAAGGTAAATGGAGTTTTTCCTTAGAGCAACAAAAAGGTGTGATGGTGATGGTGGTGGTGATAATAGCAGTGGAGGTAATGATTATATTTCCCTCTCAGGGTAATATGTTTTACCTTGAAAGTCACACTTCTCTTTCAGGTTACTATCAGTAACTAAATACACAAGGTCTCTAGGTTCTAAGTGCCCCCTCTTATTCTACAGTTGAGGAAACTTAGAAAAGTGAAATATCTTGCCCATAGTCACACAAATCATAACTGGCATAACTTCAATTTGTGGTAATGACATAAGACCATAGTTTCATATACCTACTGCCAGAAGATCCTAGAAGCCTATAAAGTCCTATTCTTTTTTTTTTCTTTTTTAGTAGATGAGGACATGAGACTTTAGCCAATTAAGTACTTATAATCTAAAGTTATTAGAGGTTTCTGGATTCAAATTATTGACATGCTTATTGATTATTTTCATAATTTGTGTTCCATGGTTTCATAAGTATAAGCACTTTCTTGTTGCCTTCCACTATTAAAACAGAGGTTGGAGAGTGAGAACTCAACTATTCATAGTCAGTTTACTAAATGTGAGACAAGAAACAATGGGGCACATAGAAAAAAAAATCTCCAGAATTAGAAATAGGAAGAAAAAAATGCTCCTCAACATTTGACCCATTTTGAAAACACTGAGCACAGAATTAGTAGTTATAAAACACTAATTGGGAACAAAATTATCATATATACATTGATAACTAATAACATTTTTCTGTATTCTCTAAAGAATGATTGGGACTATCCTTGTAAAAAGATGTCTGGATAAAAAGAGAGATGAAATATAACATCACAGAAGATAAAACATTTTGACTTCAAAGAGATCTAAGTACTATTTCTGTTGTCAGAACACATAGTACTTACATGTGGAGGCACAATATAATAAAAGGACTACAACTCTTTGAAAAAATATATAAGAAGAAAGTGATGGAAATAGACAACTGAGAACTTAATGCTACCTTACCCATTTCACAAAACTTTAGGGTTTGAAGGACTCTAGAAGTCTTCTGATCCAAACTACTTGATCAGGCAGCAGGATAATAGACTGAGATGGAAATAACATATGAAGCCATAAAGTCCAGCTACCTCCATTTACAGATGAAGAAACTAAGGCAAACGGAGGTCAAATAATTTTCTAAGGGTTACATACTTAGCAAATGTTTCACATGGTATTTGAATGTGGGTTTTCATAATATAAAATCTAATGTTTTATTCTATATACTATCTTTCCCAGAACACTTCCAGTAATGAGAAACTCATATCATCCAAGACAATCTGTTCCCCTTTTTCTCACCCTTATATATATATTTTAAGTTTTATTTGCTAGTTAGCTTTTTCACATCAAAGTCATTTCCAGACATACCTCTCTGCCTATCCCTCTAAGCATTTCTAAAGGAAAAAAAGTTAAGCAAAATTAACTATAACATTTAACATATCCGCTAATGTTTGCAAAATTCCAAATCTATAGTCTTCTATCTTTCCAACCAAAGAAAGGTAATTCACATATATATAAGAAATGGCACAGCATCTAAATTCATAAAGGAAACTGAGTTTCAAAAACAAAAACAAAAACAAATGATGGCTAATAGGGCAACTATAATAAAAGATTTTAATATTTCTCTTTCAGAAATAAACAAATATAATAGAAAGATAAATGAAAGGTCAAAGAATGAATTGAAGAAAAAACTTATTAGATTTTGCAGTTGAAAAATGTGACTCTTCTGAAAGGAAATTTCAGTAATGTTTGAAAAAAACATTTACCTTTGCTTTGGAATTCTCTTTGGGTTCTACCAACATACAATCTACCAAGAAAGTGATAACTAATAAGACTATATACTTTGTGAACATGTACTAGTAGAGAATAGATGCTGTAAAAACTTTTATTCTATCCAGCATCTTATTCCAATTAAAAATTGGGTGATTTCCAAGAGTATCCTTAAACTTTTGGATAAAACAATTAAAATTGTGCCAAGAGATGATTATACCTTCCTCAAAGAGTCAGTACTGAATACTACAAAATGGGAACAGGTGTGAATCTACCACTACTCTCTGTAGCAGCAGACCTCAATCGGGTATCTCATAGTGTGAGGCTTCTGACATTAACTGCTATGGATCAGTTGTTCCTTTGTTCTTTTAGTGATGTGATGAGGATCAGAGTCAAATGTGAGTTTCAACCAGAAGCCCTAGCTAACAGCATAATATTTTAAATAGACTTGTTAAAGTTATAACTGCCCTGATTGAGGAATGTGTAAATTTTGTGTAAATTCAACAGCTCAAGGACTAATAGAGGCCTTAAGATCAAACTTGGTAATCTTGGACTTAGAATTGTACTATCATTATCATAGATGTTACTTTAACCTTTGAAAATAGTCACTGAGTCTTCCATAAAGCCAGGGCTGGCAAGATTGAGACATATCAGGTAGTCTGTCAGAATCTGGCTACAGAATATATTGTAATGCACTGATAGTGTGAGCTCTAGGACAATAGCATCCATTGTGTTATCTAAATTAAACTTCAGACTGATTAAGTCTATTGAAGAAATTGATGGGATAGAACTCTATCAGATAGAATAAAGGCCTAAACAAACAACAGGAAAGGAACAGTACTCAGAATGAGCTCTTGAAAAGAATATAGTAAGAATTTCTTATGCATATTAATTTATGTACAATGTTATATAATCCTTTCTTATGATTATTTCTACTCATATACTGATTATTTCTTTAGATTTTATATTACATAGTTAATATTACCGAATATTTAATTATTTGTCATTATAAAATATGATGTAAATCTGTTGACTATAACATTAGGTGAAAAAAGTAAAAGTACTTTTATTCTGCGTATTTGCATATATTTTGCAAAATTTCTCTTCCAAGTGTCATTCATTAAAACAGACAATTTCTATGTGTTAATCACTTGCTAGATACTTGTTCTACCAAGCAAATTCTTTGCTTAAAAAGCCTCAATTACTCCTTATTGTCCCAAGGACAAAATATTAATTCCTATCTTTGATGTGTATATTATTTATTTTTCCATCTTGATTTCAAATATAAGCATTCTACATTCCAGTTACATTGTTCTACTTTCTGTTTCATTTATATGTTACATCTCTTAAATACCTGCCTTTAGGTCTGTCCCCCATATCTATAATGTTCACTGCTCTCATCTTTTCTTATATCCATTCTTATATCCATTCAAGATTCAGTATAAGTTTTGTAAGAGCTCTTTGTTTTGTATTTTTTTTTCTGTTTTTTTTTCCCCCTGTCTCATGCTTTTCCCCTTTTGTTCTAATTTTTCTCTCCTGACAGATTTCATAAAGTAATGTGTATTAAAGTAAATTAATTATTTTTTAAAAAAGAAGCCAGGACATTTGATTCCTCCCCACCCACTGAAATTTCTTTGCATTTATTTTATATATATTTATTGATGTGCAGAGTTCTTTCTAGAGGACTGTAAGTTTTTTGGGTCTAGGAACTGATACTTTTTTGTTTATTATCTCTGGTTTCCTACTACAGTACCTAGAACAGAACAGTCAATAAAGGCTTATTGAATTGAGGTACAAAGTTAACAAATGGAGATTGTCCTCCTTCCTTCAGGTAGCCTAAAGAGTCGATAAAACCTAGCAGTATCATCTGTTTCTTGCTATGATGATTAGCACACACAAAAGAACTGTTGTATAGAACTGATGTTAAGACAGTGTTTAAGGGTAGCTAAATGGCACAGTGGATAGAACCCTGGCTCAGGAGTCAGAAGGATCTATGTTCAAATATGGCTTCAGATACTTAATACTTACTAGTTGTGTGACCACGGGTAAGTCCCTTAATACTGATTGCTTTGAAAAAAATATATATATGCATATATATATATATATATATATATATATATATATATATTATGGTTTATTATGGTTAATGAGTCCAAATGGAGGTATGCCATAAAAAAATCATGAAACATACTGTCAACCCTATTATATGAGAGATGCAGAGAAAATTATCAAAGAATATTTGAAGAGAAGGAAATTACTTCCAGTTGGAGTTATCAGAAAAAAAAGATGCATAGATGAGGTAGCACCTGTGACTAGGTGATACATTCCAGTAATGGACCATCATCTACCCTAAAGATGACATAAAAATTTGGAGATTTAGAACTTGAAGCTTTAATAATAAGTAAGTATATAGTAAAAAAAAAAAAAAAAAAAAAAAAGAGAGAGAGAGAGAGAATTGAGCTCAGAACAAAGTGTGTGGACCAATTATTAGAAAAAAAGAGAAGGAACATGAGACAGTTTTACTGAGGAATAATCAGACAGATAAGGGAAGAACCAGTGGGAGAATTGTCAAAAAATATATTGAGGATATAAAACAAGAAAGGCAGTTACCACTAAAAATATCATAGAATGTTCAAAGAGGATGAGAGCTAAGAAAAGATCATTGAGTTTAGTAATGAAGTAGTTATTGGTGATTTTCGAGAGAGAAGTTTCAGTGAGATACTGGGTGGGTAGAGCATCTTTTTAAGGTATGGAAGGAGTAGGTGATGGAAACAGACAAGATTTTGGTTTTTTTGCTTTTTGGAGGGAGGCAATGAAGGTAAAAGATATATGTATAGTAATTTTCATGACAAATAAATAAGATTAAGAAAGAAGGTTTATAATAACTGGTCAAATTAGAGAATGCTTCTTAGGATAAATTTACAGTAGATCATACAGGATACATAGGAATTTTATGAGCAAAGAAGAATAGTAAGGAAGTTTGAGCAAAGAAAAACAATTAACAAGGGCAGGTAGTTATGGATTGTGCCTGCTTGGTGGATCTATTTTGCTTTGGATGATAGGATATATATAAAATAAAGTGATTTATTGAAACAAAAAGATTAGTAGGTGGAGCTAAGTTATTAAGTACCTTAATCAGACAAAGAGATTTGGATTTTCATAGGATGACAAGATCTCAGAATAAGTATCTGAAAAACTAAATAACACCTACCAAGTGTCTGATCTGCACAAGTCACTTAAATTTTCTGTACCAAGGTACAGCTTAGCATTTGTATTCCTATAGACCCTCATGTTAATAAACAAACATATATTAAGTGATTATGATATATGCCAAGCAATGTTCTAAATTCTGGGATTCTAATAAAAGGCCTGTGCTCTCATGTCAAAGTTTTTTTTTTTTTCTTTAGGCTAAATATTTCTACTTTACTTATCTGCTCATTCTGTATGATTGATAGACCTGTCACCATCCTGATCACACTATTCTGGATGCTTTGAATCCTTTTTAAAACATTGTTTTCAGAACTAAGCTTTTTAAGGCAAGGACTCTCTCTCTCTCTTTTCTCTCTCTCTTTTTTTTTTTTTTTTTTCATTTTTTGCTTTGTATCTCTAACACATAGCACAGGGCCTGGTACATGAGAAGCATTTGGTAAATGCTTAACATTTTGACTTTTTTCATCTTAATATTATTTTTTAGTAAATCTTTAAGCCTCTAGTCTTTTCATTGACATTTCTTATATATAAATAATTACTTAAAAATCTTTTTCTTCCTATGAAAAATGCATTTTCTTTCTTCTGGAGACATCTTTATGTCTTATATGTCTTATATCCATAGCTCTATGCTGAACCTCCTTCCTTCAGTTCTTAGGAACATAAAAATCATGAAAATATTTTCTTGTTTAGCCATTTATAAATTGTGTATGCTTTTTAGTTCATTCTCACAGAATTATCTGTCTCCACATAAATCAGGTTTGATATGTTTATGAGTGCTTATCCTCATATGCCCTGTATATAACCTGGGAAGATAGTGTATCTCTTGATTTTTCATTTCATGCCAAAATATGGTACTTTGGTACTAATCTACTGGGACTCACCAACAGTAATGATTTTTTTCTTATGTCCAATAATGTGGAGTTGTTCTAGGTGGATGCTAATCATGGCATGTAACAGAAAGATCTTTTTCTTACCCAGAAAGTCAAAACTGTTCTCCTGTCACCATAGGAAAAAACCATCAAATCTGTGACAGATCCAAAAGCTAGGGCTTCCTTTTCTGTTCCTTCTACATTAAAGCCTATTGACAGAGGTCATACTTCTCTTTTGCTTTGTCAGATTTCTCTTCCTCTTGAATTACACACTTCCTTTTCTTTCAAAGAAACTTTTCATTCTCTCTACTAAGTCATATAATAGAAAGGTATTTCTATAGTTCTTTCACTTTTTCCTACTAGAGGAAAGAGGCCAGCCTGCCTTTTTGTGTGTGGTGATATTACTTGGTACTGACAGAAATAGCAAACACAAAATAAGCTCCACATCTCCCTTGAACACCAAACTCACTGAAATTAGAAGTCCTATGACATTCTTTCTACTAATTTTCATGGCTAGCTTGGTATAACGAACTACAGAATTGTCATGTCTATTATCAAGCTGTATTGCTGGAGATTCCCAAGTGAGTTTTTAAGGTATATATTAGAATTGCATTTGGATTATTTGTTCAGACATGTTTCATATATAATTTACAGATTTTTACCAATGACCTAATGAGTTAATTGCCTTGCCATCCCTAGACTCTTAAAAAATTATAATGATGCTATAGAAATTCATCTTCTACCCCACTTTTGGCTTCTTCCTTTCTCTTATATCTTCTCCTTTTTCTGTATACAATTATAACTGAGCTTCTCAAACACATGCCAAAATTGATAGAGCAGAACCTCAGGTAAGTTTAATATTTCAGCAATGACTATAGGTTGTCTTAGGAAAGGTTTTTTTTTTTAATCATAGAATAAAGTAATCCTAGAAGGTTAGTTTCCAGAAAATAGGAAAGTACTACATGTAGCCATAGCTTACAAGATGTCTAGGAGAAGGAAAATGCAGACACATAAATAGCTCCTCTGGGTACCTTCCCAAAAATGAGTATGAATGCTTATGCCAGGAAAATCTGGAGTCTCTAAAAGCAAATGAATGTGTCACAAGGTTCCACAATAATGACAAAATTATATAAGCCACAAGATGTACTTTCCCTACTTTCCATCCCATCACTTCCTCTCATATCCTTGAAACCCCTTCTCCCCTCCCCCCCCACTATAATATTAAATCAATATAGCATAACAGTTATCCACTTAAAACTTTTTCTGGTATAGATTCAGTTCACTTTTCTCAGTGGTTTTTTTTTTCCCCCTTCTCTTCCCTCATCATGTTACTGACATATTTTCGACTTTTCTTATCTGCCATTCTGTTATAATCTGTTTCTACTAGTCCCTTAGTGACATTTCTGTTTTGTTTTGTTTCAGGGCTGATAATACTGATTAAAGTGCATTTGATATGTTATTAGAAGATTTCTAGAGGGGGCAGAGTCAAAATAGTAGAGAAGGCACATGTGACTTTCTAAGCTCCTCTCATCCCCTCACAACCAACTATTAAGTTCAGCCTCAAAAATAGCTCTTCACTGCTAAAATTCACGAAGATTAGAAGTACACAGTTTACCAGCCGAAGATAATCTGGAAGTTTGCCAGGAAAGGTTTGTCCTGAAGGGCCAAGAACAGACAGGCAGGGAGAGACTACTGTCCTGAGCAGACCAGGGGTGGGGGTGATCTCAGTGGCTAGAGAAGTTATAGAGATGACTCTGCTGTAGGCTAACTGCTCTGCCTTGATTACAAAGCAGTAAACTGGAAGAAAAATTAAAGCCTAAACAGAGGGTACTCTAAAAAACGCCAGAACCTAACAAGATCTGGCTGTAGCCACTCAAAACCAGAAGTGACTCAGGCAGTCACATAACACAGCCCTGCAGCTACATCCTACAGTACTGGGCTTTTGCAGGGGCAGTTACAAATCTGCACAGCAGGGGGGCATAGCCTCTAATATGCACAGTGGGGGGCTCAGCCTGGGGCAATAGAACTTCCCCAGAAAGACTGTGCTTCCCTGAGCAGGGACACTTCTGGTCCCTACAGGGTCATTCACTGTTCAGGGCTAATACCCACAGCCCCAAGGTGGGATTTGGCTTGGGGTAGTGAAACTTTCACTGCTCAGCACCTAGCCCTAGGGCAGTTGTTAACCCACACAACAGGGTTCTTTGCAGGGCACATTCCCAGCTTAGCCCTGCAGGCCTGAGTTACTTCCGTGTGGGGAACTCTTTCCCAGAGCACTCATCTACCTCATTGCTCTTTGAAGCTGATTGGTGGGACAGCTACCCATCCATACACCTATCACTGCTCTGCAGAGGAAGCTGGTAACCTTCTGTTCCTGAAGGCAGACCCTACAGGCTTTAAAAAATGAGTAAAAAAAAATCAAAAGGACAATTGATAGCTTCTATGCAGAAAGAGAGCAATTTTTCAACTCCAAGGAGACTAATAGCAGAGAGTCTCCAGACAATTGTTCGTCCCTAATACAAAAGACTCTCCTAGAACAGACTATTAAAAACCTTAAAAGAGAATTAGAAGAAAAATGGGAAAAGGAAAGAGAAGCTATGCAAGAGAGCAACAACTTCCTGAAATGTGAATTGGAAAAGGTAAAAAACTCCCAAGAAGTGCAGGGACACAGAATTTGTGAATTGGAAAAAGAAAACTCACTAAAAAAATTAGTGAAATGGGAAAAAAATTCCATAGAGCAAAACAACTCATTTAAAAACTCAATTGGACATATACAAAAAGAAGTTAAAAAAAGCTACTGAAGAAAATAACTCACTAAAAATCAGAATTGAACAAATAGAAATGACTGATTCATTGAAACATCAAGAATCAGTTAAGCAAAACCAAAAAAAAAAAAAAATGAAAGATTGGGAAAAAATGTCAAATATTTACTTGAAAAACAGACCTGGAAAATAGATCTAGGAGAGATAACCTGAGGATCATTGGACTACCCAAAATGATACTATGAAAAAAGACCCTAGATACCATTATACAGGAAATCATCAAAGAAAATTGCCCAGAGGTAATAGAACCAGAAGGTAAAATAGGCACTGAAAGAATTCATCAAACACCTGAAAAAGACTCTAAAATAAAAACTCTAAGGAATATTGTGGCCAAATTTCAGAATTTTCAGACTAAAGAAAAAATATTACAAGCAGCCAGGAAAAAAAACAATTCAAATACCGAGGTACCACAATAAGGGTCATTCAAGATCTGGCTGCCTCAACATTAAAGGATTGAAGGGCCTGGAATCTGATATTCCGAAAGGTAAAAGGACTTGGATTGCAGCCAAGAATAAACTATTCAGCCAAGCTGAGCATTTTTTTCCATGGAAGAAGATGGACATTTAATGAAAAAACCCAGAAGGAAAAAATTCCAAAATTTGTTTCTAAAAAGGAAAAAACCAGAATTTTTCAAAAAAACAAAAATTTGATTTTTAAAAATGAAAAAGAAAGAAAATTAGAAAAAAAGGGGTAAAAAGGAAATTTTGAGAAACCTTTTCTGGGGAATTAAAAAAACATTGTTAACTTTTTTCATCAACTAAAAAAAAATGAAATTGAAAGGAATTTCCCCCTCAAAAAAAAGGAAAGGAAAAGGAAAAAGGAAAAGAATAAGGGAAGGACAAAAAGGGAAGGGATTCAAAGGGAGGAGGGGGATCCAAAGAGGGAGAGTTTGGGATCAAAAACCATAAGTTTAATATAGGAAAGGGGTAAAGGGGAAAAAGAAAACATAATCTGGGGATATTAGTCAGGAAATACAGAATTAGTAATTTTAACCTAAATGTAATGGGTTAACCTTCCCATAAAGTGGAGGGAAGTAGACTGATCAAAAGCCAGAACCATACAAGATGTTGTTTTTACAGGAAAACATTTAAAAGGAGATACATACAGGTAAAGGTAAAAGGCTGGAGCAGAACATTACTTCAGGTAAAGTCAAGAAAGGGGTCCATCCTTATTTGATCAAGCAAAACCAAAATTGATCTAATCAAAAAGAGATAAGGAAGGAAACTATATTTTGCTAAAAGGGACAAGACAAGAAGCTATATCAATATTAAAATATTGCATCAAGTGATATACATTAACCTTTTAAATGAGAAGTTAAAAGAGTTTGAAGAAATGAAAAAAACTATAATGGTGGAGATCTCAATCTTACTTAAACTAGACAAATCAAACCCAAAACAAATAAGAAAGAAATTAAAGAGGGGTTAGAATATTAGAAAAAATCAGATATGATGATCTTTTTGGAAAACTGAATGAAGACAGAAAGGAGTATACTTTCTTCTCAGCAGTTCATGGAAGCTACACAAACATTGACCCTATATTAGAACATAAAGACCTCAAAATTAAATGCAAGAAGGCTGAAATAGTAAATGCTTTCCAGATCCGATCAATAAAAAATTACATTCAACAAAAGTTGGGAATAAAAAAAAATTGGAAACTAAATAATTCATCTTTAAGAATGATTGGGTGAAACAGCAAATTATAGGCACAATTAATAATTTCACTCAAGATAATGACAATGATGAGACCTCATACCAAAATTTGTGGGATGCAGCCAAAGCAGTAATAAGGGGAAATTTTATATCTTTAGAGGCTTACTTTGTTTTATTTTTATTTTTTTATCTATTTTTTTTAATTATAATAACTTTTTAATGACAGAACCCATGCCAGGGTAATTTTTTTACAATGCTATCCCTTGCACTCACTTCTCTTCTGATTTTTCCCCTCCCACCCTCCATCCCCTCCCCTAGATGGTAAGCAGTCCTATATATGTTAATATGCAAAGATATCCTAGATACTAAGTGCAGAACCAAACAGTTTTCTTGTTGCACAGGGAGTTGGACAGAAGGTTAACCGGGAAAAAAAAATGCAAACAGTTTCATTCCTTTCCCAGTTTTTTTTCTTTGGGGTAGCTGCCTGTCCACGAAACGAGTTGACCTTCTTTTGTCAAAATCCACTTCCCATGTAATTCAAAGCTTTTAAAACATAATTATCTCCTGGTCCTGCATTTCCAGCTCTATGAAGCCTCCAAGTCTCTCTGTTTCTCTGCTGGTCATTTCAACAACAAAATTTCCATAACATTCCTTCCCCTTTCCCAAATTTTCCAAATTGATGGGCATCCATTCTTTTTTCCGCTAACTACAAAAGGGCTGCCCACAAACATTTTGGCCATACAGGTTCCTTTTCCTTCTTTAAGATCTTTGGGTATAAGCCTGTAGCATTGTGGGTCAAAGGGGATCCAGTTTAAACTTTTGGGGATAATTCCGTTGTTTTCCAGAATTTGGATTTTTTCACAACCCACCAATAATGTATGAATTCCTAGTTTTCCCCACCCCTCCAATCATCATTTTTTTCCGTCATTTAGCCAATCGCAGGTGTAGTGATCTCAAAGTTTTTGATTTTTGCATTTCTTCGTAGTGATTTAACATTTGCATATGAGCACGTCTGATTTTGTTCATCCTTTGACCATTTGTCAATTGCAGAATGGCTTGGTTACTTATAAATTAGAGTCAGTTCTCTATATATTTTGGAAATGAGGCCTTTATCAGAATCTTTAACTGTGAAGATGTTTTCTCAGTTTGTTGCTTCCCTTCTAATCTTGTTTGCATTAATTTTGTTTGTACAGAAGCTTTTTAATTTGATGTAATCAAAATTTTCTATATTTTGATCAATAATGGTCTCTACTTCATCTTTGGTCACAAATTTCTTCCTCCTCCACAAGTCTGAGAGATAAACTATTCTATGTTCTTCCAGTTTATTTATAATTCCGTTCTTTACATGGACCCATTTTGATCTTATCTTGGTATATGGTGTTAAATGTGGGTCCATGCCTCATTTCTGCCATACTAATTTGCAGTAATCCCAGAAATTTTTGTCAAATAATGAATTCTTATCCCAAAAGTTAGGATCTTTGGGTTTTGTCAAACACTAGATTGCTATAGTTGACTATTCTGTCTTGTGAACCTAACCTATTCCACTGATCAACGAATCTATTTCTTAGCCAATACCAAATGGTTTTGGTGACTGCTGCTTTCTAATATAGTTTTAGATCATGTACAGCTAGGCTACCTTCATTTGATTTTTTTTTCATTAATCATTTTGAGATTCTTGATCTTTTATTATTCCATATGAATTTTGTTGTTATTTTTTCTAGATCATTAAAATATTTTCGTGGAAGTCTTAGAGGCTTACTTGAATAAAATAGAGAAAGAGAAGATCAATGAACTGTGCTTGCAACTTAAAAAGCTAGAAAAAGACCAAATTAAAAATTCCCAATCAAACACTAAACTTGAATTTCTAAAATTAAAAGGAGAAATTAATAATATTTAAAGTAAAAAAAAACCTATTGAATTAATAAATAAAACTAAGAGTTGGTTTTATGAAAAAAAAATAGATAAACCTTTGGTAAATCTGATTAGAAAAAGGAAAGAGGAAAATCAAATTGTTGGTCTTAAAAATGAAAAGGGGGAACTTTCCACCAATGAAGAAGAAATTAGAGCAATAATAAGGAGTTACTTTGCCCAACTTTATGCCAATAAATTTGATAACCTAAGTGACATGGATGACTATGTCCAAAAATGTAGGCTTCCCAGATTAACAGGGGAGGAAGTAAATTGTTTAAATCATCACATTTCAGAAAAGGAAATAAAATAAGCCATTAATCAACTACTTAAGAAAAAATCCCCAGAACCAGATGGATTTACATGTGAATTCTATCAAACATTTAAAGAACAATTAGTCCCAATGCTATATAAGCTATTTGAAAAAATAGGGAATGAAGGAGTCCTACTAAATTCCTTTTATGACACAGACATGGTACGGATACCTAAACCAGGTACATTAAAAACAGAAAAAGAAAATTATAGACCAATCTCTCTAATGAATATTGATGCTAAAATATTAAAAAAATATTAGTAAAAAGATTACAGAAAATCATCCTCAGGATAATATCACCATGACCAAATATATATATATATATATATATATATATATATATATATATATATATACCAGGAATGCAGGGTTCTTTTAATATTAAGGAAAGTATTAGCATAATTTACTATATCAATGACCAAATTCACAAAAACCATATGATCATCTCAATAGATGCAGAAAAAGCATTTCATAAAATCCAATATCCATTCCTAATAAAAACACTTGAGAGGATAGGAATAAATGGACTTTTCCTTAAAACAGTCAGGAGCATATATTTAAAACCGTCAGTAAGCAATGGGGAAAAACTGGTACCTTTCCCAGTAAGATCAGGAGTGAAGCAAGGGTGCCCATTATCAACATTATTGTTCAATATTGTATTAGAAATGCTAGCCTCAGCAATAAGAGTTGAGAAAGAGATTAAAGGAATTCGAATAGGTAATGAGGAAACCAAACTATCACTCTTCGCAGATGATATAATGTTATACTTAGAGAACCCCAGAGATTCTACTAAAAAATTAGTAGAAATAGAATTAGAAATAATTCATAACTTTAGAAAGTTGCAGGATACAAAATAAATCCCCATAAATCCTCAGCATTTTTATACATCACTAACAAAATCCAAGAGCAAAAGATACAAAGAGAAATTCCATTCAAAATAACTGTCGATAGCATAAAATATTTGGGAATCTATCTACTAAAGGAAAGTCAGGAATTATATGAGCAAAATTACAAAAAAACTTTCTACATGAATAAAGTCAGATTTAAATAATTGGAAAAATATTAATTGCTCTTGGATAGACTGAGCAAATATAATAAAGATGACAATACTCCCTAAACTAATCTATTTATTTAGTGCTATACCAATCAGACTCCCAAGAAAATATTTTAATGATCTAGAAAAAATAACAACAAAATTCATATGGAAGAACAAAAGGTCGAGAATCTCAAGGGAATTAATGAAAAAAAAATCAAATTAAGGTGGCCCAGCTGTACCTGATCTAAAACTATAGTATAAAGCAGCAGACACCAAAACTATTTGGTATTGGCTAAGAAATAGATTAGTTGCACAGTGAAATAGGTTAGGTTCACAAGACAAAATAGTCAACTATAGCAATCTTGTGTTTGACAAACCGAAAGATTCTAACTTTTGGGATAAGAATTCATTATTTGACAAAAACTGCTGGCAAAACTGGAAATTAGTATGTCAGAAATTAGGCATGGGCCCACATTTAACACCATATACCAAGATAAGATCAAAATGGGTCCATGTAAACAACGAGATTATAAATAAATTGGAAGAACATAGAATAGTTTATCTCTCAGACTTGTGGAGGAGGAAGAAATTTGTGACTAAAGATGAACTACAGACCATTATTTTTCACAAAATAGAAAATTTTGATTACATCAGATTAAAAAGCTTCTGTACAAACAAAACTAATGCAAACAAGATTAGAAGGGAAGCAACAAACTGGGAAAACATTTTCATAGTTCAAGGTTCTGAAAAAGGTCGCATTTACATAATATATAGAGAATTGACTCTAATTTATAAAAAATCAAGCCATTCTCCAATTGACAAATGGTGAAAGGATATGAACAGATAATTTTCAGATAATGAAACTGAAACTATTTCCACTCATATGCAAGAGTGTTCCAAATCACTATTGATCAGAGAAATGCAAATCAAGACAACTCTGAGATGCCACTACACACCTGTCAGATTGGCTAAGATGATAGGAAAAAATAATGATGAATGTTGGAGGGGATGCAGGAAAACTGGGACACTGATGCATTGTTGGTGGAGTTGTGAACGAATCCAACCATTCTAGAGAGCAATCTGGAATTATGCCCCCAAATTATCAAACTGTACATACCCTTTGATCCAGCAGTGCTATTACTGGGCTTATACCCCAAAGAGATACTAAAGAAGGGAAAGGAACCTGTATGTGCCAAAATGTTTGTGGCAGCCCTGTTTGTAGTGGCTAGAAACTGGAAAATGAATGGATGCCCATCAATTGGAGAATGGTTGGGTAAATTGTGGTATATGAATATTATGGAATATTATTGTTTTGTAAGAAATGACCAGAGAGACTTGGAGAGACTTACATGAAGTGATGCTAAGTGAAATGAGCAGGACCAGGAGATAATTATGTACTTCAACAATGATACTCTATGAGGATGTATTCTGATGGAAGTGGATTTCTTTGAGAAAGAGAAGATTTAACTCAGTTTCAATTGATGGATAGAAGCAGCTACACCCAAAGGAAAAACACTGGGAAATGAATGTAAACTGTTTGCATTTTTGTTTTTCTTCCCCGGTTATTTTTACCTTCTGAATCCAATTCTTCTTGTGCAAGAGAATTGTTTGGTTCTGCACACATATATTTTATCTAGGATATACTGTGACACATTTAACATGCATAGGACTGCTTGCCATCTGGGGGAGGGGGTGGAGGGAGGGAAGAAGTGAGTGCAAGGGATAATGTTGTAAAGAAAGTTTTTTCAAAATAAAAAAAAGTAAAATTAAAATAAAAAAAGAAGATTTCTATCAGTATTATGTAGAGAGTAGTTAGCATAATTTTTGCCTATGGTAAAGCATTCTGTATAATTCTAACTTCTTGACACTTTTTTGGACATATTGATGCTTATTTCGTTTCAGCATGGATCAGGAATCAGATTTATTTAGTATGCTAGCATTCATACTTTTCAGTATTTTATGATTTTATACATACATGATTCACTCCCTTTTTAAGTGGAGGATTTTCCCACTTTTTCTTTATAAGGTCTAGCACTAGTTATACATATGTTCTTAATTTTATGCTAAAAAATTACCATAACTGCTAAAGTTATGGATTATTTCTAATTCTATTTCTACTAGCAATGGAATGCTAGTCCATTCCCTAACACCTTAAGGAAAAAATACTAGATGTTATCTATTGCTTTCAGTAAAAATACTGACATAAACCCAGTGTCTAACCACTTTTGTTTGCTTTGAAAGATTTTTTATTCTCACCTCTAGGTGTAATCTATTTGTATTTCTATTATGCAATCTTTCAATCCCCTTTACTCAGCTAATAACATAATTGTCCTAATGCCTACTATAAATTTGTCTATATCTTTTCCCCATTCAAAACCTTTTAATTTTTTCTTTAATCTGTTGGAATAAAATACCAACTCTTTCACATAGAATTTAAGACTTTTCACATTTTGACTTTAATATTCCTTTGATCTCAGTCCTATACAACTTTACTTCTCTTTATACACTCCATGTTTCAAACAATCTTGTTCTGCCCTTGCATCCTTTCATGCTTTTGTTCAGGCAACTCAGCAGACCTGAAATTCATTTCTTTCATATATCTTTCTGTTAATATCATTTTCACTCTTCAAGATCCAAATTAAATAGTCACTCATTATTTTTATTGTGGTTGTTGATATTGTTCCCTTCTTTTGCAGTGGAACTAAGAAATGATTTGGATGCAAGTTACAATTATAATTGTTGATACAATAATAGTATGTTATTGTTTTCACTATTTGACAACTAAAGGAATTGTTTGGAGATTTATTCATGGTCAATAAGTTAGCAAATAAAGGAACTTTAATTCATGATAGGATGAAGGTAAGGGCTTTGAAGGTAGAGGATAATGTGGAGATGAATCTCTCTTCATAACTCTACCAGAATCCATAGTCTTTCTGCTGTGGTACAGTTATTTTCTAATCCCTACATATCTCATTCATACTTGAATTTCACAAAACAGTAATATCATAGCTTTAGAACTTGAAAGATTTTGCGCCTCTTCTCATTTTATTGATGAATAGCCATAATGTGTATGTGAGTTCCATAGGGATATCTGCTAACAAATATCAGAAACTTTATTTTAATTCATATCTTACTGATTCTAAATTGAGAAACCAAACCAATCTACTTTTAGTTCATTTAACTTTAAATCTATTCAAATAATATTTAATAACCATCTATTATAAATAAAATTCTATAATAGTCACTGATCTCTCCATCCTTAAATTTCTGTAATAAATTTTCTCAAAATTTATTCTTCATCCTTATCGAATATTTTGTGCATTCCTTGTTTATATATGTAACATGCCTCCTATTTCATACAAAATTCCCTGGATGCAGGCAAAAAATTGTTTTCCATTTCTGTAATCTCAATGAGTAAGCACAGCCTTTACATATAGTAGATACATGGTAAATATTTACTAATTTGAATTTAATTATCATATTCCTTTTAAAAATATGTTTATTTTATTCTGAACTTAATAAATGAAACAAGCATTTCTATAACATAGTAGAATATGGAAAAATAAACAACATATGATTGTCTATGAAACTAAGACTCTTATGTAGAACTTTAATTTCTTTAAAATATATCTTAAAGTTATCATTTAACTTTCACTTCTCCCCTTTTATTTTCTTCCTCCCTAACTTAGAGATGACTACCATTGATGCAAATATGTATATGCATATATATGTTATATATATATATCAAAAATATATATATTTTATTTTTATGAAACCATTCTACACATACTTATTTATATTTATCACTTCTTTGGACACAGATAGTGTCTTTCTTCATATGCCATTTGTTGTTAATTTGCAGGTTTATAATGGTCAAAATGTCTTATTCACTTAAAGTTGTTCTTTTTTTTTTCCCTTTAAACACTTTATTTATTTTATTTTTGGCAGAAAAGTTTATTTATTTATTTATTTATTTTATTTAATAGCCTTTTATTTACAGGTTATATGTATGGGTAACTTTACAGCATTAACAATTGCCAAACCTCTTGTTCCAATTTTTCACCTCTTACCCTCCACCCCCTCCCCCAGATGGCAGGATGACCAGTAGATGTTAAATATATTAAAATATAAATTAGATACACAATAAGTATACATGACCAAACTGTTATTTTGCTGTACAAAAAGAATCAGACTCTGAAATATTGTACAATTAGCTTGTGAAGGAAATCAAAAATGCAGGTGGGTAAAAATATAGGGATTGGGAATTCAATGTAATGGTTTTTAGTTATCTCCCCAGAGTTCTTTTTCTGGGTGTAGCTGGTTCAGTTCATTACTGCTCCATTAGAAATGATTTGGTTGATCTCGTTGCTGAGGATGGCCTGATCCATCAGAACTGGTCATCATCTAGTATTGTTGTTGAAGTATATAATGATCTCCTGGTCCTGCTCATTTCACTCAGCATCAGTTCGTGTAAGTCTCTCCAGGCCTTTCTGAAATCATCCTGTTGGTCATTTCTTACAGAACAGTAATATTCCATAATTTTCATATACCACAATTTATTCAGCCATTCTCCAACTGATGGACATCCATTCAGTTTCCAGTTTCTAGCCACTACAAAAAGGGCTGCCACAAACATTCGTGCACATACAGGTCCCTTTCCCTTCTTTATAATCTCTTTGGGATATAATCCCAGTAGTAACACTGCTGGATCAAAGGGTATGCACAGTTTGATAACTTTTTGAGCATAGTTCCAAACTACTCTCCAGAACGGTTGGATTCGTTCACAACTCCACCAACAATGCATCAATGTTCCAGTTTTCCCATATCCCCTCCAACAATCATCATTATTTTTTCCTGTCATCTTAGCCATCTTAGGGGTATCTTAGAGTTGTCTTAATTTGCATTTATCTGATTAATAATGACTTGGAGCATCTTTTCATATGACTAGAAATAGTTTCAATTTCTTCATCTGAGAATTGTCTGTTCATATCCTTTGACCATTTTTCAATTGGAGAATGGCTTGATTTTTTATAAATTAGAGTTTATTCTCTATATATTTTGGAAATGAGTTCTTTATCAGAACCTTTGACTGTAAAAATATTTTCCCAGTTTATTGCTTCCCTTCTAATCTTGTCTGCATTAGTTTTGTTTGTACAAAAACTTTTCAGTTTGGTATAATCGAAATTTTCTATTTTGTGATCAGTAATGATCTCTAGTTCTGCTTTGGTCATAAAGACCTTCCCCTTCCACAGGTCTGAGAGGTAAACTATCCTATGTTCCTCTAATTTATTAATAATTTCATTCTTTATGCCTAGGTCATGAACCCATTTTGACCTTATCTTGGTGTACGGCGTTAAGTATGGATCAATGCCTAGTTTCTGCCATATTAGTTTCCAATTTTCCCAGCAATTTTTATCAAACAGTAAGTTCTTATCCCAAAAGCTGGGATCTTTGGGTTTGTCAAAGACTAGGTTGCTATATTTGTTGACTGTTTTATCCCTTGAACCTAATCTATTCCACTGATCAACTAATCTATTCCTTAGCCAATACCAAATAGTTTTGGTAACTGCTGCTCTATAATATAATTTTAGATCTGGTACAGCTAAGCCACCATCATTTGATTTTTTTTTCATTAATTCCCTTGAAATTCTTGACCTTTTGTTTTTCCATATGAACTTTGTTGTTATTTTTTCTAGGTCATTAAAATAGTTTTTTGGGAGTCTGATTGGTATAGCGCTAAATAAATAGATTAGTTTAGGTAATATTGTCATCTTTATTATATTTGCTCGCCCTATCTAAGAGCATTTAATATTTTTCCAATTGGTTAGATCAGACTTAATTTGTGTGAAAAGTGGTCTGTAATTTTGCTCATAAAGTTTCTGATTTTCCCTTGGCAGATAGATTCCTAAATATTTTATATTATCAGTAGTTACTTTAAATGGAATTTCTCTTTGTAACTGTTTTGGATTTTGTTAGTGATATATAAGAATGCTGATGACTTATGTGGGTTTATTTTATAACCAGCGACTTTGCTAAAGTTGTGGATTATTTTTAATAACTTTTTAGTGGAATCTCTAGGGTTCTCTAAGTATACCATCATATCTTCAGCAAAGAGTGATAATTTGGTTTCCTCATTGCTTATTCTTATTCCTTTAATCTCTTTCTCAGTTCTTATTGCCAAAGCTAGTGTTTTAATACAATATTAAATAGTAACGGCGATAGTGGGCAACCTTGTTTCACTCCAGATCTTATTGGGAATCGTTGCAGTTTGTCCCCATTACATATGATGCTTACTGATGGTTTTAAATAGATGCTGCTGATTATTTTAAAGAAAAGTCCATTTATGTAATGGGCTGAGGCTGGAGTTGATGCACTGAGGTCCCAAGTATGTGAGGCTAAATAGTAATTGGACTGCACTCTATTAATATACATGATTGGATAAGAATGGTCCCTGCCCACTCTCTGTGCAAATCCTGATGTGTTGTACAGGAAATGACGATTTTGGTGGGTGGAGACAGAGAGACAGGAAGAGAAGCTGGGAGAGATTGGACCTTGGTTCCATACTCCTAGCTGCTGGTCGTGTGGCTGCTGGTCTAGCTAGCTTCTTGACTCAGCTGCACACATTGCTATCGCTGATTCCTTTCTACCTCCAATCTTTCTTCACTGAGAATAAAGACTGATGATTTTCCCCTAACCTGAATTCCTGACTCCAACTGATTTTAAAATACGCGGTCTTCACATTTGGCCCCCAACGGTGGGAACCAAGGACTGAAGCAGTCCCCAGTGACCAGGAACTTGGGTGAGTATTGTTAATAGACCAACAGGGAACTTATTTTCTTAAAAACTACACCAGTAATCTTTTTTTGGCTAAAATGGGACAAATGCTAGCTAAAGACTCTCCATCCCTGCCCCCAACCCCTTCAACCCCTTCAACCCCTTCAACCCCACCCACAAATGGTGCTATAGAAAGCATGCTTAAGCTGATAGAAGGACAAGGACTACTTATAACTTGTGAACAGGTAGCTAGACTTCTGGGTACATTAAACCGCATCTCCCCTTGGTTCCTAGAGGAAGAGCAGATCTCTTAAGATAACTGGTCCTTGATTGGACAATAGCTGTCTGCATATTACAATGAAAATGGTCCTCATTCAATTTCTATCGAGGCATTCTATTTATACAATATAATTCAGTTAGCACTAAGAAACCCTATCCCTAGAAGGAAGAAAAAAAGTTGCTTCTTGGAGTAGCCAAATAGGGAAGCCTGATGTTAAGGAGGAAGATAATGAAGAGATTAATGATCATATCCCCACAGGGCATGGAGACTTAAGTGAGCAAGGATGTGGTGATTTTCCACCTCAGGAGGCAGCTTGAGCCCCACGTTGGGCGCCAAATGTGAAGACCGCCTATTTTAAAATCAGCCCGAGTCAGGAATTCAGGTCAGGGGAAAATCGTCAGTCTTTATTCTCAGTGAAGAAAGATCGGAGGTGGAAGGGAATCGGCGATAGCAATGTGTGCAGCCGAGTCAAGAAGCTAGCTAGACCAGCAGCCACACGACCAGCAGCTAGGAGTATGGAACCAAGGTTCAATCTCTCCCAGCTTCTCTTCCTGTCTCTCTGTCTCCACCCACCAAAATCGTCATTTCCTATACAACACATCAGGACTTGCACAGAGAGTGGGCAGGGACCATTCTTTATCCAATCATGTATATTAATAGAGTGTAGTCCAATTACTATTGAGCCTCACTTGCTTGGGACCTCAGCGCATCAACTCAAGCCTCATCCCATTACACATTTATTCCTGTACTTTCAAGTATTTTTAATAGGAATGGATGTTGGATTTTGTCAAATGCTTTTTCTGCATCTATTGAGATGATCATGTGGTTTTTGTTAATTTGGTTATTAATATGGCCAATTATATTGATAGTTTTCCCAATATTGAACCAACCCTGCATTCCTGATATAAATCCTACTTGATCATAGTGTATTATCCTGGGGATGATTTTCTGTAGTCTTTTTGCTAATATCTTATTTAAGATTTTAGCATCAATATTCATTAGGGAGATTGGTCTATAATTTTCTTTCTCTGTTTTCAACCTACCTGGTTTAGGTATCAGTACCATGTCTTTGTCGTAGAAGGAATTTGGTAGGACTCCTTCATTCCCTATTTTATCAAACAATTTATATAGCATTGTGGCCAATTGTTCTTTAAATCTTTGGTAGAATTCACATGTAAATCCATCTGGTCCTGGGGATTTTTTCTTAGGGAGTTGTTTAATTGCCTGTTCTATTTCTTTTTCTGAAATGGGACTATTCAAGCAATTTACTTCCTCCTCTGTTAGTCTGGGAAGTCTATATTTTTGGAGGTAGTCATCCATTTCACTTAGGTTATCAAATTTATTGGCATAAAGTTGAGCAAAATAACTCGTTATTATTTCTCTAATTTCCTCTTCATTGGTAGAAAGTTCTCCCATTTCATTTTTAAGACTACTAATTTCATTTTCCTCCCTCCTTTTTCTAATCAGATTTACCAAAGACTTATCTATTTTATTAGCTTTTTCATAGAACCAACTCTTAGTTTTATTAATTAGTTCAATAGTATTTTTACTTTCAATATTTTTAATTTCTCCTTTTAATTTTAGAATTTCAAATTTAGTATTTGATTGGGGGTTTTAATTTGGTCTTTTTTTTAGTTTTTTTTAGTTGCAAGCCCAATTCATTAATCTTTTCTTTCTCTGTTTTATTCAAGAAAGACTCTAAGGATATAAAATTTCCTCTTATTACCGCTTTGGCTGCATCCCACAAATTTTGGTATGACGTCTCATCATTGTCATTATCTTGAGTGAAATTATTAATTGTATCTATAATTTGCTGCTTCACCCAATCATTTTTTAAGATGAGATTGTTTAGTTTCCAATTACTTTTTGGTCTATTTACCCCTAACTTTTTGTTGAATGTAGTTTTTATTGCATCATGATCTGAAAAGAAAGCATTTACTATTTCTGCTTTCTTGCATTTAATTTTGAGGTCTTTATGTCCTAATATATGGTCAATTTTTGAATAGGTTCCATGAACTGCTGAGAAGAAAGTATATTCCTTTCTGTCTCCATTCAATTTTCTCCAAAGATCTAACATACCTATTTTTTTTAATATTCTATTTACTGCTTTAATTTCTTTCTTATTTGTTTTGTGGTTTGATTTTTCTAATTCTGAGAGTGCAAGGTTGAGATCTCCCACTATAACAGTTTTGTTGTCTATTTCTTCTTGCAACTCTCTTAACTTCTCCTTTAGGAAGTTGGATGCCATACCACTAGGTGCATATATGTTTAATATTAATATTGCTTTGTTGTTCATGCTACCCTTTAACAGGATGTAGTTTCCTTCCTAATCTCTTTTAATTAGATCAATTTTTGCTTTTGCTTGATCTGAGATAAGGATGGCTACCCCTGCTTTTTTACCTTTACTCTGTATGTATCTCCCTGCTTTAAATGTGTTTCTTGTAAACAACATATTGTAGCGTTCTGACTTTTGATCCAGTCTGCTGTTGGTGACCAGACCATAGTCATGGAAAATTACCAGACTGCAGACCTTGCATCAAGCAACAGATGGCGGCCAAATGGCCAGGAAAGCGGAACAACCCCCGCACCTCAGAACATATATCCATGGTATTGTGTCAGCCACAGAGATGTCTCGGGGCGTAACGACCCTGGAAACTCAGATAAGAACAATAACCGCAGGATGTCCTTCCTTCTCCTCCTGGAACATCTGCTCCCTCCTGTAGCCCCCTCCCATACCTTTTCTCCCACGCAACGCACATAGCTTTACTCTCCCCTGCCCCCTTTTTTCCCTCCCAGCTTTTGTCCTCACGTATTACTCCACCCTATATAACCTGAGCTGTTTCCAGCAATAAATGAGACTTGCTTCAACCGTATGCTGTCTCCCTCCTCCTTCCCACCCGTTTCTCTTTCAGGCTGGGTCCCCCTCAGTTCCCCACGAATAACTGAGTCCTGGTCGACGGGACAGTCTGCTATCTGCCTCTTCTTTATGGGGGAGTTCATCCCATTCACATTTACGGTTAGAATTACTAATTCTGTATTTCCTGCCATCCTAATAACCCCAGATTATGCTTTACTTTTTCTTGCCTCCCCCAACCCTCTTTCCCCTTTTTGAACTTATGTACCCCACTTGTATCACAATGCTCACTCTCTTTCGAATCCCTCCCTCCCCCGCTTTGAATCTTTTTCCCTTCCTTCCCTTATTACTCTTTTTCTTTTCCCTTTTCCTCTCCCCCGTTTTTAATGAGGCGAGAGAGAATTTTCTCTAAAACAAATGTCAATTATTTTCTCTTTGAGCCAATTCTGATGAGAGTAAGATTTACACAATGTTCCTCCTCCTCTCTAAATTCCTTCAGATATGATAAGTTTCCTTTGCCTCTTTGTGGGAAGTGGTTTCCCTCTTTTTATCCCTCCTTCCCACCTTATTTTGCCATCATCCCTTTTCCATATCTACTTCCCTTTTTATGTTATATCAGTAAAATCAAATTATACATGTATTCTTTTTGTATATCCACAACAGAAATACAATTCTCAAAGAGTTATTTTTACCTTTTCTGCATCTCTTGAGTCCTATGGTTGGAGATCAAATTTTTTATTTAGTTCTGGTTTTTTCCTTGGAAACAAATGGACTTCATTTGTTTCATTAAATGTCCATCTTCTTCCCTGGAAGAAAATGCTCAGCTTAGTTGGGTAGTTTATTCTTGGCTGCATTCCAAGTTCTTTTGCATTTCGGAATATCAGATTCCAGGCCCTTCGATCCTTTAATGTGGAGGCAGCCAGATCTTGGGTGATCCTTATTGTGGCACCTCAGTATTTAAATTGGGTTTTTTTGGCTGCTTGTAAAATTTTTTCCTTAATCTGATAGTTCTGAAATTTGGCCACAATATTCCTTGGGGTTTTTATTTTAGGGTTTCTTTCAGAAGGTGTTCGATGAATTCTTTCAATGCCTATTTTACCTTCTGATTCTATTACATCTGGGCAGTTCTCTTTGATGATTTCTTGTAAAATAGTATCTAGGCTCTTTATTTCATCATAATTTTCAGAAAGTCCAATAATCCTCAGATTATCTCTCCTAGATCTATTTTCCAAGTCTGTCGTTTTTGCAAGTAGATAATTCATGGTTTTTTCCAGTTTGTCATTTTTTTGCTTTTGCTTGACTGATTCTTGCTGTCTCAATGAATCATTAATTTCTATTTGTTCAGTTCTAATTTTTAAAGAATTATTTTCTTCATTAGCTTTTTTACTTCTTTCTGTATATGTCCAATTGAGTTTTTAAATGAATTGTTTTGCTCTATGGAATTTTTTCCATTTCACTATTTTTTTTTTTTTTAGTGAATTATTTTCTTTTTCCAATTCACAGATCCTTCTTTCTTGTGAGTTCTTTGTCTTTTCCAATTCACAAATCCTACTTTCTAGTGAATTCTTTATTTTTTCCAATTCACAGTTCTTACTTTCCTGAGATTTTTTTACTTTTTCTAATTCACAAATTTTGTTTCCCTGAACTTCCTGGGAATTTTTTATCTTTTCCAATTCGTATTTCAGGAAGTTGTTCCTCTCTTGTAAGGCTTCTCTTTCCTTTCCTCATTTATCTTCTAACTCTCTTTTGAGACTTTTAATGGTTTCTTCTATGAGAGCATCATGTAAAAGGGGACAGGTGACATTGCCCTTTGGGGTATTGTCTGGTGCCTGTTTGCTATTAGTCTCTTCAGGTTTGCTGACCTGCTCTTTTTCTGTATAGAAACTGTCAGTCATTCTTTTCATCTCTTTATTCATGTTTTAAAGCCTTTAGGGTATGCCTCCTAGGCAAGGGGGTTACCAGCTTCCTCTGCAGAACAGGAGAGATGTAAACCGGTTTCCGGCTCCGGGGTATGGGAGTGCTCTGAGTGAGAGTTTTCCCTTCCCCCTACCGGAGGTGGATTCAGCACTGGCCGATCTAACAAAGTGCCCAGTTGGGCTGTATGGGTTAGTGATTGCCCTAGGCTAGAGACTAAGCGGTGAAAGTGTCACTGCCCCAGTCCAGAGCCTCTTGTGGGTCTGTGGGTATTAGCAGCTTACCTTGGATAGCCGATTCTACCGGAAGTCTGCCTGGAAGTCTCTGCCCGATGCAAATCCGCCCTGCAAAAGCTCTATGGCCCCAAACCGAGCCCCACATTGGGCAGATTAGAGGCTAACCTGAGCTGTGCCCTCCTGCCATGCAGGTTCACAGCTGCCCCAAGGAAAAGCCCTGTACTGTGGGTTGGGGCTGCGAGCTTGTGCTGAGATCTGTGCTCTCACTTCCGGTTTGAGGCTCTCCTTGGAAACTAATTTCTCTCCTAGTCTATGCTGATCTCCACCCTGGTCCCGGAACAAACCTTTTTTGGAGAGACTGCAGATTTTCTTCGGCTGGTGAGTTGTTATACTTCTTATCTTTATGAATTGTAGAAGTCAAGACTATTTTTGAGGCTCGATATAATATTGATAAAGAGGGTAAGAGAAGAGCTTAGAAAGTCACATGTGCCTTCTCGGCCATCTTGGCTCTGCCCCCCACTTAAAGTTGTTCTTAAAACAATATTGCTATTACTATATACAATGTTCTCTTGGTCCTGCTCCTTTTACTCTTCATTATTTTGTGTAAGTCTTTCCATGTTTTTTCTAAAACTATTGAACTCATAATTTCTTATGGCACATTAATATTCCATCGGATCATATCCCACAGCTTGTTTAACCATTCCCCAATTGATGGGCATCTTTAAAATTTCTAGTTCTTTCACAAAGAGTCTACTATAAATATTATAGAACATATAGCTTCTTTTTCTATTTCCCTAATCTTTCTGGGAAATAGACCTAGTAGTGGCATTGCTGAATCAAAGGGCATAATTATCTTCTACAATAAGAATACTCACAAGACTTGTCATTTCATTAGTATGAGCATCTACTAGGTAGAAAAATCCCTCAATAAATGTAGATTTTAAATTTTTCTATAACATAAGAGTGTGAGAGGGTTTCTTAAAACGCTGAAAAGAAAACTGACTTGTTCAAGATGACATGTGTTGGAGGAGGACTTGAATTCAGACCTGGTACTAGTCATATTCCCTCTATGATAATTATTCTTATTCAGAGAACAATCATCCTGTTAACCAGTTAGAAAGGGAGACAAATGTCTAGCCCATCTTATGAAACAAAAATGGGTCCCAGTTGGTCAGTGTAAGGTCAGGATTAGCTAGAGATGCTATGACAGAATTCAGTTGAAATATCATGTTTATATTTGCTTTATAAATGTTCCTTACTCTCTACTCTGGAAAAATAGGATAGAAGAATTCAAGTAAAAGGAATTATATGCAAGGGTTCAATATCTACTGCATCCTTCAATTAACTAAAACATTCTTCTTTATCAATAACAATTACAAACTCAGCAATGGTGAATAAAACATACGTATAACAGCTCTGCACTTAGAAGAAAAGTGTTTTGTATTGGACGCTGACATTCAAAATCCCTTATAATTTTCCCTTTGAATATGTTCTCTCATCTCCACTTTAATTCCAGATTTATCACAAAGAAAAGTATTGATTTCCATACATTTGGGTTGGAAAATGCCATCATATCCAGAGAGAGAATTATGGAGGCTGAATTTTCATATCTGTTGTTGTTGTTTGTTTGTTTGCTTGTTTTTTTTTTCTTTCTTGTGTTTTTTTTTCCTTTTGATCTGATTTTTCTTGCATAACATGAGAAATGTGGAAATATGTTTAAAACAATTACACACATTTAATCTATATCAGATTGCTTGCTGTCTTAGGAAGGGTAAGGGTGAAGGGTGAAAGGGATGGAGGAAAATTTGGAACCAAGAGTTTCAAAGTTGAAAACTATGCATGCATTTGGAAAAATGAAATACTATTGGGGAGAAAAAAAATTATACCACATATATAAAAGAAAGGAATTGATTCATTTTTATTAGAAATGCTAGAAATACTAGGGATTTTTTGAAGGAACATGTAGTGGTGTATACCATTGTGTGCTCAGAAAGGAAGAGGTGAGGTAGGAAAATTAGGGAACTCTCATATCTCCTGACTGTATGTCTGAGTATCTCATGAAACAATAGCATCAGGCCTTACAGAGGCCTATTATGGGATATTGAATGCCCCTTGACCTTGAATGGGCCATTATTTACTGATGACTTTGAGGTTTTCAAGTCCTATCCATGACCATGACCAGATAGGGCACCCATAATAGATCACTTCCTGCCTTGTCATTATGCTTTCAGACTTTCCAGGTCATAAAAACTTTATAGGACATATTATCATGACTTGTTACTGCCTTGATTGTGCAGTGACTTTGAATCTTCTAATCACCTGACTTTTTCAGTAGTTCTTTCCCTTTTTACTGATACTCTTCCTGAATTCATGTCTCAGTGACTAGCATGCTCCCAACTCCTTTTATTCTCATTGTCCTAGATTCTGGAAGAACAACTTATTTCTTCACCTGATCTTCTCACTTACTTTCATCCACCTCAACTCTACTGGAGACCTACTCTATTTTTTTGTTATGCCTTTTAGAGTTCCTTTTTCATACTTAACAAATTTCTCTCATCTTAAATATTTTTCTCTCTGACTGATTCCATTTCCTGGCATTCATTGAAAGCTGGCTCCTTTCTAAAGACAGTGAATCCATGGACCCTTTTCAATACTGGCTGTACTTTGTCTCATATCCCCAGTTCATTAATTGAGGTGGGGGAATTGCTCCCTACTGTAATTTTGAAACTTCCTGTGCTGTTGTCACTCAGCAATCTCTTCCTCTGATGTTCATTCTATTCTAATTTAATACCTACTCCAGACTCTTCTAGACATTATTTACTAATCCCCAGTATTTTCCTTTCTTCTTCAGTGATTTCTTCTCTTGGCTCACAGTTTTCCTATCCAAGCCAAGTATAACCCTGACACAAGGGGAATTCAACAAATAAACTGATGTTTCCTCAAATACTTCAGCTTTCCAATTTCTCAGTCTGCTTTTATTTCAATGATGTTCACTTTGACTATACATAAAAAGTTACACCCTTGACCTTGGGATCAACCTCAAATAATATATTTACATGTTCACAAATTCTGAAATTCCTTTATCTGATTATATGTTGTTATTTTACTTTTCTCTATTCTTTCAAACATCTCACCTTGTTTTTATCATCACCATAACTGCTAATTCTTTGAATTTTCAGTTGTAGTTTCCTAATCTATAATTCCATAATTTCTCTTCTCTGTCTCTCTGTCTGTCTGTCTGTCTGTCTTTCTTTCTCTCTCTCTTTCTCCCTCCCCCAGTAAAAATAGCATAGGAAAGATAAAGCATAGGGATTACTTTACTATAGCCTGGAACATAATATGAATAACTGAAGAAAGTCTTTGTAGAGTGCTCACTATGCACCAAGTCTTATGCTAAGAACTGGAAATAATATGAAAGAGTGTTCCAAATCCTTATTGATCAGAGAAATGCAAATTAAGACAACTCGGAGATACCACTACACACCTGTCAGATTGGCTAAGATGACAGGAAAAAATAATGATGAATGTTGGAAGGGATGTGGGAAAACTGGGACACTGATGCATTGTTGATGGAGTTGTGAACGAATCCAACCATTCTGGAGAGCAATCTGGAATTATGCCCAAAAAGTTATCAAACTGTGCATACCCTTTGACCCAGCAGTGCAACTACTGGGCTTATACCGCAAAGAGATACTAAAGAAGGGTAAGAGACCTGTATGTGCCAAAATGTTTGTGGCAGCCCTGTTTGTAGTGGCTAGAAACTGGAAAATGAATGGATGCCCATCAATGGGAGAATGGTTAGGTAAATTGTGGTATATGAATGTTATGGAATATTATTGTTCTGTAAGAAATGACCAGCAGGATGAATACAGGGAGGCTTGGAGAGACTTACATGAACTGATGCTAAGTGAAATGAGCAGAACCAGGAGATCATTATATATTTCAACAACGATATTGTATGAAGATGTATTCTGATGGAAGTGGATTTCTTTGAAAAAGAGATCTAACTCAGTTTCAGTTGATCAATGATCGACAGAAGCAGCTACACCCAAAGAAAGAACATTTGGAAATGAATGTAAACTGTTTGCATTTTAGTTTTTCTTCCTGAGTTATTTTTACCTTCTGAATCCAATTCTCCCTGTGCAACAAGAGAACTGTTTGGTTCTGCACACATATATTGTATCTAGGATATACTGTGACATATTTAACAAATGTAGGACTGCTTGCCATCTAGGGGAGGAGGTGGAGGGAGAGAGGGGAAAAATCGGAACAGAAGTGAGTGCAAGGGATAATGTTGTAAAAAATTACTCTGGCATGGGTTCTGTCAATAAAAAGTTATTATAACAAAAAAAAGAACTGGAAACAAAAATATAAAAGAGAAATAATAACTGGCCTTAAGGAGCTTACATTCTAAGAGGAAGAATTATAGAGAAATGGTGTCACTGAGGAATATTTTGATTTTAAACTCACAAGGAAACGTGATTGGATTCATGGTGATGGAGGTGGGGTGAGCATAAATTACTTATCCTTTAAAATAATACTGGCAGTATTGACTTGATTGAGACTCCCAGAGAACAATATTAATAAAAGGTCAAGGAAACATACAGAAGAAGAAGTTGGTAAGAAGATGATTTGGCAATATGATTTGAGGCAGCTAGTTAGAATAGTGAATAGAGCAGTGGTCCTTGAGGAAGATCTAATTTCAAAACCAGCCTCAAAAGCTTACTAGAGGTTTGATCCTGGACAAATCACTTCAGGAAAGCTAGGTAGAGGAGTAGATAAAGGGCTGGGCCTGGAGTCAGGAAACTCATCCACCTCAGTTCCAATCTGGCCTCAGACACTTACTAGTTGTGTGACCCTTGCCAAGTCCTTTAACCCTCACAATTTCCTCATCTGTAAAATCAGTGGAGAAGGAAATGGTAAATCACTCCAATATTTTTGCCAAGAAAATCCCATCTGGGGTCATAGAGAGTCAGATATGATTGAAAAATGACTGAATAAGAACAAAATTCATTTAAGACTCTTTGCTTCAGTTTCCTCAAGTATAAAATGGGGATAATAATAGCATCTATTTCCCAGGGTTGTTGTAGGGATCAAATGAGATATTTGCAAAATGCACTTAGCACAGCGATATATAGTATTTCTTTTCCCCCCAAATCTGTATGACTTTACTTCTCTTTGCTTTAGTTTCCTCATCTGTTAAGTTGGGATAATAAGAATACCTAGCTCCCAGAGTTGTTATATAAATCAAATGAGATAATTGTAAACCACTCAGCATAATATCTCACACATATAGCTATCAAATCATTATCTTCTTCTTCATTTTCTTAATCAAGAAGAAATTGATAAGCAAAAACCAAGAAATAATGTCTACAATGTAGTTAATAGCCAATGCCTCATTAAAATATTTGTGAGGATGTGGAGAAATGGTTTGCCTTCATTCATCACTAAAATTTCCTTTTCATTTCAAAGTGGACTAACTGACCTAGGACATCATAGTGGTCTACCTCACCTTGAAAAGGCACCATTTTGTTGTAGAAAGAATTTTATTAGAATATATTGAAAAACATACAGATATCACTTGTTTGGTAGCTGTTGTGCCAGCTTTAACTTTATAAATATTTCAAGAAAACAGAAAAATGGAGCAATAGTTACCTGGAAACTTCTGGAAATTCCCTAGTTTTTCAGCATCATGAGAATTTGCCTGTTGTGTTTTGTACAGATTGTCAGATATTGTGTGGAGACTGATAATGTGAATTAGAGAATTGAAATTAGAGAATTAGAGAAATGGATAGTCCTAGAAATCTACCAGTATATATTTCTAGCATATCTGCTCTGAGTTAGGACAGGAATAGGGTAAAATGACAAACAGTTCTCGATCTGTACATTTAAGATGAATAATTTGCAATATGTTTTTGCTTTATACAAATGTGTAATTTCTTATAAGAATAAAAGTGAATTTTATGGTGAATTTTATTAATTTTATGCAATAAAAAGCAATATTGACATTACTCTGTGGATTTTAACATGGCATTCATTAGTTACCTTGAAAATGAATGATGATCAGGACAAGGTTAAGAATATAATCAAAAGAAAATTGCACATGTAAGCCTTCTATAAAGAAAATCTATTGGAATGGATTTTTAAAAGTCTGAGATAAAGCAAAAGCAATATATTATAAAAGATATATACATCTAAATTATATTATCTTCTATTAGCTAATTTTCTATAGCTCCCTGGTATCATGGAATCTATAAGCAGACTTGCATGAGATCAATTCTTTGCTTATTATTGCTTCCAATCTGAACAAAGATTTTTTTTTCAATAATTACTACTAATAATTTTGTTGTCAGTGGAATAACTTCCAGGCTATACTGTAATGAAATCCTATATTGCTATAGCATTTTTTCACAGAAGTCTCACTATTGAGGGCTTAAGAATCAGTATTTCTGTTAAAGCATGGAAAACACATAAAAGAATTCTTTTCAAAATAACAAATCAGGATTTAACTTTTTCACTACTTGTTTTAAAAATTGTCTTCAGGTAACCTAACTGACTTAGACGGATAAAGGGACTTTAAGATAGAGTAGAACGAGAGAGTTTTGTAGTTCTTTTCAAATATTGGATAGAAAGAGAAAAATTCTTCCAAATTCATCAAAGACAAAGACAAGAGATAAGCTCTTACACTGTCTTTGAAAAAGAGAAGACAGTCAAATCATACCTAATGGAAGGCCTTAAAGTGATTGTCCGGTGTAAATTATGTGAGAGGTGTTTCTTCACCCAGGAGTTTCATATACTATGAAAACAGATGAGATTCTATCCCCTCTTTATGGTCCTTAATAAACTATGATAAGGCGCAGTCCTTTAAACTTTGTGAAGGAAAGGAATATCACAATTTGAGAGCTAGAGGAAAAGTCTCATCTTCATACCTAAAAAGGAACCAAACATTTTTTTGCTTATTTATTGTTGTTTCCTTTCTACTATTATGTTAAATCCTAAAGCTTTTATGTATGAACATATTCTTTATTTTGTGTATTTAATGAGATTATCTTCCTTTTTGATCTTTATCAATCTACTCTGAGGCAATTTAAAAAGGGAAATAAAAAAAAAAAGAAAGAAGAACCATATCTTTGGCGATTCTGTAGTTCACACTCACATGTTTTGTAGGATTAGCAACCCTGTGATACAGTGGAAAGGACGTTAGCTTTGGAACCAAAGGGCTTTGTCAATTGCTACAATTTAGAAAACCTCTTCAATAATATATACAATTCTCTGAATCAGAGTTCCAAACACATTATCCTTAAAATAAAGAAAAAATCAACTAAAACAACTCAATTCACTATCAATATGACCTTTAGTAATAGGAAAAAAACAAAAACAACAAAATAAACAAATAAATAAAAAAGAAAATATAGTAGAAATAGTGGATATAATGGATACAGTGTCAGATCTGGAACTTCCTCAATTCAAATGTGGCCTCAGACACTTACTAGCTGTGTGACCCTGGGGTAAGTCACTTTAACCCTGTTTGCTTTAGTTTCCTCATCTGTAAAATGAGCTGGCAAACTACTCCAGTATTTTGACAAGAAAACCCCAAATTCAGTTACAAAGAATTGTTGATATCTGAACAATTAGCAAAATAATGATGATAAAAATAAGATCAGAGATATATCCCCAATTGTTCTTTTGTGTGTGTAGGATTTATTTACAAAACAAATCATTTTATTATGTTCAAATTTATGCTTTGGTCAGGAGAGTAAGAATTAAGGATATCCAAAGTGCTCTAAAAGCAATGTTCAAAACTACATTATGGGAAACCGATGGAAACATATAAGATAGAAAGCCAATTTATTATTTTAAGGAAATGCAATACCTTTGCATGTCATCATTAACTGATGGAATATAGCAAATCCTCAATCAGCCAGAAATTGCTGTTTTGGTATCATGTGATAAAGATCTTTTTAATATCTGCTACTTATGATTCTAGACTAAAAGACTGGAATGGGAGTCAAAAGGAAATTGAGTGCTCTCCTCTCTAATGTTTACCAATGATATGCCCTAGACAATCCTCTGAGCTTTTGTTCTCTCTCTATAAGGAAGAAATAGAAAAAATTAATATCATACTGATATTAATATTAATAAACAGTAATACTAATGCTGACATAATATTTATAGTAATAAATTCTTATATTGATACTGATATTGCTGTCAGTATTAATACTAAAAATAATATAAATACTTACTAGCATTTATATAGTCTATCTTTACAGATATTGTCTCTTTTAGTCCTTACAATAGATTTGAGAGGTAGGTACTATTGTTATAGCTATTTTACAGATGAGGAAATTGAAGAAGAGTGGGTCACATAACTAGTAATGTCTGAGGTCAAATTTGAACTCAAATCTTCCTAATTCTAGATTCAGGATACTATCTACTGTATCCTCTAACTGCTTTTATAAAAGAATACAGATCCTGAATATTTTTCAAGTTTATTAAGACGATGAAGTGCTTTGAAAATGTATTAGAAAGTGTTATTTTTGTTAATTATAATGACATAATAAATTAAAAATTACATTTATTGATTTTCTTTCATATAATTATAATTGGTATATATATATGACATATATATGTATACACATACACACACACTTCTTTTATATTCCCTATTCAGTGAACCATTACCTTAAAAAGTCAACTAGACCTATGCTTGAATTGATCTTTATTAGTTTTAAACTCATTTAATTTAATCCAAACCACATTTTGTCAAGTCAGCTATGTACCTGGAATTATGCTAAGTTTTAGGAACAAAACAAAACATTTTCCATCCCTAAGAAGTTTAAATTCTTCTGGGAAAGCATGTAATCTATTGTACTTTATATATTCCATTAAAATATCTTAGATCAAGCCTCCTTTTACACATGAAAAAATTGATGACTAATGATTCATTGTAATGAAACTTTACATATTATTTCCAAGATATGAAATCGAGGGAGTGAAGACTTACCAACATTATTTTCCTTTTAGTCATCAAACATAACAAGATAAATTAAGAAGGAATTAAACAATGGAAGTCAAGAAATAATCTTGCCAATGAAGTTAACATTAGCCAGACCCTTTTTAGAGTATCATATTCAGTACAAGACCCTACATTTTACAAGGGTGCTAGGAAAATTAGTGAGCATCCAAAGGCAGAATTTGTGATTAACGCATTATAAAATAGCATACATATGCAGAAAGATTAAAGGAAATTGCATTATTTAGCCCAGAAGTGAAAAGGCTAGGGGATGACTTAGCTTTTCCAGTACAGAACAGATTAAGCCTGTGAAGGTCTTTGTTTCATTCATATTTTATTTCCTCGCACTCTTTGGTAAAATAGCTTCTATTCTAAACACACCTTTTCCTTTGTTTCTTGCATTCATATTTTCAAAAACCTGTTAAGGAAGTTATTTTCGCAGAGCCTTTTGCACATATTTCCTTCCCCTCCCCATTTTTGAAGATTTTTCAGAGTGTGAGTAGTGAGACATTTAGTATTTAAAATCAAATAAATTAGAATATATGGTAAAAGTCATTTCATTCATAATTTCTTGACTTTTAAAGTTGCTTCTACTTGAATATGAAATTGATGAAAATGGCTTAGCCATGAAATAGCTTATGTTGACTACAACATTTAAAAAGCGTTCCCTTTCCTTAAAAGACCTTGTGACACTTTAGAATAGAATTCCAGAACTAGAATAATCCTTGGAAAATTATATTTTCCAATTCTGCCTTCCTTTAGAGTATCTTGTTCAACTAAATAAACAGTAAGTATCTGTTACAGAGAGAAAGAGATACCTGATGTCTAGGATAAACAGTCAGCTTCGAAAACTTTTTAAAATTTGCTGTTGTTGTTGCTGTTGTTGCCTGGCTTTGACTCACGCTAATAATGTGATGGTGGGCAAATCATTTACATCTATCTGCTTCAGGCAGTTCTTTGAGATGAAAAATAGCAAATGAGATGCTTATATGTTTCAGCAGAGGAGATTTGTGTGCTGATAATTCCCTACACCAATGAAACCACAGGTTTAGCCTTATCTCTCTAATCTTTCTTTAAAAACAAAAAACAAAATGGAGGGGCAGAGTTATGTTAAGTAATAGGAGGAAACAGGAGAAGGAGAAGGAGAAGAAAGAGGAAGAAAGAAGAGGTGAAAAAAGGAAGGAAAAAAGATAGAGTCAAAGTATTCCTTTACCTTTTATATTCCAGAGGCAGAGCCAAAAGAAGGTGGTAAGAAATATAAAAAAACTAGATTATATGGAGACTTACTAAAATAAATAGGTATTCTTTCCTGGATTAGGTTTTTTCTTTCGTAAATTGAAAAATGGGAGTTGGATTTAATTATTTTAATGTCCCCTTTTATATCTAGATCTAATAATCTTGTGATTTCATTAAATTCTTGTGTTAGAATTTTGTGTTTTCTATATTATTATAATGAACCCCTACTCACCCTACCCTATAATTGTCCAGACAAAGTGATCTTAGTAACCTTTGTTAAAACTAAAACAATTTCCATACCTATTCCTAGAATAAATACTGGCATGACACCTTGGGAATAATTCTGGATTGGAATTCAAAGGACCTAAGTTCAGCCAGTAACTAACTGTGTAACATCGAGCAAATCCCTTACATTCCTTGAACTTTAATTCTCATTCTAAAATTAAGAGGTGTAATTAAATGTTGTCTATGGTCCCTATCAGTTCTAATTTATGATCCTATTACCAATCTTTAAAGAATGGAGTAAAATCTATTCAGCAGTGAAATTGCTAAACATAATTAAATCTTCAGGTCTCAAAGTGAATTAGCATCAACATCAACCTCAGTTCTTATTATAGAACAAAAATCCTTAAACTTTTTAATGTCATGGACCCCTTTAATAATCTGATGAGGCCTATGGACCTCTTCTGAGAACACAATTTTTAAATTCAAAAAAAGAACAAGTCAATAGAATTTAAAAGGAAATGTATTATATTGAAAAAATATATATTTTCTTGCCATCTAGGTTGATATTAAATCCATTTATGGACCAAGTGTCTGTTGGATCCATGTTAAGAATCTCTATCATAGAAGAATGAGGAAAAAAATCCTAGTTTTCATACCTAGAACTCAGGGCCCTGATTGGAGGGGCTTTAGTTAGCTAAATGGAACTTAAAGCATAAAGCATACCCAAAAGAGGGTGAGCAAAAAATGAAGGGATACAAAACATGGACTATTTTGGAAATTCTGAGCTCATATTGGACTGATCAGCCACAGTTGGACACACTGCAAATCGACTCTAACATAGTAATATCATTTTGTTCCTTTTTGAGAATGAAGGACAACTAATGCAAGATCAGTAAGAAACTAGAGATGATTAATTTAGAATACTAGAGAGTGGGGGAGAAAGTTGATTTCAGTATTTAAAAGGTGATCATGTGAGAGAGGCTAGGTTTCTTTTTATTAGTCCCATATTCTGTAAAGCATAACTGGGAATAATGCACGGATATTGCAGACACCTTTTTTCTTAATTTAGCTTTAATTTTTCCATTTTAATTTATGTCTTTGCTCTTAAAACAGCAAAGGTATTTATCAATATTATCTCTATCCTCATATTGAACTCTCTTTTAACAGAGAACATAGAAATAAAGAATACAAGAATTGGAAGGGTTTTCAGAAGCCATCTAATCTAACACATACAGATGAAAAAATAATAGATGAGCTGTGTATCTCTCTCGTTGGAATAAATTTCTATGCTGACAGCCCCCTACACCAATAAAATCACAGACTTTGCTCTAATTTTTTATAATCCCCATTAGATCAAACCTGATTAAATGGTCATTTAATTCTTTACCCATATTCCTGTTCTAAGAAAAGGAATGTATACAATATGTCACACCTGCCTTCTCTGTGCCTTCTCACTGGGAAAGAATGGATTCTCCTTCCTGAACCATAAATGAACTGCCATGGAGGGTAACCTGACATCATTTGGGGAGTTCATAAGCCTAGTTCACTACTTGCTTTGACAGCCACGTGGTACAAAACTCAGCCATCTATCTTCCTTATCAATAACTTCATTTGACCTGCCTTTCCACAACAACCTTTGAGGAAAAAAATGTGCTAGATTTGCAGTAAAGAAACTTAATTAAAACATCAACTCTGCTACCCACTGTATAATTTGAATCTAATCACTTCACTTCTCTGTGTCACAGTTTTTTCTTATGTAAAATGAAAAAGTAAGAATAGATGGCTTCTCAGATCCCTTTACAACTTTAAATCTATGATGCTATGATCCTCTGGTTTTGGGGACAAATGTTATTCTTTGCAATTAGTCTTAATTTGGTTGTCTTGTGCTACTACTTTCATATATATAATTGCAATAATTAATTTTTTAAATTAAAATTTTAGTTCTATTTAATCTGTATCATTTCATAAAAAGTTTTTGTGCTTTGAGGTATTTTGAGAACCAAAATTGAGGACTTTTGATTGAAATAAAAAGAAATACTTGTGGACGTAAAAAATTCCTTAATAAGAGCATCAAAAGGACAGTAATCAAGAATAATGTACTGGTTCAAGTAGATGTATCCCTTCTTGCATCTGGATAGAGTTTATTCATATGTCAATAAGACATCCATCTGGTCTGAGGATCCTTGACTCCTCATTTTCACTGTGGAAACATGTTAATAGCTCATTTCTTTATATCTTGGACCAATCAAGTACCAGGATAGACTTCTCTGCATTTTAGACAAGATTAACCTACCACATCCTCTTTTTTCAGAGACAATAGTGCACCACAATACTCACAAACCTTGTTTCTCTAAATTCCTGATAATTTATTTCTTAAGATGTAATAATAATTCATTAGATTCAGGTAATATATGTCAAATTTTTAATCAGCAGTTACTCATTTCATTTTGACATTGTTTTTCTTTTTGCTATTGTAAGGAATTTTGCTCTGAATATACTATGGTACATAGGACCTTTTACTCATTGGCCTCCTTTGAGGTAGCTGTTTGGTCAATTGTCTAGCAAATTAGTAATGTATAAATTAGATACTACAGTTTTGAGCAACAAAAAAATCATTCTGGTCAAGATGGTGGAAAAGACACATGCTTCATTCTAAGCTCCTCTTCTACCCTCACTCTTAATTGCCAAATGCAGCCTCAGAAATAATGCTTGTGGGAAAATCCACAAATACTGGAAGTACAACAAATTATCAGCCAAAGATAATCTGGAAAATTGCCAGAAAAGGTTTGTTCTGATTGGCAGGATCAGGCCAATGTAGACGGGGAGGCAGATTCAGGGGCTACCATACTGAGCAGACAGGGTGGGGGCTATCTCCACACAAGTGGAGATTTTGGAAAGAGGACTCTACCACAGGTTGGCTGCTCAGCTTTGATTGCAGAGAAGTTACAACAAGGCCAAAGGTAGAGTGTACTCCAAAAAACGCCAGAATCTAACAGGATCTGTCTACACCCACCTAAAACTGGAAGTGACTCAGCATAGACCACAGCAAAGTTGTGAAGCTGCATGCTGCAGCCCAGGGCTTTTGCCCAGGGCAGGCACAAATCTGCACAGCAAGGGGGCTCTGCCCAGGGCAGCAACAAATCTGCAGAGGTGGTGGTGGGGGACTCTGCCAGGGGCAGCCACAAATCGGCATAGCAGGAAGGCTCTGCCTGGGGCAATACAACTTTTGCAGAACAGCTGTACTTCCCAAGTCAGAGACACTTCCGGTTCAGGGCTCTTCCTACGGCAGCCGCTGATCTGCACAGCAAAGCTCTTCACAAAGCACTTCTGCAGCTCCACAGCTCTTAGCAGCCCGTTTGCAGGACAGCTAGTGTCCATAAATCTCTCCCTGGTATGCAGAGGAAGCTGAAAACCCCCTTGCCCTGAAGGCAGAATTTAAGGTCTTTAAAAAAAAATGAGTAAGAAGGCCAAGCAAATGCTAATCATCAATAGCTTCTATACAGAAAGAAAGCAGATTTTCAACCCCAGGGAGAAAAATAGCAGACAGTCTCCAGACAAAACCCCAAAGGGGGATGTAACCTGATCTCCATAACACAAGGCTTTTGTAGAAGAAATTATAAAAAAAAATCTTTAAAAAGACCTAGAAGAAAAATGGGGAAAGGAAAGAGAAGCTATGCAAGAGAGCACACAAAGGCATATAAATCACTTAAAGAAAATTTTGATAAAGTGGAAAAAGAAAATAATTCAGTTAAAAAAAATTAATGAAATGGAAAAAAATTCGATAGAACAAAACAACTCATTTTAAAACTTTGGCATATACAAAAAAGTAAAAAGCTAATGAAGAAAATAACTCATTAAAAATCAGAACTGAACAAATAGAAATTAATGATTCATTGAAATATCAAAAATCTGTCAAGCAAAACCAAAAGAATGAAAAAAATAGAAAAACTTAAATATTGATTTAGAAAAACAGACGTAGAAAATAGATCTAGAAGAGATGATCTGAAGATCATTGGATTTCCTGAAAATTATGGTGAAAAAAAGAGCCTAGATACTATTATATAGGAAATCATCAAAGAGAACTGCCCAGATGTAATAGAATCTGAAGGTAAAATAGACATTGAAAGAATTCATTGAACACCTTCTGAAACAGACCCTAAAATAAAAACCCCAAGGAATATTGTGGCTAAATTTCAGAACTATCAGTCTAAGGAAAAATATTACAAGCAGCCAGAAACAAAACAAAACAAAACAAAACAATTCAAATACCAAGGAACTACAATAAGGATCACTCAGGATCTAGCTGCTTCCACATTAAAAGATCAAAGGGCCTGAAATCTGATACTCCAAAAGGCAAAGAAACTTGGAATACAGCCAAGAATAAACTACCCAGATAACCTGAGAATTTTCTTCCAGGGAAGAAGATGGACATTTAATGAAACAAGTGGATTCCATTTGTTTCTAATGAAAAAACCAGAGCTAAACAAAAATTTGACCTCCAAATATAAGATTCAAGAGAAGCAGAAATAAAAAAAAAAAAAAAAAAAAAAAACAACTATTGAGAACTGTATTTCTGTTATGGACATACATAAAGAGTACATGTATAATTTGATTTTATTGATAAAATATAAAAAGGGAAGTAGAAATGGAAAGGGGATAGTATCAGAAAAAGGGAAAAGAGGAGAAACTATATCTCATGAAGTGGCAAAGGAAACCTGTAATGGGCTGAAGCTCAAGTTGATGCACAGAGGTCCCAAGCATGTGAGCCTAAATAGTAATTGGACCATGCTCTATTAATATATATGGTTGGAGAAAGAATGGCCCCCGCCCACTCTTTGTGCAAGTCCTGATGTGTTGTATAGGAAATGACGATTTTGGTGGATGGAGGCAGAGGAGGTGGGGAGCGACTGCGGGCTGGCTGGCTGGTAACAGGAAGTTGCAGCTGAACACATTGCGATTTCTGCCCCCCCCTTCACCTCTGATCCCCCTTCACCTCCAATCCTTCTTTACCTCTACTGAGAATAAAGATTGAAGATTTTCCCTTAACCTGAATTCCTGATTCTGGCTGATTTTAAAGTACACGGTCATCACAGAAACCTATCATATCTGAGGGAATTTAGGGAGGGGAAGGAATATTGTGTGAATCTTATTCTCATCAAATTTGGCTCAAAGAGAAAATAACTGACATATTTGGTTTACAAAGAAACTTCTCTCACCTCATTAAAAAGTGAAAGAGGAAAAGGGAACACGAAAAGAGTAATAAGGGAAAAGTATAAGAAAGGGGGAAGGGATTCAAAGGGGGTGGGAGGGATCCTAAAGAGGGAGAACTGAATGAGGCAAGTGGTACCCATAAGTTTAATACTGGGGAGGAGAGTAAGGGGGGTAAGGAAAAGAAAAGCATAATATAGTGATAATAAGATGGCAGGAAATGCAGAATTAATCATTTTAACCATAAAGGTGAATATGATTAACTCTCCCATAAAGCAGAGGGGAATAGCAGACTGGATCAAAAGTCAGAATCCTACAATATTTTGTTTACAAGAAATACATTATAGCATCGAGATAGGTATAGAGTAAAGTTAAAAGGCTGGAGCAGAATCTATTATGCCTCAGGTAAAGTAAAAAAAAGCAGAGGTAGCCATCCTTATCTCAGATCAAACAAAAGCAAAAAATGATCTAATTAATAGAGATAAGGAAGGAAAGTATATCTTACTAAAGGGTTGCATAGACAATGAAGCAATATCAATGCTAAAAATATATGCACTAAGTGGCATAGCCTCTAACTTCCTAAAGGAAAAGATAAGAGAGTTGCAAGAAGAAATAGACAGCAGAACTATAATAGTGAGAGATCTCAATGTTGTATTCTCAGAATTACATAAATCAAACCACAAAACAAATAAGAAAGAAGTTAAAGAGGTAAACAGAATAGTAGAATACTTAGGTATGATAGATCTTTGGAGAAAACTGAATGGAGACAGAAAGGAGTATACTGTCTTCTCAGCAGTTCATGGAACCTATATAAAAACTGATCATATATTAGGACATAAAGACTTCAAAATTAAATGCAGAAAGGCAGAAATAGTAAATGCATTCTTTTCAGATCATGATGCAATAAAAACTACATTCAACAAAAAGCTAGGGGTAAATAGACCAAAAAGTAATTAGAAACTAAATAACCTCACTCTAAAGAATGATTGGGTGAGACAGCAAATCATAGACACGATTAATAATTTCACCCAAGAAAATGAAAACAATGAGACATCATACCAAAATTTGTGCAATGCAACCAAAGCAGTTAGAGGCTTTCTTGCATAAAACAAAGAAAGAGAGGACCAATGAATTGGGCTTGCAACTTAAAAAGCTAAAAAAAGACCAAATTAAAAAAACCCCAAATAAATATTAAAGTTGAAATTTTAAAATTAAAAGGAGAAATTAATAAAATTGAAAGTAAAAAAAAAATCTATTGAATTAATAAATAAAACTAAGTTGGTTTTACGAAAAACCAATAAAATAGATAAACCTTTGGTAAATCTGATTAGGAAAAAGGAAAGAGGAAAATCAAATTGTTAATCTTAAAAATGAAAAGGGAGAAGGTTCCACTAATGAAGATGAAATTAGAGCAATAATAAGGAGTTACTTTGCCCAACTTTATGCCAATAAATTTGATAATCCCGGTGAAATGGATAGCTATCTTCAAAAAATAGGCTTCCCAGATTAACAGAGGAGGAAGTAAATTGCTTAAATAGTTCCATTTTAAAAAAGAAATAGAACAAACTATTAATGAGCCCCCTAAGAAAAAATACCCAAGACCAGATGGATTTATGTGTGAATTTTACAAACATTTAAAGAACAATTCATTCCAATGCTGTATAAACTATGTGAAAAAATAGGAAATGAATGAGTCCTACCAAATTCCTTTTATGACACAGATATAGGACTGATACCTAAACCAGTTAGGTTGAAAACTGAGAAAGAAAATTATAGACCAATCTCCCTAATGAATATTGATGCTTAAATAAAATATTAGCAAAAAGACTAGAAAAAATCATCCCTAGCATAATACACCATGACCAAGTAGGATTTGTACTAGGAATACAGGCCTGGTTCAATATTATGAAAACTATTGGTATAACTGATGATATCAATAATCAAAGTAACAAAAACCATATGATCATCTCAATAGATGCAGAAAAAGTATTTGTTAAAATTCAACATCCATTCCTATTAAAAACACATGAGAGTATAGGAATAAATGGACTTTTCTTTAAAATAGTATTTAAAACCATCAGTAAGCATCAATGGGGATAAACTGGAACCCTTCCCAATAAGATCAGGAGCAAAACAAGGTTGCCCACTATCACCATTACTATTCAATATTGTATTAGAAATGTTAGCCTCAACAATAAGAGTTGAGAAAGAGATTAAAGGAATTAGAGTAGGAAATGAGGAAACCAAATCATCACTCTGCAGATGATATGATGGTATACTTGCAGAATTCCAGAGATTCTACTAGATAGCTATTAGAAATAATCTACACCTTTAGAAAAGTTGCAGCATACAGAATAAACCCACATAAGTCATCAGCATTCTTATATATCATTAACAAAATCCAACAGTTTGGAGAAAACTGAATGGAGACAGAAAGGAGTATACAAAGTTACAAAGAGAAATTCCATTTAAAATAACAGATGATAGCATGAAATATTTGGGAATCTATCTGCCAAGGGAAAATCAGAAAGTATATGAACAAACCTACAAAACACTTTCCACACAAATAAAGTCAAATGTAACCAATTGGAAAAATATTAAGTGCTCATCAATAGGCTGAGCATATATAAAACTATTTGAATGACCTAGAAAAAATAACAACAAAATTCATCTGGAAAGGTCAAGACTTTCAAGGTAACTAATGAAAAAAAAAATCAAATGAAGGTGGCCTAGTTGTACCAGATCTAAAATTCTATCATAAAGCAGTGGTTACCAAAACCATTTGGTATTGGCTAAGAAATAGACTAGATGATCAGTGGAATATGCGAGGTTCAAAGGACAAAATAGTCATTAACTATAGCAATCTAGTGTTTGACAAACTCAAAGCTTTTGGGAAAAGAATTCACTGTTTGATAAAAACTTGTAGGAAAATTGGAAATTAGTATGGCAGAAACTAGGCATTGACCCACACTTAACACTCTACCCCAAGATAAGGTCAAAATGGGTTCATGATATAGGTATAAAGAATGAGATTATAAATAAATTAGAAGAACATGGGATAATTTACCTCTCAGACCTGTGGAGGAGGAAAGAATTTGTGACCAAAGACTAGAGATCGTTATTGATCACAAAATAGAAAATTTTGATTATATCAAGTTGAAAAGTTTTTGCATAAACAAAACTAAGGCAGAGAAGTTTAGAAGGGAAGCAATAAAATGGGAAAACATTTTTGCAGTCAAAGGTTCTGATAAAGACCTCATTTCCAAAATATATAGAGAATTGACTCTAATTTATAAGAAATCAAGCCATTCTCCAATTGGTAAAAAGTCAAAGGATATGAACAGATAATTCTCACATGAAAAATTTGAAACTATTTCTTGCCATATGAAAGGATTCTCCAAGTCATTATTAATCAGAGAAATGCAAATTATGATAACTTTGAGATAGCACTATGCATCTGTCAGATTGGCTAGGATGATGAGAAAGGTAATGCTGAATGTTGAAGGGGATGTGGGAAAACTGGGACACTGTTGGTGGAATTGTGAATACATCCAGTCATTTTGGAGAGCGATTTGGAACTATGCTAAAAAAGTTATCAAACTGTGCATACCCTTTGATGCAGTGTTACAACTGGGTTTATATCCCAAAGAGATCTTAAAGAAGGGAAAGGGACCTTTAAGTGCAAAAATGTTTGTGGCAGCCCTCTTTGTAGTGGTCAGAAACTGGAAACTGAGTGAATGACCATCAATTGGAGAATGGTTGAATAAATTGTGTTATATGAATATTGTGGAATATCATTGATCTGTAAGAAATGACCAGCAGGATGATTTCAGAAAGGCCTGGAGAGACTTATATGATCTGATGCTGAGTGAAATGAGCTACTAGGAGATCCTTCATCTTCAACAACACTATATGATGATCAGTTCTGATGGACATGGCTCTCTTCAACAATGAGATGAACCAAATTTGTTTCAATTGTGCAGTAATGAATAGAACTAGCTACACCCAGTGAAAGGACTCTGGGAAATGAGTGTGAACCACTACATAGCATTTCCAATCCCTCTATTTTTGTCTGTCCTCCTTTTTTATTTCCTTCACAGCTTAATTGTATGTTATTTCAAAGTCCAATTCTTCTTGTGCAGCAAAATAACTGTGTGGATATGTATACATATATTGTATTTAACATATACTTTAACATATTTAACAAGTATTGGTCTACCTGCCATCTGGGGGAGGGGGTGGGCGGAAGGACAGGAAAAATTGGAACAAAAAGTTTTGCAGTTGTCAATGCTGAAAAATTACCCATGCATTTATCTTGTAAATAAAAAGCTATAATAATAAAACCAAAAAAATTCTTAGGAAATATGGTTTATTATATATTATTGATGACAGTATGATTCACATTTTTACAAAAGTCTTCAGCTTTAAAAGAAACACACACACACACACACACACACACACACACACACCACAATGCTTCAGTCTGTTGATTATTAGCTTCTTGTCAAAACTTCAGTTGCAATTTAATGAAAAAATATTTGTAAATGTGAAGAACCATGCAATCTGATAAATATGTATTACATTTAAAAAGAAGTAGAGTACATAGTGTTTACAAAAACTGAGGAGGAAAGAGGAAGTATAATGTGTATTTGTTAATGATAAAAATCTTGTCTTCTACTCATGTTATTTATTGTTTTCAATGAATGACACTTTCTTGTTTTAGAAAAAGTGACCCTTTTCTCTTCTTGTTAGGTGACTTTCCTTCTAGCAAATTCTCAAAGATGATCTTTAATTTTATTTTTCAATGTTTTTATTTTTAATAATAAAAATATAAAATAATTTTATTTTTAAATTTTAATTTAAATTAATGAAATAATTATTTGATTATGTTTTAATGAAACAGATTTCTCCCTCTGGTACAGAAACCATGATACCAGTTGGTTGTTCTCTGGCTAAGAAAGATTCCTTTACCCCAGCCCAATGTATAAGATTTCTGTTATTTCAGCTCCCTACCTAATTGGATCCCTGGAAATATAACAATTGACAGTTACCAATTATTTTACACTGTAATTCAGAGCAATTACCTGAATTACCTCTTGGTAAGCATTTATTTCATAATCAAATCAGCAACTTGCTAACAGTTGGAATGTGGATTAATAATTCACATAGTAAAAGAGTACCGTATGGAGCTCCTCCATTGAACAATTAGAAGGAGAAACCCCTAGTTAAGGATAAAACCATACTGGAGCAGAATTTTTTTCAAAAAGGAAATGAACACAGCAGTTCAGGTCTCACTTTCATCTGTCTGCTATAGAGTACATTGTAGACTGTGGTACATGGTGCTAATCTTCTCTGAAGATACAAACATCTTTCCATCTTCCAGTAGAAATCTGCCCCCTCCATAACAATATCAATTGTGCATATGAAGTAGGATAAGTAATTCATTCAAAATGAGGTGGTTAGAATTTAATTAGACAGGTCAGAGGATATTGTGCTAGCTGACTAGGAAATGTAAGCATGTAGTATCTTTCTACTTGAAGTTAATATGAACATGAATCTTGTCCAAATTATGGGTCAAAAATGTCACTAATGCAAACTTATTTTCCCTTTATATATACTAGTGTATTACTTCATATTTTAAGGGATCTGTTAAGATGAAAATCATATGTTAGAAGGAAAGCAATAAATTGGGAAAACATTTTTACATTCAAAGGTTCTGATAAAGGCCTCATTTCCAAAATATATAGAGAATTGCCTCAAATTTATAATAAATCAAGCCTTTCTCCAATTGATAACTGGTCAAAGGATAAAAAGACAATTTTCTGATGAAGAAATTGAAACTGTTTCTAGTCACATGAAAAGATGCTCCAAATCACTATTAATCAGAGAAATATAAATTAAGACAACTCTGAGATACCACTACATTCCTCTCAGATTTGCTAAGATGACAGGAAAAAATAATGATGAATATTGGAAGGGATATGGGAAAACTGGGACACTGACACATTGTTGGTGAAACTGTGAACAAATCCAGCCATTCTGGAGAGCAATTTGGAACTATGCTCAAAAAGTTATGAAACTGTGCATATCCTTTGACCCAGCAGTGTTACTACTGGGCTTATATCTCAAAGAGATATTAGAGGAGGGAAAGGGACCCACATGTTCAAAAATGTTTGTGGCAGCCCTTTTTGTAGTGTCAAGAAACTGGAAACTGAATGGATATCCATCAATTGCAGAATGGCTGAATAAATTGTGGTATATAAATGTTATGGAATATTATTGTTATGTAAGAAACGACGATTTCAAGAAAGATGATTTCAGAGAGGCCTGGAGAGACTTACATGATCTGATGCTAAGTGAAACGAGCAGAACCAGGAGATCATTGTACATGACAACAACACTATATATGATGATCAATTCTGATGGACATGTCTCTCTTCAACAATGAATTGATTTGGACCAGTTCCAATACTTCAGTAATAAAGAGAACCATCTACCCCCAGGGAGAGAACTGAATATGGACCACAGCATAGCATTTTTACTCTTTCTATTATTGTCTGCTTGCATTTTTGTTTTCCTTCTCAGCTTTTTTTTTTTTTTTTTTACTAGATCCAATTTTTCTTGTGCAGCAAGATAACTGTATGGATATAGATACATATATTGGATTTAACATATATTTTAACATGTATTGGAATTCCTGCCATCTTGGGAAGAGTGTGGGGGAAAGGAGGGGAAAATTTGGAACAGCGGGTTTTGCAAAGGTCAGTATTGAAAAATTACCCATGCATATATTTTGTAAATAAAAAAGCTATAATAAAAAAAATGAAAATCATATGAATGCATAGAATGTGAGGTGAGGTTTGATGAGCAGGTATATCAAATATTTGTGGAGGGTGTTTTTACATTATGACCCTTTTCTATACAAACTCATTGTGATACCTCCTTTCTACTACACAAATAGCTTTTTAGTGCCTTCCCACTTTGTGCAAGTATTGTTCATAGTCTTCAATAAATCCTCTATTGGAGCAGAGACTGTCAGCATAACCAGTGAATTGCTATAACTTTCATTATCATCATTCTCACTCCTTGGAAACAGGCATGTGAAAAGATAGATACCTCCTGAAGTAAATTGGTCATATATTTATATTCTGAAATGAATCTGGTACCTGAGATATAGCTTATGAATGATTGCAAGGCCTGTAAAATGTCACAAAAGACTCAAAGGGTTTTTCATGCATTTTATAATTCTGTTGAGTACTTATGTCAACTACAACTTTGGTTATAGGGCATTATTTTGAAATTCTTATAATATAGATTTTTGTCCATTGATTTGAGAAAATGTGTACATATGTTTTCATCAATATGAATAACTTACATTTGTAAGCTTATTGATTTAGGTCATATGCACACAGAAATACATGAGAACTCTGAAAGAAAAAAAACATTATTCTGTTTTTAGCACAGGTATTTGTGAATTTTATTTCATTTCCTAAGATATTAAAGAATGTTAAAAATTTAATTACTGTGTATATGTATCTATAAACATAGATATAGATGGGTGTGTATATATATGTTTAAATATATACATGTGTGTATATACATGTCTATATATGTGTATATGTATGTGTATATGTATGCGTGTATACATATATAAAGTAATTTATTTGATCTGGACTTGTAATTACATCCCTATTACTGTTTTGGAATTTTCCCTTTAAAATATATATTGACAACATATATTCTTATAAAGTTAACTAGATTATTAAAAGTTTAAGATACTTGCTCAGGATTACCCAGCTTGTATATTTCAGTGGTCTTGAGAATATTTCCCTTTCTATTACACAAACACGTATCTTATTAAAAAGCACAGTTAACATAATAATTACTACTACCACTACCACTTTTCTATTATAAACAACAATAATGAGAAACATCTTAGAATAGTGGATAAAGAAGAGCTGACATTGCAGTTAGGAACATGTAGACCCAAGTCTGACTTCTGACATAAGCAGACTAGGTGATCCTGGAGAAGTCATTTACACTGCCTATGCCCCCAGGTCACTGTCTAAGGCCATAAGGTGCAAAGCAGTAGAAGATCTATATTGATAAAGGAAGATCTCTTTTGGGAGCTCCCTCAATGATAACATCGCAAGTCTTATAAAATAAAAATTAAAAATTGATAACTGATATTTTAGTGTTTTCTGTTTTACAAAGTGCTTTATTGTCTGTTAATGCATTTTAACTTCAACAATTCTGTGGGTAGATGCTACATATATTATATCCATGATAATAATAAAATCTATTTTTAAAGTGTCTACTTTTTTTCAGATAAGGAAACTGAAGCTGAAAAGTGGCTAATTCAGAGTTACTTATAAACTAGTGTCTTACAATAGTAAATGTCTAGGGCAGAATTTGAACTCAGACCTCTCTTATTCCAAATCTAATACTCTATTGTGCCACTAAGCTGAATCTTTCTTTTATAAATGAGGAAAAATAGTGAATAAGTATGAAGAATAGCTTTGAACAGTTTTTTTCTAATTCTAATTCCAGCATGATTTTTTTTCTCAACAAGTTTATATTCAATGAGTTATGTATACATATATTTACAAAACACAAAATAGACAACTGTTGGAAAGGCATGAATAGCCAAGGAATTAAAAAAAAAAGTCTCATAAAGGAGTTAGCATTTTAATTGCATTTTTTTTTCTTTTTTTATAGCTATTTATGGACAAAACACATGCATGGGTAATTTTTTCATCATTGACCCTTGGAAAAACTTCTGTTCCAATTTTTCCCCTCCTTCCCTACACCCCCTTCCCTAGATGGCAGGTTGTCCCATACATGTTAAATATGCTCAAGTATATGCTAAATACAATATATGTATACATATTTATACAGTTGTCTTGCTACACAAGAAGAATCGGATTTAGAAAGAAGGTAAAAATAACCTGGGAAGAAAAATAAAAATGCAAGCAAACAATAACAGAAAGAATGTAAATGCTATGTGGTGGCCCATACTCATTTCCCAGTGTTCTTTCGCTGGGTGTAGCTGCTTCTGTTCATTATTGATCAATTGGAACTGATTTGGTTCCTCTCATTGTTGAAGAGAGCCACTTCTATCAGAATTGATTCTCATATAGATACTAGTATTGTTGTTGAAGTGTATAATGATCTCCTGGTTCTATTTATTTCACTTAGCATCAGTTCACGTAAGTCTCTCCAAGCCTCTCTGTATTCATCCTGCTGATCATTTCTTTCAGAACAACAATATTCCATAACATTCATATACCACGATTAACTCAGCCATTCTCCAATTGATGGGCATCCATTCAATTTCCAGTTTCTAGCCACTACAAAAAGAGCTGCTATAAACATTTTTGCACATACAGCTTCCTTTCCCTTCTTTAACATCTCTTTGGGATATAAACCCAGTAGTAACACTGTCCAGCATGTTTTTTTAGAGACTTTGTTGGCTTCAAAGAATTACAGTTAAAGGACATATGCTGTTTCCCCTAGAAACTGAATTGATAATCCTACATTTCTTCAACATTTTATAAAGATCTTTAAAGAATTCAAATGTAACACATATCCTCTCAAAACTGATTGCCCTAAAAGCTCCTTTAGCTCTATTAATCTATTTATGTTTATTCATGTCTAGCACTCTCAAATTATCTTACAAATAAGCAAGCACTGAGCAAAACAAACCACTTTTCTCTATAATTCAGTTTCTTTATCAATAAAAACAATGCATTGAAAGGTTAAGAACCTTTGCAGGTCTTAAAATTCTGTGTCTTATACTCCAGAAGAGACAAATTAATCATGTACATCTGAAATGAGATTTATTGGCTCATAGATTTGAAGCTTGGAATTGATCTTTGAATCCACTGACTTCAGTCTCTTCATTTTACAGATGACAAAACTGAAGTGAGAGAATTTGTCAGATGACTAAAAATTTCAGCATCACACTAGGCAGGAAAAGGAGCATTGAATCCATATCTGCTTCTTTGTCCATTCTTTATCTATTGTCTTAGATGGCATGTGAAAAATTCTTTCATACATGATAGAACAGTGATTATGGTAAACTCTGAAGTCTTTCTCCAAAGATTCTTAAAGAGAACGGGAGATTATCATCTTTCAGAAGATGGTTAGATTCCACTAATTTGGAAAGAGTGGCTGCTGAAGGTGCCTTTGAGGCCCTACCTTGATGATCTATTTAGAAGCACACTTGAGTACACATTAAGTGTACTTGACTTTTGAGTGGTATTGTATATGGCAATTTACACAGTGATATTTTTAATTTAATAGAAATTATTCAATACAAATATAAATGAAGCATCTGATGCATCTATGTGGAGCCTCAACTACCTAAATAAATCTTCATGTTTCTTCTTAAGGATAAATTTTGAAAAAAAAAAAAACCAAAAGAAACTCATAACTACCATTTCCAGAAGCAACATTTGATCCCTTTCCTCTTTCTATTCTGGAGGTAAGTCACAATCATAACATATTTACACACTTACACAGAACATATTCTTTGTGCTTCTCACCTCCTCGCTTCTCAGTTAATGAAAACAAAAAAGCCCAAAGGAAGCAGAAGACTTAAAACCAACAAACAAAACCTGTCCCTTCAGTTGCATCAACAGTGGTTAAGACATTGCATTAAGAAATATAGATAGACAGATAGATAGATAGATAGATATAGATATAGATTTGTCTACCAGGGACAACCAGAGAAGATATGAAGAAAGATATCAATGATATCAGAATTGAAATTTGGCCCGTGTAAAGTGTAAAATAGTTTCCACTGAAAACAACAACAGTGAGCTCTGGGGCTAGGTGGATTGGGAGATAGCCTCCCCTCAGCCACAAGAATTTTCACCTCCCAAACTGGAGAGTTGAGCATCTGAGACTAGCAAGATTGAGAGAATTGGCCCAGCTATGTTGCTGAGACACAACTCTGTATGAGAAAGCACTAGCATGAGCACAGTGACCACAGATACAGGGATACTGCTGGCTGTGCATTTTTACATGAGGACAGAGTTCTTGGTTTCTGTTCCAGGACAGAGGAAGGACTGAAAGAAGACTTGAGGTCAGAGGCACCACCCCTCATGCCCTAGGACTAGAGGTGATTACACTAAAAGACTGCTATTAAAATAAAAAAAAGAGCAGACAAAGGAGAAAAATTTTGGGTAGAGGGGCATTATTAGAAAGTTACTATGGGAACAGAGAAGATAGAGGAGGATACTGAAGTAAATAATACCCACCTACCCAAATCTGTACAAAAAAAATTCATAGAAGAACTAAAAAAAAACCCACCTTGAAAAATTAAATGAAATCAATTGAGGGAAAAATTTTAAAAACAAAGGCATAATACAAGAAAAAAAAAGATTATGAAAAGAAAGTCAACTAACTAGAAAAGGAGATCTAGAATCCTAAGAAAATGACTTCTTAAAAAGTGGAATAAGGGAAGGGGAACCCAGCAAAGTTTTAAAAGACCAAAAAATAATAAAATAAAATGAAAAGAATGAAAAATTAAAGCAGAATGTAAGACATCTCATAGAAAAACAATTGATCTGCAGAATAGACTAAAAAGAGAAAACATAAGAATACTTATATTTTTGGAAAGCTACAATCAAAAAAAGAATATTAATGTAATAATACAAGAAATTACTAAAGAAAATTTAGAACAAGATGAGAAAGTAGAAATAGAAAAAAAATCCACTAATTACCACCTGAAAGAGATCCTACAAAGTAAACCTACAGAAATATCATAGCCAAATTCTAAAGCCCTAGGTGAAGGAAAAATGTTAGAATTCTTACAACTTCTAAGTCAGTTATCTAATTCAGCATGATACTTAACAATTCTGTAGCTCACTAAAGTATTTAGTACTCATGGAGTTCTACAAGATTCACAAGTCAGAGAGGAGTCCAGGAGATTCACAAGTCAGAGAGGAGTGGAGAAAATTCACAAGTCAGAAGCCCGCAATCCCACTCTTGGAGGAGGAGTCAACCTTTGACTAGCACTCTCAAACTGTCTTACAAATAAGCAAGCATTGAGCAAACCACTTTTCTCAAAAGAGCATATAAAAGGACAAGCCCACTGTGAGCACTCTGGGTGAATGAGAAGCCAGAGACTTCAGTTGGGCAGAACTGAGGAAGACAGAGAAGAGGTGGCAGGCTGTCCTGTGTAGAACACTGAAACCAATTTCCAGAAGGCCTCCAGAAAGCTAGCCAAGCCCCAAATGAAGGACAGAGAAAATAAAGGATTTGGACTTTAACCGCTGGCTGCATTTGAGGTGATTATAACACAGAACTGAAACTAAGCCTGCCTCCAGAAGCCCCTCAAGAAACCTGCTCACAGAGAACTGTTATATTTTAGAGAAGAACATTACAGAGAAAATATGAGGAAGAAGAAAAAAGCAAAAATGAAAAAAAATTGAATCACAGTCGAGCCACAAATACAAATGCACAAGATCTAGTAGCAGCTACATTAAAAGACTGAAAGAAGAAATAAAAGAACCGGGGTTGTAGCCAAAAATATCATATTCTACAAAGTTAAGTATAATTCTGAATAGAACCAAAAAAAAAGACCATTAAAGGATATTCAATGAATTGCCAGACTTTCAGAATTTTGCTAGAAAAATAACTGAATTTATTAGAAAATTGGACATAAAACATCCAAAAGAAATATAAACATGAAAGACTAATTACAAGGGACTCATTAAGGGCAAATAGTTTATGTTCCATGTGGAGATAAAAACCATATAATCCAACTAAGATTGCCATTAGTAACTGGGTAGTTTGAAAGAAAGATTTGGATTAGAGCTGAATATGATGTGAGTTTAAAATAATGTAGGATACCATTGGGGGAGGAAGACTAGTGATTCTGGAACCCTACTCTCATCAGGTTTGCTTTAAAGAGGAAACAATACATACATATATATATATATATATATATATATATATATATATATATATATATGGAAATGAAATTATCCTAAATTTAGAAAGAAATAAGAGTAGGGTTGAGAGAGAAAGGAATGAATAAGGGAGGGATTTTTAGAAGAATTTTTATATCAGATGAGTATTAAAGAGAGAATAATATAAATATTTAGAAGGGAATAAATGTCTTAAATTTATTTAAAAAAATAAGATAAGGGAATAGGATGGAAGGATATGGAAGGGTGTGTAAATTAAAGGGAATGGGATACAGTGTATAGATGAACAGGAATGGGATAAAGATGGAGAGAGAGGATAAAAGAGGGATCCTTGGTGGGGGGGAAGAGGAGGGAGGTTAAGTAATAGAAAGGTAAAGTCAGAAGGGATAAGGAAACAAGAGGAATGCACCTTGGGATGGAACACAAAACATGAGTACTATTAGCAGTAGTATTTTAAAAGGCAAGTGGCTTTTAAATAGCATTAAAGCTGTTTTCCCCCCATCTCAACTTTTACTTTGAAACAGAATTAAATTCACCTCCCTAACTTTAAGAAAATGAGTAGATCTATTTAAAAGCTTTGCTTTTCTATATCAACATGACCAAAATTATCACCATTGTAGTAGAAAAAAGCCCAAAGTGCTCCCTACGTAGTAGATGCTTAATAAATGTACCCAATGACCTTCTTGAAGTCCATTAAGAACTTGGTTGGAATTCCACTTCTGACACCTACTAGCTGTGTAATGAGGGCCTTTATATGGAAACTGAGATGAAGGGGTCTGGCAAGGACTTCCTTCCCAACCTCCCAGTGCTCTCTACATCACCCAGGTAAGGAGGCATCCCCTCCTGCATACCCCACCTCTCCCCTCTGACAATTTCTGCAGAGTGTTTAATAGAAAGGTACTAGTATGGGGAACAGCATCATAGTAAAGATGTAGAATTTATTAGGGAAAAAAGTCAGGGGTAGTAATCATGATTTCAGAGAAAGTCAAAACTAAAATAATTTAAAGAGGGAAAATAGGAAAATTATACTAGATGTAAAGATAGAAAGACTTGGACTTATGAAAGAAGATGTTATCCATCTTCAGAGAAACAGAGGTCACAAACAAGCATAGTATAGTCTTACATAAGTATATATAAATGTACTTGGATATATATGTGTATAGTTATAAACATCTATGTATTATGTGTATGTATTTGTGTATATATGTATTCATACACCATAAATATATCTCAGCTTAATTGTGGACTTCTTGGGAGGGCTGTAAAGGGATGTGTGTGTGAAGAATAAAGTAAAAAGTGCACAAAGAGAACCAAAAGAAAACCTACAAGGAAGCAAAGAAAAGATGGAACAGTTCTGAAAACAATATATCAAATTTCTTTTGTAGGCTTTCTTGAAATAGAAATTTATTGCTTTATATTTTGAATCCTTTCTTATGTTCTGCTGTGCACATGACAATTTTTTTCTTTCTTTTTCTATTTAAATGTTAATCAAATTAATTACTTAAAACATTAAGCAGAAGAGAGATAAGTCTAGGTCATTGTCTTATTGAAGCTTAAAATCTATTTAGGGAAATGAGTCAATCAATTAAATTCTATCTAACAAGTATTTATTATTCCTTTACTATGTACTGTGGCTAAGAAAGAAAGAAAAAATTTTACTCCTGCCCTAAAACAACTTAAATCCTAAAGCATTCTGGAAATTACAAGAAAGCCATACAAATAAATAGAAGATTATTTGAGGTAGAATGCATTAATAACTACGCTCTGTAGGTATCTGAATCAAATTATTAAGGAAATTCTAAAGGATGGAGGTAAGGAAAGATAGCATTCTCAGAATACCTGAGAGCAAGAAAAAAAGAGAGACAGACAGACTGAGACAAAGAGATAGAGACAGAGACAGAGACAGAGACAGAGAGATAGAAAAAGAAACAGGGGACAGAGACATTTTCAGAGAAACAGTGAGAGAAAGGGAGAGACAGTCAGAGAAAAACATTTTAGAATGAAGTCTAAGTTTAAGTAATATGTGGTCTGGCTCACAAAATAAAGTAAGATAGGTAAGACTGGCAAAACCCTTAGGTGTTAAGGAAAGAGATTTGCATTTTACCTTAGAACTATTAAGGAGATATGACAGAGTTTTGAATAGATTTAGGAACATTATTTTGATATAGTGCCAAGCAAAAATAGGCATTAATAACTTCTTATTAATTGTTGACTATAGCTTTATGGAGGATGGATTGAAGAGAGGAGTAAAGGGAAATGGGGAGATAGATATGGAGTTGGTGGTTACAGTACTCAGAAAAGAGTTGATAATAGGATGAATTAGAGGGATGGCTGTAAGCAGTGATAACATGATAATAGGGCTTGTGTGTATGTATGTATGTGTGAGCATATGTCTGTCTGACACAAATATACACAAACATCTATGTCCATATATTTATGGCTTTTCTTGTATATGTTAATATATGCATAATGAGATCATATAATTGTTATTGTTTGTCCTTTGTTCTTGAAGAGGATTATGACATCAGAGAGCTAATGCCATGACACACAAAAAGGAAGATTAATCAAGTTCACCTGCCTCACTTTCCTTTCCAAAGCCAAGTGGATCCAGTGGCCAGATATAGATCAGAATAACTGGAGATGGCCCTGAAATTGGGAGACCTTGGCCTTTTTAAGCTAAGGTCTTCAACAGGTCTCAGTTTGACTGAGGTCATGCCTATTCAGTGATTAAGGCTAGGTACCAATTGAGGCAAAGTATGGACTCTTTCAGCTAATCAAAAAAGATAATCTAAATAAATAAATGTATAAATGATGCAATTATAGAAGCAAAGCTGGCAGATATGTTAGCAAATATATCCACAATAATAATTTAAATAACAATTACAACAATTGACAAATTTAAAGTTTGCAAAATATTATTCACTTTATTTTTTCATGAGTTTTTTTTCTCCTTTTGGTCTGTTTCTTCTTTCACAACATGACTAATATGGAAATGTTTTGCATGATTACATGTATATAACATATTAGTTTGTTTATCATTTTAGGGAGGGTGAGGTGAAGGACGGAGGGAGAAAAAATTGAAACTCAAAAATTTTTTTGCACGAATGTTAAAAATTGTTTTTATATGTGATTGGAAAAATAAAGTTCCATTTAAAAATGATGATTGTAAAGTGATTTAAATATAATCTCATTTACATCTCATAAAATCTGTAAGATAGCTATCACAAGAATTTTCATTGTCCCTATGATAATGATGAAGATGAAGAAAATTATGCCAACTGAGGTACAGTGATTTACCCAGGATCTTAAAGATAGTAAGTGGCAAAACTGGGATAGGATTCAGACTTTCTGTCTTCAAATCCATACTCTTATAGGAATAAAGTTAAGGTTTAATAAACTGGGGCCATTGAAATTTCTTTTAATCAATTTGTTAAGCCCTGAATTGCTATGCTCTGAATAAAGTTATTATAGCCCTTCCCCCCTCCCCCCACTTTTTTTTCTTGCCATTAGGACTGGGAGAATTGAGTCAGGAAAATCCTTGCCATACCATTGAGTCATAAAATTCAGGTGCATTATCTTGATACTAGCTAGTATAATCCCCCTTCCATTTGCGTATTGCCCCTTGCTTCACTGTCTCCTGCCCTTGACCTTCATATCTTGACTCTTCTCCTATCAGGATAAAGATTTGATCCTTTCCTGGAATTATGTCTTGTCAGCTCACCCAGTGTTCTTGTACCCCTTATCTGCCTTTGTTACCCCTTTAAAATTGTATATTCAGATTATGTATTCTGTTTGCAAACTTTAATTAGCTCTAAAAGTTCACTTCCTCAGTTCCTTAGTGCCGAAAGATTTTTGCATGTGAGTTCAGTTTGGCCAGCTAGTCTAAACCCTCCATATTAAAAAAATTATAAACCAATCTCTGTCTTGCCTCAGTTTTCTGGCATTACAAAATTAACAGATTATATTCCTATGCATAACAAAAACAAAACAAAACCAAAACCAAATATGTTTCTAAGTCTCATACTATGAATTTATTGAAATGACATATTTTCTATGATTTTCTAATGTGTTGTAATCACATTAGAATGCAAGCTCTTTAAGAGAGGCACTATCTCTCTCTTGCTTTTATTTTGCAAGTTTATAATTTAGCCCATTGCCTAGCACCCAGAAAATTTTTAATAAATATATACTCTCTTTTTCTTCTTGTTAAACTCTCTCTTTCTCATGTATTTTATAATGGAAATATAGAGTATATATTTATTAAATATCTGGATAGAAGGAAATAATTCTTTCCAGGACAGGTAATTTTGCCAGATTCCTAAGGCTAAGGAGGGAGTTCCTTGTGGTATAAGTAGTTGGCCAGTTAAAGGTATTGCTGAGTTATGCATGGCAAACAATGCAAGTAGAGAAGAGAGTCAACCTTTATCAAATAAGAAAAAACCCTTAGAAAAATAGCACCATCTTTAGTGTGGAAGATGACACAATAGGTGCCTAAACAAGAAAGGAATAGGCTGGTAGTTGATTTTACATAGGATAATGCAGAACATAAAATGGGTGAAGGGAATGGTGTACTTTGGAGACAGTTATAACTTCCAATTTAATTACAGAATGGCAATGTCACATTCTAGATACTCAGAAATATTTCTATGGGTGAAGACAAGACATTTTTAACACAACCATTCTGAAACTAAATAGGAAGTTACAATTGTCCCTCCATTCTTTCTATTCAGATATCTGAATACAAAATAGTAAGCAATAATTACTGTTTTCTTGTGAAATGACACAACCTAAATATTTTTTCTAATCCTTTAAAGAATCTTTGGAAAGGAAAAGCGATTTTTCTAGATTTAGGTTTTGATTTAATTATCAAGATCATCACATGCTTGAATACCAAAATGGGTATTCTTTCTTGCATTCCATAATCCAAAACCCACCATCTTCTCAAATATCTTCGATGCAATATTGATATAGCCAAAGCACTCAGTTAAATTTTTAAAAACTAGTCATATTTTTCTATCAACTAGATATAAATATACATACATATATATGTATATGTATATTATATTTTAGTAATAGTTATTCTGTATGAATCTTGATTGAATCCTATTTCCCAAGTATCATCTTAGCTGAGTGCATTGAGTCTATTTAGCCATTAGCTTTTATTGAAGGATAGATGACTATCACTCCCTGCAGAATAGTGAATTAGTTCTTTCCTTATAGCAAAACATTTTGCTGATTCTCTTTACAATAAGCCTTCTTTAACCAGAGCTTTTTATAAATGCAAGCAGAGACCAATGTGGCAGTCTGTAGAAGAAAATGAAAATCTATTGGAAGGAAATCATTAAATGGGAACAGCTCTTGCATTCATTTGAGTCATTCACAGTGGGGCAATCTGAGGTAATTAATCCCTGGGTGATAAAGGTGACACTTTGGGGTCCATAAAAATGCCTTTGAACACTAAGGAGAGCACATTTGCTATTGTACAGATAATAGATATCACTTAGTTAAAGATCAAGATCAGAGGGACTTACTCAATGCTAGAAGGATTTAATATTTCATCCTTCCTTCATGAAAAAAATTACGTCTTATAAACCAAGGACATACATTACTTTATTCTTTATCTCTCCTATCTTTAGTTTCTTGCTTTATTATATTTTGTTAATGGGATGGCAAAGAGGGAAAAAAGTGTTCTTAATCCTGGATTTTAAAAGACAAACGGAGCAGTTGGGTAGTTGATAGAACACTGGTTTTCAATCACACTTCAGCTCTGTGGTCCTGGATAAGTCACGGATGCCCTTTGTATCTTCACTCAAAATGAAAATAATAAGAATATCTACCACATAGAATTTCAAAGATAAAGAAATAATATATATGAGATGCTTTGTTACATACATGTGAGATATTATTACTTCAATAATTAAAAAGATCATAGTGCAATTGATAGAAGACAGGAAAATCTATGTTCAAACTTTGTCTCTGACATCAACTTTAAGCAAATGACAACTTCAGTACCTCAAGTAAATAAAACTAAAAGATATAAATAAACTGCCCATGTAGCTTAATAGGGGAAATTTTAGCAACAAGAGATCCATTTATTGTTTAAATCATACACTTATCCAAATAATATTCAGGAAAGTATTGTGGAAGGGTATCTTATTAAAGGTGACCTTATAATAGAGTCAACTATCTTTAATGTTTCCTTTTTCATGAAAGCTTGTTTCTGGACTTTGAATATTAGATTTGGGATCCCAAAATACAAATTCTGCATAAAAGGAAATATGTAAAGACAAGGGGAAATGTCAAGAATGTTACTAATTTAGAACTGGAAAGACAGTAGGCTCTCTGCATTAGCAGTGGATGGTTCTAAAAAACCTGTGAGTTTGTGATATGGAAATCCCACAAACAGTATAATGAAGAACGAGGTTGTGCTGTTTAGCCAAGTCTCACTTTTCTTTATTTTCTCCTACTTCCAAAAGGAAAGGATTAAAATTTGTCTAAGAAGACTTTGGACTGAAATGGACAATGTACTGAGTACAATGTACTGAGGAAGCTGAGGTTTGGAGTCTTCCAAAGTGATTATGAATGTTACATCTGCAAAGTGGCTAGCTTTACAATCCTACAGAAATTTTTGAAGTGTATCTTCTGAAAATATTTAATTATTTGCCTCAATTACAAGCAATTTTAACATTTTTTAAAAGAATTTTGAGTTCCGAATTCTCTCCCTTCTTCCATTTCCTCCCTATCTTTGAAAAGACAAGTAATTTGGTAAGTTTAATATGTTCTGTCATGCAAAAAATATTTCCTTATTAGTTATGTTGTGGAAACACAGAAAGAAAGAAAAAGAAAAGAGCAACAATGTGCTTTAATCTGCATTCAGATTCCATCAGTTCTGTCTTTTTTTCTTTCTTTTTTTTTAATTATTTTAATTTATTTATTTTTATTTAATTTTTTAAATTTATTTTAATTATTATAGCCTTTTATTTACAAGATATATGCATGGGTAGTTTTTCAGCTTTGACAATTGCAAAACCTTTTGTTTCAATTTTTTCCCTCCTTGCCCCCACCTTCTCCCCCAGATGGCACATAGACATTAAATATGTCAATATATATGTTAAATACAATATATGTATACACAGCCATACAGTCATTTTGCTGCACAAGAAGAATTGGACTTTGAAATAAAGTACAATTAACCTGTGAAGGAAATCAAAAATGAAGGCAGAGAAAAATAGAAGGATTGGGAATTCTATGTAATGGTTCATAGTCATCTCCCAGAGTTCTTTCACTAGGTGTAGCTGGTTCTATTCATTACTGCTCTATTGGAACTGTTGGTTCATAACATTGTTCAAGAGGACCATGTCCATCAGAATTGATCATCACATAGTATTGTTGTTGAAGTATATAATGATCTCCTGGTCCTGCTCATTTCACTCAGCATCAGTTCATGTAAGTCTCTCCAGGCCTTTCTGAAATCATCCTGTTGGTCATTTCTTACAGAGCAATAATATTCCATAACATTCATGTACCATAATTTATTTAAGTCCCTTTTGGGTAGAAGAAGTGGCTGATGATATGGAACTATGAAAGTTGGCTTGATCTTTGGGTCCTGTTTTTTTCATATCAGCTTAGATCAACGAGTATGGTAGTGATGTGTTGGCCTATTTGTAGACTTGCTAGTGGGTTTAGTCTGTGGAATTCTCCATTTGATGGGCATCCACTCAGTTTCCAGCTTCTGGCCACTACAAAGAGGGCTGCCATAAACATTCTTGCACATACAGGTCCCTTTCCCTTCTTTAAGATCTCTTTGGGATATAAGCCCAGTAGTAACACTGCTGGATCAAAGGGTATGCACAGTTTCATAACTTTTTGAGAATAGTTCCGAATCACTCTCCAGAATGGCTGGATATTCACAATTCCAGTAACAATGTATCAGTGTCCCAGGTTTCTGACACCCCCTTCATCATTCTGCATTTTCTTTCCCAGTCACTCTAGTCAATCTGACAGGTGTGTAGTGGTATCTCAGAGTTGTCTTAATTTGCATTTCTCTGATCAATAGTGATTTGGAACACTCTTTGATATGAGTGGTAATAGTTTCAATTTCATCATCTGAAAATTGTTTGTTCATATCCTTTGACCATTTATCAATTGGAGAATGACTTGATTTCTTATAAATTAGAGTGAATTCTCTATATATTTTGGAAATGAGGCCTTTATCAGAACCTTTAACTGTGAAGATGTTTACCCAGTTTGTTGCTTCCCTTCTAATCTTGTTTGCATTAGTTTTGTTTGTACAAAGGCTTTTTAATTTGATGTAATCAAAATTTTCTATTTTGTGATCAATAATGGTCTCTAGTTCATCTTTGGTCAAATTTCTTCCTCCTCCACAATTTATTTATAATCTCGTTCTTTATGCAATCATGGACCCATTTTGATCTTATCTTGGTGTATGGTGTTAAGTGTGGGTCCATGCCTAATTTCTCGGCAGTTACTTTAAATGGAATTTCTTTGTAACTCTAACTGTTAGAATTTGTTAGTCATATATAAGAATGCTGATGACTTATGTGGGTTCATTTTGTATCCTGCAACTTTACTAAAGTTGTGGATTATTTCTAATAGCTTTTTAGTAGAATCTTTGGGTTCTCTAAGTATACCATCATATCATCTACAAAGAGTGATAATTTGGTTTCCCCATTTTCTACTCTAATTCTTGTAATTGCTTTCTCAACTCTTATTGCCAAAGCTAGCATTTCTAATACAATATTGAATAATAATGGTGATAGTGGGCAGCCTTGTTTCACTCCTGATCTTATTGGGAATGGTTCCAGTTTATCCCCATTACATGTGATACTTACTGATGGTTTTGAATAGATGCTACTGATTATTTTAAGGAAAAGTCCATTTATTCCTATACTCTCATGTGTTTTTAATAGGAATGGATGCTGCATTTTATCAAATGCTTTCTCTGCATCTATTTAGATGATCATATGATTTTTATTAATTTGGTTATTGATATGGTCAATTATGCTAATAGTTTTCCTAATATTGAACCAGCTCTGCATTCCTGGTATAAATCCTACATGGTTGTGGTATATTATATTGCTTATGATTTTCTGTAATCTTTTTGCTAATATTTTATTTAATATTTTAGCATCAATATTCATTAGAGAGATTGGTCTATAATTTTCTTTTTCTGTTTTTAATGTACCTGGTTTAGGTATCAGTACCATCCTGTGTCATAAAAGGAATTTGGTAGGATTCTTTCATTCCCTATTTTTTCACATAGTTTATATAGCATTGGAGCAAATTGTTCTTTAAATGTTTGATAGAATTCACATGTAAAACCATCTGGTCCTGGAGTTAATTAATAGCTTGTTCTATTTCTTTTTTCTAAAATGAGATTTAAGCAATTTACTTCCTCCTCTGTTAATCTGGGAAGCCTATATTTTTGAAGGTAGTCATCCATTTCACTTAGGTTATCAAATTTTTTGGCATAACGTTGACCAAAGTAACTCCTAATTATAGTTCCAATTTTCTCTTCATTAGTGGAAAGTTTTCCCTTTTAATTTTTAAGACTATCAATTTGATTCTCTTCTTTCCTTTTTCTAATTACATTTACCAAAGGTTTATCTATTTTATTGGTTTTTCATAAAACCTACTTTTAGTTTTATTTATTACTTCAATAGTTTTTTTTTACTTACAATTTTATCAATTTCTTCTTTTAATTTTAGAATTTCAAGTTTAGTATTTGTTTGGGAGTTTTTAATTTGATCTTTTTCTAGCTTTTTAAGTTGCAGGCCCAATTCATTGATCTTCTCTTTCTCTATTTTATTCAAGTAAGCCTCTAAGGATATAAAATTTCCCCTCATTACTGCTTTGGCTGCATCGCACAAATTTTGGTATATTGTGTCATTGTTGTCATTCTTTTGGGTAAAATTATTAATTGTGTCTATGATTTGCCATTTCACACAATCATTCTTTAGTATGAGATTATTTAGTTTCCAATTACTTTTTGGTCTATTTACCCCTAGCTTTTTGTTGAATATAGTTTTTATTGCATTGTGATCTGAAAGGAGTGCATTTACTATTTCTGCCTTTCTGCATTTAATTTTGAGGTCTTTATATCCTAATATATGGTCAATTTTTGTATAGGTTCCATGAAATGCTAAGAAGAAAGTACTCTCCTTTCTGTTTCCATTCAGTTTAACGTTGAGATCTCCCACTATTATAGTTTTGCTGTTTATTTCTTCTTGCAACTCCCTTAACTTCTCCTTTAGGAAGTTAGATGCTATACTACTTGGTGCATATATGTTTAGTAGTGACATTGCTTCATTGTTTGCAATGCTACATTTATCTACAATATATATTTTCCTTCCTTATCTCTTTTAATTAGATCAATTTTTGCTTTTGCTTGATCTGAGATAAGGATGATTACCCTTGCTTTTTTGCCTTCACCCAAAGCATAATAGATTCTGCTCCAACCTTTTGCCGTTACTCTTTATGTGTCAACCTGCTTTAAATGTGTTTCCTGTAAACAAAATATTGTAGGATTCTGACTTTTGATCCAATCTGCTATCCCCCTCTACTTTATGGGAGAGTTCATCATATTCACATTTACAATTAAAATGACTAATTCTGTATTTCCTGTCATCCTAATATCCCCAGATTATGCTTTTGTTTTTCTTACCCCCCGTGACTCCCCTCCCCAGTATTAAATTTATGTGCACAACTTGCCTCATGTAGTTCTCCCTCTTTAGAATCCCTCCCACCCCCTTTGAATCCCGTCCCCTTTCTTATACCTTTCCCTTATTGCTCTTTTCCTTTTCCCTTTTCCTCTTTCACTTTTTAATGAGGTGAGAGAAGTTTCTTTGTAAACCAAATATGTCAGTTATTTTCTCTTTGAGCCAAATCTGATGAGAGTAAGATTCCTACAATATTCCTTCCCTACCCTAAATTCTCTCAGATATGATAGATTTCTTTTACCTCTTCGTGGGATGTAGTGTCCCTCTTTTTATCTCCCCTTTTCCCTTTTTCTGATACTATCCCCTTTCCATTTCTACTGACCCTTTTTATATTATATCAGTAAAATCAAATTATACATGCACTCTTTATGTATGTCCATAACAGAAATGCATTTCTCAAGAGTTAACCCTAACCCTTTTTCTGCTTCTCTTGAGTCCTAAATTTGGAGGTCATATATATATATATATATATATATATATATATATATTTTTTTTTTTTTTTTAGTTCTGGTTTTTTCATTAGAAACAAGGGGAATTCAGCTGTTTCATAAAATGTACATCTTCTTCCCTGGAAGAAAATGCTGACGTAAGATGGGTAGTTTATTCTTGATTGTATTCCAAGTTCTTTTGCCTTTCAGAATATCAGATTCTAGGCCCTTTGATCCTTTAATGTGGTAGCAGCTAGATCCTGAGTGATCCTTATTGTGGCTCCTCCTCAGTATTTAATTTTTTTTCTGGCTGCTTGTAATATTTTTTCCCTAGTCTGGTAGTTCAGAAATTTAGCCACAATATATATTCCTTGGAGTTTTTATTTTAGGGTCTTTTTCAGAAGGTGTTCAATGAATTCTTTCAATGCCTATTTTACTTTCTGATTCTATTACCTCTGGGCAGTTCTCTTTGATGATTTCCTGTAAAATAGTGTCTGGGCTCTATTTTTCATCATAATTTTCAGGAAGTCCAATAATGCTCTGATTATCTCTTTAGATTTATTTTCCAGGTCTGTCGTTTTTCTAAGTAGATATTTAACATTTTTTTCTATTTTTTTTTCATTTTTTTCATTTTGCTTTACTGATTCTTGATGTCTCAATGAATCATTCATTTCTATTTGTTCAGTTCTGATTTTTAATGAATTATTTTCTTCATTAGATTTTTAAATTTCTTTTTTTTTGTATATGTACATTGAGTTTTTAAGCTCTACGGAATTTTTTTTACATTTCATTATTATTATTATTATTATTATTATTTTTACTGAGTTATTTTCTTTTTCTATTCCTACTTTCCTTGGAGTTCTTTATCTTTTCAAATTCAGATTTCGGGAAGTTCTTTTCTTTTTCCACTTTCTCAAATTTTTATTTAAAGAAATTATATGCCTTTTCCATACTTTCTTGCAGAGCTTCTCTTTTCTTTCCCCATTTTTCTTCTAGATCTCTTTTAAGATCTTTTATAATTTCTGCTAAGAGAGCCTCATGTGATGGGGACCAGGTTACATCCCCTTTTGGGGTTTTGTGTGGAGACTGTCTGCTAATAGTCTCTTTGGGTTTGAAAACCTGCTCTTTCTATATAGAAGCGATCAATTGTAAGTGTAGGCTTGCTTTTTTACTCATTTTTAAAAAGCCCTTTTGGTCTGCCTCCAGGCCAATGCGATTACCAGCTTCCTTTGCAGAGCAGGGATAGATATATGTATAGTAGATGTCCTGCAAATGGGTTGCTAAGAGCTGCCAAGTTGTGGAAGTGCTCTGGGAATAGTCCCACACAGCATAAGTGTCTCTGTCCTGGGAATGGTCTGGCTGAGCAGATCAGCAACTGCCCTGGGGCTAGTGGCTGAGTAGCAAAAGTGTTATTGCCCCGGGCAGAATCTCATTGTGTGCAGATCAGCGGCTGCCCTGGGAAGAATCTTGTACTGGAAGTATTTCTGCCTTGGGAAGCATAGTGGTGCTGCTGAAGTTTGATATGAAGATTTGTAGCTGCCCTAGGCAGAGTCCCCTGCTGTGCAGATTAGAGGCTGCTCCAGGCAAAGCCCCCTTCTATGCAGAAGTGTCAGGGCCTTGGGCAAAAGCCCCGTGTTGTGGACTGCAGCTGCACTGGCAGTCTTGTGGTCTATGCTGAGTCACTTCTGGTTTTAGGTGGGTGTAGCCAGATCCTGTTAGATTCTGGCCTTTTTTGGATTACACTCTTCCTTTGGCTTTTTTGTAACTTCTCTGCTGTTCTATTTCTTTGCAACCAAAGCAGAGCGGCTAACCTGTGGTAGAGTCCTTCCTTCAAAATTTCCACCCAGGGTGACCACCCCTGCCCTGGTCCACTCAGTATGCTAGCCTCTGGTTCTACCTCCCTGTATGTACTGGCCTGCTCCCACCGATCAGGACAAACCTTTTCTGGTGATCTTCCAGATTATTTTTGACTGGTAAGTTGTTGTACTCCCAATATTTGTGGATTTTACCAGTCAAGCACTATTTTTGAGACTGAATTTGGTAATTAGTAGCGAGAGTATGAGAGGAGCTTAGAATGCAGCATATGTCTTTTCTGCCATTTTGGCTCCGCTCCTTCCATCAGTTCTTTCTCTAAAGGCAGATAGAATTTTCCATCATATGTCCTCCTTGTCTGGCATCATTGTATTGCTGAGAACAGCTAAATCATTCATAGTTCATCATTTTACAGTATTGATGTTATTGTGTACAATGTTCTCTTGGTTCTGCTCATTTCACTTTGCATCAGTTCTTGTAAGCATATCCATGTTTTAATGAGAGCATCCTGTCATTTCTTATAGTTCAATAGCATTCTAACACATATATTTGTATGTGTGTATATATACACATATATACAACTTGTTCAGTTGTAATTCCTTAGTTGAGAGGAATCCCATCAACTTCTGCTTTTGCCATTGCTAGAACAGCTGATATAAAAATATGTTTACATATTGGTCCTTTCCTTCTTTTTCTTTTAAAATATCTTTGGGAATCTAGTAGTGCTCATGTTGTTTGAAAAGATATTTATGTTTTATAGTCCTTTGGTATAATTTCATTTTGCTCTCCAGGAGATTTGAATCAGTTCACAACTTCACCAACAATCTATCAGTGCCTAATTTTTCCCATGTCAGCTCCAACATGGGTCATTTTTCCTTTTCTGTCATATTTGCCAATCTGATAGGTATGAGGTGGCACAACCAACTTGTTTTACTTTGTATTTCTCTAATCAATAGTGATTTGGAGTATTTTTTCATGATTATAGATATTTTTGATTACTTCATCTGCAAACTACCGATTCAAATTCTTTGACCATTTATGAGTTGGGGAATTGTTGTTTCTATAAATCTGACAATATATTTGAGAAAAAGAGCTTTATTGGAAAAGCTTGCTGTATTTTTTTTAGTTATGATTGTTAACTGTATTTCACTCCAATCTGTTCCTCCTCTGTTTATTCTACTCTTTCTCTCCTTCCATCCTGTTCGTTCTCAAAAGTGTTTTTTTACTTCTGACCACCACCTCTCCCAATTTAACTCTCTTCTTATACCTGTCTGCTTCTCTTTTTCTGTAGGGTGAGAGAGATTTTTATACCCAATTTAGTGTGTATGTTATTGCCTCTTTGAGCAATTCTTATGAGAGCAAGATTCACTTACTTTCCCTCACCTTCCCCTTTTGTAAAAGCCTTTATTGGCCTCTTTTATGTGAGGTAATTTACCCTATTTTACCTCTTCCTTTCCTTTTCAAAGTATACATTACTTTTTTTTTACCTCTAAGTTTTATTTTTTTATGATATCCCATATATTTAACTCATATCCATGACCTCTGTACATATTAACTTCTCTTAAAATGAGTTACAAGCATCATTTTTCCATTTAGTAATGTAAACGGTTTAACCTTATTGAATGCGTTATGATTTGTCTTTCCTGTTTATCTTTTTATATTTCCTTTGAGGATTATATTTGAAAATGAAAATTTCAGATTATATGATGGTCAATTCTGATGGATGTGGCTCTCTTCAACAATGTGATGATCCAAACCAGTTCCAATTGTTTAGTGATGAAGAGAGGCATATATACTCAGAGAGAGAACTGTGGGAACTGAGTATGGTTTACAACATAGCATTTTCAGTCTTTTTGTTGTTGTTGTTTGCTTGCATTTTATTTTACTTTCTCTCTCTCTCTCTCTCTCTCTCTCTCTCTCTCTCTCTCTCTCTTTCTCTCTCTCTCTGTTTCTCTCTCTCTCTCTCTCTGTTTCTCTCTCTCTCTCTCTCCCGCCCTTTTTTTTACTGGTTTGATTTGATTTGTTTGTGCAGCATGATAATTGTAGAAATATGTGTATATATAATGCATTTAGCATATAGTTCTACCATATTTAATGTATAAACTGTTTGCCATCTAGGGGAGAGTGTAGGAGAAGGGGGGAATTGGAACTCAAGGTTTGGCAAGGGCTAATGCTGAAGAATTGTTCATGCATATGTTTTGAAAAATAAAAAGCTTTAATAAAGAAAAAAATAAATAAATTAGTGGTTAGAGATATTGAGGCACAGTGTCAGGGAATGATTATGTGACTACTTATCTGCACCCAATTAAAAGTATATGCAAGAAGGATGCACTGAGATGAGCAAGAATCTGACCTTTACTATACATATTCATCAACCTGTCTCATAGGAAACAGTGATATCAGTTAGGGTATTTAGAGTAAATAAATTGTCAGAGACCTGCCTTTTAGTGTCAAGGAGGTTAATGAGGTCAAGATAGCCAAGAACTATATTGAATGTAAACTATTTGAGGACTGAGACCATTTCATTGGTCTCATTTTCTTTATATCTCAGCATGTCAGAGTTCCTGATAATAGCAGGAGTCAATTGACTAATAATGTGAACAAGGGGAACAGAGGTTATCCAGAAAATAGCTAGTTAGCCAGAATTCTTATTTTCTAGAGGAATATTATTTGACAATAAAGAGACAACCAACAATCTATCTTCAAATATTCAGAAAATTATAATTTTATAAAGGGCAGAGTAATATTCTCCCATTTTAGATTTAAAAAAACAGCTTAAAAAAGCAACATGTTAGGTATAAAATGAATGATGAATTTTAAAAACTTTAAAACTGCTAATATCACAGTTTTAGAAATTTAGATATCTATGTACAATTATATTTTGTGGCATCCCAATTTAAGTAAGTATATGTAAATCAGCTTTTCTGAATCAACCCATTACTGTTTCTGGAGATAGAAATGTTATAATAAATGTACTTTTTATTCTTTAAAAAAAAAGAAAATAAAATTATGTATTCAGGTCTCATCTTTGTATCAGGAAACTTCAAAGTTCTCTATTTTTTGAATGTTTGTTTTCTTATCCCCACAAAGAATTATACTTAGTTTTGCTGTGTGTGATTCTTGGTTGAAATCCTAGTTTCTTTTCCCTACATAATATTCTATACCAAGGCCTCTGATCCTTTAATGTAGAAGTTGCTAAATCTTGTGCTTTCCTAACTGTGGCTCTGTGATTTTTGAAATGTTTCATTCTGTCTGCTTGCAGTATTTTTTTTCTTGACCTGGGAGCTCTCGAATTTGGCTATATGTCTGGGTGTTTTCATTTTGAGTTCTCTTTCAGAAGGTAGTCAGTGGATTCTTCCAATTTCTATTTAACTCCTGGTTCTAGAATATCAGGACAGTTTTCATTGGTAATTACTGGAAAGATGAAGGGTAGGATCCTTTTTAGATTTTGATCTTTTTTCTCTCCTGTATCTGTTTTGTAAGTCACTTGTTTTTTTCCATTGACATTTTACATTTTCTTCTATCTTTTCTAGTTATTTTATTTTGTCTTATTGCTTCTTAATATCTTCCACTTGTCAAATTTTAATTTTTCAATAATTATTTTCTACATTGAGTTTTTCTATCCCAATTTGCATTAACTGATTTCTATTTTTTAAGGAGTACTTTTCCTCAATGAATTTTTGTACTTATTTTTTTCCTTCCCATTTGACCCATTTTGTTTTTTGAAATATTGTTTTCTTAAGTATTTTTGTGCCTCCTTTACTGAGTTATTAAATCTTTTTAAAAAATTAAAAAAAATCTTGAATCATTCTTGTTTTTTTCCCAGTTTTTTCCTCTAACTCTTACTTGATTTTCAAAATCATTTTGACTCTTTCATTGTCTGAGACCAATTCATATTTTCCTTTGAAGATCTGAATGTAGCAGTCTTGGTTTTGTTATTTTTTTGAATTTGTGTTTTTAAATTCTCTGTCACCTCTAGATGAAAAGGATGATACCATAAACAAATTAAAAGAACATACAATAGGAGAATTTGTGGAGGAGGAAGGAATTTGTGACCAAAGAAGAACTAGAGATCATTATTGATCATAAAATAGATAACTTAGATAAGATCATAAGAAATAATAATAGATAAGATCATAAGAAAAGATAATGACGAATGTTGGAGAGGATGTGGGAAAATTGAGACACTGATACATTGTTAGTTTAACTGAACGGATCCACTCATTCTGGAGAGCAATTTGGAACTATGCTCAAAAAGTTATCAAACTGTGCATACCCTTTGATCCAGCAGTGTTTCTATTGGGATTATGTCCCAAAGAGATCTTAAAAGAGGGAAAGGGACCCATATATGCAAAAATGTTTGTGGTAGCCCTTTTTGTAGTGGCAAGAAACTGGAAACTGAGTGGATGCCCATCAATTGGAGAATGGCTGAATGAATTATAGTATATTAATGCTGTGGAATACTATTATGCTGTAAGAAACAACCAGCAGGATGATTTCAGAGAGACTTGGAGTGACCTACATGAACTGATGCAAAATGAAATGAGCAGAACTAGGAGATTATTATTCACAGCAAGACTATATGATGATCAGTTCTGAGGAATGTGGCTCTCTTCAACATTGAGATGATTTGGACCAGTTCCACTTGTGCAGTGATAAAGAGAACCATATACACCCAGAGAGAGAACCAATAGAACAAAGGGTGGAACACAGCATAACATTCTCAACTCTCTCTGTTATTATTTGCTTGCATTTTGTTTCTTTTTTTCTCAGTTTTCTTTTTCTTCCTTCTTGATCTGATTTTTCTTGTGCAACCAAATGGCTGTGTGAATACGGATACATATATTGAATCTGACATGTATTTCAGCATATTTGGCATGTATTGGATTGCCTGTTGGGTGGGGGAGGGGATGAGGGGGAGAAGGGTAAAATTTGTGGCCGGGGGTTATATAGGAGTCAATGTTGGAAAAAAAATTACCCATGCATATGCTTTGTGAATAAAAAGCTTTAATAAAAAAATAATAAATTCCCTGTCACCATAATAGGTTTCTAGAGTCAAGTTCTTTTCCCTTGTTTGCTTATTTTTTTCCCAGGCTAGTTTTTTTTTTAATTTTTAAAGTGGGGCTTTGGTGCTAGGGTTGAGGGGGCATTGTCCTAGAATTCTGATCTTTTTTACTTCTTTTCTCAGAGCTAACCCTGAGGTCTATAAGCTTTCAGTTCTTCTAAGGGGGCATAATCTAAGAAGAGGTGTGGTCACTGCTCTCTTGATCTGTGCTCTGGCCTATGAGAAACCACAAGCAATCTTCTCCACACTGGAACTGTGGCCAAGGTCCCAGATCCATTGTGGTTACAAGTTCCAGTTTGCTAGTGCTCTTCCTTTCCCTGGGACTGGGACTGGAATCTACTTCAGTCAATGTCACAAAAGACCCCTGCTGTAAAAGCTGTTTATGCTGATTCAATACCTCTCAAGGACTTGTTTCCTAAGGAATGGTCTATGCTGGTGTAGTGTGCTTACACTCTCACCAGAATGTGAGAGATCTTTGCCACTGACCTTCTGAGTTGTGATCTGGAAAATTATTTCACCCCATTCTTTTGTGAGTTCTACAACTCAAGAATTTGTTTGAAACATTAGAGTTGTATGGAATAGAATTTGTGAGCGCTTAGGTAGTCCCTACCTTTTCTCCACTATTTTGGTCTTGTCCTTCCAAAGTGTTTGATTTTTCACTCTTACTTTCCTTCTGATGGAATCTTTTTCTTTGCCTCTGGCCTCTGAATATATCATGTCTCTATTCTATTAGACTTCTCTGAGTATCAAATTCAAATTCACAACTAGACTCCAACTTGCTTTTTTGCATATGCATATATATTACAATGCATATATTACCCTCCTCATTCAGTCAATGGCAGTGTTTGTCTCACATAATGATGCAGTCTGGGGTGACTAGATAGGATTTAGAGAGAAAGCCTGAAGTACAGATAAGATTACTCCCTGAGGCACTAATGGGGATCAGCTCTTCCTTACACAGCAGCTCTTCCTTACACAGTCCCATCCCTGTAGAGGTCTTGGGTAATTGTACCTTACTGTATCCAATCAGAAAGCCAAATCATGTTGTTTCCTCCCCCTAGTGCCCTTTCCCTCTTCCTCCCTCACTCTCCAGTTCATTTAAATTTTCCCTAAAAATCTGCCTATAGTCTATGCCCACCTTTGTTGAATCTCTCTTGGTTAGCCTCTAGATGTCTTTCTTCCATTCTTTCCATCCCCTTCTCCCATACCTCATAGTGTCTTTTTCCTCTGCGGTCTTTCTCCTTCTTGTAGATAACTAACTCCTTTAGGGTGCTAAACTCCTCTGTGAATTTAGTTTGCTAATCATTGGTGTACTCCCATGTCATGGAGTATTCTGTTTCTCCTGGTTAATTGTGAGTTCCAATGGGGAGATTGTCTTTTCCATTGTTAAATGTTAAATACCCCTTTTCTTGTTAACCTTATACTTTCCCAGGTCTATTTTATATTTGTCATTCTTGGTGTCTGTTTTGCCTCTTCATTTTGTCTGCAACTTCTCATAAATAAACCTACCTTTTATCAAATAGTAAGGCTATTGTGAATTCATCACAATTGAACCCCAAAATTGCTAAACCTCAATCTCATCAATAACATGCCATCTCTTTTCCACATCTTCTATAATAGGCCCTTTCTGATCTCCTTCCCCAACTGCTAATGTGTCCTTTCCCCCAGAAAAAAAAAAACACAAAACTCTTTTTAATTTATTTTGTATATTCTTATATTTGCATAGTCTCCATAAAATATCAACTCAAGTGAAGGACTATTTATGAAGCATTACTTTCTATGCATCATGTTAAACATTGGTAATACAAATGTAATAAAAAAGAAAGGCATTACTTGCCTTCAAAGGAGTTTGTAGTCTAATGGATGAGACCAACTAAGTGGAGACTGTGAGGAAGGGAGGGAAGAAATCCTAAGGAGCATAGATTATAAATTGGGTGATTTGGGAGCAGAGTTGGTAGAAAGATGGAGGTGAGAACTTTACTATCCTGAGAACTACAATAAAATGTAATCCCCAGGAATTTATTAAAGGAGGAGACAAAGAGGCAAAGAAGGGTTCAAATTGTAATACCAGAGAAACTGAGGCAAGATAGAGATTAGAGAGTTTTTAATATTTTATTTGGATTTCTGAGAGTGTGATGTTCTCTTCTCCCAAATATAACCATTCTCTGTGGTTTCTTGGGAGGGTTCTGGAGGCAGCCTTAGTTTCAGTTCAGAGTAATAATTACCTCAAATGCATCCAGCTGTTAAAAGTTCAGATCCTTTACTGTCTTCAAAATATCCCAGTTAGTTTTCTTAGACGTCTATCTCTCTCCTTGGTTCTGAGAGCTCTTGCCACTAGTCTCTTCCAGTTTCAGCCTCTAGCTCCCTCTGAATCCAAAGCCTCCAGCCAGTACAAAGGTGGAATATGGAATGAATTGACTCCTCCTCTGAGAGTGGGATTGTGGGTTCTCTGTGACTTGTGAATCTCCCAAAGTTGTGAATCTCCTGGACTTGCGAATCTCCTGAAGTCTCTAGTAGGCTTGTGGGCACTCCTCCTTATGCTCTCTTAAAGGTGTGAATTCTAATGTGTGAACTAATATGTGAACTCTCTTAAAGGTGTGAACTAAGGGTCTCTATTAATTCCAGTGACTTAGCACCTTATTTCAAGTTTTGGCCCATAACATGAGAGAAAGAGATTGTGCTGGGGGCATGATGCTCCCAGGGCTGATGTCCAAAGCATCCAGCAGCAAATGTGAGTTCTCAATGAAATACATACAAGCTCCAAGCTCAGGTACACAACAGTGTTGAAATCCAAACTCTGGTGAGTAGGAATCTCCAGGCAGAGACCATCAATCTGGTTCTGACAGGTTGGGAGGGTGGGACCATAAATTCTTACTAACTTAGGAAGAGTTAGGAGCCAAGAAGTCTGAACTCCCCCTTATCTTGAATTTACACATTTATAATTTATAACCTTAATGTAACTAGCTCTAAATTATAGCAGCCCTAATGATCAGGAGGGAGGGTTGTAAACCAGAGAAATTAAGAAAGAACAATTCAGGGAAACTGAGGCAGGACAATAAAAGGGAACTGTGGCACAACAAAACTACTTGAGGACAGGGATTGTATCCATTTTATTTTTGTATCTGCAAAAGATTGCCCTGGGCCTAACACAGAGTGGTCTCTAGATAGTCTTTTATTGTCTTCTACTCTCTGGCCCAAGAATAACCAATGTCCTTTTTTAGTGCAAAGTTCTCCATTCTTTCCCTTCCAGCTATATTTCCCTAAGTCTATGGAATAGAGAGAGATAAGGTGAAGAACTTACAGGAATGTATGGATCTTTTTCTGTATTTTATTTTTACTATTTCTGTGTTTCCCCTATGACCTGCATAATATCTGCAGGCTCATATTTACTTGAGCCTTGGCCAGCTAGAAACATATTTACTTAACTTGAGCTGATGGCATTTATTGGTATTTGACATTTATCGATATTTAGTCTATTAGCTTGACCACTATCTGTTTGATTAAGCCTGAAGGCCTGACTTTCTGTTTCCCATCAGGAGATTTCCCTGAGACCTTCCATTCCAATCTCTCCAAATAGCAACAAACAATTAGATGCCTCCCCCTCCCCTTCTCAATGCTCTCTTACTTGTGATGTAATTTCTTGTATAAAAGCTATGTATCTTTACTACTTCTTTAGCCCTCTTACCTTCTCTTTCTTATCTCATGATGGGACAGCTCATCCTCCAGAGGTTTTTAATAAACAACTTTTCTGCCTTCTACTGAGTGATCTCTGAGTAGTCATTTTGGATAAGGATCTTCTACATCCTTCACACTAAGGATTCCACAAACATTTTCTAAAGAACTAAAATCTACTTAACTTTATTTAAGTTGTTTCCCTTAAATTGTTAACAGGGCTTAGCCCAAAACTTTTCCAAGAGTAGGTTGTCAAAATAAATTGAGATGAAAGGGACTCCTATAATATCATTAAACTGTTTTCAACTTCCTAGTATCTACTGTATTTCCTGTAATCCATAGGTCTGAGCTTCAAGGCACACTGGGGAAGATTAAAAGATTAAAAGAAAAGTATGCTTTCTAAAAAGTAGAGAAAACACATGTGAATTCAATTCAAATCAATTGTATGGTTCCTAACAGCCAGACATTGTTTGACACTAGGATCACACCCTAAACAAGTCCTGCCCTTAGGAGAGGTTACTGTATTCCATGAGGAGTTGGATAAATAAATACAAAATCTACATAAAACAAATTTATTGAAAAGGAAGAACAAAGTGCTGGATGTAACAACTGAGGCTATAAGGAAAGGCCTTATACAAGAACCTAGAATAATGCTAGGAATCCTTGGAGGTGGAGAATACAGAGCACATCCTAGGTAGAAGACAAAATCTGTGAAAAATCAATTTAAATGTACACTTGACCTTCAGGCAATTGACTTTTGTGGAATTAACTGAGGGAAGAAGCTCTCATGGGAATATAGTCTTAAACTATGCTTTTAATTGTAACTTGAGACTTTATAATAATAAATAGAGCAATAGTTAAAAAGTTGCAGGTTTTGTCCCTTCTATTTCCTACCATCTCTTAATTAGCATTTAAGTATGTGTTTTAAAGGTGATGATGGGTTTGAATTATATTTGCTTGTATATTAGCTCTCTAGGAACTTAAATTAAGAGTTTATTATTATTGACTTGTATTCCTTTATTTCTGGATTAGATTTCCAAGATTAGAATATAAGCTTGGACTCCCCCCAAACAATGGGAGAAAAGGCCAGCCTGAAGAAGTAGGGGCTTCTGCATTTAAGCTATAAAATCTTGTGTTTCAAAATTATGCTTTGCACTCCTTTATTGACAAACACTTTGTCAGATAGGAGATGCCCTTTTTCACAAGATTATATTTTCTTTTTACTTTTTCTTACTCTGAAAATCTGATTGTTTTTGTGGACCATACTGTTTCCACACAGGTACATGTGATTTAAGGAATCATGAAAATTACTCTGCCCTAATATTTTCCCTATCAGAGTAGGCCCAGACATGCATTTTTGGGGATTATTTGTTACTTTCTGTAGGTATCTCCCTTTCCTCTTTAAAACAGAAATATATTTGGTAAATCATAGGCTCTTTATCGATAGGGAAATTGGCTTCTTTATCCATATATTTTTTTAAAAACTTTTCCTATTTCTGTGACTTATTTTTTCCATTCTTTATTCCTCAAATTCCCTTCATTCCCTTTCCCCAGTTGAATCTCTACCAATCAATCAAAAAGCATATATTGAGAACCTAAAAGGTGTCAAGTATTTCAGTAGATGATGGAGGTTTCAAAAACAAAATAACAAATACTGAAATAGTGTTTGCTATATTCTAAAAGAAGAACTATGTTCTTCTATAAAGATATACATTTATGTATAATATCTATTTTGATATGTGAGAACTGATTTTTTAGAACTGATTATATGACATGGGAGACATTGGCACAGGATCACCTAGCATGGCAATGCCCTCATCAGAGAAGGTGCTATGCTTTATGAGCAAACCAGAAGAAACATGAGCTATGCAAAGTTACAGAAGCCACCCAAATGTTCATATGGACTATTTATGTCTGACCTGTGGCTGGGCATTCTGAGCTCATATTGGTCAGATCAGTCACAATCAAACACATTGTAACTTGATTCTAACATTGTGATATAATTTTGGATCTCTGTGAACAGAGGACAACAATCAAATATGTGAAAATATATTTGTGCATACATACACACATAAGCTCATATATATATATATATATATATATGTACATATATACATGTGTGTTTTTGTTCAACCATTTTTCAGTCATATCTTATTCTTTGTGATTGCATTTGGGGTTTTCTCTTCAAATATACTGTAGAAATTTGCCATTTTTTCCCCTTCCAGCTCATTTTACACAAAAGGAAACCAGTGTCACATAGCTAGTGAATGTCTGAGGCTGGATTTGAATTCGGGTCTTCCTGATTCCATGTCCAGTGCTCTATTCACTGTGCCATTTAGTTTCCCCATATATATATATATCTATATCTATCTATAGATAAATAGATAGATAGATATAGATACACACATATATGTATAATAAAAACAAATTTGAAGATGTACTTACAGATGAGAAGATCACAAAAAACCTACCTCATATAGTAGAAGGTAATATTTGAATTGAACTTTGGGAAAAAAAGCAAACAAACAATTAAGAATGAAAACATTAATTCTAGGAATGTGCCAAGGCATGGAAACAGAAGATGGGACATTGTGCCAATAGCCAAGTTGAGTATACTAAAGAATGAATGAAGTATTAATGCAGAATAATATATGTATAGCAAACAGGTAAAGCTATGCTAGAGTTAGAAAGTGAAAGAGGTGTTTTTTTGATGAAAGATTTTTTTTTTTTACTGAGCCAATTGGGTGGGGTTAAGTGACTTGACCAGAGTCACACAGCTAGGAAGTGTTAAGTGTCTGAGGCCAGATTTGAACTCAGGTCCTTCTGACTTCAGGGCTGGTGCTCTATCCATTGTGCCACCTAGCTGCTGCAGGTGAAGGATTTTTTAAAGCCACCCAAATATGTTTATATTTGATTCTAGAGAACTTAGAAAGCCACTAGAGCTTTGTGCAAAAAAAGAATGACATGGAGAGCTTTGAGCTTTAGGAATATCCCTTAAGCCTGGAGAGACTTACACGAACTGATGCTGAGTGAAATGAGCAGGACTAGGAGATCATTATGTACTTCAACAACAATACTATATGATGACCAGTTCTGATGGACCTGGCCATCCTCAGCAATGAGATCAACCAAATCATTTCCAATGGAGCAGTAATGAACTGTACCAGGTACGCCCAGAAAAAGAACTCTGGGTGATGACTAAAATCCATTACATTGAATTCCCAATCCCTATATTTATGCCCACCTGCATTTTTGATTTCCTTCACAAGCTAATTGTATAATATTTCAGAGTCTGATTCTTTTTGTACAGCAAAATAACGGTTTGGTCATGTATACTTATTGTGTATCTAATTTATATTTTAATATATTTAACATCTACTGGTCATCCTGCCATCTGGGGGAGGGGGTGGGGGGTAAGAGGTGAAAAATTGGAACAAGAGGTTTGGCAATTGTTAATGCTGTAAAGTTACCCATACATATAACCTGTAAATAAAAGGCTATTAAATTAAAAAAAAAAAAAAAAAAAAAAGGAATATCCCTTAAGAAATAGCAGTGCTTTGGATGGGAATAAGGAAGTCAGTATGAGAGGACAATTTGGGGGAAAAGACAATAAACACTGTTTTGAACCTATTTAATTTGAGATGTCTATAGGATAGAAAATGGAAAATATTTAATAGATAGTTGTTCATGAGAGACTAGAACTCAGAAGAGAGATTACCTATCCTTCAAATTAATGCCAACTTTTTGAAGCATGCTTCATCTTGTATCCAGTGAGTAATAATCTTTTCCCTTTAAGATTCTATAGTTTGTTCCTTGGGTTTCTCTTCATTATGTTTTGTTTCTTGTTTTTCAACTAATTTTTTTTTGTTTGTTTTCTGTGCATAAATAGTAAGTTCCATGTGGCCAAACAGGTGTTTTGTCTAAACTCTTTATCTATCATAATACTCTACACTCAGAAGGGGTTTAATAAATGTTTATTCAATGATGGAAGAAATCATGCAGTCATCCTTACTTTCACATGAATTAGCTGATCAGATTGACAACTAGCACAAGAATATACTAGAAGTTAGGGGAAGAAAGAGAAGGTTCATGAAAGGAACTTGGGGATGCTGGTGGAGTGCAATGGGAAGTGGGAAGAAGAATTTCTGCTTAAGCAAGGAGGAACAATGTTCATGAAACATGAAATGGCATAGTAGAGAGCTGGAGAATTTTTTCCAAGGGCCAGTTCTCTTATGGTGATTTGCTAACACTGTCATATTTTAGGATTATGATTCAAATCAAATCCAAACTGTTAATATATCCAGTAGAGCGCAACATTTCTTTTTATTGATTTGTTCTAGTTCTTAGGTTTCTCAAACTATGGAGACATATTTATTCAGGTTGATTTAATATTGTTTTGAATGGGATTTGGGTAAGTGATGACTAATTAACACTGGTTCCTAGGAAGACAAATTGGGCATAATCCAAAGATGCAAGTAGCTTTGGAAAAAAAAAAAGTCTCAAAAAGTTTGACTTCTTTTTATAGAATGTGATGGAAAAACAAAAGTTATGTGCCAAGGAAGATCATATTATTTATCTCTTCAGTGTGTCTAACTAAAATAAGAAACTTGATCATAATATTAGTGAACTAGGTGACTCTTTAAGACCCTCTAACCCAGAGGTCCTTAATTTTTTCTGTGCCAAGAGCCCTTTGTCAATCTGTGTAAAGCTATGTAAACCTTTCTCAGAATGAGATTTTTTAATTGCAAAAAATGGAATTGCAAAAGAATCTGATTATGATTAAGTACAAATATCAAAACTATGTTAAAAATTTCTTTGAACCTAGGTTACAGTTTCCTACTTTTGTCCAAGCTTCTCATTGTATAGATGAAGATAAAAACCCAAAAAAGATTTATGATTTGTATAATGTCACACAACTCATCAGGGACTAAAATACAAGACTTTTAAACTTTTAGTCCAATGCATTTTCCATTACAACCATTGCATGGACCATATTCAAACCAGAAATATTTATTTGGACTATGAATAATCCAATTCTGTGTTTTTGCCTCCACATCATCTTTTGGTCATTTAATTACTCAGTGACATCTCAATCAGCATAAGACCGATAAGATTTCCCAAGATCTTTTTTTATTTTTTTTTCATTTTGGCAATACTGTGTTAGTAAATAATTTTGAAACTCAACACAGAGAAGTTATAGAGAGAATTTTTTTTTTAATTTTACCTTTTTATTTACAAGTTATATGCATGGGTAATTTTACAGCATTGACAATTGCCAAACCTTTTGTTCCAATTTTCCCCTTCCTTTCCCCCCATCCCCTTCCCCAGATGGCAGATTGACCAATACATGTTAAATATGTTAAAGTATAAATTAAACACAATATAAGTATACATGTCCAAATAGTTATTTTGCTGCACAAAAAGAACTGGACTTTGAATTAGTGTACTATTATCCTGTGAAGGAAATCAAAAATGCAGCTGGACAAAAAGAGAGGGATTGGGAATTCTATGTAATGGTTCATAGTCATCTCTCAGAGTTCTTTCACTGGGTGTAGCTGGTTCAATTCATTACTGCTCTGTTGGAACTGATTTGGTTCATCTCATTGCTGGAGATGGCCATGTCCATCAGAATTCATTATCACATAGTATTGTTGTTGAAGTATATAATGATCTCCTGGTCTTGCTCATTTCACTCAGCATCAGTTCATGTAAGTCTCTCCAGGCCTTTCTGATCTCATGCTGCTGGTTATTTCTTACAGAACAATAATATTCCATAATATTCATATACCACAATTTATTCAGCCATTCTCCAATTGATGGGCATCCACTCAGTTTCCAGTTTCTGGCCACTACAAAGAGACCTGCAACAAACATTTTTGTACATACAGGTCCCTTTCCCTTCTTTAAGATTTCTTTGGGATATAAATGTATTCACAATTCCACCAACAATGTATTAGTGTCCCTGTTTTCCCACATCGCCTCCAATATTCAGCAATATCTTTCGCTGTCATTCTAGCCAATCTGACAGGTGTGTAGTGGTATCTCAGAGTTGTCTTTATTTGCATTTCTCTGATTAATAATAACTTGGAGCACCTTTTCATATGGCTAGAAATAGTTTCAATTTCTTCATCTGAGAATTGTCTGTTCATATCCTTTGACCATTTATCAATTGGAGAATGGCTTGATTTCTTATAAATTAGAGTCGATTCTCTAGCCTTTATCAGAACCTTTGAGTGTAAAAATGTTTTTTCCAGATTATTGCTTCCCTTCTAATCTTGTCTGCATTAGTTTTGTTTGTACAAAAACTTTTCAATTTGATATAATAAGTTTTTTCTATTTTGTGATCAATAATGATCTTTAGTTCTTCTTTGGTCATAATTCCTTCCTCTTCCACAGGTCAGAGAGGTAAATTATGCTATGCTCTTCCAATTTATTTATAATCCCATTCTTTTTGCCTAGGTCATGAACCCATTTTGACCTTATCTTGGTGTATTTTGTTAAGTGTGGGTCCATGCCTAGTTTCTGTCATGCTAATTTCCAATTTTCAGAGCAATTTTTGTCAAATAGTGAGTTCTTATCCCAAAAACTGGGGTCTTTGGATTTGTCAAACACTAGATTTTTAAAGTTATTGGCTATTTTGTCCTTTGAACCTAACCTATTCCACTGATCAACTAGTCTATTTCTTGGCCAATACCAAATGGTTTTGGTAACTGCCGCTTTATAATATAATTTTAGATCTGGTATAGCTAGACAACATTCATTTGATTTTTTTTTTTTATTAATTCCTTTGAAATTCTTGACCTTTTATTTTTCCATATGAACTTTATTGTTATTTTTTTCTAGGTCATTAAAATAGTTTTTTGGGAATCTGATTGGTATAGCACTAAATAAATAGATTAGTTTAGGTAGAATTGTCATATCTATTATATTTGCTCGCCCTCTCCAAGAGCATTTAATATTTTTCCTGTAGGTTAGATCAGGCTTAATTTGTGGGGAAAGTGTTTTGTAGTTTTGCTCATAAAGTTTCTGATTTTCCCTTGGCAGATAGATTCCTAAATATTTTATACTATCAGTAGTATATCAGTTTAAATGGAATTTCTCTTTGTAACTCTGTTGTATTTTATTAGTGATATATAAGAATGCTGATGACTTATGTAGGTTTGTTTTGTATCCTGCAACTTTGCTAAAGGTATGGATTATTTCTAATAACTTTTTAGTAGAATCTCTGGGGTTCTCTAAGTATACCATTATATCATCAGCAAAGAGTGATAATTTGGTTTCCTCATTGCCTACTCTAATTCCTTTAATCTCTTTCTCAACTGTTCTTGCCAAAGCTAGCATTTCTAACACAATAATGAATAGTAACGGTGATAGTAGGCAACTTTGTTTCACTCCTGATCTTACTGAGAATGGTTGCAGTTTGTTCCCATTACATATGATGCTTGCTGATGGTTTTAAATAGATGCTACTGATTATTTTAAGAAAAAGTCCATTTTTTCCTATACTCTCAAGTGTTTTTAATAGGAATCAATGTTGGATTTTATCAAATGTTTTTTTTCTCCATCTATTGAGATGATCAAATGGTTTTTGTTGATTTGGTTATTAATATGGTCAATTATACTAATAGTTTTCCTAATATTGAACCAGCCCTGCATTCCTGGTATAAATCCTACTTGATCATGGTGTATTTATCCTGGGGATGATTTTCTGTAGTCTTTTTGCTAATATCTTATTTAAGATTTTAGCATCAATATTCATTAGGGAGATTGGTCTATAATTTCCTTTCTCTGTTTTCAACCAACCTGGTTTAGGTATCAGTACTATGTCTGTGTCATAAAAGGAATTTGGTAGGAGTCCTTCATTCCCTATTTTTTCAGATAGTTTATATAGCATTGGGGCTAATTGTTCTTTAAATGTTTGGTAGAATTCACATGTAAATCCATCTGGTCCTGGGGATTTTTTTCTTAGGGAGTTTATTAATAGCTTGTTCTATTTCTTTTTCTGAAATGGGACTATTTAAGCAATTTACTTCTTCTTCTGTTACTCTGGGAAGCCTATATTTTTGGAGGTAGTCATACATTTTACTTAGGTTATCAAATTTATTGACATTAAGTTGGGCAAAGTAAATCCTTATTATTTCTTTAATTTCCTCTTCATTGATGGAAAATTCTCCCTTTTCATTTTTAAGACTACTAATTTGATTTTCCTCTTTCCTTTTTCTAATCAAATTTACCAAAGGTTTATCAATTTTACTTGTTTTTTCATAAAACCAACTGTGTTTTATTTATTAGTTCAATAGTTTTTTTTTTTTACTTTCAATATTATTAATTTCTCCTTTTAATTTTAGAACTTCAACTTTAGCATTTGATTGGGGGTTTTGAATTTGGTCTTTTTCTAACTTTTTATGTTGTAGGTCCAATTCATTGATCTTCTCTTTCTCTGTTTTATTCAAGTAAGACTCTAAGGATATAAAATTTCCTCTTATTACCGCTTTGGCTGCATCCCACAAATTTTGGTATGATGTCTCATCATTGTCATTATCTTGAGTGAAATTATTAATTGTATCTATAATTTGCTGCCTCACCCCAATCTTTCTTTAAGATGAGATTGTTTAGTTTCCAATTACTTTTTGGTCTATTTACCCCTAACTTTTTGTTGAATGTAGTTTTTATTGCATCATGATCTGAAAAGAAAGCATTTACTATTTCTGCTTTCTTGCATTTAATTTTGAGGTCTTTATGTCCTAATATATGGTCAATTTTTGAATAGGTTCCATGAACTACTGAGAAGAAAGTATATTCCTTTCTGTCTCCATTCAGTTTTCTCCAAAGATCTATCATACCTAACTTTTCTAATATTCTATTTACCTCTTTAATTTCTTTCTTGTTTGTTTTATGGTTTGATTAATCTAATTCTGAGAGTGCAAGTTTGAGGTCTCCCACTATTATAGTTTTGCTGTCTATTTCTTATTGCAATTCTCTTAACTTCTTCTTTAGGAAGTTAGATACTATACCACTTGGTGCATATATGTTTAGTATTGATTTTGCTTCATTGCCTATGCTACCCTTTAGCAAGATATACTTTCTTTCCTTTTCTCTTTTAGTTAGATCAATTTTTGCTTTTCCTTGATCTGAGATAAGGTTGACTACCCCTGCTTTTTTTGGCATAATAGATTGTGCTCTAGCCTTTTACTTTTACTCTGTATGTATCTCCCTGCTTTAAATGTATTTACTTTTAAAAAACATATTATAGGGTTCTGACTTTTGATGCAGTCTGCCTTCCACCTCCGCTTAATGGGAGAGTTTATCCCATTCACATTTATGATTGAAATGATTAATTCTGTATTTTCTGCCATCTTAATATCCTCAGATTATGCTTTTCTTTTTCTTACCCCCCCCCAATCCTCTTTCCCAGTTTTAAACTTATGGGCCCCACTTGTATCACTCTGCTCTTCCTCTTTAGTATCCCTTCCTCTCTTCTTTGAATCTCTTCCCCTTTCTTGTTCCCTTCCCTTATTACTCTTTTCATTTTCCTTTTCCTGTCCCCATTTTTAATGAGATGAGAGAAGATCCTCTGTAAAACAAATATATCAATTATTTTCTTTTTGAGCCAACTCTGATGAGAGTAGAATTCACACAATGTTCCTCCTCCTCTCTAAATTCCCTCAGATATGATAGGTTTCCTTTGCCTTCTCATGGGATATAGTTTCCCTTTTTCTCTACTCTTTCCCTTTTTCTGACACTACCCTCTTTCCATTTCTACTTCCCTTTTTTATGTTATATCAGTAAAATCAAATTATACAGGTAATCTTTTTGTATATCCACAATATAAATGCAGTTGTCAAGAGTTCCTTTTACCCTTTCTGCTTCTCTTGAGTCCTATGGTTGGAAATCAGATTTTTTTGTTTAGTTCTGTTTTTTTTTCCTTAGAAACAAATGGAATTCTTCTGTTTCTTTTCTTTTCTTTTTTTTTTTAAATTTATTTAATAGCCTTTTATTTACAGGATATATACATGGGTAACTTTACAGCATTAACAACTGCCAAACCTCTTGTTCCAATTTTTCACCTCTTAGCCCCCCACCCCCTCCCCTAGATGGCAGGATGGCCAGTAGATGTTAAATATATTAAAATATAAATTAGATACACAATAAGTATACCTGACCAAAACGTTATTTTGCTGTAGAAAAAGAATCAGACTCTGAAATATTGTACAATTAGCTTGTGAAGGAAATCAAAAATGCAGGTGTGCATAACTATAGGGATTGGGAATTCAATGTAATGGTTTTAGTCATCTCCCAGAGTTCTTTTCTGGGCATAGCTAGTTCAGTTCATTACTGCTCCATTAGAAATGATTTGGTTGATCTCGTTGCTGAGGATGGCCTGATCCATCAGAACTGGTCATCATATAGTTGTTGTTGAAGTATATAATGATCTCCTGGTCCTGCTCATTTCACTCAGCATCAGTTCATGTAAGTCTCTCAGGCCTTTCTGAAATTATCCTGTTGGTCATTTCTTACAGAACAGTAATATTCCATAATTTTCATATACCACAATTTATTCAACCATTCTCAACTGATGGACATCCATTCAGTTTCCAGTTTTACCACTACAAAGGGCTGCCACAAACATTCGTGCACATACAGGTCCCTTTCCCTTCTTTATAATCTCTTTGGGATATAATCCCAGTAGTAACACTGCTGGATCAAAGGTATGCACAGCTTGATAACTTTTGAGCATAGTTCCAAACTACTCTCCAAAATGGTTGGATTAGTTCACAACTCCACCAACAAGGCAGCAATGTCCCAGTTTTCCCGCATCCCCTCCAACAATCATCATTATTTTTTCCTGTCATCTTAGCCAATCTCACAGGTGTGTAGTGGTATCTTAGAGTTGTCTTAATTTGCATTTCTCTGATTAATAATGACTTGGAGCATCTTTTCATATGACTAGAAATTGTTTCAATTTCTTCATCTGAAACTGTCTGTTCATATCCTTGACCATTTTCAATTGGAGAATGGCTTGATTTTTATAAATTAGAGTTAATTCTCTATATATTTTGGAATAGGGCCTTTATCAGAACCTTTGACTGTAAAATATTTTCCCAGTTTATTGCTTCCCTTCTAATCTTGTCTGCATTAGTTTTGTTTGTACAAAACTTTTCAGTTTAGTATAATCGAAATTTTCTATTTTGTGATCAGTAATGATCTCTAGTTCTGCTTTGGTCATAAGACCTTCCCTTCCACAGGTCTGAGAGTAAACTATCCTATGTTCCTCTAATTTATTAATAATTTCATTCTTTATGCCTAGATCATGAACCCATTTGACCTTATCTTGGTGTACGGCGTTAAGTATGGATCAATGCCTAGTTTCTGCCATATTAGTTTCCAATTTTCCAGCAATTATTATCAAACAGTAAGTTCTTATCCCAAAAGCTGGGATCTTTGGGTTTGTCAAAGAATAGGTTGCTATATTTGTTGACTGTTTTATCCCATACACCTAATCTATTCCACTGATCAACTAATCTATTCCTTAGCCAATACCAAATAGTTTTGGTAACTGCTCCATAATATAATTTTAGATCTGGTACAGCTAAGCCACCATCATTTGATTTTTTTCATTAATTCCCTTGAAATTCTTGACCTTTTGTTTTCCATATGAACTTTGTTTATTATTTTTCTAGGTCATTAAAATAGTTTTTAGAGTCTGATTGGTATAGCGCTAAATAAATAGATTAGTTTAGGTAATATTGTCATCTTTATTATATTTGCTCGCCCTATCCAAGAGCATTTAATATTTTCAATTGTTAGATCAGACTTAATTTGTGTGAAAAGTGGTCTCTAATTTTACTCATAAAGTTTCTGATTTTCCCTTGGCAGATAGATTCCTAAATATTTTATATTATCAGTAGTTACTTTAAATGGAATTTCTCTTTGTAATTCTGACTGTTGGATTTTGTTAGTGATATAAGAATGGTGATGACTTATGTGGGTTTATTTTATAACCAGCAACTTTGCTAAGTTGTGGATTATTTCTAATAACTTTTTAGCAGAATCTCTGGGGTTCTCTAAGTATACCATCATGTCATCGGCAAAGAGTGATAATTTGGCTTCCTCATTGCCAATTCTTATTCCTTTAATCTCTTTCTCAGCTCTTATTGCTATAGCTAGCGTTTCTAATACAATATTAAATAATAATGGTGATAGTGGGCAACCTTGTTTCACTCCAGATCTTATTGGGAATGATTGCAGTTTGTCTCCATTACATATGATGCTTACTGATGGTTTTAAATAGATGCTGCATTATTTTAGGAAAAGTCCATTTATTCCTATACTCTCAAGTGTTTTAATAGGAATGGATGTTGGATTTTATCAAATGCTTTTCTGCATCTATTGAGATGATCATATGGTTTTTGTTAATTGGTTATTAACATGGCCAATTATATTGATAGTTTTCCTAATATTGACCAGCCCTGCATTCCTGGTATAAATCCTACTTGATCATAGTGTATTATCTTGGAGATGATTTTCTGTAGTCTTTTGCTAATATCTTATTTAAGATTTTAGCATCAATATTCTTTAGGAGATTGGTCTATAATTTTCTTTCTCTGTTTTCAGCCTACCTGGTTTAGGTATCAGTACCATGTCTGTGCCATAGAAGGAATTTGGTAGGACTCCTTCATTTCTATTTGATCAAATAATTTATATATGCATTAGGGCCAATCGTTCCTTAAATGTTTGGTAAAATTCACATGTAAATCCATCTGGTCCTGAGGATTTTTCTTAGGGAGTTGTTTAATTGCCTGTTCTATTTCTTTTTCTAAATGGGACTATTCAAGCAATTACTTCTTCCTCTATTAGTCTGGAAGTCTGTATTTTTGAGGTAGTCATCCATTTCACTTAGGGTTATCAAATTTATTGGCATAAAGTTGAGCAAAATAACTCCATATTATTTCTCTAATTTCCTCTTCATTGGTGGAAAGTTCTCCTTTTCATTTTAAGACTACTAATTTCATTTCCTCCCTCCTTTTCTAATCAGATTTCAAAGGCTTATCTATTTTGTTGGCTTTTCATAGAACCAACTCTTAGTTTTATTAATTAGTTCAATAGTTTTTACTTTCAATATTTTAATTTCTCCAATTTTTGAATTTCCAATTTAGTATTTGATTGGGGTTTTAATTTGGTCTTTTTAGTTTTTAGTTGCAACCAATTCATTAATCTTTTCTTTCTCTGTTTTATTCAAGTAAGCCTCTAAGGATATAAAATTTCCTCTTATTACCCTTTGACTGCATCCCACAAATTTTGGTATGATGTCTCATCATTGTCATTATCTTAGGTGAAATTATTAATTGTATCTATAATTTGCTGCCTCACCCCAATCTTTCTTTAAGATGAGATTGTTTAGTTTCCAATTACTTTTGGTCTATTTCCCTAACTTTTTGTTGAATGTAGTTTTATTGCATCATGATCGAAAAGAAAGCATTTACTATTTCTGCTTTCTTGCATTTAATTTTGAGGTCTTTATGTCCTAATATATGGTCAATTTTTGAACAGGTTCCATGAACTACTGAGAAGAAAGTATATTCCTTTCTGTCTCCATTCAGTTTTCTCCAAAGACCTATCATACCTAACTTTTCTAATATTCTATTTACCTCTTTAATTTCTTTCTTGTTTGTTTTATGGTTTGATTAATCTAATTCTGAGAGTGCAAGTTTGAGGTCTCCCACTATTATAGTTTTGCTGTCTATTTCTTATTGCAATTCTCTTAACTTCTTCTTTAGGAAGTTAGATACTATACCACTTGGTTCATATATGTTTAGTATGCTTCATTGTCTATGCTACCCTTTAGCAAGATATACTTTCTTTCCTTTTCTCTTTTAGTTAGATCAATTTTTGCTTTTCCTTGATCTGAGATAAGGTTGACTACCCCTGCTTTTTTTGGCTTCACCTGAAGCATAATAGATTCTGTTCTAGCCTTTACCTTTACTCTGTATGTATCTCCCTGCTTTAAATGTATTTACTTTTAAAACATATTATAGGGTTCTGAGTTTTGATCAGTCTGTATCTGCTCCTCTTTATGGAGTTCATCCATTCACATTTACGTTACAATTACTAAATCTGTATTTCCTGCCATCCTAATCCCCCAGATTGTGCTACTTATTCTTGCCTCCCCAACCCTCTTTCCCCCTTTTAAACTATTCCCTCTTGTATCTCGATACTTATCCTCTTATAATCCCTCCTCCCCTCCTTTGATTCTTCCCCTTCTTTCCTTAATAGCTCTTTTCTTTTCCTTTTTCCTCTCCCCCGTTTTTAATGGGGCGAGAAGAATTTTCTCTAAAACAAATGTCAATTATTTTTTCTTTGAGCCAACTCTGATAGAGTAAGATTCACACAATGTTCCTCCCTCTCTAAATTCCCTCAGATTGATAAGTTTCCTTAGCCTCTTTGTGGGATGTGGTTCCCTCTTTTATCCCTCCTTCCCACCTTATTCTGCCATCATCCCTTTCCATATCTACTTCCTTTTTTATGTTTATCAGTACAATCAAATTATACATGTATTCTTTTGTATATCCACAACAGGAAATACAATTCTCAAGTTATTTTTACCTTTTCTGCATCTCTTGGGTTCTATGCTTGGAGATCAAATTTTTGTTTAGTTCTGGTTTTCTTCAGAAACAAATAGGATTCATTTGTTCATTAAATATCCATCTTCTTCCCTGGAAGAAAATGCTCAACTAGCTGGGTAGTTTGATTCTTGGCTGCATCTCAGTTCTTGTGCCTTTTGGAATATCAGATTCAGGCCCTTCGATCCTTTAATGTGGAGGCAGCCAGATCTTGGTGATCCTTATTGTGGCACCTCGGTATTTAAATGGGTTTTGGCTGTAAAAATTTTTTCCTTAATCTGATAGTTTTGAAATTTTGCCAATATTCATTGGGTTTTATTTTAGGGTTTCTTTCAGAGGTGTTCGATGAATTCTTTCAATGCCTATTTTACCTTCTGATTCTATTACATCTGGGCAGTTCTCTTTGATGATTTCTTGGAAAATAGATCTAGAGCTCTTTTTTTTCATCATAGTTTTCAGAAAGTCCAATAATCCTCAGATTATCTCTCTAGATCTATTTTCCAAGTCTGTCGTTTTGCAAGTAGATAATTCATGGTTTTTCAGTTTGTCATTTTTTGTTTTGTGACTGATTCTTGCTGTCTCAATGAATCATTAGATTCTATTTGTTCAGTTCTAATTTTTAAAGATTATTTTCTTCTAGCTTTTTTACTTCTTTCTGTATATGTCAATTGAGTTTTTGAATTTATTGTTTTGGTCTGTGATTTTTTTTCCATTTCACTAATTTTTTTTAGTGAATTATTTTCTTTTCAATTCACAGTCCTACTTTCTTACGTGTTCTTTGTCTTTTCATTCACGGATCCTACTTTCTTGCGAGTTCTTTGTCTTTTCAATTCACTAAATCCTACTTTCTAGTGAATTCTTTATTTTCAATTCACAATTCTTACTTTCCTGGATTTTTTATTTTTCAAATTCACCAATTTGTTTCCCTGCACTTCTGAGATTTTTAACTTTTCAATTCATATTTCAGGAAGTTGTTGCTCTCTTGAGCTTCTCTTTCCTTTCCATTTATCTTCTAACTCTCTTTTGGACTTTTAATGGTCTCTTCTATGGAGCATCATGTATAGGAGGACAGTCTGATGCATGTTTGCTGTTTGAGGTCTCTTCAGGTTTGTGACCTGCTCTTTTCTGCATAGAAGCTGTCAGTCGTTCTTTTCATCTTTTTATTCATGTTTTAAAAGCCTTTAGGGTAGGTCTCCAGGCAAGGGGTTCAGCTTCCTCTGCAGGCAGGGAGATGTAAACCAATTTCAGCTCCGAGGTTAGGAGTGCTCTGGTGGAGTTTTCCCTTCCCCAACAGGAGTGGATGACTGGCGAGCTATCAAACTGCTTAGTAGGGCTGAGTGGGTTAGCGATTGCCCTCGGCTAGAGACTAAGGGGTGAAAGTGTCACTGCCCCAGGCCGGAGCCTCTTGTGGGACTGTGAGTATTAGCAGCTGACTGCAGACTACAGACTGCTGACCACAGACCGCAGACCGCAGACCGCACCGAACTCCGCCCCAGTGTCGCTGCCCAATGCAAATCGGCCCTGGAAAAGCTCTATGGCTCCAAGCCGAGCTCCCCACTGCGCAGATTGGAGGCTAACCCGGGCTGCGTCCTCCTGCTGTGCAGGATCACAACTGCCCCAAGGAAAAGCCCGTACTGTGGGTTGGGGCTGCGCGCTTGTGCTGAGATCTGTGCCTTCACCCTCGGTTTGAGACTCTCCTCGGAACCTAATTTCTCTCCCCATCTGCGCGATCTCCCCTGGCCCGGCACCAACCTTTTTTGGTGAGACTGCAGATTTTCTTCGGCCGGTGAGTTGTTCTACTTCTTATCTTTACGAATTGTAGCAGTCAAGACTATTTTTGAGCCTTGATATAATATTGATAAAGAGGGTAAGAGAAGAGCTTAGAAAATCGCGTGTGTCTTCTCCGCTATCTTGGCTCCGCCCCTCTCTTCTGTTTCATTAAATGTTCATCTCCTTCCCTGGAAGACAATGATCAACTTTTTGCCTTTCTTTTGCCTTTTAGAATATCAGATTCCAGGCCCTTTGATCCTTTAATATGGAGACAGCCAGATCTTATGTGATTCTTATTGTGGCATCTCGGTATTTGAATTGTTTTTTTCTGACTGCTTGTAATATTTTTTTTTCCTTAATCTGATAGTTCTGAAATTTGGCCACAATATTCCTTAGACTTTTTATTTTAGGGTCTTTTTCAGAAGGTGTTCAATGAATTCTTTTAATGCCTATTTTACCTTCTGATTCTATTACATCTAGACTGTTCTCTTTAATGATTTCCTGTAAAATAGTATCTAGGCTCTTTTTTTTCATCATCATTTTTGGGAAGTCCGCTAATCCTCAGATTATCTCTCCTAGATCTATTTTCCAGGTCTGTCATTTTTCCAAGTGGATATTTCATGTTTTTTTCCAATTTATCATTTTTTTTGTTTTGCTTGACTGATATTTGCTGTCTCAATGAATCATTGGTTTCTATTTGTTCAGTTCTGATTTTTAAAGAGTTATTTTCTTCATTAGCTTTTTTTATGTCTTTTTATATGTCCAGTTGAGTTTTTCAATGAGTTGTTTTGCTCTATGGACTTTTTTTTCCCATTTCACTATTTTTTTTAAGTGAGTTATTTTCTTTTTCCAATCCACAAATTCTACTTTCTTGGGAACTTTTTATTTTTTCCAATTCTCACAAATCGTACTTTCCTGAGATTTTTTTACCTTTTTCAATTCTGTTTTCCTGTACTTCCTGAGAATTCTTTACCTTTTCCAATTCACATTTCAGGAAGTTGTTACTTTCTTGCATAGCTTCTCTTTCCTTTTCCCATTTTTCTTCTAACTCACTTTTAATGGTCTCTTCTAGGACAGCATTATGTGAAGGGGGCCAGGTAACATTCCCCTTTGGGGTATTGTCTGAAGAGTGTTTGCTATTAATCTCCCCGGGGTTGCAAACTCCTTTCAGTATAGAAGTTATTAATTGTCCTTTTGATTTTTTTACTCATTTTTTAAAGCCTTTAGGTTCTGTCTTCAGGGCAAGGAAGTTACCAGCTTCCTCTGCAAAGCAGCAATAAAGAGTTGCAAAGAGCAGAGAGAGTTCCCCGCCTCCCTTGCTCCCACCTAAAGTGATTCAGACCTGATTGGTAGTGGCCCAAGCTGTGGAACTGGCCAGTGAAGAACTCCTGCTGTGTGGATTAGCAACTGTCCTGAGGCTACACACTGAGCAGTGAAAGTGTCAGTACCCCAGCTTGCCCACTGGGGAGCTGTGGGTATTAGCAGCTGACCAGCGAGTAGTCCCACACAAACCGGAGGTGTGTCTGCCCCAAATGGTGTCCCCTTGCGGAAGCTCTGTTGCCCCAAGCTAAGCCCCTTCAGTGTGCAGATTAGAGGCTGCCCCGGCCTGTGCCCCCCTGCCATGCAGGTTTGTAACTGCCCACAGAAAGCCTGTACTGTGGAATGTGGCTGCAGAGCTTGTTACGGTCTGCACTGGGTCCCTCACTTCCAGTTTTGAATGGGTGTAGCCAGATCCTGTTAGGTTCTGGCATTTTTTAGGGTACTTTCTGCCTTTGGTTTTAACTTCTCTGCCAGTTTACTACTTTGTAATCAAGGCAGAGCAGTCAGCCTATGCCAGAATCATCTTTGTAATTTTCTAACCTCAGAGGCCATCCCCTTTTCCATCAGCTCTGTTTGCTAGCCTTTCCTACTTCCCTGCCTGCCCCTGGTCTGTTCCCTTCCCTCAAGACAAACCTTTCCTGGTGATCTTCCAGATTATCTTAGGCTGGTGAGTTGTTGTACTTCTAATCCTTGTGGGTTTTACCAGTCAAGTGCTATTTTTTGAGGCTGAATTTAATAATTGGTCATGAGGTTATGAGAAGAGCTTAGAAAGTGGTATGTGCCTTCTCTGCCATCTCGGCTCCGCCCCCAAAAATGTTTTAAATTATGGCTGGGCAGGGCACCTAAATCAAGCTTCTTGTCCTTTTTTCCTTCCAAAAGGCAGTATGATATAGTAGAAAGATGACTGGATTTGGGATTAAAAGGAGTGAGTTTGAATTTATATTCTCTCTGGCTGTATGTGTGAACATGGAAACTTAAGATCTTTTGGCTTAGTTTCCTAATGCATAAAAAAACAAAACAAAACTGTTGAATAGAAAATGCCTATGGTCTCTTATACCTTTAAAGCTATTTTTTGAGTCTATTACCCCAGGTCAATTTTCCCAATTTCTTTATTGTTTTGCTAATACTTTTAAGCATTTTTACAAGTAAATATATATGTACACTCACACACATACATATATACATTCCTATGCATACACATACATATGCAGAAAGATAATATGCATGTATACAGAGTCTTTCCCCTTTGAACGTAAACTCTTTGTTGTCAGGAACTGATTTTACTTTGTCTTTGCATTCCTAAAACCTAGCATAGTAACTGTGGCCAAGTTGGTCCTTAATAATTGCTTGTTGATTGATGAGAGATCATTTTTTCCTTTTGATTGAATTTTTTAAAAATATTTTTTCATTTTTCCAACTACATGCATAGATGGTTTTTGACATTCACCTTTGCAAGACCTTGTATTCCAAATTTTCCTCCCTCCCTACTCCCTTCCCCAAGACAACAAGCAATTTGATATAGGTTAAGCATGTGTAATTCTTCTTAGCATATTTTCATATTCATCATATTGTAAAAGAAAAATCAGATCAAAAGGGGAAAAAAGCCATGATAGGGGATAAAAGCAAGCAAACAAACAAAACAAAAATCAAAATACTATGCTATGATTCATTTTAGGTCTCCATATTTCTGTCTCTGGTCTCAGATGGCACTTTTTATCACAAGGAATTGCCTTGAATCACCTCATAGTTGAAAAGAGCCAAGTCTATTTCAGTTGCTCATCACATGTAACATGTTGTTACAGTATACAATATTCTTGGTTTTTTTTTGTTTTTGTTTTTCTTTTTTCATCCTTTATAATACTCTGGCAGTTTTGTGTTCAGAAAGATGTGATCTGTTTTTGAAAATCACCTTCAAAGTTCTACTTGTTCCTATTTTATTTTTTTCATCTATTGAAATTCTAGTTCACCTTATTGCCAATTGTGTCTGATTCTTCAAGACCAAGTGAAGTGTCCTGGAAAGTAACTCATTACCAGAAATCAATTTTGTGTATTTACACAAAATTCTCTATCATCTCTTCACTATCTCAGTAAGTACTCTAAACTAAAATCTCTATCTCTCTCTTTCTTTTACATTCCATTCTTCCAAATTTGGGTAAAATGGCAACTGTCTAAATTACAATGATACGATAATTTCACAAGGTCTTCCTAGTTTTCCCTTTTTGTATAGGATTAACCCTGCCCTATTTACCATTACCAAGGTGATTATTAATGGTGAACGAAAAATTAGCTGCTACTTCATTTTGCAGATTTAGATTCTAAGATGAAAAATTACATGTGTGTATGTATATATGTATCTATCTATGTATGTATCAATCTATCTATCTATTAAATATAAAAGGGAGTCAAATTCAGAGATTTGTTGATCTTCATAAACCTATTTGTACTCATGATACATCTAAATTGATCTTTGGGAAGCCCATAATTTTAATTCTGTGTTCTGTGACTCAGAGTTATACAGCATTACTGAAGAGTATTGATGTTAACAAGATGAGATGGCCTTTGTTTCAGAGGGTAGATTGATGCCAATAAAGCACCATGTAATTTCCTAAAGGCAATTTTTTGCTTCCTATTTTCTATTGGGTCCAGCTCATTGTTCATCTGCAGGGTTTGTTCAATTTAGATATGCCTATGGGCCAGCCATCTGGGATAATTATATCAAGTGAAATTCAAAAGAGGGAGATATCTATTTACCATTGTGGTTTGACACTGTCATGAAACAAATCTAGTGCAGAGTCCAAATGCAAGAGGGAGTCTCTTTAAATAATTAGGTCTTCCAGATATCTCTTGTTTCTGGATAGCAATGAACAATACAGAGGTTCTTAAATAAAATGAAAAAAATCACTCAAAATAATTTTGATTAATTGTGCATATGAGGGAAAAAGTGGAATAAGAATATCTGTCATATGATATACATAAATGCTTTAAAATTTGCCACTTCCAACATAATGTTTTTCTTTGTGTTGTAGTTTGGCTGCTCTCTCTTAAATGTTATTATCTTACAAAGAACACATCTGGTGCAAAAGTATTAGTGTCCAGTTGGATTGGTTCTTCATCAGGGATAGTGACAGTGATTGCTGCCTTCCTGCCCCCACAAGTTTACCTGCTTTTTTGATTATGGTCCCATAGCTCTGCCTTCCTGATTATGGTGCCACAAAGGAGGCAATTTCAGAAAGCATTTACTTTATAAACAATATTGCAGCTCTGTCAAATAAATGACCCATGTTTTGAAAGAATTAGGGCATGGTTAGATGCTACTGTTTGAGGGCATTTAATAGTCCTAGCACAAGCAATAGGCTGCAAATGCTGCAATGCTTGAAAAAAAAAAAGTTGTGTTCCAGTACCACTTCTACTCATTCCTGTTTTTTAGCCACTCTGGATTCTTGTAAGAGTCTGGTATATTTACACACACACACACATACACACACACGTACATACACACACACACACACACACACACATACATGCACATACCTATATGACATTAGAAAGAGAACAGTATTGTGTAGGATCAGCTGGGATAGGTGGAAAGCATGTCATTTAATGCTTGACTATATATATATATATCCAAATCTGTTTTTCATGTTCTAGTGTATTTGGAGCTACTAGTTTTAGCTTGAGGAAGACATTTTTAAAAATACCATTTTCTTGGACTCAAGCAAATAAGTATATATACATACATACATATGCATAGATGTAAATGCATATATATATATAATGTTCATAGATCTCTAAGTCACTACATATATGAAATATTTTAAAATATGCTATAGTGCCATCAGGCCAACTTATATTGCTAATCTTTCTTCCACAATATAACATCACTACTAAAGCTTGTGTGTTTTGATATGGGTCATTTGCCTTGGAGGGAACAAGGTGTTATAGCAAATGCTTTGGCAATATAGAAGGTCAGGAATCTCATAATACTGTATGTATCTTCTTGTTCATTATACTCAATATTCTCATTACACTCAATTGATCATTCTTTTTTCCCTAGATATTTTGAACACAAATATTGACCTGATCTTATGTTAATAAGAGGGAAACACCATGACCTGAGGCAGCCCATTCTACCATGAGAGAGGTAATCCCTAAACTCAAGCAGTGAACAATTGAATTTAAATGAAATGGACAGAACTATAACATGGAAAATAATAAATAAAAAGTGTCAGCCTCAGGCAAAATGGTGAAACAGGAGTATTGTGCTTGCTATTGCTCTCAGGATTATTTGTCTAACTCATTTCTCTCCTTCCTCATTTTCCTTATTAGTGCCCAACATAGAGTGGGATGCATTGAGAAATAATGATTTCACTGTACTTTAAGGTCTTAAATCAAAGACTGGACATTGAAAAAAAAAACTAAGAAGGGGCATTAGAGATTAGAATTCACCAGAGAGATTAAGTAACTTGTTTAAAAAGATAAGATCATTAATAGAATTATTAAGTCTATTAATTAAGAATTCAAATCTAGTTCCTGATCTTCCAAATCCATCCTGCTTTTGGTAATGCCACATTGATATTTCTTATTGTCTACCTCTTATTCACATAAGATCAGGTCAATACTTGTGTTCAAAGATTGAGAAGAAAAAAAAAGATCAATTTAAATGAGCATACTGAGCGTAATGAATAAGAAGGTGTATGGAGTACTTCAATGATGTTAGAGGCAATTTCAACCTAGCTTTGGGTGGGGCCCAAAGACCTTGAATGTCCTTTTTAACTTACTCATTTTATGAAAAATTATTCTATATGTACTGTTTTTGATTCCTTTATATACTAAGTTAAGGTTATACAAAAAACTTTATTATATAACATTCTTAACTGCATTGACACATATTCCAAATGTACTTCTTGCCCTGCACTAAAAAGAAACATGAGTGAAATGGTGGATAACTTTGTGGTTACATGTATTATTACTGAAAAAATTCATAAGTTATTGATTATAGAATATAAGAGATGATGACAATACCTAATCATGGAATTGAGTTGAATGGTAGATTTGACAAGTACATGTTGTAGAATATTTGAAATGATCTCAGATGAAAAATGGATCTTGAAGCGATTTGGGATTATATTAAAACCCCCAAAGAAGAAAACAGCTAGATAACCATACAGGAAGCTATCTTGCAATTGCATCTGACTCCCTTCCTTCTAGTAAACAGGAAAAAGAGGCAATAATTCATCTCCAGCCTAAAATTGCCATCCTGAAAAATCACAGTTACTTGTTTCACAGGTATGATGTTGATGTGTGTCTTCCCCGACTATTAAATTGGAAGCTGTGTAGGTAGTCACATGACTATCTTTTTTTTTTTTAATCTGAAATTTCCACCAGGTTTACAGAATTAGGAATTATACAGAATCTTTGATATTAGTCTACACTGTCACATTCACTTTTTCTTTTTTTTTTTTCTCCTGGCAGAAGGTATTGAAAGTCTCATTGTGGGAATTAATTAAGACAACTGCTTCTTTAAATAAGTGGACCCTAAATTGTGACCAGAGGATCTTGAGATGTTGTGTTATTCTAGATTGGAAAGCATTGCCTGACCCTAAAGAGTGTGTGTTCACATAATGGGAAGACAGGTAGTGCCTGTCTTAACTGCAACAGCCAATACAATCACATCTACTTTTAAACCCCAAATTGCTGCACTTTGTATCACTCCAACCCCACTCCAACACAAATGTACAACCTCTCTCATTTGATTCTGTTGTTGATAGGATTATAAGCTATATTGGAAATATCATTACATTATCTTCACCCTAACCCATCTTAAAAATTTCTCCTTTACTGTCAAGGATTTCATTTTCTCTGTCACTGAGTTTCTCATAACCACAGTGTTATCTTCAACTTCTCACTTTGTCCCACACAATATATCTAATTGGTCATTAAATCTCATTATTTCTCTCTTATCTCCCCCAGGTATCCATTTCTATTTGTTCAGATAGCCATCAACCTAGTGTAGACTCATATCATTTCTTGCCAGGACTTATGCAATGTCTGCTATATGTTCTCTATGCCTCAACTACATCGTCTCCCCCTTCCCATCTATCTTATTCTCTGAATAGCTGACATAGTAATTTTCCTTAAAATTCAGGTATGATCATATCACTTTCTGTAGCTCCTTACTGGTTCTAGGAATACCTGTTATTTCATTTTAACTGATCCTATTATAATATCAATTGTATAAGCTTAATACAATTTGTATAAGCTTAATAATTTTAAGAATAAGTGACATAATAGCATATATGTATAAATACATGTAATATATGATATTTAAAATAACAAATTTATTATACATATAATTTGTAAACAAGTATACACATAATGGTTTTGTATGCTCATATATAATGAGTCTGCAATCATAAAGTTAGTGGACTATTTTTTAAAGGCACAGATACTGTGATTCTCCTTTCATCCCAACTACGCCACCAGAGATTTATATGATCAGTTCTGAAAGCTTGCAAACAAATGATAGGTCCTGAATACAGACTTTACAACCCTGTATGCAACATTTAGACAAAGATCCTTGATTCTAAATCTCCTCAATGAAAAGTCTGAAATATAGCTTTTCTTCCATACCAATCATTACTTTGGAAGAAGTCACTTAACAGCTGTGTTCTAAACTCTGGAGAGTGTATTCTTCTATCTGTTCATTTTTTTTTTTTTTTTGTGAAAAATTCAGAGGAGAACTGAAAATGTCCCTAAATCTAAAAATATATTTGTAATAATGATCAGCTGATATTTGATGTTTTTCCTTAGAAGAAAATTTATAAATGGATCATTTCTTTTATCTTTGTGAACCAGAAATTCTTTTGTTTCACTTGTGCCAAAATGTTAATTTTTAATTTGCTTTACTCATAACACTTAGACTACATGATTAAGCTAATTAAATAAAACAGAAGTTAGATATTTTATGCATTTTAAATAGTGGGAAGAATTTTTGTGACTTTTAGCTCTCAATCTTTATTGATTTCTTCGAGAAAGAAGACCTGTTTAGCCTCAGAAAACATATTTAGATAATTTTAATGAAAGTCTTCTACATTGGGAATAGTCATTACTTTGATTAGAGTTCATTCAACTTTCAAAATAATTTATTTTTTCAGTGCTTTTATACAACTTCATATACTGGTTCTGCTCATCTCATTATTTATCATTTTGTTTTAGAAGTGACAGATGCAAGTTGCACAATACAGCATATAAAAGTACACATCTCTGTGTATCTATCTATCTATGTATATATACACAGAGACCTGTGTGTACATGCATAATGTATGTATGTAAATGATAAGTACATGTATATATAGAAATGTGTTTATATATAAATATATGCTTATCTACACACACACAAAGAAAACATATTTATCTATACACATATATTTGCATATACACACAGATAGACACAGCCTATAAGGAAATTTGTTTTTCTAGATTATGAATATTTTTTATAGTGAATTTGTTGTCAATGGGGAAATGGCAGGAGAGGGAGAAAATAGATTTCTGGTAATTTTAACAATAAAGTTACTTTTAAAAAAATAATATTTAAGAAATTATTGTTCTTATTGTTCTGTTGTTCTCTAGTAATCCTATGATAAAAAATAATTTTTAATTGTTAGGAAATATGCATATATTTGTTATAAAAAGGAGCAAAAAGTAAGCTGCTAGGATTTAGGAGCCCTTACTCCTAGCCAAGACCCAAAGTCTAACTTAATATGTGCAGAAAATAAATTTATTTCCATGAATCAATGCTTTAATACTTCAAAGATCTGTGATTTCATCCATGCAACTTCTTGCTTCAGTGATGCAGTTACTGCAGAGTAGATGGTCTTTCAATTATTAGGTTCAAAAAAAATTATCATCCTGTTGCCACCTGACTCTCCAGGCTTGCCCAGGCTACTTTGTAGATGACAGACATTTAAAATTATACTTGAAATGATTTTCCTAGGTTGGTAGAATCTGCTGGAAGGTTGTATTCCATTACTATAAGCATTATAACTTTAGTGTAGGGAAGGAGTTCATTAACTTTTTTGTGTCTTAGAAGTATTTGATAAGTTGGTCAAGCCTAAGGACCCCTGCTCAGTGTAATTTGTTTAAAAACAACATCTAAATGTGATGTGGGAAAGATTCCTATCTTTGATTTCCAAACCCCTCTAGTGAATGTAATTGCCCTTTGACTCACAAATCCTGGTCTCTTTGAATTCCAATAGAAGATCCCGACCTGTCCCAGCCCCATCTGGATCTGAGCCAACTTTGGGGCTACATCCAAAAGCCCCTTGAGCTAAGTCTCCTATTATAAAAGGGCCATGCTGGGAACCCCTCTTTGCAGAGATTCCGAACATGCTAGCCATGTGAGGACCCTCTGTCCACTGGACCCTCTGTCCCTCCTTATCTATACTTCCACCTATCTCCTACTTCTAAACTCAATAATAAACCTCTTTTATCAATCTAGCTCTCGGGCTAATAAATGCTTTTATTGGGGACTTGCGCTGCTACTAGACCTCATTTACCGCTGTATCCTTGCACAGAATCCAAGGGGATTGCAGGGGAGTTCTGCTTGACTCCCTGTACCCCAAACCTGTCACTAGACCTCAGCTAAACCCTAATCTCACTTAGGTACCTCAAATCTAGACCTCAACAAATGTACATGATTAAAAAGAAAATCTATTATATTGAAATATAGTTATCAAATATTAAAAAAAAATTTAAATAGTGAATCACAAGGTAAGAAGCCCTGGTACAGAATTTTCCTGATCATTCTCAAAAATTTAAACTTAGTAGTAATTAGTCTTGAATAATGTTATATGCTTGATTCATTTCTCTAAGAAAAGTTTCTAAAAGTTTTTCAAAGACACTAAAGCATATGTCTCTTCTAAAAGATAAAGGAGAGTTTTCATGGGTTATTTATACCAGCTTTTCTTTTTGTCAATCTTATAAAGACCAAGTAGTTGTCATAAATGAAAAGTTTCTCAAAATTAGTTTATATTTTTATTCTCTCCTCATCTTATGTTTCCTTGCAATTGTGCCTCTCTCCTTAAGTCTTTAAAAAACAATCCATCCTCAACTTAGCTGCCAAAGTGATTTTCCAAAAGTGAGTGTGATGTTGTCACCCTTTCCCCTTACTCTGTAAATTCTAATGCCTCTTTGTTGACTCCAGTTTCAAGTATCAACACATTCATTTGGAATTTAAAGGTCTTAACAACCAGGGCTCTCCATATCTTTCAAAAAAAAATTTAAATTAAATTAAATTAACTTTTATTGAAAGCTTTTTATTTTCAAAACACATGCACAGATAATTTTTCAACATTGACCTTGGCATACCCTTGTGTTCCAAATTTTCTCCTCTTCCCCACCAATACCCTCCCCTAGATGACAACCAAACCATTATATGTTATATGTGTTAAAATATATGTAAAATCCAAAATATGTAAATATATTTATGAAATTGACTTGGTGAATAAGAAAAATCAGATCAAAAAAAGAAAGAAAATGAGTAAGAAAATGAAATGCAAGTGAACAACAACAAAAAGAGTGAGAAAAATGTGCATGCGTAGAATAAACAAATTAATTCTTTTCAAGACAAAGTAACTGATGGATATAGTTTGTGCAGATGTAACTTAAGGTACCTAAGTCATCCAGAGAAATATAAAAAAGCCCTTGAAAAATTTATTTAGGATAAAATAAAAATAATTTACAGAACATCTGAATAAAGACAAATAACAATAGAAGATAAATCAAGTAACCTGAAATGGAAAGTAAATAGTCAAATCAACAACAACAACAATTGTCACACTTTAACTCCGAAAAAATAGTAGATATGCTTTGTTGGCAGATTGGATTAAATAAGGAAGACCTGAATCTGACTCTGATACTTGCTAGTTGTGTGATGTGTCAAGTCATTTTTTATTTTTTCACTCTCATTTTCCTCCCTTATGAAATGGAGGAAATAATTATACCTATATAACATGATTGTTATAAAGAAAAACTGGAGTACTTTGCCAACTCTAAGATACTGTCTGAATGATAGCTTATTCAATGACTAAAGACAAACAATATATTTTATAAGTATTCAGGGAAATCATCTAGGCATATAAAAGATAAGAATATCAAATAAAATAAGATTTTGATAAATCTTTATAAAATGCAGATGGGAATAAAATAGAATAGTTAAAAAAAGTTCAAAGTACAAATGAAATTACTTATATCTACCCTTTAGTTGTGACCGGATGATTATTGAATAAAAATGAACATTCAAAAAGTGAATGCCATTTGAGGCATTTCTGAAAACTAACAGAAAAGAATCAGAGATAAGAGAGTTGCAAAAATCCCAACAAACAGAAGCATAGAAGGTAAATAAGTAGAACTATCAAGAAAAAAATAGATCATTTCATGCTTAGAGTCTGTTGCTACAAACTAACAGAACAATTGGTCCAAGGGGTAAAGGAAATAAAAAGAAGGGTCATCACTGGATTAAAAAAGGTCACAAAAGGATAAATAATTAGAATGAGATGAAAAAATCAAGAGAAAACATACCATTATTTGAATGAGAATATTGAATGTATCTCATTACATCTTTATAAAAATAGATAATGAACTACCTAATAGAATTTATAAATAAAAGACAAAATTCTTTAACATACACTTTTCCTGGTATAACACAATAAAAATCACAATCACTAGAAAGAGAATAAGCAAAATACAGATCTAAATGAGGATTTTATAATGATATACTAAATAACAAGTAAATCAAAGAATAAATCACTGAAATAATTCCTGTGAGTAAAGCACAATGTTGAGATTATAGTTCAGGGATAAAACCAAAGCAGAGCTTAGAGGAAAATACTATACCTTGGAATATACTTTAATAAAATAAAACAGAGAGGATTAATGAACTGAAAATGCAATTAAAGTAAGAGAAAATAACAAAAATAATGGAATAAATTGAAAAGCTAAAGGAAAAATTAACAAACTAAAAAACAAAAAAATCTACACAACTGAAAAATGAAATGAAAACCTGGTTTTTTGAAAGACCAAATATTTCAATAAAACATAGTAATCTGGACCATAATAAAAGAGAAAAATAAAATATTTGTTATTATAAAAAAAAAAGAGAAAAAAAAAAAACCTCAGTCCAGATAGATTTTCAGGAAAATTCCACCAGTATCTTAAGGAAAGGATAATATTTATTATTGAGGAAGATGGGAGGGAGAAGGGGAAAAAAGAATAAACTAAAAAAGTACACATCAGAGAACAAAGAATAAACTACAAAGAAGCAAACAATGGATATCTTTGAATATACTATCTTTTATTATTATATATGCTTACTTGAAATGGAAGTTTGTTGTTATATATATTTTATATATATAATATATATATATATATTTCTCTCTGATGTTCTGCTTGACATGACAATGTTTTATTCTGTTTTGTTTTTATTTTCCTTTTCTTTCTATTTCTGTCCTGTTTTTTTTCTTATTTTGTAATAGGTAAAAAATGTATATTAGTATAAAGGGCCAGATCGGGAAAAATATGGAGTTCATGAACTCCAAAAAATCCTAAATATTTGATAATAGAAATTACTTGGGATAAATTCCCTATTCTACAAGAATTATAAAAAACCCTCAAACAAAAGTACCTTGAGAATTGATTTGGCAGAAGTTAGGTTTAGACCAACTTTTCATTTCATATGCTGCAATAATCCCCAAGTAGATATAAGATCTGAATATTAAATGTAATATCATTAAGCAAAATCAAAGAAAATCTTGTTCAACCCCCACTCCACCTCAGACGTTGCTAAAGGAAGAATTATTTTTAAATAGATTTATTGATTTAATATTTTTCCTCACACATTTGAAAAAAAGCAAATTTTCTACTTAAAAAAGTGAGTTCTAGATTCTCTCCCTTATTCCCCCCAACATTTATATTTACTATATATAAAGTTATGCAAAACTTTTCCATAAAATTCAAGTTGTGACTCTTACCCTAATGAAAATAAAAACCCTGAAGAAAATTTAAGTTAAAAAAGAGTTAGAGAAAGACAATGCTTCAATCTGTATTCAGACACAATTATTTCCTTCTCTGTATATGTATAGGATTTTTCATCATAACTCTTTCACAGTAGTCATGGATAGCTGTACTTTTTTTGCGAATAGCAAGGTCATTTACAGCTGGTCATCCCAGAACTTTGCTATTGAATTGTATACAGTACATTTCACTTTGCTTGAGTTCATAGAGTACTTTTAGTTGTTTTTATTTTCCTGAGAGCATCCTGCTCATCATTTCCCATAGAACAACAATATTCTATCACAAACACATATCACAATTTATTGAATCATTCCCCAATTGATAGGCATCCCCTCAATTAACAATTATTTTGCCCTGAGAAGAGAGCTGCCATGAATATTTTTTGCATATATAGGGCATTTTCTAAAGAAAGAATTCTTAAATAAACTAAGACAAAGGATGCCACAAAAACTGAGATTCACAATTTCAGTTTGCAAAAATAAAATTCATATGATTAGGATAGGGAAAGAATCCAAAACTAGGGGGAAAGCTCACTCAAATTACACTGATAAAATTCTTATGCATGCTCTGTAGGAACGAAGAATAGTTTTACTGGACCAAAGGCCAGCTTAAAATAAAGTAGTTGTCAAATAATGTGAACAAAATATTTAAAAATGTAATATCCACTTGACAGATTATTCCAGATTACTAATAATAAGGGAAATGGAAATTAAAATAACTTTTAACAATCTGGGAAGTATGACAAAAGCTGGGAATGGTTAATTTTAAAGTGGCTTTGCAAAAACCATAACAATAACAAGCCCATATATTTTACTAAGATAGTGAGTGGAACTCTAAGTTGATTTGTAACTAAAAATGATTTTAATTACAAATAAGCAATTTTTCTCTTTTTAGAATTAATTTCTTCTTCAACTTTTATATTCTACATGAAGTCCTTCCTGTTCTTCCAGAAATTAGATCCTACCTTCCAAATTTTTGCCTTGTATTTCCTGGTATATAATCTCTATATACACATTTATGTACATATTGTATTCTTGATAGAATGTGGGCTTCTTGAGGGATGAGATTCTTGTTTCTTTGTACCTTCACACCTTAGCAAACCGTTTGGCATAAAGGAATTGGCAAAAAGATTAGTTGATGAAAATATTATACTGATTCAAAGCAAAGTGAGCTGAATAAAAAAAGAAATAATACACACGTTGATTATGTTAATGCAAATGAAAGAAGTAACTACAAAATAGATGAAACTGAGTTCTGAAATTATAATAACCAAATATGGCTACAGAACAGAGGTAAAAATGCACTGTCTCTATTCTTTAAAGAGGCAGAGTATTATGACCTTGAAATATTGCATAGACTGAGGCTTGTTTGATGTGTTTTCTTTTTTGTTATTTTTTTAAAGAAGGAAAGGCTTTCTGAAAATTTAGGTGATTAAAAAAAGATAGAGATTTATTGAATTGAATAGTAACTTTCTCTTTATATATGTACATATACATTTAGATACATATTCTCTCTCTCTCTTTCTATACACACAAATACACACATACATATTTTTCTTTTAAAAGCAGATTTAATGTATAATTCATACCATGCTTATTTGTACATAGATTTTAGTCACACTTATTTAAACATATGGGCCTGTGAAACAGGACTAATTATGCTAAGTGTATTTATTATATATATATATATATATATATATATATATATATATATATATGATTTTTTATAACTCCCATGAGGGGAAACACAAACAACCTGAAATTTATTAAACTATTCAAATCGTATTATGCTGATTCATAAACCTGTGTTTTAAATGTTATATGCCCATGTATAAAACAGATTATAGTAGCTCCAAATAAGCTGTTAATGTTTCCAGAAAAGCCCCATGATATATGCTTATTTCATTAATTGCAAATAACATTGTTCTTTTGAGTAATTATCTTGCTTTCCAAGTGACATATAGAGAATGTCTTTGTAGGTTTACAAATTGACTGGTTATGGTAGGAGGCATAGAAAATGCATTTTAATAATCTGTGCTTATAAATTCTATTATCAAATACAACTTGATCTTACTTGTTTTAAAAACACATAAGAATATCATAGGGATTAAATTTTTTAAAATTATAGTAACTTTTTATTGACAGAACCCATGCCAGGGTAATTTTTATCCCTTGCACTCACTTCTGTTCCGATTTTTCCCTCCCAACCTCCACCCCCTCCCCTAGATGGCAAGCAGTCCTATATATGTTGAATATGTGTAGTATATCCTAGATACAATGTATGTGTGCAGATCCAAACAGTTTTCTTGTTGCACAGGGAGAATTGGATTCAAAGGGTAAAAATAATCTGGGAAGAAAAACAAAAATGTAAACAGTTTACATTCATTTCTGAGTGTTTTTTCTTTGGGTGTAGCTGCTTCTGTCCATCCTTGATCAATTGAAACTGAATTAGGTCTCTTTGTCAAAGAAATCCACTTCCATCAGATTACATCTTCATACAGTATTGTTGTTGAAGTACATAATGATCTCCTGGTTCTGCTCATTTCACTCAGCATCAGTTCATGTAATTCTCTCCAAGCCTCTCTGTATTCGTCCTGCTGGTCATTTCTTACAGAACAATAATATTCCATAACATTCATATACCACAATTTACCCAACCATTCTCCAATTGATGGGCATCCATTCATTTTCAAGTTTCTAGCCACTAAAAACAGGGCTGCCACAAACATTTTGGCACATACAGGTCCCTTTCCCTTCTTAAGTATCTCCTTGGGGTATAAGCCCAGTAGAAACACTGCTGGATCAAAGGGTATGCACAGTTTGATAACTTTTGGGGCATAATTCCAGATTGCTCTCCAGAATGGTTGGATTCGTTCACAAGTCCACCAACAATACATCAGTGTCCCAGTTTTCCCGCATCCTCTCTAACAATCATCATTATTTTTCCTGTCATCTTAGCCAATCTGACGAGGTGTAGTGAGTATCTCAGAGTTGTCTTAATTTGCATTTCTCTGATTAATAATGATTTGGAACACTCTTTCATATGAGTGTTAATAGTTTCAATTTCATCATCTGAAAATTGTCTGTTCATATCCTTTGACCATTTGTCAATTGGAGAATGGCTTGGTTTCTTATAAATTAGAATCAGTTCTCTATATATTTTGGAAATGAGGCCTTTATCAGAACCTTTAACTGTGAAGATGTTTTCCCAGTTTGTTGCTTCCCTTCTAATCTTGTTTGCATTAATTTTGTTTGTACAGAAGCTTTTTAATTTGATGTAATCAAAATTTTCTATTTTGTGATCAATAATGGTCTGTAGTTCGTCTTTAGTCACAAATTTCTTCTTCCTCCACAAGTCTGAGAGATAAACTATCCTATGTTCCTCCAATTTGTTTATAATCTCATTCTTTATGTCTAAATCATGGAACCATTTTGATCTTATCTTGGTATACGGTGTTAAGTGTGGGTCCATGACTAATTTCTGCCATGATAATTTCCAGTTTTGCCAGCAGTTTTTGTCAAATAATGAATTCTTATCCCAAAAGTTAGGATCTTTGGGTTTGTCAAACACTAGATTGCTATAGTTGACTATTCTGTCTTGTGAATCTAACCTGTTCCACTGATCAATTAGTCTATTTCTTAGCCAATACCAAATGGTTTTGGTGACTGCTGCTTTATAATATCGTTTTAGATTAGGTACAGCTAGGCCATCTTCATTTGATTTTTTTTTTTCATTAATTCTTTTGAGATTCTCGACCTTTTATTATTCCATATGAATTTTGTTGTTATTTTTTCTAGATCATTAAAATATTTTCTTGGAAGTCTGATTGGTTTAGCACTAAATAAATAGATTAGTTTAGGGAGTATTGTCATCTTTATTATATTCCTTGACCTATCCAGGAGCACTTAATATTTTTCCAATTGTTTAAGTCTGACTTTATTTGTGTGGAAAGTTTTTTTTAAATTTTGCTCATATAATTCCTGACTTTCTTTTGGTAGATAGATTCCCAAATATTTTATGCTGTCGACAATTATTCTGAATGGAATTTCTCTTTGTATCTCTTGCTGTTGGATTTTGTTGGTGATGTATAAAAATGCTGAGGATTTATGGAGATTTATTTTATTCCCTGCAACTTTGATAAAGTTATGGATTATTTCTAATAGCTTTTTAGTAGAATCTCTGGAGTTCTCTAAGTATACCATCATGTCATCTGCAAAAAGTGATAGTTTGGCTTCCTCATTGCCTATTCTGATTCCTTTAATTTCTTTCTCGACTCTTATTGCCAAGGCTAGTGTTTCTAATACAATACTGAATAATAATGGTGATAGTGGGCAACCTTGCTTCCTCCAGATCTTACTGGAAAGGTTCAGTTTTCCCCATTGCATATGATGCTTACTGATGGTTTTAAATATATGCTCCTGGCTATTTTAAGAAAAAGTCCATTTATTCCTATACTCTCAAGTGTTTTTATTAGGAATGGATGTTCAATTTTATCAAATGCTTTTTCTGCATCTATTGAGATGACATATGGTTTTGTTAGTTTGGTTATTGATATAATCGATTATGCTAATAGTTTTCCTAATATTGCACCAGCCCTGCATTCCTGGTATAAATCCTACTTGGTCATAGTGTATTATCCTAGGAATGATTTTCTGTAATCTTTTTGCTAATATTTTATTTAAGATTTTAGCATTGATATTCATTAAGGAGATTGGTCTATAATTTTCTTTCTCTGTTTTCAGCCTACCTGGTTTAGGTATCAGTACCATGTTTGTTTCATAAAAGGAGTTTGGTAGGATTCCTTCAATCCCTATTTTTTCAAATAGTTTATATAGCATTGGAGTCAATTGTTCTTTAAATGTTTGATAGAATTCACATGTAAATCCATCTGGTCCTGGGGATTTTTTCTTAGGGAGTTGGTTAATAGCTTGTTCTATTTCTTTTTCTAAGATGGTACTGTTTAGGATATTTATTTCTTCCTCTGTTAATCTGGGCAAGCTATATTTTTTGAAGGTATTCTTCCATTTCATTTAAGTTGTCGAATTTATTGGCATAAAGTTGGGCAAAGTAATTCCTAATTATTGCTCTAATTTGCTCTTCATTAGTGGCAAGTTCTCCCTTTTCATTTTAAGACTAGCAATTTGATTTTCCTCTTTCCTTTTTTAATCAGATTTACTAAGGGTTTGTCTATTTTGTTGGTTTTTTCATAGAACCAACTCTTGAGATTTTATTAATTAATTCAATAGTTTTTTTTACTTTCAATTTTATTGATCTCTCCTTTTATTTATAGAATTTCAAGTTTAGTGTTTGACTGGGGGTTTTTAATTTGTTCCTTTTCTAGCATTTTTAGTTGCAAGCCCAATTCGTTGACCTTCTCTTTCTCTATTTTATGTAAGTAGGCCTCTAGAGATATAAAATTTCCCTTTATTACCACTTTGGCTGTATCCCATACATTTTGGTATGATGTCTCATTATTGTCATTTTCTTGGGTGAAGTTATTAATTATGTCTATGATTTGCTGTTTCACCCAATCATTCTTTAGTATGAGATTATTTAGTTTTCAATTATTTTTTGGTCTACTTTCCCCTGGCTTTTTGTTGAGTGTAATTTTATTGCATCATGCTCTGAAAAGGATGCATCTATTATTTCTGCCTTACTGCATTTGAGTTTGAGGTTTTTATGTTCTAATATATGGTCTATTTTTGTATAGGTTCCATGAACTGCTGAAAAGAAAGTGTACTCCTTTCTGTCTCCATTTAGTTTTCTCCAGAGATCTATCATATCTAACTTTTCTAGTATTCTAATAACCTCTTTGAGTTCTTTCTTATTTATTTTGTGGTTTGATTATCTAATTCTGAGAGTGCGAGGTTGAGCTCTCCCACTATTATAGTTTTGCTATCTATTTCTTCTTGAAGCTCTCTTAATTTCTCTTTTAAGAATTTATATGCTACACCACTTGGTGCATATATGTTTAATATTGATGTTGCTTCATTATCTATGCTACCCTTTAGCAAGATATAGTGCCCTACATTTGACTTCACCTGAAGCATAGTAGATTTTGCTCCATCCTTTTACCTTTATTCTGCATGTATCTCCCTGCTTCAGGTGTGTTTCCTGGAAACAACATATTGTAGGATTCTGGCTTTTAATCCATTCTGCTAATTGCTTCCTCTTTATGGGGGAGTTTACCCCGTTCACATTTATGGTTAAAATTACAAATTCTGTATTACTTGCCATCTTGTTAACCCCTGTTTATGCTTTTCTCCCTTCTTTCCCCCTTCCCCCCCTTCCCAGTATTAATCTTGTGAGCACCACTTGCTTCTCACATCCCTCCCTTTTTAGTATCCCTCCTCCCCACCTTAGAGTTCCTCCCCCTATCTCACTCCTTTCCCTCACAGGTTCCGTATTCCATAGGGATTAAATTAAGAATCTATTGAGTATACTCTTGTAGGAAACAAAATAAGTAGGGATCTGTTGATTTCTTTAAAAACTCTAGGATGGTAGAAGATTGTAGAAATGACGTATTATTGGAATTCATATATGGGTTTTGTTGGAACATCAAAGAACCGAAGAATGTAAAGTTTCTAGGGAGGAACTAGTAAAGCATTTTACTGGGAGATCTAGTCTAGGTTGATATGCACTTCCACTTCATTTTAGCTGTGATTAACTTAACAATACCATAATTTTGATCTTATTATCATTGAATTTTGTTCTATTTATAAGATTCACATTCGGAACTTCTACGAACAGAAATGAATCTTCCAACCCTCTAATGCTTTGATAACCCTTGATTTTACTCTGTATTACTTCTCTTACTACTAGCCAGAATTTTTTTATAAAAGCCATTTATTCACTATTACTCCTAGGATCAAAGTTTAAACTCCCCTTCTTAGTATTTAAAGCTCTTCACAATCTGGTTCCATCTTTTCCTTTCAGACCAAATTCATTATTCCTCCTGCACTCTGTGGTCCAACCATATTGTCCTTGTTATCTCTTAAATTCATCCCTTTTTATTAGCTTTTCCCTAACCTAGTGATATGCCTACCTAATTAACTCACCATCTCACTGAAAGAAGTGATTTTTGTTCACATCTTTTGATTCCTCTTCAAACCTCCTCTGGCTCACTACTTTGCCTTTCTTTTACTGAAAAAAAGAGGCAAATACCACAAGTTTCCTTTTCTCCCCTCTTCATCTCACATCACCCAGAAGCCTTGTGCTACTATTTCCTCCTTCACTTTTATCTCAAATGAGAAGGGAACCCTTCTCTTTGTCATAGATAACCCCTTTCTATGCATAAGAGATTTCCATTCTCCCTCTCTCACTTAACTCTAACCTCTCTTTATCTATTGGCTGCTTCCACTGTCTACAAACATGTCCATGTCTCCTCCAACCTTAAAGAAAAACCTCTTTACATGCATCTTTTTCTATTAAATATTGTCTTTTATCTCTCCTTTCTTTTATGGCTCTTGAGAAGGCATCTGGAATAGTTGATTTTACTTTGTTTCTTCTTACTCTCTTCTCAACTCCCTACATTTTCCCTTATGATTATTTGATGAAAACTGCTTTTTCTAAAGTTAGTAACTGTCTCTTCCTTTCCAAATATAGTGGTTTTCCCCCCAATACTCATTCTGCAGGCTTTGATGCTCTAGATTACCTTCTTTGCCCTGATATGTTCTTTTCTAAATGTTTTCTCTCTCTTTGTTCTTCCCCTACCGATCTGACTGTTTTTTTCAATCTCTATTGATAAATTTTCATATAGACCATACATCTTAATGCTAGTTTTCCTCCCATAGGGTTCTGTTTATGACCCTTTTCCCCTTTCCCTTTTACTTTTTTTTTTAATCATTAGCTCCTATGGATTCAATTATTGCTTCGATATTGATGATTCTCAAATCAACTTGTCCAACCCTAACCTCTCTGCTGACCTCAAATTTTGTGATTCCAACGGTCTATTATATATTTTGAACAGAAAACCTGCCTCAAAATGAACTCATTATTTTTCTTCCCAAGCCTTCCCAATCTTTTAATGTACCAGATAAACAGCCCAGATAATCCTTGAACCTTCTCTCTCTCTAATCTGCCATTTATAATCCATTACCAAGACTACCTCTGACACTAGCATTAACCTTGTAGAACCTAATGCCTCATAACCTCATGCCTAAGCAATAATCTTCTGTTTAGTTTTCCAGTCAAAATTTTCTCTTCCTTCTAATTCATTGTCCATTTGGTTGTCAGGTATTTTTCTTTTTCTTTTTTGATTTTTTTTATTATAATAACTTTTTTACAACATTATCCATTGCATTCACTTCTGTTCCGATTTTTCCCCTCTCTCGCTCCACCCCCTTCCCTAGATGGCCAGCAATCCTATATATGTTAAATATGTCACAGTATATCATAGATACAATATGTGTGCAGAACCAAACAGTTCTCTTGTTGCACAGGGAGAATTGGATTCAGAAGGTAAAAATAACACAGGAAGAAAAACAAAAATGCAAACAGTTTACATTCATTTCTGAGTGTTCTTTCTTTGGGTGTAGCTGCTTCTGTCCATCCTTGATCAATTGAAACTGAATTAGGTCTCTTTGTCAAAGAAATTCATTTCCATCAGAATATATCTTCATACAGTATTGTTGTTGAAGTATATAATGATCTCCTTGGTTCTTTCATTTCACTCGCATCAGTTCATTAAATTTCCAAGCCCTCCGTATTCATTGTGGCAATAACTTCATATCCAAATTTCCCAACCATTCCAATTGATGGGACCATTCATTTTTCAAGTTTCTACCCTACAAATAGGCTGCCACAAACATTTTGGCACATAAGGTCCCTTTCCTTCTTTGTATCTCTTTGGGGTATAAGAGTGAAACTTCTGGGTCAAAGGGTTGCATAGTTAGATAACTTTTTGGGCATAATTCAGATTGCTCTCCAGTGGTTGGATTTGTTCACAAGTCCACCAAAAATCATCATGTCCCAGTTTCCCCATCCCCTCAACAATCATCTTTTTTTCCTTCATCTTAGTCAATCACAGGTGTGTTGTTTCCAGAGTTGTCTTAATTTGCATTTCTCTGATTTAGTGATTTGGAAATTTCATTGGTGGTAATAGTTTCAATTTCCTAATCTGAAAATTGTCTGTTCATATCCTTTGACCATTTATCAATTGGAGAATTGCTTAATTTCTTATAAATTAGATTCAATTCTCTATATATTTTGGAAATGAGGCCTTTATCAGAACCTTTAACTGTGAAGTTGTTTTCCCAGTTTGTTGCTTCCCAGATAAATAATGCAATCTTGTTTGCATTAGTTTTGTTTGTACAAAGATTTTTTAATTTGATGTAATCAAAATTTTCTATTTTGTGATCAATAATGGTCTCTAGTTCATCTTTGATCGCAAATTTCTTCCTCCTCCACAAGTCTGAGAGATAAATTATCCTATGTTCCTCTAATTTATTTATAATCTCGTTCTTTATGCCTAAATCATGGAACCATTTTGATCTCATCTTGGTATACGGTGTTAAGTGTGGGTCCATGTCTAATTTCTGCCATACTAATTTCCAGTTTTGCCAGCAGTTTTTGTCAAATAATGAATTCTTATCCCAATAGTTAGGATCTTTGGGTTTATCAAACACTAGATTGCTATAGTTGACTATTCTGTCTTGTGAACCTAACCTGTTCCACTGATCAACTAATCTATTTCTTAGCCAATACCAAATGGTTTTGGTGACTGCTGCTTTATAATATCGTTTTAGATCAGGTACAGCTAAGCCACCATCATTTGTTTTGTTTTTTTCATTAATTTCTTTGAGATTCTCTTTTTTTTATTTTATTTAATAGCCTTTTATTTACAGGATATATGCATGGGTAACTTTACAGCATTAACAATTGCCAAACCTCTTGTTCCAATTTTTTACCTCTTACCTCCCACCCCCTCCCCCAGATGGCAGAATGTCCGGTAGATGTTAAATACATTAAAATATAAATTAGATACACAATAAGTATACATGACCAAAACGTTATTTTGCTGTACAAAAAGAATCAGACTCTGAAATATTGTATAATTAGCTTGTGAAGGAAATCAAAAATGCAGGTGGGCATAAATATAGGGATTGGGAATTCAAGGTAATGGTTTTTAGTCATGTCCCAGAGTTCTTTCTCTGGGCGTAGCTGGTTTGGTTCTTTACTGCTCCATTGGAAATGATTTGGTTGATCTCATTGCTGAGGATGGCCAGGTCCATCAGAATTGGTCATTATATAGTATTGTTGTTGAAGTATATAATGATCTCCTGGTCCTGCTCATTTCACTCAGCATCAGTTCGTCATAAGTCTCTCAAGCCTTTCTGAAATCATCCTGTTGGTCATTTCTTACAGAACAGTAATATTCCATAATATTCATATACCACAATTTATTCAGCCATTCTCCAACTGATGGACATCCATTCAGTTTCCAGTTTCTAGCCACTACAAAAAGGGCTGCCACAAACATTCGTGCACATACAGGTCCCTTTCCCTTCTTTATAATCTCTTTGGGATATAAACCCAGTAGTAACACTGCTGGATCAAAGAGTATGCACAGTTTGATAACTTTTTGATCATAGTTCCAAACTACTCTCCAGAATGGTTGGATTTGTTCACAACTCCACCAGCAATGCATCAATGTCTCAGTTTTCCCGCATCCCCTCCAACAATCATTGTTATTTTTTCCTGTCATCTTAGCCAATCTGACAGGTGTGTAGTGGTATCTTAGAGCTGTCTTAATTTGCATTTCTCTGATTAATAATGACTTGGAGCATCTTTTCATATGAATAGAAATAGTTTCAATTTCTTCATCTGAGAATTGTCTGTTCATATCCTTTGACCGTTTTTCAATTGGAGAATGGCTTGATTTCTTATAAATTAGAGTTAATTCTCTATATATTTTGGAAATGAGGCCTTTATCAGAACCTTTGACTGTAAAAATATTTTCCCAGTTTATTGCTTCCCTTCTAATCTTGTCTGCATTAGTTTTTTTTGTACAAAACTTTTCAGTTTGGTGTAATTGAAATTTTCTATTTTGTGATCAGTAATGATCTCTAGTTCTTCTTTGGTCATAAAGACCTTCCCCTTCCACAGGTCTGAGAGGTAAACTATCCTGTGTGCCTCTAATTTATTAATAATTTCATTCTTTATGCCTAGGTCATGAACCCATTTTGACCTTATCTTGGTGTACGGTATTAAGTGTGGATCAATGCCTAGTTTCTGCCATATTAGTTTCCAATTTTCCCAGCAATTTTTATCAAACAGTAAGTTCTTATCCCAAAAGCTGGGTTCTTTGGGTTTTTCAAAGACTAGGTTGCTACAGTTGTTGACTGTTTTACCCCTTGAACCTAATCTATTCCACTGATCAACTAATCTATTCCTTAGCCAATACCAAATGGTTTTGGTAACTGCTGCTCTGTAATATAATTTTAGATCTGGTACAGCTAAGCCACCTTCATTTGATTTTTTTTTTCATTAATTCCCTTGAAATTCTTGACCTTTTGTTTTTCCATATGAATTTTGTTGTTATTTTTTCTAGATCATTAAAATATTTTCTTGGAAGTCTGATGGGTATAGCACTAAATAAATAAATTAGTTTAGGGAGTATTGTCATCTTTATTATATTCGCTCGGCCTATCCAAGAGCACTTAATATTTTTACAGTTATTTAAGCCTGACTTTATTTGTGTGGAAAGTTTTTTCTAATTTTGCTCATATAATTCCTGACTTTCCTTTGGTAGATAGATTCCGAAATATTTTATGCTGTGGACAGTTATTTTGAATGGAATTTCTCTTTATATCTCTTGCTGTTGGATTTTGTTGGTGATGTATAAAAATGGTGAGGATTTATAGGGATTTATTTTATATCCTGCAACTTTGCTAAAGTTATGAATTATTTCTAATAGCTTTTTAGTAGAATCTCTGGGGTTCTCTAGGTATACCATCATATCATCTGCAAAGAGTGATAGTTTGGTTTCCTCATTGCCTACTCTAATTCCTTTAATCTCTTTCTCGACTCTTATTGATGAGGCTAGTGTTTCTAATACAATATTGAATAATAATGGTGATAGTGGGCAACCTTGCTTCACGCTAGATCTTACTGGGAAAGGTTCCAGTTTTTTCCCATTGCATATGATACTTACTGACGGTTTTAAATATATGCTCCTGATTATTTTAAGAAAAAGTCCATTTATTCCTATACTTTCAAGTGTTTTTATTAGGAATGGATGTTGGATTTTATCAAATGCTTTTTCTGCATCTATTGAGATGACATATGGTTTTGTTAGTTTGGTTATTGATATAATTGATTATGCTAATAGTTTTCCTAATATTGAACCAGCCCTGCATTCCTAGTTAAATCCTACTTCATCATAGTGTATTATCCTGGGGATGATTTTCTGTAATCTTTTTGCTAATATTTTATTTAAGATTTTAGCATCAATATTCATTAGGGAGATTGATCTATAATTTTCTTTCTCTGTTTTCAGCCTATCTGGTTTAGGCTGAAACATATGTTTCACATGTCTGTGTACTATGTCTGTGTCATAAAAGGAGTTTGGTAGGACCTTCAGTCCTTATTTTTTCAAATAGTTTATTTGGCATTGGAGTTAATTGTTCTTTAAATGTTTGGTAGAATTCACATGTAAAGCCATCTGGTCCTGGGCATTTTTTCTTAGCGAGTTGGTTAATAGCTTGTTCTATTCCTTTTTCTAAGATGGGACTGTTTAGGATATTTACTTCTTCCTCTGTTAATCTGGGCAAGTTATATTTTTGAAGGTATTCTTCTATTTCATTTAAATTGTCGAATTTATTGGCATAAAGTTGGGCAAAGTAATTCCTAATTATTGCTCTAATTTCCTCTTCATTATTGGCAAGTTCTCCCTTTTCATTTTTAAGACTAACAATTTGATTTTCCTCTTTCCTTTTTTTAATCAGATTTACTAAGAGTTTGTCACCATTACACCCAGAGAGTCTTTAGAAGTTCAGTACTCCAACATGATCAGTCAGTCAAGAAGCGACCTGAAGTGGGAAGGGGAATTGGTATTAGGGAAAATAGTTCTATGCATCAGGGACTACTGAGATATACTCTGAAGAGGTGAAATCTGTCCCTGTCCAGTCTATAGATTCCTTCTCTTTACACACAGTGGGCTTGACCATTTCACCTCCTGAGAGTGCATACAAAACAGTGTCTATCCATTCACTGATTTGGGAAAATGTGGAGTGTGTAGCTAATATTGCAATCACTAATACAGGTGGACAATATGTGACTTATCACCCACGAAAAGTAGTAGCATCAGGTTTACTGATACACATTTCTGATAGGCAATTTGGTGATATTTTTCCAGATTTTGACTCCCAGAAACTTAATTTACGAACATTCTGGACTGCAGCTATTATAGCTGACCATTCATTGCTCAGTATCTGTGTAAATGGCATGCCATTGAAAGGATTGGTAGACATGGGTGCAGAGCGTACAGTCATTAGAGGTGCCAGATGGCCCAGTCATTGACCAAATATTAAGGCAGACACCTATGTGTCTGGCATAGGAGGATTAACAGCAGCTGAAGTTAGTGCTACACCTTTGAAATGGATATTTGAAGGTGAAACAGGAGTTTTTACTCTTTTTGTAGTAAATAAAATCCCCATCAATCTGCGTGGAAAAGACATCTTACAACAGTTAGGATTACAATTGAATACTTTGGCTTTTTAGGCAGGGTCGCTGTTGAAGGCCTGCCTGCATTCTCACCTGTTCCCATTCAATGGAAAACTGATGTACTAGTGTAGGTAGAACAGTGGCCCTTAGTTAGTGAAAAAATTCAGGCCTTATTAGATATAGTACAGACTGTATCTTGACCAAGGACACTTACAACCTTCTTTAAGTTCATAGAATTCTTCTGCATTTATTTTAAAAAAGACATCTGGAAAATGGAGCATGTTAACTAATTTGAGAAAAGTAAAGGAACAGATGGAAACTATTGGAACTTTTCAGCCTGAACTTCCATCTCCTACTCAATTGTTTAGAGAATGGCCTCTTTGAGTTATAGGTATTAAGAATTGTTTCTATTCTATCACTCTGAATAAGGAGAATATGAAAAGATTTGCCTTTTCAGTATCCAGTATTAATTTAGCTGAGCCTTATAAAAGATATGAATGGACAGTTTTGCCACAGGAAATGAAAATAGCCCTACTATGTGTCAAATGTATGTGGCTGCTGCTCTTACTCCAATAAGAAAAGCATTTCCAGAAGTTATATTGTTACATTACATGGATGATTGTGAAGATCGTATATTTTAAGATCAGCACGAGACAGGAATTCAGGTTAGGGGAAAATCGTCAGTCTTTATTCTCAGTGAAGAAGGATCGGAGGTGGAAGAGAATCGGCGATAGCAATGTGTGCAGCTGAGTCAAGAAGCTAGCTCGACCAGCAGCCACACAACCAGCAGCTCGGAGTCTCGAACCCAGCCCCCTCTCTCCCAGCTTGTCTTCCTCCCTCTCTCTCTGCCTCCACCCACCAAAATCGTCATTTCCTATATAACACATCAGGACTTGCATGGAGAGTGGGCAGGGACCATTCTTTATCCAATCATGTATATTAATAGAGTATAGCCCAATTACTATCTAGCCTCATGTACTTGGGACCTCAGTGCATCAGCTCAAACCTCAGCCCATTACATTTCCCGCTTTCTTTTATTTTAGAACACCAGTGGTCATGCCATCCCTGACTCCTCAGGGAGGTCAGAGCCCCCAAGGGGAGGTGATCACAGCCTCCCTAACTTCTCAGGGAAGGAGGTGAAAGCACCGAAAAGGAGGTGATCACAGCCTCCCTGATTTCTCAGAAAAGGCGGTGAAAGCACTAAAAAGGAGATGATCACGCCCTACCTGACATCTCAGGAAGGGAGATGAAAGACACCAAAGGAAATGGGGTTGCTAGGGTTTCTGGGCTGAAGGGTCTTATTATGACAAACCCATCAGCATGGGAGGTAATTACACAAGCACATAACAATACACAGAGGCTATTAGGGATGACCCTCTCCTCAGTCAGTGCAGGCTCGATGTGGTGTAACAAACATGAATTGTACACACAAGTAGCGGAATAGCAAACAATATAAATCAAAATGGTGTTGGAAAAGATCACCAGAAGTCCTTAGAAGGTGGGTATGTAAACAACAGTCACACATATACCTTCTTCAGCAGCCAAGAGATAGTCCAAAACCAATCTATTGTCCATTGCTTCACATGTCAGGGAATCCAATGATCCCCTGAGTTTTTGAAGTCCTGAAAAAGTCTTTTTATGTTTTAGGAATCCAATGATTCCAGCAGATTTTGAAGTGTTGTAACAGTCTTATCATTTCTCAGAGAATCAATGATTCCTGAGAGTTTTCAAGTCCTATGTCTCAGAGAATCCAATGATTCCTGAGGGTTTTCAAGTCCTATGGCTCAGAGAATCCAATGATTCTGAGGGTTTGAAAGTCCAACAATCTTTGATGTCCATGAGTCAAACGCCATAACTGCCACGCTCTTTCAATGGTGAGCACAATCAGCAACAGCACCACCCGATATTTCTTGGGTCTTCTCCTTTGTTTCAAAGGTCTGCTCCGTCTCTCTGCGATGGACAAGGCGAATATGGCTCGTTGGCACCCATCTGATTCCTTCTACACCTGTAGAGATACAAGCAAACCCTCTCCCCAAAGCAGTTAGCCTATCTGGTCCTTTCCATTCACCACTTTCTGGGTCTCTCCACATCACCTGGCGATTATTTAAAGATAGTGGAGCTGCTCGCACTGGACACTGACCTTCCGGTGGGTTATAAAACCTGTCAGCCGGAGCCAGTGCATCTTTGTCAAAAATCAAGAAGTTAATAGTATAAAGAGCTAGATTTAGAAGTTCTCTAGGGTTACCTGTGGCTCCCCTTTTCTTTTGTTTTTGGAGGAGCGTCTTAATATCTCTGTTTCTCCTCTCCACTATTGCCTGTCCTTGAGGATTAAAAAGGTATGCCGTGGTGTGTAAAATCTATACTGTGCACAAAAGTGTGCAAAATGTTTCAAGTATAAGCTAGGACCATTGTTCGTTTTATTACTTGTGGCACACCATAATGCAAATGCTTGTATGAGGAATTCAGTGACCACTCAGGCTGTCTCTTTCTGCTGGCATTGCAAAAGTGAATCCTGAAAAAGGTGTCTACCACAACATGGATAGAAAGACAGACAACAAAGATTTATAATGGGTCACATCCATTTGCCAGATTTCATTGGGTCTCAAACCACGAGGGTTCTTCCTGGAGGCAGTGTAGGAGCTGTGGAAGGAAGGCAATGCCTACAGGCTTTTACTATGCTCTCTAGCTTCCTCTTTGTTATTCCAAATTGTAAACGTAAAGCTCGAGCAGTCCTGATGATATTTAGAATGAGATGCCTGAGCTTCTTGGAACAAAGGGTATTGACCAACATAGTTAGAAGGCTATCTGCCTTTGAATTGCCATCAAATATAGGGACCTGGAAGTCCACTATGAGAATGGACATGTAATATATAGATCTTACCTGGATGCTTTCTCACTTGCTCTTGAAGTTTCTAAAGAGCTGATATATATTAGAGGCTGCAAATTTTATTTGGGCTGTGGCAATTCTTTGTACCACACCTACTGAATAAAGGCAGAATCAGATATTATATTTATGTCTCCTGGATAATAAGTAAGAGCTAGAATGATCGTACAATTCATTCTGCTGAGTGGACTGAAAGGAGTTCTGACTACTCTCTTATAGTTAGATCATGAGAGTACACACACAAATATTATGTTTGGATGCATCCGTGAAGATTGTTGGTCCTTGAAGAGGAACTTTAGAAACTTTTTCTTGAAGAGTCCATCCAATTATGTAATAGTCTAGTTATCTTTAATGGAGACCCATGTAAAAATTTGGAGCCATAGGCTAATAAAATTTGCCACTCTGATGGTCTCACAACACACATTAATTTGTGTATTGGATATAAAAGGTGTATATCTTATCAGGTCTTGTCCCAGATAATTGTACTGCTCGCTTAGTGGCCTTTCATAAAATTCTAGCCACAAGCACTGGTAGGGTGTAAGGCTTTGATCTGGTTGTGCCGGGAGGTTCACCACTCTATCACACTGTGTCCTTGATGAAGGACTGCTCGTAGAGGTGCCTCTTATGTGCAAAAACTGATATCTCCAAGGGTTTTTGAGTGACTCTTTCAACCACATTGGATAAAGCCAGTTCAACTTCTCTCAAAGCCTCTTGAACTTCTTTGTAAGCTGGTGGTGAATTTAAAGACATGTCTCCCTTAAAATGTCATATAACGGTTGTAACTGATAGGTAGTCAACTTCAACACTGGTCGCATCCATTGGATATCTCCTATCAATTTCTGAAAATCATTCAATGTGTTTAGCTTTTCTGTTCTTAAGGAGAGTTTTTGAACTGTAAGCACCTTAGGGTATACTTCATATCCTAAATATTGAAAAGGAGCATGTCTTTGAATTTTTTCTGGTGCTATGTATAATTTGTAATTCCTTAGTGTTTCTATGGTCTTTTGTAGACATGCCTCTAACATTTGTTCCTCAGGTGCACATCCCAAAATGTCATCCATGTAATGTAATAGCATAACTTTTGGGAATGCTTTTTCTTACTGGAGCAAGAGCAGCAGGAACATAATTTGACATAGTAGGGCTGTTTTTCATTCCTGTGGCAAACTGTCCATTCATATCTTTTATAAGGCTCAGCTAAGTTAACGCTGGGCACTCGAAAAGGCAAATCTTTTCATATCCTCCTATCCAGAGGGATAGAATGAAACAATCCTTAATATCTATGACCCAAAGAGGCCATTCTCTAGGCAACTGAGTAGGAGATGGAAGTCCAGGCTGAAGAGTTCCCATGTTTCCATCTGTTCATTCACTTTTCTTAAATCCAGTTAACATCCTCCATTTTCCAGATTTCTTTTTCACAACAAACACTGGGGAATTCCAAGGACTTAGAGAAGGTTTTAAGTGTCCTTGATCAAGCTGTTCCTGTACTATATCTAATAAGGCCTGAATTTTATCTTTACTTAAGGGCCACTGCTCTATCCACACTTGTATCAGTTTTCCATTGGATAGGAACAGGTGAAAGTGTTGGTAGGCCTCCAACAGCAGCCCTGCTTAAAAAACAAGTACTCATTTTAACCCTAATTGCTGTAAAACGTCTCTTCCCCACAGATTGGATGGGGATTTTTTCAACTATAAAAGGAGTAAAACTCCTGTTTTGCCTTCAAAGTCCATCTCATAGGGGCAGCTAACTTCAGCTGCTATTGATCCTCCTACACAGACATGTAGGTGTCTGCTTTAATCTTTTTGGTCCAGTGACTGGGCCAGCTGGCACTTATCTAATGACCGTCCGATCTGCACCAGTGTGCAAATCCTTCCAATGGAAGGCCATTATATAGATTGTGAGCATAGGTCGGTCGAGTTGTTAAGCTGCTGTCCAGTAAATTGCTGGATTTTAGTGATCTGGAATCAGAATCTGGGTGACTATCACCAGGCTGCTTATTAGGATTCTGTATGAGTAAACCTGATGCTACTATTTCTCCTGGTTGATAAGTCACACATTGTCTGCCTGTACTGGTGACTGGGATATTATCTACACATTCCCCAGTTTCCCACATCAGTATGTGGATGGACACTGTTTTGTACGTACTCTCAGGAGGTAAAATGGTCAAGCCTACTGTGCCTGGAGGCAGGATCCATAGGCTGGAGAGGAACAGATTTCACTCTCCAGGATGTATCTCAGTTGTCTCAGCTGCATACAACTCTATTCTCCTAATTGTAATCCCTTTCTCCATCAGGTTGCTTCCTGGCTGATTGATTGTGTAATCCCTTTCTGCCATCATATGGCTTCCTGGCTGATTGGTCATATTGGGGTATTGGCCGTCTAGGCACTCTCTGGTGCACCATTGGCTGCCATCATGCCCCAAGTGCTTTTTCTGGGGCCCTGGGGCTGGGCCCCTCATCCTGTTTCCCTGAACCTGTCTACATTCCTGAGGCCCAATGGAAGCCTCTGTTGCATTTTGGACATGGGATACTGGGTCTTGTTCTCCCACCCTGCTTTCTCACTCTGCCTCTATACCAACATTGAGCTTCAGATGCTCCTACTTTACCACAATGAAAGCATTGACGTGTCTCTAGAAGTCCCTTGCTGGAAGGGACCCTGTCTACCCATGTTGGGATCTTGGGAAGTCTGCATCATAGTCTGGCTATAAAAGGCATTTGTGCCCACTGTGGCACAGCGTCTTATGAACTCCTCTAAAGGAGCATCCTTGGGTAGTCCTAGTATAATCCTTCTGCACACCTCATTAGCATTTTCCTTAGCAAGTTGCCTTATTAAAAAATTTGTTGTTGGATTTTCCCCATTAGTTCTTGTGGATAGCTAGTCTGCAAACGTCCCATAAAGTCAGCAAAGGGCTCATCTGGCCCTTGCATTATTTTGTGAAGGCCTCACCTTTATCATTTTTATTGTGAATCGAATCTCACGCTTTGATAGCATTAGCAGCAATTTGCTCATATGCTGCTACTGAATAATTAACCTGTGCTGTGACGTCTGCATATGGACCTATACCTTGTAGTAGGTCATAGGTGATCGCAGCATGAACAGCATTTTGACTATTTTGTTGGGCTTGTATCCTACAGAGCTCACTATATTCAGAAAGCCACATGTAATTTTGTCCAGGTTCTAGGCATATCCTTGCTATAGATTTCCAGTCATCAGGAGTCAAGACTTCGAAAGCCAAATTCTGTAACAGCATCTTAACATAAGCTGATGTAGCCCCATAAATAGTGCAGGCCTTTTTAAGATCTTTAATGATTTCTATGTTAAAAGGAGCATATCTTCGACTTTGTTGACCTGAGGCATTAGACTGGGAAATTACAGGAAACATAAGTGGTTGAAGCTCCCGGATGTCCACACCCTTTTCTTTGGCCTTCATTAGCCTCTTGAAGCCTGCTCAAGATTGGTCCCTCACTGCCCCCACTGCCCCTCCTCCCTCCATCCCGAGGGTGGAGTTGGTGGAGGAGAGTCAATCACTTGCTCCTGGGGTGGGGCTGAAGCCGCCTCCTGAGGGGAAAGGTCACCACACCCTTGCTCACTTAAGTCTCCATGCACTGTGGGGATATGGTCATTAATCTCTTCTTTGTCTTCCTCCTTAATATCATGGCTAATTTGAGGAGGAGTGGAAGGAGCCAAAGGTTTTTTCTTTCTTCTAGGATTCTAGTGCTAACTGAAATACATTGTATAAATAAAATGCCTCCATGGAAATTGAATGAGGACCATATTCTCTGAAATGTATAGAACATCTCTTGTCCAACCTGGGACTAGTTATCTCGAGAGATCTGTCTCCTCCTCTAAGATCCAAGGGAGATGCAGTTTAATATACCCACAAATCTCGCTATCTGTTCCCAAGTTATAAGTAACCCATGTATTTCTGTCAGCTTAATCATGCTTTCCATAGCACCACTCTTGGGTGGGGTTGGGGGCGATGGAGAGTCTTAGCTTAGCATTTGTCCCATTTTAGCCAAAAAAAAAAAAAATTACTGGTTTAGTTTTTAAGAAAATAAGTTCCTTATTTGTCTATTAACAATACTCACCCAAGTTCCTGGTCACCGGAGACTTCTTCAGTCCTTGGTTCCCACTGTTGGGCGCCAAATGTGAAGATCGTGTATTTTAAGATCAGCACGAGACAGGAATTCAGGTTAGGGGAAAATCGTCAGTCTTTATTCTCAGTGAAGAAGGATCGGAGGTGGAAGAGAATCGGCGATACCAATGTGTGCAGCTGAGTCAAGAAGCTAGCTCGACCAGCAGCCACACAACCAGCAGTTTGGAGTCTTGAACCCAGCCCCCTCTCTCCCAGCTTGTCTTCCTCCCTCTCTCTCTGCCTCCACCCACCAAAATCATCATTTCCTATATAACACATCAGGACTTGCATGGAGAGTGGGCAGGGACCATTCTTTATCCAATCATGTATATTAATAGAGTATAGCCCAATTACTATCTAGCCTCATGTACTTGGGACCTCAGTGCATCAGCTCAAACCTCAGCCCATTACAGATGATATGTTGGGGTGTGCATCTGAAGAGCAAATATTAGAAGCATGGCTACAAAAGACTATAGAAACATTAAGGAACTACAAGTTTCATACAACTCCTCAAAAAAATTCAAAAGCACTCTCCTTTTCAATATTTAGGATCTGAAGTACATCTTAAGGTGCTTTTATACAAAAGCTTTCTTTACGAACAGAGAAGTTGAACACCTTAAATGACTTTCAGAAATTGATAGGAGATATGCAATGGATACGTCCAGTGTTAGGCTTAACTACCTATCAATTACAAACATTATATGACATTTTAAGGGGAGATATTGCTTTAAACTCACCATACAAACTTACAAAAGAAGTTTAAGAAGCTTTGAGAAAGTTTGAACTAGCTTTATCCAATGTGGTTGAAAGAATTACTCAGAAACCCTTGGAAATATCAGTTCTTGCTATAAAAGAGGCACCCATAGCAATCCTTCATTAAGGAGACTGTGATAGAGTGGGTGACCCACCAAGCACAACCAGACCAAAGTCTTACTGCTTACCCAGTGCCTGTGGCTAGAATTATATTAAAGGCATTAAGAGAGTAGTACAATTATCTGGGATAAGACCTGAGAAGATATCCACTTTTTATACCAAGGCACAAATTAATGCATGCTGTGAAAACATCTCAGAGTGGCAAATTTTATTGGCCACAACTCCAAATTTTACACATGGGTCTTTATTAAAGATAACCTGGCTATTAAATAATTGGTAATGGATTTTTGAAGAAAACATCTTTAAAGATTCTCTTAAAGTAACAACTATCTTTACAGGTGCATCCAAACATAACATTTGTGCCATATACTCATGACTTAACTATAAAGAGAATAATCAGAACTCCTTTTCAATCTACTCAGCAGAATGAATTGTTTGTAATCATGCCAGCTTTTACTTTTTATCCAGGAGATGTAAATATAATATCTGATTCAGCTTATTCAGTAGGTGTGGTACAAAGAATTGCCACAGCTCAAATAAAATTTGTAGCTTCTAATATATATCAGCTCTTTAAGGAACTTCAAGAGCAAGTAAGAAAGCCTCAAGGTAAAATTTATATCTTTCATGTCCACTCTTATAATGGATTTTCAAGTCCTATTTTTTATGAAAATTCAAAGGCAGATAGCCTTCTAATCATGTTAGCCAATACTCCTTTAATTTCAGGCAGCCCAAGAATTTCATTCTAAATATCATCAGACTGCTCGAGATTTACATTGGCAATGTGGGATAACACAAGAGGAAGCTGGGAGCGTAGTAAAAGCCTGTACAGCTTACCTTCCTTTCTACACTCCTCTGCTTCCTCCAGGAAAGAAACCTTGTGGTTTGAGACCCAGTGAAGTTTGGCAAATGGATGTGACTCAATATAAAGCTTTTGGTTGTCTGTCTTTTATCCTTGATGTAGTAGACACCTTTTCACGATTTCCTTTTGCAATACCAACAGTAAAAGAGACTACCCAAATAGTCACTGAATTCCTTATACAAGCTTTTGTAATTATGGGTGTGCCACAAGCAATAAAAACTGATAATGGACCTGCATATACTTCTAAACATTTTGCACACTTTTGTGCACAGTATCAGATTTTACACATACCTTTTAATACTGGTGTACCTTTTAATTCTCAAGGACAGGAAATAATAGAGATGAGAAATAGAGACATCAAATTCCTCCTCCAAAAACAAAAGAAAGGGAGAGCCACAGGTAACCCTAGAGAATTTTAAAATTTGGTTCTTTGTACTATTAATTTTTGATTTTTGATAAAGATGCACTGTCTCTGGCAGACAGATTTTATAACACACTGGAAGGTCCAGTGCGAGCAGCTCCACTATCTTCAGATAATCACCAGGTGATGTGGCGAGATCCAGAAAGTGGTGAATGGAAGGGACCAGATAGATTAACTCCTTAGGGTAGAGGATTTGCTTGTATTTCTACAGATGGAGAAGGAATCAGATGGGTGCCAATGAGACATATTTGCCTTGTCCATAGGAGAGAGGCGGAGAAGACCCTTGAAAGAAAGGAAACGTCCCAAGAAACATCTGGTGATTCCATTTCTGATTACAAATGCCACTGAAAAAGCATGGCTTAACCCAATTAGTATGGCAATTGACTCATGAATGTCAAAAATTGTCAATGAGACTACTACAGGACTTCAAAATCTGCAGGAATCATTGGATTTTCTGATACATGATGAGACTGTTGCAGGACTTCAAAACTTACAGGAATCATTGGATTCCCTGATACATGAAGTAATGGACAATAGATTGGTTTTGGATTATCTCTTGGTTGCTGAAGGAGATGTGTGTGCGATTATTATTTATTTACCCTCCTTCTAGGACTTATGGACATGCATAATTCCTCATGTTGATTCATGTTGTGATTTATATCACTACTAGTCTGTGTTATATTACTTTGTGCTTGGGCAATATCTCCATGCTGAATGGATTTATGTAATAAGGGCTGAGAGGACTTGAAATAAGCAGACTCAAGTGTGTGTGAGCTTGAGCTCAGATTCCAGACTCCAGACCCCAGCCTCTATCCTTAACCCTCCTCATGGTGACTCTCCTGCTAAGACCAAGGCTCGCCCGGAGATCCTTGAGAAAGCTAGCCCAGACATTACAAGTGATGATACTAGATTTTATATAGAATGGTTAGAGGGCCATAAATAGTGGGAACCCTGGGTGAAGTAGAAGGCTTTTATTCCAGCGGAACTTTGCTTACAGTGTCTGGTTTGGCTTCCCATCACCCTCTAAAGGTATTTCAGCTTTCCTGACAAGTCAGGGGATGTGATAATCTGTGTTCTAATTAAATCAGAGTTATACTAAATTGGCAAGGAAACATCTGCACACAATAGCAAGTTGTTTATGTGGTCCTGCATGCACAGTATCCTATAGTTAGTATACATGCAATGTGCCATAGTTATGTAAGTGTATTAGGGTATATAAGGCTGAGAATATTTTGAATAAACAGATCCCTGTTTGACCATCTTTGTGAGTTCTGCTGCTTTACTCCTCACCCATGATCAGGATTTGGGCTGGTACCTAAATCCTCTAGTCAGCAGGTCTGGACAGAGTGTAAGTTCTTACAAGCCCTATCATGATATAAATGATTTGAGTTTGTGATTACTGATGGCCTATATATTTACTGTGTGAGGAGCAGCCTGGTCAAATTTAGGGTGGGTCAGCAATGACATTAGACATGTGATGGCTTTTACCTCCCCATATTGACTTTCTTTGACCAAAATGAAATTTCATAAGAAATTTTATCTGCAGTAGTGAAGGGAAATATCAATTCCTGAAATTTTGAAACATTATTACTGAGACAGAAATAGTATTTAAATTATGACAATAATACTTCAATAATAATTAATACAATGTTAAATAATATAAAAACAATAATGTATTCTAAGAGACTAGATGGCTTAATAAATTGATCTGGAAACAATGTATTTAAAACCTCACCTCACACACTTACTAGCTGACACAAGTCATTTAACCTCTCCATCTTTCAGTTTCCACATCTATAAAATGGGGAATAACAATACTATCTACCCTATTGGAATTTTTAATGATGATCCAATAAAATTCTATAATGAATAAATTGATGCAAATGGAGGTTTCCTGACTTTTCCAGAGTCATATAATTAACAAGTGTCTGAGATTATATTTGAACTTGAGTCTTTTTGACTTTGCATTCTAGACACTATGCTATCAGCTACCTTACTTATTAGCTATGTGAGGAGGGCAAAGTACTTGAACAGAAACAAATTTCACACAACTCTCCAAGATTATGATCTAAATTACCACAATGCCATAGAGAAAGTTCCAATCCTATTTAAATCACAGGCACTCAATATATTGAAATATTTTTATTGAAGAAACTTTAAGAATTCCTTTTACCATTAAAAGACTCCCACAAAAACAGCCTAAATGTATTTTAAATGATTAATATTGAAACCTAGTTTCCAGAGGGGAAATCAAAAATAAACTTTGGAAATTTAAGAATAGTATTTGGGCTACAAAAATATCAGGAAGGCTGATAATCTCTTCATAAAGGACCAAAAGATAGCATTTCATATAATTCCTTTCCACATTCACTATCAGGCTCCCTTTTTTACTAGAAAATTATTTTTCTTTTTCAATTGGATAAAATAAGAGCTAGTTGAAAGAATTTCTCTCCAGAGTTCCATTCTGATGCCTCTTCATGATGTGTAGTTGACTGTGGGATCTTGAAGCATAACTCATATTCTAAAATAATAATTTGCCCCATTTTATCACAGTTTATGAGTGAGGAAACTGATCCTCAGAGAAGTTTAGAACCTTATACAGTGTCATTAAGACAATAAATATTTGTGGCAGGATTTTAACACAATTTACTCTTGACTACACATCTCAGAATCTATGCATTATATCTTGTTGTTTGTCCATATGATTTTCAGGCTTGTTATTTCCAAAGGCAAAGAAAAATTAAAACTAGTTGAACTTGGAATTTTCTCAATACCTTTATCCTCTGCAAAAGGAGGGATTGACTGCATGTAGACACTACACTCTGAGACTAGCTCAAAATCAAGGCAAGCTGTACTGTACCTCCCTGGTACTTACCACCTCATTTAGAGACAGTGAAAATAAATAGATGGTTAACTGCCTGATTAAAACCATAAATGAGGATTGATTTTGTTTAATAAACATTTTTTCAGAAGGGATTTCTTTACAAAAGATTTTTTAATTCAGGCTTTTATTATATCTGATAAAAATGAGAGATTTGCTGATGGATTTATTTGTAAGTGATATACATGCCTTGAAAGCACAAATTTGATTGTTTAAACTGTCCTTTATATTTCTATTATATGATGACAGATGTACTTCAAATACTAAAAGCAAGACTAATGTAATTAACATCACTGAATCTGCAGAGGAGGATTTAAGGTTTATTTTCCTATATTGTTTTAGGTGGAAAGTTGCTTATATATATCCACCAGATAAGTATAAGATTAAGTATATCCACCAGAAACCTGGGAGTAAGATAACTTTTAACATCTGTATATCAGACAACAGCAGTTCTTATGAAAGACAAGGGAAGCCACTTGGTATTGGGACTGGAGGATTTTTCAGTCATCCCAGTAATTATTTTTCTTGTTTCTAGGGAAGAAGTTTGAGGACACTGTGCCAGTTAAGGCAACTTGATCTTTACTTCTTTTCATTCACAACTAACTTGTTCTATTTAAGAATCCCTGAACTGTATTTTGAGGAATTGTTGCTTGATGCTTTCTACATATTTTTCTTGTGGGTGAAAATATCACCAGAATACCTAACCTGCCCCTTAGGTTTAATGGATTCTGTTGCATTCCAATGGTTTGTTTGGAGGAAGTAGAGAGAAAATTTATTGAAAAAATATTCATATCAAGAAAATATCTGTTCCAGGAGAGCTAATAAAAATCAGATTCACAGCTCATAAATGAAACAAAAACCATAACATAGGACTATAAACCGAAAACTTTAAGAGGCATTGTAATTTTTATTTTAAAAATAAGGAAACTGAGGTATAAAGCAATGAAGTGATTTGCTCAATTTGCACAGGTAGAAAATGACAAGAATAAGATTGGAACAAAGGTTTTCTGCTTCAAAGTCCACCATTCTTTTTACTAGAACAGGCTTCCTCTCCTTTCAAATAATAGATTCGTGTAAGAATGGTTTCCCTTTGAATATGTATTTTTGTGTTAATTTATTATTTTTCACTTGAATCTACCAAGAATTTGTTATAATCTGAGTTAAAATACTTATGAAATCAGGTAGTTCATGATGGTGAGTTTCTAACATTTTGTGATCATAACCAATAGACCCATTCCCATGTGTATATCTTAATTGGAATTTATTTTGTAGAATGATGAAAGTTCATCAATCCTTGTGATTAAAGGTACAGATAGAAGAATGCTGAAAATGAAAATCTAACGGTGTTGCTGCTAGGTAGTGCTGGTGGATAGAGCACCAGCCCTGAAGTCAGGAGGACCTGAGTTCAAATCTGGTCTCAGACACTTAACACTTCCTAGCTGTATGACTCTGGGCAAGTCACTTAACCCCAATTGCTTCCTCAGCCAAAAAAAAAAAGAGTATTGCTGTTGTAAAATTATTCCAAATTGAAATACGAATGATGCTTCTACTTAGCAATCCATTACTTGGAGACTGAAATCATTAAGAAATATCTCAAAGGATAGGGTAAAAGTTGCATATAGAGGGTTTTGCTAAGATAGTGACATTATATTTTAGAAAAGCCCTGATCATATACATGAGTAAAGATCTAATATGGACACCAGATGAAATAATGATTAAGAAATCCAAAGGGAAACAATAGTAAGTATGTACAAAACATAGCCAGCAGCTCTCAGACACTGGAAAAGGAATCACAGCAGAGAAACAAACAAAGTAGAAAAATGGAAATATTAAGACCAGAGATTCAAAGCTCACCTAAAGAATTAAGCACTCCATTATCAAAGGGAAGAAGCCCATAGTTCTTAGATGGGATAGATTAAGGATAGATGGGGGAAACTCTTAGGAATATACAACCCTATGAACTTAAACTTAAGTAGTGGGGCCAATAGGATATAAGACATAGCAGAAAATCTGAAAGTTTGCAATATTGACTTGAGATGCTAGAGAGGTAAGCAAAAAATGATCTACAAAGGCCCAGAATCTTCTAGTACTCAGAGGATATCCGCTGTGATTTAGAACCTTGTAATAACAACTCAAAAAAAAAATGAAATCGGGAACTAACAGGGTCCAACATCTAATAGTGAGAAGGGGAGAATGAATGCTTGCTCTGGTATAAAGTCTTAAATGAGAAACTGAGGTAGGATATAGGAATAAAGAGAAGGCAATGAACACTATAAAAATTATGGATCAGCAGATCCCCAAGATAAAATCCTCAAAAACTATAAGTAGAACCTAAGAGAAAAAAAGTTTGGTTTCAAAGACTACAATAATGCTTATCCTCCACCTCAATAAACTCCATGAGCTCCTCCAGGATTAAATATAAAATTCTTTCTCTCTCTCTCTCTCTCTCTCTCTCTCTCTCTCTTCCCCTCCACCTCTCTCTTTCTCTCTCTGTGTTTCTCTCTCTTTCTCTTTCTCTGTCTCTCACTTTTTCACATACACATACACAGAAATATACATAGCACACTTACTTAGAATCTAGAAACACTTGCCTTCTTGCTATTGTACAAAGAAGACTCCATTTCTGAACTCTAGATTTTCCTTGCTTTTCCCCCATGATCAGAATGCTCTCCCTCCTTATCTCTGCCTCATGGCTGTCCTTCTTTCTCAACTAAAAATCCCACCATCTATGAGAAGTATCCCCTTGTTCCTCTTACTGCTAGTGCCTTCCCCTTAAGATTATCTTCAATTATACAGATACATATATATATATGTATATATATACATATATAAGCATACACACATGTATACATATACATGCATATTATATACATATGTATACACAATATAGCATGTGTGTGCATTGATGTTTGCATGTTGTTTACCCTATTAAAATGTGAGTTCTGGGACTATTTTTGCCATTTTATCTTCAGTACTTAGGAGAAGTATGTGGGATCACAATTGGCAAATTGAGATTAAACGTCTCACAAATCTCAGCATATAAAAAGGATCTCAGCATCCTTTTCTCCCTTTGTGTAGTTTTCATAAAGGTATAATGGGGCATATTTTACAAAGAACGTAATCTGGCAAAATATCTGGTCTCCCATCCTATTAATTAAATGTGCATTCAAAATAAGTTAGGCTCAGATTCTCCTCAGGCTGCCTTCATTAGAGTCCATAGGCAACATTTCTCTCTACTTCAAGAGTCATAGTTACTGAAACTGCTTCCTTTGACTATTGACTATTTTTCTATATTTGTGTCCATGTTTGTCCTCAGTATGACTCTTTTTTGTTTCATTATTGTCTTCTACAGATCTAGTCTCTCCAATAATATAGTTTATGGAGAATGGGGGGAGGTGGGGTAAAAGAGAGAAAAACTTTTCTCACCCTCCCAAGACTCCAAGAGCATTTTCTTTCTGAGGATTCTGACCCAGGAGGTTACTTGTCTATGGTCTCTTCAACATTTGCCTCACTGTTCTTTTTAAACATTTAAGAAATGAGATTTACTCTCTATCAATCAATTACAAGATGCTTTCTGTGTAGGTCTATATTCAGTGATTAACAATAAAAACTGCCATTGATATAATAATTTACTTTTCAAAACAACCTCCATATATCATTTGATTCTCACAATCCTGTGGGGTAGGTGCTATTACTGTTAACTTCATTTTGCAGATGAGGAAACTGAGGCTGAGTAGTTAAGTGACTTGCTCAGAGTCACATAGCCATAAGTGTCAGCCAGCTGTTCTTTCTGACTCAAAGCCCAAAGCATTTTAATCTTCTCAAAATTATTATATATTTATTCATTCCTACTTAAAACTTTTGGTAGAGTCAGTTCTAGTTTTAGAACCTTTAGTGATAAATTGGCTTAGGAAGTTGGTACCCTACTTTTACATTTAAAGCAGAATGATAATGCCGGACCTTCTTCCAAGAAAGATATTAAACCAATTGAATACTAGGAGTTCCCCCTCTAAAATTCAATGAAAACAGTTTCTAGAAATATTCAAAGAAAAACTTAGAGAAGGAGATTGTGGGAAAAAGACATTGTACAAAAAGAGAAGTTTAAAATTACTGTCATTCCTGGTATTTTGGGTGAGGTATAAACATCATTATACTTTAAAGATGCAAAATTAATTTTTTAAAGAACTAGTAATTACAACACTCACATGCATAAAATGTATAGTTTCAGTTGATTGCCAAATAATCTTGTCCAGTTACACAAGAAGTAGGAAATCTTCATTATATAATTAAATTTTTTTCTTTAGTTGAATACCACTATTATTTTTCTATACTGTTTCCTAAGATATATCAAATGCTTTTGATAAACGAAGAGTTAGAAAACACCAACTGGAAAGAAACAGAAGTGTTAATATATTCGATATTTTATCCAGAGCATTTGAACAAAGAGATGAAATTTAAAGTTTACTTTCATAGTTTATAAAACAAATAAAACATTGTAAAAAACAAAACAAAACAAAGACTATAGCAGTACTGTAAAAATGAAGCAAGTGATTTTTTTATAATGACATTATAAATTGAATAAGAACTCTTAAGAAAAGAACTGGAAGTATAATAAAACACTTACAACAATAGATGAAAACCTGATATGAATAATAGTATTTGTGAAGATTAAAGTGGAGCTAACAGAATGTAATGGCTGAATGAGACAAAAGGAAGCAATGAAGTCAAATCAAAAGATAGAAGAAACTATAAGGTGTTATTAGGAAGAAATATATATATATATATATATATATATAAAACCTGGAAAACAGAGCAAGGAGAGATAATTTAAAAATAAATTCTCTGTCTACCAGCAACAATATCAAAAATAATGGAAATGATATTTTAGAAATCATAAATGAAAATGTCCTGGTTCTATTTTAAGTATTAAAAAATGGAACATAGGTGAGGAAATTGCTCATTACTGCTCAAAGAAACCACAAAATATAAATTCCTAGGAATGTCATTACCAAAATCCAGATCTTCCAGTGCAAAGAAAAATACTGCAAGAATCTAGAAAGAATTCAATTATCAAAGAAAAAAAGGATTACATAAAACTTAGTAGAAACCACTAAATGGGAGAGGAAAAGAATGTGCAAAACATGACATTATATAAAACTAGAGATAAAGGATTCTTTTTGAGGAAAATTTTACTCTGAAAGAATGAATATAATCACATAAAGAAAACATAGATTCTTAATGAAATACAACTATCATTGCATGCTATAAGCTAAGGCCAAATCTGACCAGTTCACCTTTTTGTAGGTAGACTAAGAATGGTTTTTATATTTGAAAATAATATTTCATTATATCTAAACATGTTTTAAAAAAACTCTTAGCCCATGGATCATATTAAAACAATCAGTTGGATTTGGTCTTCAGTCATAGTTTACCAACATTTAGAATAAAGGAAATTCAGACTTTCCCAGTGAAGATACCAGGGTTGAGAACAATGCAATACATTGTTACACACTATGTACATCTCCCTCCATTCTTTCTCTCAGATATAATAGGTTTCCTTTGCCTCTTTGTGAGATGTAGTATCCCCACTTTTTCTGGTACCCTTTTTTCTGGTACAATTTCCCTTCCACCTCTAGTTTCTACAACAAATTATACATGTGTTCTTTATATAGCTTTATAACAGAAATATAGTCCTTAAGATTTCTTTTTACTTTTTTAGGTAAAAAAAAAAACTTTTTGTTTAATTCCAGTTTTTTCATCATAAATAGATTAAATTCACTTATTTCATTGAATGTCCTTCTTCTTCCCTGGAAAAAAAATGCTCATTTTGGTTGTGTAAGTTATTTTTCGTTGCATACCAAGTTCCTTAGCTTTTTGGAATATCAGATTCCAGGCCCTTCGATCTTTTAATGTGGATGCTGCTAGATCCTGGGTAATCCTTAGGTTTGAATTGATTTTTTCTAGCAGCTTGTAATATTGTTTCCTTGGTTTGATAGTTTTGGAATTTAGTTACTATATTTCTTGGAGTTTTGATTTTAGGTCCCTTTCAGTGGGTGATCAATGAATTCTTTCAATGTCTATTTTACCCTTTGTTTCTATAACTTCTGGGTCGTTCTCTTTGATAATTTCCTGGAATATAGTATTCAGGCTCTTTTTTTTCATCATGTTTTTCAGGGAGTCCAATAATACTCAAATTGTCTCTCCTAGATCGATTTTCCAGGTCTGTTGTTTTCCCAAGAAGATATTTGACATTTTTTCCATTGTTTCATTTTTTTTTGGTTTGGCTTGACTGATTCTTGGTGTCTCCTCGAGTCATTCAATTCCATTTGTTCAATTCTAGGAGGAATTTATTTCATATAATTAGAGAGTAAGAAAAGAATGCAAACTGGAGAAGGGGAATAGAAGGAAACAGTCATTACTTTATCTTTGATCACTGGGACAGGATATTTCATATAATTAGAGTGTAAGAAAAGAAAAAAATATTCAAACTGAAGAACAGGAATAGGACAAAAGTCATTATCTTTATTATTGATGACTAAAACAGGTTATGTACACATGATGTAAAATATATATATAATAGTATAATGTTTAATAATCATCTACTGGGTAAAGTCAACATAAATTTCTGAAAAAAATTGGAATGTAATCTTGCAAAAAATATATTCAAACTAACATCTCATTATATGAGGCAAAATGCTCCAAATAATAACAAAAACAAGACTACATTTAGGTAGAGGGAAAGACATACTTTTTTGGAAGGTTTCAAAAAATTATTAACCAGAGAAGTGGTAGAGAATTTCAAAGGAGAAAAAGGGACAGTTTCAATTATATATATGAAATTGAAAAGCTTTTATAAAAACAAAACCAATGCTCTTAAAATTTTAGAATGAGAAATGGAGGGGAAATCTTTGCAGCAAACTTATTTTTCTGAAAAAAAGTTTGTATATGTAAGGGACATAGAGCTGATTTAAATATATGAAAAAAATCATTCCAACACAAAATGATAAAATAATTTTAATAATCAGTTCTTAAATACAGAAATTCAAGCAATTAATAACTATATAAGATATTCCAAATCGATAACAAGAGGAGTGTAAATTAAATCAACCATGAAATCTTATTTCATACCCATCTAAATTTCAAGGATGACTACAATGGAAAAAAAATTTTTTAAAACATTGAAAAAAATTGAAGGACAAGTAGACTAAAGGTTTGATGGTGAAATTATGGATTGATTAAGTCAATCTGGAAAGTGATTTGAAACTATTCTCTCAAAAGATACTCAATTATATGTATGTATATAATTTCACCTAGAGGATACTATAACAAAACATATTTCTAGGTCTATTATTCAAAAAGTTCTAGGAAACCAGAGTAAAAATCTATCCACACAAGAATTAATGGCAGCATTTTTTTGTTTTAGCAAGGAAGATGAAACTAAGAGGTTTCTAGATGGAGAATGATTTAATAAGTAAAGACAATAAATGGGATAGAATAACTTTACTTTTTTATCAATTATTACTTTTTAAGAAATGACAAGGTGATTGGTTATTCAGGGAAACTTGTAAAGATTCTTATGAACAAATATAGAGAAAAGTAAATGAAAGCGGGAAAGTGTATTAAATGGCTGCAGCATTTTAAAGAAAAAATATTTTTCAAGACTTAAAAACTCTACTAAACTGACTTGTAGTACAAGTAAGGATTTTTTTTTCTTTTTAAATTTTGAGCGAGGTTAGGAATTGGGGGAAGAGTAGAATTGTCATAATGAGATCCAAAAAAAGAAAATAAAATGTTCATTTATTTCGGATTAACAAGACATAAAAGTTTAAGAACAAAAATTGTTTACATTTTATAAATGGTAATGTTTAGTGCCTATTAAGACTTGTTCAAAGGCACATAGAAAATTGGGATTTCTGGTAATAAAACAGGGTTATCAATGTCTTATTTCAGTATTATAAAGTCCCTTATCTGCAATGTTAGGAAACTATTTTTAAAGTTTCAAATACTATTCAAAAGAGTCCCTCAGTTTACACAGTTCAATTAAAAAACAAACAAACAACTTATTAAATCTTTCCTTTGTGCAAACTATAGTCCAGGCAACAGTTCAAATATACTTTATTTTGACATTCCAATATGTCACCACTTAGGAATAAATTTTTTGGGAACAATTACCAATGAATGAATAAAAATCCAAAATAGTCAAAAGGCTTCTGTGATCCTTTCTACTTCATTGTTAACACAGAGAATAATGGGAAAGGTAATGCAAGGGTCAAAGAATCAGTTTTTGAATAATCTATAAAGTTTTAACTTTACTGTTGCTACTTGAAATTTGATGTCCTTTTTAAGCAACACATTGCTTGAAGAACTGGCTCATATCCATCTTCTATAAATGAAATCAGAAGAAATAATAAAATACCAGGCATATGAGATAAGGCAGCTCACAAGTTCTCTGTGTACAGGGTTGGTTTGTTGGTGATGTACAGAGTCAGTCAGTCAGAGTGAACAGACTGTGAAGGAGACAGACTGTAGAGGAGACAATAAAGACTTTAGACTCTATTTCTGACTATCCTGCTGAAACCAAGGCCCATCCAGAGGATCTCTAGAAAGCTACAAATGAAGGAATAATGACAAAAATAATAACAATGTTGATGGTGATGGCAATAGTGATGAGGGTGGTGACAATTATGATGACACATTTAAGATTTGTTCTATGGATAAGTAGCATAGATTATTTTTCTCCTTATCATTGAGAAACTGACAAAAGTAGTAACATGATAGCATCTGGAATGTGAGACTAAAGCTATTTGAAACCTTATGGTGCTATCTCATTCTCTAATCGACTGCATTAGATTATAGTCATGGTGACTCATTGTCTTGCATTACAAGGTGTTTATAAGAGTGATTTTCTTTATTGAGAGGTAGTAACAGTCTCATTTCATCAGTCACTGATGATGTACAGATACATTACTCTGCATGTTCAAAATATTAAGTATAATGGATAGTGCTGAGAATATCTCCCACTGGTTTATTTGTCATTCTCCCCAGGAAGCTATTAAAGAAAGACTTCTTTCTAGATAATCTATTGCTTGGACTTCATGTTTTATCATTAGTTTACATTTTTCATATGGCTAATATATATAATATATATATATATATTTTGAAAAAGTATTTCCTTAAAGCTTTAAATTACATATACCTTTAATTTATAGAACTATAAGTTGCAGATGAGTGAAGGGAGGATCTACACTGGAAATTCCTTATACCAAAGAAACAAATATCAACTTTTATACAAATAGTAAATAATCTTTTCACAATATACTTATGGAACCACCAAATATTGCTGGGAATGGGATTTGGAAAATAACTGAATGTAACTTGTATTCCTAAACTCATTAGCATATGACTCTCCTATAGAGGTAGAACACAAAGGCTAGCATACTGAGTGGATCAGGGCAGGGCCAATCTCTGCAGGTGGAAAATTTGCAGGAAGGACTCTACCACAGGTTGGCTGCTCTGCTTTAGTTGCAAAGCAGTGGATCAGCAGAGGAGTTACACAAATGCCAAAGGTAGAGTGTATTCCCCCAAATACCAGAATTTAACAGGATCTGGCTACACCTACTCAGCACTGGAAGTGATTCAGCATGGACCACAGTACAGCTGTGTAACTGCATTCTGCAGTTTGGGGCTTTTGCCCAGGGAAGTCACATTTCTGCACATCTCCGGGGTTCTGAGTGGGGCAGCCACAAATCTGCACAGGGAGTGGGGAGGGCTCTGCCCCGGGTAGTAGAACTTCCTCAGTGTGGCTGCACTTCCCAAGGCAGACACATCTGTTGCGGGGCCCATCCCAGGGTACTTCTGCAGCTAGGCCACTCTTTGCAGCCTGTTTGCATAACAGCTACTGCCCATCTATCTAACCCTATTATATTCCTTTCCCTGAAGGAAGGCCCTAAGGGCTTTTTAAAAAAATAAGTAAAATTGATAGCTTCTATACAGAAAAAGAGTAGGTTTTCAACCCCAAGGAAACTAATAGCAGACAGCCTCCAGACAAAATCCCAAATGGACCTGGTTCCCATCACACAAGGTTTTTCTAAAAGAAATTATAAAAGATCTCAAAAGAGAGCTAGAAGAAAAATGGGGAAAGGAAAGAGAAGCTCTGCAAGAGAGCATGGAAAAAGCATATAATTCAGTAAAAGAAAAATTTGATAAAGTGGAAAAAGAAGACAACTTTCTGAAATGTGCATTGGAAAAGGTAAAGAACTCCCAGGAATTTTTTTCCATTTCACCAATTTTATTTTTTAGAGAGCTATTTTCTGTTTCCAGTTCACTAATCCTATTTTTCAAGGATTTGATTTCTTTATCCACTCTGTCTTTAAGTGAGTGGGATGACTTCTCCAGACTCTCTTGCCAAGCCTCCCTCTCCTTTTCCCATTTTTCTTCTAGCTTTCTTGTGAGAGCCTTTTTAATTTCTTCTATGAGATTCATCTGTGCTGAGGAACACATGATTTCCTCCTTTGGTGATTCACCTGGAGACAGTCTGTTTTTAGTCTCCTCAGGGTTTAGAGTCTGTTCTCTATCCCATAGAAAAGCTGTCAATGGTTAAAGCCCTTTTTAATTTTTTGCTCATTTTGTCAGAAAAGAATCAAAGACAAACTAGCAAAGAAAAAAAAGACAAAAACCCCAAATGGAATCTGCTTTTTTGGGGGAAGGGGCTGTGTGGTGTTACCAAGCTTCCTCTACAGACTGTGGAGGGCAGCAGCAAGGCAGTAGCAGGACAGCAATGGCTGCATTGCATCTGCATTCTGAGACTCTGAAAGTGTGTTGAGATACTATGGGTGGGTGTGGCTAGGTCCTGAGAGATACTAACTTTTTGGGGTTATAGTCTTCACCCCCTGTATTTTTAGCTTCTCTGCTGCTACCAAAGCAAAGTATCCACTACTGTAGTAAAGGTCTCCCACAGAGATGACTGAGATCACACCCCACCCCACTCTGGTCTGCTCAGCTGTGAGCAGCCTGCTGTGTTCTTCCTGCCGCTGCCTGACCTCAGCCTGCACCTGATCTAAAACCGTCCCCTCCCGCAAGCAAAAACAGACCTTTTCTGGTGAATTTCGAGGATGTCTTCTCTTGGTAGTTATTATTATTATTATTATTTTTTGTCAAGAACTAATTCCGAGGCTTGTCATGAATTAAATTCTGAGAGAAAATGTAGAGCTTAAGTAGATGTGTGCCTCCTCTCCACCATCCATTCAAAATAACTATCGATAGCATAAAATATTTGGGAATCTATCCACCAAAGGAAAGTCAGAAATTATATGAGCAAAATTACAAAACGCTTTCCACACAAAATAAAGTCAGATTAAAATAATTGGAAAAATATTAAGTGCTCTTCGATAGGCCAAGTGAATATGGAAGAACAAAAGGTCGAGAATCTCAAGGGAATTAGTGAAAAAAAAATCAAATGAAGGTGACCTAGCTGTACCTGATCTAAAACTATATTATAAAGCAGCAGTCACCAAAACCATTTGGTATTGGCTAAGAAATACATTAGTTGATCAGTGGAATAGGATAGGTTCACAAGACAAAGTAGTCAACTATAGCAATCTAGTGTTTGATAAACCCAAAGATCCTAACTTTTGGGATAAGAATTCATTATTTGACAAGAACTTCTGGGAAAACTGGAAATTAGTATGACAGAAATTAGGCATGAACCCACACTTAACACTGTATACCAAGATAAGATCAAAATGGGGGCATGATTTAGGCATAAAAAACGAGAATATAAATAAATTAGAGGAACATAGGATAGTTTACCTCTCAGACTTGTGGAGGAGGAAGAAATTTGTGACCAAAGATGAACTAGAGATCATTATTAATCACAAAATAGAAAATTTTGATTATAACAAATTAAAAAGTCTTTGTACAAACAAAACAAATGCAAATAAGAGTAGAAGGGAAGCAACAGACTGGGAAAACATCTTCACAGTTAAAGGCTCTGATAAAAAGCCTCATTTCCAAAATATATAGAGAATGGACTCTAATTTATAAAAAATCAAGCTATTCTCCAATTGATAAATGGTCAAAGGATATGAACAGACAATTTTCAGAAGATGAAATTGAAACTATTTCCACTCATATGAAAGAGTGTTTTTTTTCCTATTGATCAGAGGAATCACTATTGATGAGAGAAATACAAATTAAGACAACTCTGAGATACCACTACACACCTGTCAGATTGGCTAAGATTGCAGGAAAAAATAATGATGAATTTTGGAGGGGATGTGGGAAAATTGCGACATTGATGGCTTGTTAGTGGACTTGTGAAGGAATACAAGCATTCTGGCAAGCAATCTGGAATTATGCCCAAAAAGTTATCAAACTGTGCATACTCTTTGATCCAGCTGTGCTACTACAGGGTTTATATCCCAAAGAGATACTAAAGAAGGGAATGGGACCTGTATTGCCAAAATATTTGTGGCAGCTACTATTCTGTTTGTAATGGCTAGAAATTGGAAAATGAATGGGTGCCAATCAACTGGAGAATTGTTGGGTAAATTGTGGTATATGAATGTTATGGAATATTATTGTTCTGTAAGAAATGATTAGCAGGATGAATACAGAGAGGCTTGGAGAGACTTACATGAACTGATGTTAAGTGAAATGAGCAGAACCAGATCATTATATACTTCAACAACAATACTGTATGAGGATGTATTCTGATGGTAGTGGATATCTTTGGCAAAGAGAAGATCTAAGTCAGTTTCAATTGATCAATGATGGACAGAGGCAGCTACACCCAAAGAAAGAACACTGGGAAATGAATATAAACTGTTTGCATTTTGGTTTTTCTTGCTGGGTTATTTTTACCTTCAGGATCCAATTCTTCCTGTGCAACAAGAGAACTCTTTGGTTCTGCACACATATATTGTACCTAGGTTATATTTGGACATATTTAACATGTATAGGACTGCTTGCCAACTGGGGAGGGGAAGGAGGGAGGGAGAGGAAAAGGCGTAACAGAAGTGAGTACAAGGGATAATGTTGTAAAAAATTACCCAGGCATGGGTTCTGTCAATTAAAAAGTTATACTTAAAAAAAACTTCCAGGAAAGTAGGATTTATGAATTGGAAAAAAAGAAAATAACTGAGTAAAAAAAATACTGAAATGGAAAAAAATTCCATAGAGAAAAACAACTCATTCAAAAACTAAATTGGACATATACAAAAAGAAGTAAAAAAAAAAGGTAATGAAGAAAATAATTCATTAAATATCAGAACTGAACAAATAGAAATGAATGATTCATTTAGACATCAAGAATAACTCAAGAAAAACCAAAAAAAAAAAAATGAAAAAATAGAAAAAATTGCCTTGGAAAAACAACAGACTTGGAAAATAGATCTATCTATAATAGAGATGAGAGATAGTCTGATTATTGGACTTCCTGAAAATTATGATGAAAAAAAGAGCTTAGAATCTATTTTACAGGAAATCTCCAAGGAAAACTGCCCGGATGTAATAGAATAAGAAAGTAAAATAGGCATTGAAAGAATTCATCAAACATCTGAAAGAGACCCTAAAATAAAAACTCCAAGGAAAAGAAGAATTAACTTTAATGCTATATAAACTATTTGAATAAATAGGGAATGAAGGACTCCTACCAAATTCCCTTTATGACACAGACATGGTATGGATACCTAAACCAGGTAGGTTAAAAACAGAGAAAGAAAATTATACACCAATCTCCCTAATGAATATTGATGCTAAAAATCTTAAATAAAATATTAACAAAAAGATTACCAAAAAATCATCCCCAGCATAATACATCATGACCAAGTAGGATTTACATAAGGAAAGCAGGGCTGATTCAATATTAGGAAAACTATGAGCATAATTGACTATATCAATAACCAAATTAACAAAAATCACATGATTTTCTCAATAGATGCAGAGAAAGCATTAGATAAAATCCAACATCAATTCCTATTAAAAACACTTGAGAATATAGGAATAAATGGATTTTTCCTTAAAATAACCAGTGGCATCTATTTAAAAGCACCATATGAAATGGGGATAAACTGAAACCATTCCCAATAAGATCAGGAGTGAAACAAGGTTGCCCACTATCACCATTACTATTCAATATTGTATTAGAAATACTAGCTTCACACACCTGTCAGATTGGCTAGAATGACAGGAAAAGATAATGCAGAATGTTGGAAGGGATGTGTGAAAACAGGGACACTAATACATTGTTGGTGGAACTGTGAATACATCCAACCATTCTGGAGAGCAATTTGGAACTATGCTGAAAAAGTTATGAAACTGTGCATACCCTTTGATCCAGCAGTGTTACTACTGGGCTTATATCCCAAAGAGATCATAAAGAAGGGAAAGGGACCTGTATGTGCAGAATGTTTGTGGCAGGCCTCTTTGTAGTGGCTAGAAACTGGAAACTGAGTGGATGCCTATCAGTTGGAGAATGGCTGAATAAATTGTGGTATATGAATATTATGGAATATTATTGTTTTGTAAGAAATGACCAATAGGATGATTTCGGAAAGGCCTGGATAGATTTACAAGAACTGATGCTGAGTGAAACAAGTAGGGCCAAGAGATCATTATATACTTCAACAACAATACTAGATGATAACCAGTTCTGATGGACCTGGCCATCCTTAGCAATGAGATCAAGCAAATCATTTCCAATGGAGCAGTAATGACTGAACCAGCTACACCCAGTGAAGGAACTCTGGGAGATGACTAAAAACCATTACATTGAATTCCCAATCCTTATATTTCTGCCCACCTGCATTTTTGATTTCCTTCACAGGCTAATTGTACAATATTTCAGAGTCTGATTCTTTTTGTACAGCAAAATAACAGTTTGGTCATGTATACTTATTGTGTATCTAATTTATATTTTAATATATTTAACATCTACTGGTCATCCTGCCATCTGGGGGAGGGGGTGGGGGGAAAGAGGGGAAACATTGAAACAAGAGGTTTGGCAATCGTCAATGCTGTAAAGTTACCCATACATATAATCTGTAAATAAAAGGCTATTAAATAAAAAATATATATTAAAAAAAAGAAATACTAGCTTTGGCAATAAGAGTTGAGAAAGATATTAAAGGTATTAGCGTAGCTAATGAGGAAACCAAATTATCACTCTGATGGTATATTTAGAGAACTCCAGAAATTCTACTAAAAAGCTATTTAGAAATAATCCTCACCTTTAGCAAAGGTTCAGGATACAAAATGAACCCACAGAAGCGATCAGCATTGTTATATATCACGAAAAATCCAACAGTTAGAGTTACAAAGAGAAATTTCCATTTAAATTAACTGCAGATAATATAAAATATTTGGGAATCTATCTGCCAAGGGAAAATCAGGAAATATATGAGCAAAACTACAAAACACTTTCCACCCAAATAAAGTCAGATCTAACCAATTGGAAAAATATTGAATAGGTCAAGCAAATATAATAAAGATGGCAATACTACCTAAACTAATCTATTTATTTAGTGCTATACCAATGAGACTCCTAAAAAAACTATTTTAATGACCTAGAGAAAATAGCAACAAAATTCATTTGGAAGAATAAAAGGCAAGACTTTCAAGGGAACTAATGAAAAACAAATCAAATGAAGGTGGCCTACTTGTATCAATTCTAAAATTATAAAGCAGTGGTTACCAAAATCATTTGGTATTGGCTATGAAATAGAGTAGTTGATCAGTGGAATAGGTTAGGTTCAAAGGACAAAATAGTGAATAACTTTAACAATCTAGCATTTGACAAACCCAAAGATGTCAGCTTTTGGGATAAGAATTCACTGTTTGACAAAAAGTCCTGGGAAAATTGGATATACTAGGCATTGACCCACACTTAACACCATACACCAAGATAAGGTTGAAATGGGTTCATGATCTAGGCATAAAGAATGACATTATATATGTGGCGGAGGAAGAATTTGTGACCAAAGAAGATCTAGAGATCATTATTCATCACAAAATAGAAAATTTTGATTATATCCAATTGAAAAGTTTTTCTACAAACAAAACTAATGCAGACAAGATTAGAAATGAAGCAATACACTGGGAAACATTTTTAAATGTAAAAGGTTCTGATAAAGACCTCATTTCCAAAACATATAGAGAATTGACTCTAATTTATAAGAAATCAATCCATTCTCTATATGATAAATGGTCAAAGGATATAAACAGACAATTCTCAGGCGAAGAAATTGAAAGTATTTCTAGTTATATGTAAAGATGCTCCAAGTCATTATTAATCAGAGAAATGCAAATTAAGACAACTCTGAGATACCACTACACACCTGTCAGATTGGCTAGAATGACAGGGAAAGGTAATGGGGAATGTTGAGGGGATGTGGGAAAACTGGGACACTGATGCATTTTTGGTGGAATTGTGAATATATCCTGTCATTCTGGAGAGCGATTTGGAACTATGCTCAAAAAGTCATCAAAATGTGCTTACCCTTTGATCCAGCAGTGTTACTACTGAGCTTATATCCCAAAGAGGTCTTAAAGATGGATAAGGGACCTGTATGCTCAATATTTGTGGCAACCCTTTTTGTAGTGGCTAGAAACTGGAAACTGATTGGATGTACATCAGTTGGATAATGGCTGATAAAATTGTGGTATATGAATGTTATGGAATATAATTGTTGTGTAAGAAATGACCAGCAGGATAATTTCAGAAAGACCTGGGGAGACTTGCATGAACTGATACTGAGTGAAATGAGCAGGATCAGGTAATCATTATATACTACAACAATAATATATGGTGATCAGTTCCAATGGTCTTTGCTCTCTTCAACAGTGAGATTACCAAATCAGTTCCATTTGTTCAAAAATGAATAGAACCAGCTATAACCAATGAAAGAACTCTGGGAAATGAGTGTGAGCCACTACAGAGCATTTCCAATCCCTCTGTTTTTGTCCACTTGCATTTTTTATTTCCTTCACAGATTAATTGTACATTATTTCAAAGTCTGATTCTTCTTGTGCAGCAAAATAACTATATGTATATGTATATGTATGTGTGTGTGTGTGTGTGTGTGTGTGTATTGTATTATATACTTTAACATTTAACATGTATTGGTCTACCTGCCATCTGGGAGAGGGGGTAGGGTTAAGAGGGGAATAATTGGTACAAAAGGTTTTGCAAGGATCAATGCTGAAAAATTATGCATGCATATATCTTCTAAATTAAAAGCTATTTTAAAAAAACAACCTTCTCTACAGCAAATCTTCTTAAATTATGAGTTGAGACCCCATATGGGGTCAAAAAACTGAATGTGAAGATCATTAAATTTTGATTTGTGGTCATAAAAAAATTTAAATACAAACAACCACCCCCAACTTTAAATTATAATGAAGTATAGCTTCAACTATGACCCATTCTTTATGAATTCATTTGAGCATTTCTTAGTAAGGTAATGGAATAGTTTACTTTTCTTCAATTAATTTTACAAATGATGAAATTGAGGCAAACAGTTGAGTGACTTGACAGGTTTGCTCACCTAGTAATATCTGAGGTGAGCTTTGAACTCACAAAGATGAGTCTTCCTGACTTCAGGCCCACTATACTATCTGCTATATCATTTATATGCTCTTCAGTGAAGAAAGAAGGGAGAAACAAATAATAATTTTAAAATTCCTCCAACAGCATCGAATTCTGGTATCTCATTTTGCTATTGAGAGGACTCTGGTTCTTTAAGGTTAAACCAGAATATCACAAAATTCTGGTTTACCCAAGCTGGAAAGTATTTTAGTATATACTTTATTATTAATTGTATGTTTCTTTTCAGGGAATCAGCCTAAATAAGCTCCCAGAGATTCATTAGTAGGTTTGGTCCCATTGAATTGAGATTTTGAAGACCATTTATTGCTTTAAAGTAGGCTTGTTTAAAGCAGTATAAATACTGCTTTACTGAAAAATCTGTTCATTTAAGTATTCAAGCAGAAGGATGTACTCTTACATTTATGGAATTTTTTTTTGGGGGGGAAACAAAACAAAACAGTGGTAAACAAAAAATAAAAATAAAATAAAAACTACCAACTTGAAAAAAAAATCACTTTTCCTAGTAGAACCCTAAGATGCGGTATGCTAAGGGTAATAAACTCCAAGATCACATGTTAACACTTGAAACCCCCTACTAGATTGTCAGCATTAGGGTTAGGCTTCTGGGTCTTTGTTCCTCTCTCCTTTTTAGGAAATTTAGGAGACATACTCACTTTATCCATGCTATTAATGTCCTATTAATATCACTCTGGCCCTTTCTCTAAAATTCTATATAAGCTTAATCCTTCATAATTTTTGGGTCTTAGAACAGAGCATTGGATACCCACTTCCATGTTTGCTGCTTACTATGGGCATGGAGACTACTATTATACTATCATAGAGAATTTCAATTTTCCTTCTCCCTTTGTAAGTAGCAACTATGGTAGAGCAATCTCTGTGAGTGCTGCCACTTTTTATCTGAAATCCCCTGTACTATAAAAACAGAAGATAAGAATATATTGATGCACATGTTAATCTGTTTTAACATCTGATATAGCATATCTACAAATAATATTTACATTCACTCTCCCTAAGCTGATCTCATATTGTCGTGTCTGGATTCCATAAGAAGGAATACTGCCATGGAGTTACTCTCAAACTCTTTCAAGGACCTAGCAATGACTCTTTCTCCCTATCACCTCAATACTACCAGTTATACTTATACTCTCTCAATTTTTAGGAGTAATCTGTTGTGGGCCAGAATGCTGAAACAAGGATTCTTACAAGGTGTTAAGTCAGTGGAATTAATAAAGAGAATGGTTATCTAGGTTTAGCATGGTGCCTAATAGTTCTCTAGTTCAATACATGTATTTAGTACTTAATATAGTTCTACAAGATTCACACCTATGATAATGTAATTATAAGAAAGCCTATAAGCTGGAGCTTCAGCGAGACTCAGAGCCAGAGAAGACAAGCGGACTGGAGGCGGGAGCTCAAGCTGTCAGAGCCAAGGAGAGACAGATTCATTCCATCTTCATCATTTAAAACAAAACAAAACAACAGCAAAAAGAGTTCCATTGGGAATTTAAGAAGTTGGGTCTAAATCTTGCCTTTAGCTATGTGTATGCCTCGTGTGACCATGTACCAATCAATTTAATTTCTTTTTTTTTCTTTAAGATTTCTGCTCCCTAAATGGAGAGAATTGGACTAGATCAAGAATTATTCATTGGTTGATGATTAACTTATTTTTAAATAGTGTGATAACTATATTTTGGTAAAACTGGATTCTTTTATACTTCCTATTAATTTGATTTGATGTATATATATATATATACACACATATATACACACACACAATTCATGTAAGTCTCTCCATGAACTGATGCTAAGTGAAATGAGCAGAATCAGGTGATCATTATATACTTCAACAACAGTACTATATGATGCTCAATTCTGATGGATGTGGCCCTCTTCAACAATGAGATGAACCAAATCAGTCCCATTTGTTCAATAATGAATAGAACCAGCTACACCAAGCGAAAGAACTCTGGGAAATGAGTGTGAAGCACTACATAGCATTTCCAATCCCTCTGTTTTTGTCCGCTTGCATTTTTGATTTCCTTCTCAGGTCAATTTTATAATATTTCAAAGTCCAATTTTTCTTGTGCAGTAAAATAACCATATGGATTTACATACATATATTGTATTTAACATATACTTTAACATATTTACCATATATTGGTCTACCTATCATCTGGGGAAGGGATTGGGGGGAAGGAGGGGAAAAGTTGGAACAGAAGGTTTTGCAAGGGTCAATGCTGAAAAATTACCCACGCATATATCTTGTAAATAAAAAGCTATAATAAAAAAGAATAAATTCTTCACCCTGAGTAACAGAATCCCTTTTTACCACTATTTCATCTTGATCATGGATTACTTGTTATTATAGGAATAGATGAATAAAACAAGGAATGCTCAAAAAATTTAAAACTCGGGTCCAAAGAACATATTTAGTTTTGCAAATCATTTTCCTCATAATAATTCTATAAGTAATTATGATTTCAATATGACAGATGAAGAAGGCTGAGACTCAGACAAATTTCCATGTAATTTCTAATCTTTTGGAGTTGTTTTGGCTTCATATAAGGTTAGTGATTTGTTCAAGATTATACAAATAACAAGTTAAAAAGCCAGAGATTGAATCCAGGTCTTTATAGTAAACTGCTTTTGAATTATGTCATGTTTTCTTATTGATTCGCTGAGATACAAGACTTGGGGTTATTAAGTACTGAACTTGGAATAAGAAAAAACTTGAATTAAAATGCTTCCTCATTACTTAATGCTTCCTCATTACTTATTGTGTAATCTTGCACAAGCCTCTAAACCACTTTGTATCTTTGTTTCTTCATTTATTAAAATGAGGGGGCTGGTCAATTGACTTCTGAAGGTTTTTTCAGCTTTTCATTCATTTATGATCCTGTGACTTTATCCTTCTGGTTGTGGAGGAAAGAGAGCGTCTTAGAATAGGAAGTCACACATACTCCTAAGTGCAGAAATAGTTGTTTGTGTCAGTGTGATCTTTCCACAACTTATTAAGATTCATACTATGTGCCCAAATTACTTTGCAACATGTAACATGCCATATAATATGGTGTTTCTGTAACCTTTGAGAACAAGACTCAGATCAACAAAGAAATATCTTTATTTCAGCATTGCAATGAATCTAGAGGTGATTTTCATTGTAATTTTTGAAGTGATGAAATTCTTGGCTATATCAAGGTCTTCGAAAGTGTTTTTATAACATTGTAATTTTTGGATGTAACAAACTTTTTTTTAATATGTGAAGATTACTTTTATTATAAGTCTAATAAGCATGGATTTTTTTTATTTTTAATAGCTTTTTATTTACAAGTTATATGCATGGGTAATTTTACAGCATTGACAATTGCCAATCTTTTGTTCCAATTTTTCCCCTCCTTCCCCTCACCCCCTCCCTAGATGGCAGGATGACCAATAGATGTTAAATATATTAAAGTATAAATTAAATACACAATAAGTATACATGTCCAAACCGTTATTTTGCTGTACAAAAAGAATCAGACTCTGAAATATTGCACAATTAGCCTGTGAAGGAAATCAAAAAATGTAGGCAGACAAAAATAGAGGGATTGGGAATTCAATGTAATGGTTCTTAGTCATCTCCCAGAGTTCTTTCACTGGGTTCAGTTCATTACTGCTCCATTAGAACTGATTGGTTCATCTCATTACTGAAGATAGTCAGGTCCATCAGAATTGATCATCATATAGTATTGTTGTTGAAGTATATAATGATTTCCTGGTCCTGCTCATTTCATTCAGCATCAGTTCATGTAAGTCTCTCCAGGCCTTTCTGAAATCATCCTGTTGGTCATTTCTTACCGAATAATAATATTCCATAATATTCATATACCACAATTTATTCAGCCATTCTCCAATTGATTGGCATCTCCTCAGATGTAACAAACTCTTAATAAAAAAATCTTGTGTGGGTGTTTTGTCTAACTATGTATATGACATTCCAAAATGTTGGTGTTTTATCTCTTTAAAATAATAATAAGATGATTCTCTCTGAGAGAAAGCAGGTTTCTCGGGGAGGTTTTCTGGACTTAGTTTCAGTTACAAGTAAATAATTACTCCAAAAATCGCAGCCAGGTGACAAAAGTTCAGATCTTTTATTGTGTCCTTCAATATAGCCCGGTTAGCTCAGAGGCCTATCTCTCCGCTTGGTTCTAAGAGCTCCACCAGAATGTCTCCAAATCTAAAGGTTTATCCTTCCGACTCTAGCCTGCACCAAGTTGGAAGATGCAAAGAATCTCTCTTGCCTCGAAGATAGGGCTTGTGGGCTTCCTCGCAGAGTGCTCCTCTCCGACCCCTGGGAATGTTCACAAGTAACTCTATATATATTTCATATATTTCATGGGAAAATCACATTTGCTGCTGGATTCTTTGAGACAAAAGTCTGATTCAGCCCTGGGACCAAAAATGGATTCATTTGGTCCCAGAATATTTCTCCCTCTCAGAAACCAAAATGAAATATTAAAAACTCTCTAATCTCTATCGTTCTTCAGTTTCTCCGGCATTTCAAGATCTCTCTCCAAATGGAGATTGGAACAGTCATAGCTAACATTTAATCTTGATGTTTGTTTGCTTATTCCCCCCTCCCTTTTTATGTTTTTTCCCTTTAGTTCTATTTTTTGCACATGATAAATAAGAAAATATATTTAAAAGAATTGCACAATTGATTCACACTTAACACCATACACCAAGATAAGGTCAAAATGGGTTCATGACAATGCTCAGACAAAAAATTGAAACTATTTCTAGCCATATGAAAAGATACTCCAAGTCATTATCAATCGGAGACAATTCTGAGATACCACTACACACCTGTCAGATTGGCTAGAATGACAGAAAAAGATAATGTGGAATGTTCGAGGGGATGTGGGAAAACTGGGACACTGATACATTGTTGGTGGGATTTGTGAATATACACAACTATTCTGGAGAGCGATTTGGAACTATGTTCAAAAACTTATCAAACTGTGCATACTCTTTGATTCAGCAGTGTTACTATGGGCTTATATCCCAAAGAGATTTTAAAGAAGGGCACTGGACCTGTATGTACAAGAATGTTTGTGGCAGTCCTCTTTGTAGTGGCCAGAAACTGGAAACAGAGTGAATACCCATCAATTGGAGAATGGCTAAATAAATTGTGGTTTATGAATATTATGGAATATTATTGTTCTGTAAGAAATGACCAGCAGGATGATTTCAGAAAGGCCTGGAGAGAAGGACCAGGAGATCATTATATACTTCAACAACAATATTATATGATGATCAATTCTGATGGACATGGCTATCTTCAACAATGAGATGAACCAAATCAGTTCCAATAAAGTAGTAATGAATTGAATCAGCTACACCCAGTGAAAGAACCCTGGGAGTTGACTATGAACCACTACATAGAATTCCCAATCCCTCTATTTTTGTCCACCTGAATTTTTGATTTCCTTCAAAGGCTAATTGTACACTAATAACTGTTTGGACAAGTATACATATATTATATTTAATTTATGCTTTAACATATTTGACATGTATTGGTCAACCTGCCATCTGGGGCAGGGGATGGGGGGAAGGAGGGGAAAAGTTGGAACAAAAGGTCTTGCGATTGTCAATGCTGAAAAATTACCCATGCATATATGTTGTAAATAAAAAAGCTATAATAAAAAAATTGCACATATTTAACCTATATCAGATTGCTTGTTATCATGGTGGTGGGATGACATAAGGGACAGAGAGAGAAAATTTGGGGACAAAACCAAAGTTTTACAAAATGTATGTTGAAAATTATCCATACATGTATTTGAAAAAAATAAAATACTATTAATTTTAAAAAGGTATAACATGAAAGCTACTTTCAGTCAAAAATTTCCATATTTCTTTCAAATAATAATATTATAATAAAATAATCCCACATAGGACAATACTATAGTAATATAGTTGTGTAGCTTAATAGTTTTAGGCTTTCTCATAAGTTTTTTTTTTTTTAAATCAAATGGTTCACCCTTACCTTAGAAACAGATCCCCAGTCCTTGTCCCCAGAATTTCCTCTCCTCAAAAGACAAATTGCACATCTATCTAAGGAATATAGAACAATAAACTCTCATCTGTTGATAGGACCTTACTAAATTCAGGACCAAGCAAAAATCTCCATCTTGTTTCCTTGCCTTTTTGGTATCCTGGGTTTTTAACTGTCTTTTGTAAAAGCCACATCTCTGCCCCAAACCTCACCTTAATTGTTGTTCTTTGTGAAAGCCACATCTTGACTTCTTTCTTTGAACCTTACCTGAAAAAGACTACATTTTGACTTATCTACAATCTTGCTTTTCCATGTAGGCTGTTATCCAGCCAACTGAAAATCCCAATTCCACTATATAAACTCTTCCAATTCTCTCTTGGAGACTAGTCCATCAATTTTGGTGTGATAAAGTCTTTTGCGACTACAAAAGAATCTCCTTGTATTCTTCCAAATTGAATATGAACTATGACTCAGTGACCCTACACTAACCTCAAGAATCCTTAAGTTTATAGGACACTTAGCTAACTTGTTAGTTGTATCTGATCTTTTCATACCTCATTTATGTTTTTTTTAACCAAAATCAAATAATTTTGATAACTGCTTTGTAATATATTTTGAGATCTTTTTCTATCCTTTCTAAATATTTTCCTTGAGATTCTTGATTTCATTTTCCTTAATGGATTCTATTCTTTAATTTCTTGAGTTCTTAAAAATAATGCCTTGGTAGTTGGGTATTACACTAAAATTATAAATTAATTTAGACAAGATTCTAATGTGTATTATTTTGGCATAGAACAACCACCAGCAACTAATATATTTTCTATTATTTAGCTTTATTTTATTTCTATGTAATAAGGGACTACTGAATGCTGATAACAATATTTGCAGCATGCACTATATACTCTGTGACCTGGAAATACAATTAGAGTATGATGGTGTTGCTTCTGAAAATGCCTAATGGTGGGGACTTGTGACTGATTTAAGAGGATAAAGGAGTATTCTTACAACTGTTTCTTATCAGATTACTGCATGATGATGATAAGCCTTTTGATTGGCTGCTTATTCAGAAATGATTGGACATACAAAAGTGTGAGGATATACTAAAGTTCTTTTCCTTTCATTTGCTTATGTCTTGAAGTCTTACACAGATGTAGTTTAATTGCCAAGGCAAACTCTTCTGCATGCATAAGTGATCCCAATCAATCCTATTTTCTCCAAGATTACCCCTCACTCCATCTTCAATATCTTCCAGTCTGCTGGCTACTTCCTTACTATCTACATACTGGCATATATCTTCCTCATCCTCAAAAATTAAAAATAATCAACTAAAATCAAAACTCACATTTGTTTGTTTGTTTTTTTCTCCCATTCTTGTGTTTTTTTTTTCCTTTTTAGTTCTGCTAGCTAGGTATCATATCAAGCCTCCTTTTTTGTAGCTAAAGTCTGTGAGAATACTATGTTAGTTAGGTGTCTCTACTCTTCCTTATTCTTAACTCTCTACAATCTGGCTTTGGACTTTATCATTCAACTGAAACTGCTCTCTCTATAGCTACCAAAGATCTCTTAATTACCATATATGTTGTCTTTTTCTTAATCCTCAACCTTCTTGACCTCTTTGAAGAATGTCATAACTCTTTTCTTGATATTCTTTTCTTTGTTGTTTTGTATCATACTACTTTATCTTGATTTTTATTGTAATTATATTATTTATATAATTATATTTAAAAAGAAGTAGAATGTGATATATATATTTCTTGAGACCTCATCATGGGAAACAGAAAGAGATTCTCTGTGACATATCAACAGTGAAAAACCCAGAAATGCTTATACATTCATAGAGTGTGATCAGCAGCAGTATGATTTTAAATATCCTCAAGTGAGAGGAAGAAATGCCTATCAAGAGTGATAATGAGCTTAATATAAGGTCAGCAAAGGTGTAAAAAAGACTAAAGTCTAGACCACAGAGCACAGGAACAAGTCAATAAACCCACTGACACAATAACATCATAAAGGTTGAATTAATTAATCCGGGGTCCAGACAAGGGGTAGAAAACAGAACAAAACAAAAACAAAGAGATAATTACCAAGGTGATATAAAGAAGATGGTTCAAGGGGAAGGATTATTAAGTGTTTGAAGTTTATGGCTTGCCACTATTCTAAACTGGAAAACTCATTATCATTTTCTCATTTGCCTTGATGATCCTGCACTGTTCTAAGGTAATGCAGTGGGAAAAATTAAAGAAGAAAAATTAGGGATTGTTTCCAGAGATATCCTAAGAAATATATAGATCATAAAGTGCCAGGAAAAGAAAGAGCACTAACTAAATCTGATGTCATAGGAATTGGATGTTAATCCCACTTCTGGCCCAAATTAGCAAAGTGACTGTAACTGAGGGCAATCCTTTTAAATTTTCTGATTCTCAGTTTTCTAATCTGTAAACTGGATTTATGGCAGTGGTAGGCTGGTAAATGTTTACTAATAAATACATTGAAAAATAAAAGTTTAGAAAACTTTTAAATTTAATTTGTGCTATTAACATTTCCCCCATTGTTTTCATAAGTGTGAACAAATAGCAAAAGAATGAATCAAACTTTGTTCTATAGCTTTTGCTCATTTCTAAAGTGTAAAATTTACACTGAAAATTTAACAACCAAGTTTGGTTCAAGCTGGTTCCAGCATATCCTTAGGGAAAGGCTATTTTCATCTTGTACTTCCCAGTGTCATGAAAATCAAATGGAAATATATGTAAAGAGATATGTAAACCTTAAAGTAATGCATAAATAGAGTCTTATTATAGGAAGGAAATTGAACTAAACAACCTCTGGGGTCCCTCCCCGGTCTATGAGAATGCCTTTCTTTTATATTCTAATATAATGTTCATGTTCAATATCCCTGGCCTTTTTCTGGGAAAAAAGTTATGAACACATTCAATATTCAACACCTACACTATCTTTCATATAAGCAGAAAAGAGAGCTCCTCATACCCAGAGCTGGATTTTAGTCTATGTACTATGTTTTTCATCAAAATGGAAAATACTAGCTGCAAAGCAGAAATACTAAGCAAATAGTAGGGTATTGCATTGTAAACACTTTCTCCCCTGTTATCTCACATCCTTTTAATTAAACATTGTATAATAGAAGAAAAAAAAAAACTTTGGCAGGAACTCTTCTGGATTAAACTTAAATTTCACACATTTAGGGACTCTTTCCCCCTCCTACATTTGCCACATTTTTAAGGCTAGCATTTCTAAAGGCGAATGTCACCCAAAAAATAAAAGATACTTTCTTAATAATGACTAATAAGGCCCCATTTAGTACAAGTGACAAAAAGAAATGAAGATGTTAGCGATTGTATTCAGTCAGTCTATGCTTGTACCTGAAATAGAGGAAAGAAACATAAACTAAGAATGCTTGACCATGGAAATTTATAAAGCATGTGAATTTAGAAAGAATAATGGTAAGACTTATATATTTGAATTCAGAAAGACCTAGTTTCAAGTTGACAAAGAAGTGTAACATTGTCCATTTCATTTACACTGTTCAAGTCTTAGCTTCTTCATCTGTAAAATGGAAAAAACCACCACCACATAATTTGCCTTCTTTATTTTATTTTTTAAAATAACTTTTTATTGACAGAATGCATGCCAGGGTAATTTTTTACATCATTACCACTTGCACTCACTTCTGTTCCGATTTTTCCCCACCCTACCTCCACTCCCCTCCCCCAGATGGCAAGCAGTCCTACACATGTTAAATAAGTCGCAGTATATCCTAGATACAATATGTGTGTACAGAACAGAACAGTTCTCTTGTTGTACTGGCAGAATTGGATTCAGAAGGTAGAAATAACCTGGGAAGAAAAACAAAAATGCAAACAGTTTACATGCATTTCCCAGTGTTCTTTCTTTGGGTGAAGCTGCTTCTGTCAATCATTGATCAACTGAAATTGACTTAGCTCTTCTCTTTGTCAAAGAAATACACTTCCATCAGAATACATCTTCATACAGTATCGTTGTTGAAGTACATAATGATCTCCTGGTTCTGCTCATTTCACACAGCATCAGTTCATGTAAGTCTCTCCAAGCCTCTCTGTATTCATCCTGCTGGTCATTTCTTACAGAACAATAATATTCCATAACATTTATCTACTACAATTTACCCAACCATTCTCCAATTGATGGGCATCCATTCATTTTCCTGTTTCTAGCCACTACAAACAGGCCTACCACAAACATTTTGGAACATACAGGTCCCTTTCCCTTCTTTAGTATCTCTTTGAGGTATAAGCCCAATAGTAGCACTGCTAGATAAAAGGCTATGCACAGTTTGATAACTTTTGGGGCATAATTCCAGATTGCTCTCCGGAATGGTTGGATCCATTCACAACTCCACCAACAATGCATCAGTGTCCCAGTTTTCCCACATCCCCTCCAACATTCATCAATTTTTCCTGTCATCTTAGCCAATCTGACAGGTGTGTAGTGGTATCTCAGAGTTGTCGTAATTTGCATTTCTCTGATCAATAGTGATTTGGAACACTCTTTCAAATGAGTGGAAATAGTTTCAATTTCATCATCTAAAAATTGTCTGTTCATATCCTTTGACCATTTATCAATTGGAGAATGGCTTGATTTCTTATGAATTACAGTCAATTCTATATATATTTTGGAAATGAGGCTTTTTATCAGAACATTTAACTGTGAAGATGTTTTTCCAGTTTGTTGCTTCCCTTCTAATCTTTGCATTAGTTTTGTTTGTACAAAGGCTTTTTAATTTGATGTAATCAAAATTTTCTATTTTGTGATCAATAATGGTCTCTAGTTCATCTTTGGTCACAAATTTCTTCCTCCACAGATCTGAGAGATAAACTATCCTATGTTCTTCTAATTTATTTATAATCTCGTTCTTTATGCCTAAATCATGGACCCATTTTGATCTTATCTTGGTATACGGTGTTAAGTGTGGGTCCATGACTAATTTCTGCCATACTAATTTCCAGTTATGCCAGCAGTTTTTGTCAAATAATGAATTCTTATCCCAAAAGTTAGGATCTTTGGGTTTGTCAAATACTAGGTTACTATAGTTGACTATTTTGTCTTGTGAACATAACCTAATCCACTGATCAACTAATATATTTCTTAGCCAATACCAAATGGTTTTGGTGACTGCTGCTCTATAATATAGTTTTAGATCAGGTCAGCTAGGCTACCTTCATTTGTTTTTTGTTTTTTGTTTTTTCATTAATTCCCTTGAGATTCTTGATCTTTTCTTCTTCCATATGAATTTTGTTGTTATTTTTTCTAGATCATTAAAATATTTTCTTGGAAGTCTGATAGGTATAGCACTAAATAAATAGATTAGGTTAGGGAGTATTGTCATCTTTATTATATTCGCTCGGCTTATCCAAGAACACTTAATATTTTTCCAATTATTTAAATCTGACTTTATTTGTATGGAAAGTTTTTTTTTGTAATTTTCCTCATTTAATTCCTAACTTTCCTTTGGTAGATAGATTCCCAAATATTTTATGCTGTCAAACGTTATTTTGAGTGGAATTTCTTTTTGTATCTCTTGCTGTTGGATTTTGTTGGTGATGTATAAAAATGCTGAGGATTTATAGGGATTTATTTTGTATCCTGCAATTTTGCTAAAGTTATGAATTATTTCTAATAGATTTTTAGTAGAATTTCTGGGTTTCTCTAAATATACCATCATATCATCTGCAAAGAGTGATAGTTTGCTTTCCTCGTTACCTACTCTAATGCCTTTAATCTCTTTCTCGACTCTTATTGCCGAGGCTAGCATTTCTAATACAATATTGAATAGTAATGGTGATAGTGGGCAACCTTGCTTCACTCCAGATCTTATTGGGAAAGGTTCCAGTTTTTCCCCATTGCATATGATGCTTAGTGATGGTTTTAAATATATGCTCCTGACTATTTTAAGGAAAAGTCCATTTATTCCTATCTTCTCTAGTGTTTTTATTAGGAATGGATGTTGGATTTTATCAAATGCTTTTTCTTCATCTATTGAGATCATATGGTTTTTGTTAGTTTGGTTATTGATATAGTCGATTATGCTATTAGTTTTCCTAATATTGAGCCAGCCCTGCATTCCTGGTATAAATCTTAGTTGGTCATACTGTATTATCCTGGGGATGATTTTTTGTAATCATTTTGCTAATATTTTATTTAAGATTTTAGCATCAATCAATTTAAGATTAGCATAATTTCATTAGGGAGATTGGTCTATAATTTTCTTTCTCTGTTTTCAGCCTATCTGGTTTAGGTATCAGTACCATGCCTGTGTTGTAAAAGGAGTTTGGTAGGACTCCTTCAATCCCTATTTTTTCAAATAGTCTATATAGCATTGGAGTTAATTGTTCTTTAAATGTTTGGTAGAATTCACATGTAAATCCATCTGGTCCTGGGGATTTTTTTCTTAAGGATTTTGTTAATAGCTTGTTCTATTCCTTTTTGTAAAATGGGACTATTTAGGATATTTACTTCTTCCTCTGTTAATCTGGGTAAGCTATATTTTTGAAGGTATTCTTCCATTTCACTTAAGTTGTCAAATTTATTGCCATAAAGTTGGGCAAAGTAACTCATAATTATTGCTCTAATTTCCTCTTCATTAGTGGCAAGTTCTCTCTTTTCATTTTTAAGACTAATAATTTGATTTTCCTCTTTCATTTTTTTAATCAGATTTACTAAGAGTTTGTCTATTTTGTTGGTTTTTTCATAGAACCAACTCTTAGTTTTATTAATTAATTCAATAGATTTTTTTTTTTACTTTCAATTTTATTGATCTCTCCTTTTATTTTAGAATTTTAAGTTTAGCATTTGACTGGGAGTTTTTAATTTGTTGCTTTTCTAGCATTTTTAGTTGCAAGCCCAATTCATTGACCTTCTCTTTCTATATTTTATGCAAGTAGGCCTCTAGAGATATGAAATTTCCCCTTATTACCGCTTTGGCTGCATCCCATACATTTTGGTATTATGTCTCATTATTGTCATTTTCTTGGGTGAAGTTATTAATTATGTCTATGATTTGCTGTTTCACCAAATCATTCTTTAGTATGAGATTATTTAGTTTCCAATTATTTTTTGGTCTATTTTCCCCTGGCTTTTTGTTGAATGTAATTTTCATTGCATTGTGGTCTGAAAAGGATGTATTTACTATTTCTGCCCTACTCCATTTGAGTTTGAGGTTTTTATGTCTCAAGTTTTTGTATTTTTGTATAGGTTCCATGAACTGCTGAAAAGAAAATGTATTTCTTTCTGTCTCCATTTCATTCTCTCCAGAGATCTATCATATCTAACTTTTCTAGTATTCTATTTACCTCTTTGACTTCTTTCTTATTTATTTTGTGTTTTGATTCATCTAATTCTGAGAGTGCAAAGTTGAGATCTCTCACTATTATAGTTTTCCTGTCTATTTCTTCTTGCAGCTTTCTTAATTTCTCTTTTAAGAATTTAGATGCTACACCACTTGATGCATATATATTTAATATTGATATTGCTTCATTATCTATGCTATCCTTTAGCAAGATATAATGTCTTTCCTTATCTCTTTTAATTAGATCAATTTTTGTTTTTGCTTGATCTGAGATCAGGATGGCTACCCCTGTTTTTTTTTTTTTTTTTACTTCACCTGAAGCATAGTAGAATCTGCTCCAACCTTTTACCTTTACTCTGCATGTATCTCCCTGCTTCAGGTGTGTTTCCTGTAAACAACATATTGTAGGATTCTGGCTTTTCATCCATTCTGCTAACTGCTTCCTCTTTATGGGGGAGTTTACCCCATTCACATTTATGGTTAAAATTACCAATTCGGTATTACTTGCCATCTTGTTAACCCCTGTTTATGCTTTTCTCCCTTCTTTCCCACTTAGTCCCCTTCCCAGTATTAAACTTGTGAGCACCACTTGCTTCTCACATCCCTCCCTTTTTAGTATCCCTCCCCCCCCACCTTAGAGTTCTTCCCCCTATCTTACTTCTTTCCCTCACAGTGTCTGTATTCCTTTCTGCTTAGCTTATTCCTTCCCTTTTCACTTTTCCCTTCTCACTTTTCAATGAGGTAGGAGAAGTTTCACCATAAATTGAATATGTCTAAATTTTTTCTCTTAAAGCCAATTATGATGGCAGTAAGATACCCACTATATTCATCCCCCTCCATTCTTTCTCTCAGATATAATAGGTTTCCTTTGCCTCTTCGTGAGCTGTAGTACCCCACTTTACCCTTTTTCTGGTACAATGTTCTTTCCACTTCTAGTTTCTAGAACAAGGTATACATGTATTCTTTTTACATCTTTATAGCAGAAATATAGTTCCCAAGATTTCTTTTTACCTTTTTAGGTTTCTCTTGAGTTCTTTATTTGTAGATCAGACTTTTTTTAAAGTTCTGGTTTTTTCATCAAAAATAGGTGAAATTCACTTATTTCCTTGAATGACCATCTTTTTCCCAACAAAAAGATGCTCATTCTGGCTGGGTAAGTTATTTTTGGTTGGATACCGAGTTCCTTAGTCTTTTGGAATATCCTATCCAGGTCCTTTGATCTTTTAATGTAGATGCTGCTAGATCCTGGGTGATCCTTATTGTGACTCCTCTATATTTGAATTGGATTTTTCTAGCCAGCAGTATTTTTTCCTTCGTTTGAGGGTTCTGGTATTTGGCCACTACATTTCTTGGTGTTTTGATTTTAGGATCCCTTTCAGTAGGTGATTGATGAATTCTTTCAATGTCTATTTTACCCTCTGTTTCTATGACTTCTGGGCAGTTCTCTTTGATAAGTTCCTGGAAAACAGTGCCTAGGCTCTTTTTTTTTAATCATATTTTCCTGGGAGTCCAATAATTCTCAGATTGTCTCTCCTAGACCTATTTTCCAGGTCTGTTGCTTTCCCAAGAACGTATTTCACATTTTTCTCCATTGTTTGATTTTTTTGGTTTTGCTTGACTGATTCTTGTTGTCTCCTCGAGTCATTCAATTCCATTTGTTTGATTCTGATTTTCAGAGAAGTATTTTCTTCACTCACTTTTTTACATCTTTTTCTAATTGTCCAATTGAGTTGTTTTGTTCTATGGAATTTTTTTTTTCCATTTTGCCAATTTTATTTTTTGGGGAGCTATTTTCTGTTTCCAGTTCATTAATTCTATTTTTCAATGATTTGATTTCTTTATCCACTCTGTCTTTAAATGAGTGGGATGACTTCTCCAGACTCTCTTGCCAAGCCTCCCTCTCCTTTTCCCATTTTTCTTCTAGCTCTCTTGTGAGAGCCTTTTTAATTTCTTCTGTGAGATTTATCTGTGCTGAGGAACATATGATCTCCTCCTTTGGGGATTCACCTGGAGACAGTCTGTTTTTAGTCTCCTCAGGATTTAGAGTCTGCTCCCTATCCATATGGAAGCTGTCATTGGTTAAGGTCCTTTTCAATTTTTTGCTCATTTTGTCAGAGAAGAATCAAAGACAAACTAGGAAAGAAAAAAAAGACAAAAACCCCAAATGGAATCTGCTTTTTTGGGGGGAAGGGCTGGGTGGTGTTACTGAGCTTCCTCTACAGACTGCAGGGAGCAGCAGTGAGGCAGTAGCAGGACAGCAATGGCTGTGCTGTGCCTGCACTCTGAGACTCTGAGAGCATGCTGAGACACTGTGGGGGAGGATGTCCGGTCCTGAGAGACTTCAGCTGTTTGGGTTTGTATTCTTCACCCCCTGTGTTTTTAGCTTTTCTGCTTGTCTGCTGGCTTCCTGCCAGGGCAAAATATCTAGTCCTGTAGCAAAGCTCTCCCTGCAGAGATGGCTGAGATCACACCCCACCCCTCTCTGGTCTACTTGGCTGTGAGCTGCCTGCCACACTCTTGCTGCTGCTGCCTGCCCTCAGCCTGCACCTGATCTAAATCTGTCCCTGCCCTCAACCAAAAATAGACCTTTCCTAGTGAATTTCAAGGATGACTTCTCTTGGTAACTATTTCTGAGTTTTTTTTTTCAGTCAAGCATTAATTCAGAGGCTTATAATGAAATGAATTCTGAGAGAAAACGCGGAGCTTATGCAGTGTGTGCCTCCTCTCCGCCATCTTGGCTGGAAGAACCCTACAGCCTTTTACCTTCTTTATAGACTCAGTATGAGGATCAAAATGAGATCCTATATATGAAAAGACCATGACAAATTATAAAGCTGCATACAAATATAAGTTATTAATATGTGTCATAAACATGCTCTTCTTATACTTAGTTCACAGGACAATCAATGCCATTGGAAGAAAAACAACTTTATTACTAATTTAATCCAACTCAATAAAAGGCTTTATTTTCCATATTGTTACAATCTAAGGTATGGAGAATCTTGAGTTGATACATGGAGAAAGATGAATCTATGGATTATGTGGGATTATAAACTTGAAACATTTCCCGAGGATGATTTTAATTTATTTAAAATATGGTTATGCCATATTTACAACTGGTTCATCATAGGTCTTTAGTCCACTTTGTTGTGTTTCAGAGGAGAGGATTAATACTTTTTAAATCAGTTGTCTGTGTATGATTTCAGGGTCTAAAAAAGGTGAGGCTCTATTAATTTTTTTAGTTGATTTTAATTTAGAACTAGGACAAAGGAAAGAAAACATAGGGATTAGATGAGTTTTTATTTATCCTGAAACAAAGAAATTCTAAAATGTTATTGTTCATATCCAGAAAAGAAAAAAAATACCCAACACAAACAATGATTTATTCAGTTGGAGATATCAGACATATACACAATAATACAATTATGAATACTGTTCAAAAATAATTTGTCACATAAGGGACAAAAACAATACATGTCAAAAGATTGAAAGTAAGGACATATTGTTGGGAACTGGGTGATCCAAGATGGCATTAAAAGGGATTTGTGTTGGGTTTTTGAAGAATGTATAAATTTTGATTAGGTGGCAGAGGAAGGAATTCTTTCATATTTTTAGGTAGAAAGGCACAATGTGAACATTGAAAGATAAAACTGAAAAAAATATATAAGTTGTGTTCATTGGACAGTAATTAGAACAATTTGGTTAAAGCAGTACATTTGTGAAGGGGAGTATTGAAAAAAAAAAAGAAAAATCAATTGGGGACAGGTGATAGAATCAGATGGGAATCAGTTTCATAGGAAAAAAATAAAATAAGGGGAGAAGTTTCAAGAATGTCAAATTTCTGTCAAGGAGAATACTGAACTAGATACAGGATTGTAGTTCAGAATATAATGCAAAAGTCATGGTGGCAGTATGAATAGAAATGAAAAGTTAAATGTTAGAGATATTAAGAAAAAAAAAGGACAATACTTTGTTATTGGTTAATATGTTGTTCAGTCAATTTGGCATTTATGACCCCATATGGCTTTCTTTTCTTTTTAAAATTTACACATTTAATGTTGTATCAATCCAGATATCAAAGACTAGACAAAATAATAACACAATTCATTTAGAGGAATAAAAAGTCTAGAATTCCAAAGGAAGCAAGGAAAATAAAAAGTATGAATGAAGATTTCCTTGTATTGCTAGATCTTGAACATACAATTAGGAGGAGGTAGTGTTAATGAGGAGATGTTCAATAGTGCTTATTATAAGTCTTTAGTAAATGAAAATGTTATCCCATTACAGAAGCATGTTTGGATTTGTACTTTTTACTGAATTAAAAGGTTAGAAGTAATCCATCCATCCATATATCTATCCATCTATCTATCTATATCTAAATAGAACCTATATATATATATATATATCCTTAGAATCAATATTCTAATCAATTATACATCTGGTCTTTTGTTTTGAGGACCTTTATATAAGGAAACCAATCCTAAAGGCAACCCATTCCATTTTGTGTAGCATTAATTATTAGGAAGTATTTATGTTCAACCTAAGTTGCCTCTTTGCAGTTTTCAGCCCACTTCTGCTGAAGTAGTTCTTCCCTCTGAGGCAACACATGTAAAATTTACATTCTCTTTAATGTGATGTCTCTTTAAATATTTGATACCTAATATGTTCATTCTGAATTTTCTGTCTAAGCAAAACGTTCCAGGTTCCTTCAAACCATTTTCATATGGCCCTTCTATATTCTAGGTATCCTTGCATCTTCTTTCTCTAACTTGATAATATATTTTGTAAAAAGTGGTGCACAGGGGATAGCTAGGTGGTGCAGTGGATAGAGCACCAGCCCTGAAGTCAGGAGGACCTGAGTTTAAATTTGGTCTCAGACACTTAACACTTCCTAGCTGTGTGATCCTGGACAACACACTTAACCCCAATTGCCTCAGGGGAAAAAAAGTTGTGCACAGATATGTATATAAGACTCCAAAGTCTTGCCAGAACAATTATAGAAGTTTGCAACCTCTCTATCCTACATGCTTTACTTCTCTTTAACTAATCTTTCATAAAAATTCTTCTTTTTGCATGGGAAATAGCAAACTCAGCTTTAATAATAAATAATACCCAATACCTCTAATATAGCATAGATCTTAACTAAACAAATATCAACCTTGGGAATGCATTTGTACCAGCTCCACTCCCATTGTCATCATCCTATCCTAGGCACTTAGGACTTTCTATAAATATTGCTGTATGTTTTCCAAACTCATCTTCTTGTCTCTATGCTCACCCACTTCCAATCTATCCTGCACACATAACTCAGGTTCATTTTATTTAAATATCACTTACAATACATCACCAAAGTCATATTTATAATGGCCCCACTTCATCTTTCAGATAAAAAATTCAAGTCATTGTCCTAATATGAGCTCCAACATGTATCTTTCATAACCTTGAATATGTTCATCCAATCTCTCCTCAACTCCCAATTCTTTGTCACCACAAAAAGAGCTGCTATAAATATTTTTGCACAAATATATCATTTTCCCTTTTCTTTGATCTCTGTGATACAGATTTGGCAGTGGTATTTATGAGGCAAAAGGTATAAATAGTTTTATATCACTTTTGGCATAATTCCAAGTTGTTCTCCAGAATGGTTAGACTACTTCACTATTCCTCCAACACTGCCATTAGTGTCCTAAATTTTCTGTATCTCCTTCAGTATTTGTCACTTTCCTTATTTTTTTTGGTGGGGAGGAGGTTTATATTAACTAACATTGTCTCATAGGTGTGAGATGGTAACTCAGAATTGTTTTAATTTATATTTGTCTAATCCATAATGATTTAGAGAATTTTTCTTCATGTGACAATTGACAGCTTTTACTTCTTTTTTTCTGAATAGTAGTTGTTCATATTCTTGGACCATTTATTAACTAAGGAATGGATGACATTTTTATAAATTTCACTTAGTTTTCTATATATTTGATAAATTAAACCTTTCCTGGAGAAATTAGCTGCAACATTTCCCCCCATTTTCCTATTCTTTTCTGTTTGGGTGCATTATTTTGTGTGTTTGTGCAAAATCTTTTTAATTTCATGTGATTAAAATTATCTCTTTTACTTGTAATCTTTCTACCTTTTGTTTGGTCTCTCCATAGATCTGACAGGTACATTTTACATTCTTCTCTAATTTACTTTTGATATCCCCTTCCATGTCTAAATTATGTCTCTATTTTGACTGTAACTATAAATATGTTGTGGAATGTTAGTTTATACCTGATTTGTGCCAAACTTCTTTTCAGTTTTCCTGGTATTTTTTCCCTCAGAATTTGAATTCTTACCTCAAAATCCTGGCTCTTTGAATTTATCAAAGACTAGATTACTAGTCTCTTACTACTATGTTTTGTGTGCTTTCCCCATTCAACTGATGCACCACACTATTAGTACTTTGTAAAATCCTTTGAAATCTAGAATTACTAGGTCATTTTCCTTCTTATATTTTGGGGATGATTCCACTTATATTCTTGACCTTCTTTGACGTTGCTGCTATTTATTTCCTCACTCTATAAAGTAAATTTTGCTAGTTCGAAATGGCTCAATAAATAAATTAAGTTAGGTAGAATTGACATATTTATCATGTTGATGTGGACTACCCAACAGCCATTTTTTATTATTAAGACTTGTCTTTAGTTCTGTGAAAAGTGTTTTGTAATTGTATTCATTTAATCACTGAATTTGTCTTGATTGGTAGACTCCCAAATATTTTATATTGTCTGCAGTTATTTTATTTATTTTTTATTTTTTCAAATCTATTTATTTTAATCAAAGATTTTTTTATTTTCAAAACATGTGCATAGATAATTTTTCAGCATTGATCCTTGCATAGTCTTGTGTTCCAAATTTTCTCCTCCATCCCTCTACTCCCTCCCCTAGATGGCAAGCAATTCAATATATGTTATACATGTTAAAATGTATACAATTATACAATTATCTTGCTGCACAAAAAAATCAGATCAAAAAGGAAAGAAAATGAATAAGAAAACAAAATGAAAGTGAACAACAACAAAAGGAATGAGAATGTTATGTTGTAATCCACACTCAGTTCCCACAGTTCTCTCTCTGGGTATAATTCACTCTGTTCATCACAAAGTCACTGAAACTGTCTGCAGCTACTTTAAATGGAATTTTGTTTTCCATCTCTTGTTCCTATGTCTTGTATATGGAAAAGTTAATGATTTTTGTAGATTTATTTAGTATCTTTGCTGAATTTGTTAATTGTTTCAGATTGGTTTTTCAGTGATTCTCTAGAATTATTTAAGTATTTAAGTAGATAAAAATGATCTATTCATCTACAATGAGCAATTATTTTGTTTCTTCATTGCCTGTTAATTCCTTTTCTTCTTTTCTTATTGCTATTTCTAGTAAAATATTGAATAATATAGTAATAATGGATATCTTTGCTTCACTCAATCTTGTTGGGAAAGCTTCAAGTTTACTTTTATTATAGATATGGATTGCTCTTGATTTTAAACAGATATTACTGGATTTTTGTGCTTTTTAGTGTTCTTAATATGAATATGCTTGCATTTTGTCAAAAGGCTTTTTCTTTATCTATTTAAATAATTATATGGTTTTTGTTGGTATTTATGTGGTCAGTTATGCTGATAGTTTTACTAATATTGAACTAGTCCTTCATTATTGGTTTAAATTCCACATGGTAATAGTATATGAAAATTTTACTATAATTGCTGCCATGTCCTTGGTAGTATTTCACTTATTTATTTATTTATTGTTTGCATAAGTGTTCATTAGGAAAATTATTCCATAGTTTTCTTTTCTTTGTTTTTATTATATATGCTTTAGGTATCAAAATCATATTTTGTCATAAAAGGAATTTATTAAAACTCTTTGTTTACATTTCCCCCCAAATAGTTCACTTTAAATATTTCATAGAATTCATTTGTGAGTCCATCTGGTTGTGGTGACTTTTTTTCCTTAGGGACTTCATTTTCTTTATTATATTTTATGCCTTTTTAATCAAACTGTTAATTCTTGTTTCATAATTTTCTTTTTTCTTTCATTTTTCCCTTATTTTTTCTCTACCACTTTAATATGGTTTTTATTTATTTATTTGTTTGTTTGTTTATTTGTTCATTTATTATTATAGCTTTTTATTTATAAAATATAAGCATGGGTAATTTTTCAGCATTGATGCTTGCAAAGCCTTCAGTTCCAACTTTTCCACTCCTTACCCCCCACCCCTTCCACTAGATGGCAGATAGACCAATACGTGTTAAATATGTTAAAGTATATGTTAAACATAATATATGTATACATATCCATACAGTTATTTTGCTGCACAAGAAAAATCAGACTTAGAAATAAGGTAAAACAACCCTAAGAAGGAAATCAAAAATGCAAGCAGACAAAAACAGAAGGAGTGGAAATGCTATGTATTGGTTCACACTTATTTTCCATAGTTCTTTCACTGGGAGTAGCTAGTTCTCCTCATTATTCAACAAATGGAACTAATTTGGTTCATCTCATTGTTGAAAAGGGCCATGTCCATCGTAATTGATTGTCATATAGTATTGTTGTTGAAGTGTTTAATGATCTTGTTCTGCTCATTTCACTCAGCATCAGTTCATGTAAGTTTTCCAGGCTTTTCTGAAATCATCCTACTTACTGGTCATTTCTAACATTCATATACCACAACTTATTCAGTCATTCTCCAATTGATTGACATCCACTCAGTTTCCACTACTAGTCACTACAAAGAGGGCTATCACAAACATTTTTGCATATACAGATCCCTTTCCCTTCTTTAAGATTTCTTTGGGATATAAGGGCAGTAGTAACACTGCTGGATAAAAGGGTGACTTTTTGAGCATAGTTCCAAATTGCTCTCCAGAATGGTTGGATGCATTCACAATTCCACCAACAATGTATCAGTATCCCAGTTTTCCACATCCCTTCCAACATTCATCATTATCTTTTCCTGTCATACTAGCAAATCTGAGAGGTCTGGAGTGGTATCTCAGAGTTATCTTACCTTGCAGAGGTATCTGCATTTTTCTGATTAATAATAATTTGGAGCATCTTTTCATATGGCTAGAAATAGTTTCAATTTCTTCATCTGAAGATTGTCTGTTCATATCCTTTGACCATTTATCAATTGGAGAATGGGCCTGATTTCTTATAAATTAGAGTCAGTTCTCTATATATTTTGCACATGAGGCCTTTATCAGAATTTTTGAATGTAAAAATGTTTTCCCAGTTTATTGCTTCCCTTTTAATCTTGTCTGTATCACTTTTGTTTGTACAAAAGCTTTTTAATTTGATATAATCAAAATTTTCTATTTTGTGATTAATAATGATCTCTAGTTCTTTGGTCACAAATTCTTTCCTCTTCCACAGGTCTAAGAGGTAAACTATCCTAAGTTCTTCTAATTTATTTATAATTTCATTCTTTATACCTAGATCATGAACCTATTTTGACATTATCTTGGTGTATGGTGTTAGGTGTGGGTCAATGCCTAGTTTCTGCCATACTAATTTCCAATTTTCCCAGGAGTTTTTGTCAAACAGTAAATTCTTTTCCCAAAAGCTGGGGTCTTTGGGGTTGTCAAACACTAGATTATTATAGTTATTGACTATTTTGTCCTGTGAACCTAACCTATTCCACTGATCAACTAGTCTATTTCTTAGCCAATACCAAATGGTTTTGATGACCATTGCTTTATAATATAGTTTTAAATCTGGTACAGCTAGGCCAACTTCATTTAATTTTTTTTCACATTAGTTCCCTTGAAGTCTTGACCTTTTTGTTCTTCCATATGAATTTTGTTGTTATTTTTTCTAGGTCATTGATATAGTTTTTTGGGAGTCTGATTGGTATAGCACTAAGTAAATAGATTAGTTTGGGGAGTATTGCTATCTTCATTATATTTGATCGACCTACCCAAGAGCACTTAATATTTTTCCAATTAGTTCCATATGACTTTATTTGTATCAAAGTGTTTTGTAATTTTGCTCATATTATTCCTGACTTTCCCTTGGCAGATAAATTCCCCAATATTTTATACTATAAGCAGTTAATTTAAATGGAATTTCTCTTTGTATCTCTAGGTGTTGGATTTTGTTAGTGATATATATGAATGTTAATGATTTACATGGATTTATTTTGTATCCTGCAATATTGCTAAAGTTGTGGATTATTTCTAATAGCTTTTTAGTAGAATCTCTGGGGTTCTCTAAGTATACCATCATATCATCTGCAAAGAGCGATAATTTGGTTTCCTCATTACCTATTTTAATAGTAGTGCAAGTTTGAGATCTCCCACTATTAGTCTATTTTTTCTGTCAACTCTCTCAACTTTTCCTTTAGAAATTTTGATTCTATACCACTTGGTGCATATACCACAGTAGTGCTTCATCACTTGTTGAAGATATTGCTTGACTGTCTATGCTACCCTTTAGTAGTTTCCTTCCTTATCTCTTTCAATTAGATCAATTTTTGCTTTTGCTTGATCTGAGATGGCTACCCCTGTTTTTTTGACTTCACCTGAAGCATGAAAGATTCTGCTCCAGCAGAAAAAATAAAATTTTTACCTTTACTCTGTATATATCTCCCTGCTTTAAATGTGTTTCATGTAAACAATATATTGTAGGATTCTGGGTTTTGATCTAGTCTGCTATCCACCTCTGCTTTATGGGAGAGTTTATCTCATTCACATTTACAGCTACGACTACTAATTCTGTATTTCCTGCCATCTTATTATCCCCAAATTATACTTTTTTTTTTCTTTCTCCTCTCCCCCCCCCCCCCGCCCCCCTTTCCAATATTAAACTTATGGGCATCACTTGCCTCATGTAGCTCTCCTTCTTTAGAATCCCTCTCACTCCTTTTGAGTCCCTCCCCCTTTCTTATACCTTTCCCTTATTTTTTCTGTATTCCCTTCTATTTAGTCTACTCTTTTCCTTTTCCCTTTTCCTTTCCCACTTTTTAATGAAGTGAGAGAAGTTTCTCTGTAAACCACATATGTCTAATATTTTCTCTTTGAGGCAAATCTGATGAAAGTAAGATTAACCACAATATTCCTCCCCCTCCCTTAATTCCTTCAGACATGGTAGATTTCCTTTGCCTCTTCATGAGATGTAATTTCCCTCTTTTTACCTCCACTTTTCCCATTTTTTGATGCATCCCCTTTCCACTTCTAATTCCCTTTTTTAATATTATAACAGTAAACCAAATTATACACCTTTATGTATGTCCGTAACAGAAATACAGTTCTCAAGAGTTCTTTTTATCTTTTTATACTTGCATCCTATTTTTGGAAGTCAAGGTGTTCGTTTAGCTTTGGGTTTTTCAATAAGAGTAAATGGAATTCATCTGTTTAAATTGAATGTCCATCTTCTTCCCTGGAAGAAAATGCTCAACTTAGCTGGGTAGTTTATTCTTGGCTGCATTTCAAGTTTTTCTGCCTTTTGGAATATCATATTCCAGGCCCTTCAATCCTTTAATATGGAAGCTGCTAGATCCTGAGTGATTCTTATTGTGGCTCCTCAGTATCCGAATTGTTTTTTTTCCTAGCTGCTTGTAAAAATTTTCCTTAGTCTGATAGTTCTGAGATTTAGCCATGCTATTCCTTGGAGTTTTTATTTTGGGGTCTCTTTCAGAAGGTGCTTGATGAATTCTTTCAATGCCTATTTTACCTTTTGATTCTATTACATCTGGACAGTTCTCTTTGATTATTTCTTGTAAAATAGTTTCTAGGCTCTTTTTTCATCATAATTTCCAGGAAATCCAATAATCCTCAGAGTATCTCTCCTAGATTTATTTTCCAGGTCTGTTGTTTTTCCAAGTAGATATTTAACATTTTTTTCCAATTTAATTTTTTTTTTGTTTTGATTGACTGATTCTTGATGTCTCAATGAATCATTCATTTCCATTTGTTCGGTTCTGATTTTTAATGAGTTATTTTCTTCATTAACCTTTTTTTACTTCTTTTTTTGTATATGCCCAATTTAGTTTTTAAATGAGTTATTTTGCTCTATGGAATTTTTTCCCATTTCACTAATTTTTTAATGAGTTATTTTCTTTTTCCAATTCATAAATGCTACTTTCCTGGGAGTTCTTTATCTTTTCCTATTCACAAATTCTTTTTCACTGGGCGTTCTTTACCTTTTCCAATGCACATTTCAGGAAGTTGTTTTCTTTTTCCATTTTATCAAATCTTTCTTTTAATGAGTTATATGCCTTTTCCATACTCTCTTGCAGAACTTCTCTTTCCTTTTTCCATTTTTCTTCTAGCTCTCATTTAAGATTGTTTATAATTTCTTCTAGGAGAGCCTTTTGTGATGGCAACCAGGTTATATCCCCTTTTGGGGTTTTGTCTGGAGACTTTCTGTTATTAGTCTCCTCAGGTTTGGAAATGTGCTCTCTTTATGTATAGAAGCTATCTATAGTTAGAGTTCGCTTTGCTTTTTTATTCATTTTTTAAAAAGCCCTTGGAGTCTGCCTTTAGGGGAAGAAGGGTCTCAGCTTCCTTTACAGAAGAGGGACAGATGAACAATAGTTGTTCTGGAAATGGGCTGTGAAGAACGACCCTTCTGTGCAAGTGTGACTGCCTTGGGCAGAGCCCGATGCTGTGGAATGTGGCTGCACAACTGCGCTGTGATCATGCTGAGTCACTCTGGGTGCTGGGTGCATGTAGCTTCTCTGCTGATCTACATCTTTGCAACCAAAGCAGAGCATCCAAGATGTGGTAGAGTCCTCCTGCAAATTTCCTTCCCTCCTCCAACCCCCCGAGACAGCCCCTGCCCTCAAGCTCAGCTTGAATTAGCCTTTGTGTTCTGCCTTCCTGTCTGCACCAGCCTCTGACCTTTCCTGGTGATCTTCCAGATAATCTTCTGCTGGGAATTTGTTGTTTTCCCAATATTTATAATTATACCAGTCAAGCACTATTTCAGAGGCTGAATTTGGTAATCAGTAGTGAGTGTTGAACAGAGTTCAGAATGAAGCATTTGTCATCTCTGCCATCTTGGCCCACTTTAATATGATTTTGAAAAATTTTTTTTTATATAAAACTTTTTATTTTCAAAACACATGAATTGATAGTTTTCCACATTCACCCTTGTAAACTCTTGTGTTTCCATTTTTTCTCCATCCCTTCCTCCCACCCTTTCCCCTAGAAAACAAGTAATCTAATATATATTAACATGTGCAACTCTCCTATAAATATTTTAACAATTGTCATGCTACATAGAAAAATCAGATCAAAAAGAAAAAAAAAAAAGATGAGAAAGAAAACAAAATGCAAGCAAGCAACAACAACAATAAAAAGTGAAAATACTATGTTGTGCTCCACACTCAGTCCCCACAAATCTCTTTCTGGGTAAAGATGGCTCTCCTCATCGCAAGACCATTGGAAGTATCCTGAATCACCTTACTGTTGAAAAGAACCACATTCATCAGAATTGATTGTCATATAATTGTGTTATTGCTGTGTACAGTGTTCTGTTGGTTCTACTCACTTCACTCAGCATCAGTTCATCTAAGTCTTTTCAGCCGTCTCTGAAATCAACCTGCTGATCATTTCCTATAGAACAATAATATTCCCTAACATTCATATACTATAACTTATTCAGACATTCCCCAACTGATGGATTTCCACTTAGTTTCTAGTTCTGTGCCACTACAAAAAGGGCTGCTACAAACATTTTTGTACATGTGAGTTCTTTTCTCTTTTTTATGATCTTTTTGGGATACAGGCTTAGTAGAGATACTGCTGGATCAAATGGACATTTATGTGCATAGTTTGATAGCCCTTTGGACATAGTTCCATGTTACTCTCTGTAATGATTGGATCAGTTCACAACTCCACCAGTAATATATTAATGTCCCAGTTTTTACATATCCCTCCCAACATTCTTCATTAGCTTTTATTGTTATCCTAACAAATCTCAGAGATGGTACCTCAGAGTAGTTCTTATTTGCATTTCTCTAAATAATAGTGATTTAGAGCATTTTTTCACATGATTACAAATGGCCTTAATTTCATCATCTGAAAATTGTTCATATCCTTTGACCATTTATCAATTAGGGAATCATATTATATTTTAATTTTTCATACAGTCATTAGCTTATATTTGCTCTGTCCTACTTTTTAATTAATTATTTTTCTCAGTGAACTTTTATAATTCTTTTCCCATTTGGCCAATTTAGCTTTTTCAAAATTTGTTTTATTTGTTTAATATCTCCTCCCCACCCCAATTACATTCAACATATATTTTTTTACATTTGTTTTTAAGTTCTGGGTTCTCTCCCTTATCACCACCTACAACTAAGAAATCACATGTGAAGTTATGGAAAAACATTTCCATAACAGTCAAGTTGTGAAAGAAAACATAAATCTCTCACCCCCATCAAAATAAAAACCCTCAAGAAAAATTAAGCTAAAAAGAGAGAGGGAGAGAGAATGTTACAATCTGTTTTTAAACACAATCAGTTCCTTCTGTGGGTATGGATAGGATTTTTCATCATAAGTCTTTCAGAGTAGTCATGGATAATGGTACTACTGAAAATAGCAATGGTTATTCCAGAACATTGCAATTACATTGTACACAGTACATTTAACTTTTTTTTTTTTTAAGTTCATGGAGGACTTTCCAGATTGTCATTTTTTTCTGAGAGCATCCTGCTCATCATTTCCCATAGAACAGTAATATGCCATCACAAACACATACCACAGTTTATTGAGCCATTCCCCTCCCCTCAATTTTCAATTTTTTCCCCCTAAGCAGAAAGCTGCTATGAATATTTTTTTTGAAACCAATGTCTTGAGGCAAAGTTCAACTCTCTATTCTGGAATGATGCCTTTTAAATTTTAACTTTGCCAAAAAAGTAGCCTCAAACCCCCCCCCCCCCCTGTGATTTTGAGGAAATATGATTGCAAATCAATTTATCTATGTGTTAATTAAGCATGGTACTGTTCTGGGCCAGGATTCTGATGGAATTAGATGGAAAGGAATCTTAAGTCAACCCCTTATATTTCCAAAATTCCATCTGAGACTGTTGTGGGCAAGGCAATTATGATGCAGACTCATTTGGGTTAACTTTAACTTCTCTCCTGCCCCCAGATGAATGCATCTAAAATATAATTATGGTCCTTTAGGCAAGAACATTCTAAAAATAATTTTAAGTCCCTTTGTCAGGGAACTTCTGAGACCTCAGGAAATCTCTTATTGACTGATTTTAACTTCTTTATCCATGGCCTTTATTTGTGTTTATATTCTTGGATCATCTTTTAACTGCTTTAAAAATTGCTTTTACCTGAGGATATTGAAATATTTTTAGCAAAAATATAGCTTGTTTGAAATCTTAGGAACTGAGTGATTCTGTATACACAACAGATACAATAAGGCTTTGGGAAGTAGCTTGTGTAAATTACAGAAAGCTTCATATAAGGAAATAGAGCTTGAATGAAGTCTTGAAGGAAACCAGACTCTTTGTTGAATTTTTGTCTAGGTTGTGGGTGTTATATAAGCCTCTGTCCTGGATCATTTCTCTCTCTCCGTCTCTGTGTCTCTCTCTGACTCTCTCTTTCTCTCTCTCTCTCTCTCTCTCTCTCTCTGTTTCTCTTTCTCTCTCTCACTCCCTCTCCCTCTCTCTTTCTATTTATGCCTCTCCCTCTCCATTTCCCTCTTTCTCTCCTTCTCCCTCTCCTTTTCCCTCCCCCTCACTGTCTCTGTCTGTCTATCTGTCTGTCTTTCTCTCTCTTTTCCTCTCTCCCTCTTCCTTTCCTTCTTTCACTGTCTCTCTTTGTCTCGCTGTCTCTGTCTCTTTTTCTGTTTCTCTCTCTGTGTGTCTCCTATTCTCCATCTCCCTCTTCATTTCCCTCTCTCTCACCCCGTTTCTGCCTCTGATTCTATCTGTCTCTGTCTCTACCTCTCTTTCTCTCTGTGTGTGTCTTTGTTGCTCTCTCTCTCCCTCTCTCCATATACACATATTTCATTTATTGATCTCATCAGCTCCCATGGATTCAATTATCATCTCTATGCTGATGATCCTCAAATTTATCCCTAACTTTTCTTCTAAGCTAAAGGGTCATATCTCCAATAATTTATTGACTATCTTAAACTCTTTGTCCCATTGATATCTTAAACTACAAATGTCTAAAAATGAACTCATTATTCTTGTCCTCAAGCCCCTCCTCTTTCTAACTTTCCTTTCACTGTGAAAGTCAATACTATGCTTCCAGTCATACAGGCTCAAAATTTTGATGTCATCACTGATTCTTCATTTTTAGTCTCTCTATCTAGTCCATTGCCAAATCCTATAAACTTTATTTTTTAAAAATCTCTCATATATACCTATTTTCTTCTTGATGTTTATATCAACTTAATTCAGGCCCTCATCACCTCATGGACAAGCTAAGAAAATAACCTTCTAGTTCATGCTCCCCAGTACAATCCATTTTCCACTCAGTTATTAAACTGATCTTCCTAAAACATGGGTCTGATGATGTCATCCTTCTCTTTGATAAAGTCTAGTGGCTTTTGGTTACTCCGGACCAAACAAAAAGTTCTCTCTTTGGCATTTAATGACCTTCATATCCAAATTCATATATTTCCAGTCTTCTTATACCTTACTTCCCAACCTCCAAGATAATGTGCTATCCAATCACATTGTTCTTTTTGCTGTTATTCACAGAAGATACTTCATTTTCCAATTTTAGAAGTTTTCAGTGGTTGTTTTCCATATTTGGAATTCTCTCCCTTTTCATGTTTATGGTCTTCATTTCCTGCTTTCCTTTAAGTGCCACCTAAAACCCACCATTTTACACTTACCTTTTCTGAACCACTTTTTTTTAATGCTAGTGCCTTCTTTCTGTTGATTATCTTCAATTTTCCTGTCTACAAATTCTTTGTTGTAGCTATGTGGTGTAGCAGATAAAGCAACATACTTGGAATCAGAAGGTCACAAGTACAAATCTGGCTTTGGAAGCTTACTTGCTGTGTAGCCCTAGACAAGTCATTTAGTCATATTAACCTCAGTTTGTTCATTTGTGAAATAAGCTGGAGAAATAAATATTAAGCCACTCCAGTTTATTTGCCAAGAAAACTCCAAAAAGGATCATGAAAAATCAAATAGAACTGAAAAATGACTAAACAAAACACTAGTTAGTTTTTATATAGCTATTTTTGTGTTATCTCTTCTATCATACTCTGAATTTTGTAAGATCAGGGATTTTTTTTTCTTTCTATGTATCCTTGGTGTTTCACACATCACTTGACATAAAGTAGACTATTAATAAATGTGTGTTGATAACCAGTGATTGTAAGAAGTGAAAACTACAAATAATAATAAGCATACTTTATATTTCTATTTATTTTAGTATTTCTCAATAATGTTTTAATTTGGTGTGGGCTAAGCTCAAGAATATTAGAGGCTGCATATGACCCATGGAGAGTGTATTGGACACTGTTAGCCTATAACACTGCCAGTGTTATAGTGTCACACAGCCAGCATGTTAGGTAATCGTAATATAGTAGAAGTAAATCTGGGTCTGGCTTCTAAATAGTCTTTCTGGCTTCTAAGTCACTCTTCCATGCATTATCTCACACTGGGCTTTCCTTGTTTATGATATAATATTTTGTATTTATATCATGCTTTCCCCCAAAGTTCATTATGATATAATATGAAATGTGGAATTTTTTAGATTATTTTGAAGTTTACTGAGAAATTGTTGTTTTTTAAAAAATACTCTATTGCTATGGTTCATCATTTCTGGATATTCCTTTAGCTGATCTCTTCTACTAATGATCTTTTCCATTTTTTTTTAAACTAGTACCAGGCTTATCCATAAAATCATAGGTAGTATCTGATTTGAGATTTGAAACTAGATTTACTTTAGTTCAAGTTCAGCATTCTATATATTATACTGTATTGCCTCACTCATAGCTCATGTACACATGAAATGTAGTGATAAAAATTTGCAATAATCTGTATCCTTTTTGTCAGGATATTTCTGTAATATGAGGGTTATGTGAAGAATTGTGCTGAAAGGATTGTGTAAAGCACTATTTATAAAGTTCATACTTCTCTTGGAAAACTTTTACTCTCCAGTTCATGAAACCTGAGTGGTAAACATTCAAGTTATTAAGATATTAAGTATGCAAATGGATTTATTTATATATAAAATACAGAAAATATTTATGCTCAAGACTGAGGATAGAAACACACTTTTTCATCTTTCTTTATGGGGATAGAATCTGAAGACACTAAACTGTCTATATATAAATGTATATATTTACATTTGTAAAAAGTATAAAAAAGTATAAAAAGGGGGATAAAGGAAATGGTAAAATGTACCAGAGTTTGGGGCTAGAATCTGGCTTGGTAAAGAGAATCTAGGCAAGAAAATAAGAACAGACTAGTATAACTATGCAGTATTAATTACTGTTAATAAGATACTTTACTTTCTCTAATCTGTAATTGATTTTTGAAGAGAAGAGAGACAAGAGAGGACACATGATTCAGGGATTTTGGAGTCAGGAAGACACAAATACAAATATGACTTCAGAATCAGAATCGTAGTTGCTATGTAATAGTAGGCAAGTCACATAATCATATTTATCTCAGTTTGCTCATTTGCTAAGTGAGCTGGAGAAGGAAATGGCAAACCACTCTAATATGGTTGTTATGAAAACTCCAAAATAGATCATGAAAAGTCAGACACAACTGAAAAATAACTAAACAACACTAAATTATTGTTATGATTCAGGGAAAAAAACAATTTACAATCATATGATTAAAGCAAATGGGGATCAATTCACCCAAAAAATGCGGGGAAAAAACCTAGAAATCAGAATTCAATCACATGTTGTTTCCAAGAAACACACTTGAATCATAAGGAATCACAATGAGTTTCTGTTCCAAGACGATTTAAAGTAAAATATTTAATTAAACAGCATAACAATCTAAATGAAAAGAGAGATTCCTTTCCTCCCCCTCAATACTTTATAGTACAAGATTACACACATACAAATTTTACTACATTGTGAACAGGAAAACAATATTCATGAAGGGATGCATATATGGAACATACTCTTGAGGAGGCAATGTACTCCTCCAGATGTTACAGAGCTACTTATATCTTCTCTTCACTGATTTATTCTGGGAATCTCTGCTGAAGTTTTGTGATTTCCTGATTAATAATCGTGATGTATTTTTCTAGTTGAGATGCTATATAAGATAAAATCTAAACCCTGAAGAACTCATAGCTTCAAATGACTCCATCTCTTTGCAGTGTATATACCCTGGACATACATACTAGCTAAATAACTAAAAAAACAAAATAAAACAAAAATCTCAAGTATTGTTTAATCTTTTATCTATTCTTCTATAGCTATTTGGGAATTCTCAATTTATGATTAAGAAATGATTTAATTCTTTTTATAGTTAAGATGACCTCCCCCAGGTAAATACTTAAGGAAAAGTCTATAGAAAGCAGGTGATTACTATATTATTTCCCTACATCAGCTAACTTTTGATATTTCCCTAAGAAAAGCACTTATATCATATTAAAATTTTTCATGACCCCTAGTATCTTGTGTTTAGTAAAAGTTTTTTAGTTTCTGATATTTCTGGGCAGAAAAGAACAAGCCCAGATGGAGAGGGAGAAATGAATGATAAGAAAGTGATTATTGTTGAAACAGTGTTTTGCCAAAGGCAAAAAAAATTATAATCAAATATACAGAAATATATGGATTAACCTTTGTAAGGACTTGGGATATCTTTCCCTAAAGTAGGGAAGAAAGTGAAAATAAGTTATGATGTAAATAAATTTTGAGAAATGAAGTATGTCAGTTAGGAGAATTCCATTTATGTGGTCTCAATTTTCTCAGTAAAGTAAAATAATTCCAGAAGAATTCTTGTTGTGGAAGAATCACTGCATAATGGAAAAGGAGTAATCTAGATCACAGTAGGTTAATCAATGAAGATTTCCCAGAGTAAATATTTTTGGTGTAATGATAAAGATACAGATGAGTTAGTCTGTTGGAAAGAAGAGAGGTTTTTTCTGGATAGAAGGATCATTATGAGAAAAGGCATAGAAGAAGGATTCAGGAAGTTGTGTCAAAGACCACCAAGTCAACTGGTTTGAATGAAATCAAGGAGCTGTGATCAGGAAATTCAGAGAAAGAGAGGTATTAGGTAGGAGGCATTGAAGAATAAGCTGAAGCACTTGAATTTAATAATGTAGACACCAGCAAATTTTTGCTATCGATTCTTGAATAGAATGACATATGGAAAATGGTGATTCAGGAAGATAATTCCAGCAACAAGAGGGCCATAGTCTCATTTTATAAAGTAGGAAAATTTATAAAGCAGCCAAAATATTCCAGTTCAGCTACCCTTCAAGTGCTTAGTGTTGAACAGAGAATATCAGGATTGTAAATTTGTTGAATGGTACTTTTCCAAAGGACACCTTGCTGTTCCCTTCTTTCCCCAATATATTGGGATACAATAAATGCACTCTAATTGTAATGTATGGAAACCCCAGCCATTTGTTTTTGCCAGCCTGTGGCAAATGGATGTAAACAGCTACGTTTTAAACTACTTGACTGTATTTCCTTGACAGTGACTTCAGCTGTGACAGAGGCATTAACCCTGAGGGAGAGAAAATAATTCTTACTTCATGGTCTCTTAGTTCGGTGCTTCCCCTCAGCAGGGAGACAGCAAATCACGAACATTATTTGCAGCAATTTTGTGATTTATCCACTGGGTACTGACCTACAATCAAGTGAACTTTGCTTAAAACCTCAGAATGGATTTTTAACTGCTGTTCTGGGAAGACTGGGAGACTTGTCCACTCAGACACTTTTGAAATGAAAAAAAAATTTTTTCAAAACTTGTTTTGTTCCAGAGGTGAAAACATAATTGTATGACACCATTCCAAATCCCTAAAACATTTATTTATAGTAAAGCATTCGAGTTCTGGCTCTGCCAAGCTTTGGGACCTAAGGAAATTAATTTAAACTCTTCTAGGCCTCAGTTTTCTTATTAAAAAATTGAAAAGTTTGGGTGTTTAACTAGAACTATAACAATATCCACTTGACCCTATGAATGATGAATTCCAGATGGTCCTGTTCAAGGACAACTTTTAGAGTCAAACTGTTGGACCCATTGCAATGTCATTGTTTCCTCCAAAATTTTAAAGATGAGTATAACAGCGTGGGGTAAAGAGTTACATAGTGGTTGTAAGCAGACTGTAGCACATAACCAACAAAGAACTCTGAAAATGTACAGAAAAGAACAGGATTAAAAGGAACAGAAAGCCAAGGAAATGTATATAGCAAAATCAAGTTAATATTTTCATATGTCAAAGAAAAATATGAGAGGAAGTGAGCTAGAACGATCCAATGGTATCTTCTTGATGTTGGACAAACATAAAGAAGGCTTTCATTATGTTGACTCTATCATATACAATGAATTTTTGGCAGAGAGTGGATAAGAGGTACATAGATCAGACCAGGAATTAATGATGTGTGATCAGAATCATTGAAGGGAACTAGTGAAATTATTGCTATATTTGAATATCTGGGTACTTTCAGGCACTGAGATCTGGAAGAAGCAGGGCTTCATGTCTTGCTGCAATATAGTAATACCGATGAAGATGGTAGTATTGAAAAAAGTGGGCCTTGTTTTTATGAAAAACTTAGGCAGTAATAAAGCTTTCCCATTTACAAAAACAATACAGATTAATTTCCTCATTCCCTTCAACTCTGACCTCAGATCTCTTTCCTCTTGAAATTTCAAAGATACATAAAATATCTATGCAAATGCATCTTCAACTTGTATAATGGATATTCTTCACCTACTTGACCTTTCTAGTGTGGATGAATAGCCTAAATCACTTCAAGCAATTTTAGAATTTTTCCCCAGAAGGAACAGTAGGATTTCAAAAGATTGTTACTATCACTACAATGTTTTCCTAAAACTGGAACTTCTGGAATGCATCATCCAAAAATAATTCCTTTTGTATTATAAATTGCATCTCCCCCATTAAAGCTCAGTTACCTTTGGCATGTCTCTACACTTTATGTCTTGCATGATTTTTATTTTCAGACAGCCATCAAATAGTTTTTCTATTATTATATTTTACAATGCATTCTGACTGATCTTGGTTGTTGTAAAAAGTTTAGACAGAAGAGTATAGGTCTAAAAAGTCAATTAAAAATTAAAGAGCAGAAAGTATTTTAGAAATTTGTTTTCTCTGCATATTTCAATCAATTTTGAGGTGGACAATTGTTAAATATTAATTCTGAAGCCTTTTTGTTTTGTTATTCAAAGTCTTATTCGAGTCCCTTTATTCTTGTATAAATGACCCTAATAAAGGTTCTATATAAGTAGAACAGAAATACTAGTTTATATTTATTGATGTTCTCCTAATCATCTTTATTTATTTAATAACACATTGCTTTATGAATCATGTTGAGAGAGAAAAATCAGAACAAAAGGGAAAAATCATGAAAAAGAAAAGAAAAATAAATAAGAAGTGAACACAAAATGTATCAAATTAGATTCAATCTCTTCTATCCAAAATCTACTGAGATTGACTTGCATTGCTGAACCATTGAGAAAAAACAAATCTTTCATAGTTAATCATCACATTTTTTCTACTATTGTGCACAATGTATTCCTGGTTCACTTATTTCATTCAAAATTAGTTCATGTAAATCTTCCCAAGGCTTTCTAAAATCATCTTATTCAATATTTTTATAAAACAATAATATTCTATTATCTTCATCTACAAAAACTTGTTCAGCCATTTCTCAATTGTTGGTCATATACTCATTTTCCAATCATTTGTGACAACAGAAAGAGCTTCTAGAAACATTTTTGCCCATGTGTGTCCCTTCCATTTTTTATGATTTCCTTGAGATACAGAAGTAGTAATGGCACTGCTAGGTCCAACAGTATTCGATAGGCCTTTGGGCATAGTTCCAAATTATTCTCCAGAATGGTTGGATCATTTCATAGCTCTACCAACAATGGATTAATGTCCCAGTTTTCTCACATCCCCTTCAAAATTAATCATTATGTTTCCCTGTCATCTTACCCAAGTTGAGAAGAATGAAATGGTGTCACAGAATTGTTTTAATTTATATTTATCTAATCAATAGTGATTTAAAACATGTTTTCATATGTGGCTTTATTTATTATATTCATACATGGCTTTAATTTCTTCACCTGAAAATTGTCTGTTCATATCTTTTGATCATTTATCAGTTGGGGAATGACTTGTATTCTTAAAAATTTTGAAGTTTTAAAATATATTTTAGAATATATTATACCTTTATTAGAAACACTGGCTATAAAAAAATCTACCCCCAGTTTTGTACTTCCTTTTTTAATATTGTTACTGTTGGTTTTGTTTATTCAAAAACGTTTTTAATTTAAAGTAATCAATTTATCCCATTTTGCCTTTCATAATACTCTGCAGTTCTTCTTTGGTTATAAATTCTTCCCTTTTCCAAAGATCTGACAGGTAAATTATCCCTTGGTCTCCTAATTTGCTTGTGGTTTCACCCTTCCCAAATCATGTACATTTTGACCTTATTTTAGTATGGGGTGTGAGATGTAGATCTATCCTGAATTTCTGACATGTCATTTTCAGTTTTCCTAGAAATTTTTGTCAAATAGTGAGTTATTATTGAAAAAGCAGAGTTTGGGATTTATCAAACAGTAGATTGTTATAGGCCTTCATGATTGTGTTGTGTGATTCACCACTTTATTTCTCAGTCAAATAGTTTTGATGACTGCTGCTTTATAATATAGTTTAGGTCTGATACTGTTAAGCTACCATCCTTTGTAACTTTTTTTTCATTAATTCTCTTGATATTCTCGATCATTCAGATGAATTTTGTTATTATTTTTCTAGTTCTATAAAATAATTTTTGACAGTTTGTTAGGTATGGCACTGAACAAGTAGACCAATTTAGGCAGAATTGTCATTTTTATTATATTAGCTTGGCCTAGCCATGAGCAACTGATATTTTCCTACTTGAATTGTGTGAGAAGTGTTTTGTAATAGTGTTTATATAATTCTTGGGTTTATCTTGGTAGGTAGACACCCAAATAATCTATTTTGTCTATTGTAATTGTAGGAATTAATCTTTCTATCTTTTCCTGATGGTCTTTGTCAGCACCATATAGAAATCCTGATGATTTGTATGAGTTTATTTTATATCCTCCAACTTTGCAGGATACAAAATAAATTCACAGAAATAATTAGCATTTTTATATATTATCAAAAAAGTCTACTAGCAAGAGATACAAAAGGAAATTCCACTCAAAATAACTGTCGATAGTATAAAATATTTGGGAATCTATCTGCCAAGGCAAAATTAGGAATTGAATGAACACAACTACAAAACACTTTCTACACAAATAAAATCAGAGCTAATCAGTTAGAAAAATACCAAGTTATCATGGGGGCTAAGTGAAGGTAATAAAAATGATAATACTACTTAAATTAATCTACTTATTTAAGTGCCATACCAATCAAATTTCCAAGAAATTATTTTACAGACCTAGAAAAAATAATAAATTTCATCTGGAAAAATTAAAGCTTAAGAATTTTAAGGGAATTAATAAAAAAAATGCCAATGAAGATGACTTAGCTGTGCTAGACTTAAACCTATATTATAAAGCAGTGGTCATCAAAATAATTTAGTACTGGCTAAGAAATAGAGTAGTCAATCAGTGGAATATGTTGGGATCACAGGACAAAATAAGCAATTACTATAACAATACAGTGTTTGACAAACCCAAAGACTCCAACTTTGGGGATAACAACTCACTGTTTGACAAAAACTTCTGGGAAAATTGGAAACTAGTATAGAAGAAACTAGGTATTGACCCACACCTAACACCACATAGCTAGATAAAGTCAAAATGGGTTCATGATCTAGGCATAAAGAATGAGATTATAAATAAATTGGAAGAGCATAGGATAGTTTACCTCTCAGACCTGTGGAAGAGGAAGGAATTTATGACCCAAAGAAGAACTAGAGATCACTATTGACTACAAAATAGAAAAATTTGATTATATCAAATTGAAAAGTTTTTGTACAAACAAAACTAATGCAGGCAAGATTAGAAGGGAAACAATAAACTGGGAAAACATTTTTACAGTCAAAGGTTCTGATAAAGGACTCATTTCCAAAATATATAGAGAATTGACTCTAATTTATAAGAAATCAAGCCATTCTCCAATTGATAAATGGTCAAAGGATATGAACAGACAATTTTCAGATGATGAAATTGAAACTATTACCACTCATATGAAAGAGTGTTCCAAATCACTATTGATCAGAGAAATGCAAATTAAGACAACTCTGATACCACTACACACCTGTCAGATTGGCTAGAATGACAGGGAAAGATAATGCGGAATGTTGGAGGGGATGTGGGAAAACAGGGACACTGATACATTGTTGGTGGAATTGTGAACAGATCCAGCCATTCTGGAGAGCAATTTGGACCTATGTTCAAAAAGTTATCAAACTGTGCATACCCTTTGGTCCAGCAGTGTTTCTACTGGGCTTATATCCCAAAGAGATACTAAAGAAGGGAAAGGGACCTGCATGTGCCAAAATGTTTGTTGCAGCTCTGTTTGTAGTGGCTAGAAGCTGGAAACTGATTGGATGTACATCAGTTGGATAATGGCTGATAAAATTGTGGTATATGAATGTTATGGAATATAATTGTTCTGTAAGAAATGACCAACAGGATGAATACAGAGAGGATTGGCGAGATTTACATGAACTGATGCTGAGTGAAATGAACAGAACCAGGAAATCATTATATACCTCAACAATGATACTGTATGAGGATGTATTCTGATGGAAGTGGATTTCTTCAACAAAGAGAAGATCTAGCTCAGTTTCAATTGATCAATGAGGGACAGAAGCAGCTACACCCAAAGAAAGAACACTAGGAAATGAATGTAAACTGTTTGCATTTTTATTTTTCTTCCTGGGTTATTTATACCTTCTAAAGCCAATTCTCCCTGAGCAACAAGAGAACTGTTCGGTTCTGCACACATATATTGTATCCAAGATCTACTGTAATCTATTTAACATGTATAGGACTGCTTGCCATCTGGGGGAGGGGGTGAAGGGAGGGAGGGGAAAAATCAGAACAGAAGTGAGTGCAAGGGATAATGTTGTAAAAAATTATCCTGGCATGGGTTCTGGCAATAAAAAGTTATTTTAAAAAATATATGCTTTCTATATAACAATTGTATCATTCCCATCATGGATGTCCTCATTGTATATTTGATCCAATCTATACTTGCCTTTATTTTCTTGAATCACTCTTATCTATATTGTATAAGCACCTTAAGAACTCAAAAATTAGTGTCTTCTAATTATGTTTCTCATTTTCTTTTCTTTTGGGAGGTGGTGGTGGTGGAGAAAACTGTTAAAAGATACATTGTATTTTTCCTATTTGGCAATAGGATAAAGAACAATTGGGAAAAGTTTCTTCCAGAAAGTGGGATTTTAGTTTAGACTTGAAGGAAGCAACAATGAGAAGGGAAGTTCTCTCATTCTTGGCAATCAACTAATTAAAATGCTTAGAATCAAGAGATGAGTATAAAGTATGAGGAAAAGGAATAATGCTAGTGTCCCTTGGTCACATGTAGAGGGCCGGAAGTCTGGACAAGTATACTTGAAACAAGGATACTTAAAACAGAGTGTTCACTTAGTGTGATTGATGAGATAATGGTTGTCTAGTTTATATGTACTTTGTACTTAGTATGATGATGTAATGGTTTTACAAGTTGACACATGCTTAGTGTGCTGTAGTGATGTAATTGTACTAAGGGATATAAGGGCTGAGAGGACTTGAAATAAGCAGACTCAAGTGAGAGTGTGCTAGAACTCAATCTCAGAATCCAGACTTCAGAGAGATCCTCAAGAAAGTTAGCCTGGGCATTAACATTTTGGTGTCTGAATGTGGGGCACTGAGAGAAGCACATTGCATTTTGAGGCTCTGAATGTAAGGAACTATACTCAGCAGGTCAATTGAGGTGATCATAAACTCATACCCTGTGATCCAGAAATAGGGTGCGTACAAAAATAGAAAAGCAGAAAATTTGTTAAGGGTAAACTAGTCACTTTCATTTTTTTTCACCTGAAATGGGGCAAATACTAAGAAAAGAGCCTCCCCCGTACCAAGGGAAGTGTGTATCATGCATTGTTAGATTAATAAAGAATCAAGGTTTGTTGGTAACTTGGAAGCAGATCATTGGACTCATAAATATATTAGAGTGCAAATCTCCTTGGCTCTCTAATGAAGAAAAATTAGAGCCATATATGTGGAAACTAGTGGGAGAGGAACTAATTGAATATTATGAAACTACACATCCTGATTCAATTTCTGAGAAAACATTATATATATACAACATAATACAATTGGCTTTACTGAATCCCACAAGTTTTAAAATAAGGAAAAATTTTGATGTGGACAGCCAGACAAGGAAGGGTGAGGAGAAAGAGCAGGAGGGGATCGATACTGACAAAGCAGATGAAGAGCATGAAGAATTGCACAAGAAAGAAGTTATGTACAGTGCTGATGAACTTAAGGAGTGTGGTACTTCTCAGCAGGCTCCCTTAGGGCATTTCCCATCTCCTGACCCTCCCCCCCTCAATTTCGCCTTCCTGGGTGGAAGGAGAAAGAGGAGTGGAAGGGGCAGTGACACCATCAGCACCATCCATGCAACAGTTTTGACCACCTATTATGACATGATTACAAAAAGCATTAGTTAAAGCTAAAGAGGAAGGACAGGATATATCCAATTTGAAAATAGAAACACAACTTGTGATTGAAGAGTTTGACTCTTCAGGTCAAGAAAGAAGATACACTCCTTTTAATCTGGAAATTATCAAAGATCTGAAAAAGACATGCACCCTTTATGGTTCTACATCATCTTATGTTAAGATGGTATTAGAGAATTTGGCTTATGAAATTTTAACCCCTAGTGATTGGACATCTGTAGCAAAGACATGTTTAGAACCTGGATAAAATTTGTTTTGGCTTTCTCACTATAGCGAACTCTGTAGAATATAATCCTAATAAAATAGGCAAATTGAAGTTAATATACCAGTTACCTCTGATCAACTAGCAGGTTTAGGTCCTTGTGCACACATTAGAGCATATTAATTACCCTATAGCAGCATATGAGCAAATTGCTCATGGTGCACTCTCCCAGGAAGACAAGATAGAGGGAAAGCTTTTTGCAAAAATAGTGCAAGGTCCAAATGAACCCTTTGCTGATTTCATGGAACGTCTGCAGACAGCTATCATATGAAGTACTGGTGAAAATGCAGCAACAGAAATTACAGTAAGACAATTTGCTAGAGAAAATACTTAATGAGGTTTGTAGAAGAATTATACTAGGACTACACAAGGATGCTCCATTAGAGGAGATCATAAGACTGTGCCACAATGGGCACAAATACTTTTTATATCCAGGCTATGATGCAAACTTTTCAAGATCAGAACATGGGAAGACAGGGTCCCTTTTGGCAAGGGACTTGCAGAGAGATTTGTCAATGCTTTCAATGTGGTAAAGTAAAGCATCTGAAAGCTCAATGTTGGCATAAAAAACAGGGTGAGAGAACAAGACCCAAAACCCATGTCTAAAATGCCACAAAGGCTTCCATTGGACATCAGATAGTAGATTGACTCAGGGAAACAGGAAGCAGGCCCCAGGCAAAAAACACTAGGTGTATGAGGGCAGCTGATGTTACACCCAGAGAGTCTTTAGAAGTTCAGTACTTGGACATGATCAGTCAGCCAAGAAGCAACCTTATAGGGGAAAGGGATTAAAATTGGGGAGAATAGAGTTGTATGCAGCTGGGACTACTGAGATATGCCCTGGTGAGGTGAAATCTGTCCCTGTCTGGCCTATAGATCCTTTGCCTCCAGGTACAGTAGGTTTGACCATTTCACCTCCTGAGAGTGCTTACAAAACAGTGTCTAACCATTCACTGATTTGGGAAACTGGGGAATGTGTAGCTAATATTCCAGTAACTACTACAGGTATGACTTATCACCCAGGAGAAACAGTAGCATCAGATTTACTGATACATACTCTTGATAGGCAATTTTATGATGCCACTTTTGACTTCCAACAACAGAATCCAGGATTATTCTGGACTGCAGCTGTTACAGGTGACTGTCCTAGACTCACTATCTATGTAAATAGCATACCATAGAAAGGGTTGGTACACACAGATGCAGTTTGTAGAGTCATTGGAGGTGATATTTGGCCCAGTCATTGACCAAAGATTAAGGCAGACACCTAAATGTCTGGCTTAGGAGCATCAATAGCATCTGAAGTTAGTGCTACCCCTTTGAGATGGATATTTGAAGGTGAAATAGCATTTTTTACTCCTTTTGTAGTTGAAAAAATTTCCATAAATCTATGGGGAAGAGACATCTTACAACAGTTAGGATTACAATTGAGTACTTTGGCTTTTTAGGCAGGGCTGATGTTGAAGGCCTGCCTGCACTCACACCTGTTCCCATTCAATGGAAAACTGATATACCAGTGTGGGTAGAACAGTGTCCCTTAGCAAATGATAAAATTCAGGCCTTATTAGATAAAGTACAGGATTAACTTGACCAAGGACACTTATAAAATTCTCTAAGTCCTTGGAATTTCCCTGTATTTTTTTGTAAAAAAAGAAATCTGGAAAATGGAGCACGTTGTTTGTTTTGAGAAAAGTAAATGAACAGATGGAAACTATGGGAACTCTTCAGCCTAGGCTTTCATCTCGTACTCAATTGTCTAGAGAATGGCCTCCGTAGGTTATAGATATTAAGGGTTGTTTCTATTCTATTCCTCTGGATAAGGAGCATATGAAAAAGTTTGCCTTTTCAGTATCCAGTGTGGAATTTAGCTGAGCCTTATAAAAGGTATGAATGGGACAATTTTGCCACAGAGAAAGAAAAATAGCCCTACTATGTGTCAAATGTATGTAGCTGCTGCTCTTATTCCAGTAAGAAAAGAATTTCTAAATGTTATATTGTTACATTACATGGATGATATCTTGGGGTATGCACTTAAGGGGAAAATCTTAGAAGCATGTCTTCAAAAGACTACAGAAACACTAACAAACTACAAGTTGCATATAGCTCCAGAAAAAATTCAAAGACACACTCCTTTTCAATATTTCAGATATGAAATATATCCTAAGGTGTAATGTCTGGGCTAGCTCCCTGGAGGTCTCAGGATCAGCCAGAATTAGGATAAGTAAAAATCCTGATCCTTAGGGGTAGAAGTTAAAGAAGCAGGCAAACTTCCAGGAGTTTTGCCAAAAATCTCTTCTTGATTCTGGAGTCCAGAATCTCTACCTTTCTACTCCTTGTCCTGTTGCCAAGTGAGTATCTGGCCTCTGTAATCCTACCCTCTAATTCTTGCCTGTGATTATCTTAACCCCAAACATAGAGCCAGCACTAAACAGTGAGAAGGGCCATTTTTCCAAGCGCATGCTAATAGAGTCATTGTCAAATAGGTAATTATCCTTAAGTGGTTGATTGTCTGATTCAAATGCATCTTTTCATAGTTTCAGCCCTTTACATCTCCCACTTTCTTTTGTTTTAGAACACAGGTGGTCACACCATCCTTGACTTCTCAGAGACTTGAGAACCCAAAAAAGGTGATCATACCCTCCTGACTTCTTAGGAAAGGAGGTGAAAACACCAAAAAGGAGGTGATCACCCCTCCCCTACCCAGACTTATCAGGAAGGAAGACGAAAGCACTAAAAAGAAGATGATCACGAACCCTCCCTAACTTCTCAGGAAGAGAGATGAAAAAACACCAAAGGGAGTCACGCCAGATATTGCAGGTGGATTTCTGGGCTGAAGGGTCTTACTAGAAACAGGTATGTACAAACCCATCAACATGGGAGGTATTACACAAGTACATAGCAATAAAACACAGGCTAGCAGTGAAGACTCTCCCTACAGCTGGTGCAGGCTCAATGTGGTATAACAAACATGAATTGCACATGCAAGTAGTGATATAACAAACAATATGAATCAACATGGTATTGTAAAAGATTTCCAGAAGTCCTGGAAACAGGGTATGTAAATAACAATTACACATATGCCTCCTTCACTAAGGTGTTTACAATACAAAAACTTTCTTTAAGAACAAAAAAGGTGAACACCTTAAATGACTTCCAAAAATTGCTAGGAACTATCCAATGGATGTGTCCAGTGTTAGGCTTAAGTACCTATCAATTACAACAATTATATGGTATTTTAATTTAAATTCACCACATCAGCTTACAAAAGAAGCTCAAGAGGCTTTGAGAGAAGATGAACTGGCTTTATCCAATGTGGTTGAAAGAGTTACTCAAAAACTCTTGGAAATATCAGTCTTTACTACACAAGTGGCACCCACAGCAGTCCTTCATCAAGGATACCATGTGGTAGAATGGGTGAACCTCCCAGCTCAACCAGAACAAAGCCTTACTTCTTACCCAGTACTTATGGCTAGAATTTTATTAATGGCCATTAAGTGAGTAGTACAATTATCTGGGATAAGACCTAAGATATGTACCTTTTATACCCATGAACAAATTAATGGATGCTGTGAAATCATCCCAGAGTGGCAAATTTTATTGGCCACGACTCCAAATTTTATACAAGGATTTCCATTAAACATAGCCCAGGTATTATATAATTGACAAATGGGTTTTTGAAGAAAATATTTCTAAGGTTAATCTTCAAGGACCAACTACCTTTACAAATGCATCCAAACAAAATATTTGTTCTGTATACTATCGTGATTTACCTATAAAGAGAATAGTCAGAACTCCTTTTCAGTACACTCAGAAGAATGAATTATATGCAATCATGCTAGTTCTTACTTATTATCCATGAGATATAAATATAATATCTGATTCAGCCTATTCAGTAGGTGTGGTATAAAGAATTGCCACAGCTCAAATAAAATTTGTAATTTCTAATATATAACAGCTCTTTAAGGAACTTCAAGAGCAAGTAAGAAAGTGTCGAGGTAAAATTTATATCTTGCATGTCCACTCTCATAATGGACTTCCAGGTCCTATTTTTAATAAAATTTCAAATGCAGATAGCCTTCCAACCATGATAGCCAACACTCCTTTATTTCAGGAAGACCAAAAATCTCATTCTAAATATCATCAGGCTGCTCAAGCTTTGCATTTGCAATTTGGGATAACAAAGCTAGGAGCTTTGGAACCTAGGAGCATAGTAAAAAACCTGTATAGCTTGCCTTCCTACCCATTCTCCTATGCTCCCTCCAAGGAAGAACCCTCGTGGTTTGAGACCCAATGAAATTTGGCAAATGATGTGACCCATTATAAATCTTTTGGTTGCCTGTATTTTATCCTTGTTGCAGTAGGCATCTTTTAAGGATTTACTTTTGCAATATCAGCAGCAAAAGAGAAGACCTGAGTAGTCACTGAATTCCTTATATAAGCTTTTGCAATTATGAGTGTGCCACAAGCAATAAAAACAGAAAATGGATCTGCATATATTTCTAAACATTTAGCACATATTTATGCACAGTCTCAGATTTTACACACTAGTGGCTACCTTTTAATCCTCAAGGTCAGGCAATTGTAGAGAGGAAATACAGAGACATCAAGACACTCCTTCAAAAGCAAAAGAAAGGGGGAACCACAGGTAACCATAGAGAACTTTTCATTTAGCTCTTTATACTATTAATTTTTTTGATTTTTGATAAAGATGCACTGGTTCTGGCAGACAGGTTTTATAACTCACCATAAGGGCAGTGTCCAGTGAAAACAGCTTCACTATCTTTAGATAATCTCTAGGTGATGTGGAGATCCACAAGTGGTGAATGGAAGGGACCATATAGTTAACTGCTTACAGAAGCATGTTTACTTGTATCTATACAGATGGAGAAGGAATCAGATGGGTGCCAACGAGCCCTATCTGCCTTGTCCATCAGAGAGAAAAAGAAAAAGAGAAGACCCTTGAAACAAAGGAAAAGATCCAAGAAACATCAGATGGTTCCATCTTTGACTACCTGTGCCACTGAAAAAGTATGGCTGTTAACCCTATGAATATGTCAATTGACTCATGAACATCAAACATTTTCAATGAGACTGTTGCAGGACTTCAATATCTGTAGGAGTCATTGGAATCCTTGACACATGATGAGACTGTTGCAGGACTTCGAAACTTGCAGAAATCATTGGATTCCTTGATACATGAAGTGATGGCTAATAGATTGGTTTTGGACTATCTCTTGGTTGCTGAAGGACTCCATACCCTCCATCTAGGACTTATAGACATGTATATTCATTTTGTTTGTTATATACTATGTTGATTCATGTTTGTTACATCACTGCTAGCCTGAGTTATAATACTACATGCTTGTGTAATACCTCCCATGCTGATGGATTTGTGTACACCAGTTTCAATTTCAGCCCAGAGGAAACCTTCTAGCAATATCTGGTTTGCTTTGGTGTTTTCACCTTCCTTCCTGAGAAGTCAGGGAAAGCATGGCCACCTGTGTAATAAAATAAAAAAAAGCGAGAGATGTAGAGGGTTGGAATTCTGGAAAAGTACACTTGAAGGATACTTACAACAGGCTGTTTACTCAGTGTGATTGATGATATAATGCTTCTCTAGTTTATATGTACTTAGTATGATGATGTAATGGTTCTACAGTTGACAAATGCTCAATGTCCCATAGTGATGTAATTGTACTAAGGTATGTAAGTGCTGAGAAGTCTTGAAATAAGCATACTCGAGAGAGACTCAAGTGAGAGTGTGCTCGTGCTCGATATCAGAGTCCAGACTGCACAGAGCTCCTCGATAAAGCTAGTCTGGACATTACTGTCACAGAATACATTAAACAGTGTCAAGGTGTCTGAAGTCTAGAAAGGCATGGGAACAAGTTATGCAAAGCAGAAGTTTAGCCAAGAACTATTTAGTAGTACAGGAACCAGATAAAAAATTGTAATCAAGAAATGTTAAAAAAAAAAAAAACATCCCATAGATAATGTTAATTTGTGGTTTTCTAAGTCAATTTGTCCATCTGTAGTTGTCTGTTTCTTTTGACACCTCAGGTACAGTGTTTAAAAAGTCAAATAGAGCATTTTATATTTTTATGTGCAGGTAATAGGAAGCCATTAAAGTTCATTAAAAAGGAGAGTAATATGGTCAGATCTGCATTTTAAGAAGATCAGTTTGATAGCTGAGTGGATCAAAAAGTGATGATAGCATTAACAGTAATGGAGAAATTAAGGAGAAGGAAGCATTGGGGAAGTGAATGTCATCAGTTCAATTTTAGGCATATTGAGTTTAAGTTGAATACATTGACAACTCTTAATTTGAGATGGATAATTGGATTTGCAAGTTAAAGGTTAGGAGAGAGGCAAAGAGTGATCCTGTAGATCATCACGGTTAAAATCTTAGCATATATGTTCAAACTAAGCGTTTTTAAGTGATTACAGTTCCTCTAGAATTACATTATTCTATGAGAATTGTTTCTCAGAAAACCCATTTTGCTACTGTCAATTCACTTATTTTAACGCGATTTAAAATTAATTTTATTTTTAGTATTTGGGGACAGAGTCAGGATAATTTCTAAGATAGAAATCTTCCACTATTTTATATACTTGGATCTGGAAATCACTTCCTAAGGAAAGATAAGTATTTCTGAGAAAAGATATTTCTGGGTCAACCGTTAATGTTTGTAAGTCTCATCTTAGCAAACTTGGTTGGCAGAGGCTAAAGAGAAAAGAGGCAAAGATGGTGAAAAAGTAATAGCCATAAGATTCTGGAGAAAATCGCTTTACCACATTTTTGGTGTTAAAATAATGATCAAATGACTAGCCAAACTGTTGTATTAAAATAGAACTTTTATGAGACAAGAGATTATATGGAGAAAAAAATCATTTTACAAACTATTTTGGATGAGACACTGATAACATAAAAGCTCAGGCCAAAGATCACAGATTACAAAGCAGAAATATTTGTCGGTACTGAACCATAGAAAACTTATAAACGTTGTAAGAGAATCTCAATTAAAATGTATTTGTTAAAATTTATTAAATAAAAAAATTATTAAACCAAGCCTTCTGTATACTCAGATAACAAAATTAATCTTAACTAAGTGAGAAAATGATAAAACATATCACTAAAACACATTTTATTAACCATTGTGCCAGAGTAACTAAAATTTCTTTTGGGAGTAATATCAGCAGACTGGAATGAATAAGATGCTACAAATATATCTGGGTTTCGGGAAAGTATTTGAAAAGGACACTTATAACATAGTAGGCAAACACCAGCTTCTCCAAGAAGCATCGCCTGACTCTTATCTCTGTTACTGTGATCTTTCTCAAGTCTATTTTTATATATTCTACAAGTTTTATAAATGTATGTACTTGTATATGTTCTTATTCTGCCATTTTAAGGCAATGACCTTTCTATTATTGATTTTGTATTTCCAAAGCACATTCTTGAGTACAGTACCTGGTTTACAATCATAATCTTAAAGTCTTAAAGTATTTTTTAATTTAATGTTTATATTTTCCATTTTACTATGCCTTAGAAATATATTATCATTTTAATTATCCCCACCTCCCTTTTTTGTTAGGATAAGATGCTTAGGGTTAAATCTCATAATGGCAATAGGTAAAGATATGATATTAGAGCTCTTTTTATTTTAAAATGCTGTTCTAAAAGATGTATTTTTAAAAGATGTCATTTTATACTAGATAATGACTTGCTGTTACGTAAACAAAATGTGTTATTTTTTTCTTCATCTAAACAGAGGTTTTTCCAATTATATTTGTAAGATTAATGCTTATCACAGTTCAGTCTGTTCCTACTGGTTTCATTAAACTGAGTATTGAGGCATATATCTAGAGACACAAACTTCTGATACAAAGATTGTATCAATTAGTGTTGGAATCTTTACAAAGTGTTAAGTCATTAGAGTTGATAGAGACAATAATTATCTAATTTAGCATGGCTCAGTATGATTGATTTGCTCTTACAAGGAGATGTTATGGGCCAGAAGAAACTAGGACATATGTCCTTAACAGTTTCTATAAGTTCAGTGATCTGCTGCAAAATTATAATCAAACCTTGGCTTTCCATAATCTTGACAATGCTCTCTAAACATTTTCCTTGTACAGAAACAGAAGGCTGTTTTCTAAACATTTGTCCCATCTTAGCTGAAATTCTACTTTAACTCTTAACAAAATTTCTTTGTTGTACTCACCCTAGTTTCTGGGTCAAGACTTTCTCACTGGATTCAGGATCAGAGGTTTTTCCACTGAAATCAGCATGTGAATCAGTCCCATAAAGAGTGGAATTATTGTCTCTATCAACTCTAATGACTTAACACTTTGTAAAGATCCCAACATCTCTGTGTACCTGTTTCAAGTGAGCCCCTTCAGAAACCCAGTAATCTGATTTGACTTCCTATTTTCTTTGGTGTTTTCATCTCCCTTCCTGAAATGTCAGGGAGGGCATGACCACCTTCTTTTTATGGTGTTTTCACTCCATTTTTGAGCAGTCAGGGAAGGGGTGATCACCTTATTTTTGGGGTTCTCACCTCCTTGAGAAGTCAGGGAGGTTATGACCACCTATGTTCTAAATCAAAAGAAAAGGGGAGATGTTGGAATCCTAGTGTTAACAGAACCTGAAACAAGGTACTAAGTACAACTGATAGAAACAATGCTTGTGTTCACACCTTTAGAGAGCTCATATAAGCCAGAACTATTTAAGTACTCATTGGAGTTCACATATTTGGGAGATTTCAGGGTTTAGTATGAGATATCTGAAATCACACCTCCCTTGAAGTCTTAGGGCCAGAGAGCACTCTGGGAGGAAACCCATAATCCCATTCTCTCAGAGGAGGAGTTAACCTTTGGGAGATCATATATAAGAAGTGGCTCAGTCAGGAGAGTTGAGCTGAAAATATTGAGAGGGGAATGTCAAGTCAGTTCAGGAGAAGCCCTCTCTTAGAAGTGCAACCAGATTCACTAAATCTCACACCACTGTGGTGGCTGGGCTCCTGCACTTCCCCCACTGAGACCAAGCTGGTCTGAAAGGCTCTCCAGAAAGCTGCCCAGCCCCAGGCAAGGAGGTGCTGGTTGGAGGCTGACGAAAGCAGAGGCAAAAGCAAGAGCTGCAAGAGCTCTTAGAACCAAGGAGAGAGGCCTCTAAGAAAGCTAACCAGGCCTAAGGAAAGAAACAAGATTTGGAAGGAGAAAATAAACTTTTGGATTTTATCAGCTAGCTGTATTTGAGATGATTATCACTCCGAACTGAAACTAAGGCTGCCTCCAGAAAACCTCCCCGAGTAACCTGCTCCCAGAGAGAACCATTATTATTTTAAAGAAGTAAAACACCACAAATTAGGAAGTATATTATAGCTTGATAGAGATTTGAGAAAGTTTTTTTTTTTTAAATCATTTTCCTGATATGAATTTTACCTGGGTTTTTCTTCCTTTATCTTATTTTTTTTAATGTGTATATTTTTAGTGATAGATATTTTTCTGTCATTACTATCCAAGTTATCCAATAACTCCAATTAAAATTAGGATAAAAAAGAGGTTAAAAATTCTTATTATTCAGTAGATAGACTTTGATATAACAAATTAACCATTTATCAAATTAGCAATACTCTGCAAATAAAAGTTTTGATATTTACCTATTCCTCATTGCTTTGTTAGACCTCTTTCATGTAAAGTATTGAAACTTTTAATGAAGAAACATGTTTCATAAAAGATATTGCATCAGTTATAAAGAAGAGTTTATTGCTTTACCTAATTTATGATCTGTGGAAAAAAAAAAACTTTGTTAAAACCTATAAAATTGTTTCACCATCTTCAAACCCTTTAAGTGGCTCAGCTCTCAAAGCAGTTATATATTAATAAGATATACTTTCATGCTGTATTCTAAGTTTATTATTTTATATTTTTATTCTTTGTTTCTAGAAGAATTTAAGAGATTTTTTTCAGGGAGAGTTCTCTCCATGCTTCCATTATTAAGTGGGAGCTACAGAGGATTTTTTTCCTCAGTCTATAGTTCATATCATCCTCAAACATGTTTCATCCCAAAAAGCTATTTTCAAGTTCAAGTATTGCTGTGGGTAAGAAACTATTTAATTTATAGCTCACTGGCCCTCAAAGATGTTCCATTTATAACCAGACAAAACCAGATAATGCAATTTTCATTTTTTAAAAATCTTTATTTATTTATTTTTATGCACACTGCTTTATGAATCATGTTTGGAGAGAAAAATCAGAACAAAAGGGAAAAACCATGGGAGAGGAAAAATAAAACAGAAAAAAAGTTGTGAACATAACATGTATTGATTTACATTTAATGTCCATAGTTCTTTTTCTGGATGCAAATGACATTTTCTATTCATAATCTATTGGGATTGCCTTGGATAACTGAACCACTGAGAAGAATCAAATCTTTCATACTTGATCATTGCATATTCTTTCTGTTATTGTGTATCATGTATTCCTGGATCTGCTTGTTTCACTCAGTATCAATTAGTGAGAATCTTCCCAGGCCCTTCTAAAATCAGCTTTTTCATCTTTTTTTTATAGAACAATAATATTCCATTACATTCATATACCACGACTTGCTCAGCCATTCCCCAAATGATAGGCATATACTCATTTTCCAATTATTTGCAATTACAGAAAGAACTGCTACAAACATTTTGCACATGTGGGTCCTTTTCCCTCATTTATGATTTCTTTGGGATACAGAACCAGTACTGGCCCTGGTGGGTTCAAGGGTATGCACAGTTTGATAGGTTTTTGGGCATAATTCTAAATTGCTCTCCAGAATGGTTGGATCATTTCACTACTCCACTAACAATGTATTAGTGTCCCATTTTTCATACATCCCCTCCAAGATTTATAATTTTCTTTTCCTGTCATCTTAGTCAATATGAGGTGTGAAATGGTACCTTAGAGTTGTTTTAATTTGTACTTCTCTAGTCAATAGTGATTTAGAGTATTTTTCATATGACTAGAGATGGCTTTAATTTTGTCATCTGAAAATGTCTGTTTAAATCCTTTGATCATTTATCAATTGGGGAATGACTTGTATTCTTATAAATTTGATACAGTTCTTTATATATTTTAGAAATGAGACCTTTATCAAAAATATTGACTGTAAGGATTTTTTCCAGCTTTGTACTTCTTGTTTCTGTTGGGTTTAAATCTTGTTTCTATTGGTTTTGTTTGTGCAAAAGCTTTACAATTTAATGTAATCATTTTGTCTTTCATAAAATTTTCTAGTTCTTCTTTGATCATAAATTCCTTCTTTCTCCAAAGATTTAGTAGGTAAATTATCCTCTCCTAATTTGTTTATGGTGTCATCCTTGATGCCCAAATCATGTAGCCATTCTAACCTTATTTTGGTATGGGGTATGAGATGTAGGTCTTTGCTGAGTTTCTGATATATTATTTTTCAATTTTCCCAGAAAAATTTTGTCAAATAATGAGTTCTTATTCCAGAACTGAAGTTTGTATGTTTATCAATACTAGATTACTATAGATATTGATTACTGTGTTGTGTGTGTCTCTAATCAGATGTAGTCAAACAAGAGATGGGAAGATTCAAACACTAACAACTTTGTTATCAACGAACTTCAAAAGATGGGAATGAATAAATTTAATTCATTCTGTAATGGGCTGAGGTTTGAGTTGATGCACTAAGGTCCCAAGTACTTGAGGCTAAATAGTAATTGGGTTATACTCTTATTAATATACATGATTGGATAAAGAATGGTCCCTGCCCACTCTCCGTGCAAGTCCTGATGTGTTGTACAGGAAATGATGATTTTGGTGGGTGGAGGCAGAGAGAGACAGGAAGAGAAGCTGGGAGAGATTGGGCCTGGGTTCGATACTCCTAGCTGCTGGTCGTGTGGCTGCTGATCCAGCTAGCTTCTTGACTCAGCTGCACACATTGGTATCGCCGATTCTCTTCCACCTTCAATCCTTCTTCACTGAGAAAAAAGACTGACGATTTTCCCCTAACCCGAATTCCTAACTCCTGCTCATTTAAAAATACACGGTCTTCACACAGTCATCATTATATATACTACTTTGAGAAAGAATCCTTGAGAAGAAATGTAATAGCCTTCCTAATAAATATAAGAGTGAGAAAAGCAGTACTGGGTAATAACTCAAAAATGATAGAATGACATCTTTTTAAATCACCACAGTAATGTGTTCTAATCACTGATGCCAGAGACCAAAGTTAATCAGTTCTATGAAAACTACATTTTCTAGAAATAGCACCAAAAAATTGTCACATTTCTCAGGAGATGAGAATTCTAAGTCTTTTTGAGTGGGGGTGAGGCAATTGGAGCTAAGTGACTTGCCCAGGGACATGTTAAATGTATGATGTTGGACTTTAACTCAAGTCCTCCTGAAGCCAGGGCAGCTGTTCTATCTACAATACCATCTAGCTGCCCTTTGGGGATTAGAATTCTAAAGTAGAAAATCAAAAGTGTTGGAATCCTTACAAAGTGTTAAGTCATTAGAGTTGATAGAGACAATAATTATCTAATTTAGCATAGTTCAGTATGATTGATCTGATCTTACAAGGAGATTTTATGGGCCAGAAGAAACAAAGTACTAAGTAGAACTGATAGACAATAATGCTTGTGGTTACACCTTTAGAGAGCTCATATAAGCAAGAAGTATTTAAGTACTCATTGGAGTTCACAAGTATGGGAGATTCACAAAGTTAACTTTGTAATTTTGTGAATTCACACCTCCCTTAATTCCTCCCTTGGAGGGGAGGAGTCAACCTTTGGGAAATCATATATAAGAAGTAGACAGGATCTCAGTCGGGAGTTCAGCTGAAAAGATTGAGAGAGGAGCATCAAGTGAGTTCAGTCAGAAACTCTCTCTTGGAGGAAAGAGATATTCATTCCATTTTCCAGCTTTGTGCTGGCTGGAGGCTGAAGAAAGCAGAGGCAAAGGACAACTACAAGAGCTCTTGGAACCAAGCAGAAAGATAAGCCTCTAAGAAAACTAACCGGGCTATTTTGGAAGGAGAAAATAAATGTTTGAACTTTTATCACCTGGCTGCATTTGGGTGATTATCACTTTTAACTGAAACTAAGGCGGCCTCCAGGAAAACCTCCACAAGAAACCTGCTCCCAGAGAGAACCATTATTATATTTTAAAGAAGAAAAACACCACACAAAAAGTAAGTATTGTACTTACTTTTTGTGTGGTGTTTTTCTTCTTTAAAATAAAATGTTATTGTAACAGGAAATTTGGTCTTGAAGTACAAAATGAAGCAGGACAGAGATAAAGTTTTGTCAAGATAACTTGCTTGTCATAGTAAAAACTTTTTCAGGAACCCCAATGGCAGTTCTATACATGGACATTAGCGATGGTCAATATCAAAATACTATTGATTATATACTTTGCAACTGGAGGTGGAAAAACTCTATATATTCAATTAAAACAAAACCTGGAACTTACTGTGAATCAGGTGAGCCTCTTACTGAAAAGTCAAACTTGAAGTAAAGGAAGTAAGAAAAACCAGAAGACCAAATAGGTATGACCTAAATAACTTAAATGATCTAAATATGACCTATAGGAATATGAAGCACATGTGATGAATAGATTTAAAAGATAGATCTAATAGACAGTGTGCCCGAAGAGTTATGGACAAAAGTTCACAATATTGTACCAGAGGTAGTAATAAAAAACATTACAAAGAAAAAGAAAAGCAAGAAAGTAAAATGCTGCTGAAGCTTTACAAATAGCTAAAGAATGAAGGAAAGAGAAAATAAAAGGAGAAAGAGAAAGATCTTCCCAACTAAATGAAGAATTTTAGAGAATAGTAAGGAGAGAAAAGATTTCCTTAAATGTGCAATGCACAGAAATAGAAGAAAACAACATAATGGGAAAGACAAGCAATGACTTCAAGAAAATTGGAGATATCAAGAGAAACTTTCATGCAAAAAATGGCATGATAAAAGAAAAAATGAAGGGGCATTAACAGAAATAGGGGAGTTTAATAAGTAACAAAAATGCATCTAAGAACTATACAAGAAAAATCTCAATATTACCAGTAACTACAATAGTGTGAGTCAAACATCCTGGAGAATGAAATCATTCTCATTAGGGTTTAAAGAATATTGCTAACAATATGGCAAGTGAAGGTTATAGAATTCCAGCTAAACTATTCAAAATACTAAAAGATGATGCCATTTAAATGATGTACTCAATATACCAGCAAAATTGGAAAACTTACTAGTAGATAATGGATTAGGAAAGATCCTAAAAAGTTGCAATGCCAAGGAATGTTCAAATTATTGAACAATCTAACTCATTTTACACATGAGCAAGTTTATGCTTAAGATTCTGCATGGTAGGCTTCAGCAATATGTTGTAAAGGGCTGAAATTCTGAATAGGTGCACTGGAATCAGATAACCAAGCACTTAAGGCTAATTGGACAATAACTCTATTTTGGGGAAAATGGTCCTTCTCACTATTCTGTGCTCTCTACATCTTTTGGTGCATACAGATAATAGTAGGAGGGATTAGAGGGTTGGGTGAGACAAAGAGTCACTCTGGAGGAGGACAGGGAGAAGGGAGGTTGGTGGAGAGCTTATGGAAGTTTTGTCCATTCCCTACACTTCTCCCCCTAAAGACCAAGGACTTTTTCTTATCCTGACTCTCGCTGATTCTGAGGCCTCAAGGGAGTTAGTCGGAACTTACAATATGTAAATTAAGAATTAACAGAACATGCTGGTTTTCAAAGAGGCAGACAAATAAGAAACCAAATTATCAGTATTTGTTGCATTATAGAGAAAGCAAAGGAGTCCCAAAAGCAAACAAATAACAACAATAACAAAGCATATAGTTCTGATTTATCAGCTATATTAACGTCTTTGACTATGTAGCTCACAACATGATGTTGCAAGTTCTCAAAGGAATGGGAGTACCAGATCATCTTACTTGTCTCTTAAGGAACCTGTGTGTAAGTCAAAAAACAACTATTAGAACCAAACAGGAACAATTGGATTAGTTTAACAACTGGTTAGTTTAAACTGGAACAATTGATTAATTTAAAATTAGAAAAGGAATGTGACAAGGCTATTTATTATAACTTTATTTAACTTATACACAGAGTGTACTATATGAAAATGGACAAATCAAAACCCAAAATTAAGGTTGTCAGGAGAAATATCAATAATCTCAGATATGCAGACTCTTTTGAATTGAGTTTCTGGAGAATATTTTTGAGAGTACCTTGGACAGCAAAGAGATGGAATTGATCAATATTTAAAGAAATTCATTCAGACTATTTACTAAAAGGTCAAATATTGATTTTGAAACTTAAAAATTTGGCCATATGATGAAAAGACAGAAGTCATTGAAAAAAGATCCTCATGCTGGGAAAGATTGAAGATAAAAGAGAATGGCAGAGTATGAAAAGGATAGATATTGTCATGGAAGCCAAGAATGTGAATTCAGACAAATTTCAAAAGATAGTAGAGGATACAAGACCTTGTATACTATAGTCCATAGGTTTGGAGAGAGTCAGATATGACTGAATTCCTGAACAATGAGTGTTTTGACACTTTTTACAATTATAATTATAACTAGTCAGAAGACAAAAAACAAATAAAAAGATTGCCCAACATCCCGAAAATGATATATTGTTATCAAAGACAACAGTGGAGTTACTATTTGAATTCCACCAATCCACTGAATCTATTGTATAAGTGAAATGGCAATGGTACTAAGAAAGATGAAACTAAAAAAATGTGAGTAGCCTGACAATATATATCCAAGCTGTCATCAATATGGTTTTAAAAGTATTCAGGGATTGAGTTTGAAGAGATGACAAAGAAGGACATATTATTGTGGAAAATTTTATGCAAATATCAAGAATTTCCTAGATAATAATAGAGAAAATTAACAGTCTTTCACAGAAGAATTTGCACAGCAGAGCATACAGCTAATCAAGAAAAAGAGAGAATATGTTTCCCATTCCCTTTGGCTTTCAATAAACCTTCCCATTCCCCTTATTCAATATGAAAGGAAGTAAATTTTAAAATTTATCTTGGACATTAGAAATAAGATAAAGGACTTAATTATTTTCAATAGAATTATATAGTTACTTAGCTAAATAATCTCCCTGACAAGCTTCAATTATTTAAGGGATATGTGCTTCCTGGGTAGGTAAACTCTGGTGATAGTTTTCAACAACAACAACAACAACAAAACAATATTTCATTCAGTAGAATAAATTTCAGTCTGAAAAGTTTTCCTTAAACAAAGTCTAACCTTTGTTATCTAATTTATTTTAGATATGGGGGCCATCTCATCATGAGAAAACACACACTTAAACAAAGTGTGTACCACAAACATGTTTTAAAAATTATTCAGGATTCTATTAAAATAAATTTTTGATAATGTTTTTTAGTTATCTACTGTGTTTTGAACATCAGAAAAGGTGTACAAGAAAAAATGTGTATTTATATACACATATATACTATGCATATACACACACATACACACACACACACACACACACACACACACACGTATATATATTCACCAAAGAAAGTCATCAGTTTCATTGAAAATGAAACTTTATACTAAACCCAAACATCAAAGAATCCTGGTTCTCCAGCTGCTTCTTTTCTCAAAAACATCATAGTGGCAGTATTAGGCCTCATCAAGTGACAGCTGCTTTAACCTCTTCTGGAGAAGAGACAAATTTGGATGATATATGTAGCTCAGTCTTATTCATTAGTGTAGAGTTTATGAGTGGAGTGAATCACTTTATTCTGTTAAGCCCAATTTAGTTTTGTTTATCTTTTTAGGAACCTTTATAATATTTTCATTTTTGCTACTTTTTTCAAGACAAGTTTTCAAGGAAACACTCCATAGGTGCATCTCAAGAAAATTACAATGGAAATAAAATTATTAGAATGATCACAAATGATACAATTTTCTACTTTTGCAATTTATCATTGATAAAAGGAAGGCTCTTTTGTATTTGGCTGAAGTATTATTGCATTTTATCATTATCATCATAGCATCATAATCATTTTGTATATTCTGCCTATAAGAGTTGTTGTAGATCTGCCTAATTAACTCAGTACCTATATTTTCATGATTATATGACATCTTTATATGGCTTGTTCCTTCTGAAGCAATAAAACACCATTACATTTGGAAAAGCCATTTTTCAACTGTTTTAAACATATTTTATTTATAGTGTTTTGTAATAAATGTTTCTATGATAAAAATATTTCAGCACTTTCTTGATTTTAATCTTATATATGGCTGGGTCTTCAAAGGGTGTGTAATTCACTAAACTAATGTTAGAATTGAATAAACAGAGGCCCATAAAGGTAATGTGACATTATTCCTTTAATATCATGACTTTGTACCTTTGTTTAATTAATTTTTGTTAATGTAAAACTGTTTAATTTTACAATTTCAAAATTATTTTTCTTATTTCTTGTATTCTTTCCAAATGCCCAGTTATTAAAGAAATAAACTTCTACTTACTAATTATTATGTTGTGATTTTTTAGATATTTAGCTTTTTTATCTACTTAAAATTTAATTTTAGAGGATAAAATTCCATCTTAAAATTTTTATGCCTCATTAGTTTTTATTTTTCTCTAGAAATTTTGGTAAAAGAGTTATTGTTTCATTATTTTTCTTTTTATTTTTATTCATGGGTCTGGCTTTAGGAAGCATTTGCTTATAAAGTTTATTTATTTAATTAAGTTTATTAACATTTTTTCTTTTTTTTTTTAAACAGTACTAGAATGTTTTGATGGTATCTTCTTCGTAATATAATGGAAGAACTAGGAAGAGCAAAGCCCCTTCATTACTACTTTGCTCCCTTTATTTATTTTGATATCTTTGGTCTTTTGTTCCCTGATATAAATTTTTATTGCTATTTTGTCTAAATATATAAAATATCATTAGCAATTTGCTTGACAGAGCAAAATCCTTAAATTAACTGTGATTCAATCATTTTATGTGATTGAATGTGATTGAATCACGTCAATATAACTAAGAATTTCTACATGTTCAATTATTGTTATTTTTCTTTTGTATTTAAATTTTAAAAATTTTGTAATAGCTTTTTGTAATTATGAAATGTGAAAATAATTTAGCAACTGTACTGATGTTATTACAATAGTTCATATTCCTAAAAAGAAGTACAATTTATGAAACAATCTTTACAATGATGATATTGGATAGATGTTAGGATTCTTACAAGGTGCTAAGTCACTGGAAATGATAGAAACAATGCTTATGTACTTGGTTCACACCTTTAGAGTTCACACCTTTGGGAGAGTTCACACATTAGCTCACACATTAGAATTTACAACTCTCACATCTTTATAGTTCACACCTTTAAAAGATCATATATAAGGAGCTCCCACAAGCCAACTAGAGAGTCACATCTCCTCTCTCAGAGGAGGAGTCAGATCCATTTGGTATTCCACCATTGTGCTGACTGGAGACATTGGGAGCGAGAGATTCAAATCTTTTCAATTCTAAACCCAGACCCTTATCCATGATGCCAAATGCTATAATAAAGTACAAGCAAGAATTTTTTTTATTAATCCCATGTTTAGATAGAGAAACAAGCTGAAATGTTAAATGGCAGTTCCAAGATTGCACAACTGTTAGAAATGAAAATTGCAATTTATGATCACCATGATCAGTGTTTTTTTATACTCTATAACAGTTCTTATTCAAATGACATACACTAAAACAATATTCTTGATGAATACATTATACTTCTCTCTCATTCAAACTTTTATTTTCAAAATCCAATATTAAAATTATCTTCAAAAATATTTTACTAGAGACAAATGAAAATCTAAATTCTTTTATAGTCTCAGAATATCTTCTCTTGGTTTTCACTCATACCATTAAGAAACTTATTTTTCTTTAAAATTATTTTGATTTTTTTTCTGTTTTTGTTAGTCTTATATCTTCTTTTTCTCTCTTTTCTGCCACTGGTGACAAGAACCAAAGAATTTATAGTTTTTGGACTTCCAGCCAAATTGGTGGAGAGGACACACACATTTATCTAAGCTCTTTTTTGCCTTCAGAATACTTTTTTTTCATGATATGGCCTCGGAATTAGTGCTCGACTGAAAAAACCCATGCATACATTACCAACAGGAAATATTTTCGAAATTCACCAGAAAAGGTCTGTTTTTGCATGAGTGGGGACAGTTAGACAAGGCACAGACTGCAGGCAGGCAGTGAGAGCACAGAAGGCAGCTCACACTGAGCAGACCAGAGTGAGGTGGGGTGTAGTCATAGCCCTTAGAAAACATGTAGGGAGAACTTTACCACAGTGTGGCTACTTTGCCCTGGCAGCAAGCCAGTAGAACAGCAGAGAAGCGACAAACACAGGGGGTAAAGATTGCAATCCCAAAACACTAGAGTCTCTTGGGACCTGACCATACTCACCCAATACCCCGAGTGATTCAGCATACTCTCAGAGTCTCAGAGAGAAACAGCTGTGCAGATGCAGCACAGCCATTGCTGTTCCACTGCTGCTCCATTGCGACTTGCAGTAGTCTATAGAGGAAGCCTGGTAATATCGCTGAAAAAACAGACCGCTTTGCTTTTTCTGTTTGTTTGTTTTCTTTGATAAATTTTTGTCAAAATGAGCAAAAATTAAGGTGCACTCTAATTATAGATAGCTTTTATATGGATAGAGAGCAGATTTCAGACTCTGAAGAGACTAAAAACAGAGTGTCTCCACATGAATTCCCAAAGGGGAATATGATCTGATTCCCATCACACAAGACTCTGATAGAAGAAATTAAAAAGACTCTTACAAGAGAGCTAGCAGAAAAATTGGGAAAGGAAAGAGAATCTTGGCAAGAGGGTCTGAATAAGTCATCTAACTCATTTAAAGATGGAGTGGATAAAGAAATCAAATCCCTGAAAAACAGAATTAGTGAACTGGAAAAGGTATACAATTCCAAGGAAAACAGAATTAGTGAATTGGAAAAAGAAAATATCTCTCTAAAAATAAAATTGGTGAAATGGAAAAAAAAATTCCATAGAACAAAACAACTCACTTAAAAATGCAACTGGAAAATTACAAAAAGAAATAAAAAAAATAAGTGAAGAAATAATTCATTAAAAATCAGAATTAAACAAATGGAAATGAATGATTCGAGGAGACACCAAGGATCAGTCAAGAAAATAATAATAAAAAAAAGAAACAATGGAAATAATGTTAAATACCTACTTGGGAAACAACAGGCTTGGAAAATAGATCTAAGAGATAATCTGAGAATTATTGGACTTCTGAAAATTATGATGAAAAAAGAGCCCAGACACTATTTTCCAGAAAATCATCAAAGAGAACTGCCCAGTTCTTATAGAAACAGAAGGTAAAATAGACATTGAAAGAATCCATCAATCACCTACTGAAAAAGACCCAAAAATCAAAACTCCAAGGCATATTGTGGCTAAATTCCAGAACTGTCAGACCAAGATAAAAATACTACAAACAGCTAGAAAAAAATTCAAATATAGAGGAGCTACAATAAGGATTACTCAAGATTTAGCAGCATCCATATTAAAAGATCGAAAGGCCTGGAATCTAATATTCTGAATGGTGAAGGAATTAGGTATGCAGCCAAGAATAACTTACCCAGCCAAAATGAGCATTTTTTTTTTCAGGGAAGAAGATGGATATTCAATGAAATAGTTGAATTTCATCTATTTCTAATGAAAAAAACGGAACTAAACAAAAAGTTTGATCTCCAAATATAGGACTCAAGAGAAACATAAAAAGGTTAAGAGAAATCTTGGGAACTATATTTCTGTTATGAATATACATAAAGAACACATGTATAATTTAGTTTTACAGTTATAATATAAAAAAAAACTAGAGGTGGAAAGGAAACCAGACAAAGAGTAAAGTGGGGGTACTACATCTCACAAAGAGACAAAGAAAACTTATTATATCTGAGGGAAAGAAAGGAGGGGGATGAACATAATGTGAATCTTTCTCTCATCTTTGCTTAAAGAGAAAAATATTAGACATATTCGATCTACAGAGAAACTTCTCCCACCTCATTGAAATGTAGGAGGGAAAAGTGAAAAGGGAAGGAGTAAGGTAAGCAGAAGGGAATACAGAAATTGTGAGGAAAAAGGGTAAGATGGGGGAGGAACTCTAAGATGGGGTGAGGGATCTTAAAAAGGGAGGACTGTGAGAGGCAAGTGGTGCTCACAAATTTAATATTGGGAAGGGGGGTTAAGAGGGAAGGAAAGGAGAAAAACATAAGCAGGTGTTAACCAGATGGCAGGAAATACAGAATTAGCCATTTTATGTGAATGGGGTAAACTCCCCCATAAAGAGGATTAGCAGACTGGATTAAATGTCAGAATCCTACAATATGTTGTTTACAGGAAGCACACTTGAAGCAGGGAGATACATACAGAGTAAAGGTAAAAGACTAGAACAGAATCTACTATGCTTCATATAAAGTCCAAAAAGCAGGGATAGCCATTCTGATCTCAGAGCAAGCAAAATCAAAAATTGAACTAATTAAAAGAGAAAAGGAAGGGCACTATATCTTGCTAAAGGGTAGCATAGATAATGAAGCAATATCAATATTAAACATATGGCAAGTGGTGTAGCATTTAAATTCTTAAAAGAGAAATTAAGAGAGCTGCAAGAAGAAATAGACAGCAACACTGTAATAATGAAAGATCTCAACTGTGCACTCTCAGAATTACATAAATCAAACCACAAAATAAATAAGAAAGAAGCCAAAGAGGTAAATAGAACACTAGAAAAGTTAGGTATAATAGATCTTTGGAGAAAACTAAATGGAGACAGAAAGAAATATACTTTCTTCTCAGCAATTCATGGAAACTATACAAAAATTGACCATATATTAGGACATAAAGATCTCAAATTCAAATGGAGAAAGTCAGAAACAGTAAATGCATCCTTTTCAGATCATGATGCAATAAAAAACTATATTCAATAAAAAGCCAGGGGAAAATATGCCAAAAATAATTAGAAACTAAATAATCTCATCCTAAAGAATGACTGGGTGAAACAGCAAATCATAGACATAATTAATAATTTCATCCAAGAAAATGACAATAATGAAATGTCATACCAGAATATGTGGGATGCAGCCAAAGTGGTATAATAAGGGGAAATTTTATATCTCTAGAGGCCTACTTGCATAAAATAGAGAAAGAGAAGGTCAATGAATTGGGCTTGCAACTAAAAAAGCAAGAAAAAAAGTAAATTAAAACCCCCGGTCAAACACTAAACTTGAAATTCTAAAAGTAAATGGAGAGATTAATAAAATTGAAAGTAAAAAAAAAAACTTAAATTAATAAATAAAACTAAGAGTTTGTTTTATGAAAAACCCTAACAAAATAGATAAACCCTTAGTAAATTTGATTTAAAAAAGAAAAGAGGAAAATCAAATTATTAGGCTTAAAAACGAAAAGAGAAAACTTGCCACTAATGAAGAGGAAATTAGAGCAATAATTAGGAGTTACTTTGCCCAACTTTATGCCAATAAATTTGATAACTTAAATGACATAGAGGAATACCGTCAAAATTATACCTTGCCCAGATTAACAGAGAAAGAAGTAAATTGGTTAAAAAGTCCCATTTTGGAAAAAAGAAATAGAACAAGCTATTAACTCCCTAAGAAAAAAATCCCCAGGACCAGATGGATTTACATGACAATTAACTCCAATGTTATATAAACTATTTGAAAAAATAGGGATTGAAGGAGTTGTACCAAATTCCTTTTATGACACAGAGATGGTACTGATATCTAAACCAGGTAGGTTGAAAACAGAGAAGAAAATTATAGCCCAATCTCTCCAATGAATATTGATGCAAAAATCTTAAATAAAATATTAGCAAAAAGATTACAGAAAATCATCCCCAGGATAATACACCATGACCAAGTAGGATTTATACTAGAAATGCAGGGTTGGTTCAATATTAGGAAAACTATTAGCATAATTGACTATATCAATAACCAAATTAACAAAAACCATATGATCATCTCAATAGATGCAGATAAAACATTTGATAAAATCCAACATCCATTCCTAATAAAAACACTTGAGAGTATAGGAATAAATGGACTTTTCCTTAAAATAGTCAGAAGCATTTATTTAAAACCACCAATAAGCATCATATGTAATGGTGATATATTGGAACCATTTTCAATAAGATCAGGAGTGAAACAAGGCTGCCCACTATCACCATTACTATTCAGTATTGTATTAGAAACGCTAGCTTCAGCAATGAGAATTGAGAAAGGAATTAAAGGAATTAGAGTCGGTAATGAGGAAATGAAATTATCACTCTTTGCAGACAATATGATGGTATACTTAGAGAACCCCAGAGATTCTGCTACAAAGATATTAGAAATAATCCATAACTTAAGCAAAGTTGCAGGATACAAAATAAATCCACATAAATCATCAACATTTTTATACATCACCAAGAAAATTCAACAGGAAGAGATACAAAGAGAAATTCCATTCAAAATTACTGTGGATAGCATAAAATATTTGGGAATCTGTCAAAGGAAAGTCAGGAATTATATGAGCAAAACTACAAAAACTTTCTATACAAATAAAGTCAAATTTAAACCATTGGAAAAATATTAAGTGCTCTTGGATAGGCCGAGCAAATACAATAAAGATGATAATACTACCTAAACTAATCTGTTTATTTAGTGCTATACCAATCAGACTCCCAAAAAACTATTTTAATGACTCAGAAAAAATAACAACAAAATTCATGTGAAAGAACAAGAGGTCAAGAATTTTCAAGGGAACTAATGAAAAAAAAAATCAAATGAAGTTGGCCTAGTTGTACCTGATCTAAAACTATATTATAAAGCAGTGGTCACCAATACCATCTGGTATTGGCTAAGAAATAGACTAGTTGATCAGTGGAATAGGCAAGGTTCACAGGACAAAATAGCCAATAACTATAGAAATCTAGGGTTTGATAAACCCTAATATCTCAACTTTTGGGATAAGAAAGCACTATTTGACAAAAACTTCTTGCAAAACTGGAAATTAGTATGGCAGAAACTAGGCATGGACCCACACTTAACACTGTACATCAAGATAAGATCAAAATGGGTTCATGATTTAGGCATAAAGAAAGAGATTATAAATAAATTAGAGGAACATAGCATAGTTTGCCTCTCAGATTTGTGGAGGAGGAAGGACTTTGTGACCAAAGAAGAACTAGAGATCATTATTGATCTCTAGAAAATTTTGATTATATCAAATTAAAAAGCTTTTGTACAAACAAAACTAATGCAAACAAGATTAGAAGGGAAGCAATCAATTGGGAAAACATTTTTACAGTTAAGATTCTGATAAAGGCCTCATTTCCAAAATATATAGAGAATTGGTTCTAATTTATAAGAAATTATCCATTCTCCAATTGAGAAATGATCAAAGGATATAAATAGACAATTTTCAGATGATGAAATTGAAACTATTTCTACTCATATTAAAGGGTGTTCCAAATGACTATTGATCAGGGAAATGCAAATTAAGACAACTCTGAGATACCACTACACACTTGTCATATTGGCTAAGATGACAGGAAAAAATAATAGTGAATATTGGAGGGAATGCGGGCAAACTGAAATTTTTGCATTTTTGGTGGACATATCCAACCATTCTGGAGAGCAATCTGGAATTATGCCCCAAAAGTTATCAAACTGTGCATGCCCTTTGATCCAGGAATGTTACTACTGGGCTTATATCCCAAAGAGATGCTAAAGAAGGGAAAGGGACCTGTATGTGCCAAAATGTTTGTGGCAGCCCTTTTTGTAATGGTAAGAAACTGGCAACTGAATAGATGCCTATCAATTGAGAATGACTGGGTAAATTGTAGTATATGAATGTTATGGAATATTATTGTTTTGTAAGAAATAACCAATAGGATGAATACAGAAAGTCTTAGAAAGACTTACATGAACTGATCCTAAGTAAAATGACCATAACCAGGAGATCATTATACACTTCAACAACAATATTGTATGACAATGTAGTCTGATGAAAGTGGATATCTTTGACAAAGAGAAGATCCAATTCAGTTCCCACTGATCAATGATGGACAGCATCAGCTACACCCAGGGAAGAAACACTGGGAAATGAATGTGGACTACTTGCATTTTTGTTTTTCTTCCCAGGTTATTTTTATCTTCTGAATCCAATTTTTCTTGTGCAATGAGAACTGTACAAATCTGCACACATATATTGTATTTAAGATATACTTTAATATGTTTAACATGTATAAGACTGCCTGCTATCTAGGGGAAGGGATCTAGGGAGGGAAGGTAAAAGTTGGAACAGAAGTGATTGCAAGGGACAATGTTGTAAAAATTACCCATGTATATGTTCTGTCAATAAAAAGCTATTCAAAAAGAATTATAGTTTTCTGGTACTGCAAGTGGTAGTATATGGGATATGGAATATGAGGGAAGAATTTCTAGGGCAAAACATAAGAATTCTATGTAATGCAGGTCAATAAGTCAGCTGATTTATTTATGGGTTGCTATTTCTGAAGAAAATAGATTATATAGACATAATTAGATATGGAATTATAAATGAAAATTTCTGCAAATCTTCAGGAATGATTTATTTTTGCATACAAGCTTCTTAGAAAAAGTAGTGTCAGTGGTCAATAAATTATTAATAAAGTATCCACTATGTATCAGGCAGTGTTCTAAGTCCTAGAAATATAAATAAAGGAAAAAAAATACAGCTCCTGATCTCAAGGAACTTACCATATAATTGGGGAAAATAGCACCCAAGTAGAAGAGGCTGAAAAGTATGTTTGTTTAGGGGAGAGAGTACCCAGCACAGGCATGATATTTAAGAAGTTGAAGTCAAGCACAGTAGTTGATAGGAAATTGTTAGCCCTTTACTAAATAAATTCTTGGAAGAAGTTTATTGCCCTGTTCTTCAGCTCTCCAATCAGACAAAAGAGACAACAGCGGGTACTGAAGAACATCAGAGCCATATCACTCTCCATACTAATGAGATTCATCAGTGATAGGGAGCGAGTTATCTTAATTTCTCCTAATTCCCAATAATATTCTAATGGAGGATTTCACTTATCTGAGTTCCATGAAAAATACATCAACTAAAAATTGGGGAAAATCTAATAAATACATTTATCTTTTTTTTAAGAACAGGTTAACTATGAAGATAATGGGTGTACACAATCATGTATTCACAGAATTTTAGAATTGAAAGGTATCTAATCAGTCATATAAGTATTCATACAACAAATGAATCTCCATTTAGTCAATAAGAAGTGATCCAACTTCTGCTTGGCCTTCAGTGAGGGGGTTTTCACCATCTCTTTAAATAGTTCATTTACCTTTTGAACAATTCATATTATTAAGAAAACATCAAATTTAAATTTTCCATTTTCTTACTTCTAGTCATTGCTTCTCATGTTACCTTTAGAAGTCAAACAGAACAAATCTGTTCCCCATTCTACATGTTTGAATATGGCTAACGTGGCCTCCATGTCTTCTTTTCAATCACAAATTAACCTGTCTTTATGTAAAACACAATTCCTCTAAAATACTGAAAGATTGACAATTCACAGCTTCACACGCCCTTCCTCTGCATGTAACTCTGACAAAGCTAGCTTTTCTACCTCTTGTGGAGTCTCTACTTTCCTATTCATTTTTATACTATCTAAAGAAGTCCAGTCTGATGAGTTTTATGGTTCTTGGGTTTTAAAGAAATTACTAGCTAAATTAAGAATGTTAGTATTTTTTTTAATATTCTTTTAAAAGTGCTGTTGTTTGCATGTGTTTTTAACTGCTTTATTAGTTCAAAAACAGAAGAAAAGAGTATTTACTCATATGGAGAAGAGTGAGACACAAGAGAGAATCAGTTATTTAACTGAATTATGTTAAAATTTGTTTATTCAGAGAAGTGACTTTCCCAGTGCTGATATTCCTAAATTCACCAATGATAACGAGTCTTGTAGTCCAGATCTGTGTTTACTTCATACAAATGAGTTTTCTCCCTTTATTTATTTCCCTAACAGGTTTCCACAAATATGTTCTCACTCTCCCTAAAAGACACTGAATACATTAGATAGAGATTGGGAACTGAATGAATGTATTGATTGTGATTTATGTATTTCTGCATTGATTTTAACAAATAAGCATTACAATACCTGTTTAAAAGCTAAGTATATTATCATTGTGAGTGGTTGCTTTGCCTAAATAGAAGCACATAAATGGTGATACCAGAACTAAAGCAGGGATTAGAAAGAATATATTCCCCCACAACTAGATCACTCTTAGGATCCTGATAGAGTTTGAGTAGAATTCTGGTCCTTGTTTGACTATCTAGATCTGCAAGTGGGAAAACAGATTGAGTCAGCTTTCAAATCAGATGAATAAGTCCTATTTGAGCTGCAACATGGAGAGTCACTCAATTCAAGAACTTATTTATTTGAAATGTACTCATTTTTACTACTGTAGACTTCTCATGGATGTTCTTCATCTTACCAAATATCTTTTGTAAACTACTACACCCAAAACTGAGAAAATCAAGTCTCACTTAATGAAGCTCAAATAATAAAATGTGGGGTTTTTGTTGTTGTTATTATTGTTTTAGCTTTATCCATGTCATAAAAAAAAACATTAAATATGTGATTAAGCACAGACTAGACATCTCTTGAAAAGTTAATTATCACACTTCAACCATTCAATAAATTCTGAAACCATGTTATTATATATTTTTTCATCTAGTTGACATCTCTGTTTCTCCATGTTTTCTATATGAAGGTTTTCAGAAAAAAGCTAGATGAATACTTACTATGGATCATGTAGAGAAATTCCATTCTTTATCTAGGTTCTTAACTATGTGATCTCTATGGTCCTATTTAACCCTGATTCTATGGCTTGAAAATATTATGATTGATATATGAGATCACAATTATTCAAGTATGTACTGAAGCATAGTAATATAAATGTGTGCTAAGCACTTTGCTTTCCTATGGTAAGTATTAATTAGCTATGTAATACAATAGTTGGCCCTCTAACTGAAGTTGATTGAGTTAATAATTGCATATTTGTAGCAGTGATTCACAGCTGGTATTTTTCCATGGTAACCATGGATTGGTTATATACCAGTTTTGTGTATAGCTTTAAATGAAACTGATGGAATTAATTATTGAGTTGCAATTATAAATGATGTACAGTTGATGTTTCATTATCTTGGTTATTTTCCATTTACTCTATTACATCCCCATACACACCCTATAATTTCTCCTTACCATGATCAACAAAGTAATGATTTATGTGTATGAAATTTCAAACATCCTAATCTGCCCATTCCTTTAAGCATTACTTTGGAATTTTGTAATATTTTGAATGATAAAGAATTGAAAGAGTTATTGGTGAACATACCACCTATGTATATTTGCATAAAAATATTAACAATTTTGAGAATGTCCACAAAAATATGAGATTTGCTATTAATTAGTCACATCTTTGAAAAGCTCAAAATATTTAAAAACAAGAATTACTAAATTTGTATTTAAGTTAAATCTAAGCATAATTATATACATTTCACACACTTAGAAGTTTAGCATTTGACTGTATATGAGATTTAAAGTGAAAATTGTAACATGTAAGTACTATAACCATAACTTGGTTTTTTAACTGATCATTGTTTCAAGTTTCCCTAATCTAATCCTTCCCATCTGTGACTGTTAGATATAAACTTCATTAAAACAAAACAAAGTTTTAAACATGCTTAAACTCTGCTCCAAAATCTTAAATATTTTCTGTTTAATCTGAATATATTTCAAATTCTTTCACTTGAAAGACAAAGCCCTTCATAAAATGAAGGGCTCTCTCTCTCTCTCTCTCCACTCCCCCCTCCTGTGTGTGTGTGTGTTCCTCTTATTTGTCTTTATTCTTATTTTATTGATAAATTTCACATACTATTCATATTTGAATCTGTCCTGTACCATTCCCTTTTTAAAGCAAAGATTAACAAGATTCAGTGCCCAGAAGAAACTTGCTTCTCATTACAAACTACTCTGACTACCTTATGAATCTGATGTCTCTCCTTTTTGGATTTACATCATTGCAGAATAGTGAAAATATATATGAATTTGAAGCCCATCTAATCCAATTTATAACAAAATGAAAAATCCCCCGATAGCATACATTCAGCATTTGCTTAAAGATTTTAAACAGAAACCCACCCTTTCCGTATTCTCTTGTAGTCCATTCTACATTTTGACAGCTCACATCTAACACTATAACTGCAAATTTCTTGTCCTTACTGAATTTAATATTCATTTTTGCAATAATTAAGACTATGGCCTGGATGCTGGTAGCTCAGTCCAGACCAGAAGATTAAACAGACTCAGTGGCTCATACCAGGTGGTGGTCTTTGCCAGACAGAATTAAGATTCAAGTTACTTTCAAACATATGAGATTAAGAGTTTATAGGTGGGTTGAAAACAATTAAATTGTTCTATATGAAGGAAAAGATGAATAAAATTTTAATTCTATTAGCACATATACTAGTTCCAAGATTTAGGATATTAATCCAACGAATAGAATAGATATTTAGTGGTGATATTATCACTAATTTGCTTAGGGAACCAAGTTATGAAGAGGTTTATTTTCAGGAATAGGGACAAATTACTTATTTAACCATTAGACAAGAAATACATTCTCATAATGGCTGGGAGTAGCAGGCATAAGTACAGACTATTAAAGGATTCAGGAGATATATAAGTGATACAACTGAGGGTATTTAAAAGTGTGAGTTAGGAGAGCACCTAATGTTGCTATTGATGTAGGTACCAAAAATTAGGGTTTGGTCATGTGAAGAATTTACAATAGCTATTCTTTTTGATGAAAGGTAGGTTTAATTAGAAGAGGTTACAGACTAAATAAAGAGGTAAAATAAGCATCAGGAGTGGCAAATATGAAATATAATATATAGTAAGCAAGGAAAAGGGATCTTAAAAAGTTTAGTTTGATTGGAAAGTTACAAAAATAATTTAAATAAAAAGCAAAAGTAGGATTTGAGCTAGTGTTTCCTGACTTTAGATTTAATTGTTTTTTCTTGGGGGCTTTAGAGTAACAAGTCAGGGATTTAGTTACAGGGGAACAGAGAGACAAAAAGAAAATTAATTCCTGAGAAACTAAGATAGAATGTATAAATTCAGTCAAAGTGGAATTGTAGAATAAGGTAGGACTTTGGTCCTAGAAGAACAAGACAATAATGCTTTCAACTGGAAATGAGAATACCAGGATCAGAACATAACCAGGAACAAGAATGACTCTATATTAAACCATTAAACTAACCTTTACTCCTATTAATTATAGATGGCTTCTGCTGAGGTTAGGGCTGGATGTGTAGTTAAGTTTATGGATAAGTAATAAATGCTTAGACTGCAATATCCTTCTAGTGTTTTTGCTGTTGTTTATTTGTTTTGCTGAACAAAGCTGAAAAATTTTCTTCTTGTTTAGAGTGGCTATCAGTAAGAATGAACTATATGATACCTTGTTTCATATTGATGTTGGCTATTAAAATTATTTCTTTTATTATTTCCAGAATTCTGTTTGGATTTTTCTCAGTATACAAAACCGTAATCACTCTTCTTTTCTTTCATTTTCCAAACAACAACAACAACAACAACAAAACCCTACCAAATAGGCATCTTTCAATTGTTCAAGAGGCTTTAAAAGTTAAAGAAAAATGATGGTTCTATGCAAAATTTATTTCAGATCATGGCAATATATTTCTTTTTCATAGGACTAAAATCAAAAGAGAAGCAATCAAAGCTCAGATAAGACTGCGTGACCTTAAAAGAGAACTTTTACCTTTTAAAGGTAAAGTATCCACTGATACCAAAACTGACTTCTAATCTTTGATGCTCTTTGATTTTCACTGTGGCTAAGAGGTAGAATAGTAGTGTCTAACAATATCACTGATTACTTGAGTTAGGAGTAGAACTTTCTTATTTTATTTTTTTTTTAATAAAGAGGGTAAATAAAGGTGTTGTCAATTACTCCGGTTTTTGTTTTGTCCAGGAGAATAATGTTGATCATTTTTATTACTATATTATTTGATGAAGTTAAAGGTTTGTTTTCTTTTGGAAAAATGAAGTATTTCTAATTAAAAACAGCTCTATATAGTGAAAGACATTTTTGAATTGATTGAGAAGAATGCAGTGTGATCTAATCAAATCTTGAATGATTTTAAAGATCACATTTTGCATGTAAATACTGATCCAGGGTCAGGGTACCTAGTAGACTATTATCTCAAGACCAATACAAAACAACAGAAGCAAAGCTTCCAAGAATAAAGAAGTAATAGACCTTTTGAACTTTGCTTTTGTTGGGCAACATTTAAGGTATTATGTCCACAGTTTTGAAACACATTAATATGTCAGTGTCAAAAGAAAAGCAATTAGAATAGAGCAACAGAATGGTGAGACTCAAAGAAAAGAACTGAGATGTTTGTCCTAAAGAAGAAAAGACTCAAGAGCAACAGAATAGTTGTTTTTAATTGTCTGAAGGGCTGTCATCTGGAATAAGAATAAGAATTATTCTATTTGGCCTCAGAGAACAGAGAACATGAGTAGAGATAAAAATTTAGCCTTGACATCAGAAGGATAAGTTCCTGATTACCAAAACTATTCAAAATTGAAATGCTCAGCCTCAAAAAATAGAGATGCCCCTCATGGGAGGTCCTCAAATAGACCCTAACTGAATTGTATTTTAACTTCAAGATTCTATGATTTGCAACTTTTGGAATGCAACTCATTTTGTAATGCCTGAGAAACTGAGGCAAGATAGAAATTAGAGCATTTTTAATATTTTAATTGAGAGGGAGAGATTTTGCTGGGGGCATGTTGCCTCCAGGGCTGATGTCTCAAAGCATCCAGCAGCTAAAATGTGAGTTTTCCATGAAATATACATACACACACACACACACACACACACACGGCTCCAAGCTACCTAGGTAGAACGAGGCAGGGGTGGAGTCAGAGACTGAGAGAGGGAATGGACTATCAATACAGTTCTGACACGGTGGGGGGAGGCACCAGACATTCTGATAAGTAGGGAAGGTTTGGGGTCATGATAACTAAGATAGAAGATATTTCTCCTTATCTGGATTAAACATTTACAGTTTATAATCTTAGTGTAGTCAGCCCTAAATTATATTAGTTCTAATGATTAGGAGGGAAGAATGGTGTTGCAACCCAGGAGATTGAGGCAGAACAATTAAGAACTGAGGCAAAACCATTCAGGGAAAGTAAGGCAGGACAATTAAAAGGGAACTGTGGCACAACAAGTTTTAAGATAGTACATGGATGTAATCATATTGTCATTTTATTTATGACATAATATAAAATCAAGTACTCATTACTTTTCAAGGCACCAAAGAGATTATTTTGCACAGTTAGCCACATAGTATTTGATTCTTTTTACATTCATTGTTATAGCACTTTATTTACTTGTTTAACAATAAGTATATTTGAAAATTGGAAAGCTATAATCCTAGGATGGGGAGACACAAAAAGACTCTGTTTTTTCCATAGGTCTTCCATTATTACTCCTCATGATGGGAATTGTGGAGTGGAAAAATAAATTATAATTTTGTTAAGGGTCATAATATTTTCCAGGGACTAAGCAAATAGTTGACTAATATAAAGGATGGTGGATGTAAAGATTGCCCATGGTATGAAGAATGATTATATATGATGGGAATGTCAATGTGTGGTCAAGGAGTGAAAGATACGGTGAGTTCTATCAATGAAAGTGCTGTCATGTTTGTCTTAGATCATTTTCTTATATATTCTAAATCTTTGTGTAGAGTTCCTGGTATAGTTTCTCCAACACCCTAGAGTGTATATAACTGGGTTAGAACAAGTGATAATGATATCTGGGAAATGAAAGATAATATGGTACTCATTATCTGAATTTGGTTTGCTAAGCATATTTCCTATTTCAATCCCTGAAGGAAGGTATGTGTGTAAAATTGGGTTACCTTTCATTCTCTTTTGTCTCGTTTTTGCAATTGTATTGCAAGATGCATGATGGAAAAACTCATTCTATTTCTCATATAATGTGGACTCAATTATATATTTATGTATTAATTGAATACATTTAGTGATTCCTAATGTGAAGGAAGTTCTTATAGGAAAAAAAGAAAAATAGTCACATTTATATTTCAAGAAATACAACTCAGTCTCCTACAATTTTTAACTAGTGAAAAAAAAAAAGATCTATTAATCTACTTCTATTATCACTACACTCACTGTCTCTGTAACACAAATTATGCATACCTTATCATAAATCCCTTATATGTCCTATTTTCCCTAATTAAAATGCAAGTTCCTTTAGGGCAGGCACCATTTTTACTTTTCTATTTGTTTTATTAGGGCTTAAGTTCTTTGCATATAGTAACCACTTACATTTTTTTTCAGTCACTTCATTTATTTATCAGAAGATTATAGAAAGAGCTGAAAGGAAATTTAGAGACCACAATGTCTCATCTCTCTCATTATAAAGATAAAAAACAAATGTTCAGAGATTAAACAATTAAACAATCTGATTGGGGGGGGGTGGAGGTAGGGATGGGGAGAAGGAAACACTAATTGATTATGCTTTATTATTTATCTAATTCATATGAGGGGAATTAAATTATTCTTAAACATTTATTCCTTTTGATTTTAATATAAAATGTCAATAAACAAATCATAACCAATGCTGGCAAGGTGAGTCAAGGTTCCAGAAGTCTATGCCTTTATATTCCTAACTCTAATAAATTCTATCAAACTGAGGAAGCTTTGTGTATAGAGTGGCTAATAAAGGATTGCATCTGGTATCTGAAGAGTAGCCTATATAATTACAGAGATAGCATCAAAGGGTTGATTAGCAGATTGTGGTATTTTTGGTCATGAAGATCAATGAAGTAAGGAAAATACAAAATAATCCATAGTATTGTGAAGTCTTTTTTTTTTTTTTTTTTGATATGAGGAGGGTGCATAATGCTACCAAACCTGCTAAGTATCACCTCATTTTTAGATGGTCCATAAATAATGATTTTTTTTGCCAATTGTTGCTAATCATAAAAAGTGACCTTGTCCAATATTCAATTCTACCTGTTAGTAAAGAACTCATCTTTATTTGTATTAATTAACATTGTTACTATTAATCAGGAATTTAACTGGGATCACTGAACTCCTTATTTTAATATATTGATAACTGAGTTCCAATATAATAATTTTTATTTCTATTAGTATTTTTAAAGTTTTATCCATTTAAATAATTATACTGAGAAAAGGTGAGGCTACACACAGATGATTGTAAGGGTTTATAACACACCAAAAAGTAAGAATCCAGACTGTAAAAGAAATCAGAAATCATTAAAAGTTGGGATTACCATTGAATTAGAAATTTTATTTATATCAATCAATTAATAAAAATATTCAATCAATTAATAAAAACATGTATTAGACACTTGGAATAAAAAATACAAAGACTAAAAACATGTTGAAATTTAAAAAGTTCACATTAATATAAATTTGTATAAATCAATAAGTAAACAAACATGCTTTAAGTGCTTAACATGTGACAAGAATAGGGGATATAAGGGAAAATAAAATTACTCTCCCTCATTTTGCTAGCCTTTCCAGACATTGTTTCAACTGTTATCTGACCTTTATTGTTTAATTTTTGAAAAAAAGTTTTTTTCCTATTATAACTACTTTCTTACTCATCTCATATAATGTAATGTGATCTAGTTTCCATTTTCCCACTGAAACTATTCTTTTAGAAGTCATCTATAATGACATAATTACCAACTCCATTGAGGTTTTTGTAGTTGTTACCATTCTTGTTCTATTTGCAACATTAAATAATTCACTATTCATTCCTACAGGATGCCTCCTTCTCATTTGGTTTCAAAAACACCCTTGTTTCCTTGTTCTCGCTCTACTTCTTTAGTCACTTCTTTTTTTTAAACTTCTTTATATAATTTCTTTACCTTTTTTCTGAGTCATCAAATCCAAGTTCAAAGTTCTATCAACCATGTTATGTTGACTTTCAGAAACATTAAAATTGTTAATAGTTGTCATAACTAAAATGATTATAACTGTATTTTTGCCTCAAAATGTTAAATATAAAATTATTTTTTTACTAAAATACTGATGTTCTGCAGCAATTTGGAGATATGTAGATGTCTTAATCTCCTGTTTTTCACTCAAACTTTGGTCTATTCCGGTTTTAATGTTTGCATTCTGCCTCTGCTGGCCCAAAATTTCAGGGTCCCATTGTTACAGATTTCAATCTTGAAATATTTAATAATTTGCTTGGTCTAATGTTGTAGGCAACATGAAGTTGTAAGAGTGCTTAATTAGGGAATGATTTCAACTACTGCTACTTTAGTTTCTTATTACAGTCAAGGAAACCCTGATCTTAATAAACTGGCAAAATCAATTTCTGGCCTTGTGGGTCTATGGAAATTATATCTGCAGAATTTTCCATTGCCAAACATTTGTCAGTTGATTCCATCACCCCATCCTTCTCTAGGTTTTTGTATTTTCTTGTACTTGGTGCTCCTAGGAAGAATGTAGATATCACTTTTCTTGCTTTCAAAATGTGCCTATAAATCCCCAACAGATAATTCCTTCAAAAAAATGAAAAAAATGAGATTGACTTATTTTAAAAAATAATGGTTATGATCTTATTTATTCTGTCCCAACTTATTTGAAAACTTTTAAGCATGTTGACAAGACTTTCTTTATCCTAGAAAGGTTTTTAACTGTAATTGAAGTAGGAAAGATCCAGTTAAGCTCTGGATTTATGCATAATGGCTTTAACGTTATCCCTTCATCTTTGATTGGGTGCAAACATCTAAAAATTTCTTTGTCTTTCTACTCTTACCAGATTCTTCTTTTCTTCTCCCTTTCTTCCTCATTTCAAAAATCATGCTCAAGTCTATCTTACTTAAAGCACAAATTCAATAACTCTGAAATCTTCCCACTTAAAAACAAACAAAAAATCCCTCATCTATATTTTTCTATACCATTCCTTCATGCTCTTACTTCAAATCCTTCTTTTCTTTTTTCTTTCTTCTTCTTAGAAATAATCAATGAATGCATTATCTTCGCATCTTTATTTCAGCTCATTATTTTGTTTTTGAAATAAAGGTTCAGAACTATCTTTTTGATTAAAGATGTTTTCTCCTTGGTAACCTACAATCTCTGAATTCTTAAACAAGTTTACAAAACATAAGCAATTTTCTCAACCTACTTTTTTCTTTCTGTAGTTTTTAATTATATTGGCCTTCCCCTCTTCCTGGATACAACTTCCATCTTTAGTTTCCATGATACCACATTCACCTAATTCTGTGATTGCTCTTTCTTAGTTTCCTTTGCTGGATCCCATTTTTATCCCCTTTAATATGGATATTTTTAAAGGATCCAATGCTAGAGCTTTTTTTCCTTTTCTGAATGCATGCTGTCTTGGTGATTTCATTAATTCTGATGCCCTCAGATATCAATACAATGCTGATTAAACCTACATCTAAATACTCAGTTCAATCTTTCTTTTGAATGCTAGTTTTAAATCACAGTCTCCCTTTCAGACATTTCAACAGACATTTTGTAGCATCTCAAACCCAATATATCAATGATTTCTTTATCTTCCCTCTTATCTCCCTACAACTGTTGTTTGTACAGCTGTTGTGAATATTGTCATCTTTCTAATGTTGCCTAGCTTCAGAACTCAGTTATCCTTAATTCTTTGCTCTCCCTCACCACTCATATCCAAACAGTTGCCTACTCATCATTCATTTCTACTTCCATAAAATATTTTGTATCAATTCATTCTTCTCATCCACAAGCACATCACTCTGATTCAGGCTTTCTGAGGTCTTGACTGCATCACTGAAATAGCACCATTGTTCAGTCTTATACAGATAACAAAATAATCTAAGGCATTTTCACACAAAATACTCAATGATTCCCTACCATTTATGAGATAAAATATAAGTCTATGTAGTCTCAACTCTCTTATCTTGCTCCCACCATACCATATTCAGTTTCTTAGTGATCACATTGCTTCTCCTCAGTAAGGATTGAATTTAGGAAGCATTTCAGCTCCTCCCACCTTCTGAATATTTCAGTGTAATCAAAATGTATTTAAGGGAATTTCTTTGCTAGGAGTTCTCTATATCACAGAAGCACAGGATTCTTCTTCCTGATTAAAGGCTAGCAGTATTGCTATTGTGGCACCCAGCTGCCTCTGGTCTTGACCTTTTAATCACAAGTTCTGATCTTTTAAAAAGTATACCAAAAGAGGATAGTGATGGTGATGAACCTACAGTATTATTAGCATTGTCAAACGTTTTTTGTATCCAGCACTTTTCCATTAAGCTCCCCTCAAAAAAAAATTCAGTTGCCTACTCTTTATTTCCTATCATTAACTGAATCACAAGCATTGAAATGCCATCAATTCTATACTTCTCCCACTCAAATCGAAGGTTTTCTTGGCACAGAAGCACAAGGAAGATATTACCCACTCAAAACTTCCTACACCTTGGCTCCACCCCATGCTTTAATCTTTTCCAATTTGTCTTGATTCCTTCCTACATGTGTTTCTTTTCAGTGTTTCTGTCTGTGAAGAGCTGTTGTAGAGAAGAAACAAATATGTAAAGGAACAAAAAATTACTCAGTAGCTTCTCTTTATTTATCTACATCACTGAAGAGGCAATGCAGTGTAGTGCCAAAAGCTTTGAACTGTCTGTCAGGACCACTGGGCTATCTTCACCACATACTGACAGTTCCAGATCAAGAAATAATATGCATATTGGATTAGTACCTCTAGTTTACCTTTCTTGTTTTCAAAATTTGTCTGTCACAGATGATATTCCAGTTTCTATTTTGATACCTTTGTACCACTATCCCCCATCCTCTGAATGTTTTTCTTCCTCCCTTCTGCCCTTACAATGCCCATCTTCCTTAGATTAAGATATTTAAGAGCAGTTCTCTAGTGTTCTTTTATAAAAGGTAACCTTATACTTATCCCATATCTACCTTACATATAATTATACATAAGCTTTCTCCTATAAAATATTCTCTCTTTGAGAGTTTTGGTTCTTTTTCCTTTTTATTATATTATCAAAGTTTATAGTACAGTGTCAAGTACAGACTAATAGATTAATAAATACTAATTAATTAATTGGCATACAGATATGCATATATATGTTTCTTTGATGGCTATTTTCTTGGTTTTCATTTTTGAAGAATTTGTAGAACTCTCTGCTATTACTTTTCGTATGTTTATTTTCTTTCTCCCACCACTTTCCTTTTCATTAGATTTGCAAGATTAATTTAAATACATTTTTTAAAGCCAATTTTTTCTTAGGACCACAATTCATTTTTTGGATGAGTGAATTATTCCAATGAAAAGAACAACTAAACACTCAAAACTTCAACATACAAAATTATAGATACTAATCTAGGTCCCAAAGAAGAAATATGAAAAGGAAACCTGTCCTGTAAAATTGCAGGACTATTAGTGTGGAACATAGCATATGTCAGATGTTGGTTATTTTTGCGGAGCATTTTTTTCTCTCTTTTGTTACAAAAGTGGTTCTCTGGGAAGGAAGAAGTGGGTGGCAGTCAGGAAGGATATTGATAAAGAAGAGTGATGAAAAAAAAAAGATGGCAAAACAAATATTTTTTAAGAGTTCATCACTCCCGTTTTTAAGGCATGGTCTAGGACTCTAAAACCTGTTCACAGACATCTTTTTAACTAGATATTCACAAATAGCCCTGTCTTCTGAAGTTTTGCTTGTGATTGATAATTTAGATGAAAATAACACCTGTGCCCACGGGGCCATAAGTTTTATGTCTAAGACTTATACTTTCTAGGTTCCATATGGCACTATCATTTTTGCTTATATGACTCAGAAGTGGATAATACCACATTTAATAAATCCTGTGAAGTTTTTAAAATCATTTTTGGGTTAGGGAATATATAAACTTTTCCTATTGGCAGCCTGATATACTCTTTGAAAACCTCATTATAATGTTTTAAATACTTAAATGAAATAGAATATAGGGGAAAGCACTTGGTTTAAAATGCAGTTATCAAAATCATAAAATTACAAAAAAATAACTGTTTTGTATAAATGTCTAGAAATATAAAAATGTGCTTTGTTGTTACTGTTGACAGATAATCAGGTATCTAGCTTGTTAACCGGAAACAGGAAACTAGCAACAATTACCATGACTTGTCTATTCTTTCTTTATCTTTTTTTTGGGATAATCTATTATTTGGCATTGATTATTGCTCCATCTCTTCCTTTTATTGAGACTAAATAGGTGTTTTCTCCTGAGAGTATCTAGTTCCCTCTTTTTTATAAAAGAAAAGTCTCATATTTGTTACTTAGCTCCAAATATTTAAGAAACCTTCATAACTCTCTTTTATTACATTCTTCTATGCTCAATCTTCTGACTCAGTCCAATATTCCTTTTGTCTCATCAGGAAAGTTTATTTATTTGTTTGTACCTTTTTCTATTTTAAAAAAGTGTCACTCTCCCGGATAATTTGAAAAGAGATGTTCCTTGACCTCATCACTTTCTTTTCTAGCAAAGTGTCTAATTTGAATTTTGCATACACGTAGTAATTACTTGTCTGTAGAAGAAAACTAAACACATATTCTACTAAGATACACAATTCTCCCTGAACCTGATAGTGTTGGAAGTGAAGTTAGTGATGAGTTAATTTTTCTGATGGGAAAATATCTGATATTGAGACTTTGAGAAGCAAAATTTGAACCCAAGTCCTGATTTTATTTATTTATTTATTTTTTATTTAATAGCCTTTTATTTACATGATATATACATGGGTAATTTTACAGCATTAACAATTGCCAAACCTCTTGTTCCAATTTTTCACCTCTTACCCCCCTCCACTCCCTCCCCTAGATGGCAGGATGACCAGTAGATGTTAAATATATTAAAATATAAATTAGATACACAATAAGTATACCCGACCAAAACGTTATTTTGCTGTAGAAAAAGAATCAGACTCTGAAATATTGTACAATTAGCTTGTGAAGGAAATAAAAAATGCAGGTGTGCATAAATATAGGGATTGGGAATTCAATGTAATGGTTTTTTAGTCATCTCCCAGAGTTCTTTTTCTGGGCATAGCTAGTTCAGTTCATTACTGCTCCATTAGAAATGATTTGGTTGATTTCGTTGCTGAGGATGGCCTGATCCATCAGAACTGGTCATCATATAGTATTGTTGTTGAAGTATATAATGATCTCCTGGTCCTGCTCCAAGTCCTGATTTTAGAATTTATCACTACTTTTTCAACTTAAAACTTCAACTTCTTCTTAAAACATAAGCCTGGTTATCATTTCCCAATATGATAAGCTTGAGTAGTTCTGTATTTAATTTCAGACTGAAATGTAAAATGCTCTGTTTGTTCTTTAATCCCTTTCTATCTTTATAGACTTATTACACTATAGTCACCTCCACAGTCTTTTACAATTCAGTGACTCTAGAATCCTTGATGTTCCTTAAACACAACATTTCATCTCTCTACTTTTTCATCAGCTATTCTACATCTTTGGAATTATTTCCTTCCTACTTTCTCCTTCTTAGCTTCACTGTTTTACTTCTAGTGCCAACAAAAATCCCATTTTCTGTAACAAGTTTTTCCAACTAGTCTTTAGAGCCTTCCCTTTGAAATTATCTCCAGTTCATCTGGTCTATATATTGTTGGAATACAGCGTTTTGCATCTTTTTCCCCATTAAATTATGGACTCCTTGAAAACAAAGACCATTTTTCTTTGTTGCTGTTCTCTCTATTCCTAGCACTGAGCAATGGTACTTGCTCATAATTCATGCTTAAGAAATGCTCTAGTTTATGAGGCTGTCATAAATTACTATTGATTCATCATGTTTTTGGTCATGGTGCCACTATGAAGGAATGACAATAATGTACCCCATAATTTTTTAAAGAAAAATTGCCAACTTATCTATAATCATAAGAAAAAATGCCTTAAATCATGATTGATTAGACAAATGCAAATTAAGACAAATTAAGAAATACCACGTCCTACTTACCAGATTGGCTAACATCTTAGAAAAATATGATATATGTTAGAGACAATGTGAAAAAACTTTTGACACTCATCTATTAACAGAACTGTGAACTGGTCCAAACATATTGGAAAAGGATTTGGGGGTATTGAGGGAAGGGAGGGAGGAAAATTTTGGCACACAAGATTTTACAAAGATAAATATTGAAAACTATGCATGAGTTTTGAAAAGAAAAAGTTTTATTTTAAAATGACATCAAAAATATTTTGTTGAAAATCAAAAAGAAAAAGAAAAATCAAACCAAATGGAAAAAAAAATGAGAAACAAACAAACAAACAAACAAAAAGGTGAAGGTACTATGCTTTAATCCACATTCAGTCTCCATAGTTCACTCTCTGGATGTCATTGCCATCTCAGATCACATCACACAAGTCCATTACAGTTGAGCATGTAATCTTTTTTGTTACTATGTACATTGTTCTCCTGGTTCTCCTCACTTTAGCATCATACAAATCATTTTCTAAAATCTACCTGATCATCATTTCTTATAAAACAATAATATTCCAATAATAAACTTCATAAACCATAATTTATTCAGCCATTCCCCAAATGATGGACATCCACTCAAATTCTAGTTGGCATGGCCAATTATTGAAAAAATCAGGTTGACTCTGTAAAGAATACTTTCTTTCACCTATCCAATAACTATATATTTGGATTGACCAAAAGGGAGAAAAAAACAGAAGAAAGAAAATATTAAGCAAGCTAAAAAAAAAAAAAAAGGTGAAAACAATATGCTTCAAACCACATTCAGTCTCCACAGTTCTCTCTCTTGATGTAGATGGCATTTTCAATCCCTAGTCTATGGAAACTGTCTTGGATCACTGCATTGCTGAGAAGAACCAATACCATCACATAATCTTGCTGTGACTGTGTAAAACATTCTGGTTCTGCTTACTCCACTTAGCTTCATGTAACTTTTTCCAGTATCTTCTGAAATCAGTCTGCTCATCATTTCTTATAGCACAATAATATTCCACTATATTCATATATCATAACTTATTCAGCTATTCCTAATTTATAATCATCCCCTCAAATTCTAATTCCTTACCACCATAAAAAGAATTGCTTCAAATATTTTAAAACATTTAAGCCCTTTCCCCTCTTTTATGATTTCTTTGGGATATAGACCCAACAGTAACACTGTTAGATGAAAAGATATACATAGTTTTATAATTCTTTGGGCATAATTCTAAATTGTTTTCCAGAATAGCTGGATCAGTTCACAATTCCTAACAATGCATTAATATTCTTATTTCCCATATCTTCTCCAACATTTATCATTATCTTTTCTTATCACTCTAGCCAAACATTCAGTTTACAAATAAAAAGGTGTAGGCTATCATCAATATTTTTAAAAATATATTTCAAATCACATATAAATAATTCCAAATTAAAAAATTCTGAGATCCCTCCTCAAACTTATCACAATGGCAAAGATGACAAAAGAGAAAAAATAAAAAAAATGGTGGAGCTTTCATGTGAAAAGTATCATTAGTGAACTCTTGGAGCTGCAAATTAGTTTACCAATCTGAAAAATAATTTTTAACTATGCTGATCAAGTTATCAAATTGTGTGTTGTTTGTATATTTTGACTTTGCTATGTGAACAATAGGTCTATAATATAAAGAAATCAACAACCGAAGCAAAGGATCTACATGTATACAAATATTTACAGCATCTCTTTTTATTATAGCTAGAAAATAAAAATTATTGTGTAGTCTTTAAAGAAATTGTGATATATGATTATAATAAAATATAGTAATGTAAGAAAAAAGAAAGACAATTTCAGAGAAAACTAGGTATACTTCTAAGAATAGATGCAGAGTGAAGTGAATAGAAAAAGGAAAACAATTTATAGATTGATAACACTATTATATTGCAAACAACTAAATAATTTTAGAACTCTGATTAATATTGTAATAAAACACAAATCCAAAAAGAATGAATTTGATTCATGATATTTATCTCTGGACATAGAGGTGATAAAAATGCAAAAATCAATGTATTCTCACAAATGACTAATGTGAGATGATTGATACTAGTTTCAATGATCTTGTGATAAAGAGAGCCATCTACACCCAGAGAGAGGACTGTAGGAACTGAATGTGGATCACAACATAACATTCTCACCTTTTTTGTTGTTGTTCACTTGCATTTTGTTTTCTTACTCATTTGTTTTCTTTTTTTTTGATCTGATTTCTCTTGTACAACAAAAGAATTGTGTAAATATGTATGTGTGTGTGTGTATAGGATTTAACATATATTTTATAATGTTTAACATATATTGAGTTTCTTGTCATCTATGGGAAGGGGTCAGGTGAAGGTGGGGAAAATCTGAAGCACAAGGCTGTGCAAGGATCAATGTTGTTAAATTATCCTTACATATGGTTTGGGAATAAAAAGCTTTAATTAAAAAAAAAACTCACTGATTTGAATTCTCTTTCTATCTGCCCTACCCCACAGAAAACAAGAAATATTTCCATTATACATGTGAAATTATGTAAAACATATTTTATATTAGCCTTTTTTAAATCAAGAAAAATAAGGTTTAAAAAATTTTTTCAATCTGTATTTAGATTCCATCAGTTCTCTATCTGAAGGGGGATGGCATTTTTCATAATAAGTACTTTGGAATTTCCGTGTATCATTGTATTGTTAAGAAAAACTAAATAATTCCCATTTCAATATCTTCTACCATTGCTCTTACTGTGTACTCTTTTCACTTTGTATCACTTCATATAAGGCTTTCTAGTTGTTTCTGAAACTACTTCTTCAGCATATCTTATAGGAAATTAGTATTCCATCATAATCATTCAGAAATTCCTCAACTGATAGACATAACCTCACTTCCTAATTCTTTAGTACCTCAGAAAAGGCTACTGCAAATATTTTTGTACATTTAAGACCTTTTTTTTTTTCCTTTTTCTTTGATCTCTTTGGGATACAGATTTAGTGGTGGTATTGCACGGTTAAAGGACATACAGTTTTGTAGCCAAATTGATATTCTTTAGATAGAAAGTATTCTAATTTATGTTAAACGTGCAATTCTTCTATATATATTTCTACAATCATCATGATGCAGAAGAAAAATCAGCTCAAAAAGGAAAAAAAATGAGAAAGAAAGCAAAATGCAAGCAAACAACAAAAAAAGTGAAAATACTGTGTTGTGATCCATACTGAGTTCCCACCGTTCTCTGTCTGAGTGCAGATGGTTCTTTCCATCACAAGTTGGTCTGATTTTTCTTGCACAACATGACAAGTTTAGAAATATGTTTAAAAGGATAGAACAAATTTAACTTATATAAGACTGCTTGGTGTCTTAGGGATGAGGGACATGAGAGAAAGAGAAATTTGGAACACAAAATTTTACAAAAATGAATGTTGAAAACTATTTTTACATATATTTGGAAAAATAAAATATGATAAAAAATAATTGACCATGCTCAGCTTTCATTTTTTGCACAAATTTCTGAACTTTTAGATCAGAGAAATGCTATCAATAAATCCAGTTTCAATATAGCTTGTGATATTCTCTTGTTCCATAAAAATTACAGAAAAGCTGGATATATTGGGACTAGATGATAATACAATTAGTTTTATTTGGAATGGACTAAATTCAAAATTTGTTGATGAAAGAAAGTCATTAAGAGTTTTATTCTAACTTGACATTTGGCCTACAAAGAAAAAACCCCAGGGGTGTGAACTTGTCACTGCTGTACATTTTATTAATGACTGGATAAAGAGATACATGCCATATTTGTCATTTTTTAAATCAATGGCATAAAGCTGTGAGATACAGATAACATATAGGGTAAGAAAATCAAAATCCAAAAAGATAGACTAGTAAAATAGGCTGGATTAAATGAAATAAAATTTAGTAGGAAAAATAAACCATCTTTTACTTAGTTTAAAAAGTCAAGTATTTACTATGTCCCAGTAGATCTATGGTTCAAAGCATATAAACAGTCAATTTTCTTTCTGTTTTGTAGTTTCAAAAGTATTTTATTTTTTCAACTTCATGTAAAGATGTTTTTTAACATTAATTTTTTTGTAAAACTTTGAATTTAAATTTTTTTCTTCCTTCGTCCTTTACCTCCTCCCTCCTCAAGACAAAAAGCAATCTGATGTAAGTTATACATATACAATCATTTTAAACGTATTTCCATTTAGTCATGTGAAAGAATACTCTAAACATCCATGAGGGAAAAAAGTAAACAAGAACAGTACTGTATCAACTACAACACTTAAGAACTTTTTTATTTATACTATATGTATTCTTATGTGCACTTAGTCTCTTGTTTATTAGCATTTAAGCTCTTTGTAAATAAAAATTGTTTCATTCTTTATATTATATCTCTAATACCTAGCACATACCCTGGCATATAATAGATGATTAATAATACTTTTCCCTTTAGTGTTTGTCTCAGACTAACCATCCTACTATATTCTAGGAACTGTAAATAAACTGGTAAAAAATGAAACTTTCTACCCTCATCAAGCCAACATTCTATCTTTCAAATTTCCATTTGCATCTCAGTTCAAACACTATCTCTTATAAGAAGCATTTCTTAATCATAGCTATCTGTTAGTTCCTTAACTTCATTATCTTGGAATGCAAGTAAATATGGATATTTATATTTGTATTTATTTGCATATATAAAATAACAATATAATAATTGATAATTAATGTTAATTAGACAAAACTAATATTTAGTAATATCAAGAAAGAGAATAAATAAATATATTAATATTTAGTATAATATATATTATATATAAAATAATATATAGTAAAATCAAGAAAGAGATCGAAGGAATTAGAGTAAGTAATGAGGAAACCAAATTATCACTCTTTGCTGATGATATGATGGTATACTTAGAGAAACCCAGAAATTCTATTAAAAAGCTATTAGAAATAATCCACACCTTTATCAAAGTTCCAGGATACAAAATAAACTCACATAAGTCATCAGCATTCTTATATATCACTAACAAAATCCAACAGTTAGAGTTACAAAGAGAAATTCCATTTAAAATATTTAGGAATCTATCTGCCAAGGGAAAATCAGAAACTATATGAGCAAAACTACAAAACACTTTCCACACAAATTAAGTCTGATTTACTCAATTGGAAGAATATTAAATTCTCTTGGATAGGGAGAGAAAATATAATAAAGATAACAATACTACCTAAGCTAATCTATTTATTTAATGCTATACCAATCAGACTCCCAAAAAACTATTTTAATGACCTAGAAAAAATAACAACAAAGTTCATATGGAAAAACAAAAGGTCAAGAATTTCAAGAGAATTAATGAAAAAAAAATCAAATGAAGGTGGCCTAACTGTACCAGATCTAAATTATATAATAAAGCAGCAGTTACCAAAACCATTTGCTATTGGCTAAGAAATAAGTGGAATAGATTAGGTTCAAAGGACAAAACAGTCAATAACTTTAATAATCGAGTGTTTGACAAACCCAAAGATGCCAGCTTTTGGGATAAGTATTCACTGTTTGACAAAAACTGGGAAAATTGGAAATTAGTATGACAGAAATTAGGCACTGACCCACACTTAATACCGTACACCAAGATAAGGTCAAAATGACTTCATGACCTAGGTATAAAGAATGAGATTATAAACAAATTAGAGGAACATAGGATAGTTTACTTCTAAGATCTGTGGAAGAGGAAGGAATTTATGACCAAAGAAGAAAATTTTGATTATATCAAATTGAAAAGTTTTTGTACAAACAAATCTAATTTAGGCAAGATTAGAAGGGAAGCAATAAACTGGGAAAACATTTTTACAGTCAAAGGTTCTGATAAAGGCCTCATTTCCAAAATATATAGAGAAATGACTCTAATTTATAAGAAATCAAGCCATTCTCTAATTGATAAATGGTCAAAGGATATGAACAGACAATTTTCAGATGATGAAATTGAAACTATTACTAGCTATATGAAAAGATGCTCCAAGTCATTATTTGTTGGAATCCTAGTGTCAACTCAACTTGAAACAAGGTGAAAACTCAAGGGAGATGTCAGAATCCTGGTGTTAACTCAATGAAATTGATACAGTGCTTATTGGTTCACAACTTAGAGGATTCCTTACAAGGTGATAAGTTGATAATACTGATAGACAGTAATGCTTGTGTTCACACCTTTAGAGAGCTCATAAGTATTTAAGTACTCAATGGAGTTCACACGTTTGGGAGATTTCAGGATTTAGTACAAGATATCTGAAATCATACCTCCCTTGAAGCTCTTAGGGCCAGAGAGCACGCTGGGAGATAACTCATAATCCCATTCTCTCAGAGGAGGAGTTAACCTTTGGGAGATCATATATATAGAGGAAGATCTTAGAGCTGGAGGAGAGTTACTTGGGAACATTCCCAGGAGTCAGAGAGGAGCACTCTGGGAGGAAGCCTACAAGCCCTCTCTCAGAGGCAAGAGAGATTCATTGCATCTTCCACCTTGGTGCTGGCTGGAGTCTGAAGGACAAACCTTTGGATTTGGAGGCATTTGGAGGGAGCTCTTGGAACCAAACAGACAGATAGGCCTCTGAGCTAACTGGACCTAAGGAAAGAGACAAGACTTGGAAGGAGAAAATAAATGTTTGCATTTTATCAGCTGGCTGCATTTTGGAGTGAGTAATACTTTTAACTGAAACTAAGGCTGCCTCCAGAAAACCTCCCCGAGAAACCTGCTCTCCCCCAGAGAGAACTCTTATATTTTAAAGAACAAAAACACCCACATTTATTAATCAGAGAAATGCAAATTAAGACAACTCTGAAATACCACTACACCTGTCAGACTGGCTACAATGACAGGGAAAGATAATGCACAATGTTGGAGGGGATGTGGGAAAACCGGGACACTGATACATTGTTGGTGGAATTGTGAATACATCCAGTCATTCTGGAGAGCAATTTGGAACTATGCTCAAAAAGTTATCAAATTATGAATACCCTTTGATCCAGCCGTGTTTCTACTGGACTTATATCCCAGTGAAATTTTAAAGAAAGGCAAGAGACCTGTATGTGTTAGAATGTTTGTGGCAGACCTCTTTGTAGTGGCCTGAAACTGGAAACTGAGTGGATGCCCATCAATTGGAGAATAGCTGAATAAATTGTGGTATATGAATATTCTGAAATATTATTGTTCTGTAAGAAATGATCAACAGGATGATTTTAGAAAGGCCTGGAGAGACTTACATAAATTGATGCTGAGGAAATGAGCAGGACCAGGAGATCATTCTATACTTCAACAATAATACTATATGATGATCAATTCTGATGGACGTAGCCCTCTTCAACAATGAGATGAACTAAATCAGTTCCAATAGAGCAGTAATGAATTGAGCCAGTTACACCCAGTGAAAGAACTCTGGGTGATTACTATGAACTACTACATAGAATTTCCAATCCCTCTATTTTTATCCGCCTGCATTTTTGATTTCCTTCACAGGCTAATTGTACAGTATTTCAAAGTCCGATTCTTTTTGTACAGCAAAGTAACTGTTTGGACATGTATACTAATATTGTATTTAATTTATACTTTAACATATTTAACATGTATTGGTCAACCTGCCATCTGGGAGAAGGGGTGGAAGGAAGGAGGGGGAAAATTGGAACAAAAGGTTTTGCAATTGTCAATGTTGTAAAATTACCCATGCATATAACTTGTAAATAAAAAGCTATAATAATAATAAAAAATCAGTCTCTCAGATTCATCCAAAATTGGCCTGTTCCTCGGGGCCAAAGATCAAAACAGCCCCAATATATCTAGTTCTGTATGCCCAGATAATTTGCAGAAGTCCTAAAAGGATTTTACCCACTGATGAAGGTATTTTCTTCAGTGTAAATACACCTTTGCTAATTGCTAATCAGTAGTTTGCCCACTAAGAAAGCTGTCTTCCTAGAAAGCTGTCTTCTTAGTGCAAATAAATCCCTTCTTTGGTACAAACCTCATGCCTGCAAATTGTTTCACAAAACCTGCTCAACTGGCCAAGGAGATCCCATTGCTGTTAGGGGATTTCTTACCCTCAATTTTTGCACCTCGTCACTATGATGCTTTAATGGTGATCTTTCAAATGCAGCAGCTATCTAATAGTGAATAAGAATAAGTGGAAAATATTGTCCATGTGATGAAACAAGCAGATATGAGGATTTTTTTTGTAGTATTTCCCTCCAAAGTTAGAGCTGTAAAGTGTCTATCCCTTAAAAATTTTATTTCTTGTAGTAAAATAGCTTGTAAATGTTTTTTTTTTTTAGTAGTATAATACTGTTCTTTCCCATCAGTAGTCAGGATATCCTATAAGACAATTGGAAGGTGCACACATGCTCATGCAATGATAGCTGTAAGGTCTATACCATTCATTGCATACTTGGCAAAATTTACCTCATACTAATGCACAACATACATGCAGCATATGTACTCAGGTGGAAAATTCTAATAAGGTGGCTATAGACAAAATCCACTTCCCTGGGATCTTCCAAAGGTCTGAATTCTTTTTTTACAATGAAAAATACTCTTTAAGTGATGTCTCTTAATGTCTTTGTTTGACAAATGAAGTCAGATCCTTCTCAAGGATTAAGTGATTGTGTGTGTGTTTGTATGTGTGCATGGGTGTGTTATTCTTTTATAATTTTTACCCTCTCTGATGATAACTTTTTCATTAAAGTGACAAAGATATTTTGGTCCCACTGGGAGCAAAAACAACCTGTAGATTTTTACTAATTTTCCTTTACTAATAAACATTATCATTAGAAATCCTTTTTAAGGTTTGTACCACAAATTTTACCCTTTTGTAGTGATTCCTCTCAGAAACTCCTATTCCTTTTCAGGTTGACTTGGTTTAGAATGTGTCTTAGTATTTAATTGACTTCAGATTAGGCTTGGTAAGGAAAGTAAGCAGGACAGCATTAGCTAAAACCTAAAGGATAAAAAATTCTATCATTCAGAAGTTCCCACTGCATCATGATGCTGGGACATTTAAATAGAAGACAATTTCATCATCATTCCTGCCATGGGCATTCTATCAGACTGTCTTTACATTTGATCCTGAAGCAGCCAGGAATTAAAAGCAAAGGCAGTCATTTTCCTCATATCCACTTTATTGAGTTGTGTATCTTAACAGGGAATTTTTGTGCAACTTGTAAGGTTCTTGAATGTTCTTTGCAACATCAGGATAAATATCTGGGCAAAGGGCCATTTCATCTTTCAACTGAATCTCTAAAATAATTGCTGGTTATATAAGTAAAATCTGATTTACTCCATCAGACACTTGAGAATATTGTATTTAGATGGAGACAGCCCATAATGTATGCTTCTATCTAGAGTTCATTAATAAAATGGTGGTCATTCATTTTCTGAGTATTTCTTATCAAATGGATAATTTCCTTGTGGTTCCTCTGTGTGTAACATAGACATGTCATGAAAAACTGTTTTGCACAAATAGCTAACAAAACAAGTTGATTTGGAAGGGGATCCAAATATAGATTTTTATAAACTGTTTTTGGTATTGTTTTTCTATCATTAGTTTCTAGGACAGTATCTGGTACATCGTAAGTACTTATTACATGTTGGTACATGAATAAATAACAATTAAAATATAGAACAATCTTACTTTTGGAATAGGGGAGAGATTCCAGAAATAGTTGCCTTCCTTCATTAGTTTGTAGAAGAATTTAAAGAAAGTCAAGAATATAAGGAAAGAAAAGAGGCTAAAAATAAGTATTCATAAAATCCTGGATCATATCACAGAATTTAATCTAAAGTAGGCAATTTATTGTATAATTGAGATATAATTGTTCCATATTACAGCTTGTTCATTGGGGGAAATTCTATTGTCCTTTATTTCATACCCATTTTTCATTCCTTAGAACTATTCCTTGTCTTATGGGCATACAATACTGATAGAATATTAAAAGAGGGGAAATCTTTGTTTCTGAGAGTAACCATTAAAGAAACTTTGAAATTTCCTAAATATAATGAACCTTGCTCTCCCTTCCCTATTTAATTTTGGACCTAATTTGTTCATTTATATTATCTGCCCCTTTCTTTATATATAGGAAAGAAGAAAGGAAGTGAAAGAAGTAAGAAGATGAAGATGAAGAAGAGGATAAGGAGGACATGGAGGAAATGAGTGTGGAGAGGAGATGAGGGGAAGTAGGGATTGGAGAAGAAAGGAGAAAAAAATTAGTTCTGTATTTTAAGTTAATTTGATATTCCAGTAATATTAAATAAATCACTCACCTTATTAGATATCAATCAGAATACATAAAAGTAAATCAAAATTATTGAAATTTGTTTAACTTACTACCTCTGTACAGTCGACCTCAGTTTCTTGATGATACATTTTCATCAATTATGTTATGAAATATTTCCCTATGTGTTATGACCTGATCTTTTATGATTTTAGTGTGAAAAAAGATGTTTATTTTCTCCCTTGTATAGGAGCCAATCAATTTACTAATATAAAATCTTGATCTTTTTCTGTTTATGTGATCATTCCCTTAATAACTATGTGGGGAAGAAGAATATATATATATATATATATATATATATATATATATGTGTGTGTGTGTGTGTGTGTATAAATATAATATATTCATATACATGATACATATATATGTATACACACATATAATACACTTTTACATACACACATATGAGACTTCTCTAAAATGAGGAGATAATCTCTGTTTCACACTATCCTCCCCATTTCCACTCATTTGGTTCTGAAACAGTGTAACAGTCTCAGAACTCTTCACTAAGAGTCAGAAGACCAAATCATAGCATGCCCCTTTCCTGATAATATAATTGTGTGACCCACAGGTATATTACAGCTTATCTAAATCTCAGCTCCTACCTCATCTCCCAACATGTTAGTTCTGAATGAAAGTAACAACTTATACTGAAGAAAACTGAAAAGTAACATGCTTCATTTCCTGTATAATAGCAAATCAATCCGTTACTTGTCTTTCCAAGGTTTGGACATGAGTTGAGACAAGGTTATTGAAATTTAATACAATAACAATAAATTGCTGGAATTAATTTGTCTTTTCTACTTGGAGTTAGGGTATCGAGTTCCATATTAAAATTCATGCAAACACCAGGCAAATTATCTAGTTCTCATTTTCATAGAAAATATTCAGTGGCCTCATTGTGTAATGATCATTTTTAGTTCATTACTATTATTATAGCTTTTTATTTATAAGATATATCCATAGGTCATTTTTCAGCATTTACAGTTGCAAATCCTTTTGTTCCATCTTTTTCCCTCCTTCCCCCAACCCCTTCATGCAGATGGCAGTTTGAAGTATATATGTTAAAGTATAAGTTAAATACAATATATGTATACATGTCCAAACAGTTATTTTGCTGTATAAAAATAGTTGGACTTTGAAATAGTGTATAATTAGCCTGTGAAGGAAATCAAAAATGCAGGTGGACAAAAATAGAGGGATTGGGAATTCTATGTAGTGGTTCATAGTCATCTCCCAGAGTTCTTTCACTGGGTGTAGCTAGTTCAGTTCATTACTGCTCTATTGGAACTGATTTGGTTCATCTCACTGCTGAAGATGGCCATGTCCATCAGAATTGATCATCATATAGAATTGTTGTTGAAGTATATAATGATCTTCTGGTCCTGCTCATTTCACTCAGCATCAGTTCATGGAAGTCTCTCCAGGTCTTTCCGAAATTATCCTGTTGGTCATTTTTTACAGAACAATAATATTCCATATTATTCATATACCATAATTTATTCAGCCATTCTCCAATTGATGGGCATCCACTCAGTTTCCAGTTTCTGGCCACTACAAAGAGGGCTGCCACAAACATTCTTGCACATACATGACAACTATTACTTTGGAGTTTTCATGGGTATATTTTGACTAGAAAACCCATTGTCAACATCTTAGCTGCCAGTCTATGCCAGTACCAAATTATATTTCTCCTTGATGCTAAGCTTCCAAGATTGACATTGTCACTTTGAAAAACTAAAAGAAAACCAACTAGTATATTTTTTGTTGTTTTGGTTAAAATTAACTTGGAATTTTTTTTTTAAAATTTCATGTGGGGAAAAGATTTAAAGGGCATGAGAATCTGCTGTGCAAAGAAGGCACATCTGAAATTTTGACAACAAATCAAAACGAAACTAAACTATCAGTAAATACATGTATTTTCCTGTTACACACTAGGTTGTGAAATATTTTTAATTTTGGTGACAAGTTTTGAAACACATGAGCAATAGCTGTGCATAGAAGTGTATACCTGTAACATGAAGAAATAAACTAATAAGAGAGAGGGTTTTTTTCTCCCTGTTTAAAGATTTGTTGGCAACTTTTAATTTCTATTAAAAAGAAATGCATACTAATCAGTGTCTCACAGCTTATTTAATATAGTTATCAGTTTGAAAGCATTTACATCAACAATTATACATCAACAATACAATCAATGCAACAAATTCCATACTGGTTCAGTGAAAAATGAATTAAGAAATTGAAAAACCAGGCTCGGTTCTACAGGTTTCATGTCACTGTTATGTTAGAATTATACAAAGTCCTATCATTTCTGAAGGCCTTTTCAGACATTTCCAGGTTTTTTCATAGTTGAAATAAAAGTGAGAGATTATGTAGTCCAGCTGATACTGAACAGTATATCTAACAAAATCTTATTTAGCTTTCTGTTAAAGACCTCCAGTAAGTATGGAAATGCTACTCATTAGGAAAGCCCATTCTACATTTGGATAGCTGGAACTATTACAATTTTAATGTATAATTTTACTTACAAAATTAATGTTTTTTCTATCCTTCCTACATTCTGGTCATTGAGAGGAAACAAACAAAACTTTTATCAATATATTCATAGTGCAGAAAAATAATTTCTTGCATACAGCACCACTAGAACCCATATATTTTATTTTGTATCTTCATTCAGCTCTAGATAAGTAGATAGGTAGCATCCATTATCATTTGTCCTCTAGATTCCTGAGTGATCATGGCATCGGTCAGAATTCTTAGTTTTTTTAAAGGTAAATTGTCTTTGAAATATTTTTATAATAGAATTGTTTTCCTAGTCCTGCTCCCTTCACAATGTACTGATTCATAAAAGTCTTCCCAGGATTTTCTGAAACCATTCCTTGACTCATTTTCAAGTCATGATAATATCACATTACATTCATATACTTTATTTGTTCAGCCATTCTACAACTAATAGTAACCTCCTTAATTTCCAGTTCTTTGACACAGTAGAAAGAGCTATTATAAATATTTTTTTGCACATATGGATTTTTTTTTTCTGTTTCTCTGATAACATTTGGGTCTAGACCTAGTAGTAAGATTCATTAGTAAAGAGTATGTTCAATGACTTGGGAGGGCATATTTGTGAATTGCTTTTTAGAATTACTGGACCAATTCATAGCTTCACCAACAATGCAATAATGTACCTGTTTTCCCTCACCACTCAACATTTATCATCTCTCCCTCTTCCCTGCTTTCAGTCAAGCTTAACAATCATATGAATATAAAATCACAGCAGAGTTGCTTTAATTCTGCTGTAATATTTTACTTTTTTTTTAGTATTAGTAATTTGAACTATTTTCCAAATGACTAGTGCTTAGAATTCTTTTTTTGAAAATTGTTAATTCATATATTTAACTTTTTCTGTCAATTTCTACTTTTGCCTCATTTAAATGCACTTTAAATACTTAGATGTTGTGTCATTTTCCTATTTGGTTACATGCTTAACTAAGTTCATTGCCTATAATAATTTCAATATAATGAAGTTTCTTTATTATTTCTTTTGATCACATCTACTCTTCCTACTACTTCATCTGATTGTTCTGATACATTGTTTGATTGCTTTTTTGAGGTCAGTTGAAGCATAGTAGAATTTGTTACAGGCGCTTATTTTACTCTTTTGTCAGTTGATGTTTCAAGTGAGTTTCTTATAAATAACTTGTTCAATATACTTTTAAAATAAGTATATCATTCTTTTGCTTTTTATTGATGGAACTTGTCTCATTCATCTTCATAGTTTTGATCATTGTTTATGTCCCCCACCTTATTCTATTATTTTCTTCTCTTTCTCACCTTCTTGCTATGCTTGATTTCATGTATTTCTACCACTCTATCCTTCTACTTTTCTTCTTGTCCACAATTTAATCTTAAATTCTTTTACATTTTTTCTTCTTAAACTCCTCTTAATAGCTTAATCTCCAAGATAAGAGTTTTTTTGTTTATAACTAATCATCCTCTAAATATGCCTACCCCTTTTCATTATATTTCCCTATGTTCCCCTGTCCCATTTAACTTTCCTTGACAAGTTGAATGTTACCATATAATTTCATATAATTATGTGCATAGTTGTATACCTATATGTTGAATCCTCAACATTCATACATGTAACTTTCCCAACATTAAGTATTTACATGATTTAACTAGTAATCTTATTTTAATTTTCAAGTTGGCAACTCCACGTATTTCAGACTGCACGAGAGGAAAAAATAATGAGATTCATGCAAGTTTGTGGAATAGCTGATATCCTACTAGTCACTTCCTGGTTATTCTCTAACATAGTGTTATAAAGAGCTCCCCACACATTCATTCCATATTTTCATTGTTTGCCTTTATAACTAATGTTTTATATTTTAGTTATATCCTCAAAACATGGTGCAAGTCCTTTGAGCACTAAGCCAAAGTTTTCTAAGTCAGTAATATGATTTAATAAGAAAATAAATGTGCTAGATAACCTTCTTGCCAGAATGTTTGCAACCACTGTCCACTGCAAGTTTGATGTCAACAAAAAGATGATTTGTTATATCAGCAAAAAGGAGGAGAGTGGGAAGTGAACCTGAAAATTACCTACGGGATTTCTGGAAATGTGTCCCTGCACTTCAACTGATGGACTACATTAATATAGTCTGAAGAAATATTTCTTGAACAATTGCTGGGGAAAAAACTGTGGACTACTTTAAAGGTTTTGATGAAACAGCAAGGCAGAATGTTGAAACAATCATGTATCTAGCACATACCATCAGAGATGAAAGATTTTAGAATGTGGAAAAGGAAGATATCTCTGACATCTTTCAAGAACAGCTTCAAGATTCATCTCAAGGAGATGAATAACCCAGAGTGGAATGTTTCAAGAAGATCTTTAGAATGGTGAAGACAATTATGACAAAAAAGCTTCCAAGATTATATCATTTAACAGTTTCCAAGCTTGAATGGTATCTTAGCATAATGAGCCATCTGGCTAGAGACATTAAGACTGCTGGTCCAATCATCTATAATAGCTTCAAAACTAAATGTTAGCTCCTCAGTGCATGAAGCATGTCATCATAGATTGCTCATAGATTATTTCAAGCTGGTGTGTTGAAGTCATTCACTAGCCATTAAGGACAATGTCTTAAGTTGATGTCAAGACTTTATTGTTCTCAGCATCTTCCAATAACAGTAACTAAAGTGTAGTAATGTTTCTGTTGGTTTTCAGAGGGTGGTTAAGATAGAAAATTTTATAGCAGAATGGTATACAGTATAACACCCTCATAATGCCATGTGATACAATAGAAGGTAAGGTTCAAGTTAAAACAGTTTTAAGAATATTTGCTATATAGTAAGGTAGATTTCATGTGTTATAAAAAGTGAATATTGTCTGAAGTCAATGTTTTGTTTTGTTTTGTTTTTTTGAAATGTTAACACAAAAAGTCACAAAGTTTTTAGAAATTACTAACAATAAAAACGTTTCCCATGTTACCAATTTTATCTTGTGTACTGCATTTTATAAGTTATTATATGGTTGCTGTATTAGGGAAAGTACATGATATCAGAATTCATGTTGTGTTATAAAGAATTATATGCAGAAAAGGTGTATTTTCAGCCATCTCTACTGAAATATTAGCTTTTTGGGGAGGCGGGGGTTTCTTGGGAATGCAACCTCTTATTTACCATAGATTTAATATATGACCATTATTATTATTATTTTTTTACTTTTATATTTTTTTTCTGGGAATGTTACCCCTTCAAAAGCTGAGAATTGACTGTATATTCTTGTATTCATATAATTTTAATGAGGGTATCTCTCTCATTAGAATGTTCAAACTTTGTCCTTATATAGTATAGTATAGTCATCTAAATTGCTTGCTCTGACTTAGTTTCTAATTTTTTTTTCATTATTCCTATATTTGTATTTTAATGCTTTTACTCAACTTTGGTCATTTCATTAAGAAAATTTTTATTCCACCTATTTCATTAAACATTTATTTCTACCCCATTCTCGAACACCCTGTAGGATTATTTTTAGATTTGTTGTGTAAGTTTTTTCTAAAGATAACATTTTCTTTTAATGCAGTTGCATTTTCTTTCTTTCATATTCTTTTTTATTTCAATGTATTTTAATTTTGATACAATTTTAGTGTATTTGCAGTTAGTTTTTCTTTTATTTTTTTCAGTCAGACTTGTATCCATAGTTTTAGTTTTTCTATTCTGCTAAATATTTCATTTGTGGAGGCAATAAACCAATTTTTCAAAAGTATTTTCTCTTTTAAATATTCAATAACATCATGTTTGATTCTTGAAAATCCACAGGGTCCTCTTATTCATGAGTGATTGATTTATTTTATTTTTTTTGTCTCACAATATTTATTCATAGATTCTATTCTCTTTTATCTGTTCTTGAGGGAATAATTCAATCTTATTACTAGTATCATCCTTATTGGTTTATCTACTTATGCTCAAGGGCTATATCTGAGTTATCTTCCGACTGAGATCTTTGGTAACTTAAATTTTTATTTCCTTTATTCCCTTATTGATGAGGTGTGAGAATTGAGGATAGGAGATCCCCTCTGGTTGATGTCCATTCACAAACCCGAAGTCTGTGGCTAAAAAGGGATTTATTTGCACTAAGAAGAAAGCTTTCTTAGTGGGCAGGGTCCTGTTTGGGAATTAGCAAAGGTGCATTTACATTGAAAAGAAAGTATTTTCATTGGTGGGCCAGGTCCAGAAAGGCAAATAGCTCCTGATTAGGAATTTGGCCAAAATGGGTTAACACTGAGAAGAAAATATCTTCATCAGTGGGCAAAAATATGTTAGGATTTCTGCAAAGATGTCTGGGCATACAGCACTAGATATATTGGGGCTGCTTTGATCTTTAGTCGTAAACCAAGGGCATATCACGGAATGAATCTGGGACACTGATTTTCAATTCAATTCAATTCAAAATTGAATAAGATGACTTATCTTGGGAGTTTCCCCTCATGGACAGAAGGGCATGCTCCCTCCACCCCCTCACCATAGAGGAGAGTTTCAGGCCCCAAACACCTTTCTTCTACAGATTAAAGGGGGATACAGTTCACATCAGGGCCTCTCCAACCCTTCCCTCCCAAAAAAGTCTCAGTTTATATTATTATCACATCACCCCTAGAGAACTGGCTCTGAACTCAGAAAATTCAGAATTCAAATCCAACCCTAGACATTTACTAGCTGTGTGACCCTGGGCAAGTTGCTTAATTTCTATCAAATCAAAGGGGAAAGAATCTAAAAATGAATAATGATGATGATGATGATGATGATAATGATGATAGCAAGAAAAACAATAGCTAAAATATTACAGTATTTATAATTGTGGTTTTCTAAGATATGGATCCCAATTAAGCATTTTACCTTTTCACAGCATCAGACTCTGCCTATGTGATTTTTAGGACAAAATTCTTCCCAGAAGGATACAGTGATCTTTCCCAAGATTTGGTAGAGTAAGAAAAAGCCCCACAGAATCACATCTTTTTTTCTCAGTTATCTGGAGAAATTCTGCTGAAGCATCCAGCATTACTACACTGCTATCAGAGCTTAAACAAACTTTTACTTTTTGGTTTTCTTTGGAACTTAGAGGAGACAGTAAAATACAGTTGAGTTCTGTTGTAAGTACGTACAACCAAGATGTTTTGGCAATGCTGACCAATGGGAAAGATTTGCTAAATGAGCAGGTTAGGAATGAAGGATTATCCTATCCTTCCTTGTTTTTTAGTTCATTGAGTTATTACCTCTTTTTTTTTCTGTTTTAGGCAATGGAGATAGCTGAAAGTACTTTATGTTTTACACAAAACTAATATTCTGGAGAATTTTGAGGGGTCAGGAGGGCCAGAGAAGATGCAATGTAAATGTAAATTCTTTATTTATGCTCTTCTCCCCCCTCCCCCCGCCTCCTTTAACTTAAAAATCCAGAGTTCTGGCTATGTTAATTCTTGTAGTTGTAATTTTGGCATTTCTTTGGGTGCTGCCATGTGGAGTCTTTATATTTTTACTTTGTAATTTTTTTTTCATTAGGCTGAGTAGTTTTCTTCCATGATTCCTTATATTTTTACTTTGTAATTTTTTTTCATTAGGCTGAGTAGTTTTCTTCCATGATTCCTTAAATAATAACCATTATTTTTTGGTCATGACTTTCAAATAGTTTCATAATTTTTAAATTGATTTATTGCCTAGTGTTAAGTCCAGGCTAGCTCCCTGGAGGCCTAAGGATCAGCCAGAGTCAGGATAAGTAAAAGTTCTTGGTCTTCAGGAGGAGAAGCAGGCAAACTGCCAGGAGTTTAGTCAAAGATCTCTTCTTAATTCTGGAGTGCAGAACCTCCACCTTTCTCCTTCAAGTGAGAAGTAGGGCCAATCATTATACACTACCACCAAGTGAGTCTAGCTTGTTTCACCCCACCCTCTAATCCTTGCCTATACACCAAACAGTGAGAAGGGCCATTTTTTCAAACATATGCTAATAGAGTCATTGTCAAATAGGTAATTAGCCTTAAGTGCTCAGTTGTCTGATTCAAGCACACCTTTTAAGAGTTTCAGCCCTTCAAATCTCTCTCTTTTCTTTGTCTTTAGAACACAGGTGGTCACAGCCATCCCTGACTTCTCAGGAAAGGAGGTGAAAACACCAAAAATGAGGTGATCACAGTTTCCCCCCCCCCATCTTCTCAAGAAGGGAGATGAAAGCACTAAAAAGGAGATGATCATGCCCTCCCTGACTTCCCAGGAAGGGAGATGAAAAACACCAAAGGGAAGTGGGGAGTCAAGCCAGATATTGTTAGTGGGTTTCTGGGCTGAAGAGTCTTACTAGAAACAGGTATACACAAGCCCATCAGCATGGAAGGTATTCCACAAGAACGTAGCAATAAAGCATAGGCTAGTAGTGATGAATCTCCCCATAGTTGATGCAGGCTCAATGTAGTGTAACACACATGAATTGTACATGCAAATATAACAAACCATATGAATCAACATGGTGTTGTAAAAGATTTTCAGAAGTCATAGAAGGAGGGTATGTAAATAACAATCACACATATGCCTCCTTCAGCAACCAAGAAATAGTCCAAAACCAATCTATTGTCCATTGCTTCACGTGTCAGGGAATCCAATGATCCCTGCAAGTTTTTGAAGTCCTACAACAATCTTTTTATGTGTTAGGGAATCCAATGATTTCTGCAGATTTTGAAGTCTTGCTACAGTCTTATTGTTTCTCAGGGAATCCAGTGATTCCTGAGGGTTTTTAAAGTCCTACAACAGCCTCATCATGTCTCAGAGAATCCAATGATTCCTGAGAGTTTTCAAGTCCTGGATCAGTCTACATTCAGATGCTCAATGGAAGTCTCTGTTGCATTTTGTACATGTGATTTTAGGTCTTGTTCTACCACCCTGTTTTCTCACTCTGTCATTATGCCAACATTGAGCTTTCAGATGCCCTCCTTTACCACATTGAAAGCACTGATTAGTTGCTCTGGAAGTCCCTTGCCAAAAGGGACCCGGTCTTCCCATGTTCAGAACTTTGAAAGTCTGCATCATAGTCTGTCTATAAAAGGTATTTGTGTCCACTGTGGCACAGTATCTTATGATCTCCTCTAAAGGAGCTCTAAAGGAGCATCCTTGTGTAGTCCTAGCATAATTCTTTTACGAACCTCATTAGCATTTTCTTTAGCAAGTTGCCTTATCACAATTTTTATTGCTGCATTTTCACCAATAGTTCATATGACAGCTGTCTGCAGACATCCCACAAAATCAGCAAAGGGTTCATTTGGTTCTTGTGCTATTTTTGTGAAGGCCTCTCCTCTGTCCTGTTTGCCTGGGATAAAACGCCATGCTTTGATAGCAGCAGAAGCAATTTGCTCATATGCTGCTATGGGGTAATTAATCTGTGCTGAAATGTCTGCATAAGAACCTACACCTGTTAGTTGGTCACAGATGATTGGAGTATTAACTCCAGTTTCCCTATTTCATTGGGCTTGTAATCCTACAGAGTTTATTATATTCAGAGAGCCACAACAAGTTTTGTCCAGGTTCTAAGCATGTCCTTGCTACAGATTTCCAGTCACTAGGGGTTAAAATTTTATAAGCCAAATTCTCTAATAACATCTTAATATAAGATGATGTAGCCCTATAAAGAGTGCAAGCTTTTTTTAGGTCTTTGAGGATTTCTAGATCAAAATGAGTATATCTTCTATTTTATTGACCTGAAGAGTTAAACTGTTCAATCACAGGATACATTTATTTTCTCAAATCAGCTGCATTTTATCCTTGTTCTTTGGATTTAAGAAGTGCCTTTTGTAATAGGAGGGGTGATTGCTGGGGGGAAAGTGCTGGTGATATCACTGCCCCTCCCAGTCTTCCTTCTCCCTCCACCCAGGAAGGTGAAGTTGATGGAGGAGTGTCAACAGCCTGCTTGGGTGCAGGTGGAGTTGAAGCTGGGCTGTGAGAGTGAGAATCACATTCTTTAAGTTCCCTTTGCCATCTTGTGATATTTCCATTACCCTCTCCAGTCTCTTCCTCTTTTTCCTCACACTTCCTCATCTGGCTGTTCTTAAAAGTTTTCTTCTTTTTATAATTTGCAGAATTCTTCAAGGCTAACTGTATTAAGCTGTACATATAGAATGTTTCCTTAGAAACTGAATCAGGACCATTATCATTGTAATGTTCACATAGTTGATCTCCCACTAGTTTCCAATTATCTGCCTCTATTTTGTTTTCTTTGAAGAACCAAGGGGATGTGCACTCTAATGTTTCCAAGAGTCCATCAATCTGCTTCCAAGTTACAATCAAACCCTGTCACTTTATCAGTCTAAGTATGCTTCCTGATGTAAAGAGTTGAAACTCTTAAAAGGTATGCTTGAATCAGACAATCAAGCACTTAAGGCTAATTACCTATTTATATTTACAATCACTCTATTAGTATATATTTGGGAAAATAGCCCTTCTCATTGTTCAGTGCTGGCTCAATATTTGGTGTATACAGGTACTTGTAGGCAAGGATTAGAGGGTGGGGTGAGACAAGACAGACTCATTTGGCAGCAGGACAAGGAGGAGAAAGGTGGAGATACAGGACTCCAGAATCGTGAAGAGATCTTTGGCTAAACTCATGACAGTTAGACTGCTTCTCCCCTAAAGACCAAGGACTTTTACTTATCCTGACTTTGGCTGATCTTGAGGCCTTCAGGGAGCTAGTCTGGACTTAACAGCCTAGAGTCACTTGTTTATCATACGACATAACTTGAACTTATCTTCTTTAGTCTTTTGATATTATTTTAATTTTTTTTGTTGTTTCATGGTGTGATTAACTTATGATTTTGTAACTTTTGATAAAGTTTTTAGCTCTTCTAATTTGTTCATTCTTTTAAAGTCCTTCTTTATTGTCTATTTTCCCTCTCAAGTCACTTTCATTTCATTTATAATTTTAATTTTTTTAAACTCCAGTTTCATTTATTCAAAAATTCTAATATCAATTTGTATTTTATTTGAGATTTAGTTTACATGGGTCTTGGTGTTATTTACTTTTCAGTTTGTGTATTTAATCTTAGAATTTAATGGAAATTTGACGGTTTTTTCATAAAAATATACTCTTTGCTTATTCATTATTCTAGGCTTACTTCAAAAGTTGGGACTTTTCACTAAGGCCAAGTTTTGTGCAACTCTTAAGGGAATGTTTTAGAATTGTTAGGTCTTTATTTGCACCATCTCAGATCCTTCTGAAGCTGTTTCTGTTATGTTTTTCAAAGATTTCAAGGTCACCTCAGGCTTGGAGGGATTTACAAAATTTCCTTGCATTCAAAGTGATGTTTTTTTCCATGGTGAAGTCTGATGGCTATTTCCTGTTCTTAGCTTTGAATAATCCTGACTCAATTTTAGGTCTGGATAACACAACTATCAATTTATACCAGTTGGAACCACAACAGATTATTGTTCAACCAAGTTCCTGCCAATCCAATGTAAGATTTAGCAGGTTCAGAACAAAAGAACTATAACTTTCTCTACAGTCTTAGCTCCTTGCCCTGACTATTCATCTGTACACCTCAGCTTGGATGTATAAGTTTAAAATCACAAAATGTTACTGTTCGTTTTTATTCTTGCTTTTTGCATAGTATGCAATCTCAGACCTGATTTGAATTATATTTGTAATAATTATTGCCGTGATGTATTTGCACAGCCTTTAGTTGAGTTTCCATGCTGAAAAGCTTTGTACTGGAGCTTTCTGACTTCTTCTCTACCTATTTCTGCAGGGCCCTAACTATCCCTACCATGATCTTGAGATGATAATTTGTACTTTCTACTTGGATTTCCTAATCATCATTTTCTATGTCATTTTTTCTAGGTTTTTGGTAGAGATATTGTGGGAGATGGTTGAACTTTACTGCTTCATCTTACCACCTATCTTTTTCTGTTCTTTATTGTAAAGTCTATTTAAGGTTTTTCTTTCAACAAACTTAAATTTGATTCTTTTCAAAAATCATACATTGATCCTACTTTTGCTCTCTGCTGAAGTCAATTAGAACAAGTCTACTTTTCTTCCCTTTCACAGTCCTTCAAATATTTGAAATGAATTGATAATTAAGATGTTCTCTTGTATCCTTACCTTGTTTATTCTTAATATTTAACATCCACAGTTCCTTCATTTCAACTTCATATGTTATGATTAACATCACTATCCTACTCATCACTTATAGATCTTCTTCTAAAAACATGGCACCTAAAACTTTTTTTTGCTCATAAAGTTTCCCTTGGCAGATAGATTCCTAAATATTTTATATTATCAGTAGTTACTTTAAATGGAATTTCTCTTTGTAACTCTGACTGTTGGATTTTGTTAGTGATATATAAGAATGCTGATGACTTATGTGGGTTTATTTTATAACCAGCAACTTTGCTAAAGTTGTGGATTATTTCTAATAACTTTTTAGCAGAATCTCTGGGGTTCTCTAAGTATACCATCATGTCATCGGCAAAGAGTGATAATTTGGCTTCCTCATTGCCTATTCTTATTCCTTTAATCTCTTTCTCAGCTCTTATTGCTATAGCTAGTGTTTCTAATACAATATTAAATAGTAACGGTGATAGTGGGCAAGGCACCTAAAACTGAACATAATTCTTCACCATAATTCTTCTCTCATGGTAGAACATAGTGAAAAAACACAACTTGTGTGTTCTCAGCATTATGCTTGTCAAAATAATCTAAGACTTGAATATCTTTCTTTTTTGTGGGGAGGGAGGAGAGAGTGTGAGGGGAGGGTGCCATATGATATAAACTCATACTTCATTTTGTCAGATAAAACTCCAGAATAGTTTTTTTTTTTCAGTTCCAGCCTTTTCTTTTTCATCTTGTAATTGTTAAGATTTTTTGACTGATTTGTAAGACTTGATTTTATTTGTTTTATTTTGTTTGGGGCTCAGACCTATGATTTCATCAGTTTGGGGAAGTCCTTGCACGGTAACTCCATCCACTCAAACAGACTGAAGCTAATTTGTAATTTATTGTCTTACAGCAGTCTGCATTTAAGTCTATTAAATTTTACCTTATTAGATTCTAGGCAATGTTCTAGCCTGTCAAGATCTTTTTGGATCCTGATCTGTCAATTGATGTGTTAGTTGTCCCTCTAGGCTTTGTTCCATTTGCAAAATCTGATAAGAACTCACTTATAGCCATAGCAATTTTTCATGCATATCACAGTGAACTTTCCAATAAAATGCAACAAACATTTTTGAATACCTACTATGTATAAGGCACTATGCTAAGTACTTTACAAAGGAAAAATGTGGAAAACAAGTTCTTGCATTCAATAATTTTCTGGGTCAGTACATATATGTGCAAAATAATTTTCAAAAGAGAAAACAACTTAATAAATCAAAAAAAGACTTTTTATAAGAAGTAGAAGTGGCATGTGAGGTAAGTCTTGAGGAAAAAGAAAATCTAAGTATTAGAGATGTGGCAGAAGTATGTTGTGGGCATGAGCAATAGCTTAGGGAAAGCCTTTGAAATACTGCCTTTACATGACCACTTGACTGGTCTTTAACTACATCCATGGTTATCCAAGATGACAGACATTAGCATACTACCCATTCCTTGATAGTGTGCCCAAATATGTTTCTCTTTGTGTGAGAAGTAAGACACAAGAGCTTGCTGCAAACTTCAAATATAATTCAACCCATAATTCCTCCCTTTTGTTAAATTCTTTTACTTGGGCACATATTTAATGAAATATTATAGAACACTAGGACAAACCACTCTTCTTCTACAAGAGCAGAGAATTCAATTTACAGGGCACATGGTGCTTTATTTGGCCACCTGCAGTCATAAGATATTTAATTTCCCTCAGGGAACCTGATATTCTGGTAAGTTTTCCATGAAAAGGCAATGGTTTCTTTGCTTTTTTCATTTCATTCCCTCAAATATCTCCCATAAAGTCAACTTTTAAGCTGTGGAAGTTTAGTGAGTGTGCTTTTTCTTTTTTCTTTTTTAATCTTCAGTGACAGTTTGAACATACCTTACAAGTCCAATAGCCTACAGCTGACCTGATTTCAAATACTGAGAATAGAAATAAAATCTAGATAGTCTTCACATTTGGGGGAGAATTTTCAGCAGGCTGCTGAGTTTACTTCAACATCTCTTGAAATAAACAAAATTCACGATTACACATCAGAATTTTTAAAAATTCATTTCTAAATATCTATTTAAATTTTTGCTTGTTAAGCTGGTCATTCATATAAATGATTTGATGTTTTATGTTTCATCTATCCATCATCTATCAATGTATCTATCTTTCTATCTATAGTAATGATTTAGATCTCAGAAAACATAACCTTATTCCTTCAGACACTTATAGGCTTATAAATCAGATGCAGATAGATAGATATAAAGTGCACTCTTGGTAGATATGATCTAATGACAGATAATGATCTCATTTTTCTTTCTCTTCTCTTCCCTTCCCTCACACCCACACCTTCTTTCTCTCTTTTCCTTTCTCTTCTCCTTCTCCCTTTTCCCTCATCACACACAGATACATATAATTTTATCTGGAGAGAAGACTGAAAATGGAAGAGGGAGAAAGAATTGCTCTTTCATTATTTTATCTCTCATTCTTACTGACAGCACATAGCAAAACATTGTTTTCTAGGAAATTAGACATGGATTAAATAAATAAAAATATTGGAGTAACAGACAAACCCTTCCAATTTAAGCCGTGTAAATGAAGGACATTTTCTCTGGTTAAGGATATCCCCATCTCAGTCAGATTCTGAAGTAATCTTAGGAGTAGAGGGAATATAAGAATTCTGAAACCAAATGTGTAATGAGGTGATTGTTTAACTAATTGCCATACAGACTTCCAACAGGAAGCCAGGCAAAGCTATGAAAAAAGCCTTTATTTTCAGCACCACTCCCTATTCCTGCCCTTTTGGCAAAAAGACATTATTCTCTTTCCTACCTACCTTAGATAGTACCAGGGGCAGATTCTATCAAGTTGGGTTAAAACTACAGACATTTACCTGAATTTTATTTCTCTTTCTTCTACTCTGTTCTCTATGCTATGGATTCACCTTCCTCAGACTTCCCTCCAGCAGCCTTCATGGTCCTTAGGGAGGCCCCCAAATGTGAGGGCATCTGGTATGCTTACGCTTTCATAGGCTGAAAAATACTTTCACAATTCATTTGTACCTTCTGCTTAGTATCAACGATAACTGTTTCAGTCTTCCAGTTTCTTTAGAACACTAATAAAATCTTACTAGAACACCATCTGAATTTTTATTATTTTATTTCTGCAGTTAAGTTCCAGCTGCTCTTTTTTTTTTTTTTTTGAAATCTCTTACCACCTTTCATTTCCACCTGAACTATGCTAATCATTAGCATTTGTGAAACATACTTTTCTTGTGATGTGCTCACATTAACTAACTAGCATTTAGGATAGTCATGAGGAGAATGTTTTCAGATGGAAAAAAATGAGCCATTATTCTGAATCTGTTGCAAGGTTTGAAAAGTAATTGGGAAAAAATCTGTAAGGCAAAGTGGTCTCTCATGCAACAGTTTTAATGATAAGAAAAATGTATTTAGTTTCCTCTCTGTAATTATCTTATTTGTTATAAAGTTACAAAAGTTGCTGTGACAGTACCATGTTTTCCCACCTCTATGTTACCTTCTGGTCTGTCTTTTATTTTCTCTCAGCAAAATTTAATTTTTTTTTTTTTTGCTGTTTTTTTCTTTCTTGATAAAACTGTCATCTTGTTATTTATTGTTCTTTTGTCTCTGCTTTCTTCAGTTTGCATCACTTTATTAATCTTCTTATTTTAGAAAAATTCTTCATATATATATATATATATATATAAAATTTCATTCCTCCATATATATAATGATATCAATTTCATTTTTCATAATTCATTCAGGAATTTCCTAATTGATATACATTGTTTTTAGCACCATTTTTTAAAACCAACATTATTGTTAGTATGTTTGTACATATGGGTCTATTTTTTCTCAAACTATAATTTTCTTCTATTAATAGCATCAAATGATATGCATATCACATTTTGTAAAGAGCTGATACTTTTAAAAGGTGTGCTTGAATCAGCAACCAAGCACTTAAGACTAATTATCTATTGGACAATAACTCTATTAGCATATGTTTGGAAAGATGGCTCTTCTCACTATTCTGTGCTGGCTTGATCCTTTGGTGTATACAGATAATCTTAGGAGGGATTAGAGGGTGGAGTGAGATGAGCCAGACTCACTTGGTCACAGGACAGAGAGGTGAAAAGTGTGGATATTCTGAACTGTAGATTCTTGGCAAAACGCCTGGCAGTTTTGTCCATCCCCTTCACTTCTCCCCCTGAAAACCAAGGACTTTTGCTTATCCCGACTCTGGCTGTTCTTGAGGCCTCCAGGGAGCTAGCCTGAACTTCACAACATTTTTTTCTTTTTAAATTTAATCAATTCATATTTCCCTTGTTTGCCTATTTTTTCTAGAATCATTGAACTGTATTTTAAAAATCAATTGATTGATATAACAAAAGTATTTGAAAGTTATCTTGATTTATATTCTAATCAAAACCTAAAAATTCTATATGTAATTATTGATCTTTTGTTACATTTTGTATGACATAAATAATATAGTATAATATAAATAGCCAATTTTTTGCTTATTGCATATTATTTATACAGAGTGGATGTCAGAATTCTACTGGAAATGATTGTGACAATGATAGACATATTTTGCCTTTTTTTACATTCTCATTTTTATGCAAATATCTTGTACAAAATCTTTTTAATATATTTATATTAATATCATTTGTCTAAAATTGTTCTCATGAATGTTTAACCATTTTCCCCTTCCATAATTTTGAATGCTATAATTCTTTTGATAATATTTCTATTTTTTCCCATTTCAATGTGAATATATTGTTTCATTTAAATTTTCCATGAATAATTTCCATTTGATGACTACACCATTAATTGGAGCCTTAATTCTCTCGTGATTTTTGTTTTTGTAATAGCTATTATGCTATTAGTATATAAATTTAATATTATTATTTGTCTATTCTCTTATTAAACATAATATATTTTCCATGTTTATATAATTCTTGATTTGTCTATTTGAATCAGAGAAATAAGGTGACATAATGGAAGAAAAGAACTAGATTTGGAGTCTGGAAGATCTGGATTCATATACTATATCAGACATTCATTTGATAATTGAACAGTACTTTATTCTATTTGAGTTTCAATTTCCTCATTCATAAAATGGAGATAGTAATATTTGCAGCTCCTATCTATCAACTGTCACTGTAGGCAGCATAGCAAAGGATAGAGTTGAATTTAGAGTCAGGTTCAAGTTTAGACTGTGACATATCAACTGAATACATGACACCAATCAAATCAACTCTTTACAATATGTTGCAGAATAAGTAGTGATTTTCTTCAGCTAAGACATGGAGTAGATGCAATTATTATACAAAAATGTATTCATTGATGTTGAATTTTGTTGTTATATATGCTTTTTCCTCTACCAAAATATTGTTAGATATCACAAAGGATAGTATTTTACTTCTACCAATCTAGTACCAATCTTTGGAATCTCACCCTCAACTAAGATACACAACACTGAACTCACTTCCTAAGTTACTTGTCCCACCCATTCTGATCCTAGAATTGTTATTTCATTATTACTCATTTTCTTCATTACTCTTCCCTTTATTTTTACCTATTTCTTCTATTATCAAAGTATAGCCTGCCTTCTTTTATTTTAAAATAACATTTAACATAAACATTTAAAATTTTAATTATTTATTTATTCATTTGCCTCAATTGCCTCACGGTCCAATTTTACAAATTAGTTTCTATTTGAAGCAGCCTTGTTACTTTGCTTTCTCTCATGGGGTTTTCCTAATAATATTAAGTCAAGGTTATAGATCTGTTAGTATTCTGCTATGGTGGATTTCAGTTATTTATGAACAATTTCTCACAAAAGAGAAATTGAGAGGATAGAGGGAGGAAAAGGTTCATGGAATTTGTATTTAAGTATGATCGTTAAGGGGCCATAATATGAAAAAGAAATTGGACTTTCTTTAGTTTCAGAGGGCAAAATGTAAAGCAATAGGTAAAAAAAGAAAAGAAAAGAGGTACCTTGAGATTCAATATTCAGAAAATAAATGAAAAAAACTTCCTACCAAAAAAAGTAATACAAAAGTGAATTGATCTGCCTTAAAAAGTTGTCGGTACCCCCTAATTGGAAAACCCTTAAGAAAAGACTGATTATTACTTAGAAGTAGGTTATAATGTGTGATTTCTTTGATATGTAGGTTGGACCAGATTGCTACTGATTTGCACCTATGTCTAAAATTTTCAATTCTATAATTTTGATTATTTTTTTTTCATGGTCACATCTCTTGGAATGGCAAAAATATCTTTGGTTTATTATGTATATATATATATATATATATATATATATATATACATATATATATATACACATGTATAAATATAATAGACACATATGTCTATTATATACATATACCTACATATTTGTATATATTATACATATAATATATATAATTTTAAGGGTTACAATACCCAATGTAGAAGAATGATCCGGTTTCCTTTGATTTTTGGTATACCATGTTTCATCTCTTTCTGTCATTCCTAATCCTAATCTAATTCACTGTAGAATTTGGGGATATGTAGAGGGTATTTCTTTTGAGTTTATATAATCTTTCGTTACATTTTCAAATATAGTTTGTGGTTTTGTGTGTGTGTGTGTGTGTGTGTGAGAGGGAGAGAGAGAGAGAGAGAGAGAGAAAAGACAGAATGTTAGAGTTCCAGTTGGAGTGATATCAGTAGAGGGTTGTGAATAGCCAACTGTAATGTTTATGTTGTATCAATAGAACACCACTGTAAATTTTCACTCAAGTGAGTACTATATTTCAAATAATATAGTTATTCTAGTAGGTTTATACAAGGTCATACATTACAGTGTATAACTTTTAAACTGAATAAGACCTTCTGGGTTATCTGGCTGAATTTATTTTGTGGGAGCTACAGAAATCAGATAGGGAGCCTGTGTAGAAACCTAATTAGCAAGTGAAGTCTGGGCTATGGTTGTGACAATGGAAGCAAAAATACTATGGAGTCAGAAGAAAAAGGCTTGGTGATGGATTTTATTTGACTTCAATTATCAGTCCAAGAGGACAGACCTTAATGTCTGAGAGTATGATTATGCTATTGATAGTAATGAGGAAAACTTGAATGAATGACAATTAAGAGAGGAGGAAAGAAAGATAATATAACTTAATATTAGCCTCAAGTTAGGCTTGACATTTTTATATAATATCTGAATATTATTTTAAAGATAATGTATGACTGTAGTACAAATGTGAAAGTTAAGAAGAATAGGGTTCAACTTCCGCCTTAGACACATATTTTCTTTACAGCTCTGGACAAGTTACTAGTGCCCCTAAATATTTCTAGAGCTCTTTGAGTTACTTAGAAATGTGCTAGTTGATAGTAAGGGAAAGACTTTCTCTTTGAGAGTTCATTACACCAATGAAATCACATTTCTTCTCACATTTAGTAGTATTGTATCCCAATGGATTTTATAGGCAGTTGGAGGGAAAATAAGATGGCAATGATTGAAACATACATTTTAAAGTCGTTTGAAATGAATATGAGCAAGGAATTCATTGCAGGGAAATCTGAGTGAATAGGAAGAAGAGCAGAGGAGTTAAGCCTGAGTTTTGGGTTGCTTAACTCATGGGGAGGTAAGGATAAGTAATAAGAGTTGATGTTTCTATCACTGAGAAGGAATCACTGAAGACAAAGGGTATGCTATTACATTTTGGCACATTCTCTGGTGCAACTTTATCTAAAATGTAACAGTGGAATAACACCTCCATAACGTATTTTCAGCTGTGTCCTCTGCACAACTGAACACCATCTGTCATGGAGGCGGCATAGTGTTGAGATGAAATAGCAGCCCAGACTTTTAGTTTTGAAAACTTGGCAATGAATGTGACCAGCATTGTAACTGAAGTTTTCAAGACAGAGGAACTCCTGCTATCCATCCAATGATGGCATTCTGAATAAAAAATACAGCCCAATCCCAAGAAAAAAAAATCAGTACATTTTACAAAATCCCTGGTGTATTTTTTGAATTAGAATTGTAATTCAGAGAGGGGGAAAACCATCATCTTAACTCCCAAATATGTTTTTCTCCCCTCTCAATTCTATATATAATAGATCTAAATTTGTAATCAAAGGATATGGGTTCATATTATTGTTTTGCTCTTTATTGGGTCTGCTGGGTAATTGCATTAAATTTTTTGAGCCTCACTTTTCCAATATATAAAATAAAGACTAAATTATCTTTAAAGTCCTTCCTAGCTCTAACTCTCTGAAGATATGGTGTATTAATGACTTAATAAATTTTTAATTCCCAAGTATTTGGTGGAAAACATTGAATCTGGATATTCTCAAACTTACTATGATCTCCTAATGGTTTTTGTGAATTAAATAGGCTAATTTATTCTTTCCTCTTTAATTCTGGCTCTGGAAGAGTCTACAAAAAATAAATAAGTTCAGTTAGGATTAAAATGTGGATAAGATTTTATGAAGATGATTTTCTATCTAGTTCCTTAAAAACAAACCCAAAGGAGCAAAGGTTTCTATTTAGAACAGACAGGCAGCTGGAAAATACTGTCAATATTTTGCAGCCTTCTGCACTCCTCAGGAGGGCAGTCAGGAAGTAACTGAAGGACAGGAAAGTAGAGCTGTGGGAAGTATTCCCTCATTCCTGAATAATTGCTAGGATGCTTCACCCCCAAAGTACCAGTTAGATGCGTGGAAAAAATATATTCTGGGGCTGAGCCAAGATGCCGGAGAGGACACACGTGTCTATCTTAGCTCTTCCTTACTCTCTAACTACTTCTTTTATAAAAGACTTCGGAATTAGTGCTTGACTACCAAAATCCATGAATATTGGGAGTACAACACATAACCAACAGAAGATAGTTTCAAAACTCACCAGAAAAGGTCTGTTTCGAAACTCACCAGAAAAGGTCTGGTTTTGCTCATGGACAGGGACAGGTAGGCCAGGCACAGCATCAGGCAAATTGGCAGAGAGAGCACAGAAGGCAGTTTACGCTGAGCTGATGGGAGGGGGGCAGGGTGTGGTCTCAGCCAGTGGAAAATTTGTGGAGAGAACTCTACCACAGTGTGACCTACTTTGCTCTGGCAATAAGCAAGTAGATCAGTAGAGAAACTATAAACACAAAGGGTAAAGACCATAAACCCAGAACGCTAGAGGCTCTTGAGACTTGGCCACACCCACTCTACCCCCAGAATGACTCAGCCCAATCTCAGCTCATCTCAGCGCAGGGGCAGATCCCAGCGTAGCCATTGTTATCCTACTGCTACTTCACTGCTACTTCCTTTTGTCTGTAGCACAAGTCTGGTAACACCACACTGCCTTAAAAGAAGATTGCAGGGTTTGATATGATCTGGTCCCCACTATACAGGGGTGTCATAGAAGAAATTAAAAAGGCTCTTACAAGAGAGCTAGAAGAAAAATGGGGAAAGGAAAGGAAATCTTTGCAAGAGGATCTAGATACGTCATTTTTCATTAAAAGATAGAGCAGATAAAGAAATCAATTCCCTGAAAAACAGAATTAGTGAACTGGAAAAAAATAGTTTTCTAAAAAATAAAATTAGTGAAATGGAAAAAAATTCAAAGAACAAAACAACTCATTTAAAAACTCAATTGGACAATTAAAAAGAAATAAAAAAGATAAAGATAATTTAAGGATTATTGGACTCCCTAGAATACATGATGAAAAAAAAGGACCTATACACTATTTTTCAGGAAATCATGAAAGAGATACTATTGAATGAATAAATAAAATTAGGTGTTGGTTTATGAAAATATCAACAAAATAGATAAATCCTTGGTAAATTTGATTAGAAAAAGGAAAAAGGAAAATCAAATTTTTAGTCTTAAAAATGAAAAGAGAGAACATTCCACTAATGAAGAGGAAATTAGAGCAATAATTAGGAGTTACTTTGTCCAACTTTATGCCAATAAATTGGATAACTTAAATGAAATGGATGAATACCTTCAAAAACATAGGATGCCCAGATTAACAGAGGAAGAAGTAAACTGATTAAATAATCCAATTTTAGTAAAAGAAATAGAACAAGCTATTAATCAACTCTCAAAAAAAATATCCTCAGGACCAGATGGATTTACATGTAAATTATACCAAACATTTAAAGAACAATTAACTCCAATGTTATATAAACTATTTGAAAAATAGGGAATGAAGGAGTCCTACCAAATTCCTTTTATGATACAGACATGATACTGATACCTAAATCAGGTATGTTGAAAACAGAGAAAGAAAATTATAGACCAATCTACCTATGAACATTGATCTAAAAATCTTGAATAAAATCTTAGCAAAAAGATTACAGAAAATTATCTCCAGGATAATACACCATGAACAAATAGGATTTATACCAGGAATGCAGGGCTGGTTCAATATTAGGAAAACTATTAGTAAAATTTGCTATATCAATAACCAAATTAACAAAACCATATGATCATCTCAATTGATGCAGAAAAAGCATTTGATAAAATCCAACATTCATTCCTAATAAAAACATTTGAGAGTATAGGAATGAATGGACTTTTGTTTAAAATAATCAGTAGCATCTATTTAAAACCATCAGTAAGCATCATATGTAATGGGGATGAAATGGAACCATTCCCAATAAGATCAGGAGTGAAACAAGGTTGCCCACTATCACTATTACTATTCAATATTGTATTAGAAATGCTAGCTTTGGCAATAAGAGTTGAGAAAGAGATTAAAGGAATTAGAGTAGGTAATAAGGAAACCAAATTATTACTCTTTGCAGATATGATGATATACTTAGAGAACCCCTGAGATTCTGCTAAAAAGCTGTTAGGAATAACCCACAACTTTAGCAAAGTTGCAGGATACAAAATAAATCCATATAAATCCTCAGTATTTTTATACACTACCAATAAAATCCAATAGGAAGAGATACAAAAAGAAATTCCATTCAAAATAACTGTTGATAGCATAAAATTTTTGGGAATCTGTCTGCCAAAGAAAAGTCAGAAATTATATGAGCAAAACTTCAAAACACTTTCCACCCAAATAAAGTCACATTTAAACAATTAGAAAAATATTAGGTGTTCTTGGATAGGCTGAGTGAATATAATAAAGACAACAATATTACCTAAACTAATCTATTTATTTAGTGCTATACCAATCAGACTCCCAAGAAACCTAGAAAAAATAACAACAAAATTCATATGGAAGAACTAGAGGTCAAGACTTTCAAGGCAACTAATGAAAAAAAAAATCAAATGAAGGTGGCCTAGCTGTACCTGATCTAAAACTATATTATAAAACACTGGTCACCAAAACCATTAGGTATTGTCTAAGAAATAGACTAGTAGATCAGTGGAATAGGTTAGTTTCACAGGACAACATACTATATGAGGATCAATTCTGATGGAAGTGGATATTTTTGGCAATGAGAATATCCAATTCAGGTACAATTGATGATCAGTGATAAACAGAACCAACTACACCCAGAAAAAGAACACTGGGAAATGAATGTGGATTGCTTGCATTTTTGTTTTTTTTCTCCCAGATTATTTTTACCTTTCTAAATGCAATTTTTCTTGTGCAACAAGAGAACTGTATAAATATGTGCAATATATTATATTTAAGCTATACTTTAACATGTTTCACATGTATGAGACTGCGTGCCATCTAGGGGAGGGGATGGATGGAAGGAGGAGAAAAGTAGGAACATAAGTGATATTGCAAGGGACAATGTTGAAAAATTACCCATGCATATGCTCTGTCAATAAAAAAAAGGGATAAAAAAAAAAGAAAATGTTAAATTAAAAAAAAAGAAAAAATATATTTTTCTTAAATAATATCATCAATCCATGGAGCTTAATTTGTCTCAAGTGTTATTATACCAGCATTTTTGATATTTAGCTACAATCAAGTCATGCTGTAGAAAAGGAAATCGGAGACACACTTCTCATAGACTTCTCAAGACAAAACCAAAGATCACATAGAATTAACACAATTCCTGTCATAGTAAATTCTAGAAATTGCAATAAGAATAAATTGATTGTGTAAAGTAGGGGGAAATGAGAGAAGAGAAAATGAGAGAACAGGAACATAAACAACTTGATCATCACAAGAAGAAGAAATTTTAAAACATCTATTCTTTGCTGAGCACTGGACTAATCAGTGGTTATATAAATAAAGAAGTGAAGAGAATAAGCATATTTGTGTAGCATCTACTATATGCCATACACTCTGCTAAGGGCTTTGAAAATATTCTTTTTAATGCTCACAAAAAGCTTGTTCTATGTGTATCCCCATTTTAAAGTTCAGAAATCTAAGATAAACAGAGATTGAGTGAGTTGCCAGTGATCACAAAAATATGTTTCTGAGACAAGATTTGATTTCGGGTCTTCCTGACTGCAAAGACACAAACAAACAAGAACAAAACAAAACAAAATCCAGCCTCTGCCCTCAGAGATTGACATTCTAATGAAGGGAACAACACATAAAGAAGCATGTACATGCAAAATATAGATAGTATAAAGAAGAAATAGTCTCAAAGGAAAGATACTCATTGGTGCACATAGAGGGGAAAGATTCCTTATATAACATGGGTTTTGACCTGAGTCTTAAAGAAAATTTTAAGGCAAAAGTAATGAGAGAGAATATTCCATATATAGAGAGAAACAGGAAAAGACATGGAGTTGGGTGATGGAGTGTTATTTTCAAGGAATAGCAAGAAGATAAGTTTTGTTGGATCATGTAGGATAAAAAGAGGAATGGATATAGAAGATGATGTATTCTAGTGTAGTATGAAGCATGAAAATGAGCTCAGAGGGAAACAAAAAAGAATATTATGCAAGAGTACTAAATGACATTGTCATCAATATAACCAAGGTAATATTAAGTTTGTGAAATTTGTTAAGAAATACAGAAATGTTGGATTTTTTAAAAGTAGTTTAAAACTTTTTAACTAATGAATTTTGATTAATTTTCAAAATTAATTTTTAATTTTAATCATTGATACTTTTATTTTAATAACAATTATATTTTAAAGTAACTTAAATTTACTGTAATGAATGAATATTAATTCAATTATTGAAGGTATTTTTCTCTTTGATTTACCTTTTCTTCTTTGTCAAAATGGGCATGGCCTTGTTCACAAAAAGTGGAAGCCTTAAATGCATGCTATTTAATTAAGTAACAAATTTCTTTAAATTTAGGGAATTGTGGGATCTTAGGTAAAAAGCTTCACAAGTATCTCCAGTTGGATTTAACCTGACAAAAGGAAAATTAGCTATCTTACTTTAAATATTTTTTTTGCAATGTATCATAATGGTTATTTTCTGTTTATTTGTTGATGATACTGTAGTTGTGAAGAAATATAATATTATTGCTTCAAAAATAAAATAAAATATGCTAAACTACTTTGGTCCCTGTATAAATAAGTTTTGTTTAAGTATTTATTTCTTTATTTTCTCAGAAGTGAGATTTTGGAGGAAGCAAAGATTATTAGGAAGTGAGAGTAGTAAAAAAATCTAAATTCATCAAATTCAATATTTTAGAAAATATATTGTATTACAATATCTTTACCTAATAATGAGTTTATAGTTAAAATTGTAAAATTTCATTATAAATGTGAAAAATTTGTGAGATATTAAAAAAATTACAATATTTTATATTGTCAAAAGATACACATGCTATGTTAGTTTTACTGGAGCTTTGATCTAACCAGTCTGCAGAAAAATCTCATGTGAGGAGAATAATTAAAATGTTCAAACACATTTACCCAAAAATTTAACTGGCAGCATCTCAGTAAATTCAATGAAAATATATATAGCAACATTTTTGTAGTAATTGTAATGAAAAGAACTGAAGGAAAACAAAAGATAACCATTGATTGATCATGGATGCATCAATTATGGTATATGAATTTAATGCCATGTTATTCAGCTATAAGAAATTTGAATATGATAAAGGAATTTGGGGATTTGGATATCCTTTCATTATTTAGCAAGTTAAATTGTACTTGAGAACTTTCTGTGCCTTAGGGGACCAATTTCTAAATTCTCAGGTAGTTTAGGGGGCTCTATACTTCCCTATTACTATTCTGACAGGAAGGTGTCACTATTTGTCTTTAGAGCCCTTATCACTAAAGCTTATAGTGAATTGTGAGCATCTTTTCAGGGTAAGTGCCTTTTATTAGAGGCATAATGGCTTCCTTGGCAAAATCTGTGTCAGATTTTCTGCTTATTTATGAGTTTAAATTGTATTGACTAATGCCACTCTCTATTAATCTCCACTGTTTGGTGGCCATCTAGACAGTATTGAACAATCTTTGGAGGAGCTTATATCTTTGGCTTTCTTTATCACTGAGGTTTCTGAGGTCATTTTCAGATACTTGATAGGGTTTCTAAGAAGTGCTGCCTCCTCTATTAAGTTGTCATAATTCAATCTTAATAGATAGAAGTATATTGTTTCTTAAAGATTATGCAATGGAATGTATGTTGTGGGTAAGTGATTCTAAGATGGAAATGCATCATGTCCTAAGGCTAAAAGACAGACAACAATCTAAGGACCAGCCTAAAGAATTTGGGAGAAAATTATCACTAAGTTAATTCCAGGATAGTACCTTTTTCTTTCCTTCCTTACTTTTCTTTAGTTTTTAAATTTATTTTAAAATTAAGTACACAATAAGAAGAGAAAAAGAAAAAAGAAAAAAAAAAGAAAACAGTACAAAAGAGAGGATTCAACATAAAGCAATAAATTTCCATTTTAAGAAAATGTATGTAATAAATACTACACATTGTATCAAAGATGTCCAGTGTTGCTTGCTTCTAGGTTTTCTTTTGTTCTCTATTGTGAACTTTTAAAAACTTTATTGTTCTCCTCCCTCCCCTATTCAAGAATGCTATAATTAAGTGTGTGTGTGTGTGTGTGTGTGTGTATAGTGAATCAGAGATATCTGTAAACACATACATGCATATACATATACACTCACATATCTTCATGTAAGATTATACTATGCTTGTTTCCACTTCTCATCTGTTTCTCTGAAGGCAGATAGCATCTTCTTTCATAAGCCTTTCCATATTTTTCTAATCAACCAGCTCATTTTCTATACCACAACACATTCCAATCCAATTACATTCTGAGAAATTGTGAAAGTTTTCTCCTAATTGTCCATATTTCTTCAATTCTTTACTGCATGGGTTTTATTTATACAATAAAATCTTAATTTACAATAATCAGAATTATCTATTTTACACTTCCATAATATTTTGACCTTATAAGATGTTTTAAGTTCTGATATTCTAGATTTTTTTTCTTTAACATCTTTTCTCTTTAGGTTCTTTGAAATTCCTGATCTCTTGTTCTTCTAAATTAAATTTGTTATTATTTTTATAGCTTATTAGATAATTTTTATAATTTAATTGGGATGACATTTATACATTAGTTAGGCAAAACTGTAATTTAAAATAATTATACTGGTTTTATCTACCCAGGAAATAGTATTTCTTCAGTTATTTAGATCTAATTTTATTTTTTTGTTAAAAAATCATATTTTTATTTGAATAGTTTCTATGTCTGTTTTGTTTGGCATACTTTCAGGTGTTTTTATAATAGCTAGTTATTTTAAATATTATAAAACAATATTGACTACTATGACTGACACATAGGGTAATTTCCTTATTTCCCTCTTTTGATTAAATCTATTTTAGCTTTAGTTTCATCTAAAATCATGATTACTTCCCTTGCTTTTTTATATACTAAATTCTATTCGTGATCTTTATTTTATGTTTGTGTGTATCTCTCACTTTTATAGGCAGTATTTTTTGTTGCACAACAATTCACAAAATCCATCTACGAAGTTACAAAAAATTGTGATATGCAATAAAAAAATATCACCATATTGATGAAATTTCAGATCCCTAAGATAAATAAAAAATAACCAATTTCTTATGCATATTGTATTTTACTCTAAAACCTCATTAATATTTGTATGTATTTTGCAAAATCATCCTCATATTTTCTTATGTTTTAAAAGACTCCAACAGAATTCACAGCAGAGTAGTTATAGTGCTGGACATGAAATCAGAAAGATTTAGGTTTCTATCCTGTTTTGACACTTACCATGTCTCAGTTTTCTAAAGTATCAAGTAAGGGTAAATGATCATAATTTCTGTCAGAACAAATTGTTTTGCTCAATTAGAGATCTATATCATTGAGACTTCTGGGAATAGAGCCAAAATGGTAAAGTGAAACCAGGAAGCTGCTTAAGCTCTCCCAGTTTCCCTTGAAAATTACAGGAAACCAACCCTGGGAAGAGTTTGACAGACTTCAAGAAAGGTTAGTCTTCCTGGGGTGAAAATAATAGGTGTATTCAGCCCAGCTCAGACAGATTCTGGGAAATCCAGATTAGCAATAGAGACTCTCAATCCTGGATCATTAGTGGAGCAGACCAATGGGGTAGCCTCCAGTCACAGTTCAGAAGGCAAACTTTGGGAAACCAGACTGTTTTCAGAAAAGAGCAAATAAAGCTATCCACTGCAAACACAATGGGTCCCTGTGCTGAAAGTCAAGGCTCAGAACTGCACAGGAAGCTTGGGAAAGTGTCACTTTTACTACAGGAGCAGTGCTCAACCAAAAAGTTAAAAAAAAAAAATAGAGAGAGGAAATACTTTAAAAAAAAAAAAAGGAAAAAAGGAAGAAAATTTCAGAGTGATATGAATTGGTCTCAAGCCTAAAGAGACTTCTTAGAAGTGCTCATAAAAAAAATTTTTAAAAGGCAAATAAGAGAGATAGAAGAAAAAAATGAGAAAATAAATAAAAGGTATGCAAGAGAGAGTCAATGGCTTGGAAAATGAAGGCAATTTCTTAAAAAACACAATAGGCCAAATGCAAAAAACAAATCCACTTAAGAAAATAACACCATCAATAGTAGAATTAACCAAATGGGAAAAAAAAGAGATACAGAAGCAAACTGAAGAATATGACACATTAAAAACTAGAACAGGGTAAATGGAAAGTAATGACTCTATGAGACATCAAGAATCAGTCAAACAAACTAAAGGAAAAAAAGGAAGAAAATGTAAAATACCTCATTGGAAAAATAGCCAAACTGTAAATTAGATCCAGAAGAGATAATTTTAAAATTATTGGTCTCCATGATGGCCATGACCAATAAAAAGAGTCTAGATAGTATTCTTCAAGAGATCAACCAGGAACACTGCCCCAGTACTCTAGAAACAGGGGGCAAAATAGTCATTGAAAGAATCCATTGATTATCTTTGGAAAGAGATCCCATAAGGAAAACTGCAAGGAACATTGTTGCAAAGCTCTAGAACTACAAACTCGAGGAAAAAATACTGCAAACTACCAGACAAAGATAATTCAAATATCAAGGAGCAATAGTTGGGATTAATCAGGATCTTGCAGTTTCTACAATATGGGATTAGAGCAACTGAAATAACATGTCAGAAGGTAAAGATTCTGGGGTTACAATTAAGAATTAATTACTCAGTAAGACTGAACATCATCTTTCATGGGAAACAAAGAATCTTCAATGAAAAGATTTTCACTCATTTTTATTGGGAAAAGAACAGTATATTAAATAGAAAATTTAATCTTCAAATACAGGATTCAAGAAAACAGGGAGAAATATTTTAATATTTAAATATAAAATAAAATATTTTAAGTTTAAACTGTTTACGTTCCCTAGATGGGAAATTAAATCTATAAATCTTGAGAACTATATCGCTTATTGTGATAGGGGCACCACATGGACAAAGGGTATGGTTGTGAATGAACTCTGATGTGATGATATCAAAGAAAAAGACATTGAGGGGTGCAAAAAGGACTGTATTGGAAGAAGAGGAAAGGGGAGGTATAACAGGATAAATTAGATTACATGAAGAAGAACAAAAAACCTATTCCAATCCAGGGAGGAAGGGTGGGTGATGAGCATTGTCTGAAGCTTGGTCTTATCAGTTTTGTCTCCAAGAAGAAATAACTTAATCATTCAGTTGGAATAGACATTTTTCTAACCCTATAAAGAAGTAGGAGGAGAAAGAGGAAAGAAAAGGGAGAGGCTGAATAGAAGGGAGGGCTGAAACACTAGGAGAAAAAGGTAAGAAAAGAGGAGATGGTTGACAGAAAAGAGGGCAGGTAGTAGGCAGGTGAGTTAAAGAAGAAAACACTAAGGAGGTTCAGGATGGAAAGAGAGAAGAAAAAGTATATACAGAGGAGAAAAATATGATGGAGAGAAATACAGAGCTGGTAATCATAACTGTGAATGCAAATGGGATTAACTCTTTCATAAACCAGAAATGAATAGCAGAGTGGATTTAAAAAGGAAATGCTATTATATGTTGTTTACAAGAAGTATGTTTGACACAACAGACACATACAGAGTAAAGGTAAAAGATCAGAACAGAATTTATTGTGCTTCAACTGAAGTAAACAATCGAGGGTAGCAATTTTAATCTTAAAGGAAAAGTAAAAATAGATTTTATTAAAAGAGATAAGGAGGGAAATATAAATGCAGTAGTAAGATACTAAATGTATATGTACCAAGTGATAAAGCATACACATTTCTAGAGAAGATTATCAGCCAGTTACAGGAAGAAATACACAGCAAAAATATGTTAATGGGACACTTTAATGTTCTCCTCTCAGATTCAAACAAATCTAAATACAAAATAAACAAGAAAGAAACTATAGAGATAAATAAAATCCTAGCAAACCTAGAAATGATAAGCTCTGGAGAAAATTGAATAGGGACAGAAAGGAATACAGCACATGGCACCAACACAAAAAGTGACCACATATTAGAACATAAAACCTCACAATCAAATGCAAAAAGGCAGAGATAATAAATGATTGCTTTTCAGATCAGGGTGCAATAAATATCATATTCAATAAATGGCCAGGGAGATATTGATGAACAACCAAATGGAAATTAACTGTCTAATTTTGAAGAATGAGTAGGTCACTCCTTGGGAGCAAGGACTGATTTTTGTAATCTGGAGTGGTAGCCTGAGATTTGAAAAGAATCTTTGTTCTCTGCCCTTAACCCTCTTCTGTTATCTTTCATACTTCTATAATGGAAGGAAGCATCTTTGGGAGCAATGACTGCTTATGCCATGAGGGGTGGAGCTTCATGAAATGAAACTTCTGTTAACATCAAATTAATGAGGAATCAGAATAGGAAATAAAATTTTTTGAATTTTTGAAGTTTCAATGTAAAATAAATTTTTCCTGCATTCAAAAAGAAAGAAAGAAAGAAAGAATGAGTGAGTCAAACAAGAAATCATAGAAAACAATCCATAATTTCATCCAAGAGATGAAACCTATGAAACACCAAAACCTATAAGATAGAGCCAAAGCAGTTCTTAGGAGAAATTTTATATCTCTAAATAGCTACATGAACAAAATAGAGAAAGAGATCAATGAATTGGGTATGCTCCTAAAAAAATTAGAAAAAGAACAGATTAAAAATCCTTAATTGTTAAGTCCACGCTAGCTCCCTGGAGGCCTCAGGATCAGCCAGAGTCAGGATAAGTAAAAGTCCTTGATCTTCAGGTGGAGGAGTGAAAGGAAGCAGGCAAACTGCCAAGAGTTTTTGCCAAAGATCTCTAATTGATTATGGAGTCCAGAATCTCCACCTTTCTCTTCCTTGTCCTGCCACCATGTGAAATCTCACCTCTTTCACATCCTCTAATCCTTGCCTAAGATTATCTTAATATCAAACACTGAGCCAGCACCAATGGTGAGAAGAGCCATTTACCCAAAACATATGCTAATAGAGTCATTGTCTCATATCAAATAGGTAATTAACCTAAAGTGCTCATCTGTCTGATTCAAGTACACCTTTTCATAGTTTCAGACTTTATATCTCCTGCTTTCCTTTGTTTTAGAACACAGGTGGTCATGCCATCCCTGAATTCTCAGGGAGATGAGAACCCCAAAAAAGAGATGATCACACCCTCCCTGACTTATCAGGAAAGGAGGTGAAAACACCAAGAAAAAAAGGTGGTCACGCCCCTCCCCCCGACTTTTCAGGAAGAGAGGTGAAAGCACTAAAAAGGAGATGATAATGCCCTCCCTGACTTCTCAGGAAGAGAGAATAAAAACACCAAAGGGAAGTGGGGAGTCAAGCCAGATATTGCTAGCGGCTTTTTGGGCTGAAGGGTCTTATTAGAAATAGGTATACACAAACCCATCGACATGGGAGGTATTACATGTAGCAATAAAGCACAGGCTAGCAGTGATGACTCTCAGCACAACTGGTGCAGGCTCAATGTGGTGTAACAAACATGAATTGTACATACAAGTAGTAACATAACAAACAATATGAATCAACATGGTATTGTAAAAGATTTCCAGACGTCCTAGAAGGAGGTTATGTGAAAACAATCACACATAAACCTCCTTCAGCAACCACCTCCCAAACCAATCTATTGTTCATTACTTCATGTGTCAGGGAATCCATTGATCACTGCAAATTTTTAAAGTCCTACAACAGTCTTTTTATGTTAGGGAATCTAATGATCCCTGCAGATTTTGAAGTCTTGCGACAGCCTTATCATGTCTCAGAGAATCCAATGATTCCTGAGGGTTTTCAAGTCCTTCAACAATCTTATCATGTCTAAGAGATTCCAGTGATCCCTGAGGGTTTTAAAGTCCTGCATCAGTCTCATTAACAATTTTTGACGTCCATGGGTCAATTGCCATAATTGCCATGCTCATTCAGGGTTGGCTCACCCTATATTGCAACAGCAATATACATTTGACACCTAGTAGGGCTGTTTTTCATTCCCTGTGGCATATCTTTTATAAGGCTCAGCTAACTTAATTCTGGGCACTGAAAAGGCAAATCTTTTTCATATTCTCCTTATCTAGAGGGATAGAATGGAAACAGTCTTTAATGTCTATAACCCAAAGAGGCCATTCTCTAGGCAATTGAGTAGGAGATGGAAGTCCAGGCTGAACAGTTCCCTTAGTTTCCATCTGTTCATTTACTTTTCTTAAATCAGTCAACATCTTCCATTTTCCAGATTTCTTTCTTACAACAAATACTGGGGAATTCCCAGGACTTAGAGAAGGTTGTAAGTGTCATTGGTAAAGTTTTTCCTGTACTATATCTAATAAGGGCTGAATTTTATCATAAACTAAGGACCACTGTTCTATCCACACTAGTGTATCAGTTTTCCATTGAATAGGAACAGGTGAAATTGTTGGCAGGCCTTCAACAGCAGCCCTGCCTAAAAAGCTGAAGTATTCATTCATAATCCTAATTGTTGTAAAATGTCTCTTCCCCACAGATTGATGGGGATTTTTTCAAATATAAAAGGAATAAAAACTCCTGTTTCGCCTTAAAAAGTCCATTTCAAAGGAGTAGCACTAACTTCAGCTGTTATTGATGCTCCTGCATGAGACATGTAGGTATCTGCATTAATCTTTGGCCAGTGACAGGGCAATTGGTACCTGTAATGACTGTAAAATCTGCACCTGTGTCTACCAATCCTTCTAATGTTATGCCATTTATATAGGTAGTGAGTATAGGGTGGTCATTTGTAACTGCTGCAAGTGCAGAATATTCTTGGATTCTATTGCTTGGAGTCAGATTCACCAGATTGCTTATTAGGAATCTGTATCAGTAAACATGATGCTACTACTTCTCCTGGTTGATAAGTCACACATTGTTTACTTGTGTTAGTGCCTGGGATATTATCTACACATTCCCCAGTTTCCCACATCAGTGTATGGATGTTTTGTACGTACTCTCAGGAGATGAAATGATCAAACCTACTGTGCCTGGAGGCAAGGGATCTATAGGGTGAAGAGTTCACCTCTCCAACGGCTATTTCAGTAGTCCTAGCTGCAAACAACTCTATTCTCCCCAATTGTAATCCCTTTCTCCCAACAGGTTGCTTTCTGGCTGATTATGTAATCACTTTTTCCCATCAGATTGCTTCTTGACTGATTGGTCATGTCTGAATACTGAACTTCTAAATAGTCTCTGGGTGTAGCCTTGGCTGTCATCATGCCCCAAGCATTTTTGTTTTAGGCCTTAGGGCTGGGCCTCCCATCCTGTTTCCTGGAATCAGCCTACATTCTGATGCCCCATGGAAGCCTTTTGGACTTGGAGCTTTGAGTCTTGTTCTACCACCCTGTTTTCTCACTCTGCCTCTATTTCTTCTTCCTTGTAGAACCAAGGGGATATGCATTCTAATGTATCCACAAGTCCAACAATATGCTCCCAAGTTACAATCAAACCTTGCCCTTTAATTAGTCTATATATGCTTCCTGTAAATCTCCCTCTGGGTGGGCTTGGGTGTTGGGGGTCTGTTTGAGGATGGAACAGAATCTTTTCCTAATATCTGCCCCATTTCAACTAGAAAATGGGAGTTACTAGTTTAGCTCTTAACAAAGTAAGTTCCCTGTTTGTCTATTAAAATACTCAACCTATTTCCTGTTCATCAGCACTTCTTCAGTGAAATTAGGATCCTTAGTTCATATTGAGTGCCAAAATGTTAAGTCCAAGTTATGTCCCTGGAGGCCTCAGGATCAGCCAGAGTCAGGATAAGTAAAAGTCCTTGGTCTTTAGGTGGAAGAGTGAAAGAAGCAGGCAAACTGCCAAGAGTTTTTGCCAAAGATCTCTTCTAGATTCTGGAGTCTAGAATCTCTACCTTTCTCTTCCTCATCCCCCCTCTCTCACCCCACCCTCTAATCCTTGCCTATTATTATCTTAACATCAAACATTGAGAGAGCACCAATGGTGAGAAGAGCTATTTATCCAAAACATATGCTGATAGAGTCATTGTCTCACATTGAATAGTTAATTAACCTTAAGTGCTCAGTTATCTGATTCAAGTACACCTTTCATAGTTTCAGACTTTTACATGTAATTAAATACCAAATTAGTAATTCTAAAACTCAAAGTAGAGATTAATAAAGTTGAAACTAAGAAAAGTATTGAATTATTTAATAATACTAAGAATTGGTTTTATGAAAGAAACAAAACAATGGTAAGACGGGTTAATTTGATTAGAAGAAGAAAAGAAAAAAAAATAAATTACCAGCATCAAAAATGAAAAAAATGAGTTTACCAACAGTGACAAAAAAATTAAAGTAATAACTAGAAGCTATATTGCTTAACTGTATAGCAGCAAACTGACAATTTTACATAAATGGATGAATATTTACAAAAATACAAACTGCCCAGATTAATAGAAGAGGAAATAAATTACTTAAATAGTCCCAGTTTAGAAAAAAAAATTAAACAAGCCACCAATGAACTCTCCAAGAAAAAAATTTCCAGGGCCAGTTAAATTCAGATGTGAATTCTACCAAACATTTAAAGAACAATTCATTCCAATACTACTTGGGGAAAATAGTAAGGAAGGAGTCCTGCCAAATTCCTTCTATGACACAAATATGGTACTGATATTTGGAAGAGCAAAAACAGAGGAAGAAAATTACAGGCCAAACTCTCTAATGAATAGTGGTGGAAAATTTTAAAATAAAATATTAACAATGAGATTACAGCAACTTATCAGCAGGATAATACACTATGACCAAGATCTAAAACAGGAATTCAGAGTTGGTTCAATATCTGGAAAAAAATATCAAAATCATAGACCACATCAATAACAAACCAAATTAAAATCTTATAATAATCTCAATAAATACGGAAAAGTCTTTTGATGAAATATGGCATTCTATTAAAAATATTATAGAGCATAGGGATAAAGTGAAATTTTATTAAAATAATAACCAGTATCTATATAAAACCAATAGGAAACATTATTTGTAATGGCGAGAAGATGTATGCATTTGTAATGGCGAGAAGATGGATGCAATAAAAATGTTGACTTTAGCAGTAAGAAGCAATGAAATAAATTAAAAGAATTAGAAAAGGAAATGAGGAGGTAAAATTATCACTCATTGCAGATGATATGATAATATACTTAGAGAATCCTAAAAAATCATACAAAACACTACTTGAAACAATTCCCAACTTTAGCAAATTTTCAGGACATAAAATAAACCTGCACAAATTATCAGCATTTCTATATATTACTGACAAAGCCAATCAGCAGGAGATAGAAAGAACAATTCAATTTGAAATTTACTGTAGACAATATAAAATTATTGGGTTCTACCTGCCAAGATACACCCATGAATTATATGAATACAATAACAAAACACTTCACATACAAATAAAATCAGATTTAAATAATTGAACAAATGTCAATTTCTAATGGGTAGGTTGTGTCATAATAAAAATGACAATTCTGCCTAAATTGGTGTATTTGTTCAGTGCAATACTGAATGACACTGAATTGGTGTATTTGTTCAGTGTCATACTGAATTAAACTGCTAAAAATTATTTTGTAAAAAAATTAAAAATAAAAATATTTTGTAAAGCTAGAAAAAATAATAAAAACATTCATCTGGAAGAACAAAAGGACAAGAATATGAAGAATATCAATGAAAAAAGGATGATGGCTTAGCAGTACCAAACCTAAAACAAAATTATTATCCAGCAGTCATATATAATATAACCATTTGGTTAAGAAATATAGTGGTAGATCAGAGGAATTGATTAGATTCACATTGGATTAGACACAATAATCAATGACTATAGCATTGTATTTGATTTGGATTTGATATTTGATAAACACCCAAACTTCACTTTCTGGCATAAGAACTCACAATTTCACCAAAGTTGCTAGGAAAAACTGAAAAATAATATGTCAGAAACTTGATATACACCTATATCTCACATCTCATATACAAATAATGTCAAAATGGGTACATGATTTTGGCATAAACAAATGAGGAGAACAAGGGATAGTTCATCTCCCAGATCTTTAAAGGGAGGAATTTGTGACCAAAGATGAACTAGAGAACAGTATGAAATGCAAAATGGATAACTTTGATCACATTAATTTTATTATTATTATTATTATAACTTTTTATTGACAGAACATATGCATGCATAATTTTTACAGCATTATTCCTTACACTCATTTCTGTTCCAACTTTTCCTTTCCCTCTTTCCACCATATGTTATATTATATCCTAGATACAATATATGTGTGCCGAACCATAAAGTTCTCTTGTTGCACAAGAAGAATTGTATTCAGAGTTACAAATAAGCTGGGAAGAAAAACAAAAAATGCAAACACTTCAGGCCAATTTCCCAGTGTTCCTTTTTTGGGTGTAGCTGATTCTGTCCATCACTGATCAATTGGAACTGAATTAGATCTTCTCTTTGTCGAAGATATCCACTGCCATCAGAATTCATCTTCATACAGTATTGTTGTTGAAATATATAATGATCTGCTGGTTCTGCTCATTTCACTCAGCATCACTTCATGTAAGTCTTTTCATTCCTCTCTGTATTCATCCTGCTGGTCATTTCTTACAAAACAATAATATTCCATAACATTCATATACCACAATTTACCCAATCATTCTCCCATTAATGGGCATCCATACATTTTCCAGTTTGAAGCCACTAAAAAAGGGCTGCCACAAACATTTTGGCACATACAGGTCGCTTTCCCTTCTTTAGTATCTCTTTGGGATAGAAGCCCAGTAGTAACACTGCTGGATCAAAGGGTATGAACAGTTTGATAATTTTGGGGGCATAATTGCAGATTGCTTTCCAGAATGGTTGGATTTGTTCACAACTCCACCAACAATGCATCAGTGTCCCAGTTTTCTCTCATCCCCTCCAACATTCATCATTAGTTTTTCCTGTCATCTTAGCCAATAAGACAGGTGTGTAGTGGTATCACAGAGTTGTTTTAATTTGCATTTCTCTGATCAATAGTGATTTGGAACACTCTTTCATATGGGTAGAAATAGGTTTAATTTTATCATCTGAAAATTGTCTGTTCATATCCTCTGACCATTTATCATTTGGAGAATGGCTTGCTTTCTTATAAATTAGAGTCAATACTCTATATATTTTGGAAATGCTGCTTTAATCAGAAGCTTTCATGGTAAAAAAAAAATGTTTTCCCAGTTTGTTGCTTCCCTTCTAATCTTGTTTGCATTAGTTTTGTTTGTACAAAGGCTTTTGAATTTGATATAATCAAAATTTTCTATTTTGTGATCAATAATGATCTCTAGTTCGCCTTTGGTCATAAATTGCTTCCTCGTTCACAAGTCTGAGAGGTAAACTATCCTATGTTCCTCTAATTTATTTATAATCTCGTTCTTTATGCCTAAATCATTTACCCATTTTGATCTTATCTTGGAATATGGTGTTGTGTGGGTCCATGCCTAATTTCTGCCATACTAATTCCCAGTTTTCCCAGCAGTTTTTGTCAAATAATGAATTTTTATCCCAAAAGTTGGGATCTTTGGGTTTGTCAAACACTAGGTTGCTATAGTTATTGACTATTTTGTCCTGTGAATGTAACCTATTCCACTGATCAACTAATTTATTTCTTAGCCATTAACAAATGATTTTGGTGACCATTGCTTTATAATATAGTTTTAGATATGGTACAACTAGGCTGCCTTCATTTGATCTTTTTTTTCATTAATTCCCTTGAAATTTTTGACCTTTTTTTCATATGAACCAACTTCCATATGTTATTATTTTTTCTAGGTCATTAAAATAGTTTTTTGGGAGTCTGATTGGTATAGCACTGAATTAGGTAGTATTATCATCTTTATTATATTCACTGGGCCTATCCAAGAGCACTTAATATTTTTTTCCAATTATTTAAATCTGACTTTATTTGTGTGGAAAGTATTTTGTAATTTTGCTCATATAATTCCTGACTTTCCTTTGGTAGATAGAGTCCCAAATATTTTATGCTATCAACAGTTATTTTGAATGGAATTTCTCTTTTTATCTCTTGCTGTTGGATTTTGTTGGTAATGTATAAAAATGCTAAGGATTTATGTGGGTTTATTTTGTATCCTGCAACTTTGCTAAAGTTGTGAATTATTTCTAATAGCTTTTTAATAGAATCTCTGGGGTTCTCTAGTATACCATCATATCATCTGCAAAGAGTCATAATTTGGTTTCCTCATAACCTACTCTAATTCCTTTAATCTCTTTCTCAACTCTTATTGCCGAGGCTGGCATTTCTAATATAATATTGAATATTAATGGTGATAGTGGACAACCTTGTTTCACTCCTGATCTTACTGGAATTAGTTCCAGTTTATCTCCATTACATATGATGCTTACAGATGGTTTTAAACATATGCTCTTGACTATTTTCAGGAAAAGTCTATTTATTCCTATCCTCTCAAGGGTTTTTATTAGGAATGGATGTTGGATTTTATCAAATGCTTTTTCTGCATCTATTGAGATGATCATATGGTTTTTGTTAGTTTGGTTACTGATATAGTCAATTATGCGAATAGTTTTCCTAATATTGAACCAGCCCTGCATTCCTGGTATAAATCCTACTTGGTCATAGTGTATTATTCTGGGGATGATTTTCTGTAGTCTTTTTGCTAATATTTTATTTAGGATTTTAGCATCAATACTCATTAGGGAGATTGGTCTATAATTTTCTTTTTCTGTTTTCCACCTACCTCATTTAGGTATTAGTACTGTGTCTGTGTCATAAAAGAAATTTGGTAGGACTCCTTCAATCCCTATTTTTTAAAATAGTTTATATAACATTGGAGTTAATTGTTCTTTAAATGTTTGGTATAGTTCATATGTAAATCCATCTGGTTTTGGGGATTTTTTCTTAGGGAGTTGATTAATAGCTTCTATTTCTTTTCCTAAGATGGGACTGTTTAACCAATTTACTTCTTCCTCTGTTAATCTTGGTAAACTATATTTTTAAATTTATTCTTCTATTTCATTTAAGTTATCAAAATCATTGGCATAAAGTTGGGCAAAGTAACTCCTTATTATTGCTCAAATTTCCTCTTCATTAGTGGTGAGTTCTCCTTTTTCATTTTTAAGGCTAACAATTTGATTTTCCTCTTTCCTACTTTTCATCAGATTTACTAAGTGTTTATCTATTTTGTTTTTTTTTTCATAGAACCGACTCTTAATTTTATTAATTAATTCAATAGTTTATTTACTTTCAATTTTATTAATCTCTCCTTTTATTTTTAGAATTTCAAATTTATTGTTTCACTGAGGATTTTTAATTTGTTCCTTTTCTAGCATTTGTAGTTGTAAGCCCAATCATTGACCTTTTCTTTCTCTATTTTATGCAAGTAGGCCTCTAGAGATATGAAATTTCTTCTTATTACCACTTTGGCTGCATCCCATACATTTTGGTATAAAGTCTCATTGTTGTAATTTTCTTGGATGAAGTTAGTAATTATGTCTATGATTTGCTGTTTCACCCAATCATTCTTTACTATAAGATTATTTAGTTAATAATTATTTTTTGGTCTATTTTCCCCTAACTTTTTATTGAATGTAATTTTCATTGCATTGTGGTCTCAAAAGGATGCATTTACTAGTTCTGCCTTACTGAATTTGAATTTGAGATTTTTATGTCCTAATATATGGTCAACTTTTGTATAAGTTCCATGAACTGCTGAGAAATCTTTTTTAAGTTTTTTCCAAAGAGCTATCATACCTAACTTTTCTATTATTCTATTTACCTCTTTGACTTATTTCTTATTTGTTTTGTGATTTGATTTATCTAATTCTAACAGTGCAAAGTTGAGATCTCCCACTATTATAGTTTTGCTGCCTATTTCTTCTTACAGCTCTTTTAATTTCTCTTTTAAGAATTTATTTTAGATGCTATACTACTTGGTGCATATATGTTTAATATTGATATTGTTTCATTATCTATGCTACCCTTTAGCAAGATATAGTGTCCTTCCTTATTTCTTTTAATGAGATCAATTTTTGGTTTTGCTTGATCTGAGATCAGGATGGCTACCCATATTTTTTGTTTTACTTCACCTGAAGCATAGTAGACTCTGCTCTAACTTTTTCCTTTACTCTGTATGTATTTCTCTGCTTCAAGTTTGTTTCCTGTCAATAACATATTGTAGGATTCTGACTTTTAATCCAGTCTGCTAACCACTTCCTCTTTATGGGGGAGTTTACCCCATTCACACTTATGGTTAAAATTACTAATTTTGTATTACTTGCCTGTAATGGGCTGAGGTTTGAGCTGATGCACTGAGGTCCCAAGTACATGAGGCTAGATAGTAATTGGGCTATACTCTATTAATATACATGATTGGATAAAGAATGGTCACCGCCCACTCTCCGTGCAAGTCCTGATGTGTTGTATAGGAAATGACGATTTTGGTGGGTGGAGGCAGAGAGAGAGGGAAGAGGACAAGCTGGGAGAGATTGGGCTGAGTTCGAGACTCCGAGCTGCTGGTTGTGTGGCTGCTGGTCGAGCTAGCTTCTTGACTCAGCTGCACACATTGCTATCGCCGATTCTCTTCCACCTCCGATCCTTCTTCACTGAGAATAAAGACTGACGATTTTCCCCTAACCTGAATTCCTGTCTCGTGCTGATCTTAAAATACACGATCTTAACATTTGGCGCCCAACGTGGGGCGCGAATACTTGCCATCTTATTAACCCCTGCTTATGCTTTTTTCTTTTCCTTCCCCTTAACCCCCCTCCCCTGTATTAAACTTGTGAGCACCACTTGCCTCTCACAGCCCTCTCTTTTTATTATCCATCCCCCCACCTTAGATTTCCTCCTCCTATCCTACCTCTTTTCCTCACAATTTCTGTATTCCCTTCTGTTTACTTTACTCCTTCCCTTTTCCCTTTTCCCCTCCCACTTTTCAATGAAGTGGGAGAAATTTCACCATAAATCGAATATGTCTAATATTTTTCTCTTTAAGCCAGTTCTGATGAGAGCAAGATACACACTATGTTCATCCTGCTCCATTTTTTCTTTCAGATATAATAGGTTTCCTTTGCCTCTTTGTGAGATGTAGTACTTCCACTTAACCCTTTTTCTGGTACAATTTCCTTCCCACCTCTAATCTCTAGAACAAATTATACATACATTCTTTATGTATCTTGGTAACAGAAATAAAGTTCCCAAGATTTCTTTTTAACCTTTTTAGGTTTCTCTCAAGTCCTATATTTGGAGATTAAACTTTTTGTTTAGTTCCAGTTTTTTCATCAGAAATAGATGAATGTACATCTTCTTCCCTGGGGAAAAAATGCTCATTTTGGTTGGATAAGTTATTCTTGGCTGCATACCAAGTTCTTTAGCCTTTCAGAATATCAGATTCCAGGCCCTTCAATCCTTTAATGTGAAAGCTGCTAGATCCTGAGTAATCCTTATTGTGGTGCCTCTATATTTGAATTGATTTTTTTTAGCAGCTTGTAGTATTTCTTCCTTCATCTGATTGTTCTGGTATTTAGCTACTATATTTCGTGGAGTTTTGATTTTAGGGTCCCTTTCAGTAGATGATCAATGAATTCTTTCAATTCTATTTTACCCTCTGTTTCTATAACATCTGAGCAGTTCTCTTTGATAATTTCCTGGAAAATAGTGTCTAGGATCTTTTTTTCAATCATAATTTTCAGGAAGTTCAATAATTATTAGATGATCTCTCCTACATCTATTTTCCAGGTCTGTTGTTTTCCCAAGAAGGTATTTGACATTTTTTTCCCCATTGTTTCTTTTTCTTTCTTTCTTTCTTTCTTTTTTTTTTTTTTTTTTTTTTTTTTTTTTTTTTTTTTGGTTTTGCTTGACTGATTCTTGGTGTCTCCTCGAGTCATTCAAATCCATTTGTTCAATTCTGATTTCTAATGAATTATTTTCTTCACTCACTTTTTTACATCTTTTTCTAATTGTTCAATTGAATTTTTAAGTGAGTTGTTTTGTTGTATGGAATTTTTTTCCCATTTCACCAATTTTATTTTTTAGAGAGCTATTTTCTTTTTCCAATTCTCCAATTTTGTTTTCCTTAGATTTGTTTACCTTTTCCAATTCACTAATTCTGTTTTTCCAGTATTTGATTTCTTTATCCACTCTATCTTTAAATGAGTGGGATGACTTCTACAGACCCTCTTGCCAAGCTTCCCTTTCCTTTTCCCATTTTTCTTCTAGCTCTCTTGTGAGAGCCTTTTAAATTTCTTCTATGAGAGTCTTGTGTGTTGAGGATCAGATCATATTCCCCTTTGGGCATTCATCTGGAGACAGTCTGTTTTCAGTCTCCTCAGGGTTTAAATTCTGCTCTCTTTCCATACAAGAAGCTATCAATAGTTAGCGCCCGTTTATATTTTTTGCTCATTTTGCCAAAGAAGAATCAAAGAAAACGAACTAACAAAAAAAAAACAAAACTAAACAAAAAAACAAAAACAAATGCAGTCTGCTTTTTTTTTTCCGGGGGGGTTGGGGGCAGGGCATGCTGGATGGTATTACCAAGCTTCTTCTACAGACTGCAGGGGCAGCAGTGAGGCACTAGCAGGACAGCAATGGCTGCACTGGGTCTGTGCTCTGAGATTCTGAGAGCGTGCTGAGTCACTCCCAGTGGGTGTGGCCAGGTCCCAAGAGACCCTAGCTTTTCAGGGTTATAGTCATTGCCCCCTGTATTTATAGCTTTTATGCTGATCTACTGGCTTGCTGCCAGGGCAAAGTACCCACACTATGGTAAAGTTCTCCCCACAGAAATAGCTAAGATCATACCCCACCCCAGTCTGGTCTGCTCAGTGTGAGCTGCCTGTTGTACTCTCACTGTCTGCTCTCAGTTTGAGCAAGATCTGACCATCCCTACCTGAGCAAAAACAGACCTTTTCTGGTGAATTTCGAGGATATCTTATGTTGGTTATTATTTGTGTGTGTGTGTGTGTGTGTGTGTGTGTGTGTGTGTGTGTGTTTTGTTTTGTTTTTAGTAAAGCACTAATTCCGAGGCCTTGTCATGAAATAAAGTATTTTGAGAGCAAAGACAGAGCTTAAGTAGGTGTGTATTTCCTCTCCCACCATCTTGGCGGGAAGTCTGATTACATTAAATTAAAAAGGTTTTGCACAAATAAAGCCAACAGAAGCCACATTAAAAGGGAAGTACAAAGATGGGATTTTTTTTTTTACCACTAATATTTCTGATAAAGGTCTCATTTCTAAAATATATAGAGAACTGTATCAAATTCATAAGAATATCATTCTCTGAGAAATGGTCAAAGCACATGAACAATTTTCAAATGGTGAAATTAAAGCCATCTGTAGTCATATAAAAATACTGTAAATCATTATTGATAAGAGAAATGCAAATTAAAACAATTATGAGGTAACACCTCCTATCTTTTAGATTTGCTAAGATGACAAGAAAAGACAAAGATAAATATTGGAGGGAATGTGTGTGTGTGTGTGTGTGTGTGTGTGGGGGGGGTGATTGATGCACTGTTGGTGGAATTGTTAAATGATCCAACCATTCTGGAGAGCAATTTGGACCTATTCCCAAAGGACTATAAAATTGTATAAATCCTTTGAATCAGTAGTGTCATTACTGAGTTTGTATCACAAGGAAATCATAAAGAAGGAAAAAGGACCCACATGTGCAAAAATGTTTATAGCAGCTCTTTTTGTTGTAGCAAAGAACTGAAAACTGAATGAATGTCCATCAGTTGGGGAATAACTGAATAAGTTGTGGTATATGAAGGTAATGGAATATAAAAATTGTATAAAAATTATTCTATAAAAAATTATGAACAAGCTGATTTTTGAAAGGCCTGGAAAGAGTTACATGAACTGATGCTGAGTGAAACAAGGAGAACCAGAACAGCAAGATAGTGTGAGGGCCAGTTACAAAATATTTGATTCTTCTCAGTAGTTCAGTGATTCAAGGCAATCCCAATGTACTTTGTGTATAATATGTCATCTGTATCTCCTTAATTCTAACCACATTATTATTTATTTATTTTTGGCTTTCTATAAACAGAATTATCAAGTCCTCATTACATATATTTCTTTTATTTATTTATTTTGTGATGAGGCAATTGGGATTAAGTGACTTGCCCAGGGTCACACAGCTAGGAAATGTTAAGTGTCTGAGACCAGATTTGAACTCGGGGTCCTCCTTTCTTTAGAGCTGGTGCTCTATCCATTGTGCCACCTAGCTGCCCCACATATTTTTCTTTTAAACAGACAAATCAATACTATCCAATTTCTTCATTCCCTCATGTCTGCATACACTAATTCTATCCTGCTGTTTGCAGTAGATGGGCAGGTTGCTCTATCTTCCTATTCATTACCGTTGATTATGAGACTGTCAGTAAGAATGCCTCCATTTGGGGCTGCCTTGGGATGGCATTTGGTGATGTGGACCTGATTTCACTATCAAGTGAGTTAAATTGTATTTTTGAACTTTCTGTACTTTAGGGGAATAGCCAAAGCTATTTCTAAATTTGAATCTGTAAGTTAATTTGTACACATTGTGTCTAGTCTTTGAACATTAAAAGATTCCTGTTAATAATTCCACTCTGGCAAAAATAAATAAATAAATAAATAAATAAGTTCCAATTTCTCTCCAAACTTCTTAAACTCCTGCCTTTCTATGCTGACATAGCTGATTATCCCTATGAATTTCTATTCTCTAAAAATAAATACCCCCTCCAAATGCAATATGATATGTTTCCCACTGGCAAATGATTTAGTTACCACTTTAGCAGAAGTAGAATTAATTTTAAAACATTAGGAGCCAAATATTCTTCCTTCAATACTATAATCTAACCATGTCACTTGGAGTCCTACAAACCATTCAGGTTATCTCCAGAACAATATTATTGGATTTCCAGGTTACATTTTTTGAAGGAGCTTGTTCTAGCCAAATCTTCTCTTGGACTCCTTTGGGTCCATGCATTTTGCTGAGATGACAGCTAGATTCAAGTCCAAGCTGGCATGCACACCTGTTTCATGTCAACAGTGAGCTTCCAGCTCTTCAGTCTTTTTTTGCCAGCTGCTCCTGGTTCTCATGGGAATGCCTTAGCTGTTATGGGAACTTACCATTTAGGGGTTCATTATTCTCTACTGGAATTCCCCCAGCTGCTCACTCAGGGACACTTGACATCTGGTTTGCATGAGTGAAGTATGTGGTTGCTGATTTCCATTGCAATTATATGTCTGATGTTTTGAAAGTTGACATTGTTAAGAAATGTTTCAGATGAATAACCACCTAGTACTGTAATAGGCATTGTCTATGACTTCTTCTCCATTCTCTGAATGAAACAATTGGGTTTCATTTGCATTATGCCAAAATCATTAGGTTAAAAATGAGAATTTTCACTGGCAGATTAATTTGGCAATACCAGTGGTTCTTTTCAAGTATGAAGATCAATTTTAATATTAAAAATTGCACAGACTCTAGAATTTGAACACTCTCTTCCTTAAGAGACAAAATGATATAAGTATTAGGGCATCAGCTTTGTAATAAAAAATAACTGTTTTTTTCTTTACATTTATTTTATTTTTAATTTATGGGAAAAAATTTCTGTAACATAGTATAATAAAAAGATAATTACACATGAAACCTCAAATCTATTATGTACAAGTTGTTATTCCTTTTAAATATATTATAGTTACGACAATTTCTTTTTTTATTTTCCCCTTTTTCTTCTCTCCCATCCTAGAAATGACTATTATGCACAAAAGATATATATATATATATATACATTATATATATGTATGTATATCATATATCACACATACATATGTGTGTGTATGCATACACAATGCTTCTTCTCTGATTGCAGATGGTGTCTTTAATTGTCCTTTATTGCTATTTTCATCCTGTCTATCTGTATAACTTTAAGTCACAATCCTTTCTGGATTTCAGTTTCCTCATCAATAAAATAAAGAGATTGATTTTGATGACCCCAAAGACCTTTTCACCTTTAAATATATTTATGGAGATAGGGAATACAAAATATTTTATTACTGATAGAATTCACTAACTTTAGTGATCAGTAAGTCTCACCCTCCTCTGCAGCAGAAATAACACTATGCTTCATCAAGCCCAACCAGAATAAATTTGCTTTTCTTTTTGTAGTTGCATAAAGGAAAGTATATAGGATTACAGCAGAACTTATGTGATTGAAAAAAGACTATCAAACATTCCAAAAATAAATTCACAGACTCTCTGAAATTTGTCTGTAGAGACTTTTGGGGCTTATGGGCTCCAAATGAAGAACACTTATTCTAAGAAATGTAATATTGTTAAGATGATATTCTTTAAAAATTAATTTCAACTCAATATAAAAAAGTGTTTGTATTTTGCTTACTGTGTACAAAGCATGAGGTGGAAAGTATATTGAAAATAAAAAAAAGAACCTGTATTCAAGAAGTTTAACATTTTATTGAGATGAAACAACATATTAAAATATGTCAAAACAAAATATGTCCCCATTTCAATACAACACTAATATCTAAGGATAGCAAGAAAGTCTTGGATAGATGAATGTGGCATCCAAACTTAGAAATGAATCTGGACTTCATTTATTTCAATGGCATCTATTTGAAAAATGATAAAATTTGTGTTATTTATATTTAGTCTCTGTGAGGTATGTTTGCTTATTAAGGATAGTAATGTTTCATAACTTTCAGAGATTAGGAAACCAGTTAAAGTTTCAAGCACATCTTATTCCATAACTAACTTCATAAGAATTTAGGTTTCCTTACAACCAAGTGCATAAAAGTCACTTTCCCGACTACAAGATTAGACAAAATCTGAGATTGAGCTAGAAGCTAATTTGTAAATTATTTAGTTCACTGCAATATTATTTTACAGATGAATACAGTGCTACTGAGTTTTGATACAAATTCCCCCAGGTCACATGGTCTGAATAATGACCATCAAATTTCTTATCTAATTTTCTTGTCACTCTACCAGGAAGCTTGTAAATCCAGGGTTCTTTTGTAGAAAGAGACACCCAACAATTTCTGGCTTTAGTTGGCAGTTCTGGGAACTCAGAATGAAAATGGAGCTAGAAGCTGTCTAGATGTTTCTGTGTAAAGATTCATTTAAAAAAAAAAATATATATATATATATAGTCCCTAATAGCAAAACATCAGCAATGATAAACAAATATTGAGTCACATAATTGATTAGAGGAACACCCCAAAATTTGATCCCCTTTTACATAAAAATAATAAATTATGTTTTGAGTTCCTGACTTCATAGTCATAGACTCATAACTAAAGAACGTGAAAGAATAGATCATGTAACCCTATCATTTCATTAAGATTATGAACTCCTTATAAATGAAGTTTATTCCATCCTTCGTATTTCTGTCTCGAATGTTAGGAACATTGCTTGATACATAACAGACACTAAATAAATGCTTATTGATTGATTGGTGGAAAGGAGAAAAACAAAGCAAAAAATTCATGTGACTTTTTCAAGGTCATTCATGGAGAGAGTGGAGGGATTCGGAGCCAAATATCCTGATTGCAAATTCTATGATCTTTCTATTATATGATGCTGCCTGGCTCACAGAGTGAGCAGTGTTAACCAAGTAAAATCCCATAAATAGACACCTAGAATTACAAAGTTTCCTTAATACAAAAGCAAGTCTGAAAGATAGAAGCCAACAGGATGGTAACTTCACCCCACCTTCACCCCAAGCCTACTCCAACTGGCAATGTTATCACCTATCCTGAATATAATTAGGAGTTCTAATCCAAAATAGTATGAAATTAATCAGACTTTCTTTCTGTAGATAATGTCACAGTTGTCTCTACTTTTAATAGAGTCTGTACAGAAGTTAGTAAGAGATGAGGGTGTCTCCAAAAAAGAGGAACACCTACAGTTTTCTAAATACAGTTATGCAGAAAAAAGGGGCCAGCTGCATATCTTAGCTCATGACACCCCTTCTATTCAATGATATTCTCTCTTGTAAGGGAAAAGTTGCAGCCTAGAATTATCTATATCTATATATTATGTATACATGCATATATGTGTGTGTACATATGTCTAAGTATATAGCTAGATTAACTGATACTGGCTTTATGAACTTAAACTGCAGCATTGACTGGACTCAAAAAATTCTGGTCAATGTTTAATAGACTCCTAGGTAGTTGTACCTGGTGTTAGAGTCATCTTTTCTTGAGCATTTAATCCTTATATACCTCAGTTTCCTCATCTATAAAATGAGCTGGTAAAGAAAATGGCAAACCACTCCAGTACTGTTGCCAAGAAAACCCAAATGGGGTCACATAGAATCAGACACAACTATAGATGATTAAACAACAAACAAGTTAGCACAGTAGATAAAGGGCTGAAGCTGGAGTCAGGAAGATTTTAGTTTGAACACAGCCTCAGAAAAACTGTATGAATCTGGGCAAATCAAGTAAACTCTGTTGCTTCACTTTTCTCTACTGTAAAATAGGGTTGATCATAGCATCTACCTCCCACAGTTGTGAGAATGAAAGGAGAAAATATTTCTAAAATACTAAGCACAGTAAGGTGACATATAAATACTTATTTCACCTCCTTCTTCAAATGACTCCAAAAAAACCCAAAGTGTACAAAAATATACATTTATATTTATTTTATGAGCCTTTTTCTCCATCACTTAAAACTAGACAATCAACAAAACAATAAATCAACCTCTGATTTGTAGTTTGTCTATTGCTGAGGTATAAATTCTTACATTGAAAAAATTTTAAATGGCTCTTGGATCACATAATCTAGCTGTAGTAGCACCTGATGTTTGCAAACATTCTAGTGAGAAGACTGGGCCTTATATGAAAAATCTTTTCCTGGAATATAGGTTAAGGGGTTTGCTACTCAAGATCAACAATGAAAACAGAAAAGAGTCTCAAAACAGTAGTATAACTAAAGAAGGAAAGATTATTCCTGAATGCAAAGATCATTTTTTAAGAGGACAAAGAAAACTAAGGGGTCACCTACTCCAACTCTCTCACTTTACACATGAGGAACCTGAGGCTGGCAGGGTACTTGCCCAATTTCACACATGTCAATTATCAGTTACTGAATTTTGATATTTTGGCTCTGGAAACAGTGTTCTTCCCACTGTATCTTGAAAACCTCTCACCAAAATCTTGTGGAATGCAGAAACATCTTCTATTTCATCAGTGGTCTCAGGAACAGGCCAAATGTTCTGCTGTTGGGTGTTATTGTAGAAGTTCATTTTGCAAATGAATTGAATTAAACGACCATTCTAGTCTATATTCTAGTCTATTCTATTCTAGTCTAGTCTAGATCATTCTAAGTCCATAATTATATGAAATCCAATTCACCAATTATAAATTTAGTGTTTTTATTTGCATGGGCCACAATATCCTAGGAAGGCAGTTTCCTAGAGGGCATCTAGTCTCCTTAGGGACTTTTAGGCAGAAAAATTCCAATGCAAATATATGCATTTTGCTCTTCTCAGAAACAAACTATTTAATGGGCATGATTGTTTTATGTTTTTGGCATTGTTTACAATGAAAATGACCTAAATTAGTCAGACACATTACTTGAAATGGCCATAGAATGAAACAAATGAGAAATTGTGAAAGTGACAATTATGCATTATAAATTCCTCTGAAGGGGGCGGAGCCAAGATGGCAGAGAAGACACACAGGACTTTCTAAGCACCTTTCCTACCCTCATGACAAACATTATATTAAGCCTCAAAAATAGTACTCCAGTGACGAAACCCACGAAGACTAGAAATACAACAACTCACCCGCTGAAGAAATCTGGAATTTCATCAGAAAAGGTTTGTCCTGAGGGGCCAGGAAGAAGATCAGCGCAAGCAGGGGAGAGAACCTGGCGGGAGTGTGTATATACCCCAAATTGGAAGTGAGAGCACAGATCTCAGCACAATCTTGCAGCCCCAACCCACAGTACCGGGCTTTTCCTTAGTGCACTTGCAAGGTCTGTACGGCAAGGGAGCATAGCCTGGGGCAACCTCTAATCTGCACAGTGGGGGGGGGGGGCTCAGCCTGGGGCAATAAAACTTTCCCAGTGCAATTTGCTTCCAGGCAGAGATTTCCAGGCAGAGACTTCCTGTCCTTCACTGGTCTGCCACTAATACCCACAGCCCTACAGGGAGCTTTGGCCTTGGGCAGTGACACTTTCACTGCCTAGTCTCTAACCTTAGGACAGTTGCTAAACCACACAGCGGAGTTCTCCACTGGGCACTTCCCTAGCTCAGCCTTGCTAAATCACTTCTGGTTTGGGGGGGAGGGGAATTTTTGCCCAGAGCACTCCAACATCTGTTTATATCTTTCCCTGCTTTGGAGAGGAAGCTGGTAACCCCCTTGCCCTGAAGGCAGACCATAAAGTCTTTAAAAAATGAGTAAAAAAATTAAAAGGATGATTGATAGCTTCTATACGGAAAAAGAGCAGGTTTGCAACAACAAGGAGACTAATAGCAAACAGGCTCCAGACAATATTCCAAAGGGAAATGTTACTGTCCCCTTTTACATAACACTGTCCTAGAAAAGACCATTATAAGTCTCAAAAGAGAGTTAGCAAATCATTTCCAATGGAGCAGTAATGAACTTAACCAGCTACGCCCAGTGAAAAAACTCTGGGAGATGACTAAAAACCATTACATTGAATTCCCAATCCCTATATTTTTGCCCATTTGCATTTTGGATTTCCTTCACAGGCTAATTGTACAATATTTCAGAGTCCGATTCTTTTTGTACAGCAAAATAACAGTTTGGTCATGTATACTTATTGTGTACCTAATTTATATTTTAATATATTTAACATCTACTGGTCATCCTGCCATCTGGGGGAGGGGGTGGATGGAAGGAGGGGAAAAATTGGAACAAGAGGTTTGGCAATTGTCAATCCTGTAAAGTTACCCATACATATAACCTGTAAATAAAAAGCTATTAAATTAAAAAAAAAAAAGGAATTCATGCAAAGATAAAATAGGAAGCACTTCTTATTCTTGTGGATTTTATGTTGTAGTGAGGAAGAAAAATATGTATATTTATAAAATATATGTGTGTGCTTGTACATATATATGTATATTATATATATGTGTGTATATATGTCTACGCTGTGTGTTTCACAGTTGTTGTTATTATTTTGTTATATCAAAAAAAAAAAGAGTTAGAAGAAAAATGGGGAAAGGAAAGAGAAGCTTTGCAAGAAAGTAACAAATTGCTGAAATATGAATTGGAAAAGGTAAAAAATTCCCAGGAAGTGCAGGGAAACAGAATTTGTGAATTGGAAAAAATGAAAAAAGTTCAGGAAAGTAAGAATTGTGAATTGGAAAAGATAAAGAATTCACTAGAAAGTAGAATTTATGAATTGTAAAAGACAAAGAATTCACAAGAAAGTAGGATTTGTGAATTGGAAAAAGAAAATAATTCACTAAAAAAAACTAGTGAAATGGAAAAAAACTCCATAGAGCAAAATAACTCATTTAAAAACTCAATTGGACATATACAAGAAGTAAAAAAAAAAAAAAAAAAAAAAAAAAAAAAAAAAAAAAAAAAAAAAAAAAAAAAAAAAAAAAAAAAAAAAAAAGCTAATGAAGAAAATAATTCATTAAAAATCAGAACTGAACAAATAGAAAGCAATGATTCATTGAGACAGCAAGAATCAGTCAAGCAAAACCAAAAAATGACAAATTAGAAAAAACCATGAAATATCTACTTGGGAAAATGACAGACCTTGAAAACAGATCTAAGAGAGATAATCTGAGGATTATTGGACTTTCTGAAAATTTTGATGAAAAGAAAGAGACTAGATACTATTCTACAGGAAATCATCAAAGAGAACTGTCCAGAGGTAATAGAACCAGAAGGTAAAATAGGCATTGAAAGAATTCATTGAACACCTTCTGAAAAAGACCCTAAAATAAAAACCTCAAGGAATATTGTGGTCAAATTTCAGAACTATCAGATTATGGAAAAAATATTACAAGCAGCCAGAAGAAAACAATTCAAATATCGAAGTGCCACAATAAGGAACACCCAAGATCTGGCTGCCTTCACATTAAAGGAGTGAAGGGCCTGGAATCTGATATTCTGAAAGGCAAAAGAACTTGGAATGCAGCCAAGAATAAACTACCCAGCCAAGCTCAGCATTTTTTTCCAGGGAAGAAAATGGATATTCAGTGAAACAGATGAATTCCATTTGTTTCTGAGGAAAAACCCAGAACTAAACAAAAAAACTTGATCTCCAACCATAGGACTCAAGAGAAGCAGAAAAGGTAAAAGGAACTGTTGAGAATTGCATTTCTGTATTGGAATACAAAAAGACTATATATATATATATATATATATATATATATATATATACTGATTTTACTAATACAACATAAAAAAGCAGAAGTAAAAATGGAAAGGGGATAGTATCAGAAAAAGGGAAAAGAGGGATAAAAAGAGGGAATCTACCTCCCAGTAAGAGGCAAAGGAAACTTATCATATCTGAGGGAATTTAGAGAGGGGGAGAAACATTGTGTGAATCTTACTCTCATAGGATTTGGCTCAAAGAAAAAATAATTGACATACTTGTTTTACAGAAAATCTTCTCTCACCTCATTAAAAAGGGGGAGAGGAAAAGGGAAAAGGAAAAGAGTAATAAGGGAAGGGTACAAGAAAGAGAAAAAGATTCAAAGGGGGGGGGGGAGGGAGGGATCCTAAAGAGGGTGAGCGGCATGATACAAGTGGGGCACATAAGATTAAAACTGGGAAATAGGGTTGGGGGGATAAGTAAAAGAAAAGCATAATCTGGGGATAACAAGATGGCAGGAATCACAGAATTAGTCATTATAACTATAAATGTGAATGGCATGAACTCTCCCATAAAGCAGAAATGGATAGCAGACTGGATCAAAAGTCAGAACCCTACAATATGTTGTTTACAGGAAACATATTTAAAGCAGGGAGATACATACAGAGTAAAGGTAAAAGGCTGGAACAGAATCTATTATGCTTCAGGTCAAGTCAAAAAAGCAGGGGTAGTCATCCTTATCTCAGATCAAGCAAATGCAAAAATTGATCTAATCAAAAGAGATAAGGAAGGAAATTATATCTTGGTAAAGGGTAGCATAGACAACGAAAGGGTAGCATAGAATGCTAAACATATATGCACCAAGTGGTATAGCATCTAACTTCCTAAAGGAGAAAGAAGTTAAGAGAGTTGCAAGAAGAAATAGACAGCAAAACTGTAATAGTGGAAGGTCTCAACCTTGCACTCTCAGAATTAGACAAATCAAACCACAAAACAAATAAGGAAGAAATTAAAGAGGTAAATACAATATTAGAAAAATTAGGTATGATAGATATTTGGAGAAAACTGAATGGAGACAGAAAGGAATATACTTTCTTCTCAGCAGTTCATGGAATCTCTACAAAAACTGACCATAGATTAGTACATAAAGACCTCAAAATTAAATGCAGGAAGGCAGAAAAAGTAAATTCTTTCTTTTCAGATCATTATGCAATAAAACTACAGTCAACAAAAAGTTAGGGGTAAATAGATCAAAAAGTAAGTGGAAACTAAATAATCTCATCTTAAAGAATGATTGGGTGAAACATCAAATTATAGACACAATTAATAATTTCACTCAAGATAATGACAATTATGAAACATCATACCAAAATTTGTGGGATGCAGCCAAAGTGGTAATAAGAGAAAATTTTATATCCTTAGAGGATTACTTGAATAAAATAGAGAAAGAGAAGATCAATGAATTGGGCTTGCAACTAAAAAAGCTAGAAAAAGACCAAATTAAAACCCCCCAATCAAATACTAAATTTGAAATTCTAAAATTAAAAGGAGAAATTATTAATATTGAAAGTAAAAAAACCTATTGAATTAATAAATAAAACCAAGAGTTTGTTCTATGAAAAAACCGATAAAATAGATAAGTCTTTGGTAAATCTGATTAGAAAAAGGAGGGAGGAAAATCAAATTAGTAGTCTTAACTTTCCACCAATGAAGAGGAAATTAGAGAAATAATAAGGAGTGATTTTGCCCAACTTTATGCCAATAAATTTGATAACCTAAGTGAAATGGATGACTACTTCCAAAAATATAGACTTCCCAGACTAACAGAGGAGGAAGTAAATTGCTTGAATAGTCCCATTTCAGAAAAAGAAATAGAACAGGCTATTAATCAATTCCCTAAGAAAAAATCCCCAGGACCAGATGGATTTACATGTGAATTATATCAAATATTTAAAGAACAATTGGCCCCAATGCTATATAAATTATTTGATAAAATAGGGAATGAAGGAGTCCTGCCAAATTCCTTCTACGACAAAGAAATGGTACTGATAACTAAACCAGGTAGGTTGAAAACAGAGGAAGAAAATTATAGACCAAACTCCCTAATGAATATTGATGCTAAAATCTTAAATAATATATTAGCAAAAAGACTACAGAAAATCATTCCCAGGATAATAAACCATGATCAAATAGGATTTATATCAGGAATGCAGGACTGGTTCAATATTAGGAAAACTATCAGTATAATTGGCCATATTAATAACCAAATTAACAAAAACCACATGATCATCTCAATAGATGCAGAAAAAGGATTTGATAGAATCCAACATCCATTCCTATTAAAAACACTTGAGAGTATAGGAATAAATGGACTTTTCCTTAAAATAATCAGTAGCATCTATTTAAAACTATCAGTAAGCATCATATGTAATGGGGAAAAACTGCACCCATTTCCAATAAGATCAGGAGTGAAACAAGGTTGCTCACCATTACTATTCAATATTGTATTAGAAATGCTAGCTTTGGCAATAAGAGTTGAGAAAGAGATTAAAGGAATTAGAGTAGGTAATGAGGAAACCAAATTATCGCTCTTTGCTGATGATATGATGGTATACTTAGAGAACCCCAGAGATTCTACTAAAAAGTTATTAGAAATAATTCACAACTTTAGCAAAGTTCTAGAATACAAAATAAACCCACATAAATCATCAGCATTCTTATATGTCACTAACAGAATCCAACAGTCAGAGTTACAAAGAGAAATTCCATTTAAAGTAACTACTGATAGTATAAAATACTTAGGAATCTATCTGCCAAGGGAAAATCAGAAACTTTATGAGCAAAACTACAAAACACTTTTCACACAAATTAAGTCTGATCTAACCAATTGGAAAAATATTAAATGCTCTTGGATAGGGCAAGCAAATATAACAAAGATGACAATACTACCTAAACTAATCTATTTGTTTGGTGCTATACCAATCAGACTCCCAAAAAACTATTTTAATGACCTAGAAAAAATAACAACAAAGTTCATACAGAAAAACAGGTTAAGAATTTCAAGGGAATTAATGAAAAAAAAAATCAAATGAAGGTGGCCTAGCTGTACCAGATCTAAAATTATATTATAGAGCAGCAATTACCAAAACCATTTCGTATTGGCTAAGAAATAGATTAGTTGATCAGTGGAATAGGTTAAGTGCAAAGGATAAAACAGTTAATAACTATAGCAATCGAGTGTTTGACAAACCCAGAGACCCCAGGTTTTCGGATAAGAACTTACTGTTTGACAAAAATTGCTGGGAAAATTGGAAACTAGTATGGCAGAAACTAGACAGTGACCCACACTTAACACTGTACACCAAGATAAGGTTAAATTGGGTTCATGACCTAGGCATAAAGAATGAGATTTTAAATAAATGAGAGGAACACAGGATAGTTTACCTCTCAGACTTGTGGAAGAGGAAGGAATTTATGACCAAAAAAGAACTAGAGATCATTACTGATCACACAATAGAAAATTTTGATTGCATCAAATTGAAAAGTTTTTGTATAAACAAAACTAATGCAGACAAGATTAGAAGGGAAGCAATAAACTGGGAAAATATTTTTACAGGCAAAAGTTCTGATAAAGGACTCATTTCCAAACTATATAGAGAATTGACTCTAATTTGTAAGAAATCAAGCCATTCTCCAATTGATAAATGGTCAAAGGATATGAACAGACAATTTTCAGATGATGAAATTGAAACTATTACCACTCATATGAAAGAGTGTTCCAAATCATTATTGATCAGAGAAATACAAATTAAGACAATTCTGAGATACCACTACACACCTGTCAGACTAGCTAGAATGACAGGGAAAGATAATGCACAATGTTGGATGGGGATGTGGGAAAACTGGGACACTGATGCATTGTTGGTGGAACTGTGAATACATCCAACCATTCTGGAGAGCAATTTGGAACTTTGCTCAAAAAGTTATCAAACTGTGCATACTCTTTGATCCAGTAGCATTACTACTGGGCTTATATATATCCCAAAGAGATCATAAAGAAGGGAAAGGGATCTGTATGTCCGTGAATGTTTGTGGCAGCCCTCTTTGTAGTGGCCAGAAACTGGAAACTGAGTAGATGCCCATCAATTGGAGAATGGCTGAATAAATTGTGGTATATGAATATTATGGAATATTATTGCTCGGTAAGAAATGACCAACAGGATGATTTCAGAAAGACCTGGAGAGACTTACATGAATTAATGCTGAGTGAAACGAGCAGGACGAGGAGATCATTATGTACTTCCACAACAATACTATCTGATGATCAATTCTGATGGACCTGGCCATCTTCAGCAATGAGATGAACCAAATCAGTTCACTCTACACTTCAACAACAATATTGTATGAAGATGTATTCTGATGTAATTGATATTTTCGACAAAGACAGGATCCAATTCAGTTCCAATTGATCAACGATGGACAGAATCAGCTACTCCCAGAGAAGGAACACTGGGCAATGAATGTGGACTACTTGCATTTTTGTTTTTCTTCCCAGGTTATTTTTATCTTCAGAATCCAATTTTTCTTGTGTAACAAGAAAACTGTATGGATCAGCACACATATATTGTATCTAAGATATACTTTAACATGTTTAACATGTATAAGACTGCCTGCCACCTAGGTGAGGTTGTGGATGGAGGGAAAGGAAAAGTTGAAACAGAAGTAAGTGCAAGGGACAATGTTGTAAAAATTATCCATGCATATATCCTATCACTAAAAGTTATAATTTAAAAAGAAAAGAAAAGAGAACTTCTTCCCTTTTAAGGTAATTTTCCCCAGAACTAAGCCTGGTCTATACTCCATCCATACCTAAATATCATATTGGGCATACTATTGTGTCCTCACACTCTGTAACAGGTCCAGCCAAGCAGTAAATCAAGATTAGAAAAGAAAGAAACTTGTAAAACAATTTCCTTCTAGTCTTCTCCTTGAGTCTTCAGAACAAGAAAGAAATATTTGATTTCTTCTTCTGTTACTTGAGGCTTGAATGAATTATGAACCATTTATAAAGACAATGAGTCTAAACATAAAGATTCAGCTTATGTTCCAAATCTCCATTTGTAAATTGATTGGAACAGGGAATACATTCACCCAAAGAAACAATGTACAACATGATGGTTTCTAGTTCAGTCCACAATTGCCTTTTTAACATTTAATGTAGCTGAACTCTAGTGCTAATAATATCTTAGACTGTAACCACTATGTGTAACATTTCTTGGACAGGTACTTAAATCTAGGAATAATGCTGTAAGTTGTACACATGTACAAATGTATGTTTATACCTATGCACATATATAAATATACACGTTTGTACACATGCATGTATCTGTATACATGTATTGTGTGTGTGTGTTGCAAATGGTTTTATTTGTTCAGTCATTCCAAGCATGTCCCAATTCTTTATGATCACATTTGGGATTTTATTGTCAATGGAGTGATTTACTGTGTCCAGCCCACATGGGGGTTTATAAATGAGGAAACAAAAAGAAACTGAATTAAGTGTCTTGCCCAGATACTAAGTCTGAGGTCATATTTGAACTCAGAAAGATGAGTATTCCCACTGTAACCACATAGCTGTCCAGGGTTACAAAGTTAATTATCAGTTAGGATTTGAACTCATCCTTCTGACTTCAAAACCATTACTTACTCAGTACTCTACTTGTGGCCCACATATGTTAACAAGTCATAAGATGGACTATTTATTGAACTAGACAGTGATTTTATTTTTTTGGTTTGGCATTAACTGGGATATGTGGAGTTAGTTTTTCTGAAACCATTCTCTTCATTATATCTTAGAGCAGAAAAGAATAAAAATCCCAAATCATGGCTATCCCCTCAGTTTTCAATTTTTTTTTACCACAAAAGAAAAAAAAACTATAAATATTTGGTATAGATTCTTTTCTTTTAAAAAAAATTAATCTGTTTGAGCTCTCCACCTAGAATGGGCATGCACAGTTTAATAGCTTCTTGGGAGTACATAATTATAAATTTTTCTCTATAAAGATTGAACATGTTTACAACACCTACAGTGTATTAAAGTCCCTATTCCTCCACATCTCCAGCATTTGTCATTTTTTCTTTTCTCTCAATGCAATAGATTTAAAGTAGTACCTCAAAGTTGTTCAAATGTGCTTTTCTCTAGTTATTAGTGATTGAATATTTTTTTTGTCTGACTATGGATAGTTTTGATTTCTTCCCCTGAAACCTATTTCTTCATATACCTTGAACATTTATCAATTGAGGAATTCTATCTCTTGTTCTTAAACACCTGATCAGAGCTTCTGATTTTCTAAAAAGCTTTGCCTGAATATCAATTGTACCAATTCTTGCACAGAAGTCATTTTTATATCATGCTGCTACTTCTTGACATCATCACTACCTAAACGTTTCCTTTCATTTTGACTTTGTAATTTATGTAACACATGCATGTGTGTGTGCACACAAACACACACAATATGACTATTCAGTTAATCACTGCTTTAGTAATTTTAGATTTAATAAGAGTTAATTCCCTTCTCAAAGTGAGTAATTTACTCTTTTCTGATTACAAGGATTCTTGTTGCTGTTTCCTTTTTTTCTTTCAGGACTTGAGTAAATTTTCAAATAAATAAATGTCAAGTATTTTTATCTCAATAATGATAAGTCCTGGGTGCTAATGGCCGTTTCTTCAGATAAGAGGAAAAGTTATTTGGAAAGTATTTCCACTTGTTGAAAAGCCCTTCAATGTAATCTGAAATCAGCAAAGAAGAGGCCCATCAGAAGACTTGTATACTTGTAATTAATTGATGATCAAGCCTCCAGGCATAAAATACAATTACAAGGACTTCTTGGACTGCAATTGAAAATGAAGCATTTCAATGTTGAATACAGAGATGATTGCAGATTTTAAAAAGCACAAAGTCCTTATGATAACTGTAGTTTTCTCAAAGTTTGACACATAAGAAGATCTAAAGTGATATGCAGCATAATTGCTGACAATATGAATCAAACTGGAAGGTACAACTCTGAAATACTCTTTTAAAGTTAAAAAAAAAAAACTATCAACAAACATTTATGTTTCAAGAACTTTTTTTGAGTACTGAGTACGCAAAGACAAAATGAGATGCAATCTCTTGCCCTCAAGGAAATTAATTTATATTTGGGAAGACAGAGCTTAAAGATGTATGCATATACAAACTACAAAAAAAATAGGTATAACATTTCTTTGGGGGAAGGGTATCATAGTTGGAGAAGATCAGGAAAGCTTCTTGTGAAAGTATGAATGAGCTCAGTTTTGAATAAAACTAGAAATTCTTAGAGGTGAAAGGAAAAGGAAAATGCATTCTAGGCATAAGTGACAGCCAATGCAAATAAATGCTTCAAGACAGAAATAAAGTTCTATGTATGAGAAACAACAAGAATGACAACTTAGCTGGACCATAAAGTATGTGAAGGTGATTAATGTATAAAAGGAAAATGTTGCAACAGTTGCCTGGGAACAGGTTGTGAAGACTTTCCATGCCCAAACAGAGCACTTTGCTTTTGCTGCCAAAGGTAAGTGGGATCCATTGAATTTACTGAGCAAGATCATGAAATGCTTTCAAGGAATATCATTTCTGCATTCAAAAAAAATTCTCTTTGATATCTGTGTGGAGGAAAAATTGGAGTGAGGAAAGATGGGAGGCAGAAAAAAAAACAAAAAAAACCTTGGACTTTATTGTAGAAGTTTAGATAGAAATGAGTGCCTGAACTAGGATGGTGTCTGTGTAAGTAGAAAAAAAGAGAGAGTTATGGTGAAAGTACTATTAAGGTTTATGTATCCTGTGGATCCTCAACTTGATGGATTACCAACCACTATTATTACTAATATTTCTATTACCATGACTACCACTACTTTAGCTGTTGCTACAGCTGCTGCTGCTGCTGCTGCTGCTGCTGCTACTACTACTACTATTACTATTACTACTACTACTACTACTACTACTACTACTACTGTTACTACTATTACTACTACTACTACTACTACTACTACTTCTATTACTCTACTATAATTTATATAATTATATTACTACTATTGATGCTACTACTGTTGCTCTTGCTCCTTCCTGCTGTCAGCACTACTACTTATCATATATTTATATATCATTTTGAGGTTTGCAAATAACTTTTTGTATATCTCCTATGATGGTCAGGACAACTCTGTAGTGGTTCTAATTTTATTTTTATTTCACAATATTGAAATTGAGGCTGATAGGTTAAATAACTTTTTGAAAGCCACATATTTAGTAAGTGTTTTAGGTAATCAAGAAAACTGGGATCTAGTCCTTACTTTATCACTAATTTTCTTCTTGGAGAAATTACAATCTATTTTTTCCCTTTGTTTTGCTTTCCATCCAATGGGCATGAGTTCTCTCCCCTTTAAAGAGACATTGGAAGAGTGATCTTAAAGTAAAATAATTTGAATTCCAAGAAGAAAACATGCTTACTGTATATCTGAACTAAACTTGTGTGGAAATTCTTTCTACCAGTGCAGATCAACACCAATTTTCAAATTTATAATTTAAAAATATATAGGTGACTGAGGGTTAAGTGACATGCTCTGTTTACACAACAGTTTTTAGAAGTACATCCTAACCTAAATGCTTCATGACTCATGAAAGTTTTCTATGAACTATAACACAAAGTCTCTCAACCCTATGACTTACTTCTACATAGACATACACACACACACACATAACTCTATATGTATACATTTGTGCACAATGTACTACTATTACAAAATGAAGACACATGTACATTGTTTATATAACACGTGCATATGCCTGTGTGTGTGTGTGTGTGTTTATAAGGGTTGTATAGACACATGCATGTTGACACAAATATTCATAAGTATGTATGCATATGTAGTCATGCATACACTCGTGTTTGTATGTATATATATATATATATATATACATTTGAATATATGTATATATTTGCAACTGAGTGTAGATAGATGATAGATAGATGATTGATTAGATAAATAGATTGGGATTTTTAAAAATAATAGCCTTTTATTTTCATAATATATATACAAAGATAGTTTTGAACATTTAATCTTGCAAAACTTTGTGTTCCAAATTTTTCTCCCTTCTTTTCCTCCACCTCTTCCTTAGACAGCAAGAAATCCAATATATGTAAAACATGTGCCTTTCTGCTATACATATTTCCCCATTTATCATATTACACAAGAAAAATCAGAACAAAAAGAAAAAAATAGAAAGAGAAAAAATAACAAGTAAACAACAACAAAAATAGTGAAAATACTATATTGTGATACACATTCAGTTCCCACAGTTTTCTTTTTGGATGCACATGGCTCATGTCTATTGGAGTTGGTCTGAATCACATAATTGTTGAAAAGAATCATGTCCATCAGAGTTTCTGAAATCATCCTTTGATCATTTCTTATACAACAATAATATTCCTTAACATTCATATACCATAACTTATTGAGCTATTCCCCAACTGATAGAATTCATTCATTTTCTAGTTCCTTGCCACTACAAAAACACTACCACAAAAATTTTTGCACATGTACGTCCTTTTCCCTTCATTATGATCTCTTTTGGATACAGACCCATTGGAGACACTATTAGATCAAGGATTATACACAGTTTGATAAACTTTTGGACAAAACTCCAAATTGCTCTCCAGAATGGTGGGATGAGTTCACAACTCCACCAACACCATTAGTGTCCTAGTTTTCCTCACATCCCCTCCAACATATATAATTATTTTTTCTTGTCATCTCAACCAATCTGAAAGGTGTGTACCTCAGCATTGTCTTAATATGCATTTCTCTGATTAATAGTGATTTACAGCATTTTTCAAATGACTAGAAATGATTTTAATTCTTTCATTTGAAAATTGTTTGTCGATATCCTTTGACCATTTATCAATTGGAGAATGGCTTCTATTTTTATAAATTTGACTCAATTCTCTATATATTTTAGAAATGAAGCCTTTATCAGAACCCTTGCATATAAACCCCCCCCCTTTTCTGCTTTCCTTCTAATCTCATTTGAATTGGTTTTCTTTGTACAGAAACTTTTTGATATCATATATTCAAAATTATCCATTTTACATTTCAGAATATTCTCTAGTTCTTCTTGGTCATGAACTTCTCCACAGTTCTGGGAGGTAAACTATCCCTTATTCTCCTAATTTGCTTATAGTATCATCCTTTATGTCTAAGTCATGAACCTAATTCAACCTTATCTTGGAATAGCAGATTAAATGTTGATCAATGCCTAGTTTCAATCATATTATTTTCTAACTTTCCCAGAAATTTTTGTCAAATGGTAAGTTCTTATCCAAGAAGCTGGAGTTTATCAAATAGTATATTACTAGAATCATTTACTATTGTGTCTAGTGAGCCTAACCTATTCCACTGATCAACTACTCTGTTTCTTAGCCATTAGGTTTTCTTAGATTTTGATGAGTGCTGTTTTATAATATAATTTTTGGTTGAATACAGGTAGTCCATCTTCATTTGCATTTTTCATTAATTCCCTTGAAATTCTTGACTTTTTGTTCTTTCAAATGAACTTTACTATTTTTTCAAGCTCTACAAAGGAATTTCTCAGCAGTTTGATTGGTATGGCACTTAATAAGTAAATTAAAGTAGAATTATTATTTTTATTACATTCACTAGCCTACCCATAAGCACTTGATACTCATTCAATTGTTTAGATCTAACTTTTGGTGGAAAGGTTTTGTAATTGTGTTTTTATAGTTCCTGACTTTGTCTGGGCAGGTAGACTTCCAGATATTTTATACTATTTACAATTATTTTAAATGGAATTTTTCTTTGTATCTCTTGCTGCTGGACTTTGTTGGTAACATATAGAAATACTGACAACAGGGGGTTTTATTTTGTATCCTGCACTTTGCTGAAGTTGTTAATTATTTTTAGTACTTTTTTAGTTGATTCTCTAGAATTCTCTAGAATTATATGATGATATAGGTATATCATCAAAATAATCTGCAAAGAATGCTACTTTGGTTTCTTCATTACCTACTCTAATTCCTTTAATTTATTTTTCTTCTCTTATTGCTAAATATAATATATTTAATACAATATTGAATAGTAATGATGATAGTGGGAAACCTTGTTTCATTCCTGATCTAATTGGGCATGCTTCTAGTTTGTCTCCATTATATGTGATGTTTGCTGATGGTTTGCTGATAGATGCTAATGATCATTCTAAAGAAAGTTCCATTTGTTCCTATGCTCTCTAATGTTTTTAATAGGAATGGGTTTTGGATTTTGTCAAATGCTTTTTCTGCATCTATTGAGATAATTGTATGATTTTTGTTAGTTTGGTTATTGATACAATCAATTATGCTAATAGTTTTTGTAATATTGAACCTGCCCTGAATTCCTGGTATAAATCCTCCTTGGTCACAGTGTATTATCCTGATGAGAATTTGCTGTAATCTCTTTGCTAATAGTTTACTTAAGATTTTTTTGTCAATATTCATTAGGAAAATTGGTCTATAATTTTCTTTCTTTGTTTTGACCCCACCTGATTTAGATATCAGCAGCATGTCTGTGTCACAAAAGGAATTTGGTAGGATTCCTTCTTTTTCTGTTTTTGCAAATAGTTTATCTTTGTTGTTGAAGTATATAATGATCTCCTGGTTCTGCTCATTTCCCTCAGCATCAGTTCATGTAAGTCTTTCCAAGCCTCTCTGTATTCATCCTGCTTGTCATTTCTTACAGAACAATAATACTGCATAACATTCATATACCACAATTTACCCAACCATTCTCCAATTGATGGGCATCCATTCAATTTCCAGTTTCTAGCCACTACAAAAAGGGCTGCCACAAACATTTTGGCACATATTTCCCTTTCCCTTATTTAGTATCTCTTTGGTATATAAGTCCAGTAGTAACACTGCTGGATTAAAGGGTATGCACAGTTTGATAACTTTTGGGGCATAATTCCAGATTACTTTCTAAAATGGTTGGATATGTTCACAATTCCACCAACAATGCATCAGTGTCCCAGTTTTCCTGCATACCCTCCAACATTCATCATTACTTTTTCCTGTCATCTTAGCCAATCTGACAGATGTGTAGTGGTATCTCAGAGTTGTCTTAATTTGCATTTCTCTAATCAATAGTGATTTAGAAGACCCTTTCATATGAGTAGAAATAGTTTCAATTTCATCATCTGAAAATTGTCTGTTCATATCCTTTGATCATTTATCAATTGGAGAATGGCTTGATTTCTTATACATTAGAGTCAATTCTCGATATATTTTGGAAATGAGGCCTTTATCAGAACCTTTAACTGTAAAAATGTTTTCCCAGTTTGTTGCTTCCCTTATATCTTATTTGCATTAGTTTTGTTTGTACAAAGGCCTTTTAATTTGATATAATCAAAATTTTCTATTTTGTGATCAATAATGATCTCTAGTTCTTTTTTGGTCACAAATTCCTTCCTCCTCCACAGGAAGTTCTATGTAAATGCTATGTATTAACTACTAGGAGCCTCTAATTTATCCCCTTTCATTCTTGATTCATAATCTTAAGTTATTGCTCAAATTGTGCTAAATTGAGATGAAGAGACACTTGTGCATATTTAGAATGGATCTACAGAGAAAGGCAATCCCAGATCTTCAATTTGGCTCTAACAAGTTTGGCAAAAATCTTTCTTATGCTAGCTCCTCCACATTTTTTTGTCAGGTCACTCGAAGTATAAGGCAAAAGTAAAAGACATGACAGATTATTCACTGTTTGACATTCCTAATAACACACTGATACAAATTTAAAAGGTTTTTGTCTTCTAATTAGAAAATATTTTCTATCATAAATATATGTAGCTTTTTAAGTTTCCCAAACTTTTTTTTTTACATATGATGAAGATGAAACATAAAGATATATGTGGCTTGTCTTTAATTATGATAGTCAGAACAATGAATCAAACCACAAAGAAATATTTAAAAGTAAATTTGGAATTCTTTATGAGGAGGGAAAAGTGGATCAAATTACTCCGACTTAAATATGATCATCTCTTAATTCATTGCTAGGTTTTATTTGTAAATTGCCTTATGGTTGTAAATTACTTATGGTTCATATCTTCTGGGTAGTGAGGCATTTGCCACTTATTCTTCTATTAGTGGTCACTTTTGTGTCTGAGAAAGGGGATCATGTCAGGAACTGTTTCTTACTGGTTTTTTCAATCCATTGACTTCTGAGGTCTCAAACTTACAAATTAGCTGCTGAAGCTGATAAGTCCCATGTCTCAGCCTCAGTGGCTGATGCCAAGAAGTCAAGCAGAGACTAGAAGTTCGCTCTTAGGCTTAACCAAACAAATACATTTTCCCATTGTATGTGATTGAATTAGGAAAGGAAAGAGAGAAATACCCTTCATGTAGTTTAAGGAAGAGTGGAGCAAAGTCCCAAGCAATGCAATCAAAAGAGAGAGAAAAAGAGAGACAGAAACTATGACTGCTCCATTTGAAACATACACAGTGGTTCTCTATTTAGTAGTTTTTTTTTTTCTTACGAAGTTTCACACCCCCTCCCTCTTCAGTTCATGGTGACAAAGGATTCAAAAAACCATACATTTAAACTGGAATCTCAAATTGCCTAAGGGTCATGACTGATAGGAGGGAAAATAGGATTATAAATCTGGGGCAAGCAGGATTTAAACGATAATCAATCCAATCCCCTCATTTTATAGCAGAGAAGCTGTGGCTCAGAGAGTTTAAGAATGTTACCCAAGGTCATAGAGTTAGCAAGTGCCAAATATAGTTAATCAGAACATATCTCCCCAGAAGGCTCAGCTATAAGGGAAATGCTGTCATCCAACTCTTAGAATTACAGTAGTGTACAGAAGAAGTAAGCTAGTTTCTTCTGATGACAAAGGAAGGACTCCATTCAAGGGTAAATAGAAAGCTATTATAACTCTTAAGAGTACTGTCAAGTTGAGGCCAAAGGTTGGTGCAGTTATCACTTTATTGAACTAAGGTTTTTTCCAACTTCTAATTATATAATCATGCAATCTATGTTATTTTTCCCATGCACTTGTTTTTCAGTCCTACTGATATTTTAAGGAAAACTTTTTGTTAAAAATAAATTCATAAATGTTTTTATTTACTATGCTTTAAATGGTAACAATGTAGATTTAAAACTAATTATAATTGATTTCCTCTGTGGCCTGGACATTAATCTCTTCTTTTTGTTCCTTTCCGCTTATGCTTTTCATTCTCTCTTTTTTTTTCTAGCTCCTTTTTTCATCTATTTTCTTTTTTTTTTGTTCATTTCCTTACTCTTTCTCTGCTCTTTTAATCTCTATTTGTCTTTCCTAAGACATAAGAAAGTGAAACTCCTTTTCACTTATTTTCAAATCAAGGACAGAGAATAGAATACAACAGGAAGAAGACTTTCATAGAGAAAAGGAATAAAGATAGTGAAGTAAAGAAAAAGTCTTTATATCAGTCATTGGCTGAATAAGTATGATCAACTTCACTGGAATTCAGTAATGTCATTCTACAGATGGACCTTTCTCTTTAACCTGATTCTCTTATGAAGCCCTGTTGTCTCTCTAGGGCCCAGAGCTCTCCGTTCTAGTGCTTGAGCAAGAATTGCTTACCTCACTTGGTTTCCTTAAATTCTCATCCTATGTAAAGACCAAGACCAAAAAAAAAAAAAAAAAAAAAAAGGAGCCTTGATAGTATTCTTCAAAATATCATTAGGGAAAACTGTCCCAATATTCTAGAAACAGAGGAGAAAATACACATTGGAAGAATCCAGGTATTACACAGGATCTGACAGCATCCACAATAAAGGATCAAAGGGCCTGGAATAGAATATTCCAGAAAGCAAAGGACCTGGGATTATAACCAAGAATTAACTACCCAGTGAGATTCAGCATCATCTTTCAGGGGAGGTGATGGATCTTCAATGAAGTACAAGACTTCCAATCATTTCTATTGGAAAAAAACAGAACTAAACAGAAAATTCAATTGAAAAACACAGGATTAAAGAGAAGCATAGAAAGATAATCATGGGGGAGAAACAAAAACAGAAACAACTATATATGAAATTTAAAGGTTAAACTGTTTACTTCCCTATATTAGAAAACGATATCGTAAGTCTTGAGAACTTTGTCACTGGGGCTGACAAGAAGAGCACATCATATGGTCTGAGGATCTGGTTGTGAATAGTCTCTAATGTAATGACATCAAAGAAAAAGACATTAAGAATGGGAAAAGATCTGTACTGGAAAGAGTAAAGTGGATCACATGAAGAGGACTAAAAGACCTATTACAACAGAGGGAAAAAAGGAAGTGGAATGACCATTGTCTGAAGCTTGATTTCATCCCTTTTGGTTCTAAGAGGGAATAATTTAATCAATCAGTTGAGTGTAAACATTTATCTAACCCTACAAAGAATTAAAAGGAGAAAGAAGAAAGTAAAGGGAGGGGCAGGATAGAAGGGAGAGCAGAAACACTAGGGAAAAAAAAGGCAAAAGAAGGGAGAAAAGATGATAGAGGATGAGGTAGTGGGTAAAGTTGGTTAAAAAACACTACTAAGAGAAGGAAGAGTAGTGATAAAAGATAGAGCAGTGAGTGGGGTGGGTAAAAAAACTATGGATAGGATAAAAAGCCTATGTAAAAAGACTATGGATAGGATAAAAAGAGAGAACTAAAATAAAAACAAAGGAGAAAATAGGATGGCGGGAAATATAGAGCTGGTAATTAATCCTAATTGTTAATCTGAATGGGAAGAACACTCCCTTAAGATAGAAGTGAATAGCATAATAGATTAAAAACAGAATCCTAATATATGTTGTTTACAAGAAACATATTTGACACACAGATACACAAAAAGAGCAAAGGTAAAAGACTGGAACAGAATTTAGTATGCTTCAGCTGAAGTAAAAAATAAAAAGTGGGAGTGGCACTTCTGATCTCAGACAAAGCAAAAGTAAAAACAGGTTTTATTAAAAGAGATAAGGAAAGAAAATACATCTTGATAAAGGTAACTATTAATAATGAAGTAGTAATTCTATTAAATGTGTATGTACCAAGAGGTAGTGCATGCAAATTCCTAGAGACGAATTTAAGCCAGTTAGAGGAAGAAGTAGATAACAAAAGTATTCTAGTGGGAGACCTCAACATTTCCCTTATGGAATCAGACAAATGTAAGCACAAAATAAACAAGAAAGAAAACAGAGAGGTTAATAGAATCCTAGAAAATCTAGATATGATAAACCTCTGGAGAAAACTGAACAGGACAGAAAAGAGTATACCTTTTCCTCAGCAGCACATGGCTCCTACATAAATTTGAGCAGTATTAGGGCATTAAAACCTCACATTCAAATGAGGAAAGGCAGAAATAGTAAATGCTTCCTTTTCAAACTATAATGCAACAAAAATCATATTCAATAAAGGGTCAGGGAAAGATAGACTAAAAACCAATTGGAAATTAAATAAATAATCTATTTTTTTTTTTAAAAGAGTGGGTCAAACAGCAAATCACAGAAACAATACATAATTTCATCCAAGAGAATAACAATAATGAAATATGAGACAACATACCAAAACCTATGGGATAAACAGGATGATTTTAGAAAGGACTGGAGAAACTTACATGAACTGATGCTCAGCAAAATGAGCAGCAGGACTTGGAGATCATTATATACTTCCACAACAATACTATCTGATGATCAATTCTGATGGACGTGGGCATCTTCAGCAATGAGATGAACCAAATCAGTTCCAATAGAGCAGTAATGAATTGAACCAGCTACACCCAGAGAAAGAACTCTGGGAGATGACTATGAACCAATACATAGAATTCCCAATCCCTCTATTTTTGTCCACCTGCATTTTTGATTTCCTTCACAGGCTAATTGTGCACTATTTCAAAATTCGATTCTTTTTGTATAACAAAATAACTATTTGAGCATGTATACTTATATTGTATTTAATTTATACTTTCACATATTTAACATGTGTTGGTCAACCTGCCATTTGGGGGGGCGGGAGGGAAAAAGGGGAAAAATTGGAACAAAAGGTTTGGCAATTGTCAATGCTGTAAAATTACCCATGCATATATCTTGTAAATAAAAAGCTATATATATACCTATGGGATACAGCCACAACAGTTCTAAGGGGAAATTTTATATCTCAAAATAGTTCCATTAATAAATTGGAGAAAGAAGAGATCAATGAATTGAGCACACTATTAAAATATCTAGAAAAAGAGCAAATTAACCTTTCCCAATTAAAGACTAAATTAGAAATTCTGAAACTCAAGTGTGAGATTACTAAAATAGAAACAAAACTATTGAATATTAAAACTAGGAGTTGGTTTTATGAAAAATACTCAGCAAACAGATAAATAGATAAAGTTCTGGTTAATTTGATTAGAAATTGGAAAGAAAAAAAAACATTAACAGCATCAAAAATGAAAGGGACGAACTTACAACCAATGACAAAGAAATTAAAGCAATAATTAGGACCTATTTTGCTTAAATATATGAAAGCAAGTTTGACAATCTAACTAGAAATGGATGAATATTTACTGTGACCCTCTCTCTCTCTCTGCCTCCACCCACCAAAATCGTCATTTCCTATACAACACATCAGGACTTGCAGGGAGTGGGCAGGGACCATTCTTTATCCAATCATGTATATTAATAGAGTATAGCCCAATTACTATCTAGCCTCATGTACTTGGGACCTCAATGCATCAGCTCAAACCTCAGCCCATTACATTTCCCGCTTTCTTTTATTTTAGAACACGGTGGTCATGCCATCCCTGACTCCTCAGGGAGGTCCAGAGCCTCTAAGGGAGGTGATCACAGCCTCCTGACTTCTCAGAAAAGGCGGTGAAAGCACTAAAAAGGAGATGATCATGTCCTACCTGACATCTCAGGAAGGGAGATGAAAAGCACCAAAGGGAAATGGGGGTTGCTAGCGGGTTTCTGGGCTGAAGGGTCTTATTATGCACAAACCCATCAGCATGGGAGGTATTACACAAGCACAAGCAATAACGCAGAGGTTATTAGGGATGACCCTCCCTCAGTCAGTGCAGGCTCGATGTGGTGTAACAAACATGAATTGTACACGCAAGTAGCGGAATAGCAAACAATATAAATCAACATGGTGTTGGAAAAGATCACCAGAAGTCCCAGAAAGTGGTGAATGGAAAGGACCAGATAGGCTAACTGCTTTGGGGAGAGGGTTTGCTTGTATCTCTACAGGTGGAGAAGGAATCAGACGGGTGCCAACGAGCCATATTCGCCTTGTCCATCGCATTTTCCCCTAGTTCTATACCATTGTCCTGCCCTGCCCCCTATCCAATCCTACTTTATAACAAAGAAAAAAAAATTAAATAAAATTGATAGTCACTATTATCTGAAAATATATACATTTTCCCTCAATATGCCTCCCCCTCACTTTTGTCAAAGGAGACAAATATGTTCCCTGAACTGTTCTCTAAAACTTTTTTTTTTTGCTTTCTCAGTCACTCAGAACTGAAAAATCTTGTGATTTTTTTCCTCTTTTCTATTGTAGCAGTAATATTTATATGCTAATTTAGTTTTATTCCATCTAATTTCCAGAGGTGTTTTTTTTCTTTTTGTACATGTGGTTACACAGTACTTGATTTGTTTTTATCTTGGGATTTCTTTGAGTATATATCTAGTAGAAGGTTTTATTGGGTTGAAAGGTATGAACAGTGATGTCACACTTTTGCATAATTTCAGATAGGTAACCAAACTAGATGGATCAATTCACAACATTACCAAGAGTATATGAATATTCCTTGCTTCCCACAATGTAATGGGCTGAGGTTTGAGCTGATGCACTGAGGTCCCAAGTACATGAGGCTAGATAGCAATGTGTGCAGCTGAGTCAAGAAGCTAGCTCGACCAGCAGCCACACAACCAGCAGCTCGGAGTCTCGAACCCAGCCCAATCTCTCCCAGCTTGTCTTCCTCCCTCTCTCTCTGCCTCCACCCACCAAAATCGTCATTTCCTATACAACACATCAGGACTTGCAGGGAGAGTGGGCAGGGACCATTCTTTATCCAATCATGTATATTAATAGAGTATAGCCCAATTACTATCTAGCCTCATGTACTTGGGACCTCAGATGGGCTAACTGCTTTGGGGAGAGGGTTTGCTTGTATCTCTACAGGTGGAGAAGGAATCAGATGGGTGCCAACGAGCCATATTCGCCTTGTCCATCGCAGAGAGACGGAGCAGACCTTTGAAACAAAGGAGAAGACTCAAGAAATATCGGGTGGTGCTGTTGCTGATTGTGCTCACCATTGAAAGAGCGTGGCAGTTATGGCGTTTGACTCATGGACATCAAAGATTGTTGGACTTCAAAACCCTCAGGAATCATTGGATTCTCTGAGCCATAGGACTTGAAAACCCTCAGGAATCATTGGATTCTCTGAGACATAGGACTTGAAAACTCTCAGGAATCATTGGATTCTCTGAGAAATGATAAGACTGTTACAACACTTCAAAATCTGCTGGAATCATTGGATTCCCTAACACATAAAAAGACTTTTCAGGACTTCAAAAACTCAGGGGATCATTGATTCCTGACATGTGAAACAATGGACAATAGATTGGTTTTGGACTATCTCTTGGCTGCTGAAGAAGGTGTATGTGTGACTGTTGTTTACATACCCACCTTCTAGGACTTCTGGTGATCTTTTCCAACACCATGTTGATTTATATTGTTTGCTATTCCGCTACTTGCGTGTACAATTCATGTTTGTTACACCACATCGAGCCTGCACTGACTGAGGGGAGGGTCATCCCTAATAGCCTCTGCGTTATTGCTATGTGCTTGTGTAATACCTCCCATGCTGATGGGTTTGTGCATAATAAGACCCTTCAGCCCAGAAACCCGCTAGCAACCCCCATTTCCCTTTGGTGCTTTTCATCTCCTTCCTGAGATGTCAGGTAGGGCGTGATCATCTCCTTTTAGTGCTTTCACCGCCTTTTCTGAGAAGTCAGGGAGGCTGTGATCACCTCCTTTTCGGTGCTTTCACCTCCTTCCCTGAGAAGTTAGGGAGGCTGTGATCACCTCCCCTTGGGGGCTCTGACCTCCCTGAGGAATCAGGGATGGCATGACCATCGGTGTTCTAAAATAAAAGAAAGCGGGAAATGTAATGGGCTGAGGTTTGAGCTGATGCACTGAGGTCCCAAGTACATGAGGCTAGATAGTAATTGGGCTATACTCTATTAATATACATGATTGGATAAAGAATGGTCCCTGCCCACTCTCCCTGCAAGTCCTGATGTGTTGTATAGGAAATGACGATTTTGGTGGGTGGAGGCAGAGAGAGAGGGAGGAAGACAAGCTGGGAGAGATTGGGCTGGGTTTGAGACTCTGAGCTGCTGGTTGTGTGGCTGCTGGTCGAGCTAGCTTCTTGACTCAGCTGCACACATTGCTATCGCCGATTCTCTTCCACCTCTGATCCTTCTTCACTGAGAATAAAGACTGACGATTTTCCCCTAACCTGAATTCCTGACTCCTGTTGATTTAAAAATACACGATCTTCACAATTTACAAAACTATAAATTGCCCAGATTAACAATAGAAGAAATAAATTATTTATATAGTCCCATTTTTAGAAAAAAGAAATTGAAGAAGTTATTAATAAGCCCCTGAGAAAAACATCTCCATGGCCAGATAGATTCACAAAGAACAATTAGTTCCAATATTACATAAGCTATTTTGAAAAAAAATTGGTAAATAAGAAATTTTGCCAAATTCCTTATATGACACAGATATGGTACTAATACCTAAGCCTGGAAAAGTCAAAGCAGAGAAAAAAAATTACAAACCAATCTCCCTAGTGAATATTGCTGCAAAAAATTTAAATATAATATTAAGCAAAAAGATTACAGCAACTTACCAGGTAATATACTATAAAAAAGTTGGATTTATACCAGGAATGCAGAGCTGGTTCAATATCAAAAAAAAAAATATTGCCATAATTGACCATATCAATAATAAAACCAACAGAAATCATATGATAATCTAAATAAATTCAGAAAAATCTTTTGACAAAAATCAGCACCCATTCCCATTAAAAACATTAGAGAACATAGGGATACTCCCATGGAGAACTTTCCTTAAAAGAATAAGCAGTAACTATCTAGAACCAACAGCAAATATTATTTGTAATGGAGAGAAGCTGGACACATTCCCAATAAGAACAGGGGGAAAAAAAAGGATGCCCATTATCACCACTATTATTCAACATGGTCCCAGAAACTTTGGCTTTAGCAATAAGAAAAGTAAAAGAAATTGAAGGAATTAGGGTAGTCAATGAATGAGGTAATAAACCTATCTCTCTTTTCAGATGATAGGATCATATACTTAAAGAATCCTAGAAAATCATCCAAAAACTTACTAGAAACAATTAACAATTTTAGTAAAATTATAGAATATAAAATAAACCCACATATGTCATCAGCATTTCTGTATATTACTGACAAAGCCCATCAACAAGAAATAGAAAGAGAAATTCCATTTAAAATTACTGTAGACAAAAAAAAATGCTTCAGAGTCTAACCCAGATCTATATGAAACCCAGAATTATATGAACACAATTACAAAATATTTCTCACATAAATATCTAAACAATTGGGAAAATGTAATGTTCTCTGTTTGCTTTTCTGGGGGTCTTGGAGCAGCCTTTTTTTTTTCAATAGAGTAATCATCACATGAATAGCCAGGTGTTAAAAGTCCAAAAGTCTTTATTGTCTCCTTTGCCTGGTGCTCATCTAGCTTTCTCATGGCTTTCAGAGGGTACTTGGTTTCAGTGGAGAAAATGCTGGAGGCCAGGCCAGCCACCACAAGGCTGATGAAGATGAAAATGAATCTTTCTCTCCTTGGCTCCAGGAGCTTGAGCTCCCCTCCAGTCCACTGTCTTCTCCAGCTCTGAATTCTACTGGCTTATATGCTCTGCACTGAGTATAAACCAATCATTATATCACTAAGAAACCGTTATTTGTTGTGAGATTAAATCAATCATACTGAACTTAGAGAATTATTAATCACCATGCTAAACTAGATAACCATTGTCTCATCAATTCCACTGAGTTAGCACCTTGTAAGAATCCTTGTTTCAAGTTCAGAGTTCTGGCCCATTACAGAAAAATATCAATTGCTCATGGATAGGCAAAGCTACTACAATAAAAATAACAATGCTGACTAAATTGGTCTACCTGTTCAATGTCATACCAATCAAATTGTCAAAAATTATTTTATGGAACTAGAAAACATAATAGCAAAATTTATTTTGAAGATGGTAGCAAAGCATTAGAAAAGGAGTGGATGCCCATCAAATGGGGAATCGCTGAACAAACTGTAGTACATGAAAATAATGAAATATTTTTGTTCTATTAAAAAAAGATGAACAAGCTGAATATAGAAAGACCTGGAAAAATTTACATGAACTGATGCCGAGTGAAACAACAGAACCAGGAATATATTGCTCACAATAACAGCAAGAGTGTGCAATGATCCACTATGAAAGATTTAGTTCTCAGTCGTTCAATAATCCAAAGGAATCCTAATAGATTTTAGACAGAAAATCCCATCTGCCTCCAGAAAAAGAACTAAGGAAAGTGCGTGTAAATCAACACATGCTATGTTCACTTTTTTATGTATTTTTTATCTCTCCCATGGTTTTTTCCATTTTGCTGTGATTTTTTTTCTCCTGCATGATTTATAAAGTAATGTGTATTAAAAATAAATGAATTTACTAGGAAAAAAAGGGGGGAAAGAAAGAAAAATTACTTATAAAAATTGTAGGATACTTGAAAATGTATTTTTTCCTGTTATTTTAAAAATCTTCTATTTGTCTCTACAGTTTAATAAAATACATTCCTTAGGAAGCTTAAAATAAAAATAAATATGTAGAGATATAATAGAAATAAATAATATGTGAGTCACAAAACAATTTGGCAGAAGGGGAAAGCAGTATATGTTTTAATAGAAATGCTCCAAAACCTTGCCAGGAAAGATTTAGATTGTTTATACTGAAGGACACATAATGCAGACTGCTGAAATTTTACAATAACAAAATGAGTTCCTGTTTGGGGGTCTGAAAAACAAATGGTTAAGGAACTGTCATCAGATAATATATATCTTGAACATTTCATTTCTATTCGCAAATATACATCCATACAAAAATAAAGAGAAAATAAGACTGTATATAAAGTTATGAATTACTTTTGAACTGTGGTCCTGGAGAAGAAATTTGAATGTTGCCTTTTTGGACAGTAAGGACAATACTTAAGTAATCCATTCTAGCTTTTCATTTAATGATTGAATAATGAAGCTGAAGCTTAAATATTTTGGACACAAAATGTGATCATGGAAGTTATTGCTGATACTGGAAAAGATTGAAAACAAAAGAAAAGAGAATGACAGAGAATGAGATTTTAGATGGTATAATGGAAATAATGACCATGAATTCAGACTGCAAGAGATGTGGAACACTGGAATGCTATGGTACTTGGGGTTACAAAGAGTCAAATGTGACTAACAACAATTTTTTCTTCTTGTTTTTTTTAATATCATTTAATATCATTTCCCTCCCATTACCCATTAATGTATGTGTGCCATAAATATTAAAGCCTTCCTTTGTAACAACAATAGCTATATGATATCATCATCATATGCATCTGAAAATACATGTATCATTTTATAGTTTTAGTCTATTATATCTCATTATTGAAAGGTGAGAAATTTAATTTTTCAGTACTTTTGGAATGATAAATTGGTATAGGCCAGGGTCATGATTTTCAAGTCTTTCATAGTTGTTTTTCTTTATAATGTAACAGATATGTATATGTATATATTTATGTATTTTATATGAAAACACAAAAATATGAATATAATATTTGCAACAAAGATTATAACAACATATTTAAAAGACTATATGCAATGTGCTACTTGGATTTATGATTTATGCCAAAAATGTAATTGTGGCTTAATATTAAGAAAACTATAGATACAATTCATCAAATTAATAATAAAAACAGATATTTGTCATTTTTATTTTACCATTAAAAACATATTTATACATATATAAATATATATGTTTGATTTTAGGTATAGAGATGATTTATATATATTTATATGTGATGATATTGTATATACATATAAAATCATTTATTTTTAATTTATATGGTGAATTATATTTATAGTCTTGTTAATACTGAGCCAAACAAATTCCAGGCACAAATCCAACCAAGTTTATTATCTTTTTAAATATTTTAATAGTATTAATATTTATAATGTTCAGACTAGCTCCCTGGAGGGCCTCAGGATCAGCCAGAGTCAGGGGAAATCAAAGTCCTTAGTCTTTAAGGGGAGAAGTGAAGGAGGCAAGCAAACTGCCATGCAGCTTGCCAAAGATGTATCCTGAATTCTGGAGTCTGGAGTCTCCAGCTTCTCTCCTCTTTGTCCTGCCACCAAGTGCCTCTGACTTCTCTCCCACAGCCCTCCAATCCTTGCCTACACTTATTTCAACACCAAACATTCAGAAAGCATCAATGGTGAGGAGAGCCATTACATCACCATCTCATCTAAATATGGATATAGAGCCATCATCTCACATCGAATAGGTAATTAGCCTTAAGTGCTTGGCTGTCTGATTCAAGCATACCTTTTTGGAGTTTCAGCCCTCTACAAATATTAATATTATATATGATATACTAATATTTAATAATACTATTGCCTCTTTGCAAATATTCCATTTATTATTTTGTGTTAATATTTATTAGGAATATTAGTCTGTATTTTTCTGCCTCAATTTTATCTTTTGCTGGTTTTGGAATCAGAAAACTATTTTTCTCATAGAATGGGATTGATAGAATTTCTTCTCTCCCGATTTATGGAAACAATATGTGTAATATTAACTTTCTTTGAATATTGGTTAAAATTCACTTGTACATTTACAAATCAATTCTTTTTTTCTTTAAGATTTGTTTTATAAATGGCTTAATTTCTTTTTTCTGAGATGATAAAAGTTCAAATAATTTTCAATATTTCCTCATCATTTATTATCAAATTCTATTTATTTATTAATTTTTGATTCTGATAATGTGATTTTTCTTTCTCTTTTGAAGTTGAGAATAAATAATGGTATTTCAGTTGTATTTTTAAATGTCTACATTTATTTATCAAGATTTTGCGTGTTATTTGGTTTTTAAATTTTCTACTTTTTTTCAGATAGATTTTTTTCTTATATGATGCCTTTCTAATTCTTTGGTTTCATGCTTATAATCTTTGATTTGTTTTTTACTTTACCATGTACATTTTCTACAATATAATATTTTGGCTATACTCCTAAAACTTTGAAAATTTGTCTTAAGATGGTTGTTGCCTGTAATGAAATAGTGCATTATTTCTTTGTTTTGTCTTTGACTCCAGTTTTTAAGGAATACATTAAAATTAATTTATTAATTCTATATTAATTACTGTACTCTTTTATTTTTGAAGATATTCTCCCCACTAGAATTTAAGGTTTTCTGTTTTTATTCTATTTTCATTGTTCATTTTCTATTTTGCTTAATTTTCCTTTTTTTTTATCTTACATTTTTTATTTAGATCTAGAATGATTTAAAGTCATTTGTCCCACAAATTCCTTTTTTTTTTTTTTTCCTTACTGAAAGATTTCATTTTGTCTTCCAGGTAATTTTTTTCTGTTTGTTTTCTGTTTTTATCCCTTGTCCTTTGAAAGAATATATTTCTTAGCTAATAGTTTATTGATAAGTCTTTGATGATACTGTCTATTGGATTTCTTGTATTTGATTTTTGTTTTTCTGGTTACTTGGATTTTTTAATGTTTTTTTTTATTTTATTTAGAAAGACTAATTTTACTTTTAACACTCTTAGGTATTTTCATTTTGGAGTAGTTCTCATGACATGATCAGTATATTATTTCAATTTAAACTTTTACCTCTGATTCTAATATTTCTAGAAAGTTTGCCTAAATAATCTTATCTGCTTTCTACGTTGAGTGATCTCTGAGTAGTCATTTTGGGTAGGAGTTTTCCACATCCCACACTATATTAATTGGCATTTCCATTTTGGGATGTTTTTCAGGGGGTAATTGGAGCATTCTTTCAGGAATTATTTTACCCTCTCCTTCTAGGATATCAGAACAGTTTTCCTTGATGATTGTTTTTGAAGATGCTGTTTAGAATCTTTTTTTTTTTTTTATGGCTTTCAAATAGCCTAATAATTCTTAAATTGTTTCTCCTGGATATGTTTTCCAAGTCAGTTGCTTTTTCCAATGAGATATTTTACATGTTATGTATATTTTAAATTTTTAAAGGTTTGTTTACTTGATTCTAGCTTTCATTTTCCCAATTCTAATTTTTAAGGTATGATTTTCTACAGTTAATTTTTGCACCTCTTTTGCATTTGGTTAATTCTAGTTTTTAAAAGTTGTTTTAGTCAGTGATTTTTTTTTTTTTTTTGCATTTCATCAATTGTATTTTTAATGGAATTTTTTCCCTTATGGCAATTGGGGTTAAGTGACTTGCACAGGGTCACCTAGCCAGGAAGTGTTAAGGAATTTTTTTTTTGTCAATTTTTGTCTTTCCTTTTTCAAGTTCTTGATTCTTGTTGCATATCTTTCCTTTATTTTCCCAACTTTTCTTCTACCTCTCTTATTTCACTTTTAAAATCCTTTGAAAATTTAATAAGTTTTTTTTTAATTTTCAAAATACATACAAAGAACATTCGTCCTTGCAAAATCTTGCGTTTCAAATTTTTCTCCTCCATTTCTCTCATCTCCCTCTTCTAGACAACAATTAATCCAATACAGGTTAAACATGTGCAATTTGTCTAAACATATTTTCATGTTTTGTTGCACAAGAAAAATCATACCAAAAAAGAAAAAAAATGAGAAAAGAGCAAGCAAACAACAAAAAATGATGAACATACAATGTTGTCATCCACATTCTGTCCCCATATTTCTCTTTCTAGCGCAGATCACTCTCTCCATTACAATTCTATGGGAATTTGCCTAAATTATATCATTGTTGAAAAGAGCCAAGTGCATCACACTTAATCATCACACAATCTTCTTGTTGTTATGTACAATGTTCTCTTGTTCCACTCACTTTATTTAGTTCATGTAAGTCTCTTCAGGCCCTTCTGAAATCATCCTGTTGATTGTTTCTTATATAACAATAATATTCCATTATATTCATATATAGAACTTATTCAGCCATTCCCCAACTGATGGAAATCCACTTATCCTTTCCACTATAAAGAGAGCTGCTACAGACATTTTTGCACATGTGTGTCCTTTTTTTCTTTTTTTTATTCTCTTTGGGATACAGACCCAGTAGCAATACTGGTGGAACAAAGTATATGCACAATTTGATGGCCCTTTGGTCATAGTTCCAAAGTGCTCTCCAGAATGTTTGCATGAGTTCACAACTAATATTAGTGTCCCAGTTTTCCTACATCCCCTCCAACATTTATCATTATCTTTTTCTGTCATCTTAGCTAGTCTGAGAGGTAATGCAATTATACCTCAGGTATCTTATTTTCCATTTCTCTAATCAATAGTGATTTAGAGCATTTTTTTCATATGACTAGAAATGGCTTTAATTTCTTCATCTAAAAAATTGTTTGTTTATATACTTCAATCATTAAAATTCTTTTTGAGCTCTTCAGGGAAGGATTTTGGGTTTTAAAACTAATTCATATCATTTTGTCCTTTTCCGAGTTGGTGTTTTGATCTTTTCTGTCACCATTTTAGCTTTTTAGGTTCAAGGTTCTTTTTTTTTTTTTTTTTTGATCATTTTTTGGCTTATTTTTATGGTTTTTAAAGTTGAGCTCAGATTCCATGGTATAGAGAAAAATATCCCAAACTTCTTTGCTGAGAGGCACAGGTGAGGTCTGGCTTTGACCACTGGGATCTCAGATGTTTGGTGATTTTCTTCCTGTGCTGGGGTAGCCCAGTCATGCCTTTTATTGCCTATTTTCAAGGAGTGGCAATTTGACTTCTATGCTAAAGTGGAGATTCCACTCTTGACTTACTGTGCCACTGGCCTGCTGAGATAGGATCAAAGAGTTTTATTTACTGCTCTATGCTATTGCTAGGAGTCTCCTGGCTTGCCTGCATATTGTCTGTGGTGTGTTGTGCTTCCCCTTCACTCAAATGAGAATTTTCCCGAACTTCTTCCAATCTTATTTAAGCTAGAAAATTGATTCACTCCCTCTCTTTGTGGGGAATTCAGAGGCTTGTTTAAATGCTGTTTGTAAGGGAAACTGGGAAGAACTTACTCATTTTCCTGGTTTCTCTCTACATCTTGGCTCTGCCTTTATTCAACTATTTTTTTTAATATTTTATTTTTCTCAGTAACATGCAAAAACAATTTTTACATTGATTTTTCAAATGTTGAGCTCCAAATTGTTTTCCTCTCTTATTTCTCTTCCCCTTATCAAGAAGAGAAGAAATTTGATTATGAGTAATGCATATGTAGTCAGGCAAAACATATTTCCTTATCAGTCATATAGTGAAAGAAAACAAGGACCAAAGACAAAAACAAATGCCCCCAAAAAATGTTTAAGAAAGATTCAGTCTGAATTCAGAATCTATTATTTCTTTCTCTGAATGTAAGTTTTTTTCAGAGTTGTGTTAGGTCATTGTATTGTTGAGAATAACTAAGTCATTTACATGTTGATCATTGTACAGAGTTCTCATAATTGTGCTCATTTTACTTTGTATTAGTTCATGTACGACTTTCTAGATTTTTCTAAAAACATTTAGCTCAACATTTCTTATAGAAAAATTATATTCCATCACAATTATATACCACAACTTGTTCAATCATTTTCCAATTGATGAGAATCTCCTGTGTCCAATTCTTTACCATGCAAAAGGAGATACCATAAAATATTTTTATACATATAGGCCTTTTTTTTTCTTTGTAGCACAGACTTAGTAGTAGTATTGCTGGGTCAAAGAAAATGCAGTTTTATCAGGCTTTGAGCATAGATCCAAAATGTTCTCTAGAATTGTTGAATTAGTTAACAATAGAGCATTGATGTACCAATTATGAAATTTTCTTTTTCTAGTGTTATGAAATAAATTTGCTACTTTTATTGGCATGAGACTAAGTAACCTAATTTGGATAGAATAATCTTTTTATTAATTTTTTATTATATTGGCTTCATTTGCTTTCAATTAATTAATATTTTTCTAATTGTTTATATCTAGTTTTATTTGTGCAAAAAAAAATATTACTGTTTGTATAGTTCTTGGGTTTGTCTTGATAGGTAGATTCCTAAGTATTCTATGTTGTCCACAGCTATTTTATTTATTTATTTTCATAAGAGCTATCTCTTTAAAAATATTATTTCTTATATTATTATTTTATTTTATTTTTAATTAATTTTTTGCTAAGGCATTTGGAGTTAAGTGACTTGTCCAGGGGCCATACAGCTAGGAAGTGTTAAGTGTTTGCTATCAAATTTGAATTCATTTCCTCCTGACTTTTGTGTCAGTGCTGTATCCACTGTGCCACCTAGCTTCCCTGAAAAAAAAAATTAAAAAAAACAGAATAGTGACAGCTAGATGGTACAATGGATCGAGTACTGAGCCTGGAATCAGGAGGACCTGTATTTAAATCCAGCCTGAGTCACTTAATAGTATTATTTGTGCAAGTCTGGGCAAGTCATTTAACCCCCATTGACTTAAAAAAAAAAGAAAAAAAGGGGGAAAAAAGGAAAGCAAAACAAAAGAAAACAAAACACTGTAAAGTTCTCAATGAAATATCAATGAGGATTCAGAATATATAACAATAAACTACCAGTTCAAGAAAGGATATATAATTGTTAAAGAAATTATATCAATGAGTGTCCATCTGTAGAGGGCTGAAACTCTGAAAAAGTGTACTTGAATCAGACAGCAGAGCACTTAAGGATAATTATCTATTGGATGTGAGATGATGGCTCTACAAGCATATTCTTAGATGATATAGTAATGTGATGGCTCCCCTCATGATTGGTGCCTGCTGAATGGGTAGTAATGAGGTAATTGTAGGCAAGGATTGGAGGGCTGAGGAAGAGAGGTTAGTCTCACTTGGCTGCAGGACAAGGAGGACAGAGGCTGGAGAATCTAGACTCCAGAATCCAGGATACATTTTATGCAAGACATGTGGCAGCTTGCCTACCTCCTTCACTTCTACCTCTACAGACCAAGAACTTTGATTTATCCTGACTCTGACTGATCATGAGGCCTTCCAGGGAACTAGTCCAGACATTATATCTATCTTTTCCTTGCTTTCTTATAGGTTATTCTTTTGTTCTGTGTTGCACACTTTTTTACTTTATTCTTTTTTCTCCCCTTCACCCTCTGCCTTCTCTAAAGAGGCTATATAGTTAAGTACAAATATATGTTACATACATATATAGATATATACATACATGTGTATATATACATATACACATATGCATATATATGTGTATATGTATATATATATATACCTCCTATTCCTGTTATATACATATATATTCACTCACCCACAGACCCACTTACACATACACACATCTATATATATATACATATACCCAGAGCAACATGCATATACACATATACACACATACAGATATATATATATATATATATATATATATATATATACACACACATATACATATATGCAACCCACATGAAAACATGCATGCAAAACATCAGTATGGCTGACATATAATGTAGATTTCTCTCTTAATTGAAACTACAAGTTTGATTTATCTCTTCTTTCCTTTCCATGCTAACCCTTCTGTTATATTTTGCTCCTCAATTTGTCTTGTTATTACTTAACCTCCTTTGGATCCCTTGCTTATCTTCTTCCCCTACACTTTGCTTCCCCCTCTGCCCATCCCTCCCTCCCAATTTCTTTACAAATTTTGGAGGTTGCTATATCCTTGATAGTATATATGCAGTGTAACTTTTCTTGAGGGGTTTTATTTTTATTAGGGTGGGAGATCTATATTTTCTTTTACAACTTAACTTTTATGGAAATTTTTGCATAACTTCACATGTGATTTCTTAATTGTGAGTAGGGATAAGAGAGAGAAACCTAAATTTTGAATGACAAAAATTTTAAAAGCAAATGATTTTTTTTGTTTTGAATGTAATTGTGGAAAAATGTTAAATATTTTACATTAAATGTATTTTATTTATTTAATATATTTCCACAATTATATTCAAATTTTTTATCATTAATTTTTTCATTCAATATTATAGATAATTTTGCTGGATATGATATTTTTAGCTGAAGGCCTAGTTCTTTTGATTGCTGATATATATGATTTCAAGACATAATATATTATTGTGTCTGCTTATAAATCTTGTAGAGTTCTAATTGTAGTTCCAGCATATTGGGATTGTTTTTTATTTCTAGTTTCTTGCACAATTTTCTCTTTGGTCCTGCAGGTTTCAAAATTTGGCAACAATACTTCAATATGCTTTCCACAAAGGATCTCTTTGAGGTTGGTGATTGGTAGATTTTTTTGGATGATTTTGATTTTGACTTTTTGAGTTTTTTAATTGAAATATCACAAGTGAGAGCCAAAATAATGTAAATTTAAGAGCATTTATTGCTAGCTAATTACTGAACACCAACAGAACAGGGGAGTCAGCCTGGAGCAGTTTCAGATACATATATTTAAAGGAAAAACCTCACACAAAAATGCTCTGAAACATTCCATTCACAAACAGGCAGCAAGGCTTAACAAAAAGACAATATTTCTTTAAGTTTTATATTTGTCAAATCGTCAAGATCTTAAGGCGCTACATCTTGGGGCATGTGTACCTGCAATTGGAAACAGAAAATACCACCTGTGTTATGGAGTGAAGAGCTAGCTACATAGTTCTGACTGCAGACAGAGCTGAAACTGAAACAATTTTCTCCTAGTCTCAGGAGTGCATAAGTAGGTTAGGGACATCATCCATCTCATAATTTTTCCTCAATGTCTCTTGTTTCATTTTTAGATTTTTTTTTGTTTGTTTCTCTATAAATTATTTCTAGGTAGAGTACCAATTAATGTTACTCTTCGGAATAGAAGCTTTTTTTTTTTTTAAACTTCATTGCCCTCCTCTGAAAATGAAACCTACTTTTCCATATTCCCATAGTGCATTTCTATGGTTAGGTTCTTTTATTTCTTTGCCTCTTTATTATTTTTAAAATAAGAACTATTAATATAGGCACCTTTAATTATAGAGTACAGAAATGGTGTCTCTAGCTTTACTTCAACTCATGTCTCTGATCTGGAACCTCAAACCAAAAGTTTCCTCCTCCTGCAAGTGACGGAAGCCAGCACTTCCCTGCCCCACTGCCTCTGCATTCCTAGTGTGCTGGTTCCTTCTTGCTCAGGGCTGCATCTCAACAGCACTGTTGGCCCTGGCATTCCTGGTTAGCTGAGGTTCACTCAGTCTTCCCTCACTCAAATCCCCAATAGCTCCTGCTGAGAATCTAACTGAACTCAACTAGCTCCAGGGTTCCCCATTTGGAGTTTCTGCAGAGCTAGTCTGGAAGTGTTTGCATTTCACACAGATTAACTCCCAGCCTGAGGTCTTTCTATAGATTATCCTGGGTTGTACACTGAAGACCCCTGTTGTGCCCCAAGTCCTCTTGATCTTTCACCAGTCTATATTTGCCCTGAGGTCAAATTTGTTCTGTTTTTGGGTGGGGGGAATCTGGAAAGGTAGATATTTACTAATCTACTCCATCATCTTTCCAGAAACTTCCCCTCATTCACAAGTATTTTTAATTGTTTTTAATTATAGCTTTTTATTTACAAGATATATGCATGAGTAGTTTTTCAGCATTGAGATTTGCAAAACCTTTTGTTCCAATTTTTCCCCTCCTTCCCTCCACCCCCTCCCCCAGATGGCAGGTAGACCAATACATATTAAATATGTTACTGTATACATTATACAATATATGTATACATGCCCATAAAGTTATTTTGCTGCACAAAAAGAATCGGACTTTTAAATAGTGTACAATTAACCTGTGAAGGAAATAAAAAATGCAGGTGGACAAAATAGAGGGATTGGGGATTCTTTGTGGTGGTTCACACTCTTTTTTTTTTTTTTGAGTTCTTTTGCTGGGTGTACCTGCTTCAATTCATTACTACTTTTCTGGAGCTGATTTGTTTCATCTCATTGTTGAAGAGGGCCACGTCCATCAGAATTGATCATCATATAGTATTGTTGTTGAAGAATATCATGATCTTCTGGTCTTCTCATTTCACTCAACATCAGTTCATGTAAGTCTTTCCATGCCTTTCTGAAAGTCATTTCTTAAAGAACAGTAATATTCCATAACATTCATATACTACAATTTATTCAGCCATTCTTCAATTGAGGGGCATGCACTCAGTTTCCAGTTTCTGGCCACTACAAAGAAAGCTGCCACAAACATTTTTGCACATACAGGTCCCTTTCCCTTCTTTAAGATCTCTTTGACATATAACTCTAGTAGTAACACTGCTGGATCAAACGGTATGCACAGCTTGATAACTTTTTGAGCATAGTTCCAAGTCACTCTCTAGAATGGCTAGATGTGTTTACAAATACACCAACAATGTATCAGTGTCCCAGTTTTCCCACATCCCCTCCAACATTCTGCATTATCTTTCCCTGTCATTCTAGCCAATCTGACAGGTGTGTATTGGTATCTTAGAGTTGTCTTAATTTGCATTTCTCTGATTAATAATGACTTGGAGCATCTTTTCATATGGCTAGAGATAGTTTCAATTTCTTCATCTGAGAATTGTCTGTTCATATCCTTTGACCATTTATCAATTGGAGAATGGCTTGATTTTTTATAAATTAGAGTCAATTCTCTATATATTTTGGAAATGAGGCCTTTATCAGAACCTTTGACTGTAAAAATTTTTTCCCAGTTTATTGCTTCCCTTCTGATCTTGTCTGCATTAGTTTTGTTTGTACAAAAACTTTTCAATTTGATATAATCAAAATTTTCTATTTTGTGATCAATGATAATCTCTAATTCTTGTTTGGTCATAAATTCCTTCCTCCTCCACAGGTCTGAGAGGTAAACTATCCTATGTTCTTCTAATTTATTTATAATCTCATTCTTTATGCTTAAATCATAAACCTATTTTGCCCTTATCTTGGTGTATGGTGTTTCTGCCATAGTAATTTCCAATTTTCCCAGCAGTTTTTGTCAGTGAATTCTTATCCCAAAAACTGGGGTCTAGTGTCAAACACTAGATTATTAAAGTTATTGACTGTTTTGTCCTTTGAACCTAATCTATTCCACTGATCATCTATTCTATTTCTTAGCCAATACCAAATGGTTTTGGTAACTGCTGCTTTATAATATAATTTAAAATCTGGTACAGCTAGGCCACCTTCATTTGATTTTTTTTTTCATTAGTTCCCTTGAAATTCTTGACCTTTTGTTTTTCCATATGAACTTTGTTGTTATTTTTTAGGTCATTAAAATAGTTTTTTGGGAGACTGATTGGTATAGCACTAAATAAATAGATTAATTTAGGTAGTATTGTCATCTTTATTATATTTGTTCATCCTATCCAAGAGCATTTAATATTTTTCCAATTGGTTAGATCTGACTTTATTTGTGTGGAAAGTGTTTTGTAGTTTTGCTCATATAGTTTCTGATTTTCCCTTGGCAGAGAGATTCCCAAATATTTTATACTATCAGTAGTTATTTTAAATGGTATTTCTCTTTGTAACTCTAACTGTTGGATTTTGTTAGTGATATATAAGAATGCTGATGACTTATGTGGGTTTATTTTGTATCCTGCAAATCCACAACTATTTTAAATAGAATTTCTTTTTCTAACTTTCTGCTAGACTTCTTTTGGTAATATGTGGGTATTCATTGGTGATTTATGTGAGTTTATGTTATATCTTTCAACTTTGTTAAAGTTGTGATTTCAGTTAGTTTTGTTTTTAATAATTCTCTAGGTTTCTCCAATTATATCACCCTGTTATCTGCATAGAGCCTTTTCTAAATCCTTCAATTTCCCCTCCTGTGTTTTTATCCTCTTTCCCTCATAAATGGAAGCTCCTGAAGCTTTTTCCATGGTGAAGTCTATACCAAACTGCATTTTTCTCTTCCCTTACCCTATTCTCATTTGCACTTATATTCTTTTAATGGTTGGAAAAATTCAAATTTAGTCAATAAAATGGGAAAATGGGACTATTTGAATATTTTATTTCTTCTTATGTAAGTCTGGGTAGTTTATATTTTTGTAAATATTCATCTATTTCAATTAGATTGTCAGACTTGCTGCCATAGAGTTGGGCAAAACAGCTCCTAATTATTGCTTTCATTTATTTTTCATTGATGGTAAGTTCACATCATTTATTTTTGATGCTGGTGATTTGGTTTTTCTTTCTTTTTTCGATCAAATGAACCAAAAGTTTATTTAATGTTAGTTTTTTTTTTTCATAAAACCAGCTCATAGTTTTGTTTATTAGTTCAATAGTTCTTTTTTAGTTTCTATTTTATTAATCTTTCCTTTGAGTTTCAAAATTTTTAATTTGGTATTTAATTGAGGATTTAATTTTTTTTTCCTAGCTGTTTTAGTTGCATACCTAATTCATTCATTTCCTTTTTGTCTATTTTGCTCATGTAAATATTTAGAGATTAAAAATTTTTCCAAAGAACTGCTTTGGCTGCATCCCATAGGTTTTCCTATGTTGTCTCATTTTTCTCATTTTTTGGATGAAATTTGGATTATTTTTCTGATTTATTTGACCCACTCATTTTGTTTGAAATAGATTATTTAATTTCCAATTGGTTTTTAGTCTATTTATCCCTGACTCTTTATTGAATATAATTTTTATTACATTGTGGTTTGAAAAGGAAGCATTTACGATTTCTGCCTTTCCTCCTTTGAATATGAGGTTTTTATGCCCTAATACATGGTCAGTTTTTGCGTGGATGTCATGTACTGCTGAGGAAACTCCTTTCTGTCCTGTTCAATTTTCTTCAGAGGTTTTTCATATCTAAGTTTTCTAGGATCCTATTAACCTCTCTAGTTTCTTTCTTACTTTTTAAATGGTTAGATTTATCTGATTCTGAGAGAGGAAGATTGAGGTCTCCCACTAGAGTAGTCTTGCTCTCTATTTCTTACTGTAACTGGCTTATAATCTTCTCTAGCAATTTTCCTGTACTATCTTTTAGTACATACACAATGAATATCATTACTACTTCATTACTTATGGTAACTTTTATCAAAATATACTTTCCCTCCTTATCTCTTTTAAAAAGATCTGTTTTTGCTTTTGCTTTATCTGAGCTCAAATTGCTACTCCTGCTTTTTTTCTTTTTTACTTCAGCTGAAACATAATAAATTTTGTCCACTCTTTTAGCTTTACTTTGTATGTGTCTCTCTGTATCAAATGTGTTATTTGTAAACAACATATAGTAGGATTCTGTTTTTAATTCACTTTTATTTTAAGGGAGTGTTCTTCCCATTCATATTCAGTTATGATTATCAGCTTTGTATTTCTCTGCATTCTATTTTCTCCCATGTGTATACTTTTGTTCTCTTTCCTGTCCTGAGACTTGTGATTTTTTTTTAATCCACCCCACCTACTATTTTATCTTCTATCACCTCTCTCCCCTTCTTTTACTAGTGTTTTTTTAACTATCCAACCCACTACCTGATCTCCTATCACCCCTCTCCCTTTCTCTTAGTAGTTTTTTTTTAAACCATTCCAGCCACTACTTTATCTTCCATCATCCCTTTCCCCCTTCTCTCACAGTTTTCCCTATTATTTCTGCCCTCCCTTGTATTCTGTCCCTTCCTTTTCTTTTTCTCTTTCTCCTCCTATTTCTTTATAGGATTAAATTTTTATACCCAACTGAATGATTACATTATTCCCTTTTAGGCCAAAACTGATGAAATCAAGCTTCAAGAAATTCTCATCCCATTCCCTTCTTTCTTTGGATTATAACAGATCTTTTGCACTTTTTCATGTGAACTGATTCTTCCATTACAATTCCTCTCTCCTCTTTTTTCAAGTACAGACCTTTTCTCACCCTTTAATGTCTTTTTATTTGAAACTATTACAGTAGTTACCATTCACAACCACATCCTCAGTCCATGTATAGACCCCCTCTGTCAGTTCTACTAACAGAAACTGTTTGAAAGAGTTACAGATATTATTTTCCTATATAGAGATGTAAAGAGTTTAACCTTTAAAAATATGTTTTCCATATTTAACATGTATTAGTCAACCTGCCATCTGGGGGAGGGGGTGGAGGTAAGGAGGGGAAAAATTGATTTGGCAATTATCAATGCTGTAAAATTACCCATGCATATAACTTGTAAATTAAAAGGTATAATTTTAAAAAATATGTTTTCCCTCTGTTTATCTTCTTATGGTTTTCTTGGGTCCTATGCTGGTAGATAAAATTTTTTGTTTAGTTTTGGATTTTTTCAGTAGAAATGATTGAAAATCTCTTACTTCATTGAGCCCTATCTCCTCTCCTAAAAGATGATGCTGAGTCTTGCTGGGTAGTTAATTCTTTTAATTGCTGGTATATATGATTTCAGGACCTGTGGTCTTTTATTGTGTCTGCTGATAAGTTGTGTGCAATTCTGATTGTAGTTCTTGCATACTGGGATTGTTTTTTATTTCTAGTTCCTTGCAGAATTTAATCTTTGTGCAGGTTTCAAAATTTGGCAATAATATTTCAATGTGCTTTTAATAAAGGATCTTTTTGAGGGGGTGATTGGTAGATATTTTTAGATGATTTGGATTTTGACTTATTGAGTTTTTTAGTTTTTCCTCAATGTCTCTCATTTGATTTTTAAATTATATTTTTGCTTTTCTATAAATTATTTCTGGGCAGAGAACCATTTAATGTTACTTCTTTCCTGTCATCTTAGCTAATCTGGCAGGTGTGTAGTGGTATCTCAGAGTTGTCTTAATTTGCATTTCTCTGATCAATAGTGATTTGGAGCATCTTTCCACATGGCTAGTAATAGCTTCAATTTCTTCATCTGAAAAGTTTCTGTTAATATCCTTTGACCAGTTAGTAATTGGAGAATGGCTTTAGGTCTTATAAATTTGAGTCAATTCTCTATATATTTTAGAAATGAGACCTTTATCAGGACATTTGAATGTAAAAATGTTTTCCCAGTTTATTGCTTTCCTTATAATCTTGTCTGCATTAGATTTGTTTGTACAAATCCTTTTAACTTAATATAATCAAAATATCTATTTTGTGATCAATAATGATCTCTAGTTCTTCTCTGATCACAAATTTCTTCCTCCTCCATAGATCTGAGAGGTAAACTATCCTAATTTCTTCTAATTTGTTTATCATTCTTTATGTCTAGATCATGAACCCATTTCAACCTTATCTTTCAACCTTTTGTTATATGGTGTTAGGTGAGGGTCAATACCTAGTTTCTATCATACTAGTTTCCAATTTTCTCAGCAGTTTTTGCCAAATATGGAGTTCTTATCCCAAAAGCTGGGGTCTTTAGGTTTGTCAAATACTAGATTACTATAGTCATTGACTATTTTGTCCTGTGAACCTAACCTATTCCAAATGGTTTTATGACTGCTGCTTTATAATATAGTTTTAGATCTGGTACAGCTAAGCCACCTTCATTTGTATTTTTTTTTTCATTAATTTCTTTGAAACTTGTGACATTTTGTTCTTCCAGATATATTTTGTTGTTATTTTTCCTAGGTCAGTAAAATAGTTTCTTGGGAGTTTGATTGATATAGCACTAAATAATTAGATTAGTTTAGGGAGTATTGTCATCTTTATTATATTCAATCGACTTAACACCACTTGATATTTTTCCAGTTGTTTAGATATGACTTTATTTTTGTGGAAAGTGTTTTGTAGTTTTGCTTATATAGTTCCTGACTTTCCCTTGGCAGATAAATTCCCAAATATTTTATAGTATTGACAGTTATTTTGAGTAAGTATCTCTTGCTGTTAGATTTTTTTAGTGATGTATAAAAATGTTGATGATTGATGTGGATTTATATATCCTGCACCTTTGCTGAAGATATGGTTTATTTCTAATAATTTTTAGTTGATTCTCCTAGGGTTGTCTAAATATACCATCATATCATCTGCAAAGAGTGAGAATTTGGTTTCCTCATTACTTACTATAATGTCTTTAATCTCTTTTTCTTCTCTTATTGACAAACCCAGCATTTCTAATACAACACTGAATAGTACTGGTGATAGTGGGCAACCTTATTTCATCCCTGATCTTCTTGGGACTAGTTCCAGTTTATCACCATTACATATGATGTTGTTTTGAATAGATGCTACTGACCATTTTAAGGAAAAGTCCATTTATTTCTATATTCTCTAGAATTTTTAATAGGAATGGGTGTTGGATTTTAGCAAATGTTTTTTCTACATCTATTGAGATGATCATATAGTTTTTGTTAATTTAACTATTGATATAATCAATTATGCTAATAGTTTTCCTAATATTGAACCAGTCCTGCATTCCTGGTATAAATCCTACTTGGTCATAGTGTATTGTCCTGGGGATGATTTTCTGTAATTTCTTTGCTAATATTTTACTTAAGATACTTGCATCAATATTCATTAGGGAGATTGGTCTATATTTTCTTTCTCTGTTTTCATCCTACCTGGTTTAGATATTAGTACCATGTCTGTGTCATAAAAGGAATTTTGGTAGGAGTCCTTCAATCCCTATTTTTTTCAAAAAGTTTATATATTATTGGAGTTAATTGTTCTTTAAATGTTTGGTAGAATTCACACATAAATCCATCTGGTTTTTGGGGATTTTTTCTTAGGGAGTTGATTAATAGCTTGTTCTATTTATTTTTCTAAAATGGGACTATTTAAAAAACTATTTTATTGATCTAGAAAAGAATAACTTTCTGTAGAGGGCTGAAACTCTTGAGTCGAAGCACTTAGGGCTAATTGGTGATTGGACAATACTCTATGGGCATATGCTTGGAAAATGGTCCTTCCCACTATCCAGTGCTGGCTCAATGACTGGTGTATACAGAGGATTGTAGGAGAGACTAGAGGGTGGAGTAAAATGAGCCAGAGTCACATTTTGGCAATAGATGAGGAAGAAGGTGGTGGTGGAGATTCTGCTTCCATAGTGTTCAATCCTGCATCTAAAGACAAGAATAAAGACTAATCCTGACTCCGGCTGATTCTGGGGTGTCTTGGGTGCTAGTGCGGTCATCACAATTTTCCTCTTTATTGGTGGAAAATTCTCCCCTTTCATTTTTAAGACTAATAATTTGATTTTTCTTTCATTTTCCTAATTAAATTAACTAAAGGTTTATCTTTTTTTTTGTTGTTTTTTTTTTAATAAAACCAACTTCTGGTTTTATTTATTAATTCAATATTTTTTTTTTACTTTCAACTTTATTAATTTCTTTTTTTATTTTTAGAATTTCAAGTTTGGTATTTGATTGGGGTTTTTTAATTTGTTCTTTTTCTAGCTTTTTTAGTTGCAAGACCAATTAATTAAATTTCTCTTTCTCTATTTTATGCAAGTAAACATCTAGAGATATAAAATTTCCCTTTATTATCACTTTGGCTGCATGCCACATGTCAGCCCTTTACCTTCACTCTGTATGCATCACTCTGCTTTCGATATGTTTCTTGTAAACAACATATTGTAGGATTCTGACTTTTAATCCAGTCTGGTATCCACTTCAGTTTTACGGGGGGAGTTCATCTCATTCACATTCACTTTTAAAATAACTAATACTGTATTTCCTGCCATCTTATTTACCCTAGATTATGCTTTTTTTCTTTCCTATTTCACTTTTCTTCTACCTAGTACTTTGCTTTTGATGACCACCTCCCTCAAACAATCCTCCCCCTTTAGAGTCCTTTCCCCCTTTTTACAACTTTCCCCAATACTTCTTTTTTCCCTTCTATTAGTCTTTTCCTTTCTTTCCCCCCTTTCTTTCCCACTTCCCTATAAGGTGATACAAGTTTCTTCGTGATATCAAATATGTCTCATATTCTCTCTGAGAGCGAAATCTGATGAGACTAAGATTCATACAATGCTCATCCCTCTCCCTTCTTTCCCTCAATTATAATAGATTTTCTTTGCCTATTAATGGGAAGTAATTTCTCTTATTTTACCTCCTTTTTCCTCTTCTTCCAGTATAATCCCCTTTCCACCTCTAGTTTCTTTTTCATATTATCATAATAAATTATTCCCACATTCTCTAAATATTACCCATAACAGAAATATAGTTCTCAAGACTTCTTTCCTTTTGTACATTTTTATGCTTTTCTTGAGTTCTGTATTTGGAAATCAAATTTTTTGTTCATTTCTTATCTTTTCATTAGAAATAAGTGAAATTCACCTGTATCATTGAATGTCCACCTCCTTCCCTGAGAGATAATGCTCATTTTACTTGGAAAGCTAATTCTTGCCTGTAATCTCAGTTACTTTGCTTTTTGGAATATCAGATTCCAGGTCCTTTGATTCTTTAAGGCAGAAACTGCTAGGTTCTGGGTAATCCTTATTGTGGCTCCTCTGTACTTAAATTGTTTCTTTCTGGCTGATTGCAGTATCTTTTCCTTGATATGATAGTTTTGAAATTTAACCACTGTATTCTTTGGGGATTTAATTTTAGGGTCTCTTTCAGGAGGTGATCAGTGGATTCTTTTGATGGCTATTTTACTTTCTGATTCTAAAATATCAGGGCAGTTTTCTTTTATGATTTCCTGCAAGAGAATGTCTACGTTCTTTTTTTCATAATGACTTTCGGGAAGCCCAATAATCCTTAGATTGTCTCTCCTAGATCTATTTTCCAAGTCAGTTGTTTTTCCTAGGAGACATTTCATATTTTCTTCTATTTTTTTCATTTTTTTATTTTGTTTGATTTTTGAAATTTTATTGAGTCTTTCACTTCTGTTTGTTCAATTCCAATTTTTAATGTATTATTTTCTTCAGTTACCTTTTTTTTAGCTCTTTTTGCAAATGGCCAATTGAATTTTTTTTGTTCATTGCATTTTTTTCCATTTTATCTATTCCTTCTTGCAATGATCTCATTTCATGTTTTCTTCTAATTCTCTTTTAAGATCCTTTATGCAATCTTCTAAGAAAGCCTTGTGAAATGGGGACCAGCTCATGTCTCTTTTGGGGGCTTCTTCTAGAGTTGCTTTGCCTTTAGGAATCTCAGGATTTGAGGCCTGTTTTTCTCTCTCTACATATAAAAGCTTTCTACAATGAGAGTTCTTTTTTTGTTTTTTGTTTTTTTATTCATGTTTTTAAGGCTTGAGGTCTGTTCAATGCAAAGAAGCAACAGCTGCTTTAATTTGCCCTAAGCTAATTCTGTCAATTGATTTCCAGTGCTGGGTAATGGTGGCTAGGTCCGCCATTCTTCCATGCTCAGTAGTTTTCAATTTGTCTTTTATAAAAGACAAATCTGACAAATTACCTTTTTCAACAAGGACAGAGTGGCCTAAGAGGCTCACAGAATATTTTGCTCTAGCTTCTTGCCTTGGTCTCCCTATGCTGCACTCTAGGCTTTGCAGACTGTCCCACTGCCTAATTAAAACAGACCTATTCTGAAGTTCTTCCAAAGTATCTTCTTCTAGAAATGTGTTGTACTCCAAATTTTTATGGATTCTTTGACTACAAAACCAGTGTAGAGGCTTTATCCACTGTTGGTTTGAGAGAAGGTTGGAGGGGTATTTTAGCAAAAGATTCGTGTAGCAATGCATTGAGTCTCGGGAACAACTTTTCTCAAAATCATTTTCTTACTTACTCCTCCTGTCACAACCTAAGGACCATAATGTATAAGGCTGCCTGCTGATAGACCTATTCAATATTCTTTTCCTAACCTTCTCCACACTATTTAGATAAAGCCAGTCCTAGTGCCAGTATCAGAGAATTTGCATATTGACCTAGATTTATAAACGTCCATTGATCTTCAATTTTTTTTGGTGGTGGGGGGGAAGTGGTGAGAGGAAAGAAATGCATGATGTCTTAGTTATTTATTGTTGATTCTGTCTCATTGGGCATCTCCTTTTGAATGATAAGATATCACATAAGAGGTCTGTAATGTTCTGACTAGCTTTCTGAAGAGCCTTTGGATGAGCCTTGGTCTCAGCAGAATAATTACCATTAGAATAGTCAGGGATAAAGTCCAAAGTCCTTATTGACTCATTCATAGTCTGTCTTCTTCCTCTTGGGCTGGGTTAGCTTTCTGCGAGACCTTCAGATGGGCCATGATCTTAGTGGATAAGTGAAGGAGAGAGGACAGCCACCATGACAGCCTTTGTCTTTGAGTTTGTTCTCAAGTCTCTCTTCAAGTCTGTTTTGGAGTCTATGTCTGAGTCCAAGAGTTTGAGCTACAACCTCCAAGCCTCTGTCTTCTCTGTCTATCTTCGAGTCTTGTCTCCCTCCCAGATCTTTTAACTCATATACTCTATTATAAGTACATCATCATAGGTGTCAATTTGTAGAACTATGCCAAGTATTAAGTAAATGTAAACTAGACAATCATTATCTCAATTCCACTGAGTTAACACCTTGTTGTGAGATTACTTGGTTCAAGTACACTTGGCCTTCTACAGTGGGCCTGTTGCTTCCAGCATTGGGAGTTTATTTCATCATTCTGTAGAACTGCATTAATTTCTAGGAATTATTTTATTCTTCCTTAGCATTAAGAATGTGGTGTTGGACCTATTAATGGCTTTTTCTTTTCCAGCCTGTGCTAGACAAGTAGACATGGACCTACAAAATAAACAAACAAACAAATACAACTAACTTCTTTTAGAAGTACAAAGTGTTCATAGGTCTACAGGATCAAAGATTTAGAGCTTTAACAGATATTAGAGATCATCTGATCAAACTCCTTTTTACCTATGAAGAAATCTGGACAGAATGGTTTCCCCAACAGATAGGAGGCTCAGTTTGATCAGGATTTCAACCTATTTATTTCACCAGTAGGACTGTACTCTGATTTTCATTCTATTCTGGGTGAAACAATTAATTGTACTGTGTATATATCCATGACTTGGTCCATATTACAAGGATTCTTAACTTTGATATTCTTTTTCCTTTCCAGAACTCCATAGAATCTAATTATCATAATATTTAAAAGTCCCTAGCAAAAGGGGGAATATCATACGGTTATGCTATCTTGACTATGACACACATCTGCATGCATCCCCATCTCAACTTCCCATGATAATTGGTCATTTTCAGTGTTTATAAATTGAGTATACTTGTCATCAGTCAAGATAGCAAGACAACTAGAGCCACTGATTGGTTTAGGCAGTGACAAATGTGTCAATAAGTCTCCATTAGAAGTTGTAGAAGCTTTGCATATCCAGACATCCTTGGCAACTGTTATAGAGACTCCTGTATTGTATTAAGTTGTACCTTGGAACACTAATCTCTCTCTCTTTTTTAAATTTTATTTACTAGCCTTTTATTTACAGGTTATATGTACGGGTAACTTTACAGCACTGACAATTGCCAAACCTCTTGTTCCAATTTTTCCCCTCTTTCCTTCAACCCCCTCCCCCAGATGGCAGGATGACCAGTAGATGTTAAATATATTAAAATATAAATTAGATACACAATAAGTATACATGGCCAAATCGTTATTTCGCTGTACAAAAAGAATTGGACTCTGAAATATTGTACAATTAGCCTGTGAAGGAAATCCAAAATGCAGGTGGGCAAAAATATAGGGATTGGGAATTCAATGTAATGGTTTTTAGTCATCTCCCAGAGTTCTTTCACTGGGCGTAGCTGGTTCAGTTCATTACTGCTCCATTGGAAATGTTTTGGTTTATCTCATTGCTGAGGATGACCAAGTCCATCAGAATTGGTCATCATATAGTATTGTTGTTGAAGTATATAATGATCTCCTGGCCCTGCTCATTTCACTCAGCATCAGTTCGTGATGCTGATACAAAGCTAATACAAACTATTCCTCAACACAGTGTTTTGAAATCCAAATTTCCATGTTGAAATCTATTACCATTCCTGGAGACCCTAATCTTTTTTTTCAGTTATTTATGTAATATTGAATCATGAATTTTTCCTATAAATATGGAGAATCTGCTGCAAATTATCCAGATTTGATCCCAGAATTATACTTAAACATAATCAGAAATAATAGACATTGTATTATAATATCCTTAGCACTCCTTTCCACTCTGAAAAGGAAGAATTGATACTGTTTGAGGTTCAAATTTGACTAGAGAATAATAAATTCTTTATATCTAGTAGGACATGTAAGAGATAAAGACAGAGAGAGATATAGAGGCAGAGGCAGAGAGACAGAGAGAGAGAGCGAGAGAGAGAGAGAGACAGAGACACAGACACAGACAGAGAGACAAAGACAGAGACAGACAGGCTTACACATACATAGACAGAGGTAGAGAGACATAGAGAAATACAGAGACATAAAGCATAATGTTCTTGTTTGGTTTTCTGGTGGTCTCTGAGCAGGTTTTGTTTCAGTTGAGAAATCACCATAAGAATGTTAAAGCCAAAATTCTTTATTGTCTCCTTGCCTGTGGTCCGGGATAGCTTGGTCTCAGTGGAGGAAATCGAACTCAGGCCTGCCACCACAGTAGTGTGAGATGGAATGAGTGAATCTCTCTGAGTCCTAGGGCTTGTGCTTCAGCCTCCAGCTACCATAAAGGTGGAAAATGGAATGAATCTGTCTCTGCTTGGCTCCGAGAGCTTGAGGTCTCACCTCCAGTGCACTTGTCTTCTCTGGCTCTGTCTCTGAGCCTCTGGGGTCCCCAGGAGAGCCACCAAGAGCCTGACTGAAGAATGAATCTTGTCTTGTCCTTGCTGACTGTTATATACTCCAGTATCATAGGTGTGAATCTTGTGGAACTATATACATGATTTCATCCTGATCATATTATTAAGTTAGACAATGGGATGAGGTCATGATGGATAAAAATTTAAGTGATTAGAAGCATGTAACATTGTAGATATAGTATTAGACTTGAAATCAGAAAGTCCTGAGTTCAGATCTTACTTCAAATACTAGCTGTGGAAATTTGTGCAAGTCATTGATTCAGTTTCTTCATTTGCAAAATGGAGAAAATACAGACACCTACCTCTTGAGTTTGTTTTGAGAATAGGACAAAATTTCATAGATAGCAGATTGAAAATCTTAAAAGCTTTATAAAAAAGTTAGCTTAAAAAAGTTAGTTTGAACTTTGCACCAGTAAGCTTCTAGAATCCTTCTCTCAGTCCTCCAAACATCTCACTAATGTTGAAAAACTAGTCCTCTGAGGCCTGGGGCTGGAGGTAGTATATATAGACACCAGTTTTAAAAACACAATAAAATAAATCACAGAGAATATTTGCAATTAACTGCACTTTCTCTTTCCTTCTTCACCTTTTGGCCCCATTTGAAGGCATGGTAGCATTTTTTTTTACAGTGCATACTTTAAAAAGCTATTTACCCTGCATAGATAATGAGGTTAGTCTCTGAGAGTTCAAAATGGGAGATACTAATACTAAACCTGGTTTTGCATATTCCTTATGAGACAGATCACAGGTTTTTAATAAGAGCTGGCTTTTCAATCAATCTTAGATTTATTAGCAAGTACCTGCTTGACAGTTTCTGATGCCTCAGGGAAAACAGAAAAATTCCCATTAAAGCAGGTAATTAACTATAAGTATGTATTCATTAGCTGTGAAATTGAGTCTTTATGTGTATTTCTCGATGTACAATATGTTCTGTATAAATTATTTTTATTGAGATAGTTGAATATATTCCTTATTTCTCTAAGATCCTCCCTCGCCCCCCCCCCCCATATGGCCATATTATTCTCATTCTCAATGGTAGGGCTTGGCATGAGAGTGAGGCCACAGGAAGTGGTCCTTAGAAAAGATTTTGTCTGAGCCTCTCATTTTATAGATGAGAAAACTATAACTCTAAGATATTAAATGATTTGTTCAAGATCTTGAAGAGTGAAGAAGTAAGACTGAGATTCAATCCAGATTGGTTACTCTGAAACTCTGAATCTAATGTTCTTTCTTTTGTTTCATATGCTGCTTTAAGCAAAATGAGCTAACTACACTGAAGCATGGTTTTGGAGAGTTCTGCCAGGAGTAATACAAGTAGAAAAGTAACAGCTGGAAAGGTTTCAGTGGATACCAGACACAAATTCATATTCTGCCCTATTGAAGACAAATAATCAAGTTCTTTGCTTTAAAGTTATTGAATATTCAATTGATAGATACATGAGTCAGACAGTAGGTGCAATCCACATTGTATTGTATATATTTACTGACTTATAGGAGGACTGACTGAGAAGTGGTGGTGGTGGATACGGGGTATAAGCAAATTGAATCATGCATTCATTAGGACTTCTGGGTTTAGAGTATTGTATATTTTGTCCATAAACTACTGGATTTTTGGAGAGATTGTGGGCATGGAATTTTGTGGTAGTTGTATAATATATTATGTTAGTTTTGTTATGTATTGTTACTATGGTTATTCAATTTTTTCAGTGGTGTCTGACTCTTTGTGAACCCATTTAGTGTTTTCTTAGTAAAGACACTAAAGTGGTTTGGCATTTCCTTGTCCAGCTTATTTAACAAATGAGGAAAATGAGGCAAACAAGGTTAAGTGATTTGCCCAGGTTCACACAGTAAGTGTCTGAGGCTAGATTTGAACTCATGCATTCCCAACTTCAGGTTTGATGTCCTATCCACTATGCAACCAAGGTCCCTATGTATTGTTACTGTTTAATATAATACTTTTTAATAGCAATATACAGTAACAACAATTAGCTGGAGCAGAAGAATGCTGGACTTGGAATCAAGAAAAAAGGCTAAGTCTTGCCTCTGACAGTAGCTGTGTAATTGTAATTGAATTGCTTAACCTTTCTTAGTCTCAGTTTCCTTGTTTGTAAAATGATGACAATAATAACACATACTTCACAATGTCGTTATTAGGATTAAATGAAATAACACTGGTAAAATGTTTTTCATTTCCCAAATTTTAGTTATATGCAAATGTTAGCTATATCATTACTTATTGCTTTGGTGCATTTGTTGATTCTGTGAAAAAAATGAAAACACACACATATGCATATGCATACACACTCATATGCAGAATATTCCATGTTACCATGTCCCTTTATTTCCATGTAAAGTTTGTGTTATTGTACCAATCGCTACATCCTGGTTAAATATAGTAAAGTAATGGAAGTCAAATAGTTTGCAGAGATATTCTGATTGTCTAATTCCACAATAATCCTACCCTTTCAGTATTGAGTTAGTTTGAACATTCAAAGAACCCCTAGCTAGAGAGTAGAAGACAAGTAGATGGTTAATGATTCCCTAGCACTTCAAGCCATGGGATGAAACCCCAAATCTTCCAGGATAGGTGTAAAATTTGCTTAATGTTTAAAATTCATTCAACATATCAAAAATAAAATTTTTATGTTAAATACCACCTCCCATAATTGTAGATCCCCCAACTTTTGCTTTTGGGCTTTTGGGAAGTATTTTTCCTTATCTGTCTGTGAGGGTCAGTGTTGATCTTTATAATTTTGCAGAATCCATCTTTATTGTTTTATGATTGTTCTTTTCATTCATCTTGAAAAAAAATTTTGCTAGGTTTTTTACTGGCTCTGTTTACTCTTCTTTGCCGCATTTTGTCTTTTATATTCTACTCTGTATTCATCAAATTCCTTATTTTTTGTGCAATAGTTATATTCCATTCCAGTCAATATTCCATATTCCATTGTGTTTATATATCATAACTTTTTAAACTATCTTACATTAGATGGAAAACTAATTTTATTTTTATTTCTTTGCTAGCACACGCACACACACAATAATAATAATAATGCTAATAATGCCTACTCTAAATAGCCTCTTTTTTTTTTTTTTGGTCAGTGACTTCTTTGGGGGCATATAGTCAATGGTTGGAGTTCTTGGTCCAAGTTATGGACATTTTAATACTTTATGTGACATCAAGTACAAATCACTTCTCAAAATGTTCCTGATTAGGAAGAAAACCTATAGTTCTTAAGTCAGAGGAGTCATTTTCTGGATCTTGCTACCATGTGTCTATGGGCAAGTCACTTTTATTACCAATTTTTCCCCAGAAGTAAATGTGGGCCCTCTATTTCCACCACCATAAAATGAAGGTGTTTGAGTACATGACTTCTGAAGAGCCATTCCAACTATAAACTGATAATCTTATGATATGTGACTGTTATAGACCAGAACTCTGAATTTGAAACAAGGATTCTTACAAGGTGCTAACTCAGTGGAATTGATAGAGACAATGGTTATTTAGCATGGTGCTTAACAGTTCTCTAGTTCAGTACATGTACTTAGTAGCTATGATAAGAGAGCATATAAGCTCAGACAAACTCAGCCAAAATCAGAAGTAGGGAAGACAGAGAGGTAGTGGCAGGCTCTCCTCTTTTGCTTCTGCACTGAAGCCAAGATATGGAAGGCTTCAGAAAATTAGCCAAGCCCCAAATGAAGAAGACAAGACTTTGAAGGAGATAATAAAGGATTTGGACTTTAACTCCTGGCTCCTTGTGTGATGATTACTGAAACGAAACTAAGGCTGCTCTCAGAGACCCCAAGAAAACCTTAACAGAGAACGTTACATTTTAGAGAAGATATTACTTGTGGCTTCATTTTTTGAGCATCTGTTAGTTCTAAAGTGTCCAGAACTCTGAAAAATGGTGCTTTTGCAGATTGGATATGAAGACTTGCAAAATAATCTCTGTAGACATCCCTGATAAACTGCCTACAAAGACTCATCATAGATAAGAATGCTTCAGTCTCACAAGCTAGAAAGGATGAAGGTGAAACAAGGTAAAGACTGAAAAATCCAAGAAAAAGGAAGGGAAAGGAAAATTACTTTTCTGTAAATATAATAAAGTTGTGGTTTATAGAATATAAGCATTATGTGGACAATGACTATGTCTTCTTATCCTTTTTATTACCCCACCCCATTATTCCTCTTAAATAAGAGGAACTCCATGAATTTTTGACAAAAGAAGGAGGGAATGAAGTTAGGAAAGAAGGAAGAGAGGGAGAGAGGAAGAGAGGGAGATAAGCACAGAGGAAGAAAGGAAGCAAAAAGAGAGGGAACAAAGGAAGAAAGAAAAGGAGGGAGGAAAGGAGGGAAGAAGGATTATTTAGGCTTTCAATATCTAGGACTCATGAAATGATCACAGTATTTGAATTCATATTCCATCAGACTATAAGCAGTTGCCATATTTTACATATTATAACTTCATAAAGCATGAATATATATATATATGATATGGAATTAATTTTTCATGCTAACTGAAACCTAGCTGCATGTCCATCTAGAATTCCTCATTTTCTTCAAAAATCAGCTCCAGCAGAGACTTACATGAACTGATACTGAGTGAAATGAGCAGGACCAGGAGATTATTATATACTTCAACAATACTATATGATGATCAATTCTGATGGACTTGGCTCTCTTCAATAATGGGATGAACCAGATCAATTCCATTTGTTCAATAATGAAGAAAACCAGCTACACTCAACAAAAGAACTCTGGGAAATGAGTGTGAACCACAACATAGCATTTCTACTCCCTCTGTTTTTGTCCACTTGCATCTTTTATTTCCTTCTCAGGTTATTTTTACCTTATTTCTAAGTCAAAATGTGTGTGTGTGTGTGTGTGTGTGTGTGTGTGCAGCAAAAGAACTATATGGATATATATATATATATATATATATATATATATATATATATACATATATTGTATTTAACATCATATACTTTAACATATTTAACATATATTGGTCTACTTGCCATCTAGGGGAGAGGGTAGGGGGAAAGAGGGGAGAAGTTGGAACAGAAGGTTTTGCAAGGGTCAGTGCTGAAAAATTGCCCATTCATATATCTTGTAAATAAAAAGCTATTTAAAAAAAGGAAGGTAGCTTCCATGTCTTTAGGTATATAGCGTTTTTAAGGATTCATTGGGGAAAATGAATAGTCTGTTCAGTTTCAAACACAACAATAATTGATTTGCTGCAAGCAATGACATCAGAAATATTAACTGTTTATAAGTTTATATATATATATATATATAAATTATATATATATATATTAAAATTATATATATAAATTGATACAGAGTATGCTTCTGGAGTGTATTATCCCAGTTTCTTCTGTCATTCTGGCTAAAAAATCCTAACATTTTGACCAGATTTTCTAGTCCATTGTTGTTTCTGTTTTGTTTTTTCCTGACTCTGAGAAATCTATATTTACATTCTTTTGAAATGAGATCAACTACCCCAAACAGCTCTTCTTTTGCTAAAACAAACAACTAAAAAGCAATCCAAAATCTTCAAAACTTAAAAAAATCACCTCCAGCACAAACATGTACATAAAAATGTTCAGACCACACTCCTATCAGTATCACTCTCTAAAACTCTCTTGCATTTTGTGTATATTTACATATTTGTGCATATTCTGAATACATCTAAATTTCTTCAGCTGAAGCTATTTCCTTTGTTTTTTGTGCCTAGTATAGAGCCTGGCACAAAGTAGATGTTTGATAAGTGCTTACTGGTTCACTGATAGGCATAAACATCTTGCAAATAGTTAGGATTTTTGTAGAAATTTTTCTTCTCCATAAGGTATCAAACACAATTGGAAATTTTTGCTATTAGTTACCAATCTAGCTCCCTAAAGGCAGGGATTGTTAAAATGTCCTTTTCACAGGCACTGGCATATTCTATTAGGCACATCACCTTAGTATATAATTAATTAGCACTTGTTAAATTGAATTAGTTCTTTCTAATCTGTGGCATTCATTTTTTAATGTATTCTCTCATTAGCCCTCTTCCAAATCAAATGCTTCCAATCCCTATCATATTCCTCCTCTGTTCTTATTCACCAAGCCTGATGATGCTGGACTAAATGAATTGCATTTAGGGAAAGATAACACATATTTAGCTTTGGAAATGGGGTTGAAGCCATAAGTGCTTTTCTGATGATATTGCTTTCTTTGTCACTCACATTGTGCCCAGATGAAAACTGTTCATTGATTCAGCTATACTACCTATCCCTGGAGGAACATCACAGTTGTCACTTCACTTTATTCTAGAGATGTTCTGAGACTCAATCCACTTATGTAGAAAAATGAAAATAGTTCTTAGCCTTGACTTTACGACATGGTCAATATCACATGTCTATTTCCAATAGTCCAATGAATTCTAAGCTCCTACTTCTAGAATCATAGACCATTGGGACAAACTTGCGTATTGATTGAGACATGCAAATGGACAATAATCATTATTCCCAAAAACCTGGAGTTTAGATGAATATCTTAAGGTCCAGCTAAGGAGAAAACCCAAAGTTGAAATTCCAATCACTAGTCATTGTCAAAGACTGAGTGAAGATAATTTTATTTTATTTTTTAAAATATTTTAATTAATTTATTTATCATTTTTCACAATTACATTCAAAATAATTTTTTATTATACCTTTTTTATTTACAAGATATATGCATGGGTAATTTTTCAGCATTGAAAATTGCAAGACCTTTTTTCCAACTTTCCCCCTCCTTCCCCTAACCCCTTCCCACAGATGGCAGGTTGACAAATACATGTTAAATATGCTAAACTATAAGTTAAATACAATATGTGTATATATGTCCAAACAGTTATTTTGCTGGTAAAAAAGAGTCAGACTCTGAAATAGTGTACAATTAGCCTGTGAAGGAAATAAAAAATTAAAATGGATAAAAATAGAGGGACTAGAAATTCTATGTAGTGGTTTCTAGTCACCTCCCAGAGTTCTTTCACTGGGTATAGCTGGTTCAATTCATTACTGCTTTATTGGAATTGATTTAGTTCATCTCATTGTTGAAGAGGGCCACAAACAGCATTGATATAGTATTGTCGTTGAAGTATTTAATGATCTCCTGGTCCCGCTCATTTCCTCAGAATCAGCTCATGTAAGTCTCTCCAGGCTTTTCTGAAATCATCCTGCTGGTCCTTTCTTACAGATTAATAATATTCCATAATAGTCATATACCACAGTTAATTCAGCCATTCTCCAATTGATGAGCATCCACTCAGTTTCCAGTTTCTGGCCACTACAAATAGGGCTGCCACAAACATTCTTGCACATACAGGTCCCTTTCCCTTCTTTAAAAATCTCTTTGGCATATAAGCCCAGTAGTAACACTGCTGGATCAAAGGGTATGCACAGTTTGATAAGTTTTTGAGCATAGTTCCAAATCATTCTCCAGAATGGCTGGATGTATTCACAATTCCACCATCAATGTATCAGTGTCCCAGTTTTCTCACATCCCCTCCAACATTAAGCATTATCTTTCCCTGTCATTCTAGTCAATCTGACAGGTGTGTAGTGGTGTCTCAGAAATGTCTTAATTTGTATTTCTTTGATTAATAATGACTTGGAGCATCTTTTCATATGGCTAGAGATAGTTTCAATTTCTTCATCTGAGAATTTTCCTTTCATATCCTTTGACCAATTATCAATTAGAGAATGGCTTGATTTCTTATAAATGAGCCAATTTTCTATATATCTTGGAAATGAGGCATTTATCAGAACCTTTGACTGTAAAAATGTTTTCCCAGTTTATTGCTTCCCTTCTTATCTTGTCTGCATTAATTTTGTTTGTACAAATACTTTTCAATTTGATATAACAAAAATTTTATATTTTGTTATCAATAATGATCTCAATTTCCTCTTTGGTCATAAATTCCTTCCTCTTCCACAGGTCTGAGAGGTAAACTCTCCTATGCTCTTCTAATTTATTTATAATCTCATTCTTTATGCCTAGGTCATGAACCCATTTTGACCTTATTTCGGTGTATAGTGATAAGTATGGGTCAATACCTAGTTTCTGCCATACTAATTTCCAATTTTCCCAAAAGTTTTTGTCAAACACTTATCCCAAATTCTGGGGTTTGGGGGTTCGTCAAACACTAGATTATTAATGTTATTGACTGTTTTGTCCTTTGAACCTAATTTATTCCACTGATCATCTAGTCTATTTCTTAGCCAATATGAAATGGTTTGGTAAGCGTTGCTTTATAATATAATTTCAAATCTGGTACAGCTAGTACATCTTCATTTGATCTCTTTTTCATTAATTCCATTGGGATTCTTGACCTTTTGTTTTTCCATATGAACTTTGTTGTTATTTTTTCTAGGTCATTAAACTAGTTTTTTGGGAGTCTGATTGGTATAGCGCTAAATAAATAGATTAGTTTAGGTAGTATTTTCATCTTTATTATATTTGCTTGCCCTATCCATGAGCATTTAATATTTTTCCAATGGTTAGATCTTACTTTATTTGTGTGGAAAGTATTTGTAGTTTTGCTCATATAGTTTCTGATTTTCCCTTGGCAGATAGATTCCTAAATATTTTATAGTACTGATAGTTACTTTAAATGGAATTTCTCTTTGTAACTCTAACTGTTGGATTTTGTTGGTGATATATAAGAATGATGATGACTTATGTGGGTTTATTTTGTATCCTTCAACTTTGCTAAAGATGTGGATTATTTCTAATAACTTTTTAGTAGAATCTCTAGGGTTCTCTAAGTATACCATCATATCATCAGCAAAGAGTGACAATTTGGTTTCCTCATTACCTACTCTAATTTCTTTAATCTCTTTCTCAACTCTTATTGCCAAAGCTGGCATTTCTAATACAATATTGAATAGTAATGGTGATATTGGGCAATCTTGTTTCACTCCTGATCTTATTGGCAATGGTTCCAGTTTATCCCCATTACATATGATTCTTACTGATGATTTTAATTAGATGCTACTGATTATTTTAAGGAAAAGTCTATTTATTCCTATACTCTCAAATGTTTTTAATAAGTCCAATAATCCAATAGTCCAATAATTTTAATAATTTTAAATAAAATAGTCCAATAATTTTAAGTCCAATTATCCTCAGATTATCTCTCCTAGATCTATTTTCAGGTCTCTTGTTTTTCCAAGCAGATATTTAACATTTTCTTTTTCCAATTCACAAATCCTACTTTCTTGGGAGTTCTTTATCTTTTCCAGTTCACAAATCCTGCACTTCCTGGCAGTTCTTTGCCTTTTCTAATTCATATGTCAGGAAGTTGGTGCTCTCTTGCATAACTTCTCTTTCCTTTCCCCATTTTTCTTCTAGTTCTCTTTTAAGATGTTTTTATAGTTTCTTCTAGGAGAACTTTTTGTGTTGGAGACCAGGTTATATCGCCCTTTGGTGTATTGTCTGGAGACTATCTGCTATTAGTTTCCTTCCCATTGGAAAGCTGCTCTGTTTCTGCCTTTAGGGCTAGGAGGTTACCAGCTTCCTCTGTAGATCAGGGATAGTTATATGGACAGTAGCTATCCTGTCAATGTGCTGCAAAGAACAGCTGAGCTGTGGGAATGCTTTGGGAAGAGCTCCTCACCAGAAATGACTAGGCTCTGCATATCACTGGCCAAGCTGCAGAAGTGGCCTTGGAGGAGCCCCATTGTGAGGATTTGTGACTGCCTTGGGGATAGAGGCTGAGCAGTGAAAGTATCACTGCCCCTCACAAGAGCCTGCTTTGAGTATTAACAGTTGCCCTATCCCTCAGGGCATTGGAAGTGTCTCTTCCTGGGGAGCATAGTCCAGCTGGGGAAATTCCACTGCCCCAGGCCAAGCCCTGCATTGTACAGATTAGAGGCTGCCCTGGCCTGTGCACCCCGCTGTGTGGATTTGAAAGTCCTTGCTGCAGAATGCCGCTGCAGAGCTGTGTTATGGTCTGTGCTGAATCACTTCTGGTCCTGGGTGGGCACAGTCAGATCCTGTTAGGCTCTGGTGTCCCTTAGAGCACCCTCTCCCCTAGGCTCTAATTTCTCTGCTGGTCCACTACTTAGCAACCAAAGCAAAATAGTTAGCCTACGGCAGAAAGCTCTCTGTAAACCTTCCAATCACAGAGGCCACCCCTGCTCCCAGTTCTATTCCTGCCTGTGCTAGTCTGTTTCCATTGCTCAGGACAAACCTTTTCTGGTGATCTTCTAGATTATCTCTGGCTGGTAAGTTGTTGTACTTCCAATCTTCATGAATTTTACCAGTCAAGCACTATTTTTGAGGCTGATATTTAAAATTGGTAATAAGGGTATGAAAGGAGCTTAGAAAGTCGCCCGTGCCTTCTCTGCCATCTTGGCTCCACCCCCCAAGTGAAGATAATTTTAATAATAGAATACTTTTAACTTCTCATTCTGTCTCTTTCTTTTTTTTCCCTCCCTCTCTTTGTCTTTGCCTCACATCTATCTCCTCTTTTCTTTCTCTTGTCTCTCTTTTTCTCTTCTCCCTTCCTAGTTTCTTTCTCCTTTGGACTCTTTCTCTTTTTTTCTCTGTCTCTGTGTCTATCTTTCTGTCTCTGTCTCTCTTTCTGTCTCTATCCTTGTCTCTCCTTCTCCCTCTCTGTTTCTGTCTCTCTCTCTATGTTTCTCTTTCTGTCTCTTTCTTTCTTCTCTTTGTGTGTTTCTGTCTCTTTTCATCTCCCCCACAGTTCCAGCCCTTCCCCCATTTCAGATCTACAGATTTTTTTCAAAGCTTCAGATTTTTCATAATGACTCTGACAATGGCAGCTCTGATGCTGAAGATGTGGGGGTTCTTTTTAACTCTATACTTTTAGAAATATCTTCATCAACAGAATTTATATAAAGATAATTTAAAATAATAGTACAATATGTAAGGAAGTTGGGGCCCTTTTTATACTTTATCACAGAACTAAATGCAGATTCTTTCCACCTCTGGCTTAAAGTTTATCTATAAAGTTAAATCCTTAATCCCTTTGAATAATTTTCTACCTCAGATATTTATATGCCTTTGCATTGTGCAACTGAAATAATTTCTCTTGGAGATTTGCCATTCTTGTGTACTTTGGGATGGCAAAATAATTTCTTTCTCTAATTCTGGCACGTATGGGTTTTTTTGGCTTTATTTTGTTTTCATTTTTCCCCCGGTGACCTTGGCCAAAACACTTCCTGGGATGATAGTTTCATAGATTTAGGCCCAGAGACAACTTTAGGGGTCATTTACAGCTAACACCCAACTTTTTACACTTAAAAAAATTGATGCCTAACCATTGATAAATCTAGGTAACTTAGTCCAAGGTCGCAAATAATAAGTAGTTGAGGAAAAATTGCAAAACAGATCTTCTGATTCCAAATAATGATAATGAAAATGTTTAAAATAATGATAGTAATAATGAAAAATAGCTTAATTGTTTTAAGCTTACAAGCTAATTTGCAAGTATTATTTCCTTTGATGTTCTATCACTTTTTGTCTCTGTTTCTGTCTCTCTCCCCAACTTTAATTCTTTCCTCCATTTCAGTGCTGACCTGTCAACCTGTCGACCATTCCCATCTTTCCACTTCTGCAATTCTACCTTGTAATTTTCTCATCTATAAAATGAAGGGCTGGATTACATGACCTTCAAGGTTCCTTCTAACTCCAAACCCTAGATTTTTATGAAATACATCCTGACTACATCTTCTTTCCTCTATTGCCACAGACAGACTGGATTGCTTTCCCAATTTCTATCAGGTCTTGGATTTTGATTCATCTCCTGCCTATGTCCATAACTGAGCTTGGCCTTACCAATGGGTGATCCAAGCCTCAACAGCCAGTGTCCATCTCTGTACAATCTGAAGCCTTGCCTCCACTCTATTGATATAATACAAACTGTAATTGCCCTTCTTGGGGAAGGAAATGAAAGAATGTATCAACATATATGTTTGGCTTTTTATACACAAACATGCACACACATGCATGTACATATAGGTACAGAATTACACACACACACACACACACACACACACACACACATATATATATATATATATAATACATATACACACAGGTTTGAATATCTATGTATGTGTGTGTGTTCACATCAAAGGATGAGTAGAAGTGGAGACAAACTAGTAGTGTAGGGTGGAGGCAAAGTGGGAGAAAAAGAAACTTGTATTCCCAGAGGAGAGAGAAGTAGTTTTTTTTTTATCTTGCATATTCTCCTGCTGCTCCATTTTCACAGTCAATTTTGTCTAGAGCTTACAAAGAGATAAACTTTCTTTATGGATTCCTTAAATAACTATGCAATTTTCAGAAATGCTGTTGTTATCACTATTGTTATTGCTTCTGGTACTATTTAGCATTTTCATTGTCATTTACTGAGAAAGGTTCAATCTTCTGAAAAATTCCAAAACTCTTTAAAGACATTTGATTATCTGATAGACTTTCAATGCCTTTCCTTCAATTAAAGAGCTCTCAAGAAACATATTACTGTTGATATAGCTTCAGGTAGAGAAAATAAATATTCATTTTGTCACTTTTGAGTAATCAATTCATGGGTACATTTTTGTGCAAGTTCTTAAAGGATAGTGCATTAAGAAAGATCTGGTTAAGAGGCTAATGAGAAACATAGGTAATTAATCATCATCATCATAGTCGTCATCATCATGACATTGATGGGAATTTGTGAATTCAATTCTAAGTAGTTTTTGAGAACAAATTATTAGACTGTCATTGTAAATATTTATATCTCAGAAATGATACTAATTATAAAAACTGGGATTAAGTTATTGTTTTGCTGGTTATCTAGAATTAAGAAATTGTTAATAATACAGATTTAGTTTAAATGTGTATTCACTCCAGAAAATACCAGGTGTTGAACATTTACTATCATTTCTGTGTTATTCTGTAAAAATGGCTCTGCAGTACTTCAGTACAAGACTCATAGTGATATTTTCACCAAATTGGAGATCTGGCAAAGGCTAATTATTATTGTTATTATTAATTCAAATAATTTATATTAATAATTATTACATTTATTTACTATTATGTTTATTTTATATTTATGATTTATTTCAATAGTTATGTTTTATAGTTATAACATTTCATATTAAAATGTATTTTAATATTTTTATTTTATAATTAATTTATTACATATATTACTATTTACTTTTAATATTTTTATTTTATAGTTTTACAAAGTACTTTATATCCCTTATCTATTTTAATCCTCATGAAACCCTGGCAATTACATATTTTGTGGATTATTTAAAAAATATACATAAATTAACTCTTTTAATCCTTACAATAACACTATGAACAAACTTCTGGATTTATTATTATGCATATTTTGTTGATGAGATAACTAAGGTTCTGGTTGAGTGATTTATTGAGAGTTATACATACAGTAATAATCATTGATAGGATCCCAACCCATTGTTCCTGACATCAAGGCTAGCATTCTTTGTCCAGAGATTATGTTTCTTTTATTCTGTATTTACCTTGTATATATACATTGTTGTTTCCATTTCTTCCAACAGAGTGTAAGCTCCTCCAGATTAGTGACTGGTTGTTTTTCGTTGTACATCCAACACTTATTGCAGTCCTTGGAATATATTAGGTGCTTGATAAATGCTTGTTGACTGCTTCTTGTTGATTTATGATTATAATACTGGATTAAGTCTCAGGAGAGAGACTAGGATTGGATACATATATTTTTGAATTACTTCTGTAGATATAATAATTGAACCAATGGGAACTGGAACTGATGAGGTCACCAGGAGAATATGGGTGGAGAGAGAAGAATACAAGGGCCCAGGAAAGAGCCTTGGTGAGTACCTGCATTTACAGAGCATGATCTGGATGAAGCAGAGTAAGGAGTGCTCAGACAGGTACAAGGAAAAAAAAAAAACAGGTGAAAGGAGTATCACATAAAGGTAGGGTAGAAAATCCAGAAGGAGAAAGGGATCAGCAGTGTTGTGGGTACTTAGCGGTCAAGAGGAATGAAGACTAAGAACAAACAAACAAACAAAAACCATTGGATTTGGCAATTAGGAAAAGATTGATTATTTTGGAATTTGAGCAATAAGACCACAAATTTTATGACAAATGATTGAAACAAGGAGAGAAAAGTAAGAAGAAAGTTTATATTATATATATAGTAATTTGAGAAAGAAGGAAGATAGGATGATAGCTAAGGGGGTGGTAGGGTCTATTGAAGGATTGTAAAAATTTAGGAATCTTAGGCAAGTTTGAAGACATTAGGGAAGAAATGAGTATATAGGGAGAGATTATAACTTTCAGTTATTATTTCTCAGAAAAAAATGTCTCTGTAGAAAATAATTTTCAAAGACAGCTTGATTATACTTTATTTTAAGATATTTCTCGAAAGACTGTTTATTTTGAACATATTTAGAATTTTGTGATTTCTTGGTATTAGGAAAAAAATTCAGAGTCAGAAAATTGAAATCCATTTTGTTAAATATTTCATACATATGCACACATATAAATGCATATTTCCTTTTGATAAACTCAATATGATTTTGTGATTAAAATAACAAGGACTGAAATTTCAAAGTGTAAACAATAGTAATAAGTTGAATTGTATCATTCATTATGAAATTTGTAATGAAATCTGTTTTTCTTCTATTAAAAAAAGGATAAATATCTTTGAAGCTCCATATTAGAAACAAGAAATTATTGGAAATTCTATCTACAGTTGATGAATGATTAATCTTAACCTCACAAGAAATATTTATTCCTGGTAAGGTCATTTGAAGCACATAGTTAATAAACATAGAAGGAAATCTCCAGGCTACATAATGCATGGATTTTTGATATTTAAACTGTATGTTAATTTCTCTAGATTGATTTGGAACACATGTCATACTGGAGAAAATAGAAAGAGAAATGCTTTTTTTTTTTTTTTTTTTTTTGATATATCAGAAAGTAGAATGTGTTAAATTGGCCCATAAAGTCAAAGTAAAATATGAATAACAACAGAATTTTAAATTATACTTAATTTGTTTTAATTGTCATTCATCATACCTTTATTAAGTGCCTACTCTGTGTAAAGTGATAAACTTGGATTATGTAAATGAAAAATGATAATGCTTTATACCCTTAATAATAGCAATTAACATTTATATAATCTTATAGTTTTCAAATATATATGTGTTTATTTGTGTATATATATGTGAGTGTATAAAACATATATGTGCATGATGTTACTTTTCATTCTCACAACAACTCTGTGGTAAGTGTAATAATTTGTCCCATTGTACTGATGATAGACCTGAGACAGAGAGCTTAAGTAACTTGTTTAGAGTCATATCGCTAAGTTTCTGTGGCAGAATTTGAATTCAGGCTTTCCTGCCTCTTAGCTCTCAAAATGTTCAAGGAAGACTGGGAGAGAGAGAAAACAGTTTCAGTTGGGGGATGAGAAGAATTATTTACTCCAGCTGAGTTTTGAAAGAAGAGAAGAACTTCCTTCAAACAACTATAATTAGGAAGTCCATTCCAATCATGAGCCTCTGAAAATATGCAGAAATAGGAGAGGAAAGGTTTTATTTGTAGGAACAGCTAGTATTTCATGAAGATGCAAGACATAAGATACTCAGTAGGACATAATGGTTGATTGGATATGGGGGGGATAGTGGTACAGTAGCTAACAATATAATGATACCATTTAGGGGGAGGAGAGAAATTGGAAGGAAGAGTTGTTTATGTTACATTTAGGAGTATCTGGTAAAATGAAAATGTGGAACTCTAGCACAGAAGAATTTAAAGTAAGACAAAGATCTATTAGTCATTGTCTGTATAGAAATATTGTTAAGGGAATATGGGAGATTACTAAAGGAAATTTTTCAGAGTGACAGAAGTAAGGTACAGGAGAACTGGAAGGTACCTTCTCAGTTAAGTAATGTCCAAAAGAAATTCCTCTTGATAACATAGTCAACAAGTTTTCATCTAGTTCTTGCTGAAAGATCTCCAGTGAAGGGAAACCTATATCTGAACACTGGATCCAGATTGCTCTATAGGAGAAAGTGAGACAGATGACCTTGCACAGTCCTCACTAATTTTAACTCAATTTACATGCATATTATGATATAAACTCTCTGATATCATGGTCCTTTTCAAGAATGAAGTACAAACAACTGAATGTTAACATAGCTCTTTTTGTATTTGTACAGCTCTAAATGGTCAGAAGTTTGCTTTTTCTTCTCTAAAACCTCTTACCTATTTGAAACCTTTCTTGTAGCTCCTATTTCTGTCTTCTGGAACAAAGCAAACATATCTATTCTTTAAATAACATTTTAAGTAGTTGGGGACAGCTATCATGTATCCCTGACTCTTTTATTTTACCAGAAATGAAAATGAATAGGTATATGGTAGAACCTTGGGATATTTATTTACTCAAGGACCTTGAACCAGTGAATGAAAGGGATATGTATATAATAAAGGTAATAGTGGTACAAATCAGAATGAGCAGAGACCAACAAAGAAAAATGATAGTTTGCGAATTTTTCTTATTTATTTTTTACTTTGTTTTGTTCTATTTTAGCTACACTGGGAGAAAGAAGATAAAGTGACAATTCCTTGGTATGGGATGGTATGATAATTATGAATAAAATAACAACTCTCCTTTTACATGTGTTGACTCTGCCAAAGGAAATAAGCTTAAGACTGGAAATGATAGGATAAAAATAGCATAGCAGTTATCAAAACTGGGGATACATAAAGAGACAGAAAGAGCATATGATACCAAGACTAGTTCCCATCAGTAGTCCCAAGTGCACTACCTGCCAGATCTCTGAAAAACCTAGAAGTATTATTGTGGAACCTCTCTCATTGATGTTTGAAAGGACTTGAGGGCACAGGGGAGAAGTCACAGGGCTGGAAAAAAAAAGCAAATGTTATCCCGTTTTTTTTAATGGGGAGTAGAATCTATGATTTGTAGATTATTGAGCTTTATTTTGATTACTTGAAAACATTCTAAAAAAATACAACTAAAGGGCTGAATAGTGAGTTTCTAAAGAAGTAAGTATCTTAAAGAAAGGGTTATAACTATCAAGAAAAACTCATGCCAGGCTAAATTCTTCTTCTTCCTGCCATCCGGCCCAAATGGTGCCTCCTCTTCCTCCTCTTCTTCCTTTTCTTCTTCTTCTTCTTCTTCTTCTTCTTCTTCTTTTTCTTCTTCTTCTTCTTCTTCTTCTTCTTCTTCTTCTTCTTCTTCTTCTTCTTCTTCTTCTTCTTCTTCTTCTCTCTCTCTCTCTCTCTCTCTCTCTCTCTCTTTCTCTCTCTCTCTCTCTCTCTCTTTCTCTCTAAAATACATTCAAAACCTCACATTCCAATGATTTTATCATGGGTCATTTCAATAGTATACAGACTAGTCTGCATTTAAATACACACAAAAATAATTATCTATGGGTTCAGGATAACCAATGTTATTTAATATTGTCTCTGAGAATGGTCCATCCTTAGTACTTTGGAGAGGGCCAAGGTATATTTATGTCTTGCAGGTCCTGATGGGAAAGGCTGTTGAATTCCAGAAAGAAGAACAAGGAAAGTTGCCCCTATTAAAACAGGGGCTGAAAAAGAAGAGAAGGAAATGACCCAAGAAACGTCTGAAACAGCGCCATAGCGGAGAGATGACTACCCTTCCTGGACTGGCTTAGTGGGATCCAACATACTTCCTTTCCCATTCCCTTCTATTGTATCCCATGGGCTCTGTGTAGCTGGTATGGTATGGTATGGTATGATAATTATGAATAAAATAACTTAACTCTCCTTTTACATGTGACTCTGCCAAAGGGAATAGGCTTAAGACTGGAAATGATAGGATAAAAATAGCATAGCAGTTATCAAAACTGGGGATACATAAAGAGACAGAAAGAGCATATGATTGTATGCTCTTTGTATTGCTGCTTTTTTTGCTTTTGCCTACTTTGCTAGGATGCTTTAAAAATATTCTTAAAAATTCTATAGAGGTGCTTATGGAAGAGCTTCTCATTCGTCAGCATGAGAACACTTGGTCTTATTAATAAAAGAGGGGGAGATGTAAGGGTTAAAAAGCTTCTAGGATCAAGGAATGCAGTTCAAGGCGTGTGGGAAGACCTGAGGGATAAGAGGTACCAAGGCACAGCAATTTCTTTGTGGAGATGGGGCATACCTCCAAGCACGGTGTCTGACCCCTCAGTGCTCTCAAAACCTAGTATGCCTCCTTTCCTCTTCTCAAGCCAATCCCATTATGACTGGCCTGGCCAGGTTCCTAAAGGACCTCCTTTTCCCCTGGATCCTCAAGGGATATAAATATGTGCCATCTAAGAATAAAGTTCTCTTTTGCTTCACCCCTACCTCCTGGTCAGTCTGTGTCTGTGTTATCCAGGTTGGTGCCTGAAACCTGGTAAGTGTGGCCTAGCCATACCACCCACGGATGGGCAGTAAGAGTATCTCTAAGGAGAACTACAAGGTTAGAGTAGCATTAAGGGACACTACTTTCTTGATCTGGTGATTGGTTGTTATATATTTTGAATCCTCCCTGATGTTCTGCTGGGCACACGGCAATGTTCTCTTTTGTTGTGCTTTATTTTGTTTTATATTGCTTTTCTGTTTTTTATTTTTTATTGTTTTTTTTCAAATAAAATAAATTAAAAAACAAACAAAATAAAGACCATAGAAGGTATGTAGTCTCATCCTCTCATATTAGATTTCAGGAAACTGAGACCCAGAGAATTAAATGATTTGCTCATAGATACATAGTGAGTTTCAGAGATTAAATATGAACCCCATTCCTCCAACTTCAAAGTGTTCTTTCCACTGTACCACATTGCCTCATAATCAATATTCTAAATTGAATACTCTTCTCACTAAGAAAATAATATTAAGAAAATAATCATCAGTGGAAAGAAAAATCAGGGGGAACATAATCCCCCTATTTTTTGCCATGTCTGGTTTATTGGATGTAATGAGTATCACAAACGTCCCTTAGACTTATTGTATATTGGGAAAATGAAAGATACAGATTATCATATCTTTGTATGGCTTCCCAAAATATGGAAAACTGGTTATCCAAGAAGATGATGATCTTGTTGCAAATATTTGTCAGGACTCTAAAGGGAAGATTGGAAGGGAAAGGTCTAATTGATAATTTAACTGATGCTCATTAGGATAACTTAGTATTTTTTTTTACTGTTCTGTGGAGATGAAAGAAAGCTCTTTCCTGTGCCACAGCGTATGCATATTTTATTTTACATTTATTTGTATTAAAGTGAATTCTCTTGTTATTCGTTCATGGTGTTTACAAAGATATAAATGCTCCCCCAGAATTTAATATAAATGTGCTAAAAGTTCAATGATGGAATTAGATAAAACTCAGTCTATAAAGTGAAAAAAAACTATAATTTTATTTAACCCTCTATTATTCCCCAAAGAACACAGGTCACAACATGTTTTATTATCATAAGAGAGAACAAACTAAAAGAGAGTACTCTTGAGTCCTTCTGACATGCAGGAAAGTTTGCTTCAAGAGCTTTTATTAAAAAGAAGTTCGGGAAAAGAATGTGATTTAATAAAGAGAAAGAGAAATTCTGCTAATGGTCCACCAAAGGCAGAGAAAAATTTTCAGTTTGCCCTAGAAAACAAGAGACCCAATATACATGCAAATTCTTCTAGAGATAAAAACCAAACAAAAATCATAAGATATGTTTAGACTAAATTTTGGTCACAGTTAAGATATTTAGTAAAGAGGAAGGAAAGAATAAGAGACAGATTACAGTTGTGATAAAAAAAGTTCTTTTTATTCAAATTTATAAGAATACAAGTCATTCTCTGACTTTGTATATCTTAAAGGGTATGAACAGACAATTTTCAAGTGAAGAAATTAAAGCCATTTCTATTCTTATCAAAAAATAATCTATATTACTATTGATCAGAGAATGCAAATTAAGACAATTCTGAGGTACCACTACACAACTCTTGAATTGGCTAAAATAACAGAAAAAGATAATGATGAATATTGGAGGGGATGTGGGAATAGTAGGACACTAATGTATTATTGGTGGAGTTGTGAACTGATCCCACTAACATGGAACTATACCTAAAGAATTTTCAAACTGTGCATACCCTTAAGATCCAGCAGTTTTTCTACTGGGCCTGTGTTCCAAAGAAATCATAAAAAGGGAAAAGAACCCACATGTACAAAAATGTTTGTAGTGACAAGGATGTAGGAACTGAGTGGCTGCCCATCAGTTAGAAAATGGCTAAATAAGTTATGGTATATGAACGTTATGGAATATTATTGTTTTATAAGAAATGATCAGCAGGATGATTTCAGAAAGGCCTGGAGAGACTTACATGAACTGATACAAAGTGATGTGAGTAGAACCAAGAGAACACAGCAACAACAAAATTATGTGACAATCAATTCTGATGGATGTAGCTCTTTTCAACAGCAAGATGATTCAGGCCGGTTCTAATAGTCTTGTGATGGAAAGAGCCATCGACACCCAGAGAGAAGACTGTGGGGACTAAGTATGGATCACAACATAGTATTTTCATCTTTTTGTTGTTGGTTATTTGCATGTTGGGTTTTTTTTTTCATTTTTTCCTTTTTGTTCTGATTTTTCTTATGTAGCATGATAATTGTGGAAATCGGGATATAAGAGGCCATCCAATCCAAATTCTTCATTTACAGATGAGGAAAAATGAGGTTCAGGGATACTAGATGATTTAATCAACATCCCGAGAAGTCATCACAGAGAGAATTTAAACCCACATTCTCTATTTCCAGAGACAGATACCCTTTTCTTGTACTACATAATTTGTGTTGGTTTTTAAAGGTAGGTAGAAGGTTTGAAAGTAAATCGATTGGAAGAGAATACCAGGTATAGAGATTAGAGTAAGGAAAGCAAGAAAATGTCTTTTGGGAGAATGAGTAGTTCTCTTGACTAAAGGAGATTAATATAAGATAAGGTTGAGAAAGTAGAATGGTATGAAATTCCAAAGAGCCTTGAATGGCAATAAGTCAATCATGAGTTTAATTTAACAAAGATTTTATGAAATGCCTACTCTATGGATAATAAAGTGCTAAACATCTGAAATGACTAAGAAAATAAGCAAAAGTCTGCCTTCAGAAAATTTTTTATTTAACTAGGAAAAGAGGAGAGGTAAAGGATAAGGAGAATGAGCTACAGGGAGACATCTGGCCCTGGAAATGGTCTTCTCCTTATGTTTACCATTTCTATTGGTCGATGTCTCTTTCCACAAAGTTTTCACCTTCTTAGAAGTTTGTTGATTTAGTCTCTAGATTCATAAAATATTATTGACCCCAGATTCTCTGTCTTTGGTGAATTATTGAAAATAAAAAAGGAAAGATTATACTCTTCTATTATACTAAATATTAAACCATATTAAGTCACTAAATATGATTTAATGAGGTATAACAAAACAGTTTGGTCCTGACAGGTCTCGTCCAGGAGTTGTTGTTGTGATACATGGATCTCTTCATGTGAGAGGATCATGATGATACAAGGAGAATGAGCAGCAGTTGTGTTCTCTGACCTCTCTCCTCTTCCCTCTTGCCTCCAATTTATTTCATTCCCAATCCACAAGGAACATCTGTGTTAGTGAAACTCCATCAAGTGTTATGATTCACAGCTGTGGAGGCTCTTGGAGAATTGATCTGCTCCTTAACTTAGACATGGTCCTTAACAATTTGAGACTTTGATGTCTCTTATCTCAGCTTAGTTTACTTTTCTACTGTTCTTACTCATATCATTTTTCATATTCAGATGGTTTTGGAGAACAATAAAATCAATCTCACTAAAGCCATTCTGTATGGTAACTACCTGAAGCTAAGATCCAGAAAGCTGCATTTGCATCATTTGATGGTGTTCCATTTTGTCACATATCTCTTTCAAGGATGGTATCCAGATTGGAGGTTATTTTTAATTTAATTTTGAAAAGTCTATTCTGAGATAGTTGATGCAATAAGAACATAACAAAAAAAAAAGAAAAAATCTTTTTCTAAGAACCGAATTTTACCAATAAAAAAAAATGAATAAAAATGTGACCTTCAAATATCAGTGATATCTTTTAAGTATCTGAAATTTCTGCAAAATTCTTAGGAAACTTGATATTTTTCAAACCCATGGCAAAGTCAGTGAATAATGTCAGGGCTTTGGTTTATACCATAAGGAGGAAAAGAATTTTGCTAATTTTTCTCATATGCTTCTCTCTTAGATCTCTAATAGCAGGAAGCCTCCCTTTTTCAGTACAGGAAAGCAAGAGTATAGGAGTTTGTGCCAATGGCCCTAGTTACAAGGAGGAGGTACCCATTCTGGATTTGGTGTATAATTCATGATGAATCCATTTTTACCCTTTCAGTGTGTCACCAAGTTCCATGTAGATGATGATAAGTTAGTGGAGGAAATAAACGATGAAATTTTTCAAGTTATTTTTAATTTTTCCCTGAATGTTCTATTTTAGATCTTTCAAATCTCTTTTGATATCATATGGCATCAAGTGCATAAACATTGTTTAATAATTACTATGTGCTAAGCCCTATGCTTCATTCTAAGTATACAAAATAAAGTATAACATCAATAATAATAATAAAACATTGACCCTGCCCTTAAGCAGATTATATGTTGGGCAGCAGCATGCAATCATGTAGAAACAAGATCTGTCTAGCTTTCTATAGGTCTATTGATCTTCATTCTACTTATCTATCTATATATATATTTGTCTTTCTGTTTATTTATCCATCATTCTAATGATCCACCTGTTATCTATCTATAAATGTGTTGGTCTTTCTATCTTTCTATCTCTCCTTTCTGTCTGTCTGTCTGTCTGTCTCTCCCTATCTATCTATCAACATATATGATAACTTGAAGTTAACCTCAGAGAGAAAGCATTGGCATTAAAACACTGAGAAAAACTTCCTGTAGATGATGGGATTTTAGCTGGGACTTGGTTTCTATTATTATTATCATTTAAATTTATTGAAATAGGTTCTGAAAAGTACACCCTTTTTATTTCATAGCTTTTTATTTACAAGTTATATGTATAGGTAATTTTACAACATTGACAATTGCCAAATCTTTTGTTCCTGTTTTTTCCCTCTTTCCCCCTACCCCTTCTCCTAATTGGCAGGATGACCAGTAGATGTTAAATATATTAAAGTATAAATTAGATACACAATAAGTATACATGACCAAACTGTTATTCTGCTGAAGTACACCCTTTTAATAAAGTTTTTGGAATATTTTTGACACATTGATTTCAGGCCTACATTTTATCTCTCTTTATTGATAAAGATAAAACCTTTCTTGTACAAAATGCTCAATATATAAATGTTTTACTTCATTGAACAAGTACAATCTATATCTAATTGCTCACAAGGAGGGAGAATTGGAGAGAGGGAGGGAGGGAGGGATGCATTTTGGAACTCAAAGCTTTAAATAAAATATTTCTTTTAATTGGGGAGGGGGGAAGTTGTCTTCCATACAATGATGACAGGTTGCTTTTCAATTTCATATCTTACAAATTAGAGATGAAGAAATGTCTTGCTTAGAAGGTGATATTATTTATTTAAAGGAATGGAGAATTACTGAAAACAAAGTCACCATTAATGGACCTAATATAGATGCCATTCCTCAAAGAAGAGAAACTTTATTTGGAGGTTAGGATATTGCTTTTTGTCCTTTTTTCTCAAAGAGACCCAAAATGATATCACTATGTTAGTCATGCTGCAATGTCAGACTGGCTCATCAGACCAATATGATCTTGGAATACTCTATCACAGGTTGGACCTAAACAGTCCATCTAAGCATATGAATTCTTCAATTTTGCATAAATCACATTTCTTTTGAGATGTTTCAATTCTGCTTTGCACTGCACCTTATCTAATGAGGGCATGTCACACTGGGTGGTCCTATGCCATATCATGCAACCAATTCCAAATTTCTGAAGAGAGATCTTGAGATTGTTCTTGTATCATTTTTCTTCTGACTACTGCATGAGTTTTTGTGCTGTGTGAGTTCTCCATAAAATATATGGAATAAGTAAATGTTTGGCATTCAAACAATATGACCAGTCCAATGGAGTTGCACTCTCTGTGGTAGTTTGAATGCTTGGCAATTTAGTTCAAGAAACAATCTCAGTTTTTGGTATCTTATCCTAACAAGTGATCTTCAGGATCTTCCTAAGACAATTCAAATGGAACCAATTCAGTTTCCTGGCATGGTGCTGGTACATTGTCCAGGTTTCACAAACAAAACAGTGATATCAGCACAATAGCTCTACAGATCTTCAGTTTGGTAGTCAGTCTGTTACCTTTCTTCTCCCACACTTTCCTTTAGAGACTCCCAAATACTGAGATAGCTATGGCAATGTGTGTGTCAACTTCATTATCATTGTGATTATCTCTGAAGAATATACTGCCAAAGTAAATGAATTTATCCACAGCATCTAAAACTTCTCCATTTTCTGTGACCAATGTTTCTACATAAGATATAACACCGGATAGAAAAAGGGAACCGAGTTCCAAAGCTAGGAATAGAGTAGTTGAGCTAGAACTATGTACTGGACATCAGTTTCTGGAGAATTGTGGGAAATAAGGACACATTTTTCTTCTAAAATGAAAGTCATAGAAGGTTATCCCTGTGCCTTTTACTGTGATGGCTTCTCTCAGTATGTATAAAAAGGGGGAGGGAGGAGAAGATAATGTGGATCCTAGGAGGAGTCAGGAAAGTGGCTACGAAAAAAAAATATACCAACCCTGAAAAAGTTCAGGCTATTTACCAAAACTCCCTCTTTTTCTCCCTTCCTCATTTTATATCTCTCAGGTGTCTTTTGCAACTATGTCTTCCTTCACTTTAATCTCACACAAAGAAGTGGCCTTGCCTTTTATCAAGGGCCACTCCTCTACCAATTCAAGTCATCTCATTCCTTCCTGTATCTTCCAATGGTCTGCCCCCTTGTCATCCTTACTCTATCATTTATCTTCAATCTGCCCGTGTCTCCTACTTCCTTCTCTAATGTTTACAAAGATGCCATTGTAAACAATAACAAAACTTCACTTGATAGATCTATCCCTGCAAACTATTATTCTACAGCTCTTTTACTCTGTGACCATTGTCACTGAAAATACTCTCAACAGTGAGGATCTCTACTTTTCCTCTTTTTACTTCTTAATCACTTATAATCCAAGCTTCCAACTTCATCGTTACACTGACTCTGAAACAGCTTTTTCCAAAGTTATCAGTGATCTCCCAATTGCCAAATCCAATAGTCTTTTCTCATTCTTCATTCTTCTTGATCTATATGTAGTTTTTGACACAGTTGATACTTCTTTTTAATATTCTCTTTTCTCTAGATTTTTGAAGCCTGGTTCATTCCCTATATATTAGACAACTTATTCTCCTGGTTCACTTCCTATGTATTAGAGAACTCATTCTTAGTCTCCTTTGATAGATCCTTACCCAGGTCATAACCACTAATTGTGAGTATACTAGCACTCCTTTCTCTATTTTACACTATAATCTCATCTGCTCCCATAGATTTAATTACCATCTCTATGCTAACGATTCTTAAATTTGCCTATCTTGCCTTGACCATTCTGCTGATCTCTAGTCTGACATCTCTACCTGCTAAGCAAATTGAACTGGATGACTAATAGACATCTTAGACTCAAAATATTTAAAACTTAAAACTATCTTTCCACTGAAGTCCTCCTTCCACACCTACTTACTTATTTTTTTGTTTCTAAAAGTATTTTATTGGGTTTTTTTTGCTGGTTATACATGTAAATTTTTTTGTATAGACATTTCTGTATGAATCTTGTTGGGAGAGAAAAATCAAAATAAAAGGCGAAAACCACAAGAGAAAAAAAAGACAGAAGAAAAAGAAAAAAAAAAAGTGAACATAGCATGTGTTGAATTTTTGGTTTTTGGATTTTTAGTCCAAGGGCCTGAACACATAGTAAAGGCTTATAAAATCTTTATTTACTGACTTCATTTTTTTTTCTAATAAAGTTCAGGTAGAAATTATGTTTCAAAAAGTTGTTAACTTTATTTGCTTTTATATCATGTTCTGTAGAATAGTATTGCACAGATTGGATAAAATCACCATTTTTTGTCATTAAATAACAAGTATTGAATTATGAGATCATCTTTTGTAGGCCTTATAGAAATCATCCTCATGCTTAAAGAAATAGAAATCACAATGACAGCTATGAAATAAACCTATCCTATTCACACATAGCTTTGATTTCTTGCACTAGATATATACATTTGGAAGTTCTACATGAAGACTGGATATTGAGTATTGTGATTTCTATTTCCAATAATGTTTTTGTGGCTAAAGTTCCATCTATAATCATACTTTATTCAGTACAGTTTAATTTTCTACTGGTATCTTGAGGGGTATATTTACAGCAGGGGCATTGGTTATCTGATAAGTTATGAAGGATAGTAAAGTTTTGTTGTATAATGCTGACCACTGGACACCTGGACCATGTCTTTCTAGGTATTTGATAGATTAAAAAAAAACATTATTCTTGACATGCTGTTCAAAGCTGAATGTAAAGCTTCAAAGTATGTGTGCCAAGCAATTTTTATGACAAGGAAGTTAAATCATAAGATCATGGATCAATATCTGGAAGAAACATCAATAGCCATATGATCCAAACCCCTCATTTTATAATTTAGTAAACTGAGATCTCTGAAATGGCTAAAATCACACAGATAGTAGGCAGTAGAAACAGGACTGAAAGCCAAGATTTCTGAATCAAGAACCAAATTTAATCAGTTTACTAGATGTTACAAGAGAGGTAGGTTGGGAATCAGGAAGACTACAGTTCAGATATGGCCTCATAGATTTACTGGTCATGTGTCCCTGGCCAAATCACTTAAACTCAACTTCAGTTTCTTCATTTGTAAAACTAACAATAACACCTGCCTATCAGAATCAATCTATCTATTGGAATCAAAAGGAGAAAGTATACTAAAGCACTTTAGAAGCAGGATATAAATGATAGTGATTATTGTTATTAATATTAAACCTCATTACTTTGTATAACCTTCATTGATAAATATATCTGGACTCCCTAATGGTGACTTTTCTGGTTGCTATGACTTGGTTCTGGATTTCTTTTTCTTCTTCTTGTTCGTCCTCCTCCTCTTCCTCCTCTTCCTCCTCCTCCTCCTCTTTCTTCTTCTTCTTCTTCTTCTTCTTCTTCTTCTTCTTCTTCTTCTTCTTCTTCTTCTTCTTCTTCCTTTTTCTTTTCCTTCATCATCATCATGATCATCATGATCATCATTATAATTTGTTCCCTCAACTTGAAGAATCTTAAAGATGGAAGGAATATCAGACTCATTTAGCACAACCTTCAATAGAAAAGGAATTGCTTCCATTCCATATCCCTTAAATAAGCAACCAGGATCTATTTATGATCTTTAAAGAAGTAACTCACTGTTTCCTAATGTATTGCATTTTTAAACTTAAAGAATTCTAACTTTTGGATAGTTTTCCCAAAAATAGTCAACATTTTCATCTTTGTAACTCAAACTCCTGTGATTACTACAAATTCTGTCTTTTGAGGCCAAATATAAAAAAATCTCATTCCTCTTCCATATGACAACCTCATAAACATTACTCTTAAAACCAGTTCATATAACAGCAAAAGTAGAGTGCATCCTGATTTCAGTAAATCATTTAATCTTATTCCATTCTCAAGAATAAGATAATATCTCTCTATCTCCACCTTCACCCACCTTGAATATGATTCAATCCTTTCCATTTTTAAGATTTTGTGAATGTGTGAAGAATGTTTTTTAAAAACAAAAAGATTGCTTGTCCTTGTCGTGAAAATCTTCTGGAACACATATTCAAAAGCTATGCCTTTTCAAAAGCTTTGGGGGAAAATGTCAGAAGAAAAAAGATCAACCAATAGACATAAATAAGCTTCTTTGCTTAACTGATGTTCATAGGATTTCACACATATAAACTAAGATTCAATCAAGACAGTCAGTCTATTTAAAGTTCTTTATGAAAACGAAATGGGTGCAACAATGATGGAAGAGTTCTATTCAAATATCTTGGATCACTTTTTCAGTGCCAAGATGACAAACTTTCCCACTTATGGGATTAACAAATTAATCCACTCATTCATTGTTCTAAAGGATATATAACAATAATTATTCAGTATAGTAACCATTTATTCATAATCAAACAGAGATTTAGAGAGCATACTGGTATATTGACAGAAGTTGGAAGAGAATTCAGTTTCTTGAGAACAAGGACTGTTTTTTGCTTTCCTTTCTATCCCCCCCCCAATTTAACAGTGTCTGGCATATAGTAGGGGCTTAATAAATGCAAATTGTTGTTGTGATTTTTGTTTAATCTAGATTGATACCTTCATTTTATATGTAAGAAAATTCATAAGATAGTATGCTTCAGTTTGTGTCCAGACAATATTAATTCTTTCACTTGAATAAGAGAGCAGTTTTCATCATGAGTTCTTTGGAAATGCCTTGGATCATTGTATTCTGAGAATAGATGTTATTTACAGTCCCTCATCATATTATATTACCATTACTGTACATTATTATTCTGAATCTGTTTAATTTTGCATTAATTTATGTAATTCTCTCCTAAAATCATTTGACTTGTCATTTTATTTTGGACAATAATAGTTCATTACAGTCATGTACCACAGTCATGTACCACAACTTATCTAGTTTTTCACAAGTGAATTCCACTAAATATTTAAAGAACAATTAATTCCGATACTATATAAACCACTTGGAAATATAGATGAAGAAGGGATCCTATCAATTTTTATGATATAAATATGATACTGATATCTCAACCATGAAGAGCCAAAACAGAAAAAGAAAAATACAAATCAATTTTCCTGAATTTGATGCAAGAACTTAAATAAAGTTCTAGTAAAAACAGTGCAGCAATATATCACAAGGACTATACACTGTGACCAGGTGGAATTTATACCAACAATTCAGGGCTGGTTTCATATCATGAAAACAATTAGCATACCATATCAATAAAAAAATCAAGAGAAATCACAAGATTTTCTCAATAAATGTAGAAAAACCCTTTGACAAAATATAACACCTATTTCTACTTTACAAAAGAAACATTAGAGTATATAGGAATAAATGGAACTGACCTTAAATGATAAGGTCATTGAAATATTTATTGAAATCATTAGCAAAAATTATCTATAATGGAGATATGCTAGAAGTTTTCCAATACAATCAGGGTTGAAGCAAGGATGCCCATTATCACCACTATTATTCAATGTTGTATAGGAAATGCAAGCTTTAGCAATAAAAGAAGAAAAAAAATTTTAAGGAATTAGAATAGGAAGTGAGGAAACAAAACTATCATTCTTTGCAGATGATTATGATTGCACATTTGGAGAATCCTAGAGAATTAACTATAAACTCATGGAAATAATTTTCAACATTAGTAATGTTGCAGTATATAAAATGAATCCATAGTGTCATTTCTATGTATTAACAACAAAATCTAGCAGAAGTGATCAAGAAATTCCATTTAAAATAACTGAACATGTTATAAAATTTGGAGTTTACCTACCAAGATAAACCTAAGAACTATATGAACACAATTACAAAACACTTTCCACACAGATAAAGTCAGATCAAAACAATTAGAAATACATTAATTGTTCACAGGTAGGTCAAGTCAACAGAATAAAAATAACAATCAACTGAAATTAATCTATGCATTTGGTGTCATATCAATAAAAGTACTAAAATTATTTTGTATGGATAGAGAAAGATAAAACAAAAATCATTTAGAAGAACACCAAGGAAGAACATCTGGAAGATCAAGAGAATCCACTTAAAAATGTGAAGAAAGGTGATTTAGTTATCCCAAATTTCAAACTGTGGTATAAAAAATAGAATTTGAATATAAGTCCTCTGAACACAAATTTAACTCTCTCTACAATTACACAATCAAATTTGTAAATCTTGCATTTACAAAGTTCAAGAGATTCATAAGTAGTATATTGTAGAGGCTAGGCAGTTCAATGAATAGAGTATTGAGTTTGGAATTAGAATGACCCAAGTTCAAATTCAGTCTCATGTGTTTCTATTTTAAATTTTATTTTAATTAATATTATTATTATTAATAGCTTTTTATTTTTCAAAATACAGAAAAAGATAGTTTTCAACATTCAACCTTCCAAAACCTTGTGTTCCAATTTTTTCTTCCTCTCTTCTCCCTCCTATCTGCTCTAGACAGCAAGTAATTGATTATAGATTGAATATGTGTGCCTTTTAAACATTTATCATTCTGCATAAGAAAAATCAGATCAAAATAGGGAAAAATGAGAAGAAAAAACGAGCTAATAAAAAAACAACAACAACAACAAAGGTGAAAACACTGTGTTGTGATCCACATTCAGTCCCCATAGTCCTTTTTCTGAATATAGATGGTTATCTCCATCATAAGACTATTGGAATTGGCCTGATTCACTTCATTGTTGAAAAGAATCAAATTCTTCACATTTGATTTTCATAGAATCTTACTGTTGCTGTGTGCAATATTCTCTTGGTTCTGTCCCATTTTGCTTAGTATGGGTTCATGGAAGCCTCTCTAGGCATTTCTGAAATCAGCCTGATGATCATTTTTATAGAATAATATCCCATTACATTCATATATCATAACTTACTCAGTAATTCTCCAACTGATGAATATTGCAATGACATTACAAAAAGGGCTGCTATTAACATTTTTGCACCTGTGGTTCCTTTCCCTCCTTTTTTATTATGTCTTTGGGATACAGATGCAGGAGAGACACTGCTGGATCAAAAAGATCAGAGTTGTCTTATTTTGCATTTCTGTAATTAAGTGATTTAGGACATTTTTTTTCATATGACTAGAAATAGCTTTAATTTCTTTGTTTGAAAATTGTTTCTATCTTTTGACCATTTATCAATTGGAGAATGTCTTATGTTCTTATACATTTTATTCAAATCTCTATATATTTTAGAAATAAGCCCTTTATCAAAAATCTTGGATGCAAAATTTCTCCCCAGTTTTCTGCTTCCCTTCTAGTTTTGGCTGCATTGGTTTTGTTTGTACAATTTTTTTTTAATTGAATAAAATAAAAATTATCTGTTTTTCAATTCATAGTATTTTTCTTCAAAAATAAATTCCTTCCTTTTTCACAGATCATCTGTTCTCCTGATTTGCTGATATCATCCTTTATATCTAAATCATAAACCTATTTTGACCTTATGTTGATATGAGTGTTAGGTATTAGTCAATGTCTAATTACTATAGTACTATTTTCTAGTTTCCCCAGGACAAAGTCAAGATGACAGAAAATAAATAGGTCTTTGTCTGAGCTCTTCCTAGTTTCCCTCAGATCAATACCAGATCAAACCTCTGAACTGTTTTTTTTTAAGTGACAGAATACACAACAAGGTCTGTTTTAATCAGACAAAGAAGGGTGTAGGAAGGGTCACTGAGAAGATGACCTAGTGGCACAGAGATCTTGGGAGGTGTGACATCCCCATACTAGGGGAATCTACCTAGAGACTCCTGGTCAAAATATAGTAGTATTGACTACTTTGCCCTGGTTCAGAAATTAGTGGATCAACAGACTAGCTGTGAGACATTCAATGCTACTATAAAAGACCTATAGTGAGTTCCTGAACCCCAGAATAACATAGTACATGCCCATGTCCACTAAGCACAGGAAGGAAGTTAGCAGCACTAGCCCCATGGCAGCATGAAGATGCTGTCACCTGTAGAGGAAGCTTGGGACATTCTTAGAGCAAGAGCAGACCTCAACCTTTTAAAATGAGCAAAAAAGCAAAAAGAACTCTGATAATAGATATCTTTTATGGAGACAGAGAAGAACAGAACACAAACCCTGAGGAAATGAAAGATTGTCTCCAGATAAAGCCCCAAAGATTAATATGAGTTGCTCTTCATCTCATAAGGCTCTCTTGGAAGAATTCAAAAAGGATCTTAGAAAGAGTTAGAAGAAAAATGGGGAAAGGACATGAGAGCTTTGCAGGAGACTGGAACAAGAAACAAAAACTATCTGAAGAAATATTTCCTTTAAATATAGATTTAGGGAAATGGGAAAAGCATATAATTACCTACAAAATAGATTTGATGACATGAAAACAGAAACAACTCATTGGAAAATAGAATTTGTGAAATGGAGAAAAAAATCCAAAGAACAAAACAATGCATTTGAAAGTTTAATTGACCAAATGCAAAAGAAAATTTAAAAAGCTAACTGAAGAAAATAATTCATTAAAAATTAGAATTGAAGAAATGGAAGTGAATAGCTCAATGAGACATCAAGAATCAGTTAAATGAAACCAAAAAATGAAAAAAAAAGAAGAAAATTTAAAATACTTGCTTGGTATTTAATACAACTGCCCTGGAAAACATCTCCAGGAGAGACAATCTAAGAATTATTGCACTTCCTGAAAATCATGATGAAAAAGGAGCCTAGATAACATCTTTCAGGAAATCATCAAGAAAAACTGCCCTGATGTTCTAAAACCAGAGGATAAAATAGCCATTGAATGAATTCACTGATTATCTCCTGAAAGATACCCCCAAGATACCTTGGACTTGAAAAGTCCAAGGAATATTATGGCTAAATTTCAGAATTATTAGATCAAGGAGAAAATATTACAAGCAGCCAGAAAGACACAATTCAAATATTAAGGAGCTACAATAGGATTACCAGAACTTACAAGTCTCTACTTTGAAGAATCAAAGAATCTGGAATATGATATTTATACATACACATCTTTTTCACTTCTTCCTCATTTGCTGTCTCAGCCACTTTAAAAACCAGTGATGCATCTATATATCTTAAGTTTTCTGTAAGAATGTAGCCATCTAAGAAAATATTTATACCTTCTCTTACACTAAAAGGCATAGCAACAACACCATAAGCACTTGGCACTCCGTATAAATAGCAGATGAAGTCAGAGAGATAATCTAAAACACTTAGGTCGTGCTCCACAACAATGATATATCTATCAGGATTTATTAGTGATCGTATAGTAATGGCAGCTTTTAGCCACTGCTTAACATCTAGGTAGCTAGAAGGTTCATCAAACATGAAAATATCTGCTTTCTGTATGCAAACAACAGCACAAGCAAATCTTTGCAACTCTCCTCCAGAGAGGTCCTCAACATTTCGTTCTTTGAGATGGGTTAAGTCAAGCTGCTGATACACAATAGCTTGTGTCTTTGTTTCATCCTTCCGGTCTAAAATAGAACCCACAGTGCCCTTTGCAGTTTTGGACAATTTTTGGACAAAAGGACAATTTCCCAACAATTTTTGTCAAATACTCATTTCTTATTTCAGAAGCTGGAGTCTTTGGGTTTGTTGAACATTAGATTACTGTAGTCATTGACTATTTTGTCTTTCAACCTAGCTTGTCTTGGCAGGTAGATTCCCAAATATTTTATATTATCTAGAATTATTTAAAATGAAATTTCTCTATCTCTTTCTGCTGGATTTTGTTGGTAATATATAGAAATGTTGCTGATTTGTGTGGGTTTATTTAATATCCTGCCATTTTGCTTAAATTGTTAATTGTTTCTAGTATTCTAGAATTAGAGAATTAGAGAATCTCTAGAGAATCTAGAATTCTAGAGTTAGAGAATTAGAGATTCTTTAAGTATATCATCATATCATCTGCAAAGAGTGATAATTTTATTTCCTCATTATCTACTCTAATTCCTTTAACTTATTTTTCTTCTCTTATTCCTAAAGTAAACATTTCTGATACAATATTGAATAGTAATGGTAATTGTGGGCAATCCTGTTTCACTCCTGGTCTAATTGGTTATGCTTCTAGTTTGTCCCCATTACATATCATGCTTGCTGATATTTTTGGATAGAGGCTACTTATCATTTTAAGAAAAACTCCATTTATTCCTATGCTCTTGGGTTATTAATAGAAATTGGTCTTTTATTTTGTCAAATCATTTTTCTGCACCTATTGATATGATCATATGATATCTGTTTATTTGGTATTGATAGAATCAATTATGTTGATAGTTTTCCTGAACCAACCCTGCATTCCTAGTATAAATTCTACTATATCATCAAGTATTATCCGGGTGATAAGTTGTTGAAATCTCTTTGCTAATATTTTATTTAAGATTTTTGCATCAATATTCATTAGGGAAATGTGTTTATAACTTTCTTTTTCTGTTTTGACCCGTTCTGATTTAGAGATCAGCACCATATCTGTGTCATAAAAGAAATTTGTAGGACTCTTTCTTCCCCTATTTTTTCCAAATAGTTTGCATAGTATTGGAATTAATTGTTCTTTAAATGTTTGGTAAAATTCATTTGTAAATACATTTGTTCCTGGAGATTTTTTCTTGAGGAGTTCATTAATAACTTGCTCAATTTATTTTTCTAAAATAGGACTATTGATGTAATTCATTTCCTCCTCTATTAATTGGTGCAATTTATATTTTTGTAGGTATTTATCCATTTCACTTAGATTATTAGATTCACTGGCATATAATTGGGTGAAATAGCTTGTTTTATTTATTTACTTATAGTTCTGATTTTCTTTTTGTTGGCAGCAAGTTCACCCTTTTCATAATTTGATATTGGTAATTTGGTTTTCTTCTTCCTTTTTTCTAACCAAATTAATTAAATGTTTATCTATTTTGTGGGTTTTTTCATAAAGTAAACTCTTAGTTTTGTTTGGTTCAATTGTTTTCTTACTTTCAATTTTCATTAATCTCTCCTTTTATTTTCAAAATTTCAAATTTGGTATTTAATTAGTAAATTTTAATTTGTTATTGTTCTAACTTTTTTAGTTGCTAGCCAATTCATTGATCTCTTTTGCTATTTAATGCATTTAAGCATCTAGTGTTATAAAATTTCCTCTAAAAACTGCTTTTACTTCATCCCCAAAATTTTAGGTATGTTGTCTCATTATTGTCATTCTCTTGGATAAAATCATCATTTTTTCCTATGGTTTGTTGTTTCATTCACTTATTCTTCAGGATTTGGTTATTAATTTACAATTAACTTTTGGTCTAGTAGACACTCATTACATGTAATTCTTATTGCATCATGATCTGAATAGAATGCATTTTCTATTTCTGCCTTTCTGCATTTCATTTTGTGTGTTTTTAGGCCCTAATACGTGGTCAATTGTTGTGTAGATTTTATGTGTCACTGAGAAAAACATTCCATTAATTTTCTCCAAAGGTCTATCATACCTTACTTTTCTAAAATTCTGTTTATCTTCTTAACTTTTTAATTTATTTTGTGATGAAATTTATTTAGGCCTGAGAGAGGGAGGTTGAGATTGCCCATTAGTATAGTTTTGCTCTCTATTTCTTCTTGCAACCCTCTTAATTTCTTTTCTAGTAATATGGATGCTACTGCACCTGGTGCATATGTTTAGTGTTGCTATTACTTCACTGTCTATGGTACCTTTTGGAAGGATATAGTTTCTTTCCTTATCTTTGAATTAGATTCTACTTTTGGTTTTGCTTGATCTGAGATCAGGATCACCATCATGATTTTTTTTAAAGTTCAGTTAAAGCATAATAGATTCTGCTCCAGGCTTTTACCTTTACTCTGTATGCATCTTTTTGCTTCAATATGTTTTTTGTAAACAACATATTGTATGGTTCTGGCTTTTAATCTACTTGACTTTCTGCTTCCATTTTATGAGAGAGTTCATCCCCTTCACATTCACAGTCAATATTACTAACTCTTGTTTCCTACAATTTTATTTTCCTCAAATTACCTGATTGTCTCTCCTTTCACTCCTTCTTCCTCACAAGTGTTTTGCTTCTGACAACCTCCTCTCTCAATCTGCTCTCCTTTTTTCAGCCTTTGCCCCCTATTGTATCTCTTTCCCCTTATACTTCTGCCCTCCCTTCTATTAGCCTTCCTCTTTCCTTTCCCTTTTTCTCTCCTACTTTCCTACAGGTTTCTATACCAAACTAAGTATATATGGTATTCCCTCTTTGAGGCAAATGCTGAGATTAAGGTTCAAACAATGCTCATTCCCCTCCTTTCTTTAACTCAAGTGTAATAGGGTTTTTTTTGTCCATCTCTACATCTAAGGTGATTTACCCCATTTTACCTTCCCTTCTCTCTTCTTCCAGTATAATTTCTTTATACTCCTAATTTCTTTTTTTAGTCATCATATTAAAATCAGCTTATACCTACATCCTCTAAGTATACTCCTCACAAAGATACAGTTCTCAAGATTTACCTGTGTCATCTTCTCATGTAGATATATAAAAATTTTAACCTCCAAAAAACATAGTTTTGTTTTTACTTCTTCTTTTAGCTTTATATGCTTTTCTTTGGTTTTATATTTGAAGATCAAATTTTCTGTTCAATTTCTGGTATTTTTATCAAAAAAGATAACTGAAAATCTCCTATTTGACTGAATGTCCATCTTTTAACCCTGAAAGATAATATTTAGTTGTGTTGGATAGCTAATTCTTGGTTGCAGTCCAAGTTGCTTTTCCCTTTGTAACATCATATTCCAGGCCCTTCATACCTTTAAAGTAAAACCTCCTAGGTCCTGGATAATCTTGATTGTAGCTCCTCAATATTTGAATTATGTCTTTCTGGCTGCTTATAGTATTTTCACCTTCATGTAATAATTCTGGAATTTAGCAACAAGATTCCTTGGAATTTTCATTTTTGGGTACTTTTCAGGGGATTATTGGTGGATTCTTTCAATAGCTATTTTCCCCTCTGGTTCTAGGATGTCAGGGTTGTTTTCCTTGATGATTTCCTGAAAGATGTTTTTTTTTTTCCATCATGGTTTTCAGGAAGTCCAATAATTCTTAGATTGTCTTCAAGATCTATTTTTCAGGTCAGTTGTTTTTCCATTGAGGTATTTCACATTTTCTTCTATTTTTTTCTTTTTTTTCTTTTTCTTTTTTTTGGTTTGGTTTGATTGATTCTTGATGTTTCACTGAGTCATTCACTTCCATTTGTTCAATTCTAATTTTTAGTAAATTTTTTTCTTCAGTTAACTTTTTTATTTTCTTTTGCATTTGACCAAATAAACTTTTAAATGAGTTGTTCTGTTCACTGTATTTTTTTTCCATTTCACCAATTATATTTTAAGAAGTTGTTTACTTTTTCTTTTTCTATTTCATCAATTCTGTTTTTCAAAGAATTGTTTTCTTTTTCCATTTAATGAAATCTATTTTTAAGAATTTTTTCTTCAGTTTATTTTTTTCCAATTTCCCAAATGTATTTGAAGGAGTTTTTTCTTCAGTAAATTTCTGTTTTCTGTTCCAAACTTTCCTGCAAAGCTCTCATTTCTTTTTCCCATTTTTCTTCTAACTCTTTCAAAGATCCTTTTTGAATTCTTTCAAGAGAGCCTTTTGAGTTGGAGACCAGCTCATATCTCCCTTTGAGGCTTCATCTCAAAGTGTTTTGTCTCCAGTGTCTTCAAGGTTCTTTTCTTCCCTATCTGCAATAGTAGCTCTCCATGGTCAGAACTTTTTTTTTAAATTTTTTTTTGCTCATTTTTAAAGATTGAGTTTTGCTCCTAGAAAATGAGAGATTGTTTTGAACTTCCTTTACAGGGTGAAAAAAGCTTCTCATTGCCCTGGGGCTGCTTATGCTGTAGGCTTTCCCACCTGTTATGATGGGGTTCAGGGGCTCACTATTTGACTTTTGTAGCTGTGTTGGAGTTCTCATAACTAATCTGATGTTCATTGCCCTTCTGAACCAGAACAGAACAGCCAAAGCTGCTGTATTTTAGTTAAAAACTTCCCACTAGATTTTCTCCCTCAGGGCCTTACCCTGGGTCTCCTCAAGGCATACCTGCACTGGACCACATTTCTTTGCCCAATTGAGACAGACTTTTCCTGAACTCCTTCAAGATATCTTATGCTGGAAATTTGTTATACTTCAAATATATGTGGGTTCAGTCACTCCAAATCTGTTCACAGTTTTCATTCTGTATTGCTTCTAAGGGAAACCAGAAAGAACTTTGACCCCATCTACTCTCTGCCATTTTGGTTCTGCCTTCCTTACACATTTCTTAACTTTGTGACTTTGCCCAGGTACTTAAAATTCAGGACTCAGGTTCCTCATTTGAAAAATGAACAAGATAATAGCTTATATCTCCCAGGGTTGTTGTGAGAACCTAATGTGATGTATTAGTAAAGCATTTTGCAAACATTGAAGTGTTACATAAATGAAAAATTATCATTAAAGGCTTTGGTTCCATAATGAGAAATGAAGGTGGAATTTCTAGCATTTGTATCAATAACATTACATACTTTCTCTTTGAGAAGTTTCTGGAATCTCAAACGATGATAGTTTACTAATTTCCAAGCAGTCAGTGGGGAGAGTGAGAGTTTTAAATCTGAGACTGAGAAGTTTTTGAATAATCATAGAGCTGTGTTAAAAGGCTGAGATGCAGGATTTGTGTCTTTCCTAAAGATGACAAATCATAGTAGCCAGAGTCAGGTTTCACATCAAGAAGACCTGTGTTTTAGCCTTACCACTGATACATACTATTTAATTTTGAACAACTCACAAGTTCCCAACATCCTGGCTGCTTTTGTAGGACTATATTTAGAAGAGTTTCTGATTTGCAATAATGAAGGGGATTTTTATGCTGTGAATTCCCCACACTGTTGAAATTACAGATTATATATGTATACAAATGTATGTATATACATTTTCATATAAAAATATGTATCTGTAAATATGTATGTGGCATGTGGAGAGATAGAGAGACAGATGGGGGGGTAGGGAGAGGGAATATTTTTTCTTCATTTTGAACAAACAGGAAATACTCCTGACTATTCTTCATACTCCCACACCTAAATAATTTTAAATTCCATAATCCATTGTATACATTAAAATTCCAGACACCCTTTACAATTCATATGGAAACCTGAATTACTTAGATTTGCATATTATGGCTTTCCTGAATACTGCGTCATGGAATAGCACTATAATTTCAGAATAATGTGTTTTTTAAAAAATTGATTCAACCACGAGTATCCCTTTTCACATTATTCTCAAAGACATGGAACTGATAAAGCACAGATGAAGGGCTCTCCCAGCTGTTGTTTTTTGGCCACCGTTTCTAGATCAGAAATGTTTTCAAGCAAATATTTCAGAAATGTGTGTTAGAGATAAAAATCCCCACAGAAAACAGCATTGTAAATGCAAAGTAGAAATTCTTTCAATTCAAACTTACATGCTCCATTTGAAATCTTTAGAGAGAAATAAATACATTTACATTTAGCATTTGAGCATTGTTTCTTAGCCTTTTGCAGAACTAATGAGCTTAAAAGCTAATCCTACAGTTTCTTCAAACATTAGCACATTTAAGCTAATTCATTCAGCCTTGCTAAATCTGTAGACATCAGCAATTTATTAAAGACTGGTTAACTTTTTCTTCTTGTTAGATAGCATTTCTATAACTTCTGGTGTTAATAAGCATTACACATTCCAGTTTATCAAGCTGGTTTATCAAACTGTCCATCTAACAGAGAATCTGACTAACTTGCCTTATAATGTCTAGGAAAGAAATAACACTTGAAATAAATTAGAAACATCATTATATCATTTGGTAAATTCCCAGAAATAAGACAACATACAAATACACATGTGTGTTATATACACACATACACACACATATATAGATATATATGAGTGTGTCTGTCTACATCTATCTATTCATTATATATCTATCTATTTTTCTATTCATCTATCTTTTGACTGGTAGTTGATACAATGGATTGTTTAGAATGCTCAAGTTTAAATCCAGCTTTCAGGTACGTACTAGATTCTGAGCAAATTTCTTAATGTTGATGTTTTCATGTCATCAAAAAGGAAATAATAATACCATCTACTTCTCAGGGTTGTTGTGAAGATAAAATGAGGTAAAGTATTATATTAATAATTTACCAAACTTTAAAATAACATGAATGCTGTACATATATACACATAACTATATATATATATATATGTAAATGTATGTATAGCAAATAATTTAATTTCTCTAATTCTAACTGCCATAGATAATCTATGTTTATATATGTGTGTGTAACATACACACACACATATATATGCACATGCATATATACATAGACATGAAGGTATATATTTATATGTGACTATACATGTATATTTATGATATGAAAAGATTTTGGTAAAAGATAAGTATGGAAAAATCTTAGATGTGTTCTGGGGAGTCATCTACATAATATGATGTTTGAAGCTACGGAAATAAAAGGAATTTCCTATGAAAAAAGTAAATAGCAAATAGAAACAAGCCAAATGCAGACCTTAGGAGAATAACTGCAGTATTTGCTAAACATATGAGGATCCAATAAAGACAGAACTTATAAAAGAATTGAATCAGATAAATGTGTTATCTCTGAAGACAATAGAATGAGATGGTCAACAGAATAAAAGGCTGCAATTATGTTAACTCTGGATAGGCACAGAGAACCCTATCAGAAATTGTAATGTTTGTGCTAGCTTTCTGGAGGTCCTCCAGAAGGGCCTTGGTCTCAGTAGGATAATCACCACAAGGATGGACAAGAATAGAGTCCAAAGTCTTTATTGTCTCCTTCATGGTCTGTGTCTGTCATAGTATAACCTAGTCTCAGTCTGAGACTCAGTCTCTTCCAGCAGTCTAATAGTCTGCCAGTCTCAACCCCTCTCAATATGAATCTGATTTTGTCCCCAGTTTTCTCAGTCCTTAAATACCCTATTAAAATTACATTATTATAGCATAATGAGTATAAGTCAATATAGAATGATTCTATCATTATATCAAACTAGAGTGATTTTATTATATTAAACTAGAGTGATTATATCATTATATCATACTAGATATATGTGAACTAGAGAATCATAATCTCATCAATTCCACTGAGATAACACCTTGTTTCAAGTATACTTCTCCAATGTTCCAGCCCTCTATATCTCCCACTTTCTTTTGTTTTAGAACACAGGTGGTCATGCCCTCCCTGACTTCTGAGGAAGAGAGGTGAGAACACCAAAAAGGAGGTAACCATGCCCTTCCTGACTTCTCAGGGAGGTGAGAACACCAAACCAGATATTGTTAGTAGGTTTCCTCTGGACTGCAGGGTCTTACTTGAAAGAGGTATACATACAGGTATACATCCATCAGCATGGGAGGTATTACAAAAGCACATAGTAACATAACACAGGCTAGTAGTGACATAACAAACAACATGAATCAATATGAGGAATTATGTATGTCCATAAATCTAAGAAGGAGAGCATATAAATAACAATCACACATATACCTCCTTCAGCAGCCAAGAGATAGTCCAAAACCAATCTATTGTCCATTACTTCATGTGTCAAGAAATCCAAACATTCTTGCAGATTTTGATGTGCTATAACATTCTCATCATGTCTCAGGGAATCGAATGATTCCTGCTGGTTTTGAAGTCCTGCAGTGGTTTTGTCAACAATTTTTTATGTTCATTAGTCAATTGATATACATATAGGGTTAACAGCCATGCTTTTTCAGTGGCACATGTAGTCAGAAATGGAAAATCTGATATTTCTTTTCCTTAGTTTCAAGGGTCTTCTCTGTCTCTCTCCAATGGACAAGGCAAACACTGCTCATTGGCACCCATCTTATTCCTTCTCCATCTATAGAGATACAAGCAAACTCTCCCCCAAAGCACTTAACCTATGGAGCCCTTTCTATTCACTACTTTCTGTATCTCTCCACATCATCGGGCGATCATCTAAAGATAGTGGAGCTGCTCGCACTAGACACTGCCTTTCCAATGGGTTATAAAACCTGTCTGCCGGAGCCAGTGAATCTTTATCAAAAATCAAAAAATTAATAGTGTAAAAAGATGAATTTAAAAGTTCTCTAGAGTTACCTATGTTTCCCCCTTTCTTTTGTTTTTGGAGGAGCATCTTAATGTTTCTGTTTCTCCTCTGTATTATTGCCTGTCATTTAGGATTAAAAGGTATGCCAGTGAAATCTGATACTGTGCACAAAAGTGTGCAAAATCTTTAGAAGTATATACAGGTCCATTATCTGTTTTTATTGCTTATAGTACACTGGTAATTGCAAAAGCTTGTATAAGGAATTCAGTGACTACTCTGACTTTGTCTTTTGCTGCTGGTAATGCAAAAGTAAATCCTGAAAAGATGTCTGCTACAACATGGATAAAAGACAGATGAACAAAAGATTTATAATGTGTCATATACATTTGCCAAATTTCATTGGGATTCAAACCACAAGAGTTCTTCCCTGGAGGGAGCATAGGAGCTTGGAAAGAAAGGCAAGTTGTACAGGCTTTTACTATGCTCCTAGCTTCCTCTTTTGTTATCACAAATTGCAAACGTAAACCTTGAGCAGTCTGATGATATTTAAAATGAGATTCTTGGGCTTCCTGAAATAAAGCAGTATTGGCTATCATGGTTAGAAGGTGATTTGCCTTTGAATTTCCATAAAAAATAGGACCTGGAAGTCCACTATGAGAGTGGAATGCAAGATATAGATCTTACCTTGATGCTTTCTTACTTGTTCTTGAAGTTCCTTAAAGAGTTGATATATATTAGAAGCTACAAATTTTATTTGAGCTGTGGCAGTCTGAATCAGATATTATATTTACATTTCCTGAATAATTAGTAAGAGCTAGCATGATTGCATACAATTCATTCTGCTGAGTGGACTGAAAAGGAGTTCTAACTACTCTCTTTATAGTTAGGTAATGAGAGTATACAGCACAAATGTTATGTTTGGATGCATCTGTAGAGATAGTTGGTCCTTTAAGAGGAACCTTAGGAAACTTTTCTTGAAAAATTCATTGCCAATTATCTAATAGCTAGGTTATCTTTAATGAGACCCATGTGTAAAATTTGGAGCTGTGGTCAATAAAATTTGCCACTCTGAGATGGTTTCACAGAATACATTAATTTGTGCATTGGTATAAAAGGTGTTTATCTTGTCAGGTCTCATCCCAGATAATTGTCCTGCTTGCTTAAAGGTCTTTAACAAAATTCTATAATATATATATATATATATATATATATATATATATATATAATACATAAATAAAATTCACAAGCACTGGGTAAGGAGTAAGGCTTTGTTCTGGTTGTGCTGAGAGGGTCACCTACTCGATCACACTGTATCCTTGATGAAGTACTGCTGTGAGTGACTCTTTTGTAGTAAAAACTGATATTTCCAAAGGTTTTGAGTAACTCATTCGACCACATTGGATAAAGCCAGTTCAGCTTCTCTCAAAGACTCTTGAGCTTCTTTTGTAAGCTGGTGTGGGGTGTTTAAAGCAGTGTCTCCCCTTAAAATGTTATGTAAAAGTTGCAATTGATAGGTAGTGAAGTCCAACACTGGCTGCATCCATTGGCTATCTCCTATTAATTTCTGAAAGTCATTTAAGGTGTTCAACTTAGCTGTTCTTAAAAAAAGTTTTCTACTGATAGCACCTTAGGATATACTTCATATCCTAAATATTGAAAAAGAGTATGTCTTTGTATTTTTTCTGGAGCAATATGCAATTTGTAGTTCCTTAGTGTTTTTATGGTCTTTTGTAGACTGCTTTTAACATGTGCTCCTCAAATACACACCCCAAGATATCATCCATATAATGTAACAACATAATTTTGGAAATGCTTTTTGTATTGGAGTAAGAGCAGCCGCCTCATACATTAGACACATAGTAGGACTATTTGTCATTCCTTGTGGCAATACTGTCCATTCATATTTTTATAAGGCTCAGCTAAATTAACACTGGGCACTGAAAAGGCAAATCTTTTTATATCCTCCTTATCTAGAGGGATAAAATAGAAATGATCCTTAATGTCTATAACCCAAAGAGGCCATTCTTTAGGCAAATGAGTAGGAGATGGAAGTGGACTTCTTGAAGAGTTCCCTTAGTTTCCATCTGTTCATTTACTTTTCTCAAATCAGTCACTATCCTCTATTTTCCAGATTTCTTTCTTTACTACAAATACAGGGGGATTCCAAGGACTTAGAGAAGGTTATAAATGTCCTTGGTCAAGTTGCTCTTGTACTATATCTAATGAGGACCAAATTCTATCACTCACTAATGGCCACTGTTCTACCCAGATTGATGTGTCATTTTTCCATTGGTGAGAGTGGAGACAGGCCTTCAATAGCAGCCCTGCCTAAAAAGTCAAAGAACTCAATTATACTGCTAATTGTTGCAAGATGCCTCTTCCTCATAGATTGATGGGTATATTTTTTTCAACTACAAAAAAGTAAAAATTCCTGTTTCACCTTCAAATATCCATCTCAAAGGGGTAGCACTAATTTCAACTACTATTGATCTTCCTATGCCAGACATATAGGTGTCTGACTTAATCTTTAGCCAATAACTGGGCCAACTGGCACCTCTAATGACTGTATGATCTGCACCGTGTCTACCAACCCTTTCAATGGTATGTCATTTACATAGATAGTGAGCACTGGAGGGTCAGCTGTAATAGCTACAGTCCAGAATATTCCTGGATTCTGTTGTTGGGAGTCAGAATTTGGGCAAATATCATCAAATTGTCTATTAGAAGTCTGTATCAGTAAACCTGATGCTACTATTTCTTTTGGTTGATAAATCGCACATTTTCTACTTGTATTAGTGACTGGGAAACTAGCTATACATTTCCCAATTTCCCACATCAGTATATGGATAGATACTGTTTTGTAAGCACTCTCAGGTGGTGAAATGGTCAAGCCTACTGTGCCTGGAGGCAAAGGATCTATAGGCAGGACAGGGACAGATTTCACCTCTCCAGGGGATATTTCAGTAGTCCCAGATGCATACATCTCTGTTCTTCCTAATTGTAATCCCTTTCTTCCATCAGGTTGCTTCTCAGCTGATTGATCATGTGGGAGTACTGAACTTCTAGAGAATCTCTGGGTGTAACAGCAACTGTCATCATGCCCCACATGTGTTTTTCCTGGGGCTCTGGAACTGGGCCCCACTTCCTGTTTCCCTGAGTCAATCTACATTCTGATGTCCACTGAGGCCCTGGATCTGGGCCCTGCTTCCCATTTCACTGAATCATTCTGCATTCTGAGGCCCAATAGAAGCTTATGTTGCATTTTGGACATATGGTTTTGGGTCTTGCTCTCCCACTGTCTTCTATGCTAACACTGAGCTTTTGGATGCCCTGCTTTACCACATTGAAAGCATTGATAAGTATTGTCTAGAAGTCTCTTGACAAAAGGGACCCTGTCCTCCCATGTTTAGATCTCGAGAACTCTGCATCATAGCCTGGGAATAAAAGTTATTTGTACCCATTGTGGCACAACATCTTATGATGTCCTCTAAAGAAACATCCTTGTGTAGTCCTAGTATAATTCTTCTACAAACCTCATTAGCATTTTCTTTAGCAAGCTGTCTTATCATAATTTATGTTGCTATAGTTTCACCAATAGTTCATATGACAATTGTCTGCAGATGTCCCATGGAATCAACAAAGGATTCATTTGGACCTTGGGCTATTTTCGCGAAGGCTTCCCCTCTATCTTGTCTTCCTGGGAGGGTGCCCCATGCTTTGATAGAAGCAGCAGCAATTTGCTCATATGCTGCTGTAAGTAATTAATTTGTGCTAAATTGTTTGCATAATGACCTACACATGTTAGTTTGTCAGAAGTGACTGTTATCTGAACTCCAAATTGCCTATTTCATTGGGCTTGTATTCTACAGAGTTTACTATACTCAGAAAGCTACAAGTTTTGTTCAGTTTCTAAACATGTCTTTGCTATAGATTTTCAATCACTAGGGGTTAAAATTTCTTAAGTCAAATTCTCTAATAACATCTTAACATAAGACGATGTACACCCACAAAGAGTGCAAGCCTTTTTCATATCTTTGATAGTTTCCAGATTGAAAGGAGGGTATCTTCTGCTGGCTTGACCTGAAGAGTCAAAATCTTCAATCATAGGGTGTGCTTCTATTCTCAATTCAGATGTATCCTGTCCTTCCTCTTCAGCTTTAACTAATGCCTTTTGTAATTATGTCATGGGGGTGGACAAAACTGATGTACTGGTAGTGTTGATGGTGTCACTGCCCCTCTCACTCCTCTTTCTTCCTCTGCCCACAAAGTTGAAATTGAGGGAGGAGGGTCAGGAGATGAGGAATGCCTTAAAGGCACTTGCTCAGCTGTAGGAGGAACTCTGAGCTGTTAAAGTGAGAAGTTCCACACTCTTTAAGGTCATCAGCAGTGTAGTTAATGCCTGTTTTGTCCAATTCTCCATGCCTTTCAGCTGCTTTGTCAATACCACCTCCCTCCTGTTCTTTCTCCTCACCCTTACTTGTATGCCTGTACATATTAAAATCTTTCTTTGTTTTAGATATTGTGGGCTTCTTTAAATCCAATTGTATTACATTGTACATAAGGAATATGTCCTCAGGACTTGAAGCAAGACCCCATAACTTCATAATATTCAATTAGTTGCTCTCCCACTATTTTCTAATTTTTCTTCCTTAGAGAGCCAAGAAGATGTGCACTCTAATATATTAAAGAGTCCAGTGATCTTCTCCCAAGTTACCAACAAACTTTGCTTCTGGAAAGCAAACCTAATTTTTTTTAACCCAATTATGCAAGCTACACATACCCTTTGGGGTATGGGAGACTCTTTTCTTAGTAATTTAGCTGAAAAATGTAAGTGACTAGGTTAGCCCTTACCAAAGTTTCCTTCTTGTTTATTTTTATATTCACCCTATTTCCAGATCACGGTGACTTCTCCACTGAGCTTATGATCACATCAGTCAAACTGGTGAGTATAAGTCCCTATGTCTAGAGCCTCACATCTAGGGGCCCCCATTTGGTGTTCCACGTTTGGATGCCAAAATGTAAAGTCCAGACTAGCTTTCTGGAGGATCTGTGGATGAGCCTTGGTCTTAAGTGGAGGAACGATAAAGGTAGAAGAGCAGAGACAGAAACAGAGATCCTCCTATATCAGGAGGATCTCTGTTTCTGTCTATGTATTCTGTGTCTCCTCTGTGTTTGAGTCCTTGTCTGAGTCTCCTCTGTGTCTGACTCCAAGTCTCCTCTGTGTCTGTGTCTGAGTATGAGTTTGAGCTTGAGAGCTTTTGTCTCCAGTCCTCTCAGCCCTTAAATACCTCAGTCTAATTACATCATTACATCACACTAAATATATGTGAACTAGAGAACCATTATCTCATCAATCACACTGAGTATATCAATCACACACTCTGCTGTTAGTATCCTTGCTTCAAGTATATCTTTCCCAGAGTTCCCTTACTCTCTGTGGACCTCTACAGTATAGCAATTAAGAATGAACAAAATATCATTTCATAGGTTGTTTTTATACAATTACCCTTCCATTCATTGTTCAAACACATTCAAGAGACATTTTAAGATGTAACAAAAATAACTTTATTGAAACCTTCTGATTAGAATGTTAAAGCAAGTCTTAAAAAAGAAAGATGTACCCTCACCAAAGGTGTTTGCTATCGTGTTGGAGGAAATCTAGCACCCAGATTGAGGAAGGCTTCTGTGTGAATGCAAGTTTCTACACATGGTCCTATTTGTGAATGATATTATGTTGATATCAAGCCCCAGTGCAATGTAGTAAATCTCATGTATTAAGATACATTTGTGCAAGTATCTGGGAAAGTCAGTACATCTAATGAATTGAACCAAGAGTTGAAGTGGAGAATGTATTGGATTTTGTACTGGAAATTTCAAAGCTCCAATATTCTGCATAAAGGAAAGGATTATCTTGTCGATTTGAATATTGTGCTACTATTGATATATGGCAGTAAGACATGGTTTAATGTTTCCTCCAAAGAAATAAGATGAGTATCCTATTAACATCAATGGAAAGATATGTGATGAATATGAAGTGGTTTCATTTTATAATCAATAAGGAGGGGTTAAAGGATTATATAAAAGGAAAACAAGAAGGCTAGTCACATGGACAGAATGAGACATGACAAATTAAAGGCTTCATTAGTACCCTTGCAGGAAGGCCCTTCAAATTTTCAGTACATTCCCTGTGGGAATTTTTTAGAGCGATCACACAAAATATAAAGGCATGAATGGGAATCTATAAGATCATAAATACATTTAAGTATCTAATTACAACAGTAAAAGGAAGATGAGATATGTGAAATAATTAAATGGCTCACAAGAAGAAAGCTAAAATAAAACACGTGGATAGACTTAGGTGAGATTGTGAATTCAGTATTTCAGTTAGTGTTCAAAAATAAAACAAAGGAATTCATATTCAATTACACAAACTATGTGTAAAGAAAGAAATAGATTAATGTAATAGCTCAAATCTTTATGTAAAAAAAGGTCTTTTTATTATTCTAGAGTCATATCCACATAAATAGATGCGTTCTTTATTAGGGAATATGGCTTAAGTGTGTTTCTGTGGGAGAGTATGTTAAACAACTAAAGGGACCCTGGATTTTGAACAATAGGTCTTAAATTCAAATCCTGTTTAGTTATAATATGTGTGAAGTCATTAGTCTTTTACCCTTGGTGAGCCTCAATTTTCTTACCTGTAAAATGAATTGGACTAGATGGTGTCCAAGAAGCCTTCTCTATATATCTATTAAAAGAATATTGCTAATCACTTTGCTGGTGATATTTCGGAGGTGGAAATTTGGATCATCTATTCCAATTGCCTTATTTGACAGATGAGAAAAAAGAATGCTCATTCGTTTACCTAGACCATGGTAGACTGGATTTCTGGTTTTCATTAAATAATGATGATCATTTTTTGTTGTTAAGAAAGAATAGATATTGCAAAAGGATTAAGGAAATTGCACTTTAAAAAATACATTCTATGATTTTAATATATGTGCTGCTAATTGATGCAGTGCTAATTGTAAGTGTGAGTTTGTAATGCCTTTACTGATGTTACATCTGACTTTTCAATATTAAATTCTTTTAAAGATAGCTCTCTGAGCTCTGGCAAGAACAACTCACTGGAAAAACCTATTCAAAAATTGTTATTTTATTTTGAAACTTTTAAATTTGCTCCAGACAAAGAGGAAATATGCAAAAACAGATGTGAATACAACAAAACAAACCAGATGACTTTTTTCAAATAATGTTAAAAATTAAAAATAAAGAATGCTATAATATCATTGAAAATAAATTCATTCAAATGTGTTTTCCTGATAACTAAATTCTTTTAGGTAGCATTTAAATTTCATATCTATATCTATAGCTATCTGTCTGTACACATATACACAGACATACACACAAACACAAACATAGATATATCTATCTATCACATGAACTAATACAGACATATATAGGGAGATAGTAAGAAATTAGAGCAATATAAAATATGATACACGTGTAATATATGTTATATAATTCAACTAAGTTAATTTGTTTATTTAATGTGGGACAGTAAAAAAAGCAAGATAGTTTCATTTTCCTGGTTTCAATTACATAAAACAAGATACTCCTCCCAGGATCAGCACATTACTTCATAATTTACTACTATGTTACAAACTCAAGCCTTGATTAATATTACTTCCCTCAGCTTCTTCTTTCTTCTGAGTGGACAGTAAGAGGAAAGAATACCAAAATCCTAAAGCTTTCCTTTATGGTGAGCAAAAGCAGGATTTTCAGCTCAACTTCACTTTTTACTTGCTGTCTTGCCTTTCAATTCAGTGGGACAAGATGCTCTTGAACTGAGTATACTCAATGTTCCATCCCCCTGCCCCCACTACCTTTTTTTCTTTTCTTTGGTGTTATCTCTCCCTTTATTTGTAATCATATTGAAGGAAAGAAACATTTTTCCTTTTATTAATTTTTTCCCCACTATTTAACATTTTGCCTGGCAAATTTTAAGTGCTTAATAAATATTTATTGGATCAGTTTGAATAGATGTGGGTAAACTATCTTTGCCTAATGACCTAGAAAAAATAACAACAAAATTCATCTGGAAGAACAAAAAGACAAGAATTTCAAGGGAACTAATGAAAAAAAATCAAATAGCAATGAGGAAGCCAAATTATCACTCTTTGCCGATGACATGATGGTATAGTTAGAGAACCCCAGAGATTCTGCTAAAAAGTTATTAGAAATAATCCACAACTTTAGCAAAGTTGCTGGTTATAAAATAAACCCACATAAGTCATCAGCATTCTTATATATCACTAACAAAATCCAACAGTCAGAGTTACAAAGAGAAATTCCATTTAAAGTAACTACTGATAATATAAAATATTTAGGAATCTATCTGCCAAGGGAAAATCAGAAACTTTATGAGCAAAATTACAGACCACTTTTCACACAAATTAAGTCTGATCTAACCAATTGGAAAAATATTAAATGCTCTTGGATAGAACGAGCAAATATAATAAAGATGACAATATTACCTAAACTAATCTATTTATTTAGCTCTATACCAATCAGACTCCCAAAAAACTATTTTCATGACCTAGAAAAATAACAACAAAGTTCATATGGAAAAACAAAAGGTCAAGAATTTCAAGGGAATTAATGAAAAAAAAATCAAATGATGGTGGCTTAGCTGTACCAGATCTAAAATTATATTATAGAGCAGCAGTTACCAAAACTATTTGGTATTGGCTAAGGAATAGATTAGTTGATCAGTGGAATAGATTAGGTTAAAGGGAAAAATATAGCAACCTAGTCTTTGACAAACCCAAAGATCCCAGCTTTTGGGATAAGAACTTACTGTTTGATAAAAATTGCTGGGAAAATTGGAAACTAATATGGCAGAAACTAGGCATTGATCCATACTTAACGCCGTACACCAAGATAAGGTCAAAATGGGTTCATGACCTAGGCATAAAGAATGAAATTATTAATAAATTAGAGGAACACAGGATAGTTTACCTCTCAGACCTGTGGAAGGGGAAGGTCTTTATGACCAAAGCAGAACTAGAGATCATTACTGATCACAAAATAGAAAATTTCGATTATACCAAACTGAAAAGTTTTTGTACAAACAAAACTAATGCAGACAAGATTAGAAGGGAAGCAATAAACTGGGAAAATATTTTTACAGTCAAAGGTTCTGATAAAGGCCTCATTTCCAAAATATATAGAGAATTAACTCTAATTTATAAAAAATCAAGCCATTCTCCAATTGAAAAATGGTCAAAGGATATGAACAGACAATTCTCAGATGAAGAAATTGAAACTATTTCTAGTCATATGAAAAGATGCTCCAAGTCATTATTAATCAGAGAAATGCAAATTAAGACAACTCTAAGATACCACTACACACCTGTCAGATTGGCTAAGATGACAGGAAAAAATAATGATGATTGTTGGAGGGGATGCGGGAAAAACTGGGACATTGATGCATTGTTGGTGGAGTTGTGAACGAATCCAACCATTTTGGAGAGTAGTTTGGAACTATGCCAAAAAGTTATCAAACTGTGCATACCCTTGATCAGCAGTGTTACTACTGGCTTATATCCCAAAAGATTATAAAGAAGGAAAGGACCTGTATGTGCACGAATGTTTGTGGCAGCCCTTTTTGTAGTGGTTAAAACTGGAAACCGAATGATGTCCATCAGTTGCAAATGTTGAATAAATTGTGGTATATGAAAATTAAGGAATATTACTGTTCTTAAGAAATGACCAACAGGATAATTTCAGAAAGGCCTGGAGACTTACGAACTGATGCTGAGTGAAATGAGCAGGACCAGGAGATCATTATATACTTCAACAACAATACTAGATGATGACCAGTTCTGATGGATCAGGCCATCCTCAGCAACGAGATCAACCAAATCATTTCTAATGGAGCAGTAATGAACTGAACTAGCTATGCCCAGAAAAAGAACTCTGGGAGATGACTAAAAACCATTACATTGAATTCCCAATCCCTATATTTATGCACACCTGCATTTTTGATTTCCTTCACAAGCTAATTGTACAATATTTCAGAGTCTGATTCTTTTTGTACAGCAAAATAGTTTTGGTCAGGTATACTTATTGTGTATCTAATTTATATTTTAATATATTTAACATCTACTGGTCATCCTGCCATCTAGGGGAGGGGGTGGGGGGGGTAAGAGGTGAAAAATTGGAATAAGAGGTTTGGCAATTGTTAATGCTGTAAAGTTACCCATGTATATATCCTGTAAATAAAAGGCTATTAAATTAAAAAAAAAAAGAGTAAAAAAAAAAATCAAATAAAGGTGGCCTAGCTGTACCTGATCTAAAACTATATTATAAAGCAGCAGTCACCAAAATCATTTTGTATTGGCTAAGAAATAGAATAGTTGATCAGTGGAATAGATCAGGGTCACAGGAGAAAGTAGTCAATAACTATAGCAATCTACTGTTTGATAAACCCAAAGACCCCAGCCTTTTGGATAAGAATTTATTATTTGACAAAAATTGCTGGGAAAATTGGAAATTAGTATGGCAGAAACTAGTCATTGACCCATACTTAACAACACATACCAAGATAAGATCAAAATGGGTTCATGATCTAGACATAAAGAATGAGATTATAAATAAATTAGAAGAACATAGGATTGTTTACCTCTCAGATCTGTGGAGGAGGAAGGAATTTGTGACCAAAGAGGAACTAGAGGTCATTATTGATCACAAAATAGAAAGTTTTGATTATATTAAGTTAAAAAGCTTTTATACAAATAAAACTAATGTGGACAGGATTAGAAGGGAAGCAATAAACTGGGAAAACATTTTTTATAGCTAAAAGTTCTGATAAAGGCCTCATCTCCAAAATATATAGACAACTGACTCTAATTTATAAGAAATCAAGCCATTCTCCAATTGATAAATGGTCACAGAACATTATCAGATGAAGAAATTGAAATTATTTCTAGTCATATGAAAAAGTGTTCTAAATCACTATTGATCAGGGAAATGCAAATTAAGACAACTCTGAGATACCCCTATACACCTGTCAGATTGGCTAAGATGGCAGGAAAAGATAATGACAAATGTTGGAGGGGATGTGGAAAAACTGGGACACTGATGCATTGTTGGTGGAGTTGTGAATGGATCCAACCATTCTGGAGAAGAATTTGGAATTATACTCAAAAAGTTAGCAAACTGTGCATACCCTTTAATCCAACAGTTTTACTACTGGGCTTATATACCAAAGAGATATTAAAGAAGGGAAAGGGACCCGTATGTGCAAAAAATGTTTGTGGCAGCCCTTTTTGTAGTGGCTAGAAACTGGAAATTGAATGGATGCTCAACAATTGGAGAATGGTTGAATAAACTGTGGTATATGAATGTTATGGAATGTTATTGTTCTATAATAAAGGACCAGCAGGATGAATACAGAGAGGCTTGGAGAGACATACATAAACTGATGTTAAGTGAAAGAATACAGAGAGGCTTGGAGAGACATACATAAACTGAAGGCACACAAAACTTTCTAAGCTCCTCTCATCCCTTCACAACCAACTATTAAATTCAGCCTCAAAAATAGCCCTTGACTGGCAAACCCCATGAAGATTAGAAGCACAACAACTCACCAGCCAAAGATAATCTGGAAGATTGCCAGGAAATGTTTATCCTGAGGGGGCAGGAACAGACCACTGCAGGCAGAGAGAGACTAGTATCCTGAGCAGACCAGGGGCAGAGGTGATCTCTGTGGCTAGAGAAATTACAGAGAGAATTCTGCTATGAGCTAACTGTTCTGCCTTGATTACAAAGCAGTAAACTGGCAGAGAAAATAAAGATTAAAACAGAGGGTACTCTCTAAAAAAAGCCAGAACCTAACAAGATCTGGCTGTAATCACTCAAAACCAGAAGTGACTCAGGCAGACCCATAATACAGCCCTGCAGTCACATCCTGCAATACAGGGCTTTTGCAGGGGCAGTTACAAATCTGCACAGGAGGGGCACACAGCCCAGGCCAGCATCTAACCTGCATAGAAAGGGGCTCGGCTTGGGGCAATAGAACTCCAGAAAGACTGCTTCCTGGGTCAGAGACACTTCTGGTCTCTGCAAGGCTATTCACTACTCAGCTGCTAATACTCACAGCCCCAGGGTGGGTTTTGGCTTGGGGTAGTGAAACTTTTACTGCTCAGCGTCTAGCCCCAGGGCAGTCGTTAATCCACATAGCAGGGTTCTTTGCAGGGCACTTTCCCAGCTCAGCCTTTTGGGCCTGAGGTACTTCTGGGTGGGGAACTCTTTCCCAGAGCACTCCAGTACCTTGCTGCTCTTTGTAGCCGGTTGGCAGGACAGCTACCCCCATACACCTATCACTGCTCTGCAGAGGAAACTGGTAACCTCCTGGCCCTGAAGGTAGACAATAAAAAAATCAAAAGAAAGATTGATAGTTTCTATACAGAAAGAGAGCAGCTTTTCAACCCTGAGGAGACTAATAGCAGACAGTCTCCAGATAATTGTTGGTCCCTAATACAAAAGGCTTTCCTAGAAGAGACTATTAAAAACCTTAAAAGAGCACTAGAAGAAAAATGGGGAAAGGAAAGAGAAACTATGCAAGAGAGCAACAATTTCCTGAAATGTGAATTGGAAAAGGTAAAAAAAAAAAAACTCCCAAGAAATGCAGGGAAACAGAATTTGTGAATTGGAAAAAGAAAACAACTCACTAAAAAAAAAAAAAATAGTGAAATGGAAAAAAAATTCCATAGAGCAAAAGAACTCATTTAAAAACTGAATTGACATATACAAAAAGAAGTAAAAAAGCTATTGAAGAAAATAACTCATTAAAATCAGAACTGAACAAATAGAAATGACTGATTCATTGAGACATTAAGAATAAGTCCAGCAAAACCAAAAAAGTGAAACATTGGAAAAAATGTCAAATATCTACTTGGACAAACAACAGATCTGGAAAATAGAACTACGAGAGATAACCTGAGGATCATTGGACTACCCGAAAATTATGATGAAAAAAAAAGAGCTTAGATACTATTTTACAGAAAATCATCAAAGAGAACTGCCCAGAAGTAATAGAACTGGAAGGCATTGAAAGAATTCATCATACACCTTCTGAAAAAGACCTTAGGAATAAGGACCTTTTTAGGAATAAAAAGTCCAAGGAATATTGTGGCCAAATTTCAGAATTTTCAGACTAAAGAGAAAAATATTACAAGCAGCTGGGAAAAAAAATTCAAATACTAAGGTGCCACAATAACGATCATTGAAGATCTGGCTGCCTCAACATTAAAGGATTGAGGGCCTGGAATCTAATATTCCAAAAGGCAAAAGAACTTGGATTGAAGCCAAGAATAAACTACCCAGCTAAGCTGAGGATTTTTTTCCATGGAAGAAGATAGAAATTTAAAGAAACAGAGGAATTCCATTTGTTTTTAAGGAAAAAAACAGATTTAAACAAAAAAAAATTGATCTCCAATCATAGGACTCAAGTGAAGTAGAAAAAGGTAAAAGGAACTCTTGAGAACTGTATTTCTGTTGTGGATATACATAAAAACCACATGTATAATTTGATTTTACTGATATAACATAAAAAGGGAAGTAGAAGTGGAAAGGGGATAGTATCAGAAAAAGGGAAAGGGGAGATAAAAAGAGGGAAACTACATCCCATGAGAAGGCAAAGGAAACCTATCTTATCTGACAGAACTTAGAGAGGGGGAGGAACATTGTGTGAATCTTACTCTCATCAGAGTTGGCTCACAGAGGAAATAATTAATATTTGTTTTTTAAGAGAATCTTTCTCACCTCATTAAAAACGTAAGAGGGGGTGGACCAAGATGGGAGAAGGCACACAGACTTTCTAAGCTCTCTTACCCCTCACTATCAATATTATATCCAGCCTAAAATAGCACTTGGCTGCTAAACTAAAAGATTAGAAGTACAACAACCACCAGCCGAAGATTATTTGAAATCTCACCAGAAAAGATTTGTTCTGAGGGGCTTGGGAGAAGATCAGCACAGGCAGGGGAGAACTAGAGGCAGACAGAGTGAAAGGCCAAACTGGAAGTTAGAGCACAGATTCACAGCACAAATGTGCAGCTGCAACCCACAGTACGGGGTTTTTCTTTGGGGCAGTTGTGAACTTGCACGGCGGGAGGCACACCCCAGGGCAGCCTCTAACTGCACAGTCAGGGTCTTGACTTGGGGCAATAGAACTTTTGCAGGGCGATTTGCTTCCTGACAGAAACTTCCGGGCAGAGACTTCCAGTATGATCCAGGCTGTTTGCTGGTCAGTTGCTAATACCCACAGCTCCACTAGAGGCTCTGGCCTGGGGCAGTGACACTTTCACTACTTCGTCTCTAGCTTTAGGGCAGTCGCTAAACCATACAGCTCCACTGGGCTGTTCACTGAGACATTAAGAATAAGTCAAGCAAAACCAAAAAAGTGAAACACTGGAAAAATGTCAAATATCTACTTGGAAAAACAACAGATCTGGTTCCTCCACTGGGCTAAATCACCTGTGCTATATCACCTCCGGTTGGGAGAAGGGGAAACTTTCACTCAGAACACTCCAGAAGATGGTTTACATTTCTTCCTGCTCTCCAGAGGAAGCTGGTTAACATCCTTCCCCTGAAGGCATACCCTAAAGGCTTTAAAAAAATCAATAAAAAAATGAAAAGGATGATCAATACCTTCTATACAGAAAAAAGAGCAGGTCTGCAACCCCAAAGAGACTAATAGCAAACAGGCACTAGACAATACCCCAAAGGGGAATGTCACCTGTCCCCCTTTTTACAAACACTTAGAAGAGACCATTAAAAGTCCAAAAGAGAGCTGAAAAAATGGGGAAAAGAAAGAACCTTTGAAATAAATTGAAAAGGAAAAATTCGGGAAAAGATTTGTGAACAAGAAAAAGATTTGTGAAAGTAAGATTTGGGATTGGAAAACAAAGAACTTAAAAAATAGGATTTGGGAATTGGAAAAAAAAATAATTCCTAAAAAAATTATGAAATGGAAAAAAATTCCGGAGCAATACAATTCATTTAAAACTCAATTGGGAGCCAAATTGGGAGAAGACACGACTTCTAAGCCTTTCTTACCCTTTATCAAATTATAATGAGCCTCAAAAAAAGTCTTAATGCAATTGTAAAGATAAAAGAAAAACCCACCAGGGAAGAAAACTGCAGTCCCGGAAAAAAGGTTGGTCGGGGCCAGGGGAACAGCCCAGACTGGGAGAGAAATTGGATGGGAGAGCCCAAACCGAAAGTGAAAGCATGATCCTGCAAGCTTGGGCCCCAACCCACAGATTTTTCCTTGGGTGTTGTAACCTGCATGGCAGAGGACCCCGGGTTAGCCTCCAACCCCAGTATCGGCGGGCCATGAGTTTTACCGATTTACAGGGCAGAGAGGTGGGGCAGGGTTTCAGGGTCGTGGTCGGGGTCACTTCTAAACTCACAGTCCCACAAGAGGTCCCGGCCTGGGGCAGGACACTTTCCCCTTAGTCTCTAGCCAGGGCAATCCTAACCCAAAGCCCAACTGGGCACTTTGATACTGTCCAGTGCTGAATCCACTTCCTGTTGGGGAAGGAAACTCCACCAGAGCACCCCAACTGGATGGAAATCTTTTACATCTCTCCCCCGTTTGCAGAGGAAGTTAACCCCTTGCCAGAGACAACCAACGGAAACATGAATAAAAAAGATGAAAAGAACAATCGCAGCTTCTATAGAAAAAAAAGGTCACAAACCTGAAGAGACCTCAACAGCAAAATGACAGACTGTCCTCCTTTACGATGCTCTTAAAGAGACTCAAAAAGATAGAAAAGTTCAAAAAGTCTCAAAAGAGAGTTAAAGAAAATAAAGGAAAGAAAGCCTTTCAAGAGAGCAACAACTTCCTAAATGAATTGAAAAAGTTAAAACCCGGAAGTGGGGAAACAAAATTGGTGAATTGGAAAAAAAGAACTCGCAAGGGGATTCCAATTGAAAAAAGAAAATAATCACTAAAAAAAAATTAGTGAAATGGAAAAAATCACAGACCAAAACAAACATTTAAAAACTCAATTGGAATACAAAAGAAAAAAAAAGGAAAAGAAAAAATTTTAAAAATTAGAACTGAAAAATAGAAACAATGATTATTGAGACAACAAGAATCAGCAACAAAAAAAAAAATGCAAACGAAAAACCATGAAATCACTTAAAAGACAGACTTGGAAAATAGATTGGGAGATAACTGAGGATTATTGGACTTTGAAAACTAGATGAAAAAAAGAGCCAGAACATTTTACAAGAAAAACAAAGAGAACTCCCAAGTTAGAATCAGAAGGAAAATAGGATTGAAAGAATTATGAAAACCTTCGAAAGAAACCCCAAAATAAAACCCCAAGGAATATTTTGGCCAAATTTCGAACATGATTAAGGAAAATTTTAAAGCAGCCAAAAAAAAACCATTTAAACCGAGGTGCCACAATAAGGATCACCCAAGATCTGGCTGCCCCACATTAAAAGGAAAGGGCCCGGAATATGAATTCCGAAAGGCACAAGAACTTGGGATGGCAAGAATAAACTACCCAGCTGTTGAGATTTTCCCAGGGAAGAAGAATTTTAATGAAAACAAATGTTCCATTTGTTTCTAAGAAAAAACCAGAATAAAAAAAAATTTGACCCAACATAGAACTCAAGAGATGCAGAAAAGGTAAAAAAATCTTGAGAATTGTTTTCTGTTGTATATCAAAAAGAATAATGTATAATTTGTTTACTGATATAACAAAAAAGGGAATAGATATGGAAAAAGGGATGATGGAAATAAGGTGGAAGGAGGGAAAAAGAGGGAAACCACATCCCACAAAGAGGCAAAGGAAATTATCATATCTGAGGGAATTTAGAGAGGGGAGGAAATTTGGGAATCTTACCTCATCAGAGTTCTCAAAGAAAATAATTGACATTTGTTTAGGAAAATTCCTTTCTCGCCCTTAAAAACGGGGAGGGAAAAGGAAAAAGAAAGAGTAATAAGGGAAGAAGGGGGAAAGATAAAGGGGGAGGGAGGGATTAAAAGAGGGAAATTTTGGATACATGTTTGGGGGGGAAAGAGGGTTGGGGAAAAGAAAAGTGGGTTTAACTGGGGGGAGGAGGCAGGAAAACAGATTTAGTAATTAAGAAATGTGAATGGGATGAACCCCATAAAGAGGAGGCAGATAGCAGATCAAGTCAGAACCCTAAAAGTTGTTTTAAAGAAACACAAAAGCAGGGAGATAATATAGAGTAAAGGAAAAGGGGAGCAAAATCTATTATGCTTCAGGTGAAGTCAAAAAAGAAATCCATCTGACAACAAAAGTAAAAAAATTGATTAATTAAAAGAGATAAGAAAAACCACATCCTGCAAAAGGGTAGCATAAACAAGAAGAAATCAATAAAACATGTATGCCCAATGGAATCCAACTTCCTAAAGGAGGTTGGGAGAGTTGAAAAAGAAAACAAAAAAGTATAATATAGGGAGATCCAATTTTAAATTTGAATTGACAAATAAACCAAAAACAAAAAGAAAGAAATTAAAGAAGTAAATAGAATAAGAAAAAAAGGTATGTTGGATCTTGGAAAAAAATTGAAGGAGATAAAAGGGAATATACTTTTTCTCAGCATTCATGGAACCTATTCAAAAATTGACCATATATTAGGGAATAAAGACCCAAATTAAATGCAAGAAAGCAGAAAAGTAAAGTTTCTTTTCAGATCATGAGGCAATAAAAACACTTCAACAAAAAAAGTTAGGGGAAATAGGACCAAAAAGTAATTAAACAAACAATTAATTTTAAAGAATGATTGGGAAGGAAATTATAGAAAAAATAATTTTAAGATAATGACAATGATGAGACATCAACCAAAATTTGGGGATGGAAAGGGTAATAAGAGGGAATTTTATATCCGAGGCTTACTTGAAAAAAAACAGAGAAAGAAAAAGATTAATGAATCTTGCAACAAAAACTAAAAAAAAGACCAAAAAAAACCCCAATGAAATACAAATTGAAATTTAAAATTAAAAGGAGAAATTTAAAAATTGAAAGTAAAAAAACATTGAACAATTAATAAAACTAAGAGTTGGTTCTATGAAAAGCCAATAAAAATAGAAAGTTTAAACTGAAAAAAAGGAGAGAGGAAAAAATGAAATTAGTAGTCTTAAAATGAAAAGGAGAACTTTCCACCAACGAAGAAGAAATTAGAGAAAAAATGAGTTATTTTACAACTTTTATGCCAATAAATTTTGATAACCTGGAAATGGATGACTCCCTTCAAAAATATAGACTTCCCAGACTAAAGAGGAGGAAGAAATTTTGAATAGCCCATTTCGAAAAAGAAAAGAACAGGCAATTAAACAACTCCCAAGAAAAAACCCCGGACCAGATGGATTTACGGGAATTTTTACCAAACATTTAAAGAAAATTCCCCAATTTAAAAATTTGATAAATAGGGAATGGGGAACCTACCAAATTCCTTCTATGACAAGACATGGTACTGATACCAAACCAGGTATGAAACAGAGAAAGAAAATTATAGACCAATCTCCTAATGAATATTGATGTAAAATCTTAAAAAGTATACAAAAGACTAAGAAAATCATCTCCAAGAAATACACTAGATCAAGAGGATTTATACCAGGAATGCAGGGTTTAAATTAGGAAAACCATCAATAAATTGGCCAGGAAAAACCAAATTAACAAAAAACCATAGATCTTCTCAATAGATTTAAAAAAGTTTTTATAAAACCAAACATCCATTCCTCTTAAAAACACTTTGAGATAGGAAAATGGGCTTTTCCCTAAAAGTCAGCCCCATTTAAAACCATCAGTAAACATCATATTGTTGGAGACAAACCATTCCTAAAGATCTGAGGAAAAAGTTCCCACTTCACCGTTACTATTTAATAGTATTAGAAACGCTATTTAGAATGAGCTGAGAAAGAGATTAAAGGAATAAGAATAGGAAAGAGGAAACCAAAAATCACTTTGTGATGACATGATGGTATACTTAGAGAACCCCAGAGATTCTGCTAAAAAGTTATTAGAAATAATCCACAACTTTAGCAAACTTTAGCAAAATGAAGGTGGCTTAGCTGTACCAGATCTAAAATTATATTATAGAGCAGCAGTTAACCAAAACATTTTAATTGGGGTGATTAGTTCATCGGGAATAGATTATGTTCAAGGGAAAACAGTCAACAAAAATAGAACCTAGTCTTTGACAAAACCAAAGATCCCCAATAACAATACGTTTGATGCGGGGAAAATTAAAAATATGGGAAACAGGCATTGATCCATACTTAAAGCACAAAGATAACAAAAGGGTCTTGACCTAGGATAAAGAATGAAAATTAATAAATTAGAGGAACACAGGATATTTACCTCTTTGACCTGTGGGGGAAGGTCTTATGACAAAGCAGAACTAGATCATTACTGATCACAAAATAGAAAAATTTGATTATACCAAACGAAAGTTTTGTACAAAACAAAACTAATGCAGACAAGATTAGAAGGGGAAGAATAAACTGGGAAAATATTTTTAAACAAAGGTTCTGATAAAGGCCCATTTCCAAAATATATAGAGAATTAACCAATTTATAAAAATCGTTTATTCTCCAATTGAAAAGGTAAAGGAAACAATTTCCTGATGAAGAAATTGAAACTATTTCTAGTCATATGAAAAGATGTCCAAACATTATTAATCGAGAAAAAAATTAAGACAACTCTAAGATACCCACCAACCGTGATTGGCTAAGATGAAGGAAAAATAATTTGTTGGAGGGAATTGGGAAAACGAGAATTGATGCATTGTTGGTGGAGTTGTGAAGTAACCATTTTGGGAGTAGTTTGGAACCCATCCGATCAAACTTGCATACTTTTGATCCAAAGTGTTATACTGGATTATATCCCAAAGAGATAAAGAAGGGAAAACGATGTGCACGAATGTTTTTAAAGCCCTTTTTAGGGGAAAAAAACGAAACTAATGGAAGTCCATCAGTTGAGAATGGTTAAAAATTGTGTTATGAAATTTAGGAATATTACTGTTCTGTAAGAAAAAACCAAACAGGATAATTTCAGAAAGGCCTGGAAAGATTTTGAACTGATGCTAGGAAATGCAGGACCAGGAGACCTTTTACTTCCCAATAACATATGATGACCAGTCCGATGGACCAGGCCATCCCCAGCAATGGACAACCAAATCTTTAATGGGAGTAATGAACAACCAGTTGCCCGAAAAATAATCAGAGACTAAACCATTACATTAATTCAATCCCTAATTTATATCCCATTTTTGATTTCCTTCACGTAATTGTACAATATTTCGGTCTATCTTTGTACAGCAAAAAACGTTTTTATGTATTATTGTGTATCTAATTTATATTTAAATATTTTAACATCTACTGGTCATCCGCATCTAGAGGTGGGGGGGTGGGAGGGAAAAATTGAACAAGAGCTTTAGGAAGCTGTAAAGTTACCCATGCATATATCCTGTAAATAAAAGGCTATTAAAAAAAAAAAATAAATAAAAACTCAATTGGACATAAACAGAAAGAAGTAAAAAAAGCTAAGAAAGAAAATAATTTATTAAAAATCAGAACTTAACAAATAGAAACTAATGATTCATTGAGACAGCAAGAATCAATCAAGCAAAACCAAAAAAAAATGATAAATTTGAAAAAAAAACATGAAATATCTACTTGGAAAAAAATGACAGACCTGGAAAAAATCTACGAGAAATAATCTGAGGATTATTGTACTTTCTGAAAATTATGATGAAAAAAAGCCCTGATACTATTTTAAAGAAATCATCAAAGAGAATGTGGAAGGTAATAGAACGAAGGTAAAATAGGATCAAAAGAATTATCAAACACATTCTGAAAAGACCCTAAAAAAAAAAGTCCAAGGGAATATTATGGGCCAAATTTTTGAACATGATTAAGGAAAAAATAACAAGCAGCCAGAAAAAAAAAAAAAATATGAGGTGCCACAATAAATCACCAAGAACTGGCTGCCCATACTAAAGGATCGAAGGGCCTAATCTGATATTCTGAAAGGCAAAAGAACTTGAAATGGCCAAGAATAAACACCCAGCTAACTGACATTTTCTTCCAGGGAAGAAGATGGACATTTAAAGAAAAGATGAACCATTTGTGTCAGAAAACCAGAAGAAACAAAAAATTTGATCTCCAACCATAGGACTCAAGAGAAGCAAAAAGGTAAAAGGAACTCTTGAGAATTGTATTTCTGTTTTGGATATATAAAAAGATTACGTGTATAATTTGATTTTACGGATATAACATAAAAATGGGAAGTAGAAATGGAAAAGGGATAATGTCAGAAAAGGGGGAAAGGGGAGATAAAAAGAGGGAAACTACATCCCACAAAGAGGCAAAGGAAACTTATCATACATGAGGGAACTAAAAGTAAACATTGTGCGAATCTTTACCTATCAGAGTTGGCTCAAAGAGAAAATAATTCAAATTTTGTTTAAGAAAATTCTCCCCCTCAAAAAGGGGGAGAAAAGGAAAAAAAAGAAAATAAGGGAAGGGCAAGAAAGGGGAAGAGATTCAAAGGGGGAGGGGAGGGATCCAAAGGGGTGAGAGGTGATACAAGGGGGTACATAAGTTTAAAAACTGGGAAAGAGTTTTGGGGCAAGTAAAAGAAAACAAACCTGGAAACAAGAGGCAGGAAATACAGATTCATTTTAACCATAAATGGAATGGGTGAATTCTCCCATAAAGCAGGAATAAAAAATGGATCAAAAGTCAGAAATCTACAATATGTTGTTTACAGGAAACACATTTAAACAGGGAAACATACAGAATAAAAGGAAAAGGCTGGAGCAAAATCTATTATATCGATAAGAAAAAAACAGGATAAAAATCTTATTTCAGATCAAACAAAAGCAAAATTATTAATCAAAAGAGAAAAAGGAAAACTATATCTTCAAAGACTACTATAGACAATGAACTAATCAATATTACATATATGCACCAAATTATGGTATCTAACTTCCTAAAGGAGAAGAAAGAGGTTAAAAGAAAGAAATAGAAGCAAAAAAGAAAAAATAGAAAACTTAAATTAATTAATACCTTAAATTCCCCAAAACAAAAAAAAGGGAAATTGAGAAAACAGAATATTAGAAAAATTAGATTGATAGATCTTTGGAGAAAACTGAATGGTGACAGAAAGGAGTATACTTTCTTCTCAGCAGTTAATGGAACCTATACAAAAAATGACCATATATTAGGACATAAAGACCTCAAAATAAAATGCAGGAAGGCAGAAATAATAAATGGTTTCTTTTCAGATTACAATGCAACAAAAACTACATTCAACAAAAAGTTAGGGGTAAATAGACCAAAAGTAATGGGAAACTAAATAATCTCATCTTAAAGAATGATTGAGTGAAACAGAAAATTATAGACACAATTAATAATTTCCAAGATAATAATATGGAATATATCAAAATTTGTGGGATGCAGCCAAAGGGTAATAAAGGAAATTTTATATAGAGGTTAATTGAAAAAACAGAGAAAGAAAGATCAAGAATTGGGCTTAACTAAAAACTAGAAAAAAACAAATTAAAACCCCAATCAAATACTAAATTTGAAATTTAAAATTAAAAGGAGAAATTGATAATATTGAAAGTAAAATAAACTGAATTTAAAACTAAGAGTTGGTTTTATGAAAAAAAAAAAAGATAAACCTTTGGAAAATTGATTAGAAAAGGAAAGAGGAAAAAATCAAATTGTTAGTCTTAAAAGAAAAAAAATTTCCACCAATGAAGAAGAAATTAAAAATGGAGTTACTTTAATTTTATGAATAAATTTGATAACCCATGAAATGGATGACCGTCCAAAAAAATGTCTTCGAAACAGAGGAGGAAGTAAATTGCTTAAATAGTCCCATTTCAGAAAAAAAAATATAAAAGCTTTAATCAATCCTAAAAAAAATTTGGGACCAGGTGGATTTAAGTGAATTCTCCAAAATTTTAAAGAACAATTAGCCCCAAGCTATCAATCATTTGAAAATAGGGAATGAAGGAGTCCTCCAAATTCCTTTTATACACAGACATGGTACTGATAATAAACAGGTAAGTTGAAAACAGAGAAAAAATTAAGACCAATCTCCCAATGTTTGATGCAAAACTTAAATAAGAATTAGCAAAAAAGACATAGAAAATCATCCCTAGGAGAAGACACCCCATGATCAAGTGGATTTAACTGTAAAATTTCAATATTAGGAAAACTATTAATATAATTGACCACATTAATAACCAAATTAACAAAAACCATATTATCTTTTCAATAGATGCAGAAAAGGTATTTGCTAAAATCCAACATCCATTCCTAATAAAAACACTTGAGAGGATAAGAATAAATGGATTTTCTCCCAAAATATAAATCATTTAAAACTATGTAAGATCATATGTAATGGGGAAAACGCCAACCAATAAGACGGAGGAAACAAGGTTCCCATGAACCATTACATTCAATATTGTATTGCTAGCCCGGCAATAAGAACAAGAAAAGATTAAAGGAATTAGAGTAGGTAATGAGGAAACCAAAATCACTCTTTTTGCAGATGATATGATAGTATAATTAAGAACCCCAGAGATTCTACTAAAAAGTTATTAAAATAATTCAAACAAATGTTGAGGATACAAAATAAACCACATAAACCCTTGCATTTTTTATTCAACAAAATCCAACAGCAAGAGAAAACAAAGGAAACCTTCAAAAACCCTTTGATAATAAAATATTTGGGAATCATCTACCAAAGGAAAGTCAGGAATTATAAGGCAAAATTACAAAAACTTTCCACACAAATAAAGTCAATTTAAATAACTGAAAAATATTAAGACTTTTGGATATGAGCGAATATAATAAAGATGACAATACTCCTAAATTAATCTATTTATTTAGTGTCACCTGACTCCCCAAGAAAATATTTTAATTATGTAGAAAAGAAAACAAAATTCTGGGAAAAAGGTCGAGAACTAAGGGGAAAATGAAAAAAAAAATAAAATGAAGGTGGCCGAAACGATCTAAAACCTAATAAAAGCAGCGTCACCAAAACTATTTGGTATTAAAAAAAGACTATTGATGTGGAAAGGTTACATAAAAAATAGTCAACCCTAGCAATCTAGTATTTGATCCTAACTTTTGGGATAAGAATTCATTATTTCACAAAACCTGCTGGGAAAACTGGATGGCATTATGGCAGTATGGCAAAATTAGGCAAGGACCCACACTTAACACCATATACCAAGATAAGATCAAATGGGTCCTGATTTGCATAAAAGAACGAGATTATAAATAAATTAGAGGAACATAGGATAGTTTATCTCTCAGACTTGTGGAGGAGGAAGAAATTTGTGCCCAAAGATGAACTAGAGATCATTATTGATCATGAAATAGAAAATTTTGATTATATCAAATTAAAAAGCCTTTGTACAAACAAAACTAATGCAAACAACATTAGAAGGGAAGCAAAAAACTGAGAAAATATTTTTACAGTCAAAGGTTCTGATAAAGGCTTCATTTCCAAACTATATAGAGAATTGACTCTAATTTATAAGAAATCAAGCCATTCTCCAATTGATAAATGGTCAAAGGATATGAACAGACAATTTTTAGATGATGAAATTGAAATTATTTCCACTCATATGAAAGAGTGTTCCAAATCACTATTGATCAGAGAAATACAAATTAAAACAACACTGAAATCCCACTACACACATGTCAGATTGGCTAAGATGACAGGAAAAAAATAATGATGAATATTGGAGGGGATGTGGGAAAACTGGGACACTGATTCATTGTTGATGGAGTTGTGAACAAATCCAACCATTCTGGAGAGCAATCTGGAATTATGCCCCAAAAGGTATCAAATTGTGCATACCCTTTGATCCAGCAGTGCTACTACTGGGCTTATACCCCAAAGAAATACTAAAGAAGGGAAAGGGACCTGTATGTGCCAAAATGTTTGTGGCAACCCTGTTTGTAGTGGCTAGACACTGGAAAATAAATGAATGCCCATCAATTGGAGAATGGTTGGGTAAATTGTGGTATGTGAATGTTATGGAATATTATTGTTCTGTAAAAAATGAGCAGCAGTATGAATACAGAGAGCCTTGGAGAGACTTACATGAATTGATGCTAAGTGAAATGAGCAGAACCAGGAGATCATTATATATTTCAATAATGATACTGTATGAAGATGTACTCTGATGGAAGTGGATTTCTTTGACAAAGATTAAATCTAAGTCAGTTTCAATTGATCAAGGATGGACAGAATCAGGTACACCCAAAGAAAGAACACTGGGAAATGAATATAAACTGTTTGCATTTTGGTTTTTCTTCTCGGGTTATTTTTACCCTCTGAATCCAATTCTTCCTGTGCAACAAGAGAACTGTTTGGTTCTGCACACATATATTGTATCTAGGATATATTGTGACATATTTAACATGTATAGGACTGCTTGCCATCTGGGGGTGGTGGTGGAGTGAGGGAGGGAAAAAGTGGGAAGTGAAGTGAGTGCAAGGGATAATGTAAAGATTTTTTAAAAATAAAAAATATAAAAAAAATAAAAAAGCAATACTATAGGAGGATCAATTCTGATGGACATGGCTCTCTTCAACAATGAGAGGATCCAAATCAGTTCTAATTGATTTGTAATGAACAGAACCAGCTACACCCAGAAAAAGAACACTGGGAAATGAGTATGGACCATAACATAACATTTCTACTCTTTCTGTTACTGTTTGCTTGCATTTTTGCTTTTTTCTACTTAGGTTATTTTTACTCTTTCTAAATCCGATCTTTCCTGTGCAACAAAATAACTATACATCTATCTATCTATCTGTCTGTCTGTCTGTCTATCTATCTATCTATCTATACATACATTGTATTTAACATATACTTTAACATATTTAACATGTATGGGACTACCTGCCATCTAGGGAGGGGGTGGGGGGAAAGAGGGGAAAAGTTAGAAGAGAAGGTTTTGCAAAGGTCAATGTTGAAAAATTGCCCATGCATATGTTTTGTTTATAAAAAGCTATAATAAAAATAAAATTTAAAAAAGAAAGAAAATAAAAAGCCATCTAATAAAAAACAACCTATCTTTGCCATGTGATATTGAACATGTTACTTACCCTTGCTCATTCTTAAATTTTTTTATCTGTAAAATGAGGAAGATAAATTAGACAGGCCCTAATTTCTTTATGTCTTAAATCTATATATTCTATTGTATTTTTAAAAAGAACCAACAGTTAAACAAATTTTGGCATTCTCTGTTTAGAATACAGCTGGAAAAGAGATTACAGAAAATCATCCCCTGTATAATGCACCATGAATTATGCCAGGAATGCAGAGCTGGTTCAAGATTTGGAAAACTATTAGCATAATTGACTATATCAATAACCAAATTAACAAAAAAATTATGATTATCTCAATAGATTCAGAAAAAGAATTTGATAAAATCCAACATCCATTCCTATTAAAAACAATAGAGATTATAGGAATGAATGGGTTTTTCTTTAAAATAGTCAGTAGCATCTATTTAAAACCACCAGTAAGCATCATATGTAATGGTTCTAATAAACTAGAACCATTCCCAATATGATCAGGGGTGAATAATTTTGCTCACTATCGACATAAATATTCAATATTGTATTAAAAATGATAGCTTTGGCAATTAGATGAAAAAGAGGAATTAGAGGTGATGAATCAACCAAATTATCACTCTTTGCAGATGATATGAGGGTATAATTATAGAATTACAGAGAATCAACTAAAAAGCTATTAGAAATAATCCACAACTTTAGCAAAGTTGCAGGATACAAAATAAATCCACATAAATCCTCAGCATTTTTATACATCACACCAACAAAATGCAATAGCAAGAGATACAAAGAGAAATTCCATTGAAAATAACTGTTGACAGCATAAAATATTTGGGAATTTATCTGCCAAGGTAAAGTCAGGAACTATTCCACTCAAATAAAGTCAGATCTAAATAGTTGGAAAAATATCAAGTGCTGTTGGATAGGTCGAGGGAATATAATAAAGATGACAATAATCCCTAAACTAATCTATTTATTTAGTGCTATACCAACAAACTCTCAGGAAACTATTTTACTGACCTAGAAGAAAAAACAACAAAATTCATCTGGAATAACAAAATTTCAAACGAATTAATGGAAAGAAAACCAAATAAAGGTGGCCTAGCTGTACCAGATGTAAAATATATTATAAAGCATCAGTTATCAAAACCATTTGGTACTGGCTAAGAAATAGAAATAGATCAGTGGAATAGGTTAGATTCCCAGGACAATATAATCAATAACTACAGCAATCTAGTGTTTGACAAACTCAAAGACTCCAGTTTTTGGCATAAGAATTCACTATGTAACAAAAACTGTTGGGAAAATTGGAAACTAGTGTGGCAGAAACTAGGAATTAACCCACACTTAACACCATATACTAAGATAAAGTCAAAATGGGTTCATAATCTAGACATAAAGAATGATATTATAAATAAAGTAGAAGAATATAGGATAGTTTACTTCTCAGATCTATGGAGGACAAAGGAATTTGTGACCAAAGAAAAACTAGAGATCATTATTAATCACAAGATAAATAATTTTGATTATATTAAGTTAAAAAGTTTTTGTACAAACAAAATTAGTGCAGACAAGTTTAGAAGGGAAGAAGTAAACTAGGAAAATGTTTTACATTCAAAGGTTCTGATAAAGGCCTCATTTCCAAAATATATAGGTAATTAATTCAAATTTATAAGAAATCAAGCTAATTCTCCAATTGATAAATGGTCAAATGATATGAACAATTTTCAGACATAATTAAAGCTGTTTCTAGTCATACGAAAAGGTGTTACCAATCACTATTGATCAGAGAAATGCAAATTAATGCAACTCTGAGAATGGCTTCTATACACTTCTCAGAATGGCTAAGATGGCACGAAAAAATAATGACAAATGTTAGAGAGGATATGGGAAAACTGGGACCATGATACATTGTTGGTGGAACTGTTAAAAAAAATCCAATCATTCTGGAGAGCAATTTGGAACTATGCTCAAAAAGTTATCAAACTGTTCATACCCTTTGACCCAGCTGTGTCACTACTGGGTTTATATCCCAAAGAGTTCTTAAAGGAGGGAATGGGACCCAAATGTGCAAAAATATTTGGGGCAGCCCTTTTTTTAGTGTCTAGAAACTGGAAAGTGAATGGATGCCCATCAATTGGAGAATGGCTGAATAAATTATGGTATATGAATATTATGGAATATTGTTGTTCTATATAGAAATAATCAGCAGGATGATTTCAGAAAGGCCTGGAGAGACTTACATATAAATTGATGCAAAGTGAAATGACCAGAATCAGGAAATTATTATACACAGCAACAAGACTATACAATGATCAATTCTGATGGATGTGGCTTCAACAATGAGATGATTCAAACCAGTTTCTTTCTTTTTTTTTTTTTTTATTTAATAGCCTTTTATTTACAGGATTTATACATGGGTAACTTTACAGCATTAACAATTGCCAAACCTCTTGTTCCAATTTTTCACCTCTTACCCCCCCCCACCCCCTCCCCTAGATGGCAGGATGACCAGTAGATGTTAAATATATTCAAATATAACTTAGATACACAATAAGTATACATGACCAAAACATTATTTTGCTGTACAAAAAGAATCAGACTCTGAATTATTGTACAATTAGCTTGTGAAGGAAATCAAAAATGCATGTGTGCATAAATATAGGGATTGGGAATTCAATGTAATGGTTTTTAGTCATCTCCCAGAGTTCTTTTTCTGGGCATAGCTAGTTCAGTTCATTACTGCTCCATTAGAAATGATTTGGTTGATCTCGTTGCTGAGGATGGCCTGATCCATCAGAACTGGTCATCATCTAGTATTGTTGTTGAAGTATATAATGATCTCCTGGTCCTGCTCATTTCACTCAGCATCAGTTCGTGTAAGTCTCTCCAGGCCTTTCTGAAATCATCCTGTTGGTCATTTCTTACAGAACAGTAATATTCCATAATTTTCATATACCACAATTTATTCAGCCATTCTCCAACTGATGGACATCCATTCAGTTTCCAGTTTCTAGCCACTACAAAAAGGGCTGCCACAAACATTCGTGCACATACAGGTCCCTTTCCCTTCTTTATAATCTCTTTGGGATATAATCCCAGTAGTAACACTGCTGGATCAAAGGGTATGCACAGTTTGATAACTTTTTGAGCATAGTTCCAAACTACTCTCCAAAAATGGTTACCGTTCAAACCCACCAACAATGCATCAATGTCCCGTTTTCCCAATCCCCCAAAAATCATTTATTTTTTCCTGTCATCTTGCCAATCACAGGTGTGTGGTTTCAGAGTTGTCTTAATTTGCATTTTTGATTAATAATGACTTGGAGCATCTTTTCTTAGACTAAAATAGTTTCAATTTCTTCATCGGAAAACTGTCTGTTCATTCCTGACCATTTTCAATTGGAGAATCTTTTTTAAATTAGAGTTAATTCTTATATATTTTAAATAAAGGTTATCAGAACCTTTTGACTTTATTTTCCCAGTTTATTGCTTCCCTTCTAATCTTGTCTGCATTAGTTTTGTTTGTACAAAAACTTTTCAGTTTGGTATAATCGAAATTTTCTATTTTGTGATCAGTAATGATCTCTAGTTCTGCTTTGGTCATAAAGACCTTCCCCTTCCACAGGTCTGAGAGGTAAACTATCCTATGTTCCTCTAATTTATTAATAATTTATTCTTTATCCTAGGTCATAACCCATTTTGACCTTATCTTGGTTTGGCGTTAAGTATGGATCAATGCCTAGTTTCTGCCATATTGTTTCCAATTTCCCAAATTTTTATCAAAAGTAATTGTTATCCCAAAAGTGGGATCTTTGGGTTTTCAAAGAAACTAGGTTGCTATATTTTTGACTGTTTTGTCCCTTGAACTAATCTTTCCACTGATCAATAATCTATTCCTTTAGCCAATACCAAATAGTTTTTTTCGCCTATAATATAATTTTAGATCTTTAAGCTAACCACCATCATTTGATTTTTTTTCATTAATTCCCTTAATTTTACCTTTTTTTATATGAACTTTTTTTATTTTTTTCTAGGTAAAAATGTTTTTTGGTTCTAATTGGTATAGCCTAAATAAATGAATTAGTTTAGGTAATTTTCATCTTTATTATATTTCTCGCCCTATCAAAGATTTATATTTTAATTGGTTAGATAGACTTAATTTGTGGGAAAAAGTGGTCTGTAATTTTTCATAAAATTTTGATTTTCCCTTGGGATAGATTCCAAATATTTTATATTATCAGTAGTTACTTTAAATGGAATTTTCTTTGAATTGACTGTTGGTTTTTTATGATATATAAAAGCTGATGACTTATGTGGGTTTTATTTTATAAACAACTTTCTAAAGTTGTGGATTATTTCTAATAACTTTTGCAAATCTCTGGGTTTCTAATATACCATATTCCTCAAAGAGTATAATTGGCTTCCCTCATTGCCTATTCTTTTCCTTTAATCTTTTCTCACTCTTATTCTTAATAGTGTTTCTAATACAATAAAAATAAAGGATATGGGCAATCTTTTTCAAGATCTTATTGGGAATGATTGCAGTTTTCTCCATTACATATGATGTTTGATGGTTTTAAATAGATGCTCTGATTATTTTGGAAAAGTCCATTTTTCCTATACTCTCAAGTGTTTTTAATAGGAATGGATTTGGATTTTATCAAATGCTTTTCTGCATCTATTGAGATGACTATTTTTTTTTTTTAATTTGGTTAATTCCCAATTATATTGATAGTTTTCCTAATATTGAACCAGCCCTGCATTCCTGGTATAAATCCTACTTGATCATAGTGTATTATCTTGGAGATGATTTTCTGTAGTCATTTTGCTAATATCTTATTTAAGATTTTAGCATCAATATTCATTAGGGAGATTGGTCTATAATTTTCTTACTCTGTTTTCAGCCTACCTGGTTTAGGTATCAGTACCATGTCTGTGTCATAGAAGGAATTTGGTAGGACTCCTTCATTCCCTATTTTATCAAATAATTTATATAGCATTGGGGCCAATTGTTCTTTAAATGTTTGGTAAAATTCACATGTAAATCCATCTGGTCCTGGGGATTTTTTCTTAGGGAGTTGTTTAATTGCCTGTTCTATTTCTTTTTCTGAAATGGGACTATTCAAGCAATTTACTTCCTCCTCTGTTAGTCTGGGAAGTCTATATTTTTGGAGGTAGTCATCCATTTCACTTAGGTTATCAAATTTATTGGCATAAAGTTGAGCAAAATAACTCCTTATTATTTCTCTAATTTCCTCTTCATTGGTGGAAAGTTCTCCCTTTTCATTTTTAAGACTACTAATTTCATTTTCCTCCCTCCTTTTTCTAATCAGATTTACCAAAGGCTTATCTATTTTATTGGCTTTTTCATAGAACCAACTCTTAGTTTTATTAATTAGTTCAATAGTTTTTTTACTTTCAATATTTTTAATTTCTCCTTTTAATTTTAGAATTTCCAATTTAGTATTTGATTGGGGGTTTTTAATTTGGTCTTTTTTTAGTTTTTTTAGTTGCAAGCCCAATTCATTAATCTTTTCTTTCTCTTTTATTCAAGTAAGCCTCTAAGGATATAAAATTCCCTCTTATTACCGCTTTGGCTGCATCCCACAAATTTTGGTATGATGTCTCATCATTGTCATTATCTTGAGTGAAATTATTAATTGTATCTATAATTTGCTGATTCACCCAATCATTCTTTAAGATGAGATTGTTTAGTTTCCAATTACTTTTTGCTCTATTTCCCCCTAATTTTTTGTTGAATGTAGTTTTTATTGCATCATGATCTGAAAAGAAGGCATTTACTATTTCTGCTTTCTTGCATTTAATTTTGAGGTCTTTATGTCCTAATATATGGTCAATTTTTGAATAGGTTCCATGAACTGCTGAGAAGAAAGATTCAAACCAGTTTCAATTGTCCAGTAATGAAGAGAGCCATCTACACCTATCTACACTATGGGAATTGAGTGTTGACCCATAACATAGCATTTTCACTTTCTGTAATTGTTGGCTTGCATTTTTGTCTTCCTTCTCAGGTTTTTTTTTTCCTTTCTAGATCTGATTTTACTTGTGCAGCAAGATAATTGTATTATATGTTTATATATATTGGATTTAACATATATTTTAACACATTTAACATGTATTGGACTACCTGCCATCTAGGAGAGGGGGTGGGGGAAGGAGGGGAAAATTTGAAACAGAAAGTTATGCAAGGGTCAATGTTGAAAAAATTACCCATGTATATATTTTGTAAATAAAAAGGTATAATGAAAATAAAAATAAAAAATAGAATACAGCTAGAGAATTGGTCCTTCTTGGAGGTGAGAAGGGAGAAAATACAGGCCCCAATTCTTGATTTAGTTCTTCAAACAGCTGATGACTGAAAAGAGCTGGAAATAACTTTCTTTCTCAGGCAGGGAGTAGGATAATGAAGCTGTAAAAAGGGTTCAAGTAGAAATAAAGAAGCAGTCAACAAAAATGAATTTAGAAAGCCACAAGAAGGATGGAAGTTACTTTGTTGACCATTTGTTTACTCTTGGGAAAAAGTTGTTGTAGCGTCCCTTAATGCTACACTAACATTTCAGCTCCCCTTTGAGCTACTCTTAATGTCTGTCTGTGGACAGCACAGCTAGGCCACACTTACCTGTCTTCAGGCACCAACTCAGATAACATAGAGACAGACCCCCAGGAGGTAGGGGTGAAACAAAAGAGCACTTTATTCTTAGGAACCTGGCATAAAGAGGGAAGGAGGTATGCTAAGCTTTGAGAGCACTAAGGAAGGAGACATGGTACCTGGGGTCAGACACCTCCTCTTGGGGCTATGCCCCATCTCCACATAGAACTCGCCTGTGCCTTGATACCTCTCATCCCTCAGGTCTTCCCACATGCCTTGAACCGCATTCCTTCCTCCTAAAGGCTTTTTAACTCTTACAGTTGCTATTACAGAGACATACATCTGGAAAAATATATGGTATGAGATATAGCAAGATCAAGGGAGAAGACAGATGAGAAGTGGTAGCCATGTACCACAAGGAGATAAAAAGCAGAATACACTAAAATATTCATAGCAGAATATTTTCTGGCCATAAATAATTAGACACAAAGTAGATAACATTGAAACAAATTATTGTACACAAATGTAATGGAATATTATTTCATCAGAAAAACTGAGTAGAAAATTCAGATAAGATCAGAAAGACTTATTAAGTCATTCAAGATAAAGAAGGACAATCAAGAAAAATAACAAACACATAATGGTAAGATCTCTTTTCTTTGCCAAGATAGGGAACTATGGATGTCAAATACTGTACATGTGGTCAGACATGGTTAGTATGTTGATTAGCTTTTAGGTGTTATGCTTTTTTTTTCTCCTTTGAAAATCTTTTTTTTTTTTTTACAATATTCACTCTTTTTTTTTGCTTTTCCCACAGCCCCACACTAAATTAACAAGAAAGACATAGCAAAAAAAAATAGTAATGCAAAATATGAATTAAGCAGGAACTTGAAGCCATTTTCAGTTTGACTCCTTATTGATGGAGATTGATTATAGAGTTGGGAAAAATTGGGGAGAAAAGAGATCCTGATCTTTTGGCTCCCAGCTAAAATAGAGAAGATCCCTAATTCTCAGGAACTTTCTTTCCCTTTAACTGAGGAGACTGGCACTGTATACATTTTCTCTCTACACAATAGAAGCTAGAAGCCTAGAATCTTTCTTCTCTCAGTCTCTTAACTTGTTTAGATGCATTTTCTTTAAGTGAATAGATTTTAAATCTAGAGCTCTTTGTACATTTTCCATTAGTAACAAAGATATTTTTTATTAAAGGACAGTAATTTACTTCTTTCCAAATGAAATGTATCCTAGGAAAATAATGACACTGATTTCTATTAATAAGCATTTCTTAATACTATGCACCAAATTCTGTGGTAAAGATACAAAAAAAAGCAAAAGAAAAGCTCTCAACAAACACAATATAATTTTCTCTGACACAAAACATGCAAAGTTTCAATGAAGAAGCAATTAGCAAAGTGACCTGCAAATATATACATCAATTCTGTTCAGGACAATTTAATAAATATTTATTATATGCCCATTATAATATAGCAAGCACTATGCAAGGTGCTAGGGACTAAAAAGAAAAAAATGAAATATTTTCAGCTCTAGGAACTTCAAGTATAGATGTATGTATTTTTGAAGGTCTTGTCCATTGGATAGATAAATGTGAAAGAAAAACTAGTCTCCAAATCTACCAACTAAAAACAGCAGATTCACACCTTCAAATTAAAATTTCACTTCTTGAAATCATAGAGCACTTTTTGTTCCAAATCTATCACATACAATGTATGTTCCATTTTGAATCTGAATTTGAATTGGAAATCTTGTAATAAGATATTTTTATAGCTTCCTTTTTTCTTTTTAGTTATTTAATTCTCAATAATTTTTCCCCTTCTAAGAACATTGTATTACTCTCCTTTCTATATGTAAAAAAATCCTAAGTTTGCCTGGAGATGGCTGTTATGGGGAAGAGGTGGTAGTTTTCTTGCTTTATTCTTTCTTTAGCCATGTCTCAGCCTGAGGTTTTCCTTGCTATTATCCTTTAGATCCTATTAGCAAGAGCCAAAGTTCAGCATTAAAGTGCTGAGAGTTCTTTTAGTATTGTCATACTCCATGTGAGTTTGCTCACTGTCTAAAATTGAAGCACAAAAGTTAGGTCAAATATATATTAACAAGTATGCTGGAAACAATCTCTTTTTCTTTTTCCTATTCCTTTTACTGAAATTTCATCTGAGGCCACAATGTCCTTGTGAAAGCAATATCCTCTCATTACAGCCCATATTCAAACTACTGATGAATCTGAAATCAGGAAGAATTTCAAATACCAAGGAAGACCTGAAAGAAGAAAAATGTCAGTGGGTTAAGAGGTGAAGGCTAGAGGTGGAAAAGCTGCAATATGGGCCATGGAGCAGACTAGAAATCAATTGCTGCCACCTGACTCTGGAATGAGTGATAATGTTGAGACCTCTCTCTCAGACAGCTCTTTTTGAGCACTTATTATATTTAACATCATTTTACAAAAACAAGATGATTTTCAATTTTCAAAAATTTTCAACTTTTTTCATTCTTTGTCTCTTTTCTGTCAAATAAATTTGCAAATGATCCAGAAATAATTTCTTTTGTGGGTCTTCTGATTATTTAATTTTGCCTATGATTAGCTGATAACATAGTAAATAGTTCTCAGAATCACAATTCCTATGTCAGATGGGACTTCAGTGGTCCTTTAGCTTAATCTTTATCAGAAAAAGCATCTCCTTGAAGAATAAACTGCTTTGCTTCTATAGAATAATCATTTAATAAAGATTTTTGATGCATTAATTTGTTTATTCATTCAGTTTCTGCCCATATATATGAACTGTTACTAAAATTAACATATGAATAAATGAAAACTCAAATTCTTCCACTTGTCATTCTGAAGGCAACTTAACTTTCTAATCTAGCTCCAAACTGCTTTTAGGACTTAATTATATATTGCTCTTTTACTTCACATTATCTTTGGTTCAACTTAATTGACCTTCATACTTTTTTTCACTACCTGTCTCTCATGCATCAAAAATACTCTATCTTCACCTCTACTTGTTAGAATCCATCTCTTCCTGTTTACTTGATATGTCCAGATGAGATTTTATGCATATATATATATATATATATATATATATATATAGTTAGATAAGTAGACAGAAAGATAGATAGATGAATAGATGAATATATAAATTATTTATTATTTACTATGAATTAGGAATTCTGCCAACTATTGGCTTATACAAACACAGTTGAATAAGATAGCCCTTTCCTTCAAAGAGCTCACATTCTAATAGGGGAAGTTATAAAGAAATGGGGCATAGATAAGAAATCATATGTGTAGAGATAGCCTAGCAGTGTTGTAGGGGCCTCACTCAAAAAATGTGATACTAAGACTCACCTATCAAAATACAGGACACCAGGGAGGATTCAAGTTTTCAGTGGAAGTAAAGATGGAAATTATAATAAGTGTTTAGAAAGCATACTAATGATTCCCTGATTACCCTCCCCAAACTACCTGGTAATTTTCTAGAGATCTTTATATGTGTACATGTTGTACATCCTGAAAGAAGATAAGCTCTTTGAGTGTAGGGACTATTTTATTTTTATCTTCATATCCACAGAGTTTAGTCTAATGCTTGGAATATGAAACTGTAGTAGGTGCTTAAAAAACATTTGTGAATCGATTGAAATCGGTATTGCCAATCCTTAAGAATCAAAGTATTAAAGATGGTAGACAGATATGACCATAAAGAAAGAGGTTTTGCACCCCAGAAAGCTGGAGAAATAATTCCATCTTACATTCCACTCAACTTCAAGGACAATATTTTGTTTCAGTGAACACTAAGATTTCTTCAAACTCTATAACTTTTCCATAGTTAGCTATTTTTATCCCTGGTTTTTTCCTCTCTTGTTGGAGGAAACACACACACATGTCAAAATCCTTAGAAAACCTCAAATTACTTTGTTCTTGCTTTAGGGACAAAAGGACAGAAAACAAGCTGTGAGTTCATCTCATCCTGTAAAGGATTTGGGGAGGGCAGGAGCCCTTTTTTAGAAATATCTGTACTGATAGCCAAGAGGAAAACAGATGGGCTGCACTGTGGGAACCATAATGGACAAGGAAAAGGTGAAAGATAGCATAGTAAAATGGAGAAAGCAATGGATAGAGTCAGAAGTCATGGATCTCAATTCTGATGGAAGTGGCTGTCTTCAACAATGAGAGGATCCAAATCAGTCCCAATTACTCAGTAATGAACAGAACCAGCTACACCCAGCGAAAGAATACTGGGAAACATCCAGTGGTGGTATGGACCACAACACAGCATTTACACTCTTTCTGTTATTGTTTGCTTGTATTTTTTCCAGGTTATTTTAATCTTCTTTCTAAATCTGATCTTTCTTGTGTAGCAAGACAACTTTATAAATACATATACATATATTGTATTTAACATATACTTTAACATATTTAACATGTATGGGACTGCCTGCCATATAGGCAAGGGGGTGGAGGGAAGGAAGGGAAAAGTTGGAACAGAAGCTTTTGCAAGGGTCAGTGTTGAAATATTACCCATGCATATGTTTTGTCAATAAAAAGCTATAATTAAAAAAAAAAAGTCATGGATCTTAGTATTGGCTCTGGTGCTTATTTACTAGCTAGGTGAAGTCCAGTCTCCTCTCCAGGGCCTTACTTTTTTAAGCAATAAAAAGAGGTTGGATGAGTTCAGGATTTCCTGGTCATTGATCTTCCTCACATTTTTATTGGTTCTTAAACTTTTTACTTCAGAAGTTCCTTTTCTTCCCCTTTAAAACCTGTTCATTTAAAATGTTGAGCTTTTACTTGGGTGTATCTTGTTCCTGGGTTCAAGTCCTGATTCTGCCACTTACTTTTTGTCTGACTTTGACAAGATTACTCCTTTTCTCAAGGCTTTCATTTCCAAATTTAAAAAAAATGATGGAGCTAAACTGATTTCTATGGTCAACCAGCTTTAAATGTATACTTCTATGATCTTCCCAACTATAACTCCTAGTTTCTCTCTCCAGATTGGGGTTAAGGCTAATAAATCTGAGGGTTATAAGGAACATGAAATGTTTTATAAGTCTAGAAGATAAAATAGCTTAGGAGACCTGAGATTACAATCAGTCCTTCTTTATGAGAAGTTTTTGTATTTTAAATATATATGTATATATTTTCATATAAATAAAACATATATCCAGCATAATATAATATATAATTATAATAAATATGCCATATTTATATGCAATATAATATAATATATATGTTATAAATATAAATAAAATATATATTATATATACATCATACGTACATATATTTATACCTATTTATCTATCTTCTTGAAGACTGTGTTTCACCATTATTTATTTCCTTTTTAATCTTATTCCTTTCATTTCTAAAATTCCATAAATCACTGAATTCTGAAAAAAAAAATAAATTTTTCCTAGGATTTACATTTGAAAATTACCTGAGGATCCTCATACAAAATTACTTAACTTGTTTGGGCCTCTGTTCCTTATCTACAACATAATGAAGGATGGAACTTGATGACTTCTGAGATTTCTTATACACCTAAATCTAGTATCTTTTTTTTTTTTATTTTTTAGTGACTTGATCACAGGTTTTCTGAGTTCTAGATCAATTCTCTATCCAATACATTACTCTGGTTCTCATTTATATTCTACCATTGAAAAAGACTAGACAGGTTAAAATAATTGTACGTAATCACATTATGTGTCAGAAATGGGATTTAGTCAGGTCTCTCCTATCTCCAATTCCTATATTTACTTGACTGTACAAGCTATTCTTTTTGTGGTTGTCTTTATAATGACAATCGCAAGTGATAAATTATCCAAACATTGTTTAAAAAAAAACATGGATAGTGTATAGATTGCCACCTCTATTATATATATACTGGCTGTGTAACTTTGGGCAAAATCACTTAATTTGGTTTAGGTAACTCTTTGAGACTATAAATTGCAGAGAAGATATGTATACTTATCCTATACACATACAGACTCAGAAATACACACAAATGCTAATTATGTAATATGTTAATTATATGTAATTTATGTGTATAAACACTTTTATATTTAAATATATGCACACTCTATATATTAGAAATGTGGGAGGGTCAGCTAGGTGGCACAGTGGATAGAGCACCAGCACTTCAGTCAGTGGGACCTGAGTTCAAATCTGGTCTCAGGCACTTAATACTTCTTAGCTGTGTGACCCTGGGCAAGTCACTTAACCCCAATTGCCTCAGCAAAAAAAAAAAAAAAAAAAAAAAAAAAAGAACTGTGGAATAGCAAATTTCAAAATTATATTATGTGTAACACGTGGCACAGACATGTATACATGTATATATGAGCATATATTTTATACATTTTATGTGTATGTTCATTCATATGTATGCATACACATTGTGTAGGCACAATACAATATGTGTCATACATATATGTTCACATGCTATTCATTGGATGCCTTTGCTCAGAATGGTGTTCTCTGCCTATGTCTGTTGGACCTCAGATTATTTGATTTGCTATTGTGCTCCTATCACCATCCATCTAGATGTTGGATGGATTGAAATGTGGTTTCAGGATATGGCATAGATTTTTCTTCTAACCTATTTTGCTGCATGAGTATGGAGAAGTCCCTGCAGTTATCTGTCTTTTGCTCACTTCCAGCTCAGTGGTATTGAATCAAAGAGAATGGCTTCATTGCTGAAGGACAGGAAACTTTTGGGGAGTGCACTGTGAGTGATCCCATCTTGTTATCCTAAAGCTTATAGGCAATGTTGATGTCAGGGCTCTGGGTTAATTTTGAAACTTGTGAGATAGAGAATTAAAATCAGCAGATTAAAGGCATCATAGAAATTCACTTTGGATAATGGTAACACTATTTAAGTTGCATCCCTATTTTAGCATTCCATGATGGTAGGTAAATATTCAGCAGATGCTGTGATTCTTCTTGTATTTTTTCTTTCCTATTTAAGTATGTCACAATGCTGACTATCTTTTCTACAAACACTCTGATCTCTTTTCTAATTTTTCCTTTTGAATTAGCACTCAAAAAAACAACCAAACAACCAAACAAACAACTGTAGGGAGAAAACAAAGGAGAGAATCAGCTAGAATGGTGGACTTGGTGTCAGGAAGTGCTAGTTTCAAATCACCCTTCTGACAACGACCAGTTGTGGGACCATAGTCAAATCTTTTAACTTCTTTGAAAATCAGAAACTTCTTTGAGAATATAAATTAATCGACAGGTTGTATTATGAATTATTGAAGGAAATGATTTCAATGGAAGAAATCATAGGTTCATGGTATGTCATTCAAACAAAAATTTAGTACTTACTAAATCCCTTCTCTGTGCAAGACATTGTACTAAATGCTGGGGAGAGTAAGGGACAAAGAAAAAAGATAGTTAATTTCTTCAAGACTCTCATTCTTCTGGACATAGTGATATAAAATAAAGAGTAATAAAGGCAGTAGACTTCAAATGATACCTTGGAGTTGAGGCTCCAAATGTCTTCTCTACATGTAGAATATTTGAATTGCTTTATTAGTAGTTTACAAAAAAGGATTTCTCTCTTTTCAATCTAACTCAACTACCCTGGTGGCAATTTCAACATAATACATATATTTGTATACCAGAAACAAACAAAATTTTTAAAACACTCAAAAGCAGCTTTTCCAAAACTTCAGAAATATTTCCTAATAAGATCTTTAAAGTATTTATTTAACTGAAGAGTCTTATTCTAAAAGATAAGATCAGGACTAAGTAGACAATTTCACAATTCTTAGCCAATTTGCAACATGTATTTAAAAGCTTTTCTACAATCAAAATCAATATTAAGACTTTGAAAAACTGGAACCATTCTATATTATTATTACTTAACTAATTTGATGTTGCTTTTAAGCCAAATGGGCAGCATTGTTAAAGAGTATAATTTAGCAGAACATTTATTACTTGTTTCAGATATCATACATTACTCTGCTTGCCTACTTATTTAGAAATAATGTCAATAATCCTTTCAGGTTTCCTTAAAATGTAATGAGATGTATTTGTCCCTCAGCTTGGTGAAATACTAGAAAAAGCAAGTAGCCATTAAATTGTTGGGTAATAAACTTTAGCAGGAATAAAAATATGCTCAGAAAGGAAATTAACATATCAGTGTCCTAGAGAACTCTACTGAGGTGTGCATGTTATCTCTTGCATTCCTTTTAGTTCTTTGATTTTTCATCTCCATTTTCAGTATCTAACACAAACACAGAAAAATATTGGTGCTTATCCACAAATACACCTTCCAATTTTCATTTTTCAAGGAAATTGACAACTAGGAACACATGATAGAGACAGTGAATTGCTACATAATCCAAATGCCCTCAATTAACATCCTCCCAGCATCAGTTCTGTTAGAATGGAGTTTCCTTTGTCTCTAGGCAACAACTTAAGAAAAGACTATCTAATCAGAAGCAACAGAGATTTGCAGGGAACTTCTTCAATTTCCCTTGTTATTAAACTGACAGGTAAGTGGTCATTTTCTATGCATTTTTTTTCATGTGTAGAATGCATGAGTAGTCAAAGAAAGATAGGAAAATCTTTTGAAAATAATCTTTAGGGACTTCTGGCCAAGATGGAAGAGAGGATGCACACATCTACTAAAGCTCTGTTTTTTCTCTCAGAATAATTTATTTCATGACAAGCCGCAGAATTAGTGCTTGACTGAAAAACAAGCAAACAAACAAACAAACAAACAAAAAAAAAAACAAATTAATTACCAAGAGAAGATATCCTCAAAATCCGCCAGAAAAGGTCGGTTTTTCCTCGTGGATGGGGATGGATAGATCAAGCACAGACTGAAGGCAGGCAGCAGCAGCACAGCAGACAGAGTAAGGCAGGCAGCTCACAGTTGATTAGACCAGAGTAGGATGGGGTGTGATCTGAGTCGTTTCTATGGAGAGAGCTTTAACACAGTGTTGGCTACTTTGCCCTGGAACTAAGCCAGTAGACAAGCAGAGAAGCTAAAAACACAGGGGGAAAAGACTATAACCCCGAAAAGCTAGAGTCTCTCTGGACCTGGCCCCACCCACCCACAGTGTCTCAGCATGCTCTCAGAGTCTCAGAGCACAGATGCAGCACAGCCATTGTTGTGCTGCTAGTGCCTTGCTGCTGCCCCCTGTAGTCTGTAGAAGAAGCTCAGTAATACCATCCAACTCCCCCCCCCCAAAAAAAAGCAGACTGTTTGTTTTTCTTGTTAGTATGTTATCTTTGACATTTCTTTGACAAAATAAACAAAAAATTAAAGTACACTCTATTGATAGCTTCTATTCAAATAGAGAGCACACTTTAAATCCTGAGGAGAATAAAAACAGACTGTCTCAAAATGAATCCCCAAAGGGGGATATGATCTGGTCCTCAACACATAAGACTCCCATAAAAGAAATTAAAAAGGCTCTCACAAGAGAGCTAGAAGAAAAATGGGAAAAGGAAAGGGAAGCTTAGCAAAAGAGTCTGGATAAGTCATCCCATTCATTTAAAGATAAAGTGGATAAAGAAAGCAAATTCCTGAAAAACAGAATTAGTGAGTTGGACAAAGAAAATAGCTCTCTAAAAAATAAAATTGGTGAAATGGGAAAAAAATTCCACAGAACAAAACAACTCACTTAAAGACTCAATTGGACAATTAGAAAAAGATATTTAAAAATTGAATGAAGAAAATACTTCATTGAAAATCAGAATTGAACAAATGGAATTGAATGACTGGAAGAGAAACCAAGAATCAGTCAAACAAAACAAAAAAAAAATGAAACAATGGAAAAAAATGTCAAATACATTCATGGGAAAACAGTAGACCTGGAAAATAGATCTAGGAGAGATAATCTGAAAATGATTGGACTCCCCGAAAAAATATGATGAAAAAAAGAACCTGGACACTATTTTCCAGGAAATTATCAAAGAGAACTGCCCAAAAGTTATAGAAACAGAAGGTAAAATAGAAATTGAAAGAATTCATCGATCACCTACTGAAAGGGACTCTAAAATCAAAACACCAAGAAATATAGTGGCCAAATTCCAGAACTATCAGATGATGGAAAAAATACCACAAGCTGCTAGAAAAAAAATCAATTCAAATATAGAGGAGCCACAATAAGGATTACCCAGATCTAGCAGTGTCCACCTTAAAGGATCAAAGGGCCTGGACTATAATATTCCAAAAGGCTAAGGAACTTGGTATGCAGCCAAAAATAACTTACCCAGCCAAAATGAGCATCTTTTTTCCAGTGAAGAATATGGGTATTCAATGAAATAAGTGAATTTCATCTATTTTGATGAAAAAACCAGAACTAAACAAAAAGTTTGATCTACAAATATAGAACTCAAGAGAAACCTAAAAAGGTAAAAAGAAATCTTGGGAACTATATTTCTGCTATAAAGATATATAAAGAACACATGTATACTTTGTTCGAGAAAGTAGAAGTGGAAAGGAAATTGTACTAGAAAAAGGGTCAAGTGGGGGTACTACATCTCACAAAGAGACAAAGGAAACCTATTATATATGAGAGAAAGAATGGAGGGGGATGAATATAATGTGTATCTTACTGCCATCAGAATTGACTTAAAGAGAAAAATATTAAATATATTCGATTTATTGTGAAACTTCTCCCACCTCATTGAAAAGCGGGAAGGGAAAAGTGAAAAGGGAAGGAATAAGCTAAGCAGAAGGGATTACGGAAACTGTGAGAGAAAGGAGTAAGATAGGGGGAGGAACTCTAATATGGGGGTGGGGGGTGAGGGGGTGAGAGGGATACTAAAAAGGGATGACTGTGAGAAGCAAGTGGTGCTCACAAGTTTAATACTGGGAAGGGGGGTAAGGCAGAAAGAAGGGAGAAAAGCATAAACAGGGGTTAACAAGATGGCAAGTAATACAGAACTGGTAATTTTAACCATTAATGTGAATGGGGTAAACTACCCCATAAAGAGGAAGCAGTTAGCAGACTGGATTAAAAGCCAGAATCCTACAATATGTTGTTTACAGGAAACACTTGAAACAGGGTGATACATACAGAGTAAAGGTAAAAGGTTGGAGCAGAATCTACAATGCTTCAGGTAAAGTTAAAAAAGCAGGAGCATCTATCCTCATCTCAGATCAAGCAAAAGTAAAAATTGATCTAATTAAAAGAGATAAGGAAGGGCACTCTATCTTGCTAAAGGGTAGCAAGGTAATGAAGCAATAACAATATTAAACCTATATGCACCAAGTGTTGTAGCATTTAAATTCTTAAAAGAGAAATTAAGAGAGCTGCAAGAAGAAATAGACAGTAAAACCATAATAGTGGGAGATCTCAACATTGCACCCTCAGAATTAGATAAATGAAACCACAAAATAAAAAAGGAAAGAAGTCAAAGAGGTAAATAGAATACTAGGAAAGTTAGATATGATAGATCTTTGGAGAAAACTTGTAACGGCCGGGCTAGCACCCAGGACACCCCAGAATCAGCTAGTCAGGATAAGCAAAAGTCCTTAATCTTTATTCTTGATCCCCAGACGTGGGTTTGAACAGGATGGAAGCAGAATCTTAGCGACCACCTTCCCTCATCTACTGCCGAGAGTGTGTCTCTGGATAGCTTTTTTCCACCTCCTAGTCCCTCCTACAATCCTCTATACATCAATCATTGAGCCAGTGCGGATAGTGGAAAGGACCATTTTCCAAGCATATGCCCATAGAGTATTGTCCAGTCAGAAGGTAGCCTCAAGTGCTCAGCAATCCCGACCTCAGTGCATAGTTCCAGCCCTCTACAAAAAGTAAATGGAGACAGAAAGGAGGACACTTCTCAGCAGTTCATGGAACCTATACAAAAATTGACCATATATTAGGACATAAAAACCTCAAACTCAAATGCACTAAGGCAGAAATCATAAATGCATCCTTTTCCGACCACAATGCAATGAAAATTACATTCAATAAAAAGCCAGGGGAAAATAGACCAAAAAATAATTGGAAACTAAATAATCTATCCTAAAGAATGATTGGGTGAAACAGCAAATCATAGACATAATTAATAACTTCACCCAAGAAAATGACAATAATGAGACATCATACCAAAATATGTGGGATGCAGCCAAAGTGGTAATAAGGAGAAATTTCATATCTCTAGAGGCCTACTTGCATAAAATAGAGAAAGAGAAAGTTAATAAATTGGGTTTGCAACTAAAAATTCTGGAAAAGGAACAAATTAAAAAACCCCAGTCAAACACTAACCTTGAAATTCTAAAAATAAAAGGAGAGATCAATAAAATTGAAAGTAAAAAAAACTATTGAATTAACTAATAAAACTAAGAGTTGGTTCTATGAAAAAATAGACAAACCCTTAGTAAATCTGATTTTAAAAAGGGAACAAGAAAATCAAATTGTTAGTCTTAAAAATGAAAAGGGAGAACTTGCCACTATGAAGAGGAAATTTGAGCAATAATTAGGAATTACTTTGTACAACTTTATGCCAATAAATTCGACAACTTAAATGAAATGGAAGAATACTTTCAAAAATACAGCTTGCCCAGCCAGATTAATAGAGGAAGAAGTAAATAAACTAAACAGTACCATTTTTGAAAAAGAAATAGAATAAGCCATTAGCCAACTTCCTAAGAAAAAATCCCCAGGACCAGATGGATTTACATGTGAATTCTACCAAACATTTAAAGAACAATTAACTCTGATGCTATATAAACTATTTGAAAAAACAGGAATTGAAGGAGTCCTACCAAACTTCTTTTATGACACAGACATGTGCTGATACCTAAACCAGATAGGTTGAAAACAGAGAAAGAATATTATAGACCAATCTCCCTAATGAATATTGATGCAAAAATCTTAAATAAAATATTAGCAAAAAGATTATGGAAAATCATCCCCAGGATAATACACTATGACCAAGTAGGATTTATACCAGGAATGCAGGGCTGGTTCAATATTAGGAAAACTATTAGCATAATTGACTATATCAATAACCAAATTAACAAAAACCATATGATCATCTCAATAGATGCAGAAAAAAACATTTGATAAAATCCAACATCCATTCCTAATAAAAACACTTGAGAGGGTAGGAATAAATGGACTTTTCCTTACAATAGTCAGAAACATATATTTAAAACCGTCAGCAAATGTTGGAATCTTTACTAAAGTGTTGACATTTCTTTACAAAGTGTTAAAGACATTGGAGTTAATTTAATCTTAGAGTTATTTGGGGCCAGAACTTGAAACAAGATACTAAGTGTAACTGATTGAACAATGCTTGTGTTCACACCTTTAGAGAGCTCATAAGTATCTAAGTACTCAATGGAGTTCACACCAGAATTCAGGGCTGGCTTAGTCTGAATTCACACCTCCCTTGAAATTCTTAGGACCAGAGAGCACTCTGGGAGATAACCCATAATCCCTGCCTCGAGAGGGAGGAATTAACCTTTGGGAGATGATATATATGGAGGAAGCTCCCAAGAAACTATTTTAATGATAAAAAAAATAACAACAAAATTCATATGGAAGAACAAAAGATCAAGGGAACTAATGAAAAAAAGAAATCAAATGAAGGTGGTCTAGCTGTACCTGATCTAAAACTATATTATAAAGTAGCAGTCACCAAAACCATTTAGTTTTGGCTAAGAAATAGATTAATTGATCAGTGGAATAGGTTAGGCTCACAAGACAAAATAGTCAATAACTATAGCAATCTAATGTTTGACAAACCAAATATCCCAACTTTTGGGATAAGAATTCATTATTTAACAAAAACTGCTGGGAAAACTGGAAATTAGTATGGCAGAAATTAGGCATGGACCTACACTTAACACCATATACCAAAATAAGATCAAAATGGGCCCATGATTTAGGCATAAAGAATGAGATCATAAATAAATTAGAGGAACATAGGATAGTTTACCTCTCAGACTTGTGAAGGAGGAAGGAATTTGTGACCAAAGAAGTCCTAGAGATCATTATTGATCACAAAATAGAAAATTTTGATTATGTCAAATTGAAAAGTCGTTGTCCAAAAAAGAAAACTAATGCAAACAAAATTAGAAGGGAAGCAATAAATTGGGAAAACATTTTTTACAGTTAAAGATTCTGATAAGGGTCTCATCTCCAAAATATATAGAGAATTGACTCTAATTTATAAGAAATCAAACCATTCTCCATTTGATAAGTGGTCAAAGAATATGAACAGATAATTTTCAGATGATTAAATTGAAACTATTTCCATTCATATGAAAGTGTTCCAAATCACTATTTATCAGAGAAATGCAAATTAAGAAAAGTCTGAAATACCACTACACACCCTCAGATTGGCCAAGATGACAGGAAAAAATAATGATGAATATTGGATGGGATGTGTGAAAACTGGGACAGTGATGCAATGTTGGTGGAGTTGTGAACGAATCCAACCAATCTAGAGAGCAATCTGGAATTATGCTCCAAAAGTTATCCAACTGGGCATGCCCTTTAATCTAACAGTGCTACTACTGGGCTTATATCCCAAAGAAATACTAAAGAAGGAAAAGGGACCGTATGTGTCAAAATGTTTGTGGCAACCCTGTTTGTAGTGGCTAGAAACTGGAAAATGAATGGATGCTCATCAATTGGAGAATGGTTGGGTAAATTGTGGTAGATAAATGTTATGGAATATTATTGTTCTGTAAGAAATGACCATCAGGATGAATACAGAGAGGCTTGGAGAGACTTACACGAATTGATGCTAAGTGAAATGAGCAGAACCAGGAGATCATTATATACTTCAACAACGATAGTGTATGAGGATGTATTCTGATGGAAATGGATTTCTTCGACAAAGAGAAGATCTAAGTCGGTTCAGTTGTTCAATGATGGACAGAAGCAGCTACACCCAAAGAAAGAACACTGGGAAATGAGTTTAAACTGTTTGCATTTTTGTTCTTCTTCCCAGTTTATTTTTACCTTATGAATCCAATTCTCCCTCTGCAACAAGAGAACTGTTTGGTTCTGCACACATATATTGCATCTAGGATATATTGTAACATTTTTAACATATATAAAACTGCTTGCCATCTAGAGGAGGGGGTGGAAGGAGGGAAGGGAAAAGTTGGAACAGAAATGAGTGCAAGGGACAATGTTGTAAAAAAATTATCCAGGCATATGTTCTGTCAATAAAAAGTTAAAAACTAATAAAAATAAAACTGAAATGAAAAGAAAAAACAAAATAACGTAATCTTTAAAATTACTTTTGATAGGATCTAGCAATATTTTCTTAAGTTGTTTTAGGGAAGAGAATGGGAAAGGCAGGCCTGGACTAAATCCTGAAATGACAAGTCCCTCCACCAATGAATAGTGGCAAGTCATCTGTAATTTATATGCAGCTGAGTGTTTAAATAACTTGTCTATGATCACATTAGGTTAAAAAACTTGGCCAATAGTCACACAAATAACATATGTCACTTGAATTCAACAATAATCTATTAATCAATTGTTCAAGAAACATTAGGTACATTGGTGTGTCAAGCATTGGATCTACCAAACGGAGGGGTTTGAAAAAACTTCTATAAGTCAATGAACTTATATTACACATTGATAGAGACTTTATTAGAAACATACAAACAGTAGTAATTGGGAGTTGGGAAGCAGTAGCAATTGGAGGGAAGGGGTTCAAAAAAAGGCCTCATATAAGAATTAGAGAAAATTAGGTATTCATAGAGGCAGAATACAACAGGGGCTGCATTTGAGATATGTAAGAAACTCTATCTGCTAGTCTTCTATCTCCTAGTCACTCTTCTAGCTGTTAGGACAAAAGAAACAAACAAAACCCAAAAGATCATGTTGTCTTCAAACATTTGAGGCAAACAAAAATCTACAAAGATACGTTAATACAAAATATATATAAAGTGGGAGGGCAGAGGGAAAATGACATTGAGTATCAGGAAGCTTTAATGTGGGAAGTAACACAAGGTAACACTTAAAGTGTAACAAGAAATCCAAAAGTCATAGATGAGGAGAAACAGCTTTCCAAGCATGGGAAGTCTTATCAGAGGCAAAATGGAAACCCTGATTGTCATGACTACAAAGCCAGTTCTTTTTTTGCCATGTCACAATGCTTCTTACTAGAATGCTTAATAGAAATTAAATAGAATCCCTTGCTCCTGGACAAATGTTGCATTTTTGGCCAGGCATTATTAATTTTAAAAGAAAAAAAAACATAGCAATGAACAAATATATTAAAAAACTTTAAGAACACTTAAAAGTGCAAGTGATTAAATAAATAAATAAATGGTATCAGTAGCTAGCATTATCCGTGTATGAATTATGCTCATGTCTTTAAAAGATAAATCCAATTCTCTGAGAATATATAGACTAGAAGACCACAAGAGAGTTCTTCTTTGTGGACCATGTTCAAACTATCTTGAGAAAAGCAAAAATTTATTTCCTATTTTACCTCTGACTTGCAGTTATGGGAAAGTATTTCACCATTTCAAAGCAACAAAAAATGAACTACACTACAGAGATATACCAATTGATAAAAAGCAATGCTGTCCAGGAAGCATTTAAATTATTTTTGAAATCTTTTATCAAGCTACTTTCTATTACAGAGTATAGTGGATTTTAAAATTGGATTTCCCTTGAGCCAAGAACCTTAGCCCAGTGCTCTACTCCACGGTCTTTAGAATGAGCTCCATGGCTTGTTCTCTTGAGTATTGCCATTAACCCTCTATCTCAGAGAAAGCAGCTAGCATTGTAATATCAGTAGGTAAGTTTAGCAAAGGACAAAATGTCCTAAACGGTCTTGATAAAGGTTGTGGGAGGTTTGTTTGTTTGGTTTTTTGGTTTTTTGTGTGTTTTTTTGGAGTCAATTTTTTTTTGGAGTGACTGAATTAGAGTTCCTAGAATTGACTGGTAATGGAAATAGCATGGGGTCAAAAGCTATTATCTCATGTGAAGGATATACCATAGAACTCATTAGTATAGCCTTGATTACTTTCCATATTATTATCCAAACAATTAGTACATATGGTAGATAGAGTGCTAATCCTAGACTCAGACACTTACTGGCTATGTGACCCTGGACAAGCCATATAACTAATGTCTGCTTTAATTTCTTCATTGTAAAATGGATTTAATTATAGCACCTAACTCTCAGAGTTTTGTGTGAATAAAATGGAATATTAGTAAAGTAAACCTATCTGCAAACCTCAAACTACTAAATAAATATTGGCTTATTGTGTTATATTTTTATATTTTATATTATATAACATTTGCTAGCTATTTAGAATGAGGAATAGAATACTATGTTTTCATGTGACAACATAATATTTCTATCAGGGATTTATGGGCTCGAGTTTGTAAAAGTCAATTTGCAGACTCAGTTAAGTTCATAGCCATGATGAAAGGAGGGATGAAAATTTCAAAGTGATAATGTAGTGGAAGTTATGGATACTAAATTCATTTAAATTCATAACTTGGGAAGAGAAGGATAAATATGGGATCAGAAGCACAATTCCAAGTCAAGTATGTCACCAATGTTAACTGGCAATGTAGACTAGTGCAGGGTAAGGTATCTGAGAAAAAAAAGTTATGACAAGTGATATTATAGAAGGATCTTAAATTTTTTTCTTCATCTCTGACATATAGTTGAAATAGTAATTGTTTTTATCTAGTTGGGATTTAGGCTTGGAATAGGATGGAAAAACATATTTAAGAGGATTCTGTCTACATAAATTACACACAAAATACTTCTGTGAGTACTATAGACGGAAGTTTTTAGCATATACATATATATCATGGACCCCTTAGTCTCCACAGATTAAGGTTTTTAAATGTATCAAATAAAATTCATAAGTTTGAAAAGAAAGACCATTTTAATATTTTTTAAATTTTTAATTGAATTTTTGTTAGTCTTAGACCTCCAAATAAAGAGGCAAAGACTTTACTATACTACTAACAACAGGCTAAATCTATAAGGGTTAAGAAAGGGGTTTTAGCAATTAATCAGAGGGAAGATGCCATTAAGGAGGAAGATGCTATTATGGTATGGCAAATAGGGGATTATTAGTGGGATATCCCTAAAAAAGGAGTTAGAGTCCTAAGAGGCATTAGCTATTGTGACACTTAGCAAGTAAACTATCCCCAAAAGGAGTTAAACGAAGAGAAAGTTGTCATAAAGTGGGATTATGTCACTGACTAGAGGACTAAATTCCAAGAGAAGTAGCCAGAAAACCATTTTTAATAAAATAATTTAGTCCAGGTTTAGAATCTGTTTTATAAACATATGCCAGAATATCACAGATTATCTATTAAAATAGAAAGGGAATCACTCTGCAAAGGTGGAAGAAACTGGTTTATATATCTCTGAGGGAATTTTGAAAGGCCTCTATGGTTAAGCATTTGTCTTCCATTGGCCTACCAGGTTTTTTTTTTATTTTTGAAATTCACAACCTTAGTGTCAATTCTGTATTGTAAGGCATCTCCAGAAAGTGTCCAATACAATGTAAATTGTTATATGGAAGGCTGACAATGAATAAATTTATGAACAATGCATGAATAGAAAAGTTATTAAGTCATTACTCTGCACTAAGTACTTTAATATTAGAAAAAATAGCATATCAACCCAATTAGCATCCAATGATCATATTTAAATGGGTTAGTTACTCAGAGTTACTTAGTTACTTAGCCCTTAAAAGAAAACATATATAGTCAGTGCCTGAGATACAGAGTAGACATGTCTTTCCTGGAGGAATGTAACAAGACTATCTAAATGAAAGATCAAACTATAGCATCAACAATTTAGAATTGGAAGGGACCTTCAAAACCATCTAGTCTAATCCATCATATTACAGTTGAGAAGAGGAACAGTGTACCTTTAAAAGTATGACAAATGCCACATAGTAATTTAGTCACAGATTTGTAAATTGAATTCAAGTTGAACTCAAAACCCAGGATTCTTTTTATTTTGTGTGGGGGAGTGTAAGGAGGGTATGCATTGTTTAAAGCCAATTAAATGACACTCCTGGGAACAATGTGGCCTACTCTACAAGTATAAAGAGAGAATCAAACTCATAAGAGAAATATATTTCTTTAACCCTAAAACAAGAATATTGGTATAGCTTTGTACTTAATATCAATTGTGACATTGCACAAAAAGTTTGATTATTATTCATCAATGAGTGTTATTGGACAACAGCAAAAACAAAAAAAGGATAAAGAATCATTTGCTAAATAAAAATAAATACAAAATTATTTTTTAAAATTTTTAATTGTTTTTTTTTATTTTGTTTTTTAAACTGCCATTTCATAATCAACCCTCTCTAGGCATCTGTGAGGCAAAGCTTTGGATCTGAGGAATCAAGGAGTAACATGTGGATACAAGGCATCTGAATATGGAGAAGTGGGAAGGGCTGCCAAAAAAGTGACTTGAGCAATCCAAAGGCAAAGAGAAGCATGTCCTACACCAAACTATGCTGTTTTACAATTTTTGCAAGACATCTTCTGACAATCTATGAAATGAGTCACTTGGACATTATTATTTTTTTTTTCTGTGCCTCTTAACATAATTAAGGGAGGCAGTATGACATATGGGATAGAAAGCTTGCTTCCAAGATTTGAGTTCAATTCCTGTCTGTGATAGATACATGTTACAATAAATTATACAAGTCACTTAATCTTTCAATGCCAGAGCAATAAAAATAAATTTCATTTTCAACTCCCAAAGATTCTAAGCTTCAGAAGACAGGTGACCTACATTGTAAAGGGGATTTCCTCATCTAAGAGTTTTATATCCATGAAATCACAAGTCATATCCCTTTTCCTATTACTATAAAATCTTTGCTCTTAATCCATAATGTCCATAATTTTTTGGTGGGTGAGGGATTTGGGGTTAAGCGACTTTGCCCAGGGTCACACGACTGGGAAGTGTTAGGTGTCTTGGGCCATATTTGAATTCAAATCTGATGCCTGGGTTGATGCTTTGTTAACTGTACCATTTAGCAGTCACCCCCTCCTTTTTAAACAAAACAAAAATCAGTTTATTTTAGCCACAAAAGGGAGGTTTCATCCTTTGAAAATTCATTCCTACATTCACTGGAATACCTGAGGGAGAAGGAACGCTCAATAAGTATTTATTTGTTGATTTAATAACAAAATTTCCACATTTCCCATTTGTTTCTGAGTTCTTTCCTATCATTTTTCTAGCAATACATTTCGTTCAATGCCTCACAGGTCCCTGACAGCTGTGGAGGTGGTGATAGGAAGATGTTATGGTGATGAATGTCAAATTGATATATTTGGATGGTTAGTTCAGAACTGATTTGTGAAATGGTGGATTAGAAGGAACATTTCAAGTCAATAATGTCAGTAATGTTGAAAACACTTTGAATCAACAGAAAGATGTGAATTGGAAAGGGATATACTAGAAGGAAAGTCAGAATAAAAGTTACATTTATATGTTTTTAAATCCCAAAATATAAAACCATAGAGATTTACAGATACAAATATGTAATCCAAATGGCAAAAAGATCATTAAAAATCAGTGGATATGGAACCTTGAATATACAGACTATTTTGATTCATGTATTGAATAGTTTTGCTCACCTAATTTTATCTTTTTTCTATTATACATATAAACATATCTTTATACACACATATGTATACATGTACACATACATATAACATGATGTGTAGATATACATACACATATGTATATGTATAATATATATGCAGTATATAAAATATAATATGCATATATGTGTGTGATATCTCTCAGACTGAGGGAGGAAGGATGAATATTTTGTAAATTAAGGTGATTTAAAAAAAAGATGTCTATAAAATATTTTAAAAGAAAAATAGTGTGGTACTTATCCCTCGTCTAGTTGGAGCATAACATTTAATTGATTCATAAATTATTGACAAAATGGTGGCACTGAAGTAAAAATTGCTACTTCCATCCGAAATGTATCTCTTAATACTGAAAATTAGTTTAATTAGTGAAAGAAAGTTGGAGCCTCCATCTAACATCTGTGTGAGAAGGAATCTTTCTATTCAAAGAATACTTTGCCATTTTGAGTAATGTGTTGAGTAGGTTTTAAGCAGTGTTTGGGGGCCATTTACAGAATGGACAATTACCATTAACCTATAACCCCTTCAATCTGCTCATCATCCCAGAAGACAACTCTGGCTGATAGAAATTACAACTCCATGTAGCAAAGCATTGCCTTGAGGCTTAGAAGAACATGTTTATAACTGTCGTTGTTGTTCAGTTGCTTTGTAGTTGTGTCCAACTCTTCCTGACCTCATTTGAGGTTTTCTTGGCAAAGATACTGGAGTGGTTTGCCATTTCTATCATTTCTCTAAGCTTATTTTAGAAACAAGAAAAGGGAGGCAAACAGGTTAAATGATTTGCCCAGGGTCACACAGCTAATAAGGGGAGCACAATATGAGAAATCCCTATTAACATGGACTGATATTAATCCCTGGATCAAAATTCCTTTTGAAAACCAGCAAGTGACATGAATAAAATTACATCCAAATCATGCTATCTCCCCTCCCCATCTGCAAATTAAAACTCCGAATGAGAAGTAAGCTAATGGGGAAAAAAATCTGTGATGATCAGGTGTGTCAACATCATGTCAAAACCACAGCATATTTTAGTCTATTTATGGAAATATCTAAAAAGTTTGATGAAGATTAGGAGGACTCTGGGAAGATGATGGAGTTGTTCAGAAAATTTCAAGTTCTTCAGATGTGCCCTCACAAACAGAACAAATTTAGGGCAAACATAGACTGGGGAAAAACAAATAAGACTTGGGGCAGGATAAGGCTCCTTCTGGAACAACAAAGACCTGAAGAAGGACCCCAGAATAAGGTTTAACTACTGTGAAGTGCAAATACCTCCAGGACAGTTCCACAGAAACAGCAAGGGGGAACACTAGGGGTACTTAGGTTTGGCTGGAGTCTCAGCCAGAACCTTGGGAACTTTCACCTCCTGGATGCAGGGGCCCTCAAACTACAGCCCACGGGCCAGATGCAGCAGCTGAGGACATTTATCCCCCTCACCCAGGGCTATGAAGTTTCTTTAAAGGCCCACAAAACAAAGTTTTTGTTTTTACTATAGCCTGGCCCTCCAACAGTCTGAGGGACAGTGAACTGGCCCCCTATTTAAAAAATTTGAGGACCCCTGAATTGGGAGGTCTGAGTAAGGAAAGGGAGGCAGAAAGAATCTTTGCTGATTAGAAACTACAGGCCAAGATGTGCTGCTGAGACACAGACCTGGGTGAGAAGGTGCCAGCATACCTGGTGAGTTCAGAAGCAGTGGGGCAGGGGCACTGCTGGTCACAGGCACTTTCAGGAGGGTGAAGCTTTTGCTTTGGGGTTCCAAGTCAGAGGCGAGAGGTGAAGTGAAGCTAAAGGCAACATTGCCTTAAAGCTAGGATTAGAAGTGTTTACACAAATACTGAATATTAAAAAAAGGGAAACAGAACAGGCAAGAAGAAAGAATCCAATCATGGAAACATCATAGGAATAGAGAAGACTAGAGTTCATCTTCAGAGTAGGGCAGTCAAATAAAAAAAAAAGTCTCTCATACCCCAAAAAGTAATGTTAAATGGCTACCTGCCCAGAAAGAATTTACAGAACTCAAAAAAAAAAAAAAAACTTTAAAAATCAGGTGAAAGAGATTGATGACTAATTATCTTTAAAAATCCAAAAAAACAAAAAAACAAAAAGATTATGAAAAAGTTAACTAGAAAAAGATACAGAAAATCATTTTATGAAAATTAGAACTTAGCAATGAGAAACCAATGAAGCTTTAAGAGAACCAGAAATAACAAAACAAACTATAAAAAATGAAAACATAGAACAGAATCTAAAATTATTTTGTAAGAAAACAACAGATAAGAAAAAAAAACATTGAAAAAAACAGAAAATTCTCCTGGAGTGAAAGAAAACAAGAGAAAAATAGAAATAGAAAAAAATTCACCAATCATCATCTCAAAGATGTCTTTTGTAGAAAACAAACAGGAATGTTACTGCCAAATTTCAAAAATCCCAGATTAAGATGTAAATTTTGAAAGAAGCAACCCCCCCCCCACACTACTATTCAAATATGCTGGAACTACAATTCTAGTTGTACAGGATTTATTGGCAGCCCTTGATCATGAAACTTAATAGCTTTCAATAAATCTATCATAAGGAGTCCATTTAATCTGCTAAAAATCCTTTTATTTCCTCTTGACTCTAGAGTCAATTCATATGCCCTTGGAACATACCATTTGCTTAGGAGTGTCCCTCACTCTTCATGTTTGACTATTTTATTTTTTTGATAGCCCAGTTCTTTTCATTTTGAATTTGGAAAACAGGGTGCCAAAATAATGTTTGACTATTTGCATGAGGCTGAAGCCATAGGAAAATCTAGATAATTTCCATGAAAAAAGTCAATCAATTCAAATCATTGATTCATTTATAGCACTTGATAACAATCTCACACACATGGTTAAAAAGAAAGAGAGAAAAAAAAGAAAAAAAGAAAAGAAAAGAAAACATAACAAAGAAAAAAAATCTTAATTGAAGATTGATCTTGCTGTTTTTCTTTTCAAATAAATAACTGAAAATCTAACCATTGTTAGATTTGTTAATTGTTAATAGCAATTTTAACCTCATTTCATCCATTCAGGCTCATTGCAGCCAGCAATTTTCTGAGAAAAACAAAACAAACCATCAAGTTTATTTCTAAAATACATTGCTTCCTTCACTTCTTGTCACGGGAATATTTCCTTCACTCCTATACAAAAGAAGGGCTATATTTATCGTGTGAGCTTCTAAAAAGAACTAGAGCTAACATGTTTTTGACACCTTGCAAGATTGTGTGAAATGTCAGCAGGAGAAGATTTCAGTTCTTTGATGCTTTTGGAAACCCTACATTTTCTATTGCCAGAGAAATGAGCACTGTCATGCTTTGCTTTATGTAAGGTGTCTTTTAATGGTCTGGGACCTTGAATACTTGATTTCTTGAAGTGTGCCTTTCTTCTCCCATAAATAATGCCTCTCCACCTCAGACAATCTATAGAGTCATTGGCATTTGAATGGTTCAAGTGTTAGGTTTGAGCTTCTCAGTAACAGAGCTTGTCACATGACTTAATAGTTCTATGTAACCCTACATTCAGCTTTATCACAGCAAGCCAACAGATATCTAACACAGAAATATCCTATTAAGCTCTGGTCTAGGAGAATTGTACTTTGGGAGTTAAATGTGCAGAAGTTTATTTCTATGGGCAGTCCCATTATTAACTGTGCTCATTGTTATTACATTTGGTATTAGGCAAAAGGGCCTGGGTAATTAGGACCAGATTCTTCAGAAGGAGCCATGAAATTTTTGCGTTTGTTTTCATTTTTGCAGAATAAAAGTACTAATGAGTAATGAATTCTTTTGATTACTCAAAGTCAAATAAATCAGGCTCTTATGTCATAATGCACCCATTATAACAAGTATTAAAAAGAGTTACATGCAGTACCCAAGAACAAATGATGAAATGGAATGAGGGAGAGCCAGAAAGAAAGAAATAGTTGAAGAACAATAACACAAGATAGAAATCAGATAAGAAAAATCAATTTTGAACACTCATTTTTATCACTATCCCTTCCCTCCTCCCAAAAGTCCATACTTCAAGAATTCTATCCCCATGATTATTAATTTGGTTGGGTGGAGGTAGGGTAGAGTGGAAGAGAGCAAGGTTAAGTGATGTAGATCTTAGTGGCATTTGAAGATCTGGAAAATGTATCCCTCTGTTTTTGCCTTTTGATTCTATGATTCTTCTCTTAGTGGAAATTTTTTTTTGATACTGTCAAATTAATCCAAGTCATAGAAGGGATGGAGGGGCATTTACAACATTGGGAACATCACTTAACCTTTTGGGACCTGATTTTCCTCAGCTATAAAATGAATGGATTGTCAGACCCTATAATCTCTTGTTTATAGGAAACACATTTAAAGCAGGGAGATACCTACAGAGTAAAGGTAAAAGACTGGAGCAGAATCTATTATGCTTCAGGTGAAGTAAAAAAAAAAAAAAAAAAAGCAGGGGTAGTCATCCTGATCTCAGATCAAGCAAAAGGAAAAATTGATCTAATTAAAAGAGACAAAGAAGGAAACTATATCTTGCTAAAGGGGTAGCACAGACACCTAACTTCCTAAAGGAGAAGTTAAGAGAGGGCAAGAAGAAATAGCAAAACTAGAATAGTGGAAGACCTCAACCTTGCACTCTCAGAATTAGATAAACCAAACCACAAAACAAATAAGAAAGAAATTAAAGAAGTAAATAGAATATTAGAGAAATTAGGTATGATAGATCTTTGGAGAAAAGTGAAGGGTGACAGAAAGGAATATACTTTCTTCTTAGCAGTTCATGGAACCTATACAAAAACTGGCAATATATTAGGACATAAGACCTCAAATTTAATGCAAGAAGGCAGAAATAGTAAATGCATTCTTTTCAGATTACAATGCAATAAAAACTACATTCAACAAAAAGTTAGGGGTAAATAGACCAAAAAATAATTGGAAACTAAATAATCTCATCTTAAAGAATGATTGGGTGAAACAGCAAATTATACACACAATTAATAATTTCACCCAAGATAATGACAGCAATGAGACATCATACCAAAATTTGTGGGATGCAGCCAAAGTGGTAATAAGTGAAAATTTTATATCTTTAGAGGCTTACTTGAATAAAATAGAGAAAGAGAAGATCAATAAATTGGACTTGCCACATAAAAAGCTAGAAAAAGACCAAATTAAAAACCCCTAATCAAATACTAAACTGAAATTCTAAAATTAAAAGGAGAAATTAATAGTATTTAAAGTAAAAAAATCTATTGAATTTATAAATAAAACTAAGAGTTGGTTTTATGAAAAAAACCAATAAAATAGATAAACCTTTGGTAAATTTGATTAGAAAAAAGAAAGCAGAAAATCAAATTGTTAGTCTTAAAAATGAAAAGGGAGAACTTTCCAGCAATGAAGAGGAAATTAGAACAATAATAAGGAGTTACTTTGCCCACCTTTATGCTAATAAATTTGATAACCTAAGTGAAATGGATGACTACGTCCAAAAATATAGGCTTCTCAGATTAACCGAGGAGGAAGTAAATTGCTTAAATAGTCCCATTTCAGAAAAAGAAATAGAACAAACCATTAATCAACTCCCTAAGAAAAAATTCCCAGGCCCAGATGGATTTACATGTGAAGTCTACCAAACATTTAAAGAACAATTAGCCCCAATGCTATATAAGCTATTTGGAAAAATAGGGAATGAAGGAGTCCTACCAAATTCCTTTTATGACACAGACATGGTACTGATGACTAAACTAGGTAAGTTGAAAACAGAGAAAGAAAATTATAGACCAATCTCCCTAATGAATATTGATGCTAAAATCTTAAATAAGATATTAGCAAAAAGACTACAGAAAATCATCCCCAGGAGAAGACACCATGATCAAGTAGGATTTATACTAGAAACGCAGGGCTGTTTCAATATTAGGAAAACTATTAATATAATTGACCACATTAATAACCAAATTAACAAAAACCATATGATCATCATAATAGATGCAGAAAAAGCATTTGATAAAATTCAACATCCATTCCTATTAAAAATACTTGAGAGTATAGGAATAAATGGACTTTTCCTTAAAATAATCAGTGGCATCTATTTAAAACCATCAGTAAGCATCATATGTAATGGGTATAAACTGGAACCATTGCCGATAAGATCAGGAGTGAAACAAGGTTGCCTACTATCACCATTAATATTCATTATTGTATTAGAAATGCTAGCTTTGGCAATAAGAGTTGAGAAAGACATTAAAGGAATTAGAGTAGGTAATGAGGAAACCAAATTATCACTCTTTGCTGATGATATGATGGTATACTTAGAGAACTCCAGAGATTCTACTAAAAAGCTATTAGAAATGATCAGTTGCTGGATACAAAATAAACCCATATAAGTCATCAGCATTCTTATATGTCATTTTAAAAAATCCAAAAGTTAGAGTTACAAAGAGAAATTCCATTTGAAGTAACTACCGATAGTATAAAATATTTAGGAATCTATCTGCCAAGGAAAAATCAGAAACTATATGAGCAAAACTACAAAACACTTTCCACACGAATAAAATCAGATCTAACCAACTGGAAAAATATTAAATGCTCTTGGATAGGATGAGCAAATATAATAAAGATGACAATACTACCTAAACTAATCTATTTATTTATTAGTATACCAATCAGACTCCCAAAAAACTATTTTAATGACCTAGATAAAATAACAATAAATTTCATATGGAAAAACAAAAGGTCAAGAATTTCAAAGGAATTAACGAAAAAAAAAAATCAAATGAAAGTGGCCTAGCTGTACCAGATGTAAAATTATATTATAAAGCAGCAGTTACCAAAACTATTTAGTATTGGCTAAATACCAACTAATAGTTGATTAGTGGAATAGGTTGGGTTCAAAGGACAAAACAGTCAATAACTTTAATAATCTAGTGTTTGGCAAACTCAAAGACTCCAACTTTGGGGATAAGAACTCACTCTCTGACAAAAATTGCTGGGAAAATTGGAAATTAATATGGCAGAAACTAGGCATTAACTCATACTTAACACCATACACCAAGATAAGGTCAAAATGGGCCTATGATTTAGGCATAAAGAATGAGATCATTAATAAATTAGTAGATCATAAGATAGTTTACCTCTCAGACCTGTGGAAGAGGAAAGAATTTATGACCAAAGAGGAACTAGAGATTATTATTGATCACAAAATAGAAAATTTTGATTATATCAAATTGAAAAGTTTTTGTACAAACAAAACTAATGCAGACAAAATTAGAAGGGAAGCAATAAAGTGGGAAAATATTTTTACAGTCAAAGGTTCTGATAAAGGCCTCATTTCCAAAATATATAGAGAATTGATTCTAATTTACAAGAAATCAAGTCATTCTCCAATTGATAAATAGTCAAAGGATATAAACAGACAATTCTCAGACAAAGAAACTGACATTATCTCTAGCCATATGAAAAGATGTTCCAAGTCATTATTAATCAGAGAAATGCAAATTAAGACAACTCTGAGATACCACTACATACCTGTCAGATTGGCTAGCACCACAGGGAAAGATAATACAGAATGTTGGAGGGGATGACTGATACATTGTTGGTGGAATTGTGAATACATCCAGCCATTCTGGAGGATGATTTGGAATTATGCTCAAAAAGTTATCAAACTGTGCATACCCTTTGATCTAGCAGTGTTACTACTGGGCTTATATCCCAAGAGATTTTAAAGAAGGGAAAGGGACCTGTAGTGGAAGAATGTTTGTGGCAGCCCTCTTTGTAGTGGCCAGAAACTGGAAACTGAGTGGATGCTCATCAATTGGACAATGGCTGAATAAACTGTGGTATATGAATATTATGGAATATTATTAATCTGTAAGAAAGGACCAACAGGATGATTTCAGAAAGGCCTGGAGAGACTTACATGAACTGATGCTGAATGAAATGAGCAGGACCAGGAACTCATTATATACTTGAACAACAATACTATCTGATGATCAATTCTGATGGACGTGGCCATCTTCAGCAATGAGATGAACCAAATCAGTTCCAATAGAGCAGTAATGAATTGAACCAGCTACATTGAATGAAAGAACTCTGAGAGATGACTATGAAGCACTACATAGAATTCCTACACACTCTATTTTTGTCCACCTGCATTTTGGATTTCCTTCACAGGCTAATTGTACACTATTTCAAAGTTCTATTCTTTTTATAAAGCAAAATAACTTTATGGACATATATACATATATTGTATTTAACTTATATTTTAAATATTTAACATGTATTGGTCAACTTGCCTTCTGGGGGAAGGGATGGGGGGAAGAAGGGGAAAAATTGGAACAAAAGGTTTTGCAATTTTCAATGCTGAAAAATTACCCATGCATATATCTTGTAAATAAAAAGCTATAATAAAAAAATAAAATGCATGGATTGTACTATATGATTTCTAAATTCCTTTCTAGCTCTAAATATGTGCTACTAGGATACTAAGAACTATAGCAAAATATTTTTAGCTTTTCTGTGTCCAAAAAAAACCAAAAACCAAAAAAACCCAAGAAAACAAAACAAAAAAAAATGGACGCATTGACTCCACTTTTTATTATACATTTATAACCCTTGCCATATATTTTCTGTACCTACCACTTTGTGAAAAAATTATTCTCATAACATAATAGAATCTTGAAATAGAAAATGCAAATAGATATACCTTAGAGAGAAATAACTTTAGGAGGTGAGTATAGGTGGTGATGCTGAGTTTTTGAGAAATGAAAGAGGAGATAACACAGCTTCTATTGAATTGTCTTAATCTTTTCAATAAAGTCCTTTGTCTTAAGTGGTTAGTAGCAATTGAAGTACTTACTGATTTGGACTTTAAGATAAAAATTAAATTTTGGGCTTTTCTTTATGGGTATACCAAGTTCAATAAGGATGTTCCCAAACATAGGCTGTTGATTCAATAGAGTGATGGGTACAGATCCTAATAGTCCTAATACAAAGGACCAGTATAGGATAAGAAATAGAAGATATCCTTAGATAAAAAGTAACCCAATCAAAACACTGTAGATTGGAACCATTTTTATATGCATGGAATTTGGGTTTCTTTAGTCCCATTTTTATAGGAAAAGAATCAGTCCATTTTAGAATTGGAGCAGATTGTTTCCCATCAAATTTTGCATTCCAAGACTTGAAAAGTCCCATTTCTGCTATTCAGTGATCTCTCAGTTATACACCAATAGATTTCCAATCCATGGAAAAGCAAACCCTCAAAGACACTTTTCAAACTTTTAAAGCTATGATTAATGTCTTTACATCAAAAATCAATCTTTTAAAAAGCATTGAAGGGATTTGCTCTGTGGAGTAAAAACTCACATGCTTGGCAGTTTCTTCAGAATTTTAAACCATTTTCACCTTTACCAATAACCAAAACAATCTGGATGTTGTTCAGGGAAGTCAATTTTTTGAAGGTTCTTATTAAGACCATATTAGTCTTTGTATTTATTGCTATATGAATTCAAGAGATAAAGACAACATAGTGTGCACCAAGAATTTGTAGACCAGGTCAAAAAAAAAATTACACTCTGAAACAGAACTTTAAAGGAGTTAATAGAATGGATGAAATTAGCCAACAACAGAAATAGTCCACACTAAAAGATGATTTGCAAATAGAACAGTTCTTGAATATCATTAAGCAAGGGTTCCAGAGAGAGGATCCAACAAGTACATCTTCTTTCTGACATCCCAAAAGAGACCATATGGGTAAAAATAATAAATGCAAAGTAAACTGTAATATATTTGCTGTGGGCTAGGAGGTATAATTTCCCTTATGGGTACAACAAGATACAATTTATTGGTAACTGATGTGGTTCTTAACTGAACAAGGAGAGCTGCATATCTGTGATCATAGATTGAAAGCTAGAAAAATGAACAAGCCCTCTTATTTTACCAAAAAGGAAACTGAGACCCCAAGAAGTTAATTTAACTTACTTGACATTGCTCAATTACTGAGTGAATCCAAATTTGAAGTGAGGTGCTCTGAACATTGTACTATGCTGGCACAATTTACCCAGCAGAGTCTGGGTAATGATAGTAGTGAGAGAGGAATCTCTCTTCCATGGAGAGAGGAGTCAGACCAAGCAACATGAAATTTCTGATCACTTGGATTTAACTTATGGCTACATCAAAATATTACAACTTAATGAAGACACACACTAAGGAACTTCTCTGCTAGCTAAGATTTTAAAAGGAGGCCACTAAAATGAGAAATAATGCATAACCAAGAATGAATGCAAAATCATGATACAGAAGTGCAGGAAAATTGTCAGAGGTTGAATCCTAGAATAATCTTTGACATAGAGAAAATGCAGATATTGGACAAACTATGAATAACAATAACAAAAAAATTAAGTTTTGAAGGCAAGAAAAATAAGGAAGGGAAAGGTCTGTTGCTTATTTCCAATTATGAGCATCTGTTTTACGACTAACTTGTACTGAAAAAAAAAGTATTGTTTGAATATTTGTGTATGTCTTTCCATTTTTATTTTCCATTTTTAATCTTCTTGTGGTACATATCTAAGAACATATCTAGCTATCTAATCTCTTGACCTAGCTTTATTGCCAAACTACCTCTTTCTCCAGGCAACTATCTCTTGATGATGATAAATTTGGTTTATATGTATACATATATATATGTATTTCATATACATATTTATTCAATGCAAATCCCTTCAATGCTTTTTAAAAGATTGATTTTTGATGTAAAGACATTTAATCATAGCTTTAAAAGTTTGAAAAGTGTCTTTGAGGGTTTGCTTTTCCATGGATTGGAAATCTATTGGTGTATAACTGAGAGATCACTGAATAGCAGAAATGGGACTTTTCAAGTCTTGGAATGCAAAATTTGATGGGAAACAAATGCCCTCATAGTGGACTATCCAAGACATCTATGATTGGTTCTGCTATTTTCATATTAATTATTTCTTATTAATAATGGATAGAAGTATAGCTTAAAGATTAATGTATATGTTACAAAGACAAACTTTACACTGTAAAAATGTACAGATTAAATGACATTTGAATTTCCTTCTAGTTTTAGTTTATGTTCTTATGATCTTATTCCACAGTGGTCATTTACCTCCCCTGGAGTGTGGTATTTGGCTGTGAGTATTACATTGTAAAAAGACATAAATAAGCTGAAGACTCTACAGGGAAAGGCAATCAGAATAGTGAAGAGATTAGAGATCTGACATATTAGAATCAGCTGGAATGTGTAGAATTATTTCTTCTGGAGAAAATAAGATTTAGAAAGACTTATGTTTGAAGAGCCACCCATGCGGAAAGAGGTTTTCCTTAAACTAGAGTCCAGAAATATTAACAAAGGGTATAAGGTGCAAGGAGGCAAATCCAGACTGGGCATCAGGAAAAAAATACACACACATATGTATATGTGTGTTTGTATGTATAAATATATGTATGTATGTATTTATAGGTATAAATGCATATATGTATACATATATATGCACATACAGATATATAACTTATTTACACTTAACATATACTTATTTATACAAATATATCCTCATGTATATGTATAGATATATATGTATGCATGTGCATATCCCATATAACTGCTGTTCTCCATTCTTAGAGACATATGTTTTTTTTACTACTTGCTGGAAATTTCTGTTTAGTCTGTGAAACATAAGAAAACATTTTTTTTCTTTCTCAACTGAATGTCATTGGTGACAACTATTAGTTACCCATATATGAAGAAGATCCCTTTTACTTATTTTTATCTTAATTAAAATGGAATCAATTATCTTTGATTGAAGCGTACTTTAAATTTTTAATCCACAATAGTGCATTTATTAGCTTAAATAGATTAATTTTAATTCAGAAAACCTTTATTATATATTTATTTTGTGCAAGATCCTGATAATGTAGGCAGAGGGAGAGAATAGACCTAGGTTTTTAATTATTTATTTGCTTTGGGATTTTTTTAGAGTGGGATTTTTCTGTAAAGAATTTCCTGATGAGAAACTTCCCTTTACTGACAAAACTCAGCACCTTCTTCTTTTTTTTTTTTTTTTTGTTAATAGCCTTTTATTTACAGGTTATATTCATGGGTAACTTTACAGCGTCAACAATTGCCAAACCTCTTGTTCCAATTTTTTACCTCTTACCCCCTACCCCCTCCCCTAGATGGCAGGATGACCACTAGATGTTAAATACATTAAAATATAAATTAGATACACAATAAGTATACATGACCAAAACATTATTTTGCTGTATAAAAAGAATCAGACTCTGAAATATTGTACAATTAGCTTGTGAAGGAAATCAAAAATGCAGGTGGGCATAAATATAGGGATTAGGAATTCAATGTAATGGTTTTTAGTCATCTCCCAGAGTTCTTTCTCTGGGCGTAGCTGGTTCAGTTCATTACTGCTCCATTGGAAATGATTTGGTTGATCTCGTTGCTGAGGATGGCCAGGTCCATCAGAACTGGTCATCATATAGTATTGTTGTTGAAGTATATAATGATCTCCTGGTCCTGCTCATTTCACTCAGCATCAGTTCGTGTAAGTCTCTCCAGGCCTTTCTGAAATCATCCTGTTGGTCATTTCTTACAGAACAGTAATATTCCATAATATTCATATACCACAATTTATTCAGCCATTCTCCAACTGATGGACATCCATTCAGTTTCCAGTTTCTAGCCACTACAAAAAGGGCTGCCACAAACATTCGTGCACATACAGGTCCCTTTCCCTTCTTTATAATCTCTTTGGGATATAAGCCCAGTAGTAACACTGCTGGATCAAAGGGTATGCACAGTTTGATAACTTTTTGAGCATAGTTCCAAACTACTCTCCAAAATGGTTGGATTCGTTCACAACTCCACCAACAATGCATCAATGTCCCAGTTTTCCCACATCCCCTCCAACAATCATCATTATTTTTTCCTGTCATCTTAGCCAATCTGACAGGTGTGTAGTGGTATCTTAGAGTTGTCTTAATTTGCATTTCTCTGATTAATAATGACTTGGAGCATCTTTTCATATGACTAGAAATAGTTTCAATTTCTTCATCTGAGAATTGTCTGTTCATATCCTTTGACCATTTTTCAATTGGAGAATGGCTTGATTTTTTATAAATTAGAGTTAATTCTCTATATATTTTGGAAATGAGGCCTTTATCAGAACCTTTGACTGTAAAAATATTTTCCCAGTTTATTGCTTCCCTTCTAATCTTGTCTGCATTAGTTTTGTTTGTACAAAAACTTTTCAGTTTGGTATAATCGAAATTTTCTATTTTGTGATCAGTAATGATCTCTAGTTCTGCTTTGGTCATAAAGTCCTTCCCCTTCCACAGGTCTGAGAGGTAAACTATCCTGTGTTCCTCTAATTTATTAATAATTTCATTCTTTATGCCTAGGTCATGAACCCATTTTGACCTTATCTTTGTGTACGGTGTTAAGTGTGGATCAATGCCTAGTTTCTGCCATATTAGTTTCCAATTTTCCTAGCAATTTTTATCAAACAGTAAGTTCTTATCCTAAAAGCTGGGGTCTTTGGGTTTGTCAAAGACTAGGTTGCTATATTTGTTGACTGTTTTATCTCTTGAACCTAACCTATTCCACTGATCAACTAATCTATTCCTTAGCCAATACCAAATGGTTTTGGTAACTGCTCTCTATAATATAGTTTTAGATCTGGTACAGCTAAGCCACCTTCATTTGATTTTTTTTTCATTAATTCCCTTGAAATTCTTGACCTTTTGTTTTCCATATGAACTTTTTTGTTATTTTTCTAGGTCATTAAAATAGTTTTTGGGAGTCTGATTGGTATAGCGCTAAATAAATAGATTAGTTTAGGTAATATTGTCATCTTTATTATATTTGCTCGCCCTATCCAAGAGCATTTAATATTTTTCCAATTGGTTAGATCAGACTTAATTTGTGTGAAGAGTGGTCTGTAATTTTGCTCATAAAGTTTCTGATTTTCCCTTGGCAGATAGATTCCTAAATATTTTATATTATCAGTAGTTAATTTAAATGGAATTTCTCTTTGTAACTCTGACTGTTGGATTTTGTTAGTGATATATAAGAATGCTGATGACTTATGTGGGTTTATTTTATAACCAGCAACTTTGCTAAAGTTGTGGATTATTTCTAATAACTTTTTAGTAGAATCTCTGGGGTTCTCTCTCCAGGCAAAGAGTGATAATTTGGTTTCCTCATTGCCTATTCTTATTCCTTTAATCTCTTTCTCAGCTCTTATTGCCAAAGCTAGCGTTTCTAATACAATATTAAATAGTAACGGTGATAGTGGGCAACCTTGTTTCACTCCAGATCTTATTGGGAATGGTTGCAAAAACTCAGCACCTTCTTTACAACTTTCCAATTTTTAGCCACTGACAAGTTAAGTGACTTATCCAAGTCCAGGATGTATCAGATTGTGATTTAAACACAGATCTTCTGAATTCCAAGGATAACGCTCTCAGGATAACTCTATCATATCATACTTCCTTTAGGAAGAGATTGAATAATATATACTCTCCTTCCTCAAGACATTTCTAATCTATTAGGAAAATAAGACATAGTATCATAGATTTAGAGTTGGAAAGAACAAATACATAAGCATATTTGTCTTATTTGGATCCCACCAAGCTATGATTTAAGTTGGTATATGTAATAGAGTTTTTCTTAACCAGTTTCCCGCTCTAGAAAGTTCAGAATTCAATCAATAAGAATCAAAGAGGTAATAAAATAATTTTAAAGATTTACCTCTATCCTGATATCTTTATAAGACTTGAATATCTTTTTATAAATGTAAAAAGAAGAAGAAATCCTACTGGATTTTAGAAGGTAGGCATAGTCCTGTGATATCTTTAAGTAAAAGTCATTTTTTAAATTTAAAGATTTAAATTTAAAAATTTAAATTTAATATAAATTTAAAGGAGAACAATCTTGAGAATGCTTTTTAGAGGAGACCTATGTAGGCAACTGGAAGATATTTCATTTTCTTCCTGCACCCCACCATCTACCAGATTATCTATCAGTCAATTACCCAAAAGGAGACACCCATTCCAGATTGTAATGCATTCATCAGTTAAAAAGAATTTGAGGGGCAGCTAGATGGCACAATGCATAGAGCACTGGCTCTGAAGTCAGAAGGACATGAGTTCAAATCCAGCCTCACTCATTTAGCACTTCCTAGCTATTTGATCCTGGGTAAGTCACTTAACCACAATTGTCTTATTAAAAAAAGAAAGAAAGAAAAAAGAAAGTTTGAGACTCATTTGAGGGATCAGGTAATTACTCTTGAAATACATAGATGCACAAAAATATCCTTTGAAGATATAAGCAGCTTAAAGGAATGGTATCATTGGAAGTAGAGTAATCAACTATGAATTCAAAAGATAATTCATTTTAGAAATTAAGAGTTGAGTTGTAGAAATGAAAAAGACCCTTCTTAAATCTTCTAAGAAAAAGCTCATCTTAGCAATTCACCCAGGAAAGACACCATACCGAAAGAAAGCTATATAAACATTCCACAAAGAGGTAAAAACTTCTAGATCATAATATACCAAGAAATATGAACTGCTTTACCTGTCTATGTTTGGGATAGGTTTTCCTCACTCCATTAAGTTTCAATTCTGTTCTCGCTCAGTGTAATGGTATGAGAGTCCACAATAGACTTAGGTAGACAATGCTTTATTAATAGCAATTTTTGTTGTCATCTTAGTAAAAAGCCTTTGATAATAGCTAATTGTGTTTAATATCTGATTATTTCATAGTAAGTAACTTAATGGGGGACTCATGAATAATAATCATAGGAATACATATCAATAGAGTTAACCTCAGCACCCAAAACATGTTACTTTATGAGAACCATACCCACAAATTCAAACTTTTAAGAGCTATATAAATGGTTCTTAACAAATAATATAAGAAGAATAAATAATAAGAAATATGAAATTGAGAAAATTTGTTATCATAAAAGCAATGAATGGCAGAGCTGGATTTCAAAACTGATTTTAAATTCTAACCATCCATTCTTGTTTTTAAAGGTATTTTAATATTCTGAAAGAATAAATGAAGATTCTTGAAGTCCCCAAATTAGTTCTTATTCATACCCACAATTTGAATGTTTTGTTTAAATCTGAGGAGTCATTTTATTTTATATTTTATTTTCCAAATTTACTGGGTAGTTTGGCTGAGTTAGCCAAATCTACTTATTAATTTGACAGTTCTCTTTTGTATAGTGAACAAAAAATTGGAACAAAAGCTTAGTTGATAGATGTCTTTTACTTATAATTCAATAGATTAAAGGAAGGTAGTTTTATATTTATGTCTAAAGTAGGGATTCTTAATCTGATGCTCATAAACTTTTTTTCCTAAATGTATTTCCATATAATTTGTTTCCTTTTTAATTCTATGTATTTTATTTTGTGCATTAAAAATAATCATTCTGGAGAGTCTTCCTCAGGTTTTACCAAATTATGAGATGGGTCTATGACATTAAAAAAAGAAGAAAAATCTCTATTCTAAGAGGTGTTTTGGTGCTCTATAAGGAACTTTTAAAGACATAACCTTCCTTGGTTTCTAAGAATATCTAATTCATGTAAAACAAGTCAGAATATACTTTTCAAAAGAAAATAATTGAATGAGAGACAATGTGGTATAGTGGAAAGCTTCTTATTCTTATTTCCCCTATGACCCAAGTATGTCACTGCTCCTCTCTGGGTCTCAATTTCCTAATCTGTAAAATGAAGCAGTTAGATTAAATGATATCCAAGTTTTCTTCTAGTTTTATATTTTTAGTCCTTTGTTATAACTTCCATTTGGGAAGTTATATCATACATAATGATGCTATCTTAAGAAAACAAGATAGTAAGCCCAACTGTCAAAGACTACTAATACAAAGGTATTTCAGACCAGGAGCCCAGTTTAATTCAACTGAGTTATCCCAAAAACACATAGCCAAATTTCTAGTCACATTCTTTGAGAGATTTCTTCTTGAGTCTCATTTTACCAAATCTTTTTAAATGTTGCCTTGCCAAGAAGATATTCCTAACAGACTCATGGTATTGTTTTCATTCTTGGATATGGATTTGTTTTGTCCGGAGATAGAAGAGGGGAAATTGTTGAAAATGGATGGCTCAGGTATCAGTCAACAAAGGAGTAAGGCAGGACAAAAGCAACCAGTATGCTGAACAGTGATTTAGGATTCCCTGAGCTGTTACTTTGAAACAGTTATAAGACCTTTGATTTTCTTTGGTCTAAGGAGAAAGAAAATAAACCCTTAACTATCCAGACCTGAACTAATCCCTTATTTTCCTACTGGAAAATACTATAAATTTTATTTTGAGAAAAAAATGGGTTAGATAAGAGCAAAATAAATAGCAACACTATTTAGAGGACCCAAAGAATGCATGCAATGATCATGAAAATCAATGTGAACCCCTTTGACAAGTGAAATTAGATGCCTCATAATGTTTTGCCAGCTTCATAGAGCATTGTTACCCTGTCTGCCTTTGTACTCTATTATCTCCCTTTTCCTTTCTTGTTAAAAATACATTTTTGCCCTTTTGCTAACATTTCATGTGTCTTTGGACTTTCTTTTAAGATGTGGCTATAAAGCATTGAATTGGTGGCACAGGTATTGCTGACAGCAAATTAACCTGTATGCACATTGGCATGATTTATTCAAAGGATGCCACAGAGTCTATTTCAAATCCCTTGAGTTTAGCCTTCCTTTTCCTTTGTGGTACATGGCATTCCGGCAGAAATGAACAAGGAGTTTGCAGATATAGCTAGGAGAAACAGAGGTCTTGTGATTTTAGCATCCGTGACTCTCATAAAGCTAAGAATATGGATTTGTGGGTAGAAAGGGGTTTTAAAATATAGAAGAGAGAGAGAAAGTTGGGTATCAGCCTCAACTAGGCTTCTCAAAGAGGGACCACTGTCACACAGGCTCATGATTAGACATATACATGTATGTATATACATGCATATATACATACACACACATATGAATGTGTGAAATGCAACCATTTCTAAAGAAAGCAATCTAGGTTTTTTCGGTTTGTTTTTTTTTTTAAATTGACCACATAGAATTTTTAAATGTTACATATTTTAAAAGCTCTAGTGGGGTAATGGAAATGTAAAAGTAATAATAACAAAATAAGTTCATTGTAGTTACTTTATTTATCATAGCTTGGTAGATGATGTTAGGATTCTTATAAGTTGCTCAAGTAAGTGAAATTGAGGAGACAGTGATTAAATCTAGATAATGGTTTCCTAGTGATATAATGATTGATGTAAACTCAGTGTGGGATATATAAGGAGGAACTGTCAGGGCCAGAAAGGAGAAGCCCATTAGAAGCTCAATCAAAGGGAGCTAGAGGCATAAGCTGGCAGAGACAAAGGATTAATGGCAGGAGCGTTCAGAACCAAGGAGAGAGATAGACCTCTAAGAAAGCTAACTGGGCCCCAGGAAGGAGACAAGACTTTGAAGGAGACAATAAAGGATTTGGATTTTAGCTCTTGGCTGCATTTGGGGTGATTACACTGAATTGAAATGAAGGATGCCTCTAGAAGCCCCCAAAGAAACCTGCTCCCAGAGAAGATTAAATTTTAGAGAAGAACATTACATTTTGGTGCCCAAATGTGGGACCAAGAACCTTCATCTGTGACCCAGAAATTAGGGTGAGTACAACAAGAAAACTTTGTTAAAGGGCTAAAATAATATTTCATCTAAAATGGGACAGGTGTTTAGAAAATAGCCTTCTTTTCCTCTTCAGGGAAAATGTATCAAAAACTTGGTCAGACTGATAAAAAATCAAAGTTTAATTGTAACTTGGGAGCAGATCATTGATCTTTTAAAAACTGTACAGTACACATCTCCTTGATTCTCTAAGGAAAAAGAATTGGATCCAAATGAGTGGAAATTAGTAGGAGAACAACTATGTTAATTCTACAATGAAAATGGACTTGACTCAATTTCCAAAGACTCACTTAATACATATAATTCAATACAACTGGCTTTAAGAAATTATATAAGTGTTAGAATAAGGAAAAAGAAGAAGGAGCAGGAAGGGGAGGTGCCAAATAAACTAGGTGAAAAGGATGAAGAATAAGATAAGAATGGAGTAAAGTACAATTTTGAGTATGAAGCTTCACAACAGGAGGAATTGGGTCATTCCCCATACCGTGACCTAACCCTTCATGATTGGAAAAAGAAGGAGGAGGGGGAGAGGCAGAAATACAATCAGCACCACCTATGAAGCAGCTTATGACAAGATTACAAAAAGCATTGGGTAAGGCTAAAGAAAAGGACAGGGTATATCTGATTTAAAAATAAATGCATACCCTGTGATTGAAGAGCTTGACTCTTCAAGTCAAAAAAGGAGAAGATACACTCCTTTTGATTTGGAAAAAAATCAAAGATTTGAAAAAAGATTGCACTCTTTTTGGGCCTACATCATCTTATGTTAAGATGTTACTAGATAATTGGGCTTATGAAATCCTAACCCCTAGGGATTGGAAATCTATAGTAAGGACATGTTTAGAACCTGGACAAAACTTGTTGTGGCTTTTGGAGTATCATGAATTACGTAGGATTCAAGCCCAACACAATAGGCAAACAGGAATTAATATACAAATCACATTTGACCAACTAGCTGGTGAAAGTCAATATGAAAAGAATTCAGCATTTAATTACCCCACAACAGCTTATGAACAGATTGCTACTGCTGCAACAAAAGCTTGGAGTTCCCTTCCAGGGAAAGATCGAGGAGAAGCCTTCACAAAAATAGAGCAAGGTCCCAATTAGCCCTATGTGGATTTTGTGGGACGTCTGCAAAAACAGCTGTCACAAGAACCATTGGAAAAAATGCAGCTACAAGAATAATGATCAGACAACTGGCTAAGGAAAATGCCAATGAGGTTTGCAGAAGAATTATATGGGGACTACACAAAGATGCTCCTGTACAGGAGCTCATAAGATGCTCTGGCACAGTGGCCACAAATGCTTATTATACCTAGACTATGATGAACATGGGAAGACAGGGTTCTTCTTGGCAAGGCACTTTCAGAGAAACTTGTTGATGCTTTGAATGTGGGAAAGTTGGACATCTGAGAGCTCAGTGTAGGCAAAGAGATAGAGTAAAAGGACAGGGTGAGAGAAGACCTAAAACCCTATGTCCAAAATGCCACAAAGGCTTCCACTGGGCCTCAGAATGTAGACTGACCCAGGGAAATGAGAGGCAGGGCCCAGCCCCAAGATATCAGTCAAAAAACAGGTGGAGCATGATGGCAGCTGAGTTACACCCAGAGAGTCTTTAGAAGGTCAGGACTCTGATGTGATCAATCAGCCAAAAAGCAATCCCATGGCAGAAAGAGATCACATGATAAGTCAGACAAAAAGCAATCAGATAGCAGAAAGAGATTACAACTGAGGAGAATACAGGCTTTTTTAACCCAACAGAAGGGCAGTGTCCAGTATGAACAGTTCCAATATAATGAGCTGCCCAATGTAATTGCCAGGTGATGAGGAGAAATCCCCAAAGTGGTAAATAGAAGGGACTAGAGAGGTTAACTGCTCGGGAGAAAGGGGTTTGCTTTTATTTCTACAGATGGAGAAGGCATCAGATGGGTGCCAATGAGCACCTGGAGAGAGACAAAAAAAGAGAAAAACCTCAAAACAAAGGAGAAGATCCAAGAAACAGCTGACATTGAAAGAGCATGGCTGATAATAAGACTGTTTACAGGACTTGAAAACTAGCAAGAGTCATTGGATTCCTTGAGATAAAAAATTGTTGATGAGACTATTGCAGGACTTCAAAACTTGCAGAAATTATTGGATTCCTGGCACATGAAGTAATGACCTGTTTCATATCCTTTGATTTCTATTACTTGTTCCAAATATTTTGACTATTTTTATGTAATCTGGAGCTAGATGAAGGGGCTTATTAAAAATCTTTTATTATATTTTGTTGTTATTATACAATTTGCTGTTTTTAGATCATTACTAAAGTAAAACGGGGATAGTCCTTTGGGCATAATTAGAAAATTTAAAAAGAATTTTAAAAATCAAATAAGAGAAAGCAAAGAAAAATAGGAAAAAAATAAGAGTAATTCAAAAAAATTAGAAAAAGAAAATCAATGAACTAAAAATAGAGAATAAAAACCTAAGGAAAAAAATGAATTCTTGAAAACTAGAATTGGACAAAAAGAAGCTAATGATGTTCTAAGATGCGAAAAAAATCACAAAACAAAATCAAGGGAGTAAAAAAATAAATTGAAGAAAATGAAACATCTCATTAAAAAATGATCTAGAGAATCGATGAAGCAGATATAAGAATAGTTGAACTACCTCAAAATTATGATTAAAAAAAGAAGAATCTTAAAAATATTACAAGTAAGGTAAGATCAAGAAGGTAAAGCAGAAATACTGGAGACAACAAGAAAAAACTCAATTAAAAATCATGGAGTTACAATAAGAATTACCTAGTGGATACTTTGAAGGACCAGAGATATTAAAACATTATATTCTGTAGAGCAAAAGATTTGGGATTATAATCCAGAGTAATTTGTCCATCTAAGTATATTCAGGAATTTTTAAAAAGAATCTTTTTTGACCTCAGCATGTTAAAAAAAATTATTTATTTTCATACACATTTCTTTATGAATCATGTTGGGAGAAAAAAATCAAAGCAAAAGGAAAAAATGGGAGAAATTAAAAAAAACAGGGAAAATAAGTGAATAGAGCATGTGTTTATTTACATTTAGTCTCCATAGTTAATTTTTTATTTTTTCCTGGATGTGTATGGTATTTTTATGTCCCAAATCAAATGAGATTGCTTTAGATCACTGAACCACTGGAAAAAAAAGGTGTTTCGTAGTTGATCATTGTACATTCTTGCTGTTATTGTGTATAATGTATTCCTGGCTCTGCTTGTTTCATTCAGCATCAGTTCATGTAAATCTTTTCAGTCCTTTTTAAAATCATCTTGTTCATCATTTTTAATATTTTGTTATCTTCATATACCACGACTTGTTCAGCCAATCTGTTATGGACCAGAATTCTATACTAGAAACAAAGATTCTTACAAGGTACTAAATCAATGTAATTGATAAGACAATAGTTATCTAGGTTAGCATGGTGATTAATCCTTCTCTAGTTCAGTACATGTACTTACTACTTAATATAGTTCTATAAGATTTACACTTATAAAAATGTAATTAAAATAGAGCATATAAACTGGGACAGACTCAGAGACAGATTCACTTCATCTCATACCACCATGGTGGCTAGCCTCCTGCACTTTCTCCACTGAGATCAAAGTTGGTTTGAAAGGCTCTCCAGAAAGCTGCCCAGCTCCAGGCCAGGAGACAAAAAATAATTTAGACTTTAATACCTGGCTATTTTTGTGGTGATTATTCAACTGAACCGAAAGCTGCTCAAAGACCTCCAGAAAACCAACCAGAACATTACACCATTCCCCAAATGATGGGGATCTATTCATTTTCCAATTCTTTGCCACCATAAAAATAGCTGCTATAAACATTTTTGCAAATGTGGGTCCTTTTCCTTCCTTTATGATTTCCTTGGGATATAGACCCAGTTATTGTGCTGATGGATCAAAGAGCATGCACAATATTGTAATCCTTTGAGCATAGTTCTAAATTGCTCTCCAGAATGGTAGGATCATTTCACAGCTCCATGAACAATGAATTAGTCTCCCAATTTTCTCACATCCTCTCCAACATTTATTACTATCTTTTCCTGTCATCTTAGCCAATCTGAGAGGTGGTGCCTCAGAGTTGTTTTAATTTTCATTTCTTCAATCAATAAAAAGGGACATTTAACAAATGTGAAAGACTTTCATGGTTTTTTTGGGAAAAAGTTCCTCAAGAACTTAAGGAATAATTTGACATGCAACCCCCAGGACAAATATAAGGTAAAAAGTAAAGACCAGTTGTAAGATATTCAATAAGGTCAAATTGTTCACTTTATTTATTATAAAAAATGTTAGTTGTTTTCTTATGATTATTAACATTATTGGGGCAGTTTGAAATAAAGGTATTGACTGAATTGAATGTGATTTTAAATAACATAAAACTAGCAGGTGAAGTCAGGATGGTGAAGAAAAGCCAGGAAGTTGCTTGAGCTCTCCCAGTTTCCCTCAAAAACCACATGAAACCATGCCTCTGAACAGAGTCTGATAGAATGAAATCCCCTCACCAGTTCAAAATTGGAAAAAAAATTCAAGAAAATCAGTCTCAGGGTAGCTAGGTGATACAGTGGATAGAGCACCAGCCCTGAAGTCAGGAGGACTGAGTTCAAATCTAGGCTCAGACACTTAACACTTCCTGGCTGTATGACCCTGGGGAAGTCACTTAACCCCAATTACCTCAGGGGGAAAAAGTCAGTCTCACTGGGAAGAAAAGTGTTCAGTCTAGCTCAAATGGAGTCTAAGAAAGCCAGTAAGAGGATCTTAATCAGAGCATATCAGCAACTAAAACCCTTGGCCTCCAGCCTGGCTCAGTAGAGGAACAGACCAGAGAAGAAGCCTATAGTCCCAGTTCAGAAGGCAAATTCTATGAAACCAGACTGTTTTATGGAAAGTGCAGATAAAAGTTATCCCCTGCAAATACAAGGGTCCCCTGTACCCAAAGCCAAGGCTCAAAGCTGCACAGGAACTTGAAACAGTTACCCCTTTATCCCAGGAGCAAAATTCGACCATAGAAGTAAAAAAAGGAAATACCAAAAGAAAGGAAAGAAAGTGAGCAAGAAACAGAAAAAGCTTTGACCACAGAAAGCTACTATGGAGACAAGGAAGACCAAAACACATTTGAGGACAAATGCTCACTGAAGAAATTTCAAAGAGTGATATGGATTGGTTTCAAGTTCACAGAGCCTTCTTGGAAGAGCTCATAAAAGACTTTAAAAAGCAAACTAGAAAGATAGAAGAAAAAATGAAAAAAGAAATGAGAAATATGCAAGAGAGAGTCAAAAGCTTGGGAAAGGAATTCAATTTCTTAAAAAATGCAATTGGCCAAATGAAAAAAAAAACCCCCCAAAGAAAACAGTATTTCAAAAAGTAATATTAATCAAATGGCAAAAAAGATACAAAAGCTAACTGAAGAAAGTCACACATTAGAAACTAGAATGGGACTAATGGAAACTAATGATGCTATGAGATACCAAGAATCAATCAAACAAACTAAAAAGATTGGAAAAAATGGAATAAAATGTAAAATACCACATTGGAAAAACAGCCAACCTTGGAAATAGATCCAGAAGAAACTATAAAAATTATTGGCCTTCCTGAAAGCCATGACCAAAAAAAAAAAAAAAAATAGAGCCTGGATAGCATTCTTCAAGAGATCATCAAGGAAAACTACCTTGACATTCAAGAAACAGAGGAGGAAATAGTCATTGAAAGAATCTATTGATCATCTTCCAAAAGAGATTATCCCCACCTCCTCCCTCCAAAAAAACAAAAAACCTCCAAGGAACATTGTTGCAAAACTCCAGAACAACAGCCTCAAGGAAAAAATACTGCAAGCTGCTACACAAAAGCAATGAGTAACAGTCAAGATTACCCAGTTTCTGGCAGCTCCTATAGTAAAGGATGAGAGGTTCTAGAATATTCTGGAAGGCAAAGAACATTGGGTGCCAACCAGGAATTAACTATCCATCTAAGACTGAGCATCATATTTCAGATGAAGAGATGGATCTTCAAAGAAATACAACACTTAAGAAAACTGTGGAGGGAGAGATAAAATGAACAATTATCTCATGCAAATAAGACATAAAAGGAAAAACTGATACTGAAGGTAATATTGGGGAGAACAGATAATACTGTTATGTTACTCTCGTTGGGAATAAGTTAAAGAGAGAACAATATATAAATCTAAAAGGATCTTCTAAATTTGGAAAGAAATAAGAGGACAAAAGGATAGGCTGGTGGGGAGGTTGATTTCAACAATATGTTGTTTTTAGGAAAAGGTTGAATTCAACAATATGTTGTTTTTATGAAACATAAAAATGAAAGATAAAATAAAAGGCAGTAGTAAAATTTAAGATGTAAATAAAGCAGGGATAATAATCATGGCTTCAAAGTCAAAGTATAAATAGATTTAATCAAAAGTCAAAAAAGAAAGAGTACTATGTATCAGAAATATTTTTCAATATTTTAGATCATTTAAAATAATTAGTCAGTATAAAATACGTGAGAGTTTATTTGCCAAAAACAAAACACAAGAACTATATGAATATAAGCTTAAACACTTTTTATACAAATAAACTCAAATCTACATGATTGAAGTAATATTCTTAGTAATGTTCTTAGGTAGGTAGAGCCAATATAATTTTTAAAAAGAGAGTTTACCTAACCTATTTGTTAAATTTCATATGAATTAAATTACTAAAAAAGTTTACTGTTAGAAAGCAAAATAACAAAGTTCATTTGGAGGAAAACAAGATCAGAAACTTCAAAGAATCCTGGGTAGAAAGATATTAAATTAGTAGGTTTAATATTAGCAGTCCTTAAACTAGATTATAAGAATATTGTTAAAGTATAAAAATAAAAGGAAGAAGAGAAGGAAAGAAAGAAGGAAGGAAGGGAAGAAAGAAAAAAGGAAGGAATGAAGGAAGGAAGGAAAAAAGGAAGGAAGGAAGAAAGGAAGGAAGGAAAGAAAGAAAAAAGATTCTTGAGTTTAGGCTCAAGAAGACTTTTGTCTTTTGTCTAATTTTACCTAATTAAATTCAAAGAATGTTCTCAGAAGATGGACCATCAGTAATAAAACAAAGATTCGGTATTTTTCTGGTTAAAAGAGGAGGAAGACATTCTGCTTAAAGAGGAGGCAGACATCCTAGTTCTTATATACCTTCTCCAACAAAGCCTATAATTTGTAGCACACAATATAATAGTTAACAAATACAATGAGAAATTGCAATAAATAACTTCTTACAGCCCAGGGCAATGCAAAGAGCCAACTCAAAGTTCACAGGAAATAGGAAGCAAAGTTCCTAGCAAGGCTGCACTTGCCTGCAAACAAAACAAGCCAAAGACATCCTAGGCGCACACCAGCACCAAGCCAGAAATACAGAATATGTAGGGTATTTTGTCTGCAAACACCAAGGATAGACACCCTACTTCTCCCATACCAGTCCCTGGCAAAAACTCAGGGTAATCAGAAATCCACAATAGGAATTTTAGAAGTTACCAGTAAGTAGAGTTATCCTGTTTTTATGGTAGAACTCATTTGGGGACAAGCCAAATAAGTAGGTATGCAGTTCTGAGACTTTGAAGAGAGAAAGGCAAGAAAGGGTAAAGAAATGTGCAAAGAAAAGAAGAAAGACAGAGGGAAGAACTTGCAAGCAGAGTGTGTGAGAAAAAGAGTATATAGGCAGAAAGTGGTTGGAGGGAGTTTCAGATGAACCTCACTCTTATTTGAAATGAACAAAGGAAAGTTTCTGTGTATTTGGTTTAGAAATACATCAGACAAGAAAGAAGCAAACAATGATAGGGAAAGAGTTGTTTAAGAGGAAGGATGGGTAAAAATAAGACCAAGGAAAACAAACTTTTTGATCCTAAAGAGAGGAACAGGAAAAAAAGAAAAAGGAAAAAAATGAAAAAAGAACAAAATCTAAAAGGTGCTTATCATTTTGCTGAATGACTAAGCAAATTATGACAAATAAATATAATGGAATAATATTGCACCTTAATAAATGATAACAAAGACAATTTCAGAGAACTCTAGATAGTATGAATTGAGGCATAATGAAGTGACAGTTTACACAAGGAAAGCAAAATTGTAAAGAGAAAAAAAAAAGTTTATAGACTTAAAAACTTTGATCATTGCAAGAGGCAGCCACATCATAGCTGATCATCTTACAATATAGATGTTACTTTTACACAGTACATTTCATTTTGTATCAGCTCATATAAGTATTTGCAATGTTTTCTAAGAGCATCCTGCTCGTTATTTCTTTTAACACAATTTTATTTTATCATAATCACATACTGCATTCAGCCATTTCCCCAACTGATGGGCATGCCCTCAATTTCCAGTTACAAATAATTTTGTATATTTTTGACTTTTCCTTTCTTAAATCTCCCTTTGGATACAACCCTAGTATTAGTATTGCTAGGCCAAAGGATATGTATGACTTTATATTCTTTTGACCATATTTCCAATTTCTTTTACAAAATCTTTGAATCAGTTCGCAACTTCATCAACAATTCAGTAATGTCTCATTTTTCCCACATCCCTATCAACATTTATCATTTTTCTTTTCTATCCCATTAGCCATTCTAGTAGGCATAAGGTAGTACCTCAGAATTCTTTAATTTACATTTCTCCAATCAATTGAATTAGAGAATTTTTTCATAGACTGCTTTGATTACTTCATCTGAAAACTATCATTTACTAGGAGAGGGATATCTCTTAGTTTTATACATTTGAATCAGTTCTCTATATTTTTGAGAAATGATGTCTTTATCAGAAAAATATGCTTCCATTTTTTTCATTTACAATTGCTAACTGTCTTTCCTTCATCATGTTTCTCACTGCTTATTTTATTCTCTCTGTAGTTTGACTCTGTCGAGCCTCAAAGTGTTTTGCTTCTTATTCTCCCTCCCCCATTCTTATCACATCCCCTCTCCTCTCCTACTTTCCCATAGGCTAATATAGATTTCTAAACCTAATTGAGCCAATTTTGATGAGAGTAAGAGTCACAAACCCCTTCTTACATCCCCCCCCAATTTGGAATATTGAATATTCAATTAAATACCCGACTTTCAGACCTTCTTAATGGAAAGGCTAGAGTTGAATAGAAAATTTAACTTTCAAATCTAAGATGTAAGAGAAACATAAAAAGATAAACAGGAAAGGGAGATCATATAGGATTAAATAATGTGAAACTTCTTTACATTCCCATAGCACAATATTTTACTTTTAACTTATAAGAATTTCTCAAGACAATTAGAAGGAGAATATTAATTGAATATTCCTTTTTTTTTCTCCTGAAGGATAATATTTAATTTTGCTGGGTAAGTGATCCTTGCCTTCTGGAATTTCATTATCTCAAGCCCTCAGATCCTTTAATGTAGAAGTTGTTAAATCTTATGTTATCTTGACTGTGGTTCCATAATGCTTTAATTGTTTCCTGGCTGCTTGCAGTATTTTCTTCTTGACCTAGGAGATCTGGAATTTCTCCATAATATTCTTGGGAGTTTTCATTTTGGGAACTCTTTCAGGAGGTGAACCGTGGATTCTTTCCATTTTTATTTTATTCTCTGGTTCTAGAATATCAAAACAGTTTTCCTTCACAATTGTGTGAAAGATGATATCTAGGCTTTCTTTTTTTTTCATGGTTTTCATGTAGCTCAATAAGTTTAAATTCTCTCTCCTGTATTTTTTCCCATATCAGTTGTCTGATATATTTCATATTGTTTTCTTTTTTATTATCATTCTTTTTGTTTTGGTTGTATCTTGATTTCTCATAAAGTCATTAGTTTCCATTCAATTCTAATTTAAAAAAATACATATTTTTCTTCAGTGAGGTTTCTTTTACTTCTTTTTCCACTTTTAAAGGAGTTGTTTTTTGCTTCAGGGAATTTTTGTGCCTTTTTTTTCATTTAGTCATTTCCGTTTCTTGAGATGTTCTTTGCCTCATTAACTTTTTGTTCCTTCTTTACCATTTGGCCTACTCTGTTTTTTAAAATACTATTTTTTTCAAATAAAGGAAACTTCTTGTGCTTTCTTTATCAAACTGCTGGCTCATTTTTTTTTCATGATTTTTTTGCATCACTCCCATTTTTCTTGCCAATTTTTCCCTTATATCTCTTATCTGATTTTCAAAATCCTTTGTAAGCTTTTCTGTAGCCTGAGACCAATTCATTTTTTTTCTTGGAGGTTTTGGATGTAGGAACTTTAACTTTTATATATTCTTCTGAGTATGTGTGTTGATCTTCCTTGTCCCCACAGTAACTTTCTATGATCAGAATACATTTCTATTTGTTCATTTTTCCAAACTATTTCTTAACTTTTATCTTTTTGCTCTCAAAAGGAGGAGAGTACATTGTCCCAAGTTTAAAGGAGTTTGTGTAGCTGTTTTAAGAGATACTTTTATAGACTTAAAAGTTTTCCATTCTTCCAGGGAAATATGATCTAAGGAGAGGTGTGTTTGCTACTCTCCTGGCTTGTGCTCTGGTCTGTGGGTAAACACAAGCAATCTTTTCTACTTCGGAACTGTGATAAGAGACCCTGCTCCATTGTAGCCACAAATTCTGGTATGCTAGTGCTCCTCATCACCCTAAAATTGTTATCCAGGACTGAGATCTGGATCTGAGTATAAATAAAGGAACAAAGTTGTAATTCAGTGAAAGCAAAGGGATCCTTATGATCTTCTTCTGACCAGTTATTAAATGCCCTTAATATCTGTGGGTCTTGAGTTCTGAAAGCAGCTGCTGATAATTTAGTGGCTACCTAGACTTGCTCCTAGTTTGCTAGATCTGTGTCTGTGCTGGCATAGCCTGTTGAAGTATGCTTCACTCTCACCCCATCACAATTGACCTTTCCTGTAGACCTTCTAAATTTTCTTTGACTGGAAAATTATTTCGCCTCATTATTTTGTGTTATTTTGTGGCTATCTATAACCTGTGCTGAATGGGTATTATTAAAAGAAGGCTTTGGGAGTGTTAAGTCTAAGCTAGCTCCCTGGAGGCCTCAGGATCAGCCAGAGTCAGATAAGTAAAATTCCCAGAATTTTATGGAATTATTTAAAGGTATGTGGAGAGGTTGGGAAGGGGAAGACATTTTCTCTGCCTTCCTGGCTCCACCCACCCAGAATTCTTTTTTATCATAGATTCTTTATATGGGAATGCTCCTTTATACTCTATAGTATTATAGGTCTGACTAAAAAGTAAGATAAATAAATATGTTCATGAATAAACAATAAAGAGACAGTTAAATCATGATTTTGCAAAGGCATCAACAGAAATATTTGTACCAGAGAAATCAGGTATTTTTGAAATATTAAAGTATCCTTCATTTGCTAATACATTAAAAGAGAATCAAGACATCCTACTGAGCACTCAGTTATTAGTTCTTCTTTTGCATCAAACTGAAAATATCTTTAAGGTATCCAGGCTTTAGTTTAATAGAGTAATAATACTTGATGTTTATAGAGAACCTTTCATTTGAGTCATGTAATATGATAAAATTATTTATGGATACATAGAATATGAAAAATCTTCATCAAATATGGATTAGGTAGAAAGGTATTAATTCTATTTTTTAATTTATGGAGCAAATAACATATGTTAGGCCACAGCAGAAGAATTTGAAAAATGAGATAGGTCCTCATTTATTGGGGATGTAAAAGTGCCCATCTGAATTTTAGTTCTACTCTTGAGCCTTGTCATAGCATAGGCTCTATCTATAACCTGTGCTAAATGGGTATTATTAAAAGAAAGCTTTGGGAGTGTTAAGTCTAAGTTATCTTATTATGGGAGGCCTGGAGACCTCAGGATCAGTAAGAGTCAGATAAATAAAAGTCCTTGGTCTTTAGGGGGAGAAGGGAAAGAAGCAGGCCAGGAGTTTTGCCAAAGAGATCTCTTCTCAATTCTGGACTCCAGAATCACCACCTTTCTCCTCCTCTTCCTGCTGCCAAGCGAGTCTCTGGCCTCTGTCACCCCACCCTCTAATCTTTGCTTACAATTATCTTAACATCAAACATTGAGCCTGCATCAACTGTCAGAAGAGCCATTTTTCCAAACATATACTAATAGAGTCATTGTCTCATATCAAATAGGTAATTAGACTTAAGTGTTCGGTTGTCTGATTCAAGCATACCTTTTTCAGAGTTTAAGCCCTTTACAGGGACAGTAGCAAGGAAAAAAGATTCCCTAATGTGAATATATTCATTCTATAGAACTTATTCCCCTTCCTCAGTCTCAACTCCATCAGTCATTGCTGTCTTTTGTTCTTGACCTGATCCAGACTCATAACTCTTAAATTGCCCCATTCACATCATTGTTAATGTTCTTTCCTGTTAGTAGTTGAAATTAGGTTTAACTCCTTTACATCTTTAAATTTTTTTTTCATATATAGGGAGAAAGCATGATATCATGGATTAATGAACCAAAGAATGAATGAATGAAAAAGCATTAAATGTTGACTAGGTGCAAAACACTGTGGAAAAAACACTGAGGAATCAAACATGAAGGCACAGATTGTCTCTGACCTCGAGCAGTTTACATTCTAATTGGGAAAATACATACATATTAATCAAATGTTTATTTGGAATCAGGAAAACTTAGGTTGAAATCAGTAAAACAGTTGCTATGAAACCTGGGTAGAACATTTGATCCCCATGGATATCAGCAAAATGTTTAGGACTTCTGTGTCATAGACAGATATAATCTGCATTTGTGAAGAGAATTCCCACAATGGGAAATTAAAGTCACCATAAAACACTATCATGTTAATGATCTTGCCTTTTTAATAGAATTAACTTTTTGAATTTTGAATTCAAATTGACACTTTGCCACTAAGTAGAATATTTTGAATGTGACCTTCATGGAAACAATGGGATAGATCTGATGGGTTTTCAGGGTCTCTGTTAATAGGCATCTAATAAAATGAATGTCAGTCTTCATAATAACAACAAAAGGCTTCAATTATAATTTTCAATATTACTTACAAACTTATAATGCTGATCATCATGATCATCTTGAAAGTAATTATTATATAAAAACTTTCTATAAGCCATATCCACATTGTTAAGGACCATGCCTAGGTGAAGGGGAAGGTCAATTCTTATAGATCTTCTACAGCTGTGAATCATAAAACTTGAAGGAGTTGCAAAGCAGCCTTTACTAATGCAGATGTTCTTAGTGGATTGGGAATGAAATGAATTGGAGGCAGAGGGAAGAGGGAAGAGGTCAGACAATGCAACTGCCTCTCAGTGGAGAGGTCAGAGAATGCAACTGCCTCTCAGTGGAGAGGTCAGAGAATGCAACTGCCTCTCAGTCTCCTTGTATCATCATCATCATCCTCTCACATGAGGAGATCCATTCTACAAGTCTGAGTTAGATCTCCAGCAACTGCTGGAAGGTGGCTTCCATATCACAACATATGGTGCCCAAACATGGGACATAAGAAACACAAGAAAGAAAGAAGCAGCAGTACCGGACAGCTATTCGTGAGTAGGATCCTCCCAGAGTTCCTTCAGGAACCCGCAGGTAAGGAAAGGGAGAAAAGACCCAGTAAGACTTTTTTAATGGGGGTAATTAAATGGGCCAACACAACAAAGGGCCAAGCCAGGAGACTGATGAGAGACTTAATTGCTTCTTTTAACTATAGTCCTCTTCTCTGACAGTTTGTCTCCATGACATCTCACAATTCAATACCCGCTATAGTGCTATTTGCACTCCCTAGCATGCAGACTCAGATACCTTAGCATGTGAACTCAGATAACAGCTAACGCACAAACTTATTGATAATGCTGTGGGGGTAAAATAATTGCATTTCCATAAAACAAAAAATGGGGAATTGTTAAGGACCATGCCTAAGTGAAGGGGCAGGTCAATTCTCCAAGAGCCTCTATAGCTGTGAATCATAACACTTGAAGGAGTTGTAAAACAGCCTTTATTAACACAGATGTTCCTTGTGGATTGAGAATGAAATAAATTGTAGGCAGAGGGAAGAGGAGAGAAGTCAGACAACGCAACTACCTCTCAGTCGAGAGGGCAAAGAGTGCAACTGCCTCTCAATTGAGAGGTCAGAGAATGCAACTGTTTTTCAATCTTCTTGTATCATTGTCATCATCCTCTCACATGAAGAAATTCATTCTATAGGTCTGAGTTAGACCTCCAGGAGCCACTGTCAGGTGGCTCCCATATCACAACACTACACAAACTCAAACTATATAAACAAAAAAGTGTCAAAATGATTCATGAAGATTGTAAAAAAAATGAGGGATTTTATGGTAGCTATGCAATATGAAATCATTGGCATCAGATATTACAGAGTTCATATCAAAGGAGTTAAGATTTATTGACTTACAGTTTTTAGAAGAAAACAATAGAAACTGTCATATCACAAGTTCCAAAAATTTAGTACCTAATAAATATCTATGGAGATATGATCAAGTGGCCAAAAAGTTGCTATTAATCATTAACCAAAAGACAACAAATCTGCAGAATACACATGCAAATTTCAAACTATCCATGTAAATTAACCATGTAAACTGTATTGGAACTGGAGCTTCACCATAAATGAAAACGTTCCCTATATCTGCCCAAATATAACATCCACATATAGAAAGTTAAAAACAATATTTCTTTTTTAGGAAAATGAAGCTAAAATGAATGAGAGTAGATTGTGATATATATATATATATATATATATATATATATATATATATATCATATTATTGATCTACTAAACATTAAACACAAAAGAGCAACACCAACCTTTCTTGAGATCACTTTCTTAAGAATAGGTCTCCCTATTTCTCCCAAGTAGGAATTACAGCAACCACTTATGGGTAAATTCCATATCTACTTTATTCTCTTTGCATAGCTCTTCTTGCATCTTTAATGTCATAATTTGTGCTATCAAACCTTATTCTTGAGATTTCTAATTCCTTTTATACTAACCTTACATGTAAAATTTTAGTCCAATATATTCTTCATATAATTTCTCTGAAACCTTTAGAATGCATTCTTCAGAAATCAAGACTTTCCCTTGTCCTCTCTCATAAATTTTCTTATATAATGGTTATTTACCCACAAGGTTCTCAGCATATTCTCCTTATTCAAAATTAATTTAATCCCTTTGTTTTGCTTTTTTCCAGTATTGAAAATCTGAGATTGTAAATGAGATACTAAAAAATATCTGTAAAAGTAGTTTGGGCAGTGAGAAATAATATCTTAACCGACATCCATGGGGATGAAATATCCTGCCATTATTATATCATCACCCTGGGTCATGTTGGTGTTCTATTCTCATTCTTCTCATCCCTTTCTTCCTTCTGGCCAGGTGGTTTGTATTATATTACTACAATATTTGCTTCAGTCCTACATTATCATTGTCCAAATGCTTTCTCATGCTATTTTTTTGCATTTTCTTACATGAATATATCTTCTTAAATATAATATTATTTCACTTTCCCTTTTATCCATCATTTATGTTTTGAATAAACTTTACCCATTTGGAGCCTAGCCTAGTAATGAGTCATATTCATCAAGTCTTCTTCATAAAGTCAAATTTATCTCCTTAATTTAACATCTTAATTTTTAATTCAGAGATTCTCATGCTTGTACATGTTGCATCTGAATTCATGGAATTTATTACTGTGATCTCATTGGTTATGGTCTTCTATCAAGTCCTCAGTTCTTCTAATTATATTCTTTCTGTGTTACTTATATTCTCTGTATAGCACCAGGCTTATTTAGATAGCTTTTTCCTTCCTCCACTACATCTTTAGTTTAAAATAATATTGATTATATTCACATTAGATCTGTCTGAAACACTACTTGATCAATTACTAAAAAGAATTGTGGAGACAGTCATTGCTTTAGGAATTCAGAGGAAAGAGAGAATTCATTATCTTGAATGCTGAAAGCCCTACACTATTTTGCCCTGATCATATCACATTTGTAGTATGGTTTTCAGTATAGATGCCACATTTTAAGAGGGTTGTTGACAAGCTAGGGCAAGTTCAGAACAAGGCAACCATGATGTTGAGAAAACTGGAGGCTTTAGGGTCAAGGGAAGAGATAAAAAGACAAATTCTTCTAGGAGAGAAAAGGGGTTAATTTTTTTTAAGAGAAAGTCAGTCCCTGCTACATATTTATTTAAGATTCTGTAGGACTATTACCTTCAGAATAGACAGTAGACTTCCTTTATTTCTGTTCAAAAAAATATGTAACAGTCCTTGTGAAACATAAAGGAAAGAAATGAGAGTTATCAGGCAAAGCTGTTTTTGAACTATAACTAGGAAGTGCACTGAATATGGAGTTAGGAATGCCTTAGTTCAAATCTAGCCTCTAGCTGTTGCTACTAAATCGCTTGTTAGCTTATTAAAGATAATATACTTGGCTCTTACTATTTTAATCAGCTAACATAACAAATCGCTTATTAGCTTATTAAAGATAATATACTTGGCTCTTACTATTTTAATCAGCTAACATAACAAATCCTTGTACTGTTATTGTGAATTCAATAAATAAATTGTAGTGACATTAAGAGCTTCTTTACTGACATACATGCTGACTAAAAAAAAGCCAAGGTGCCCCATTATGTCTCCAGTCATTTTGATATACTTAGCATCCTAAAAAAAAGTAAGTTGATTATAAGGAGAAGTAGGGTCAAGAGGGGAGAGGCACCATAAGACATGGTAAGTTAGGAAGGACACCACATGACAGGGGGAGGGGTAAGCAGAAAGACACCATGAGAGAGAGTGTCATGGTAGGCTGACCCAAAGAAAGGCAGTGTTGAAGGCATGGGCCATAAGCTGTTTTATAAGTAAAATTTAGCCTCAAGGACTTGACATAACTTAGATTTCTGACTGGATTACTCCACAGTGTGTAAGTTCACAGAACTAAACTGATTTCACTTACCAGAGCCTTCTTTCTGCCTGTACCAGGGAATAATTTTTATCAGTACTTCAGTTTCTTTCTTCCCACCACAATCACCTTTCAAGAATACATTAACAACTCTCTTTTCCTTCCTCCCTCCCTTCCTTCTTTCCTTCTTTCCTTCCTTCCTTCCTTTCCTTCCTTCCTTCCTTCCTTCCTTCCTTCCTTCCTTCCTTCCTTCCTTCCTTCCTTCCTTCCTTCCTTCTGTTCTTCCTTATTTCCTTCCTTCCTGTGAGGAGTAACTCTATTGGACTTAGAAGGGGCGAAGTTAGAAGTGCTGAATCGTTATTTACACAACTGCAGACATGGATATCCTATAGAATAGGAACTACAAGTCTCTTTCTTGGTGCCCTATTGGCTGAGCATGAAAGGTCACAAATTATTCCCCTCCACTGAGGGTGAATCTCCACCCATAATTTCATCATTATTTCTCCCTTGTAGTTACTTTTTTCAAAATAATTCAATTCCTCTCCTAATTCCCTATTAACTATTGACTACAGAATTGACTATAGAATATTATTCTATCTGAAGTGTGTAATTCCCCCACATGAGTCTAAATTTCTTTCTTTATCCTTACACCTGTCCCACCTCCCCACAATGTAAGTGGTTCTCCACCTCTAATTACATCTCACAAATATTTTATCTATTAAGTAATTATATGTTTTTAATACACATTGCCTTATGAAATATTGTTGGGAGAGAAAAATCAGAACAAAAGGGAAAAAACATGAGAGAGAAAAAAAAAACACAAAAAAGAAGTAAACATAGCATATTTGATTTACAAACAATCTCCATAGTTCTTTTTCTGGATACAGATGACATTTTCGATCTAAAGTCTATTGAAATCGCCTTGCATCACTGAACCACTGAGAAGAACTCAATCTTTCATAGTTGATCATCACATCATCTTGTTGTTATTGTGTACAATGTATTCTTGGCTCTGCTTGTTTCATTCAGCATCAGTTCATGTAAGTCTTTTCAGGTCTTTCTAAAATTAGCTTGTTCATCATTTTAAAAAGAATAATAATTTTCCATTATATTAATATACCACACCTTGTTCACCCATTCTCCAATTGATTGGCATGTACTCATTTTTTTCAATTCTTTGCTACCACAGAAAGAGCTGCTACAAACATTTTTGCATATGTGGGTCCTTTTTCCTCCTTTATGATTTCCTTGAGATAAAGACTAGTGGCACTGTAGCACTGCTAGGTCAAAGGGTATGCACAGTTTTATAACCCTATGTGCCTAGTTCCACATTGTTCTCCAGAATGGTTGGATCATTTCACAACTACACCAACAATGTATTAGTGTAATGTTCTCTGGTTTGGTTTTCCTGGGGTCTCTGGGAGCAGCCTTCCTTTCAGTTCAGTAATAACCACAAGAACAGTGAGGTGTTATAAAGTCCAAATCCTTCATTATCTCCTTGCCTAGGGCTGGGCAGTTTCTTAGAGGCTTATCTTTCTCCTTGGTTTCCAGACCTTGTGCTCCTGCCTGTCTTCTTTGCCCTCTGAATCTCTCCTAGTTTGTCCAAATTTGTCCAAGCTTATATGCTCTCTTATCATAGGTGTGAATCTTGTAGAACTATATTAAAGTACTAAGTACATGTACTGAACTAGAGAACTGTTAACCACCATGCTAGACTAGATAACCATTATCTTTATCAATTCCATTGAGTTAGCACATTGTAAGAATCCTTGTTTCAAATTCAAAGTTCTGGCCCACTGGGGGGGGGGGAAGGGAGGGAGGTGGTGGAGATCAGCGCAAGCTGGGAGAAAGGGAAGGCGCCAAGTAGAACCTCAAACTGGAAGTGAGAGCAGAGATCTCAGCACAAGCTCGCAGCCCCAACCCACAGTATGGGGCTTTTCCTTGAGGCAGTTGCGAACCTGCACAGCAGGAGGGGACAGCCCAGCAGTGGGGGGCTCAGCTTGGGGCCATAGAGCTTTCCCAGGGCCAATTTGCATTGGGCAGAGACTTCCGGGCAGACTTCCTGGCAGACTTCCAGTAGAGCTGGGCTATTTGCGGTCAGCTGCTAATACCCACAGCCCCATAAGGGGCTCTGGCCTGGGGCAGTGACACTTTCACCCCTTAGTCTCCAGCCTTAGGGCTGTCACTAACCCACATAGCTGGACCAGTGCTGAATCCACCTCCAGTTGGGGGAAGGGAAAACTCTCACTCAGAACACTCCCATTCCTCGGAAGCCGGTTTACATCTCTCCCTGCTCTGCAGAGGAAGCTGGTAACCCCCTTGCCTAGGAGGCATACCCTAAAGGCTTTAAAATATGAATAAAAAAATGAAAAGAACGATTGACATCTTCTATGCAGAAAAAGAGTAGGTCAGCAAACCTGAAGAGACTAATAGCAAACAGGCACCAGACAATATCCCAAAGGGGAATGTCACCTGTCCACATTTATATGATGCTCTCATAGAAGAGACCATTAAAAGTCTCAAAAAAGAGTTAGAAGATAAATGGGGAAAGGAAAGAGAAGCTTTACAAGAGAGCAACAACTTCCTGAAATACGAATTGGAAAAGATAAAAAATTCCCAGGAAGTACAGGGAAACAAAATTTGTGAATTGGAAAAAGTAAAAAAAATCTCAGGAAAGTAAGATTTGTGAATTGGAAAAGAATAAAGAATTCACTAGAAAGAATGATTTGTGAATTGGAAAAGACAAATAACTCACAAGAAAGTAGGATCTGTGAATTGGAAAAAGAAAATAATTCACTAAAAAAAATTAGTGAAATGGAAAAAAATTCCATAGAGAAAAACAATTCATTTAAAAACTCAATTGGACATATAAAGAAAGAAATAAAAAAGCTAATGAAGAAAATAATTCATTAAAAATTAGAACTGAACAAATAGAAACTAATGACTCATTGAGACAGCAAGAATGAGTCAAGCAAAACCAAAAAAAATGACAAACTGGAAAAAAACATGAATTATCTACTTGCAAAAACAACAGACTTGGAAAATAGATCTAGGAGAGATAATCTGAGGATTATTGTACTTTCCAAAAATTATGATGAAAAAAAGAGCCTAGACACTATTTTATAAGAAATCATCAAAGAGAACTGCCCAGATGTAATAGAATCAGAAGGTAAAATAGGTATTGAAAGAATTCATCGAACACCTTCTGAAAAAGACCCTAAAATAAAACCCCAAGGAATATTGTGGCGAAATTTCAGAACTATCAGGTTAAGGAAAAAATTTTACAAGCAGCCAGAAAAAAACAATTTAAATACTGTGGTGCCACAATAAGGATTACCCAAGATCTGGGGGCCTCCACATTGAAGGATTGAAGGGCCTGGAATCTGATATTCCGAAAGGCAAAAGAACTTGGATTGCAGCCAAGAATAAACTACCCAGCTAAGCTGAGCATTTTCTTCCAGGGAAGAAGATGGTATTTAATGAAACAAATGAAATCCATTTGTTTCTAAGGAAAACCAGAACTAAACAAAAATTTGATTCTAATCATAGGACTCAAGAGATGCAGAAGGAAAACTCCTTGAGAACTATATTTCTGTTGTGGATATAAAAAGACTACATGTATAATTTGATTTTACTGATATAACTTAAAAAGGGTAGATATGGAAAAGGGATGATGGCAGAATAAGGTGGGAAGGGGAATAAAGAGGAAACCACATCCACAAAGAGGCAAAGGAAATTATCAATCTGAGGAATTTAGAGGGGGAGGAATATTGTGTGAATCTTACCTCATCAGGAGTTGGCTCAAAGAGAAAATAATTGACATATCTGTTTTATAGAAAATTCTCTCTCACCTCATTAAAAAGGAGAGAGGAAAAGGAAAGAAAAGAGTAATAAGGGAAAAGGAAAAGATTCAAAGGGGAGGGAGGGATTCTAAAGAGAGTGAGGTCGTGATACAAGTGGGGTACATAAATTTAAAAAGGAGAAAGAGGGTTGAGGGAGGCAAGAATAAGTAAAGCATAATCTGGGGATATTAGGATGGCAGGAAATACAGAATTAGTAATTCTAACCGTAAATGTGAATGGTATGAACTCTCCCATAAAGAGGAGGCAGATAGCAGACTGGATCAAAAGTCAGAACCCTACAATATGTTGTTTACAGGAAACACATTTAAGCAGGAGATACATACAGAGAAAGGTAAAGGTGGAAAAATCTATTATGCTTGGTGAAGTCAAAAAAAGGTAGCTATCCTATCTCAGATCACAAAGCAAAATTGATCTAATTAAAAGAGATAAGGAAGGAAACTACATCTTGCTAAAGGATAGCATAGACAACGAAGTAATATCAATACTAAACATGTATGCACCAAGTGGTATAGCATTTAACTTCCTAAAGGAGAAGTTTAGAGAGTTGCAAGAAGAATTAGACAACAAAATTGTAATAATGGGAGATCTCAACCTTGCACTCTCAGAATTTGACAAATCAAACCACAAAACAAATAAAAAAGAAATTAAAGAGGTAAATAGAATATTAGAAAATTAGGTATGAATTTGAGAAAATTGAATGGAGGCAGAAAGGAATATACTTTCTTCTCAGCAGTTCATGGAACCTATTCAAAAATTGACCATATATTAGCACATAAAGACCTCAAAATTATTATTTTTTTTATTTAATAGCCTTTTATTTACAGGATATATACATGGGTAACTTTACATCATTAACAATTGCCAAACCTCTTGTTCCAATTTTTCACCTATTACCCCCCCATCCCCTCCCCTAGATGGCAGGATGACCAGTAGATGTTAAATATATTAAAATATAAATTAGATACACAATAAGTATACATGACCAAAACGTTATTTTGCTGTACAAAAAGAATCAGACTCTGAAATATTGTACAATTAGCTTGTGAAGGAAATCAAAAATGCAGGTGTGCATAAATATAGGGATTGGGAATTCAATGTAATGGTTTTTAGTCATCTCCCAGAGTTCTTTTTCTGGGTATAGCTAGTTCAGTTCATTACTGCTCCATTAGAAATGATTTGGTTGATCTCGTTGCTGAGGATGTCCTGGTCTATCAGAACTGGTCATCATATAGTATTGTTGTTGAAGTATATAATGATATCCTGAAGACCTCAAAATTAAATGCAAGAAGGCAGAAATAGTAAATGCTTTCTTTTCAGATAATGATGCAATAAAAACTACATTCAACAAAAGTTAGGGGTAAATAGACCAAAAAGTAATTGGAAACTAAACAATCTCATCTTAAAGAATGATTGGGTAAAACAGCAAATTATAGATACAATTAATAATTTCACCAAAGAAAATGACAATGATGAGACATCAACCAAAATATGTGGATGCAGCCAAAGTGGTAATAAGAGGAAATTTTATATCCTTAGAGGCTTATTGAATAAAACAGAGAAAGAAAAGATTAATGAATTGGGCTTGCAACTAAAAAAAACTAAAAAAAGACCAAATTAAAAACCCCCAATCAACTATTAAATTTGAGATTCTAAAATTAAAAGGAGAAATTAATAATATTGAAAGTAAAAAAAAATATTGAACTAATTAATAAAACTAAGAGTTGGTTCTATGAAAAAGCCAATAAAATAGATAAGCCTTTGTTAAATCTGATTAGAAAAAGGAGAGAGGAAAATGAAATTAGTAGTCTTAAAATGAAAAGGAGAAATTTCCACCAATGAAGAGGAAATTAGAGAAAAATAAGAGTTATTTGCCCAACTTTATGCCAATAATTGATAACCTAATGAAATGGATGACTACTCCAAAAATATAGAATTCCCAGACTAACAGAGGAGGAAGTAAATTGCTTGAGTAGTCCCATTTCAGAAAAAGAAATAGAACAGGCTATTAATCAAATCCCTAAGAAAAAATCCCCAGGACCAGATGGATTTACATGTGAATTCTACCAAACATTTAAAGAACAATTGATCCCAATGCTATATAAATTATTTGATAAAATAGGGAATGAAGGAGGCCTACCAAATTCCTTTTATGACACAGACATGGTACTGATACCTAAACGAGGTAGGTTGAAAACAGAGAAAGAAAATTATAGACCAATCTCCTAATGAATATTGATGCTAAAATCTTAAATAAGATATTAGCAAAAAGACTACAGAAAAATCATCCCCAGGATAATACACTATGATCAAGGAGGATTTATACCAGGAATGCAGGGCTGGTTCAATATTAGGAAAACTATTAGTATAATTGACCATATTAATAACCAAATCAACAAAAACTATATGATCATGTCAATAGATGCAGAAAAAGCATTTGATAAAATCCAACATCCATTCCTATTAAAAACACATGAGAGTATAGGAATGAATAGACTTTTCCTTAAAATAATCAGCAGCATCTATTTAAAACCATCAGTAAGCATCATATGTAATGGGGACAAACTGCAACTATTCCCAATAAGATCAGGAGTGAAACAAGGTTGCCCACTATCACCATTACTATTTAATATTGTATTAGAAACGCTAGCTTTGGCAATAAGAACTGAGAAAGAGATTAAAGGAATAAGAATAGGAAACAAGGAAACCATATTATCACTCTTTGCTGATGATATGATAGTATACTTAGAGAATCCCAGAGATTCTACTAAAAAGTTATTAGAAATAATCCACAATTTTGGCAAAGTTGCTGGTTATAAAATAAACCCACATAAGTCATCAGAATTCTTATATATCACTAACAAAATCCAACAGTCAGAGTTCCAAAGAGAAATTCCATTTAAAGTAACCACTGATAGTATAAAATATTTAGGAATCTATCTGCCAAGGGAAAATCAGAAACTTTATGAACAAAATTACCAACCACTTTTCACACAAATTAAGTCTGATCTAACCAATTGAAAATATTAAATGCTCTTATTAGGGCGAGCAAATATAATAAAGATGACAATATTACCTAAACTAATCTATTTATTTAGCACTATACCAACAGAGTCCCAAAAACTATTTTAATGACCTAGAAAAATAACAACAAAGTTCATATGGAAAACAAAAGGTCAAGAATTTCAAGGAATTAATGAAAAAAATCAAATGAATGGCTTAGCTGTACCAGATCTAAAATTATATTATAGAGCAGTTACCAAAACCATTTGGTATTGGCAAGGAACAGATTAGTTGATCAGTGGAATAGGTTAGGTTCAAGGACAAAACAGTCAACAACTATAGCAGCCTAGTGTTTGACAAACCCAAAGATGCCCACTTTTGGGATAAGAGCCTACTGTTTGACAAAAATTGCTGGGAAAATTGGAAACTAATATGGCAGAAACTAGGATTGATCCACACTTCACACTATACCAAGATAAGGTCAAAATGGGTTCATGACCTAGGATAAAGAATGAGATTAGAATAAATTAGAGGAAAACAGGATAGTTTACCTCTCAGACCTGTGGAAGGGAAGGAATTTATGACCAAAGAAGAACTAGAGATCATTACTGATCACAAAATAGAAAATTTAGACAATATCAAACTGAAAAGTTTTTGTACAAACAAAACTAATGCAGACAAGATTAGAAGGGAAGCAATAAACTGGGGAAAACATTTTACAGTCAAAGTTTTGATAAAGGCCCCATTTCCAAAATATATAGAGATTGACTCTAATTTATAAAAAATCATGCCATTCTCCAATTGATAAATGGTCAAAGGATATGAACAGACAATTCTCAGATGAAGAAATTTTATGGAAAGATGCTCCAAGTCATTATCAATTAGAGAAATGCAAATTAAAACAACTCTGAGATAATCACACACCTGTTAGATTGGCTGAATGACAGGGAAAGATAATGCGGAATGTTGAGGGGATGTGGGAAAACAGGGAACTAATACATTGTTGGTGGAACTGTGAATACATCCAACCATTCTGAGAGCACTTTGAACTATGCTCAAAGTTATCAAACTGTGATACCCTTGCTCCAGTGTTACTACTGGCTTATATCCCAAGAGATATAAGAAGGAAAGGGACCTGTAGTCACAAATGTTGTGGCAGACCTTTTGGTGGCTGAAACTGAAACTGAGTGGATGCCCATCGGAGCATGACTGAATAAATTGTGGTATATGAATATTATGGAATATTATTTTTCTGTTAGAAATGAGCAACAGGATGATTTCAGAAAGTCCTGGAGAGACACGAACTGATGCTGAGTGAAATGAGCAGGGCCAAGAGATCATTATATACTTCAACAACAATACTAGATGATAACCAGTTCTGATGGACCTGGCCATTCTCAGCAATGAGATCAACCAAATCATTTTTAATGGAGCAGTAATGAACTGAACCAGCTACGCCAGCAAAAGAACTCTGGGGAGATGACTAAAACCATTACATTGTATTCCCAATCCCTATATTTTTGCCCACCTGCATTTTTGATTTCCTTCACAAGCTAATTGTACAATATTTCAGAGTCTGATTCTAATTGACAGCAAAATAAGGGTTTGGTCATGTATACTTATTTTGTATATAATTTATATTTTAATATATTTAACATCTACTGGTCATCCTGCCATCTGGGGGAGGGGGTGGGGTGCAAGAGGGGAAAAATTGAAACAAGAGGTTTGGCAATTGTCAATGCTGTAAAGTTACCCATACATATAACCTGTAAATAAAAGGCTATTAAATAAAAAAATAAAATAAAAAATAAATTAATTAATTTTAAAAAAAATTTCTGGCCCATCACATATTAGTATCCCAGTTTTCCCACATCCTCTTCAACATTTATCATTATATTTTCCTGTCATTTTAGTCAATTGAAGAGGTATGAGATGGCACCTCAGAGTCATTTTAATTTACATTTCTCTAATCAATAGTGAGATATAGCATTTTTTCATATGACTATAGATGGCTTTAATGTCATCATTCACTATTATTCAATATTGTACTAGAAATATTGGCTTTAGGAATGAGCAAAAAAAAAAAAGAAATTAAAGGAATTTGGCTTAAATTAAATTAAATGATAGTGGCTTAGCAATACCAGACCTAAAATTATATTATAAAGCAGTAGCCAGAAAGATCATTTGACACTGGCTAAAAAATAGAGTGGTAGGGGGTGCAACCAAGATGGCAGAAAGGACATATGCATCTTTCTGAGCTCTCCTTTACTCTCAACTCCCTGAAAAACAGATTTAGTGAACTGGAAAAAGAAAATCCCTTAAAATATAAAATTGGCGAAATGAGAAAAAAAAATTCCATAGAACAAAACAACTCATTTCAAAAATCAATTGGCCAGTTACAAAGAGAAATGAAATAAATAAATAAATAAAATAATTCATTAAAAATCAGAATTAAACAAATGGTAATGAATGACTAGAGGAGACACTAAGAATTAGTCAAGTAAAACCAAAAAAATGGAAAAAAATAGGAAAAAATGTTAAATATCTACCTACTTGAGAAAACAACAGATAGAACAGATAGAAAATAGATCTAGGAGAGAGAATCTAAGGATTATTGGACTCCATAAAATTCATGATAAAAAAGAGCCTAGACACTTTTTTCCAGGAAATCATTAAAGAGAACTGCCCTGATGTTATAGAGAAAGAAGGTAAAATAGACATTGTAAGAATTCAGTGATCACCTATAGAAAGAGATCCCAAAATTAAAACTCCAAGAAACATTCTGGCTAAATTCCAGAATCATCACACCAAGGAAAAATACTACAAGCAGCCAGAAAAAAAAATCAAATATTGAGGAGACACAATAAGGATCACTTAGGTTCTAGCAGCATCCATGTTAAAGGATCAAAGGGTCTGGAATCTGATATTACAAAAGGGAAAAGAACTTGGTATGCAGCCAAGAATAACTTACCCAGCCAAACTGAGCATTTTCTTCCAGAGAAGAAGATAGATATTCAATTAAATAGGTGAATTCTATTTATTTCTGATGAAAACACCAGAGCTAAACAAAAAGTTTGACCTCCAAATGTAAGACAGAAGAGAAACATAAAAAGGTAAAAAGAAAGAACTCTTGAGAACTGCATTTCTGTTATGGGTATACATAAAGAGTACATGTGTAATTTAGTTTTACTGTTATAATATAAAAGAGGATGTAGAGGTGGAAAGGAAATTGTACCAGAAAAAGGGAAAAGTGGAGGTACTACATCACATGAAGAGGCAAATGAAACCTATTATATCTGAGGGAAAGAAGGGAGGGGGATGAACATAATGTGAATCTTACTCTCATCAGAATTGGCTCAAAGAGAAAATTTTAGACATATTCAGTTTACAGAGAAGCTTCTCCCACCTCATTGAAAAGTGGGAGGGGAAAAGTGAAAAGGGAAGGAGTAGGCTAAATAGAAGGGAATACAGAAATTGTAAGGGAAAGGTTTAAAAAAAAGGGAGGAACTCTAAGAGGGGGGAGGGAATCTTAAAGAAGGAGGGCTGCTTGAGGCAAGTGGTGCTCGTAAGTTTAATACTGGGCAAGGGGTTAAGGGGAAAAGGAAAGAGAAAAGCATAATCTGGGGTTAATACAGAATTAGTCATTTTAACCATAAATGTGAATGGGGTAAACTCCCTCAAAAAGCAGAGGCAGATAGCAGACTTCATTAAAAGTCAGAATGCTACAATATGTGTTTACAACACACTTGAAACAGGGTGATACATACAGAAGGTAAAAGGCTGGAGCAGAATCTACTATCCTTCAGATGAAGTAAAAAAAAAAAAAAAAGCAGGGGTAGCCCTCCTGATCTCAGATGAAAAAAAAGCAAAAGCTGACCTAATTAAAAGAGTTAAGGAAGGAAAATATATCTTGCTAAAGGGTAGCATAAACAATGAAGTGATATCAATACTAAACATATATGCACCAACTGGTATAGCATCTAAATTCCTAAAGGAGAAGTTAAGAGACCTTCAAGAAGAACTAGATAGCAAAACTATAATAGTGTACTCACAGAACTAAATAAATCAAACCACAAAATAAATAAAAAAGAAGTTAAAGAGGTAAATAGAACACTAGAAAAGTTAGGTATGATAGATCTTTAGAGAAAACTAAAAGAAGACAGAAAGGAGTATACTTTCTTATTGGTAGTTCATGGAACCTATACAAAAATTGACCACATTTTAGCACATAAAGAACTCAAATTCAAATGCAGAAAGGCAAAAAGAGCAAATGCATCCTTTTCAGATCACAATGCAAACAATAAAAATTACATTCAATAAAAAGCTAGGGAAAATAGACCAAAAAGTAATTGGAAACTAAATAATCTGATCCAAAAGAATGATTGGGTGAAACAGTAAATCATAGGCATAATTAATAATTTCACCCAAGAGGATGACAATAATGAGATGACATACCAAAATATGTGGGATGCAGCCAAAGCGATAATAAGGGGAAATTTTATATCTCTAGAGGCCTACTTGCATAAAACAGAGAAAGAGAAAATCAATGAATTAATGAATTAGGGTTGCAACTAAAATAGTTACAAAAAGAGTAAATTAACCCTTCCAATCAAATACTAAACTTTAAATTCTAAAAATAAAAGAAGAGATTAATAAAATTAAAATTTAAAAAACAAACCCTACTGAATTAATAAATAAAACTAAAAGTTGGTTCTGTGAAAAAATCAACAAACTAGGTAAACCCTTGGTAAATTTGCTTAGAAAAAGGAAAGAGGAAAATCAAATTGTTAGTCTTAAAAAATGAAAAGGGAGAACTTTTGACCAATGAAGAGGCAAGAATGAGGAGTTACTTTGCCCAACTTTATGCCAAGAAATTTGATAACTTAAATGAAATGGATGAATAGCTTCAAAAATATAAATTGCCCAGATTAACAGAGGAAGAAGTAAATTGGTTAAAGAGTCCCAAGTCAACTCCCTAAGAAAATATCCCCAGGACCAGATGGATTTACATGTGAATTCTACCAAACATTTAAAGAACAATTAATTCCAATGCTATATAACCCATATGAAAAAATAGGGATTGAAAGAGTCCTACCAAATTCCTTTTATGACCCAGACGTGGTACTGATACCTAAGCCAGGTAGGAAGAAAACAGAGAAAGAAAATTAGAGAGAAATCTCCCTAATGAACATTGATGCAAAAATCTTAAATAAAATATTAGCAAAAAGATTACAGAAAATTATCCCCAGGATAATACACCATGACCAAGTAGGATTTATACCAAGAATGCAGGGCTGGTTCAATATTAGGATAACTATCAATATAATTGACCAAATTAACAAAAACCATATGGTCATCTCAATAGATGTAAAAAAAAAAAAGTATTTGATAAAATATTATTTTTATATTTAGTATTGCTATTTAAAAAGCACTAGCGAGCATAGGAATAAATTGACTTTTCCTTAAAATAGTTGCATCTATTTAAAACCATCAGTAACCATCCTATGTAATGGGGATAAACTGGAACCATTCCCAATAAAATCAGGAGTGAAACAAGGTTGCCCACTATCACCATTACTATTCAATATTGTATTAGAAATGCTAGCTTCAGCAATAAAAAATGAAAAAGAGATTAAAGGAATTAGAGTAGGTAATGAGGAAACCAAATTATCGCTCTTTGCAAATGATATGGTAGTATACTTAGAGAACCCCAGATATTCTACTAAAAAGCTATGAGAAATAACCCACAACTTTAGCAAAGATGCAGAATTCAAAATAAATCCACATAATCATCAGCATTTTTATACATCATTACCAAAATCCAACAGCAAGAGATACAAAGAGAAATTCCATTTAAAATAACTGTCAATAGTATAAAATATTTGGGAATCTATCTGGCAAAGGAAAGTCAGGAACTATATGAGCAAAACTACAAAACACTTTCCACACACTAAAGTGAGATATAAACAACTGGAAAAATACTAAGTGCTATTGGATAGGTCAAGCGAATATAATAAAGATGACAATACTTCCTAAACTAATCTATTTATTTATTGCTATACCAATCAGACTCCTAAGAAACTATTTTAATGACCTAGAAAAAAAATAACAACCAAATTAATCTGAAAGAACAAAGGGTCAAGAATTTCAAGGGAACTAATTTAAAAAAAATCAATTGAAAGTGGCCTACCTGTACCTGATCTAAAACTATATTATAAAGCAATGGTCACCAAAACCATTTAGTATTGGCTAAGAAATAGACTAGTTCATCAGCGGAATAGGTTAGGTTCACAGGACAAAATAATAATTATAGCAATCTAGTGTTTGACAAACCCAAAGGCCCCAACTTTTGGAATAAGAAATCACTATTTGACAAAAATTGCTGGAAAAATTGGAAATTAGTATGGCAGAAACTAAGCATTGACTCACACTTAACACTGTACACCAATATAAGATCAAAATGGGTTCATGATTTAGATATAAAGAATGAGATTATAAATAAATTAGAAGAACATAGGATAGTTTACTTCTCAGATCTGTGGAGGAGGAAGGAATTTGTGACCAAAGAAAAACTAGAGATCATTATTGATCACAAAATAGAAAAATTTTATTACACCAAATTAAAAAAAAAAAAAAAACTTTTGTACGAACTAATGCAAGATAAGAAAGGAAGCAATAAACTGGGAAAACATTTTTCCAGTTAAAGGTTCTGATAAAGGCCTCATTTCCAAAATATGTAGAGAACTGACTCTAATTTATAAGAAATAAAGCCATTCTCCAATTGATAAATGGTCAAAGGATAAGAACAGACAATTTTCAGATGATGAAATCGAAACTATTTCTACTTATATGAAAAGGTGTTCCAAATCATTATTAATCAGAGAAATGCAAATTAAGACAACTGAGATAACACTACATGCCTGTCAGATTGGCTAAAATGACAGGAAAAGGTGATGACAAATGTTGGAGGGGATATGGGAAAACTGGGACACTGATGCATTGTTGGTGGAGTTGTAAACGGATCCAACCATTCTGGAGAGCCATTTGGAACTATGCTCAAAAAGTTATCAAATTGTGCCTACCCTTTGATCCAGCAGGAAAGGAACCTGTATGTTCAAAAACGTTTGTGGCAGCCCTTTTCATAGAAACTGGAAATTAAATGGATGCCCATCAATTGGAGAATGGCTGGGCAAATTATGGTATATGAATGTTATGGAGTATTATTGTTCAGTAAGTAATGACCAGCAGGATGAATACAGAGAGGCTTGGAGAGACTTTCCATGAACTGATGATAAATGAAATGAGGAGAACCAGGAAATCATTATACACTTCAACAACAATACTATATGATGATCAATTCTGATGGAAGTGGCTATCTTCAAAAATGAGAGGATCCAAATCAGTTCTAATTGATCAGAAATGAACAGAACCAGCTACACCCAGAGAAAGAACATTGGGAAATGAGTATGGACCACAACATCGCATTTATACTCTTTCTGTTATTGTTTGTTGCATTTTTGTTTTTCTTCCCGGGTTATTTTTACCTTCTTTCTAAATTTGAACTTTCTTGTGCAACAAGATAACTGTATAAATATGTACACATATATTGTATTTAAGATATACTTTAACATATTTAACATGTATGGGACTATCTGCCATTTAGGGGAGGTGGTGGAGGGATGGAGGTGGAAAAGCTAGAGCTTTTGCAAGGGTTAATGTTGAAAAATTACCTATGCATATGTTTTGTCAATAAAAAGCTATAATAATAACAATAATAAAAGAAAGAGAGTGGTAGATGAATAGTATATTTTAGATACACATGCAACAATAATAAAGGCCTATAACAACCTCACATTTGATAAACCCCCAAGCTTCAGCTTTTGGGATAAGAATGCACTATTTGACAAAAATTGCTGGGAAAACTGGAAAATAATATGTCAGAAACTCGAAAGAGTCTTATATCTCACACCCCATACTCAAATAAGGTAAAACTGGTACATGATTTGGGCATAAAGGTGATGCCATAATCAAATTAAGAAAGCAAGGGATAACTTACCTATTCATATCTTTAGAACTTGGAGGAATTTATGATAAAAGAAGAAGTAGAGCACATTATGAAAGGTGAAATGGACAACTTTGCATTAAATTAAAAAGGGTTTGTACAAATAAAATCAACGGACAAAAGATTAAAAGCGAAGTACAAAGTATTTCTTATTCTAATATAATATATTATTATAAGAATAATATTCTCATTCTTTCATTTTCAAATCTAAAACTCTTCCTGACTGAATTCTTTTATTTCCTTGTTCCATGAGCTAACCTCCATTTCTTGGGTTTCAATTTTTTTTTTCTAGTTTGTTTCATTTTTCTGTATTTCTCTAATTCAATTTTCATGTGGAAATTAAGCACCTATCCAATTCTCACACTTACTTTCTCCCTTTTCTTCTCTCTCTCTCTCTCTCTCTGTCTCCGTCTCTCTTTCTCTCTCTGTCTTTCTGTCCCTGTCTCTCTGTCTATGTCTTTCTCTTTGTTTCTCTTCTATTCTCTTTCTCTCCTTTTTCCTCCCTCCTTTTCTTTTTCTTTCTTCATAAGATATCATAAACTTTTCCAGGGTTCCTCTAATCAAAGGAATGTTAAAAAAATTTTTTTTGATTGCTGAAATCTCCCAATAAATCTTGGGGTTTGCTAGCTAAATTTCTCCTTAAACCCAAATCACACTGGTACTCTTATATTGAACCACAATAGGTCCTAGGCCAAACCCTTAATGTCAATTGTTACTGTTTTAAGCAAAAACCCTATGGTTCTTTCCTTTCCAACTGAGAATTTTATTTCCAGTAAAAGAGGTCATTCTTCACCTCAATTGCTTCCTAGTCTTAATCTTAATAGCTGTGTCCTTAGTCAAACTGAACCTGTTAAAGATCTCATCTCTTAAAGTGGTTTTGATCTATACATTCCCATTAGGTCCATCAGGCTCTTGAGGAGAAAGTGAGGCTGATAACTTTGCATAGTTCACCCTTTAAATTTAACTCACTGGCATGTAATGTCATTACCTCTCTGATGTCATGTTCCTCTTTCAAAACAAAGAGCAAAAAATAGTAAGCTTTTTCCTGAACAAATCATTTAAAACCACTTCCTTGCTTTATAAAATGGGTATAATGGAAGAACCTACATTGCTGGAAAGATAAATTAAGATATTTGTAAAATGTTTTTTGAACTTCACTGTGCTATATTAATGCTAGATATTATCTAGTATTGTTATTTAAGATTCATTATCATGTTCTACCTGAGATTTCTCGACTATCTCTCTTGCCTGTATTAGCCTTTGATTTTGGAAATATCATATTGTGCCCTATTTCTCTGACTAATGATAAATCTATAGAGGTCAGCATTTATTGAATGCCATGTAAAGTATAGCACTGGGAACTAATGGTTGGCTACTAAAAGTAGAAAATCATTAATCCATTCTTATAAAATCTTCAGAGAAGAAAAACTTAGATTTTCATAATTCCTGCTTATGTGACTTCTTGCATCTAGCCAATTGCCATTATTATTGTGCATAAAAGCTAAGCAGGAGATGTATGTCAAGGGCTTTTAAAAATTATTTGATGGTAACTATACAAGATAAAAATAGATCTAGTCCAAGGTAAGGCTGTCTTTTCTTTTAGATGGGTGTCTTACATAAATTTAAAAACACATACCACTTATTAGCCTTATTAGGAAAGCAGTGAGGAAGATTAGTAACTATATGCTGCAAAAGCATGAAATATGTCTGATAATATAACTAAAAATAACTGCTGCACACGATCCCTTCTCAGGGTGAGAGAGGCTCCTTGATTAAAGCTAGTGCTAACCACAGTTTATCAAGTCCTGATCTTCCCTCCTCTCACCCTCCCCCAATCCTCCCAGTGAACAGTGGCTAAAAATGTTAGGAGATTTATTGGACTTCTTGTCAACAGGACATTCTATTTTCTATTTGTAGGTTGTTCTACTTCTTGCAAACCCATTACACCACAGCATGAGTAATGCTTTGATAAACAAATTAAAAAACAAACAAACAATGCACAACAATTTACTGAAAGAAGAAAGGAAGCAATTTCCAGAATCATTTTGTGATAGCTATAATCTCCCCTAAAGTCTTTCTCCTATGGAATGGATTTAGTGATCAATGAAAAGTGTTTCACAGAGTTTGGGAAACATATAGGCTTTATCACAGGAGAGGACTTCCCTGTTCCTTTCTTATTTTTCTGAGCTCCATCATTGATAGTCTTTCAGGCCTTTTTCCTTTCATTCACTTACAAAACTCTTTAAAAAGTGAAAATAATAAGAACTATGAAAGGTTTTTTTTTTTTTCCCAAACACTCACCTTGTGGGAACTATATTAATAGCCTGAATTTCTAAGTATGCAAAACAAAAGGCTTAAGAGTTGAAGTTTTCTGATCATACAAGGCCTCTTGTCTTAGCAAGAGGTAGGAACCCAGAAATGAAGACAGGTGATGGTGAATGAATAATTGTACTAATGTCCATGTGCATACTTATCTAGATTACTGATAATTTGGATATGCTCAAAATTATCTGGAATTTGCCTTCCCCATACTAAATTGTAAAAGATACTTAAGTATGCTAGGGAACAAATTTATGCTATTGCTATGTTCCCAAAGCCACACAATTCTGTCTAGAATTCTGATAACACTGATGAAAACTGGCACTTGAATTTGTAACTCTTATTGTCTTACATCAAATCTGGCACATAGTGACTATTGATAATGTGATAGAGTACTTGTGTTGTGGCATATTTAACAAATCAAAAGAAACCATAATGGCTATGTCCCAGACTAGCACACAGCCTCACCCTATCCTTTACTTTATGGTCAGTAAACTGCATCTAGTCTCTTTGGATATGAACTTTTTCTCTATCCCTTGAATCTATATAGGGCTTAATTATGTAGGGTTTAATTATGTATGACTTAACTCATCCTAAACTCACATGGCAATATTCATATAAGAGGTTTGTCCTCTTGTCAGGAAAGACCATATCAGTCAATCAAACAATGAACATTCACTAAGTGCCTACAAAGAAAGGCAAAAGATAGTCCTTGTCCTCAAAGAGCTTATAATCAATGATGGAGAGAACATGTAAACTATGAACAAATTATATATAGTATAAATTAGAAATAGTTGTGTCAGAAGGCTAATGATCACGCATTATTTTGTGTTCACTTTTTCAACTCTAAATTCAAGGATAAACTTTAAATAATTGTCCATCTTGTTCCTTCCATTCCAAGAAAAAAGACTATTTTGCTTCTTTTTGTATTCCAAGTGCTTAGCACACTGTCTGGCACATAACAGGCACTTATTAACGAATGTGTATTGACTAAGTAACTTGTTTGTTTGTTTAGTCATTTAAACCACAAAGATCATGGTTAAAAAAGAAAAGAAAGTACCATTAAAAATTAAGGAAGAATTAACGACCACATATAAAATGAAATCATTCTCTCATCTTCCTATTCCAATGCCCTCAAGGCAGATAAATCCCCATTCCCTTGGATACTGTCTGTCCTAGTAGCTCCTGCCACAGAGATTAAGGCATGAGAATCAAGAGTCTTCTCATGTAGACCTTGGATCTGAACCACAGCTGGGGAAATATTGGGAAATAGTTTTATGATGACCACACTAGCACCCAGGACACCCCAGAATCAGCCAGAGTCAGGATAGGCAAAAGTCCTTAGTCTTTATTCTTGGTCTTTAGACTCAGGATTGAACAGGATGGAAGCAGAATCTCTGCAACCACCTTCTTCCTCATCTACTGCAACAAGTGACCTTGGCTAGTCTTACTCCACCCTATAGTCCTTCCTACAATCCTCTGTATACACTAATCATTGAGCCAGGACAGGATAGTGGGAAGGGCCACTTTCCAAGCATATGCCCATAGAGTATTGTTCAATTGGTAGTTAGCCTCAAGTGCTTGGCAGTCCTGATCTCAGTGCATCAACTCAATAGTTTCAGCCCTCTACATAGTCTCAACTCATTATAGGTATTCTAACAAAATGACCATTTGCTTTCCATTGATCCAGACAGTATGTACTGGTTGACACAAATTATGTTGTTATGCCCTTTTTTCTTTGCTGGATATGTTATTCACTTCTGTGAAACAATAAATTCACATAACAGAAGGAGGAAGAGAAGGAGAAAGAGGAAGAGGAGAAAAAGAAAAAGAAAGAGTGTGGGGAAGAGAGGCAGAGGCAGAGAGACAGAGGGAGATACCAAAGATAAACACAGACACAGATATATACAGAAGGATAGTTACCTGAGAGAGAAAGCAGCATTAGAAGTATGGCTTGTTGTGATGGAGAGATTGCCTCATGTGCTCTAGAAGGCATCAAACATTAGAATACAATAGAGAGATCACTCATAAAGAGAGTGTCATAAGTACCATATGAAGAGAGAAAAAAATCTCCCAAATACCTAGATGTTTGAGTTATCTCTCTACCACATATCTGCTCTACATGTGTCTTATAGCATTTGAATTGTTAAGTCTGAGCCAATCTATCCTAAGGCAAGCAGGCAAAGTATACCTTTCCTCTCCTAGTTTTGTAGCAAGTGTGATTAGTCCTTGTTTGATAAAAATCTTTTGTAAATCTAATCCAGTCTGACTGGCATGATTATTAAAAGGATAACACTAGTGATAGTTCATAAACAATAGTGCTGGAAACTTTAACTCTCAAGAGTACTCCCCGATAGAATTATTGGACAACTGTGTTTGAGCATCAAGACAGTTAAAGTGAGTGACGATTGGGACAGTAACCCAAATAGATAGACTAAAATAAAATTCAAATAAAGTTTTAAAATTTACAAAGCAGTTTTTTCCATTTATCATCTTCATATGTGGGGAGATAGTCAATTAAACAATCAAATCTCAATATTTAATAGCCTATCATATTTGAAATTAAGAAACTCGCTTGAATCAATTATTGTGGATGAAGTGGGAGATGTAGAGCAAAAAAAAAAAATCTCTTTCCATATCCCACATCTGATGTTCACTAGCTGCATGGCTAAGCCTGATTTTTTTTTCATTTTTAGCATTAAATGATTGGACTTTATGACCTCTAAGCTCTTCTTAGTTCTAAATCTAGAATCATATGAATCATAGCATTCAACTAGCTAAGTTTCTTCATCATTAGCCTCTGTGTATCTGGAAAAAAAAAAACTTCCACCTTTAAATAACCCCTCTAGGCAGGGGATTCCTGCATTATTGGGGAGATGTATATTCCTTCCTGTCATGCTTATGTTTGGAGATGCTTTCTCCTTGACAACTTTACTGAGTCATTTCCTACTGAAACATTCCACTGCTTCCCTGAAAGTCAGAAGGGGAGGCTCCAGAAACTGAAAGAGAGTGGGTGGTAATCTGATTAAGTAGGCAGGACAGCCAGTTCTGAAACCAAAGCTATATTATAAGAGAAACATTCCAATTCAATTGATACAGGAAGGAGAGGGAATCAGTATATTAAGGCATTACTATTAAAAGCAGCTTTGATTATTTGGAATTAATCAGCCAGTGATTCAAATTTTATGCAAATATAATTTGGTGAGAAGGGATTTTGTTTTCTTGACCTTTGAATTCCCTATAGTCACTGCCATGGCTCCTTCACTGAGGAACCTGACTGGTGATGAGTGGCTTATGTGTCTTTTGTAGATGCGAACATGGGGTCTCTGGTGATCAAATATTAACAATTTGAAGGCTGGAATGTTTTACTGTTGTCTTTATATCCCCAACATCTAAATGACATTTGATAGATCCAATCCAATGCCATAAACATTTATTAAGCACTTACCAAGTGCTAAATATTATGCTAATAGGCACTAGGGATACAATTAATAGTCCCTGACTATAAGAGGATTACAGTTTAAAAATGTGGGAGCAGAGGAACAACACAAAAGAAGGCAGGAAAGCTAGGAGTAGGGTAAGGCCAGCTAATACTGGGGTATATTATTCCATGAGGTTGGAACCAACTAAAGCAAATGTAGAGTAGGCAATGAATGTTTATTGATTGATTTCTTTATTTTCAAACTTTTACACACACACACACACACACACACACACACATATATATATATAAAGTTATTTTATAATAATTAAAAGAGACTTTAAAGGAGCATCAAGATAATGCATATGTAAGTATGTATGTGTGTTTGTATACATTTGGAATTATGCCCCCCACTATATATACAGTTTATTATGTGTATGAGCATATGCATATACTTACATATAATAGTCACAATAATGCATAGGCATATTCTGATGCTGTTTAAAATTTAAAATTCCTATATTAATTGTAATTATTAATTACATATAATGGATCTGTGATCTCTAAATGTTAGTATTCACTCTTTATAAATCATCTATTCCTGTCTATCTTATTTGATTTCACTACAAGGGGTCCTTAAATTCTTCTAGAGAGCTTGCTTTTTAAAAGTTATTGTCTATTGTGATCTTAACAATCATTCACCTATACACATTTTAATACATAAAGAAGAGATGGAATTGTGTAAAAATTTATGCTTCTCATTTTTGTAAATTTCAGTTCATATACAAGTTAAGTTGATTTTATAATTGCATTATTCTTCCAATGATACAATATGTCTGTTAGCAATAAAATGAGTTAGAAAAATATAAGCTGAACATTCAAAGGACTGGGGGGATGCACAGCAGGCCTAACAATTTGTGAGGCAATACTGACCGAGATTTGGACACAAGTTGTACCATATAGGGTGCCATCAAAAAGGATAGCATTTGAATGATATATAAACAGAAAAGAATGTAAAAACTACATAATAAGAGTGAGAGATAATCAATAAATAGACTACATATTCATTGGTATCCACTAAGGGTCAAGATAGCTACCTAAAGATATGTGGTATTTGGGTTGAACCACTGGAAAGGATGTATGAGAGGAAATGGATGAAAACTGCCTAGATAAGAGGACATGGATAGGTTGTTACTTCCATTAGTGAAAGGAATAACCTCACCTTGAAAAGTACTGTGTGTCAAATCAAAGTACAAATTTTGTGTAAATCCATTAAATGTACCTACAGACTTAGGCAATGACATATTTCCGAATGTATTCCACTGAATTTTCTACTGAGAAAAATATATTTTACTTTTCCTTTAGTTTCTACCAAAATCCTACTTCAACATCTCATTGTGATATGCCATTAACCCAGAAAGACCCTAGAAAGCTGGAAAAGCTATTTGATTTGGAACCCAGTGACAGACTGGATACTTGACAGAAGCAGACCACTTGGTTCATTTCAAATAATTCATCCCTAAAGTGGTGTCCAATACATGACGGATTGCTTAGGCCATAGGAACTTACGAAATTGTCTACTGAGGCCTTCAGGAACTTTTTGTCCACCTTAGTAGAGAGAGCAGACTCACTGATGAAATCAGAGATTCTCTGTAGGATTAAAAAATAAAATTCCCCACAAAGTCTTACACAAATGACTATTGAAAACTATCTATTCATATATTTTGAAAAATAAAATCTATTGAGAAAAATAAAAGAATAAAGTTTCCAATAAATACATGAATTTACTTTGCAAGAGAGATTTTAAAATAACATTAATCTTGATAATATAGATAGAGAAAATCAATACAACTATCTAAGACCAAGGGCCATGCCCTGACAGATACATAATCAAGGGAAGAAATGCAAGCTATCAACATCCAGATACATAAGCAATTTAGATTATTATGATAAGAGAAATGCAAATTAAAACAATTCTGAAATTTCAATCTATCTTGGTCAGAATGGCAATAATAACAAAAAGAGAAATGACAGTTGTTCTTTTAAACAAAATTTTCTGGTTATACATATATATTAAATTTTTAAATACACATTTCTTTATAAATCATGTTGGGAGAGAAAAATCAAAGTAAAAGTGAAAAACCATAGGAAAGAGAAAAAAAAAAAACAGAAAAAAGTGAACATAGTATGCGTTGATTTACATTTAATCTCCAGCCATTTGGAGATTAATAGTTGTTTGTTTGTTTGTTTATTTGTTTGTTTCCTGATTGCAGATGGCAATTTCTGTTCAAAGTCTATTGGAATTGCTTCAGATCATTGAATCATGGAGAAGAACCAAACTTTTCATAGCTGATCATCACACATTCTTGCTATTTTTGTGTACAATGTGTTCATGACTCTGCTTATTTCACTCAGCATCAGTTCACATAAATCTTTTCAGGCCTTTATTATTTGATGTTTAATGACCCTTTTTATAACAAAGAAATGGAAACCAAGGAAATACCTATCAATTGGGGAATGACTGGGGAATGAAGTTTTAATATAATGCTTATTAATATTCTAATATCAACAAATAATTTTAATTAAGTCATTAATCATAATATATTAATAATAATTATATATTATATGTAAGCAATATAATATATAATAGTTATATATTGTATTCATATAATATATTACATGTTATATATAATATGATATAATAATATGTAAAATATAATATTAAAATAATGTTAGAGTTATAATTAACATATTAATGTTATAATATTGATAATTATAATGTTTATTGGTTTATTAATATTATAAGTTCAATATAATGTTAATTAACATTAACATAAGCATGTTAGTATTAATTATTGTACTATAATTATTGTGCCATAATAAACCTCAGAACTTTAATTAATATTGATAATACAGATATAGAAAATCAATACAACTGTCTAAGACCAAGGGCCATGCCCTTTTTCCTATCAGAACTCAGAATTAATTAAAGCATCCCTCCAAGCTTTGTCTTTCTTTCCCCCCCCCATAAAAGTTTTTTCTTACTTCTTTTATGTGAGATAATTTGCCTCAATCTACCTTTTCCTTTCTCTTTTTTACTAGTATATTCATCTTTTATCCCGTAATTTTATTTCTTTAGATATCATTCCTTCATAGTCAACTTAATAACAGTGCTCTCTGTCTATATTTACTTCTATGTTTTCTAATAATGAGAAAATTTTTATGAGTTGCAAGCATCATCTTCCTATGTAGGAAGTAAGTAAGACGTGAGCAGAAACAGGAAAACTATATAAAATGATTAAAATGTTGTGAGGGGAAACATCTTTGAATGACTTAAGAACTAAGAACAATGAAAACAGAGAAGGATCAGAGTAATGGAGAATTATGTCTGCTACCTCTTGGCATAGAGTTTATGGACTGCAGGTATAGAATGACATATTATCAAAACTGACCAAGGTAGCAAACACGTATTTTTTGTTTCTAGAGAAAACTTTTATTTGGGATGGAGTATCATAAAGATAACAGATAAGAATGTAAAGAGGGAAGAAAAGAAATTGAAGAGTATCAGTTAAACATTTAAAATATATAAATAGGGAAGGGATTTCAGGAGAGAACACACCAAAAAAAAAAAAAAAAACACCAACAAGTTATTGATAATAATTGGTAGATTTAAACAAAATAAATAATTGAAAGCACCACTAAAAGAGCAAATAAATTGGGGTCCCTATAAAAATAGACACTGCAAAGTATAGGAGAGTAAGAACCTTTTGTACTTATAGGCCCTTTATCTTTCCCTTTATAAAATCTCCTTTGTGATACAGACTGGTAGTGGTATTGCTTATGCATGGTTTTATAGCCCTTTTTAGTCACAGTTCCAAATTGCTCTCCAGAATAGTTGCATCACTTCATAACTCCACCCATAGTGCATTAATGTCTCATTTTTTCCACCATCTGTCATTTTCCTTTTCTCTCCTATTAGTGAATCTAAGAGATATGAGGTAGTACTACAGAATTGTTTTAATTTGCATCTCTCCAATCAATAGAGGGTTAGTGCATTTGTTCATCTGGCTATACCCTGATTACTTTATCTGGAAACTGTCAATTTAGCAATTGGGGAATGGCTCTTAGTTCTATAAATTTTGACTCCATTTTCTATATGTTTGAGAAATAAGACCTTTATCAGAGAAAGTCCCTTTAACCTTTTTTTTTCACAGTTATAACTGCTGTTTCCCTCCATCCTATCTCTCTACTCCCCATTTATTTTATTTTCTCTTTGCTTTCACCCTGTTCCTCCTCAAAAAAGTTTGTTTCTGACTACTCTCATCCCCTCCATTCCTACTTTCTTGTTGCGTAAGATAGATTTTTATACTCAATTGAGTATGTATGTTTATTGCCAATACTGATGAGACTAAGGTTAACTCATCCCTCCAAACTTTGTCTTTCTTTCCTCCCCCCACTATAAAAGTTTTTTTCTTCTTTTATGTGGATAATTTACCTCAATCTACCTTTCCCTTTCTCTTTTTTACTAGTATATTCATCTCTTATCCCTTAATTTTATTTCTTTAGATATCATTCCTTCATATTCCACTTAACACCAGTGCTCTCTGTCTATATTTACTTCTATGTATTCTAATAATGAGAAATTTTTTATGAGTTGCAAGCATCATCTTCCTATGTAGGAATGTAATTAGTTTAAACTTATTTAGTCTTTTATAATATTCCTTTTTTGTTTCCCTTCCCTTTGAAAGCCAAATTTTCTATTCAACTTTGATCTTTTCATCAAGAATGTTTGAAAGTCTTCTATTTCATCCATTTTTTTTCCCTTGAAGTATTATTCTCAGGTTTTCTGGATAGGTGAATCTTGGTATTAACTATAATGCCTTTGCCCTCTGGAATATCATATTCCAAGCCTTCTGATCCTTCAGTGTAGCATCTGTTGTTAACACTTATGTTTTCCTGACTGGAGCTCCCTGATTCTTGAATTGTTTCTTGCTGGCTGCTTGCAAGGATTTCTTCTTGACCTGGGAGCTCTGGAATTTGGCTATAATATTCCTGCGAATTTTGAATTGGGGATCTCTTTCAAGAGATGAACTGCGAATTCTTTCAATTTCTATTTTACCCTCTGGGCTTTGCTCCCAGGGTGAAGGGTGTATTGTTCCAAGTTTCAATGGTTTTATGCAGTGTTTTCAGAGATACTTTTAGGGACCTGTAAGTTTTCAGTTTTCCAAGAAGCAGTGTGTTTACTACTCTTCTGGCCTGTTAATGATCACAAGTATTCTTTTCTGCCCTGAATCTGTGAGGAGGGTCCCCACTTCACAGTGTCTGCATCCAATAATGAGCTAATGCTCCTCTCCTCCTTGCCCTGAAGCTATCACCCAGCACTGTAATCTCGAGTCAAATATGGATACACCTGCTGCTGATTCAGTGTGCTCCATTCTCATCCCAATATAACTGACTTTTTCTGCTGACCTTTTAAATTGTCTTTGGATGGAAAAATCGTTTGACTAAACTCTTTTGTGGGTTATTCTGCTCTAGGAGTTGTTTTATGGCATTATTTAAAAGTGTTTTTAGAGCCTTGAGGAATTCAGTGAAATTCATGTTCAGTGAATTAATGCCTTTTCTCTTCCATCTTGGTTCTGTCCCAAGGAAGCAGAAATTCTAAGAGATGGAGGTAAGAAAGGAAAGAATTATATATCTAACATAGCTTGTGCAAAGGCATGGAAGTGGGAGATGTATGGAATTACATTGAAAGATACCATGTCTATATGCTGAGCTAGAGAAGTTTCATCTCATTCTTTGCCAATCTAATGTCTACCTAAACAAAATTGAACACCCCATTCTCCTATTACTGTTCACTTTAGGTATACAATTCTTGCTTTGGTTTTAGATTTCTCTTCCATTAGGTCCCAAGGAACCCCACTATTAGCAAATGTCTCTTTATCTTGGTTCATTTCTTTCTTCTTCTGACACTCCTCCAGAAAACACAACAATCCTGGCCATCTTAGTTAGTATTGGATATATCTTTGGTCAAACCTCCTTCCCCCCATGACAAACTATCTCAGACTTTTTCTATAGATTTTAACAATGACACAGCCTCCTTCTTTCTTCACTCTTTTGGACCTCTTCTCTACTGACGAATTCTCATTGGAATGTCCATCTAGAGGAAGAGACAAACACAATTCTTTATTTTCTGAACTTTACTGCCATGAATCAGAGTAAGTACCTCTTTGACCTTTTCCTTTCCTCCTCCTGATTTTATATTGCACTTACTTTGTATGTTTTATATTTCTTTATTTATGTCCATGGAATGGTGGTTATTGATGGTGTTGGGTTTTTTCTCCAGCACAGTGGCTGGCACATAAGTCCTAAATAATATTTGTTGAATAAATAAATTCAATTTTATCTACTGTCTCAGTAACAAAATCATTAAAAGAAGAATTAATAACCACATAGGGTTTTAATATTTACAAAGCACTTCCTATAATATCTAACTTCTTTTTCATACAAGTTTTAGTGATGGGTAAAACAATTTTATTAATTAAAGCTTTTTATTTATAAAACATATGTATGGGTAATTTTTTCAACACTGACCCTTACAAAACCTTCTGTTCCAAAATTTCTCCTCCTTCCCCCTACCCTCTCCCCTAGCTGGCAGGTAGTCCAATATATGTTAAATAGGTTAAAATACATGGTAAATCCAATATATGTATACATATTTATACAGTTATCTTGCTGCACAAGAAAAATCAGATTAAGAAGGAAGAAAAAGAAAAACTGAGAAAGAAAACAAAATGCAAGCAAATAACAACAGAGAGAATGAAAATGCTATATTGTGGACCACACTCTGTTCCCACGGTTCTCTCTCTGTGTATAGATGGCTCTCTTCATCACTGAACAAGTGGAACTGGTTTGAATCATCTCATTGTTGAAGAGAACCATGTCCATCAGAATTGATCATCGTATAGTCTTGTGATTCTGCACATTTCACTTAGCATCGGTTCATGTAGGTCTCTCCAGGCTTCTTTGAAATCATTCTGCTGGTTGTTTCTTTCAGAACAATAATATTTCATAACAGGGGTCCTCAAACTTTTTAAATAGGGGTCCAGTTCACTGTCCCTCAGACTGTTGGAAGGCCAGACTATAGTAGAAACAAAAACTTTGTTTTGTGGGTCTTTAAATAAAGAAACTTCATAGCCCTGGGTGAGGGGGATAATCATCCTCAGCTGCTGCATCTGGCCCGCGGGCCATAGTTTGAGGACCCCTGTTCCATAACATTCATATACCATAATTTATTCACCCATTATCCAATTGATAGGCATTCACTCAGTTTCCAATTTGTTGTCACTACAAAGAGGGCTGCCACAAACATTTTTGCACATATAGGTCCTTTTTCCTCCTTTAAGATCTCATTCAAATATAAGCTCAGTAGAAACATTGCTGGATTAAAGGGTATGCACAGTTTGATAACTTTTTGAGCATAGTTCCAAATTGCTCTCCAGAATGGTAGATCTGTTCATAGTTCCACCAACAATGTATCAGTGTCCTATTAAAACAAATATTTTTGTTTTGTTAGCATAATTGACTTTTTATTGACATAGGAAACTCCATCCCTATGAAATGAGGATATTTCTTGTATCAATGCAGATGGGAAGCTGCTCTACATTTTATCATCTAAAGGAAATTTAGTCACAAAGGGTCATAGAGTTAATATATGTTAAAGAGAATTTTAATACAGATCTTCACACTTCCAAAATCAACTTTCTATCAATTATAGTTTACTGTCTCATTGGAAAAGTGACAATTGCTGAATTTTACAAATGATATAGCTGAGACTTGGAGAGAGATCAAGTGACTTTCCCAAGATTACATCAATAAAGAGCCATCTATTTTTTCATCTCCCAATTTCAGATTCATTCCTGACTCTACTGGATGGTGATTGTATCTAACCCTTAGCTTTTGTCTTATTGACTTTTCATGGTTTTATATGGCCATTTTAAATGTATCCTTTTTCAAAAATTTCAAAGTCAAGCTCAGTGGGATCCTACAAAATTTATATCTCAATTTCTGCCAAACTTGAGAAGTTTTTTTGCATTTCAACAACTTAGTGTAGTTGACTATGTAAATGAGACATTTTACATTATTATATAACAGATATTAACACTATGAGTTTTGTGCAGAACTTATGAGTAAAATTCCTGTGCAGATAGGGAAGAACTCATAAAGCAGATTCAAACACTCTTTTTCCTGGCTGATTTTTACAGTTGTGAATAGTCTGTATAATTATATTTATGTGTAGCAATATGTTACATTAGTTGAATCATAATTTTTTCCCATGGACTAAAATCACATTAACTATATTACAAAGAAACAGTCAATAGTTTTTGGTGACATCAAATATCTCAACTCTTATGATTTGGGTTTATTCTTTTATTAAAACAAAAGTTTCCTCTTTTCCCCATTTCTTTGCAATCAGCACTTTAGCCCTTTGCTAAATGCAAGTGAACCATATTTTATAAGTGCATATGTTACAGGAATATTTCTATCAGAAATTATATATCTATCATATCTATCATTTCTATCAGAATTGCCAGAGTGAACTCTTATCTTCCATATTCCTCCAGGAGGGAATGCCCTTGTTTCTCCATGTCTAATTTCTATTATTGGAATGTTGTTCACAACAACTTAAGAATTTGCTTTATATTTTCAAATGTATGTATTAGTAAGATTGATTCATGAGGCTCTACTCAGTTTCCTAAAGGATTCTGCCATTATTGACTCCTCTCCCACCCCTTGGTAAATTCATTCTGTCTAAAAAGCCTGGCCAAAAAACAAACTTCACAGTTTCAGTAGTGATAAGATATGAAATCATGTCTAGGGAAATCTGCTTGTTCCCTAGGTTCTTAATGCCCATATCTGTTGTGGGCCAGAACTCTGAACTTCTTACAAGGTATTAAATAAATGGAATTGATGAGACAATGGTTATCTTCTTTGGCATGGTTCTTAATAGTTCTCTAAGTTCAGTATGATTGATTTAATCTTATAGCAAATAATGGTTTCTTAGTGATATAATGATTGGTTTATACTCAATGTAGAGCATATAAGCAGGGACTGAGAGCCACAGGGGAGAAACTCTCAAAGCCAAGGAGACCAGAAACTCATTTCCACCTTCAGTCAGGCTCCTGGTAGCAGGCTCTCCTCCTGCATTTCTCCACTGAGACCAAGACCGGTCTGAAAGGCTCTCCAGAAAGCTGCCCAGCATCAGGAAGGAGATAATAAAGAATCTGCACTTTAACACTTGGCTGTTCTTATGGTGATTATTGAACTGAAATGAAGGCTGCTCCCAGAGACCCCAAGAAAAACAACCAAAGAACACTACACATGATACAAGGACATGGAGATAGTAGATATATCCAAAAATTTAAAGAAGAATATTTCATGAAGAAGGGAAAGGGACCTGTATGTGCACGAATGTTTGTGGCAGCCCTCTTTGTAGTGGCTAGAAACTGGAAACTGAGTGGATGCCCATCAGATGGAGAATGGCTGAATAAATTGTGGTATATGAATATTATGGAATATTATTTTTCTGTAAGAAATGACCAACAGAAAGGCCTGGAGAGACTTACATGAACTGATGCTGAGTGAAACGAGCAGGACCAGGAGATCATTATATACTTCAACAACAATACTATATGATGACCAGTTCTGATAGACCTGGCCATCCTCAGCAATGAGATCAACCAAATCATTTCCAATGGAGCAGTAATGAACTGAACCAGCTACACCCAGAGAAAGAACTCTGGGAGATGACTAAAAACCATTACATTGAATTCCCAATCCCTATATTTATGCACACCTGCATTTTTGATTTCCTTCACAAGCTAATTGTACAATATTTCAGATTCTGATTCTTTTTGTACAGCAAAATAACAGTTTGGTCATGTATACTTATTTGTATCTAATTTATATTTTAATATATTTAACATCTACTGGTCATCCTGCCATCTGGGGGAGGGGGTGGGAGGTAAGAGGTGAAAAATTGGAACAAGAGGCTTGGCACTTGTTAATTCTGTAAAGTTATCCATACATATAACCTGTAAATAAAAGGCTATTTAAAAAATGAATGCTTACCACTCACTTGAATTAAAAAAAAAAAGAAGAATATTTAAGTGATGGGGGTAAGATAGAAAATCACTCTTCTAAAAGATCAATGATTAGGCCATACTATTTGGATTGTATAGATACCATATAGTGTAAGTGAGGAAGAGGGGAAATATTTTATTCCTTTGTTTAAAGGCCCTCATTTGGTATAAATAACTATATCTATGTTTTTTAAACACAATTTTAATATTCTATATAAATATATTTATGTGACAATATTTTACATTGGCTAAGAGTCAATTTTTTTTCCATAGGCTGAAATTATATTATCTATATAACAAGGGTATAGTGCATATTTTTGGTGACATCAAACATTTTACCTCTTATTATTTGGATGCTGTCAATTTCTCAGAATCCCTTCCTTCCTTCAATGCCTGATTGAATATCACCTTGTACCCAAGATCTGCTGGATCTCCCATTTAGTAGTGATCCCTCTTTTAAAAAGTCCTTATATTTACTTTGCATATATTTTCCCTTTTTTCTAAACATTATCCTATAGAATGTAATCTCTTGAGGGTAAGTACACATTACCTAATATAATGCTGGAGGCAAGATAGAGATTAGACAGTTTTTAATATTTTATTTGGATTTTTGAGAGGGAAAGATTTTCTGGGACCCAAGGATCCATTTTGGTCCCGAGGTTGATGTCTTAAAGCATTCAACATCAAATGTGAGATTCCAAAGATTTTTATATGTGGCTCTATCAGGGTAGACAAAGGCAAATGGTGGATTCCAAACACTGAGAGTGCAGGAATTTCCAGAAATGGACCATCAATCTGGTTCTGACAGGGTAGGGAGTGAGGACCATAAATTCTGATAAACTGGGAGTGAAGGGGGTAGTCACTAGAGACAGAAAGTCTGAAACTCAGAGACAGAGGATGCCAATTAGGTATCTGAGATAGGAGTTTTATTTTTTGGAATACCAGAGTGGCCAGATCTCTATAACCCTAATTATTGCAACCCTAATGAACAGGAAAGGGGGGTTGCAACCAGGGGGATTGAGGCAGAACAATTTATAACTAAGGCGAAACAATTTAGGGAATCTGAGGCAGGACAATTTAGAGAAACTAGGCAGAGCAATAAAAGGAAACTGTAGCAAAGAGTAGATGTATATATTGCATGTTTTTTTTTTTCAAAAAATTACATATTATCTAGCAGTACATATTTCAGTTTTTGGAAAATGATCTCTCCATCTGATTTGATGTACTTAGTATATTTTAACTTTTATTATATTTGTTTTCCTGCATGATTGAATCACTATTCATGGGGAGGCAGAGCCAAGATGGCAGAGAGGACACATGCTTCTTTCTGATCTTCTCCTATGACCCTCAACTAAGTAGCAAATTCAGTCTTTGAATTAGTTCTGGACTGGCAGAATCCACAAATATTGGGAGGTCAGCAAAGTACCAGCAGAAAATAATTTTGATGATAACTAAAAAACGTCTGTTTCCTGTGTGGAGGGAATTGGCCAGGTGTAGGCAGGCAGAGCATGGATGCCAATGCACACTGTGCAGAAACATGGCAGGATGTGGTCTCCACAGGGCAGTGCAGACTCTGATGTGGCGGAGAATCTATGGGAAGGAATCTACACCAGTGTTGGCCACTCTGCTTTGGTTGCAAGCCACTAGATCAGCAGAGAAGCTATAAAACATTTAACACAAACACGAAAGGTAAATAGTGAAACTAGAAGTGCCAGAGTCTCACAGGATCTGGCCACTCCCACCCAGCTCTGGGAGTGAGTCAGCAAGATCCCAGCACGCAGCTGCCACCACTTATAGAGGAAGCTTACAAAACCTCTTCTGCTCTAAAAGCAGATTCCCAACTTAAAAAAAAATGAGTAAAAAAAAAAAAAAAAAAAAAAACAAAGAGAACTCCAACCATAGATAGTTTTTATGGTGAAAGAGAAGAACAGATTTAGTCTCCTCAAACCCTGAGGAGACTAAAAGCAGATCATCTCCAGATGAAGTCCCAAAAAGTGTTATAATATGGTCCCCACTACACAAGGCTCTCCTAGAAGAAATTTAAAATGATCTCAAAAGAGAGCTAGAAGAAAAATGAGGAAAGGGAAGGAAAACTTTGCAAAAGGGTTTGGAAAAGAGGGTCTGCATATAACTCATTAAAAGATAGATTTAACAAAATGGAAAAAGAAAACAATTTCCTGAAAAACAGGATTTGTGAAATGGAAAAGGTAAATAACTCCCAGGAAAACAGAATTTGTGATGGAAAAAAAAAGCCATAGATCAAAACAACTTATTTAAAAATTAAATTGGACAAATACAAAAAGAAACAAATCACTATACATCTATCATCACACTAGTAAGATTGCAGGAAAAAATATTTAAAATTTTTTTTTGCATAAACTCTTTTGGAAGTGTAGTGTTTTTAAATAGATGAAAAAATAGTATGTAGGATTACACAGGAAACTATTGTATTAAAATGCAGTTTTTAATTTTTTAAAGTCCATAGACTTTAGTCTATGTCCGTTAGACTAAGTCCACATTAGTCACTTGTTCTGAGATATTTAAGAGTAATTTAAATCAATTAATTTACAGAGAAGTATAGATACCATGGTATAGTAAAAAAACAATTTTGAATACAGAAGACTTGGGTTTTAATCTCAGTCTTAGCAACAACAGTAACAATTATAACAATGATGATAACTAGCACTTATAAATCTCTTTGTAATTTGCAAAGCAATTTACATATATTATCTCATCTGATCCTGATGAAAACCTCATGAATTAAGTGCTGTTATTATTCCCATTTTACAAAAGGAAAAACTAAAGTTGAGATATTTACGTGATTTGGCTAGTATCATTTAGCTGTAAGTATCTGAATAAGATATGAAGTTAGACCTTCATGACACAAATAGACAGCATGGATATCACTGAGATTTGTTTATCAGAAAGAAACTTAGGACTAATAGCATAGCTTTGGATCATTGTATTAAAAAGAACCAACACAGATAAAGGAGATATGCTGATGTGAGGGAAGTCATGGGTAACCGTGGTGAGGAGCATTTGAGTAAGAATCAAATAAGGTAAAATCAGAAGGGATTTTGTAATCAACAGCTTAGCTGGACAAAAAGAAGAAATAAAAGCAAGGAATTCAGAGAAGAGGTTTAAACTGGGAACAAAGTCAAGATATAATACTTCACATATCTAGACATCTGCTTTTTTTTCTAAGGGACTAAGATTACTTCTGTTCTCTGCAATGGCCAAAACATATCTGAAATATTGTGTCCATATCTGGATATTACACTTTAAAAAGAACATTATTAAACTATAACTCTTTTAAAGATGATATCATTAAGATGTATAACATCAAGAGAAGGATAATTGGAATGAAGGACTCTGTAAGTTCATTTCATATGAAGATCAGTTGTTGGAACTGACCATGTTTAAGAGGTCTCAGAGGGGACTTGATAACTGTTTTTAATTATTAAAAAGGCTGACAAGTTCAACACAGATTATAGTAGAGGTGTCAAACATTCAGCTAATGGGCATCATTTCAGCCCTCCCAGTACAAACTGAGCTAGATTGTGAAATATACCACAAGTTAAATTAAAAAATATAATAGAACATATGTAATATTAATATGTAGTTTTCTAAGTCATTAAAACTGCCTTCAGGGGTCATTGTATACAGTTTAGTATCCACATTTCTATTTATATTTGATATTGTGAGATTAGATTTCTCTGGGGTTTCAAATGGAAGAACTATCAGCCATAGGCAGAAGTTATAGAGGCAAATTTAAATTGTATTTTAGGTAAAAATAAATTAAAAACTTCCTAAAAATTAAAACTGCCCCAAAGTAGAATGGGCTACCACAGAATAATAATAATAACAATAATTTAAAAATTTTAAAGCATTTACTATGAGTCAGTCATTGTATTTTGAACACTTTAGAATTACTGTCTCATTTGATCTTCAAAACAATACTAGGAAGCATTACAATTATTATCACTATTAGACATATGTCGAAACTAGGGCAAATAGAGATGAAGTGATTTATTTGTCCAAGGTCACAAAGTTAGTAGTCATCTGAGGTCAGATTTGCATACAAGTCTTCCAGGCTCTGGGTCCAGTACTCTGACACTGTAGATAATTATGGATTTCCCTGTGATTTGAGGTCTTTATTTCTTTTTTTTATCTTCAATAGTATTTTATTTTCCCCAATATATGTAAAGATAGTTTTAAACATTCATTTTTATAAAACTTTGTTTTCCTAATTTTTCTCCCTTCCTTTCCAAATCCTCTTTCCCCAATACAGCAATACAGCAAGCAATTTGACATGGGTTAAATATGTGCAATTCTTTTAAATATATTTCCATATTTATCATGTTATGCAAAAAAAAAAATCAGACTAAAAGGGGAAAAACCATGAGAAAGAAAAAAAAACATGAGAAAGAAAGAAAGAAGAAAGAAGGAAAGAAAGGAAAAAAGCAAACAAAAAGGGTGAAAATACTATGCTTTAATCCATATTTAGCCTCCAGAGTTCTTTCTCTGGTTGTGGATGGCATTTTCCATCCCAAGTCCAGGGAAATTGCCTTCAATTACTTTACTGCATTGTTGAGAAGAGCCAAATCTACCATAGTTGATCATCACATAATGATTTTGTTACTATGTACAGTGTTCTCTTGGTTCTCACTTCACTCAGTTCATGTAAGTTTTTTTAAGGCTTTTTAAAAAAATCAGTCTACTCATCATTTCTTAAAGAACAATAAAATTCCATTACTTTTATATATCATAATTTATTCAGCAGTTCCCTAAATGATAGTCATTCACTCAATTTCTAATTCTGTGCCACTATAAAAAAGTTTTGCACATATGGGTCCTTTTCCTTCTCTTATGATCTCTGATTTGAAGTCTTTAATTGATGCCTGATGACCTTACTGAAAAAGTTAGACTAGGGGTTCTCTTGTGTTAAAATAGATGAATCCAGAGGCCCTTTCCTACTCAAGTTCTGTGATGGTGTGAATGAATGAATAATGTAGAAAACTTAGAGAAAATATATCAGGATTTCATATGTAGATAAATAATTACAAGGTGAAAGAAAATGAATTCCTAGAAGTACAAAGTGCTTTGCTGAGAGGGCAAAAGTATTTACTGATAAAAAGAGATCAAAGACTTTGTGGAAGAGGAATTTGAGTTGTGCTTAAAAACTAGGTAGTCAGTGAGACGGGAGAAGGATATTCTTCACATAATGAACAATGTGGGCAGTACCCCAGAGGTTTGAAAATGCAGGAAATACTTGGAGATACCAAGTAATTAAGATTATCTGGTACATAGAATTTGTGGGGAAGAATAATACAAGATCAGGTTATTATATTTGTATTTTGGCAAAGTAATAACCAAAGGGCATTAAATGAAGTTAGAATTTAATAGTTATCTGGTGAACAAATGAAAATGTTCATTAACAGCATGGATAAAGGTATAAATAATATACTTATTAAATAACAAAGTTGGGAGAGAATAGCCAATAACTTAGAGACACAATTAATATTCAAAAATAATCCTGATGTTCTAGAACTAGATGGACTGGGATAAATCCAATAAGATGAAATTCAGTAAGAACAAATGTAAAGTCCTGAATCGGTACAAAAGTATAAGTATAAGTATAAAATGGAGAAGGTATAGATAGATAGCAGCTGTTCTAAAACAGTTCTGAGAGTTTTTGTGGGCTTTAGTCTCAATATGAGTCATCCATACGATGTGACAATCCCCCCCAAAAAAAAACTAAATGCAAATGTGAGCTGCATTAAGAGAGATCTAGATTATAGGAATAGTGAGTTCTGCCTCAATCAGACCTCATCTAGGAGGTAGATGGGACCAGTTCTGGTCATTAAAAGTTAAGGAGGATATTGATAAGCCATAGATTATTGCCAGAGGAATACATACAGATGGTAAAAGTCCTTGAGTCCCTGTCATATGAGAAACTGTTGAAAGAATTGAACATATTTAGCCTGGAGAAGAGAAGAATTTATATATGAGAAGCTCTGTCATGTAGAATTGTCTCATTTGACCCTAAATCAAAGAATCAAAAAGAATAGGTAGAAGTTGCAAAGAGTCTAACTTGGGCCCAATGACAGTAAAATCTTCCTAATGATTGGAGTTATCTAGAATTAAAATGGGATATACTGAATGATGGTTGTTACTCTTATGGAGGTATGTAAGTAAAGCCTGAATGATTGTTGAGTTACAAACTAATTTGATTATAGAACTTTGGTGGGACTTTAATTAGATTCAAAATGCTATTCTGCAGGTTCTAGAGATATGAAATAGCATTGGAACAAATTAGAATGAGAAAATTTGAGGGCAAAATATGTGAAACTAAACGTATTTTTAACAAAATAGTAAATGTAATAACATTTTACTTACATCCATATTCTAGTGATGTTAGGAAAGAGATAAGAATTCTGGCTGGTATGTTAAAACCACATCAAGAGATTTTTTTTGTTTGTTTGTTTTAATACTTTACATACTTTTTTTTTTTATTTAGTCCTCGCTTGGCCTTTTTTGACCTCCCTACCTTCTGCCCCCCTTTCCCAGGCCACATTGAACCTATATTAAATGACTAGGAGGCAGAAGTCCCAACACCATTGGGGAGATGTGCTTTTCTCGTTGCTTTCTTTCTTCCTCCTTCCCTAACTCAGTCTACTAAGAATATAGCCATTTTTCTACTTACATGAGTTGGATGAGAAATACATCATAAGGCTATTTCCTCCAGTGAGATGGAGAACCATCTGCCTGCTACTACCTCTTAGGTCTTCCAAGCCTTATCATTGGCCATATTATCTTCCGTAACCATAGCATAATCATTTAAACTACTGATAAAACCTTTTACTATTACATTCTTAAAACTCCCAGGATTTTTCGCATGACTTGCAAAGGAACTTTTTTATATAATTACTTATTATTTTAAATTATTTAATATACATTATATTATTTTTATATTGTCTATCCTAAATATGATCTTGAGAGAAAGGATTATCATGCTTTTTGTTTGTAATACTCAGCACTTAGCATAATGCTTGGTACATAGTGCTTAAAAATGCTTCATTGATTCATTTTTATTCTCATGACAATCCCATTAATTTGGTGCAAAATAGGAATACTACTAGAAGTGGGTCTGCTTCTAATGTACAGATTAGGAAACTGAGACCAAGCTGTTTGTCCACAGTTATATATGTGTTCTTTCTTGACCATTAAGACCATCACTAATTCCACTACACCATACTGGTATTTTAGTGGAGAAATCAATAGCTAATAGAAACATTTTATTGTAGAACCTCTATTCTTATCACAGAGAACACCATAGTTCCTTAGAACAAAATTTTGGAGATCCTAGTCAATTGCAATTACTCTTTTTTTTGCAATTACTCTTGAATTCCTCAATATAGAATAACTTTGATTTCTAACCACTATTTGTTAATTTCACATTTAAATTAGTAACTTAGAAAGCTAAATTCAGTTTAATGCATAATTAGTTTGCTTTCAAAAGATGGATGTTCTCCAAGTTCTTTCTCAACATTTCAACAAAAGTTTCCTATAGGGTCTAAATGGGAAAATACTGGAGTTTCAACATGCTATTTTCCTTCACTGTATGGGTAATAAAGATGAATTTCCGAAGTACCTAAATATAGCTCTTTGGATATAGAAAAACATGTTGTGATAATTGAGGGCTTTCAAATGGGCAGCTGAATGAGTAAAATCATCTTTGAAGACCCATTCAATAAAAATAAATACATTTATTCAGCTTATAAAATAAAAAGGCATAACAAACAAAAAAAAAGCTATAATATTAGCTGGGAAAAAACTAGACATTTCCTAGAAGTATGAGCCATACTATTCAGATTACAGCATGAAGAATTGGATTAGAAAACATGATCACACAACTCTTCAATGTGTCTTAAATAAGTATCCTGAACTCACTATTAAATGTTTCCAATAACTGGAGGAGCAAAATAATAATAAAAATCATATACGAATAACCTACTTCTCTATTATATAGAGACAATTTATAGCACAATTTATTTTATGTCCATGGCATATATTCTTTGGCCACCAAAACCTAAAATAAAACCTAAGACAAACCTCAAATCTGCACTAGATTCCTTTTAAAAATAAATGTTAATTTATTTTATTTAAAACAAGTTAAAATATACAAAGAAAAAAAATTGCCATATGCAGAGCAGAGCATGGGAGAGGATTAAAAATATGAGACATTTCAAGAAAACCTGTATAATAAATACTATACATTGTATTTAGAATTTTTCATCTTTGCTTTCTTTTAAGCTTTCTTTTTTTCTCTGCTGTTCGCTTTTCGCTTTATTCTTTTTTTCCCCCTTTTTTTCCTCCCCCACTTCCCAAACACATATACTTTCATAATATCCATGCAAGGCTGTACTACATTTATTTATCCTCTATTTCTCTGAAGGTGGAGAACGTTACATATAGTATAGTTTCCCTGTTTTTCTATTTTGATTACATCTATTTTAATCTTAATTTAGTCTGCTTTTTTTCTAATAAATTCTACTCCAGATCATTATTGTTGTGTGTGTATATTTGTGTGTGTATATATATGTATGTGTGTGTGAATACACACACATACATATATATGCATATATCTTATTTACTATCCTTGCTAACTTTTGTACTGTACTTCTATTACTTAACCTCCCCCCATCCAAAGTATCCTTTGTCCTCTCCTACCCCTGACTTTTTCTTCCCTCTTTATTCCCATTAGTCTACATATGCTTCTATACTCCACCTTATCCTATTTGGATATATATGTATTGTTCCCTGTTAAACACATGTCTGATGTAAGTAGGATTCCAGAATTACTAACCTTCCCCCCATCTAATTCGTGTCAATTCTTGCTTTCAAACTTCATTTATATAACATGATTACTCTATTTACCTTTTCCTATACAGCAAAAGCTTTTAGAATCACACTGAATATGTGTGCCCTAGTCTTTCTTTTGAACCACCCAATTGCTAATGATATTCTTAAATATTATGGTTTGCATTTCCATGTATAAAACATAATCAGTTTGTGCTTACTGAGTCTCTTGAAATTAGTCTTTGATGTTTGCCTTATATTTCTCTTGGATCTTATATGTCAAATTTTCTATTAAGTTCAGTTTTTTTGAAACAAAATCCTGAAAGAGGGCAATTCATTATTTTTTTTTCATTCATAATTATGCTTACCTTTTGATGGGTATGATATTTTTGGTCACAACCCAAGTTCTTTTGCTTTTCAATAATGTAGTGTTCCAAGACTTGTAGTCTTTCAATATAGCCCTGCTAAGTCTTTTTTTGGTTCTAATTGTGGCTCTCTGTATTTGAATTGTTGTTGTTTCTTCTTGCTCATAATATGCTCTCCTTGAATTGGTTTCAGAATTTGGCTATGATGTTTCTATAGGATTTCTTCATAACATCTCTTTCAGGTGATTAACAGTGAACTTTTTTCTATTTCTACTTTCCCCTCTTGTTTTAAAACTTAAGGACAATTTATTTCTTATAGTATTGTATCAAGATTTTTTTTATTGTAGTTTTCAGATAGTCCAATTATTCTCAAATCTTCTCTTCTTGATCTGTTTTCCATATTAGTTGTTCTTCTTATGTCTCACATTCTCTTGTATTTTTACATTCTTTATATTTTGTTTTATTTTTTTCTCTTAGTATCATAACTTCATTTTCTTCCATTGGCCCAATTCTAGTTTTCAAGGAGTCATTTTTTATCTTAAGTTTCTGGATCTTCTTTTCCAGTTGGTTAACTTTCTTTTCATAATATTCTTGTTTTTCTTGGATTATTTCTCTATTCTCCTTTCTCCCCTCTCCATGTCCCTTACCCAATCTGTCTCATTCTACTTTTAAAGTTTGGATTTTACCTAATTCTTCTATGAATTCTTTGTGAGAAAGTGAACATTTTACATTACTTTTTGGGGTAGAAGAGGCTTTTTTTTTTATTTCAGTATCTTCCCGTGAAGATGAACCGTAATCTTCCTTATTCCCATAGTAAATTTTTATATGGTTGTACAATTTCTCCTTTGTTTACTCTTTTTTTGGGTGAGTAGCATATTGTCAGTGTATTCATTTCTAGTTTGGGACAATGAAGGATGGTGGCTCTAGCTTCAAATTCTCCTTCAGTTCTTCCCTCAGTCAGCAGCATCCATGCTCCACTACTGCACTCACTTGGTGTGTGCTGGTTCCTTCTTTGCTTAGGACTAAGTCTTACCAGGGCAGCTGAGTCTGTATTCCTTTATCAGTAAAGCTTCCCTCATTCTTCCCTAACTCCTACATCTGTAGGACTCACCACACTGTCTGGGAAGTGATAATTCTTGTGGGGGGAGCTGAGGCTACTTCCTAACCCAGATAGTCTCTATTGTTTGCTGTTTTCGCAGAACTAGCCTGGAAGTGTTTATATTTCCCAGAGGCCAAGCTTTAGTTTTAGTATATTTATCTGGTTCTTCTCTGCTTGTCCAGGAGGACTACTATTCTGCCCCTGCTTTATTTGTTTTTACTGTTTTATGTCCACCCTGAGGTAGAATTTTATCTTATTTCTTGGGGAAATACAGAGGTCTTGGAATTTTCTGAACTACTCTGCCATTTTTCCACAATCCTCTCCTAGATCCCCTTTCAATGGTATTGCCATTGCCAATTTAAAAATAAATAAATAAAATATGAACATCCTTTTTAGATAACTGGTACAGAGATGCAGAATTACAATTCAACTTTAGATATAACAATATTTCTTTTCTTTTTGCTTCTAGGTATAGAGAAAAGCTACACAGAATAAAATGGAATGGAATATTTGAGAAGTCATCTCACTTATATTACTCAGTGTCAGAAATTTAGAAGTAGTTGGAGCTCTAATTAAATGGCCACCCTATCTTGCTAAGGCTAGAAATGCCTCGGTAGTGATTTCCACTATTGTTCATCTTCAGTCTGTTCCATTTCTGACTTTGGGGAGTTGATCGAAGGCTCACCCATAGATGCCAAATTAACCCAACCAATTAGCTCACTGAAGGTTAAAACCCCCTTGCTCCCAGTACCCAACAGCCTCAGATTCCTTAGTAGATAAGAATACAGGCATGCCTTGTCCCATCTGGATCAGCATATTTGGTTTTTAACAAGGTGTTTAATTCTTTTTTTATAACTGTATAACTAAGATCGGGAGTTCTATGAAATTTTTTATCATATTCAGTAGTTTTTGTTCAGTCATTCAGTTGTGTTTGATTCTACATGCCAAAGCTACTGGATTGGTTTGTTATTTCCTTCTCTAGTGTATCCCCATATTATATATGAGAAATTGGGGCAAATAGGGATTAAGTGACTTGCCCAGAGTCACAAAGCTAGAAAGTGTCTGTGGCCAGATTTGAAAACAGATATTGCTAACCCCTGGCCCTGTCCTCTATTTACTGCACTACTCACCTTCTCCAATATCACTAGTATCGAGTTTCAGGTCTTTTCACAGGTTGTTCTTAGAGCCTAGAATTTTCTCTCTCAATCCACTTAGATTTCCTAGCTTCCTTCTAATATCTCATTTTCTTACATGCAACCTTCCCTCAGACTTATTGTTGATACGCCATCCTTCTTGAAATTATTTTATTTTAATACATATATGTATATATAAACAGAAACACACTATATATATATATATATATATATATATATATGTATTTATATTTGTCTGCTTATCAGTCCTCTCTTAGAATTTTATTTTCTTAAAGGCAAAAGAATGATTTAATTTTATCTATGTGTTCCTTTTTGGTAAAATATGTTTAATTTTACTTTCTTCAACAAGCTACCATTTACTTTTCTCTCATACACTTCATCTGATTATTCCTACCATCTAGCAGAGCACCTGCCACATAGTAGGTTACTTAATAAATATTTATTGAATTGAGTAGAACCAAATTTGTTGTTGTTTCTAAAATCATCAAGTTAAATCAACAAGCAGTTATTGAACCTCTAACATATACTACATATTGTGCTGAGGAAAAAAAATGACTCATAAATGCAAAAATCAGGGATGATAATAAAATGAGGACCTTATATTAGTCTTGGAAATTGTTTTGTTTTATTTTGGAAATTATCATTTAGCCTTGACCAAAGAGCTATTGTGGATTATAGCAAGACAGAGTAATAACCTTTACTATGTAAAGAAAGGACAGCAGAGGTTTGAAAAATGAAAAATATATAAGATTTTCAATTATTTTCCCTTAAGACTTGGACTATACAAAGGGATTGTTTAGCTTTATTTCCCATTTCAGGAACATGTAAGGTTGAGGTCCCATATTTCTTGTCTATTGTTATATCTTGTCTGTTGTTGTATTTCACCAAGTAGTATAACTGTATTCTATAAATATATAATAATGTAAAAATATCAACAAACTATAATAATGAGAGAATGGAGCCCAGAGTAAGTCAACTATTCCCTTTAAATGTGAGGGTCCATTATGTACATTCAAACCCTCTGACTTTGCCATCATCAAAATATTTGCAATGGTCCTTTTCTTGACAATCATATCTAAGTGCCATATTTTACAAACAGCTAGAGGAGATAAAAATCATAATCTTTTCCAGGAGTACAGATATCAGCTATGTGGATCTAGCATATGTATTCTGTGCATTAGCACAGCAATGTAGGATATTTTACAGGTGGGAAAACAAAAGCAGCCAAAATAGGTCACTCCCATTATGTCAACATATCTCATGATTTCCCACATTTGTATCTTCCATTAGTTATTTTCTCCTTATTTCTTGCAATTGCAATTCCATCCCTCCACCCCCGTGGCACATATTGTTCCATGGGAATGCTAGTTATCTTTTGTGACTCACCTCAGATGGCAACTCCTTTATGCAAGCATTTTAGTATACTCCAGAACTGAGTGTGATTCCTCCTTCCAATGAACTCCTCTGTAACTGTTATCTCTCCCTTGTATAAATTACCATATTCTGACTTTTATGGTAGTTATGTGTGTACCTGTCTTCTCCACTGTGCTAGATTATAATGATATAAATGAATGAAATGAAATGAATGGGAGGAAAAGCTATTCAGTGCTTACTTTCTCCTATGAAGTGTGTAAGATTTTGGGAATACAAGTATAAGTAATCAGAAACTTCCTTCAAAGAACTTACATTCTTTTAAGGGGAAAAAAAAACATTTATAACAGTGACTATTGAGGAGCACTTTGGACAAAAAGTGAGAGTAAGTGGTGATTGAAAATAAAAGACAGGAGTCATTTATTGCTATTTGTTTTTCATTCTGTCCCACCCTAGTGTCATGCCTAGTACCCTGAAAGCATGATGTGTTAAATAGCATTTTTTATTGAATGGATCATTAACTATAGTGAATTAATACATGAAAGAAAGGATTTTAATTCCAGAAGGACAAGTAGAAAGTAAGATGATTTCCCACAAGATAAACATACAATCTAGGGGGGAAGACTTAAAAGTTTGCTTATATGGTATATTAATGACTGTCATGAATTGTATGTTTCTTGTTTATTATGAAGTCTATGGAAAATCACTGGTTAAATTGTAACATAACAATGTGGTATCTTTTAGTCAACCTTGACTCTTCAGACCCAAGTTTAAATAATTATCCATTTGTCCTAAGAGATAATATGCAGTGCATTATTGTATCCAGGCTAAGTAACTTTCATAATTTTAGGGGAATTATTATGTATTTACTTTATGTGGAGAATTCCAGAATTTGATTACTTTCTTAATGGTTGAGAAAGTAGTCTTATTAAAGTGATGATATTGTAATTTTGACTCAATTTTTTCATGGTAATATTTGCTTTCTGAACAGCAATATTTCTCACCTGGTAGATCCTTAGCCTGGCTTTAGTACTCTGAAGAATATAGGGCTCTGCTATATGATTGGCTGTTCCAGAAGTATCTAAAATTTTTCCCTGAAATCAAACAAAGTTACAGGAACTTTGTCCTCACCTATGATTTTTCTTTAGGCTTAAGCTTAAGATAATAGTTTTGATATTGGTATCTTTCCTCCCTATTTCCTCTGACCACAACAGCTACTGCAATGGGATGCAAGTTATGTGTCCAGGATAGCTAGATGGGCATTTGCAAAGAAAGCCTGAAGTACTGACAGATAAGATTTTACTACATTTTGAGGCAGGGAAGGGGACTGATGGAATCAACTAATCTTTGCAGTACCACAGATCTTTGGACACTCCACCTTATTATATCCAATAAGAAAGCTGGGTTGTCATGTCAAATCCAAGATTAAATTTCCTCTATGAATTTGCCTATGGCCTTTGCCATCTCTGCTGAATTTCTTTTGAGGTTAGCCTGCCACAGCCTTATGATGTCTTTGTTCTTTATCTCTCCCTCCATACTTCATGGTACCTTTCTCCTTGTTATAGCTAACTAACTCGTTTAGAGTGCTAAACTCCCCTATGGATTTACCCTGCCAGTCAATAGTACACTCCTAACTCATGGTGTATATCCTTTCTCCTGGTTAATTGTGTAATTCCCACTAGGGAACTTGTCTTTTCCGTTGTTAATTTTTAATTCTTAAAACACCTTTCCTTGATAATTATATATAATTATAATAAAATCTATTTCATATTTATTATTACTCATAGTGTCTATTTTACCTCTTCATTTTGTCTATAACATCTTCTTATAAATAAAGATACCTTTTGGCAAAGAGAATACCATTGTGAATTCTTCACACGTACTTCTTGTATTTCAAGCTAGGAATTGCTATGCCAACTTCATCACAAGTATAATGGACTTTATTCTGAATCTGTGATTATAACTTGTTTCAACCTCCTAACCCATGCAACTAGGATAGCTCATTTCTTATATTTGTCATCTCCTTCCCCTTTGGTTTAATATTTATATTGATTGATATTAATTGATATTGATGATTAATTGATATATATATATATATATATGTCTTCAAAGGGGGAGATGTGATAAAGATAGAAAGCTGTAAAAGATTCAACTTTTAATTGGATCAGCTGTTCTGATAGAATTAAAGCCGTTTTAAAATGGAAAATTAGATAGGAAGATATTAATCATTTTCTTAATCATTAAAACTCTAAGATATATGGGCAATAACAACTCAGCCAAAAAACTATCATTTTCTAGAAGTACAACATCCAGATCTAGGTTCTTGATACAATCCTTCTTTATGTGGAAATAAATCTCACTTGGGCATCTACCAATATTGACCTTTCAGAGACTAAATAAATTATCTACTAGACAGGTTAACCAAAAGAAAAATAATGTTCCTTTAGGTTCTGATTTCCAATAAATTGGACTATTTTGGCATCAGACAACTTTTCTAATCTGTACAGTTTGAGCTAAGATATTGGAAATTAAAAATGAACTGGAGACTAAAATATGTTGAAATACTTGGTTTTGCTTCTACCCTCTACTTTGATTTCTATTCCCCATTTCAAAGCAATGACCTGATCCTAGTCATCTTAATGTTTTATTGCATTTGACATATTAAAGCAAAGCACATAAAACTCTATATTTTAGATGAACTGGGGCAATATATGATTAACAAGGCACAAAATTGGGATGCTAGATGTAATAATTATAGAGAAGAACCAAAGGATGATGAGGAAAGTACATTACAAAAATAATATTTTCTCTGGGCTAAATTCCTTTTCAGACTTTTTGCTTTAGGAAAATGGGTACAACAAAAACTAAAGCCATTCTTAAGGAAATGGTAAAAAATCATTATCTGCCTAGTCACAGAAATTCTTGGCCAACTTAAATTACTTAAAGGAAGTATTTTTTTTTGTATTCCAGGTTATGACTGATAATAGGAAGAAATTCTTCTCAATCCTTGGAACTAAAAAGTGACTTTACAGCAAGGTTAACCCTAAATTTTATTTTACTCAGACACCAGTAATTTACCCTTTATTTCTCTTAGTTTTCTTAGTAGAATGGATATAAAAATAGCACTTACCTCCCAGAGTTGTAAGGGTCAAATGAGATTTTATATGCACTGCAATTGGCATATAACAGATATTATCTAATGCTACCCACAACAGTTAACACACTCACTTCTTTTCATCTACCTTAACCCTAAATTTTATTTTACCCAGACACCAGTAATTTACCCTTTATTTCTCTTAGTTTTCTTAGTAGAATGGATATAAAAATAGCACTTACCTCCCAGAGTTGTAAGGGTCAAATGAGATTTTATATGCACTGCAACTGGCATATAACAGATATTATCTAATGCTACCCACAACAGTTAACACACCCACTTCTTTTCATCTACCTACACTTGGACTTTGTTTTTGTTTGTTTTTACCTTGTGGTTTTATTTTCATAGCTGCTTTGTTAGGAATAGAGCATTTATTATATATATATATGCAAATGTGCATATGTATGTGTGTGAAAGAAGGGAGGAAAAGAGAAATAAGAGAGGGGAGGAGAGAGAGAAAGAATTTCTTTGGTATTTGAAATGAAAACTGACTGAAGATAGTATTAGACTGTTGTAAAAAAATTTAGTTGTAGTCCAGTTACCCTGTACCCAAACTGTTTTCTGTGGAAAAAGCTGACATTGATTCACTAGAGTGGCTGTTCATTATTCATGATCTGGAATAAGTAAAAATATTTGGTGTAAATGATAATTTGTTTAAAATAATTCACTGTAACAACAACACAACAACAAATCCTTTTTACCATGAATTCCTGATACAATAGGGGCTGTGCTATAAAAAGTTTTTCTTGTTGAGTATTGAGATTAAGAAAGAAACTTTCGCCTACTATCACCATTATTATTCAATATTGTATTAGAAACGCTAGCCTTGGCAATAAGAATCAAGAAAGAGATTAAAGGAATTAGAGTAGATAATGAGGAAACCAAACTATCACTCTTTGTAGATGATATGATGGTATACTTAGCGAACCCCAGGGATTCTACTAAAAGGCTATTAGAAATAATTCATAACTTTAAGCAAAGTTACAAGATACAAAATAAATCCCCATAAATCCTCAGCATTTTTATACATCACCAACAAAATCCAACAGCAAGAGATGCAAAGAGAAATTCCATTCAAACTAACTGTAGATAGCATAAAATATTTGGGAATCTATCTACCAAAGGAAAGTCAGGGATTACATGAGCAAAATTACAAAACACTTTCCACACAAATAGTCAGATTTAAATAATTGGAAAAAATATTAAGTGCTCTTGGATAGGCCGAATGAATATAATGAAGATGACAATATTCCCTAAACTAATCTATTTATTTAGTGCTATCCCAATCAGACTCCCAAGAAAATATTTTAATGATCTAGAAAAAATAACAACAAAATTCATATAGAAGAACAAAAGGTTGAGAATCTCAAGGGAATTAATGAAAAAAAATTAAATGAAGGTGGCCTAGCTGTACCTGATCTAAAACTATATTATAAAGCAGCAGTCACCAAAACCATTTGGCCTCGGCTAAGAAATACATTAGTTGATCAGTGGAATAGGTTAAGTTCACAAGACAAAATAATCTAGTGTTTGACAAACCCAAAGATCATAACTTTTGGGATAAGAATTCATTATTTGACAAAAACTGCTGGGATAACTGGAAATTAGTATGGCAGAAATTAGGCATGGACCCACACTTAACACCGAATACCAAGATAAGCTCAAAATGGGTCCATGATTTAGGCATAAAGAATGAGATTATAACTAAATAAGAGGAACATAAGATAGTTTATCTCTCAGACTTGTGGTGGAGGAAGAAATTTATGACCAAAGATGAACTAGAGATCATTATTGATCACAAAATGGAAATTTTGATTACATCAAATTAAAAAGCTTTTGTACAAACAAAACTAATGCAAACAAGATTAGAAGGGAAGCAACAAACCGGGAAAACATTTTCACAGTTAAAGGTTCTGATAAAGGCCTCATTTCCAAAATATATAGAGAATTGACTCTAATTTATAAGAAATCAAGCCATTCTCCAATTGATAAATGGTCAAAGGATATGAACAGTCAATTTTCAGATGATGAAATTGAAACTATTTCTAGCCATATGAAAAGATGCTCCAAATCACTATTAATCAGAGAAATGCAAATTAAGACAACTCTGAGATACCACTACACACATGTCAGATTGGCTAGAATGACAGGGAAAAATAATGATCAATGTTGGAGGAGATGTGGGAAAACTGGAACACTGATGCATTGTTGGTGGGGTTGTGAATGACTCCAATCATTCTGGAGAGCAATCTGGAATTATGCCCAAAAAGCTATCAAACTGTGCATACCCTTTGATCTAGGAGTGCTATTATACTCCAAAGAAATACTAAAGAAGGGAAAGGGACCTGTATGTGCCAAAATGTTAGTGGCAACCCTGTTTGTAGTGGCTAGAAACTGGAAAATGAATGGATGCCCATCAATTGGAGAATGGTTGGGCAAATTGTGCTATATGAATGTTATGGAATATTATTGTTCTGTAAGAAATGACCAGCAGGATGAATACAGAGAGGCTTGGAGAGACTTACATGAACTGATGCTAAGTGAAATGAGCAGAACCAGGAGATCATTATATACTTCAACAACGATACTGTATGAAGATATATTCTGATGGAAGTGGATTTCTTTGACAAAGAGAAGATCTAACTCAGTTTCAATTGATCAATAATGGACAGAAGCAGCTACACCCAAAGAAAGAACACTGGGAAATGAATGTAAACTTTGCATTTTGGTTTTTCTTCCCGGGCTATTTTTACCTTCTGAATCCAATTCTTCCTGTGCAACAAGAGAACTGTTCGGTTCTGCACACATATATTGTATCTAGCATATACTGTGACATATTTAACATGTATAGGACTGCTTGCCATCTTGGGGAAGGGGTGGAGGGAGGGAGGGGGAAAGTGGCAACAGAAGTGAGTGCAAGAGATAATGTAAAAAATTACCCAGGCATTGGTTCTGCCAATAAAAAGTTATAATTATTTAAAAAAAAAAGAAAGAAACTTAACTGCTCTGTCTATTGGGGCATGTTTTGTAGATTTCTTTGTTAGTTTTTAAACAGTATCATGACTAGTGTTAAAAATTTGTTTCTTTAGAATATGTTGGATTTTTTTCCACTTGGAATGTTTTCTCATGACAGAAAATAAAAGAAATAGAAGCTCCTTAATTATCTCCTTTTTGCTTGAAGCACACAAGATCAGTTATTCTCAAACAAAAATAATCAGTCCACATTGAAAAGAAAAATAAAACATTTTCATTTTATTTTATCTCTTGCCATGGGGGGGGGAAGATTCTTTAGTTCCAAGTCCTATTCCTCCACTTCAATTTTTCATTCCTCTTGAAGTTTGTGACATTGTATAAGTGTGCTGTATTATGTAAATAGCACAAGATATATATTCAGTACCAATGGTTGTTAATAGTTAAACTCCTCATATTAGAGAATCCTTATTTTCACTTAATGCTTTTATATACATTATCAAAAAGATCATTCTTGAACAAGAAGAAAAATATTAATAACATTAGCTACTTTTTAGCTTATTCAATGGTTCAAGTTCTTCAAACACCTAGTTATGATGATACAACTATATAATTAAATAGTGTCTTGGAAAGAGAGATTAAACTAAAATCATCTCATTCAGGAGGGGAAAGTATTTTCAAATTTGTATTAGAAATTAATCTAAATAACTCCAGAGGGCAGATAATGAAGCATATTGCCCACCTACTGAGAAGGATGAGGGACTCAAGGTGCATAGTGAGACATATATATTTGGACATGGCAAATGTAAGCATCTAACTAATGGTTATGAGAATTGTATTGATTGTGATTGTATTGGTGGGAGATTTAGTTGTGGGGGAGAGATACTAGTGACTGTGTTGCAAAAAAAATTGTTGAAACTTTTTTTTAATGTACATCAATCAATCCATCAACTTGTTAAATACCTTTTATGTGCCAGGCACTTTTCCAGGCACTGGGTATACAAAAAGAGGCAAAACACAGTTCCTGTCATCAAGGAATTCACAATCTATTTCTGGGAGACAACATGCAAAGAAACAGATACAAAGCAAGCTCTATGCAGGATAAATAGAAAATAATTAACCGAAAGAAGGAATAGAATAAAGAGGGATTGGAGAAGACTTCTTTAAGAGAACAGAAGGAAGTTAGAAGGAAATAGACAATCACAATTTTGAAAATCACATGTGGCAATGATTGAACAACAAAAAAATGTATGTAGAAAACACCTACAAAATAGATACAGTATTGAGGGATGCATTAGCATTAGTATCTGTAACTTTTTACTTCTGTGATCTTAGGCAGGCCTCTTAATTTCTGTGAATTTTTAATCGAGATTTCATGGAAAATTGCATGATAAAATGGCAAGTCTGAATTGAGAGAACTTAGATTCAAATCTATCTTTGCAAAACTGACCTTCAAGCCAATCATGTTTTGCAAAAGAGACGGATCAGACATCTCATTTCTCATTCAGATGCACTTATTTTGGACTTTCCTATCATGGCCTAGCAGCAGTATCTTCTTCCATTTGAAAACTCATCATGCTGGTAACTCAATTTGTCCCCTAAGTGGTTCAGTGGATAGGGTCTTGTTCCTGGAATAAGGAAGACCCATCATCCTGAATTCAAATCTAACTGGGTGACTTTGGTCCAGTCACTTTACCCTTTTTGTTTTAGTTCATCCTCTGTTAAATAATCTGCAGAAGCAAAATGGATAACCACTTTAGTATCTGTGTCAAGAAAATTCTAAATGAGATAATGAAGAGTAGGATATAACTAAAAAGGACTGAACAATAAATTTAACCTCTCTTGGCCTCTGATTGGGAGGGCTGGAAGTCAGAATACCAGAATTCTTCTGGAATTTTACCAGAACTCTGTTTATTGAATTAGCTTCTTTAGTATTGAATTTTTCATTTATAAAATGAGGGTCTCTGAGATCCTAAGGTGACCAAGGTGAATACAAACGTAAGGAAAGATTTTAGCTCTTCTAAGAAATTGATAAAATTAGAAATGATGAGTTTATTCTGGGATTGGCATTATCTTTCCTAGTATTGAAACCAGGTAGAAGAGCAGGTACAAAGAGAAAAAGATAAAAGTCAATAGTCAAGAAACATTTATTAAACATATGCTATGCTAAGTAGTAGGCATACAAAGATGAAAAAATTGGATTAGAAGTGATAAGCTTGACCTGGGAGGAAAATCTTGTTCTTTCGAGTTGAAGCCTGGCAGGGGCATCTTGCTCTCACCAATTAAAACCTGGCAGGGAAGCAGATGGAAATCTAAGGCAATAGGCTCCTATCTGGAGCTATATCCATTTTTGTGAAGAACACATTGAACATTTTTACATATGGGCAGATTATTTCTTTCTCTCTATGGATAAAAAGATTCATCTGATAATCTATGATGTCCATGTGAACAGGTCCCTAAAATAAACAAAGCTTTATTAAGTACCTAAAAAGTGTCAAGTGCTGTGCTAGCTACTAGGAACTGAAATACAAGAGTTATATAATCTCTATCTTCAAAGAGTATACATTTGTGTGTGTGTGTGTGTGTGTGTGTGTGTGTGTGTTTTAAGAAAACTTTTTCCCATTCCCTTAGGCCTATATTCTCACTATATTGTGACTCACTATATTGGTGGTGGATCAGGTGCAGGCACTTGATCGGCTTAGCCCTTGAGACTCAGAATATCCATGTTCATAGGAATCTCAGACTCTCCAGTTAACACCAATTACAAATATTCACCACCAATCCCATGACAGTTAAAGAACTTACATTCTAACACAAGGCATATCTCCACATATATAAGCTAACTTATATGCTATATGGTGTACTGGATAGAGTACCTGGCCTAAATCCAGGAAGACTAATATTCATCAGTTCAGATGAATTATTAACTCTTATTAGCTCTGTAACCCTGGGCAAGACACTTAACCCAGTTTGCCTCAGTTTCCTCATTAGTAAATTAAGTTGAAGAAGAAATGTCAAACTATTTCAGTTTCTTTGCCAAGAAAACCCCAAATGGGGTATGAATAGTTATACACAACTGAAAATGACTGAACAACAACAAAAAAGCGTAAGTATGTATAAAATACATACAAAAATAGATACAAGGCAACCTAAGCAGTGATGTGGTATTGGGGAATGCATTAGCAGCTGGGGGAATAAATATAGATCTTCTGCAAATCTGAAGCAGACTCCTAATGGAAACCAAGGAATTTAAGTGAGAGAGGCAAGAAGGGACCATTTCAGAAAATGGGGAACACTTGCAAAAAGTTCAAAGAAAGAGGTTGGACTGCTGTATGAGGAAAAGTAAAGACCAATTTGGTTGGTCCTTAAAGAGTACGAGAAAAAGAGGGGCATATAATGAGGCTGAAAAGACAAATTGGGCATTTGTTGTAAAGGGTTTCCAAAGACAAAGAAATATATATTTGAAGTAATGGTGGGTTATTAGCATTTATTTAGTTGGGGAATAATAGGATCTAATCTGCTCCTAAAGTAAATTTCTTTGGTAGGTGTATAAAGAATGGACCCAAATAGGGAGAGACTTAGGAGGCTGCTCCATTAGTTTAGTCAAGAGGTTATGAGGGCCTGAACCAAAGTGTTGGCTGTGTAAATAGTTTATAGAGTCAGACATAAGAGATATTTTGGAAGCATAAAAGGCAAGATGTGTACATGTACATACAAATAACACACACACACACACACACACACACACACACACAGAAAAAGAGAGACAGACAGAGAGAGAGACAGAGACAGAGACAGAGAGACAAGAGAGAAAGGGACAGAGAAGGAAAAATGAGGGTTTCAAGATAATGTTGTTTACAAACTTGGAGACTTGAAGAATGTAGATGCCCTTGAAAGAAACATGAAAATTAACTAGAAGGATAGATTTGGGGTTAAGATAATGTTTTCCCTTTTGCTCATGTAAAATTGTAGGTACTTAAAGGATCCAGTTTTTTAAAAAGCATTTCAGGCAATTGGTGATGTAGGACTGAAGCTCAAAGGAGAAACTGGCCTTGCATATCTATAAATCATCTATATAAAGATAATTTAATCCACAGAAACTAATGAGGTCACTAAGAGACACAATAGAAGAGAAAAGTTAACCCAAGAAGAAAGTCCCTATATGGATGATGAAACAGCAAAGGATCCTGAGAGCCAGTCATTAAGTAAGAGGAGAAATAGAGTGGTCCTCAGAGAGGCAAGAGTACCTAAGAGAATGATGGTCAACAGAGTCTGTATGACACCTGTATTATAAAGGGTTGAAGATTCAGTGAGAAGATAGGAAGTCGAAGCCACAAGTAGCAATAACAAATTGCACCAGGCCTCATCTTCCTGAGTTTAAATATGTCCTCAGACACTTACTAGTTTTGTAATACTGGGCAAATCACTTAAGCCTGTTTGCCTCAGTTTCCTCAAATGAAAAATAGAAGCAGATGGCTGTTATGGGCCAGAACTCTGAACTTGAAACAAAGGATTCTTACAAGGTGCTAAGTCAGTGGAATTGATAAAAACAATGGTTGTTTAGCAGGGTGCTTAACAGTTCTGTAGTTCAGTACATGTACTTAGTACTTACTATAGTTCTACAAGATTCACACCTTTGATTAGAGACCATATAAGCTCGGACAAACTCAGCAAGAATCAGAACTGAAAGACAGAGACCATGGTGTGGACCTCCTGCCTCCCCCACAGAAACCAAGACACATTCAGGAAGACCTCAAGAAGCTGACAAAGGCAGAGAACACAAAAGACTGCCTGCAGGAGCTCAAGCTCTCGGAACCAAGGAGAGAAATAGGCCTCTAAGAAAGCTAACTGGGTCCCAGGAAAGGAGACAAGACTTGGAAAGATACAATAAAGGATTTGGGACTTTAATAATTGGCTGTACTCATGGTGATCATTGAATTGAAATGAAGGCTGCTCCCAGAAACCACAAAGAAACCGAACCAAGAAGAACATTACAGATGGCAAACCATTTTTAGTATATTTGTCAAGAAAAACCCAAAAGGGATCACAGAGTCAAACGGAATTAAAGAACAAACATAATTTTGTTTGTCTGTGAAAGGGGGAAATAATCCAGGAAAGCAAAAATTGGTTCTTCGAAAGAGAAATGAAAGGAAAATGAAAGAAGTAGGATAGTTTTGACCTGAACAATATAGCATTTTATAGCTGGAAGAAGTAATAGAATCTTAAAGTTATCAGAGTTAGCAGAGATTTCAGGAATAATTGAACCTATTTTTTCGATTTCCTGCCATCCTCTACATCCTCGACATCCACTCCTCTTGGGGATGAAGAAAATAGAAGTTACATATTTGAAGTAACTTGGCTAGTTGATTGTATCTAGTCAGGGTCCACTTGATGATCCACCAGCTTTGCAAGTTTCCAGTTTTCCAATGTGACACTAAGAGAAAGGAAAATCACCTAGTTTTATAGCAATAGTTAGGATAGAAATTCAGTGTTTCATCCTTTTGTCACTATGTCTCTTTCTATTACAATCTACTTGCCTATTTAAAATCCAGTTTTTTAAACTGTATTCCTAGAAAGTGAATGAGAAACTTCTTGAGGGACTCTTCCATTTTATTTGTATTTCTAAGGAATTCTGAGAAGGACTGATCAAGATTCTGATCAAGGACTAATTCATTATAAAAAGGAGATTAAAATGGCTATCTTTCTTAATGTTCTTGACAGGTTTAATTAATATTTTCTGGGAGAAATTTAGAATATAGGGTAGAATCTAAAGTCCTCAAAAGTCAGAAACTATTTTTATTTGGCCTCTATATCCTTCAGCATCCAAACAATGCTGGACACTTAAGTAGGAACTTAAAAATGTTAGATGAATGGATGGATGGATAGAATTCACCCTTTTAACCATAAATCATTTCCAGTTGAACAAGAGGTAGTGAGTTCTCCATCCCTAGAATCTTAATCAGAAGCTGGATGGATGGATGGACTCAGGGATGTTGCAGAGGGAGAGAGGGAATTCATGCTTTGGTGTGGGGTGGACTATATTCCCTCTGGAGGTTCCTTCTAGCTTTGAGATCCTATGAATAATGGGCAAACCAGCAGCATGACTGGAGTACCACCTTTTCTTAGCACCATCTCAGGCCCAGAAATGCATTAGCCCCACTTTTGGTTTTTCATTTGCAGAAGACAATATTAAATTTGTTTCATTATATATGAAAAAAAAATAATTTCCAGTTGTTAATACTATCTTCCATGGATAGGGGAAGGGGATTATTTTGTATCATTGCTTTGTGTAATGTCAAAAACAATGTAAGTTCCTCGAGGATAAAGACTTTTAGTTTTTTCTTTGGATCCTCAGAGACTATCAAAGTACTTGGCTTATAGTAAATACTTGATAAATCCTGAACATTTGAAATTTAGGACAGATCTCTTTTTTCCATGGCTCCTGATTGAATAGGAGACAATGCTAATCATCTTTATTGCTGTTACTGTTTTGATTTTGTTGTTTTTGTTTGTTTTATTTTCTTGGTTACTAAGGTTATGGTCACATGGAGAACTAAAACACGTCAGGCCATATTCAATTTTTTTTTTGAAAGTATCTCTCCAGACAACTGGCCACAGGCAGAATCACTTCAGTTAGTTCAGCTGGAAGGGAGCAAAATGATGGATACTGTTCACGGAGGAATTCCTAATAAATCTTCAAGTACATTCTGCCTTCTGGAACAAAAATATATCACCATAAGGCTTGGAGCACAAAGGAGGAGACCCACTCATCATAATAACAGGGTTTGGGCTGCATCAGATCATAAACATTACACAGGGGTCCTCAAACTACGGCCTGTGGGCCAGATGTGGCAGCTGAGGACGTTTATCCCCCTCACCCAAGTTTCTTTATTTAAAGGCCCACAAAACAAAGTTTTTGTTTTTACTATAGTCCAGCCCTCCAACAATCTGAGGGACAGTGAACTGGCCCCCTATTTAAAAAGTTTGAGGATCCTTGGGAGTCTTTTTTAGGTATAATTTCCTTTCTCCAAGTGAAAAGTCTTGGGTTTTTGACCATTTTTCACCCATTAAAATAAGTTTTTTAGTTGGTTAAATTTAGGACCAACCATTTGATGCATTAGCAGCTTAGTTTTAGCTTCATTTAATGCCTTCTCCTAAATCCCTCAAATAATTTTATTGTGCATACCAGGAAAGTCTTACTTCAAACAGGTAAGTTAATTTAAGATTCAGATGACAAAGGTGGACCTTGCATAAAAACTTTTTGAATTGCTAACATATTATTATTCCAATTTTTCCCCCATTTCTCCCATCCCTCCAGATGACATGTAATCGAATATATGTTAAACATGGTAAAAAAAAATATATGTTTAAATCTAAAATAGGCATGTTTTCTATGCCTTTCACCCAACTACACATAATGGTTTGTTTCTCTCCCAAAAAGAAGAAATGCCTGTTTCTGGTTGGAAATAGACATCTTCAAATTGATAGTGTTCAGATTTCAACTATTCAGGTAATAAAAGAGAGTTGTAGGAGGTGTTATTGATGAGATCAGGATATCAATTTCTAGTTCTAAATAAACATATGACTTTCACAATGATCATTCTCTTTGCTAAAATATAGGTTTATTTAGAAGTAGTTACAGACAAATGAAGAGGTAAAATAGGCATCAGAAGTAGTAAATATGGTATAGGTTTGAGAGAGTAATAGGGTTACCAAGGAAAGGAGTTTGGAAGAAACCATTAAAGGAATATGCCATCAGGCCTGAATATATCCCATTTACTATAAGATAAAGTACATAGAGGAGTGTAGTAGACTAACCAGAGTTAATTACAGTAAGAAGAAGGATCCATTAAAGGGCGGTGTGAAAACCGAGTTAACACCCTGGATACTTTAGAATCAGCAAGAGTCAGGATAAGTAAAAGTCCTTGGTCTTTATTCTTGGTCAAAGTGAGAGGAATGGACACAGGAGTCTCCATACCTCTCCTCTTTGTCTCCTGCTCAAAAGTAACTCTGGCTTGTCTTACTCCATCCTCTAATCCCTCCTCCAATTCTCTGTATACACCAACAGATCGAATCAGCACAGAATAGTGGGGTGGGCTATTTTCCAAGCATATGCTAATAAAGTATTGTCCAATCGGCAGTTAGCCTTAAGTGCCTGGTTGTCTGACCTCAGTGCATGAACTCAAGAGTTTCAGCCCTTTACAGGGAAGACACTATAAAGGAGAGAGAGTTCCTTATATAGGACTTAGTACTCAAAAAGACTTAGCAAAGCTCTTCATTATGGGCACATCTTTTATAGGAGAAATACAACTTTAGTTTTTTTCAGGGGAGGGGAAATTCCAGGAAACAATTCAGTAGCTCAGAGGGAGGAATCAAGGAGGAATGAGTTGGAATGTACCTAACTGATGAGGTCCCAGACTTGTCCAAGATGTACTAGCCAATATCTCAAATGTTGTTTAAAAGTGTCTCAAGGTTTGAGGAATAGAAAATGGAGGTTGATAAAAGAGTTCCATTCTTATAATCACTCTATAGAAACAGAATAGTCTAGGTCTTAGATCCTGATAATACCAGGATGGGCTTCTTCCTAAAAAGAGAAGAGAATTAGCTCAGACTCCTCATTAATTTGGGTCGTTAGTATGATTTTCCACTAAAATATTCCAATTGTGAGGATATCACCCAAATGTAATTCATTCTAGATCCAATGAAAACCTAACTCTTAACTAACCATAAAAATGGTCACATAATTAGCAGGCTTGAGTAAATCCCTAAGTCTCAGTTCCAGTTGTCATGAAAGGATATTGGAGAGGATCAATTGAAACAATTTAGATCTCGTAATATATTTAGTACTTATGTGCTGGAATTATAGTCATATAGTCATGAGAACATGCATTTAAATATTACCTGTGTGATTCTACATCCTTACTTGTGTAGTAGGGAGAATAACAGCATCTATATCACTTTTTTTTTTTTTTTTGTGAGCACCAAATAAGATGATCTGTGCAAAGTTCTTTGTATTGCTTCATAGTTATTGTCATCATTTTTTTTTTCAAATTATTGAAGGGAATTCAGACAGGACAGTTCTTGGAAAAGTCACTCTCTTGTCATTATATATGTATACACATGCATATATATACACACACACAGACATACATAAATATATGCATACATATTATATATATACATACATAGTATATATATATATTTATTATAAACTGCTGGTGGTGTTGTTGGGTTATTTCAATCATCTCTGACTCTCGATGGCCACATTTAGCAAAGATATTCTAGTGATTTATCATTTTACAACTCATTTTAGATAAGGAACTGAAACAAAAGGATTAAGTGTGTCTCCCAGTGTCACACAAATGATTAAGTAGCCAAAGCCAGATTTGACCTCAGGAACATGTCTTTCTGAGTCCAAGTCCACCCACTGTGTCATCTAACTGTCACATTTTTGTGAACAAGTACATAGAATAAGTTCCTGTTATAGAAGAGAAATGGGTATACAAAAATATTTGTAATTTCTTGTTTTAATTTCTTATTTTGCATTCTAAAACTATATAATTTTATTTTTAAGTTAAGGCATAAAACATGAATTCACAAAACATATTACAAAGATGATTGTATATGAAGATACAATCTTCTTTTTATTGAAGTTTTTTCTTATTCTCAAAACATATACAAGGATAAATTTTACAACATTGACCCTTGATGCATATATACTCCAGGTACATACATATACATATATATGTGTATATAGACATATATATATATATATATATACACTATTCATATATAGATACTATGCAAATATAGATCTCATTGAATCCAAGTGTGTGTGAATGTACATCTAAGAAAATGTATTAGACTGATCATATTTTCTCATATTAATTGACTCAATAGTCCCAACCTGTATGCCCTCAAGATGTTTTAACTTATGTTATGCTTTCTATTGGGGATTTTTGCAATAAAATAAGGTAAAAGAAGGAAGATGTTCAGAAGTATATTATATAAATTACTTGTGGGGCAGGTAATTTATTACTTCACTCAAGAGATTAAGCATGAAAGATTCAAAGAACACCTTAATAGAATAACTTAACAAAACAGTATCTAGAGATAACTTATAATCACTGTTACAACCTTTTGGGACATTAATACTTAAATTTTACCAGGATGTAAAATAGTTTGCAGAATGGACTAATGAGACATTTTACATTTCACTTCAATTCTCTATGGTCTCACTGATCCCCATATATGTTTTGAGGTTAATCATCTAAGTTTGAGCCTATCTTTTGTTGAAAGTTGTCTTCTCCAGGACTGGAGGTAGTTATTATGTTCTCTTTTATAGCTAACAATCTACTTCCACTGGATAAGATCTCCTACCTACTCAAATTCACAAATCCTTCTCAAATCCTGGAAAAGATATATTCGTTTCAGGTTAGGTATCTATTTGCCTAAAATGAACAAAAAAAAATGAGAAACAGTCTTAATACAAGTTCAGCTTTGCATAGGTAGGACATGGTCTTTAGATACCATGTGTTCATGACACACAACTGCTCTTTCTCCTCACTCAATCACTTAGGAAGCAGCTCAAAAGAGGTCTATGATTCCCATTTGGAAAAAAAAGTGATGAAGGTCAACTTTTTGTATATCCATTGAGTCACCAACTCTTTCAGATCTCTAAATGAAACTCTTCATAACAAAGTGAAAGCCCTGACTCACTCAAGGCAGGAACCAGGACCTCAAGCTTCCATAAAGTTAACTTGAATCAGGAATGACAACTCTGAACATATTTGATGGTATGGTGCCTATGTGTCAATTCAAAATCACTATTACATGATACAATACTGTTTTATAGGACCACATGTTTTTAAAATGTGATCTGTAATAAAAGAGGTATTTGAACTTTTATAGATTAAGCTTCTGTGGAATAGTCTTTACTATTTCCATTTTGCTAAGTCCTCTGCAGAAATAAGTCCACAAATTAAATGAATCCTTTCCCCTGGAACTTTATTTCCAATCTTTGTGGGATTTGCTTCCCTAATGCACTTTTAGCAATGTTACCCACTATAATAGAAAGTAATTTTGAGCAATGAGGAAAACAAAATGAATTGAAGGTTTATGATGCCATTTTCCATTTTTCCATGTTCTTTTCCTTCTTAATTGACTGAGGGAAAGAAACTCTTTAAGATGAATTATAGAATTTGATCATCACCCATGAATTACTAATAACTAATGCCATTTTTTACATAAGAACCAAGAACTTCTGAGATACTGCAGGTTTAATTTCAAACCATAACAATAAAGAGAAAATCACAATAAAACAACTTACAGCAATATTTTTGTTTCCCATTGCATGTCAAAGTTATCTTTATGCTATATTGTCATCTATTAACTATGCAATAATGCAATGTTTTTAAAAAAAGTACATTTATTAATTTAAAATATTTTATTTTTAAAAAATGCTAACTATTATCTGAGCATTCAGTGAATCATAATCTTTTCACTAGGGGAGCATCTTGCCTTAATGGTGATAGGTGCTGACTGATCATTGTGATGAAGTTTGGGGTAGCTGTGACAATTTCTTAAAACAAAACAACGATGAGCATTGTTTGATTGTTCCTTTCACTTGAAGACTTAAAGACCATTGAAGGATTATTAAATGTCATATAGAACAGAGAAGCCCAAGGAGAAAGAACGATTGGGGAATAGCTAATTGGTGGAACAGTCAGAATACATAAAACATTTATCAATCTAGTTAGCAGTCTTATATAGGAGCATTTTGTACAACCTTCAAAGAGTTACAATAGTAACATTAAAGATCATTAAAGATCATTGAGTAGAAATCATCATAATTAATACAATAACAATAAAAACTTTTGAGATTGCAATAATTACCAAAATGTGGCACAGAGACACGATGTGAGCATATGCTGTAAGAAATATGGTATTAATACATCTGTTCAATACAAAGTTGCCACAAACCTTCAATTTGTGAAAAATACAATATCTGAAGAGTATAATATATGTAAAAATAAAGTGTGATATAACAAAGTATGCCTGTAACCTCCCAAGGCAAATAATATTTTTAAATATCTCTAATTGTTAGAAAGGTTTTCTAACAAGAAGTCTGATTTCCTGAATTTGATTCATTGCAATTTATACCCATTTCTTTTGTTCTGTGCCATTAGGCAAAAGAGAAAAGGCTAAATCCCTCTTCTATATATCAGCCGTCAAAATATGGAAAGACAATTTTTTATGTCTCTCTTGAGTATTCTCTTGAATTTCCAATTCATTATTATTTAGGTTTTCAAATGATCCTCATATGGTATGGACTGAATTCAGATTCTTTACCAACTTTAGGTACAATTCTCTGAATATGTCTGAAATTGTTCCCTAATTTGTGGCACCCAGGATTGAATATAGTTCTTCAAATGTACTCTGATTGAAGCTAAATATTATGGTACAGCCATGTCTTGGAAGTTGGTACCTGTTTTAGAACAACACAAATGAATTTGAAATAGTACAAAAGCAAGAATAGGCTTGCTTAATGTCCATATACAGCAGATACTACAAAATCAGCCATATTTTACATTCATCAGCAGCCCAGGAGAAACACCATTGTATGTTTGCCTGCTAGTGCCTTTTTCCATTCTCAAATCCTTTAGTGCATGAACTTAAACTTTAATAAATGTTGAGCAGACTGTACAAACTGAAGACTCATTGATCTGCTTAATTCAAATAGAAAATATGGAGAAAGAGTGACATTTCCTAATTGTAAGACGCTTATTACTTTGTGGACAAACAACTCCAGAGTGCAAGTGACTTAAAAATTGTGTATTCCATTATACAATTAGATTTAAGCTAACAGAAATACATATCCTTCCTAAAAAATATAATTAGGGCTTGTCTGAAAAAAACAAAAGAAAGAAAGAAAAAAAAACCCAATCTTATTTTATTAGATATAAAATCTAGATGCAACTTTGTGGTGCCACTTTATTTCTTCAGCATAAATTGATTGATGTGTTAAGTTAATTCCAGGTAACTGACTCAAAGAAATTGCATTTTTTTTCTCAGTTTTGTTTTCACCATTTGCTTCCGATAGAAAGGGTCCACTCATTTTTTGTAAAATTAACATTTCATAGTGATGGAAGTCCCCTAGTCACTTACTCTTTTTTTAAAAAGTCCTTCTTTTTGTTGAGAACTTATCTACTCACTGTATTTAGATAGCAAAGGAGTAAAATAAAGAAGGTAATAAATTTGGAATGGCAAAGACCTGATTTGAAGGCATTTACAACAGATGTAATTTAGGACAAATCACTTAATCTATCTCAATTTCAGTTTCCTGATCTATAAAATGCAGTTTATAATAGCATCTATTTACAAAGCTGTTGAGAGGGAATTAGCCAGAGTGTGCTGGAACCAGCTCTTACCAGCTCATGAAAGCCATTTTTTCAGTTTTTTCAATTCAGAATTTTCTTGCTCCTCACTTCTTTTAGAATGCTTAGTATCCCTCAAGATTCAACATAGATGCTACCTTCTTAAGTAGGGCTTACTATGGCCCCATAGCTGCTAGAGTCTTCTCTATGGTCACCTTCTATATACTCTCTATATTTTTGTATGTTTCAAGGCAACCTTTTTGAAAACAGGAATTATTTATGATTTTCTTTGTATCTTTATTATATATAGCATGGTGACGCACATAATTAGATTTTAGTAAATGTTTGTAGATGAATAATTCACTTGTTGAATGAAGTGTTGTGGGAGTTGGGTCAGGAAATCCTAGGTCCCAATCCACTAGCTTTGTGATCCTGGACTTAAATTCTAAATTTTAAACCTTTAAACTCAGTTTCAATTTTCTCTTCTATAAAGTGTGAATCCTATCACCTACTGTTCATGGTTGTTTTGAGGACTGAGATAAGTTATTAAATACTCTATACATCTCAATTGTGATATAAAGTGCATAAATTGCTGTAATTTATGTTCTAGCAAATGGGTCAGCTATAACCCCCCCCCCTCTCTCTCCCTTTCTCTCTTTCTCTATCTATGAGAGAGGAAGACAGAAAGAGAGAGGGAGGGAGGAAGAAAGGAAGGAAATCCATAATTACTAGGCTTCTACCATAAAAAAGGAAATGTGTTCTATTTGAGGACAAAGTAAGCTTCTGTTTTTTCTTCTTTCCTCAAAGATCATGAGACTGAGTCTTAAGTAGTTTTATGGAATTCAACTTGCTAGTAAACTTTAAAGATTCTTTAGACAAATCCTGTTTTTATTTGTTTGTTTCTGTTTTTCTTTTGCTTTGTTTTTCTTTTATAGATAATTAGTTTGTCTCAGATAAAAGTGTTAATATGGAAGCTGAAATTTGAACCTAAGTTCTCTGAATTAAAATTTATTGTTCTTTCCACTGATATTTCAAATACATAACACTTTATTCTTGACACTTTATTCTCTGACTTCTGGCATTTTCACTGGGTTTTCTCCACACCCAGAATTTTTTTCTTCCTCATCTCATTCCACCCACTAGCTTTCCTAACTGCTTTCAGGTTCTAGCTAAAACTCTACCTTTTGCTAGAAGCATAACCCAGCTCCTCTTAATTCTCTCAATTTATTTTATCTTTATCATGTTTGTACAAATCTGTTAGCATTTTTCCTCCCTCATTAGACTGGGATATCCTCCAGAGCAAGAGACTGTTTTGTAGTGATAGTGGTGGTAGTAGTGATGATTGAGATTTATATATTTCCATTCCTTATGGCCCCATAAGGGGCCATAGTACTTGGCACATAGTAGGCCCTTACTAAATGTAGATTTTCTAGCTGACCTGTTTTTTACTCCCTTTCTTGCATTGCATTGCATCTTCCTTGATCAGCATGATCAGAGCTATATAATATTCAGCTGAGTACATAACAAGGGGATTATCTTAAACTGAAAAGTATTTATTATTTGAATGTGGCCTTGGCTTCAATACAATGTAAAGGGAAAACCATATATTCTGCATATGCTATTATAACACTATTCCCCTCTTCCATTGTTCTAAGAAAACAAAGAGCATCAATTAATTTTAATGTACACATATGGCCATTTCCTTAATTTAAATTCAAATAAATCCTATTTCTACAAGGCAACACATTCCTTATGTTGTAAGAAGACATTTGAATACCCTTTGAAAGGGCAATACTTTTTAATTCGTTAACTTTCAAGTAACCATAATAAATAAATCATTTAAGAATTGGTTCCCAAAAATAAATCCTTCTTGGCTATTTCTCAATTGACTACTGCTTTCTTAAACAAGTTCTTTCTTTTTCAAGAAACTAGATATATTTCTACCAGGCTATATTAAGTGCTTTAGAATATATGGTATATAAGGATCTTTGGTTTTTTTTTTTTTTTATGCCATTTGAGTTTTTAGGGAAACAAGTAACTAAGGTATTCACTTTCTGTAAAAATAAATATATATATATTAATTATCTACCACATAGGTTTGTGTCTTTTTTGTGATTTGGTTTACCATACTTCAATCTTTCATGACTTGCATATCAATACTAAGTCTCTATAGCTATTAGCAGCAGAAACATGTAGGTGGAGAGGAAAAGGTTCATTTCCTAAATTTTCACTTCAGAAGAGGTTGTAGTGGATATCAGATTCCTCTGATGGGCTGACATAGTTTAGTTTTTGAGATAAGATCCCTTCTCTTTGTTCTCCAAAGTGTTTCCTGGCACAGTTCTAGCTGAAAAGGTAATTACAAGGTTTGATTATTATGGATTTCTTGAAGTTTAACCTCTCTAGCAATTCCAGACATCCTTGCTGGGGAAACTGGGTAGTGGGAAGTTGGGAAAATAATGTACTGAAAAACATAAGCATCATTTGGAAAGTAATTTCTGTTATTTCTTGTCTAGAATATTTTATGTTATGTTTTTTGTGAACAAAGTACAGATTTATCAAACTATTTTTGTATTGGTGAGCTTGTCAGTTGGTTGGACAGCTAAAGGTATTGAAAGTAACTTCCAAATCATGGAATGCAGTGGAAAAGCACTCTAATGTCTAGCCAACCCATCTAAGCTTCAAGTATTCAGAACCTGAACTTGGTACAAAATCCCAACTCAAGAAGCCAGGCTGAAAACTTGAGTAAATAGAAGGAAAGTTCCAGGACAAGGTAAAATACTGCGAATTAAGAGAGTAACATAAAGAAATCCCCAAATGAGAAAACAACTTTTTAATAACTATAAAATGTACTCTACTCTCTGAGTTAAGCATCGTATGCTTTCAGCATGTGTCAGGCATGATACTAAGCACGAGTATACAAATAAAAGCAAAAACCATGATCACATTCTAGTGGAAGAGGGAATATGCAAAATTGGATAATTATGCAAAATTGGATCTATAAAGTCCCAATGGAAGATCATCTCAGAGCAATGTAGTGGAGAGGGGGAAGAACCATGGAAGACTACAAATAAAAGATAAAATATGAGCTGTGCCCTAAAGGATGATGTAAAAGATAATACATAGATGTGGGAAGGGAGAGCAATCATTCATTCAATCAATAAACGTTTATTAAGTGCCAGCTTTTTTATAATTTTTATCACATTTATAATACGACAGCTACTGTGCTAAGTTCTAGGAACACAAAAAGAGACAAAAGAGAGTCCTTGTCCTTATTGTAATCTAATGGAAGAGGCAACTTGCAAACAAATATAAACAAAGCAAGCTATATATAAGATAAATAGAAAACAATTAAGCATTGGAACTGGGGAGTTGTGCAAGGCTTCCTGAGGAAGGTGGAACTTTAGTTGAGAGTTTCAGGCATGGGGACAGTCATTATAAAGAGAGAGCTGGAAAATGAAGTGTCATGTGACATCAGCAAATAGATTATTGTAATTGAATTAGAGCATGTATGGAGGGGAATAAAATTTAAGAAGATTGGAAAAGTAATAAGAAATTAGCTAGTAGAGAGATTAAATGACCAACAGAGAATCTGATAATTTATCCTGGAGATAATTGAGAGTCATTGGAATATATTCAAATGGATAACATGGTTAGATCTATATTTTTGGAAAATAATATTTTTAGCTGAATGGAGGATGATTCAGAGTGGATAGAGACACACAGAAAGGATACCAATTAAAAGGTTATTGGAATAGTAAAGGTGAAAGATTATAGGAACATACTCTGGGACAGTAGCTATGTGCGTCAAGAGAGATACAGGATGCTGGAAAGTTGGAAACAAAATTTGATAAGAGATTGAATATGGGAAGAGAGTTAAGTGATGCCAGGGTTCTAAGCCTGAGGAACTGGGAAGAATAGCTCAAGAATAGTGGGAAATGAAAAAGCTTATATACACTGATGCAAAGTGAAGTGAGCAGAATTAGGAGAACATTAGGATAACACAATTATCGACAACACTGTGTGATGATCAGCTATGAATGACTTAGCTCTTCTTAGCAATACAATGATCCAAGACAAATCTAAAGGACTCATGAGGGAAAATCCATATTCAGTCTCTATAATGCTCTTTCTGGATGTGGATGGTATTTTACATCCTAAATCTATTGGAATTGCTTTGTATTACTGTTTTGTTAAGAAAGTCAAGTCCATCACAGTTCATCATCACATAGTCTTGTTACATTGTATAATGGAACTAAAAAATGAATGTTAAAAATTGTCTTTATATATAATTGGAAAAATAAAATATTATTAAAAGAAAAATACTACCTAAAAGAGCAATAGGAAAGGTAGTAAAGTTGGGAAGAAGGCAAAATTAAGGGGGGAAGATGAGTTTAGTTTTGTAAATGTTAGATTTGAGATACTGATGGAATATCCTTTCTAAGATGTACAAAAGTTGGAATGGAATTTATAATTTTGGAAATCTTCCACATTCAAATGAAAATTAAACCAAAGAAAGATGATCATGTAACCAAACAATATAGTATAAAGGGAAAAGATTAGAAGAGCCAAAGCAGAGCCTCATGGTACAACCACTTATACTAGGTGTGAACTGAATGAATACCTAGGAAAACAGATTGAGAAGGAGCAATAAGGAGCAATTAGACACTTGAAAGAGTAAGCAGTATAATGAAAATCTGGAAAGTATCTAAGAGATAGCTATGGATTTTATGAAGGATTTCAGAGAAGGAGGAGGACTGAGAAAAAGCAATTAGACTTAGCAATTAAGATATCATTGGTAATATTAGAGAAAACAGTTTCAACTGAATAACGAGGCTGGGAAATAGATTACTTTGCACCATTCCTTTATGTGCTGCCCTTCACTACCCCATTAGAATATAAGGCTATTTGAAAGTAGGGAATGTGTTGATTGTGTCTCAAGGATTTTGCACAGTGCCTAGCAAAGAATAATGATGCACACATAGTTTTTAATCTGTCTGTCCATTTGTCATTCTATCTACCTATTCAATAAAGTTCAAATTTCTTGGCATTGCAATCAAGCCCCATCACAGTTTGGTGCTACTCTACATTTCTGTTGCCTGTAGTATTTTCCATGTTTCAATTGACCCAGGCAACTGGCATTTACCCATATTTGCTCACATTTGAGACTTTGCTCATCCTCTACTCAGTGCCTCAAGTGTCTTTTTTTTTTTTTTTCCCCATTAAATCTATTTGCTGAATTTCTATTCATCTTTTAAGGTCACTCTCAATGAAGCTTCCTCCATGATTCCTTCTGTCCCACTTTTTAATGATTATTTCCACCCTTGAATCTTTCACAAATCTTTTGTATCTCTCTTACATAATTCTCAAGAATCACTTTGTATCATAACATTTTTCTACATGCTATATCCCACAAATAGAGTTTGAAATACTTAAGCACAGTCACAGATTATATAAGCATAGCTTTGCATCTTGTGTTGGCCATTGTGCTTTGTGTGTAATTGTTTTACAACACATTTTTGGTGAACTGAATCTTATTATAGTATTTTGAGTCTGTAGAACTTGACTTTTCACATGTGGAATTTGGGTAATCATGGATTTCCCTTTATTTCAGGGAGATAAAATTTGACTGTTCATCTAATATTTTGTCCTTAAAATTTTTTGAAACTGTTATTTGAATGCTTCATGTGCAAGATTTTTCCCATTTATGATGGGAAATGGAGAATATAACTTTCTTAGTGAAAACTTACTGGTCATGCCTATCATTTAATTTGAGCCTTTACTAAATGTTCATCAGTTCTCCTGCATTTAGTGGTTGGTTGTTCACAACAAAATAACCTGTAAAATAGTGAGAAAAGACAGAGAGGGATGGTTAACACCTAATCATTTTTAAAGGACTTGCTGTATTTTCTTAGATGATTCTGATGTGGGTAATTGTTTTACTTGGTATTTATTGGATTTGGTCCTGCATATGCAACCAGAAACAGATAGCTGCTGTGTTAGTCTTGGAATGAGTTATTTGTCCCTGATTACACAAGTCTTGTTACATTAGAATTGTAGCATATTTCCCCTGAAAGGAAGAGACATGGTACATAAAGCTGCCAGAGACGAGCTTATTTCCTCTTCCAAGAGCACTGAGCATTCTGATCCTGGAAGCCTGCACTGCCATCTGGGGGATAAGAAACGAATAGTACATAGGCTTCTGTGCCTAACTACAGACACAAACACACACACACACACACACACACACACACTCAGCAGAAATTGGAAGTAATATAATTTTTCTAAGGTAAACAATGTAGCCATCCAGACTTCCTTTTCATATATTTTCCTTTATGAAATTCACTTATATGCATGCACTCCTTTCTCAGACTATAAAATAGCATCTTTCCTTTTAAAACACTTAATTATTTTACTTTCTTCTGTTTTGGTTCAGACGACAGAATTTTAGAACTGGAAGATAAACTAAAGATCCCTGAGTATAATGCATTCATTTTATAGTCAAGGAAACTGGGGCCTAAAAAGAAATGAGTTGGCTTACATGGAGTGAGTGCTATTTCTTCCCACTCCCTTTGTTGCCTCCTCTAAAAAAATGGCAAAAAATATATATATAAGCTCTTTTCACACTACCAAGAATTTGTTGCACAAATAATCAATTTTCCCAGGAGGAGCAATAATTTATGTAAAGTCAGTTTAACACATGGTACCTTTGTCATTTTATTATATTTCTCCCACCCAGAACTAAACCTCCCATCTCTCAGTCTCTGTACAGGCTGACTTCCTCATGCTAGGAAAGTAAACTCTCCTCATCTACCCTCACATCAGAGACCACCTTCTACAGCCTTTCCTTTATAAGGCTGTTAGGGACTTTCAAAATTAACCTTCTATTTATTTTATATATGCTTATAAGTATATATACAACCTCTTTATGGGCAGCAGTGTTTTATTTTTAACATTTTTTTTTCTCTCAGACCCTTGAACAGTATCAGGCACCTGGTAGTTCCCTAAAAATCTCTTATTGATTAATTCACTGGTATACCTGCTTCCTTCTTGGAAACTGAAGCAGTAATGTTTTTATGAGCTGGTAAAGATTTACATTAATTAAAATCAACAATTACTTATTGAGAATGCCAAAAAGGGGAAAGCACTAGTACACTAGATGTTTTCAATGTACAATTAAATCATCTAGTCCCTATCCTTAAGGGAGCTTGTGTGATCCTAGTGGGGGAAGAAGTAAAGAACTTTGCTATATACCCAAATAAATATAACATAAATTCAGGCATGGTACAGGACAAAGAAACATGATGCTATGGGAATGTTAGAGGAGAAAGAGAACACATTCATCAGAGGTTCAGGGAAGGCTACATTGAGGCAATTGCACCTGGGATGAGCAGTACAAAGATGATGTGATACCCATCTGTTCATCAGCAATGTCTCACTCCCACTGGGTCCAGAGCAGATGCTAGCCTGAGTGACTGTTCTTTCAAATTTATTTTTTAAAATTATGAGGGCTACATGATCAGCTGACCATACTATATATGAACTGTGAATTACAAAGAATGCAGATATATATGGGATTAAATGCAATTTACAACATAGTTGCAAAACTAATATATTTAATGATTTGAAATAAAATTCAATGCTGTAACAGATTTTGTAAAGGACTCTTGCTTTGGACAATGGGGCCACTGTAGTTGATAGATAAATGAGAAGACACAGGCAGGCTCTAAGCTATGTTCCTATTTTATAATAGCCACAAAATCATGGGAAGGGGAATAAAAGGAAAGAAGTAAGCATACATGACAGACATTGTGGAAAACACTTTACTTTTTATTTATTTCAGAGCATTTCCATAATATAGCACAATTTTTAATAAATGACAGCATGTGAAATATGAAATTCTATTATGTACAATTTGCCATTCCTTTTATAATAATGTTATCATATAAATTTGCTTTTTTCTCCTTTTTCTTCCCCCCCATCCTGCCTTAGAGATGGCTATTATTAGACACAAATATGTACACATACATACACAAACATACATGTATATATGCACACACATACACAGAAAGATATAAAATCATTATATTCATACTTCAATTTATCAGTTCCTTTTCTAGATGCAGATAGCATCTTACTTCATTTATCTTTTGTTGTTAATTTGGGTATAGGTGGTATCATTTTCTTCATTTAATTAAGTTAGTAAACTGAGGCAAACAGTCTAAGTGACATGACTAAGGTTTCATAGTTAGCAAATTTCTGAGACCAAATTTGAATTCAAATCTTTCTGACTCCAGACCCAATACTCTATTCATGGCTGCCTCTAATGTATTCTTAAAGGGTAAATTTAGAGAAAATAAAATGGAAAATGATGAGATTTGGCACCAAATGATGAGGTTGGATTTGCAATTCCTAGTTTGAAATATTAGGCACAGGGCACAGCACACATGTGAAGAATTCACAATGACTTCTCTTACCAATGGTACTTTTATTTACAAGAAGAGTTTATAAACAAAATGAAGAAGTAAAATAGATACCAGGAGTGGTAAATATGAAATACCATCAGGAGAGCATATAGTTAGCAAGGAAAGGGGTTTTAATAAAACAAGGGGAAAGACAAGTTCCCTGGAATTCACAGTTAACCAGGAGAAAGGGAATATGCCATAAACTGGAAGTATGTCATTGACCAAAGAAGAGTTTAGTATCCTAAAAAAAAGTTATCTCTAGCAAGGAAAAGAACATTGTAAGGCATGGGGGAAAGAGGGAGAGGAAAGATACCATGAGGCATGGAGGAGGGGAAGAGTAGAAAGACAGCATAAGGTGGAGCATATTAGACTAAAAAGGGATTTTGACAAAGATGCCATAGGCTATGGATAGATTCATAGGGGAAATTTAACCTTGGGCTTTGATATCAGAAATTGTTTTTTTGATTTACAGTAAGGTGGAGTTTCCTAAGATCTGCATCAGGGTAGGGCTGTAAAGCTGAGCTGATATCCTTCTGTGCCCTAACTTTCTTGCCTCAGAGAATATTTATAATCTTATAAATACTTCAGGCTTTCTTTGTCAACCCCACTCAGTTAGTCAGGACTTCATCAGAAAAGGCAGGCTTTTTCTGTAGGAAGTGTTCATTCTGGGCTTTACACTGACATGGCTAAGAATATACAATCATATTTTCCATTCCATATTAGGTAACCAATGAGATGACAGACTAGATGTTTTCTCCAATCCTCACAATCTCTCAACCCTTTCTAAAATAGGAAATAAGTATAAGAGAAAGAGTAATTTCAGCTACCTCCATGTTATAGGATACCAAGAATCCTAATATGGTAATAATTTAAAAAAACTAACAACAGAAACTAATCCCTAACTCCTAATTCAATCACAATTCTTCAAGCAATGAATTACAATAGAACTCAATTCTAATTTCTGTATACTCACAGGAAGAAAAGAAAATATGGGAGAATGGAAGGGATGACACAGGGAGTATTTATAATGGGGGGAAGAAAATCTCCAGTATCTTATCAGAAAGATAATTTATAAAGGGAGCTGGGAACTTTCAGTGGATATAATCTGTTGTTTAGATCTACTTAAAGAGATGATTCTTTATCAAGAGAAGAGAGGAATCAGAGCTCCAGAGCTCAACTAAAACTTAGAAAAGTAGAAATACTTAGAACCAGGAAGCAAATTTCATGACAAATGGGGGGAAATGATGATGGAAAAGACAACTATACAAATGAACTATACAAGTCAGGTACATAGGAAAATATCTACTGGGGAAGAAAGGGGATCTCCATCAATTGGAGAGACTGATATTTCCTTCTCCAACTCATTTTAAAGATGAGGAAATTAAGATAAACAGAAATCAGTGACTTGTCCAAGGTCACACACAAATGTGTGTATGGGTCTAAGGCTGGATAGGAACTCATGAAGATGAGTCTTCCTGATTCCAAACACACTGCTCTATGTGCTCTTCTACCTAGCTCCACTACAGAAATAAAGCATACAACTTTTTTTTTTTTTTTTTTAAGGCAGAAAGTGCATTAAAAAAAAAAATTTTTTTGAGGGAGGGAGGATAAAAACTTATCATTTCCAGATCATAATGCCATAATAATTGAAATGAAACCCAAAATAATGTCAAAGAACAAATAGAAACAAATAATTATGTTAAAAAAATAATAGTGATGAAGCAACATAAAATTTCAATGAGTGAAAATAAGAAAAAATAGCAAGCAAACAAAGTGAGAATGCTATGTTGTGACCCACACTTAGTTCCCACAGTGTTCTCTCTGGGTGTAGATGGCTCTCTTTATCACAAGATCATTGGAAGTGCTCTGAATCGTCTCATTGTTGAGAACTGCCACGTCCATCAGAATTGATCATCATATAATCTTCTTGTTATGATGATGATGATGATTATGTTGCCATGTATCATTATACATGATCTGCTGATTCTGCTCATTTCACTTAGCATCAGTTCATGTAAGTCTCTCCAAGTCCCTCTGAAATCATCCTGCTGATTGTTTCTAGATAGAAAAATAATATTCTATTCATATACCATAACTTATTCTGCCATTCTCCAACTGTTGGGCATCCACTCAATTTCCAGTTTCTTGCCACTACAAAAAGGGCTGCCACAATCATTTTTGTACATGTGGGCCCCTTTTCCTCTTTTAAGGTCTCTTTGGAATATAAACCAGTAGAAACATTGCTGGATCAAACAGTATGCACAGTTTGATAGCTCTTTGGGCATAGATCCAAATTGTTCTCCAGAATGGTTGGATCCATTCACAACTCTACAAACAATGTATTAGTGTCCCAGTTTTTCCACATCCCCTCCAACTTTTGTCATTGTCTTTTCCTGTCATTTTAGCCAATCTGAGACGTGTATAGTATTGTCTTAATTTGCATTTTTCCAATCGATAGTGATTTAGAACATCTTTTCATATGACTAGAAATGTTTTTAATTTCCTTATTTGAAAATTGTCTGTTCATATCGTTTCATAATTTATCAATTGGAGAATGGCTTAAATCACTATAAATATGAGTCAATTCTCTATATATTTTAGAAATGAGTCCATTATCAGAACCTTTGAAAGTAAAAATGCTTTCCCAGTTTATTGCTTCCCTCCTAATCTTGTTTGCATTAGTTTTGTTTGTACAAAAAACTTTTTAACTTAATATAATCAAAATTTTCTATTTTTTTGTCCAATAAGGATTTCTAGTTCTTCTTTGGCCACAAATTCATTCCTTCTCCACAGATCTGAGAGATAAACTGTACTTTGTTCTTTTGATTTGCTTATAATATCACTTTATGATTATGACCATAATTTCATACCAGAATACAAAGATGATTCAACATTAGTAAAAGCAATAAAAGCAACAAACATATTTAGCAATATTAAACAAAAAAAGTCAAAGCCACATGATTATCTCAATAAATAAGAAAAAAGCCTTTGATAAAGTATATGTTGTTTTACACACACACACACACACACACAGAGGTGTAGAAGCTGTACTCTGCCAATATAATAAAAATGGTAATACTACACAAATAAGTTTAAAATTCTGTTGTTAACCAGTCCTATTATCAAAAGGATACTTTTACCACTTGAAAAATTAACATTATTTGAAAAAAAAAAAGATCTAGAATACCAAGGAAGAGAATGAAAAGAGTGGGACAAAAGAGAAATAACACTTTCAGACTATAGGCAGCTATTAGAAACAATAATCAACAACAAGGGCAATTGGTTTAAAACAGAGAGAAATCAATAGACCAAATTAGACCAAAGAAAGAAATAATCATAACAAATTCTTAGATAGTTGGAAAACATGATTTGGGAAAGAAAAATTTGAATTAAAAAAATTAAAGTGAAACTGACAAGCAGCATGGCAAAAATTAAGTTTAGGCCAGCACTCTACACTATATTACATAATACATTTTTAAATGGATTGTAATGGGCTGAGGTTTGAGCTGATGCACTGAGGTCCCAAGTACATGAGGCAAGATAGTAATTGGGCTATACTCTATTAATATACATGATTGGATAAAGAATGGTCCTCCCACTCTCCGTGCAAGTCCTGATGTGTTGTATAGAAATGACGATTTTGGTGGGTGGAGGCAGAGAGAGCAAGGAAGACAAGTGGGGAGAGATTGACTGGGTTCGAGACTCGAGCTGTTGGTTGTGTGGCTGCTGGTCGAGCTAGCTTCTTGACTACTTGCACACATTGCTATCCCGATTCTCTTCCACCGATCCTTCACTGAGAATAAAGACTGACGATTTTCCCTTAACCTGAATTCCTGTCTCGTGTTGATATTAAATAACGATCTTAACATTTGGCCCAACGGTGGGAACCAAGGACTGAAGAAGTCTCTGTGACCAGGAACTTGGGTGAGTATTGTTAATAGACAAATAAAACTTATTTTCTTAAAAACTAAACCAGTAATCTTTTTTTTGGCTAAATGGACAAATGTAGCTAAAGACTCTTCATCCCGCCCCCAACCCCACCCAAGAGGGGCTATGGAAAGCATGATTAAGCTGACAGAAATACAGGTTACTTATAACTTGGGAACAGATAGCGAGATTTGTGGGTATATTAAACTGCATCTCCCCTTGGATCGTAGAGGAGGAAGATCTCACGAGATAACTGGTCCCGGTTAGACAAGAGATGTTCTACATTTCGAGAATATGGTCCTCATTCAATTTCCATGGAGGCATTTTATTTATACAATGTATTTCAGTTAGCACTAAGAATCCCTAGAAGAAAGAAAACCCTTGGTTCCTTCCACTCCTCCCTCAAATTAGCCATGATATTTGAGGAAGACAATGAAGAGATTAATGACCATATCCCCACAGGGCATGGAGACTTAAGTGAGCAAGGGTGTGGTGACCTTTCCCCTCAGGAGGTGGCTTCAGCCCCACCCCAGGAGCAAGTGATTGACTCTCCTCCACCAACTCAACCCTCGGGGATGGAGGGAGGAGGGGCAGTGAGGGGACCAACCTTGAGCAGGCTTCAAGAGGGCTTAATGAAAGCCAAAGAAAAGGGTGTGGACATCCGGGAGCTTCAACCACTTATGTTTCCTGTAATTTCCCAGTCTAATGCCTCAGGTCAACAAAGTCGAAGATATGCTCCTTTTAATGTAGAAATCATTAAAGATCTTAAAAGGCCTGCACTATTTATGGGGCATCAGCTTATGTTAAGATGCTGTTACAGAATTTGGCTTTCAAGTCTTGACTTGATGACTGGAAATCTATAGCAAGGGTATGCCTAGAACCTGGACAAAATTACATGTGGCTTTCTGAATATAGTGAGCCTGTAGGATACAAGCCCAACAAAATAGTCAAATGCTGTTCATGCTGGATCACCCTATGACCTACTACAAGGTATAGGTCCATATGCAGACGTCACAGCACAGGTTAATTATTCAGTAGCAGCATATGAGCAAATTGCTGCTTAATGCTATCAAAGCGTGGGATTCGATTCACAATAAAAATGATAAAGGTGAGGCCTTCAAAAAATAATGCAAGGGCCAGATGAGCCCTTTGCTGACTTTTGTGGGACGTTTCCAGACTGCTATCACAAGAACTAATGGGGAAAATCCAACAACAGATGTTTTAATAAGGCAACTTGCTAAGGAAAATGCTAATGAGGTGTGAGAAGGATTATACTAGGACTGCCCAAGGATTCCTTTTAGAGGAGTTCATAAAGACGCTGTGCCACAGTGGCACAAATGCCTTTTATAGCCAGACTATGATGCAGACTTCCCAAGATCCCAACATGGGTAGACAGGGTCCTTCCGGCAAGGGACTTTCTAGAGAGACACGTCAATGCTTTCAGTGTGGTAAAGTAGGGCATCTGAAAGCTCAATGTTGGTATAGAGGCAGAGTGAGAAAGCAGGGTGGGAGAACAAGACCCAGTATCCCATGTCCAAAATGCAACAGAGGCTTCCATTGGGCCTCAGAATGTAGACAGGTTCAGGAAGGGATGAGGGGCCCAGCCCCAGGGCCCCAGGCAAAAAACACTTGGGGCATGATGGCAGCCAATGGGGCACCCAGAGAGTGCCTAGACGGCCAATACCCCAATATGACCAATCAGCCAGGAAGCCATATGATGGCAGAAAGGGATTACACAATAAATCAGCCAGGAAGCAACCTGATGGGAGAAAGGGATTACAATTAGGGAGAATAGAGTTGTATGCAGTTGAGACAACTGAGATACCCCCTGGAGAGGTGAAATCTGTTCCTCTCCAGCCTATGGATCCCTTGCCCCAGGTACAGTAGGTTTGACCATTTTACCTCCTGAGAGTACATACAAACAGTGTCCATCCAATACTGATGTGGGAAACTGGGAATGTGTAGATAAATCCCAGTCACCAATACAGGCAGACAAGTGTGACTTATCACCCAGGAGAAATAGTAGCATCAGGTTTACTCTACAGAATCCTTAACAGCCTGGTGATAGTCACCCAGATTCTGATTCCAGATCACAAAAATTAGCAATTTACTTGGACAGCAGCTGTAAAAACTGACCGGACCTATGCTCACAATCTATATAAATGGCCTTCCATTGGAAGGATTGGTAGACATTGGTGCAGATCGGACGGTTCATTAGATGCAGCTGGCCCAGTCACTGGCCAAAGATTAAAGCAGACACCTCATGTCTGGTGTAGGAGGATCAATAGCAGCTGAAGTTAGTGCTGCCTATGAGATGGACTTTTGAAGGCAAAACAGGAGTTTTTACTCCTTTTATAGTTGAAAAACCCATCAATCTGTGGGGGAAGAGACGTTTTACAGCAATTAGGGTTAAAATGAATACTTCGGTTTTTAACAGGGCTGCTGTTAGGCCTGCCAACACTTTCACCTGTTCCTATCCAATGGAAAAACTGATACACTAGTGTGGATAGAGCAGTGGCCCTTAAGTAAAGATAAAATTAGGCCTTATTAGATATAGTAAGGAACAGCTTGACCAAGGACACTTAAAACCTTTCTAAGTCCTTGGAATTCCCCAGTGTTTGTTGTGAAAAAGAAATCTGGAAAATGGAGGATGTTAACGGATTTAAGAAAAGTGAATGAAAAGATGGAAACTATGGAACTCTTCAGCCTGGACTTCCATCTCCTACTCAGTTGCCAGAGAATGGCCTCTTGGGTCATAGATATTAAGGATTGTTTCTATTCTATCCCTCTGGATAGAGGATATGAAAAGATTTGCTTTTCAGTGCCCAGCTGTAACTTAGCTGGAGCCTTATAAAAGATATGAATGGACAGTTTTACCACAGGGAATGAAAACAGCCCTATATGTGTCAAAATGTATGTTGGTTGCTGCTTTGTCTAGTAAGAAAAGCATTCCCAAAAGTTATGCTATTACATTACATGGATGACATTTTGGGATGTGCACCTGAGGAAAAATGTTAGAGGATGTCTAAAAAGACCAAGAAACACTAAGGAATTACAAATTATACATAGACCAGAAAAATTCAAAGACCTGCTCCTTTTCAATATTTAGAATATGGAAATACCCTAAGGTGCTTACCATTCAAAAAACCTCCTTAAGAACAGAAAAGCTAAAACATTGAATACAGAAATTGAAGGATATCCAATGGATGCACCATGAGGTTGACTACCATAGTTAACAACGTTATATGGCATTTTAAGGAGACAGTTTAAATTACCACGCCAGTTACAAAAGAAGCCGAGGCTTTGAGAGGTTGAACTGGCTTATCCAATGTGGTTGAAAGAGTCACCAAAACCCTTGAGATATCAGTTTTGTCACACAAGAGGCACCCACAGCAGTCCTTCATCAACAAGTGTGTAGGGGTGGGGAACCTCCTGCACAACAATCAAAGCCTTAATTTACCCAGTGCTTGTTAGAATTTTATTAAAGGCCACAAGGAGAGTACAATTATCTGGGACAAGACCTGATAAGATATTTTTTTATACCAATAAAAAAATGTGTGTTGTGAGACCATCCCAGAGTAAATTTTATTAGCCATGGCTCCAAATTTTTACATGGGTCTCCATTAAAGATAACTAGACTATTACATAATTGGCGATACTTGAAGAAAAAGTTTCTAAAGTTCCCTTCAAGGACCAACAATCTTCACGGATGCATCCAAACATAATTTTGTGGGTATCATGATTAACTATAAAGAGAGAACAGAACTCTTTTCAGTCCACCCACAGAATGAATTGTAGGATCATTCTAGCTCTTACTTATTATCCAGGGAGACATAAATATAATATCTGATTCGGTTTATTCAGTAGTGGGTACAAAGAATTGCCACAGCCCAAATAAAATTTGACTTAATATATTCAGTTTAAGAAACTTCAAGAGCAAGTGGAGAAAACATCCAGGTAAGATCTATATTTAATGTCCATTCCAAATTCCAGGTCCCTATTTAGGCAACAAAGGCAGATAGCCTTCAACTATGTTTAAACCCCTTTTTTCCAAGGTTTGGTATCCATTCTAAATATACGGGTGCTCGATTTAGTTACAATTTGAATAACAAAAGAGGAAGCTAGGAGATAGTAAAAGCCTGTAATGGCTTGCCTTCCTTTCCACGTTACACTGCCCCAGGGAAGAACCCCGTGGCTTGAGACCCAATGAAATCTGGCAAATGGATGTGACCCAAAAACCTTTGGTCGTCTGTCTTTATCCATGTTGTGGTAGAACCTTTTCGGTTACTTTGCAATGCCAGCAGCAAAAGAGACAGCCGAGTGGTCACTGAATTCCTCATACAAGCATTTGCCATTAGGGTACAAGCAATAAAAACAGACAATGGTCCTGCTTAACTGAAACATTTTGCACTTTTTAAGTATAAGATTTCACAACAGGTACCTTTTAATTCAAGGACAGGAAAGTGGAGAGGAGAAAAGAGATATTAAGACACCCCAAAACAAAAGAAAGGGGAGCCAAGGAACCCTAGAGAACTTCTAAACTAGTCTTTATACTATTAACTTTTTGATTTTTGACAAAGATGCACTTTCCGGCTGAAGGTTTTATAACCCACCGGAAGGTCAGTGTTCAGGAAGTCACCATCTTTAGATAATCGCCAGGTGATGGGAGAAGAAAGTGGTGAATGGAAAGACCCCGAAGGCTAACTGCTTTGGGAGGGGTTTGCTTGTATCCACAGGGGGAGAAGGAACAGATGGGTGCCAAAAGCCATATTGCCTTGTCCATCCCAGAGAACGGAGAGACCTTTGAAACAAAGAAGACCCAAAACGGGGTGGTGCTGTTGCTGATTGTGCCACCATTGAAAGAGCGTGGCAGTTATGGCATTTGACCTGGACATCAAAGATTGTCGGATTTCAAAACCCCTCAGGAATCAATTTGAGCCATAGGATTAAAACCCAGGAACTTGGATTCTGAACATAGATTGAAAACCCTCAGGAATATTGGATTCTCTAAATAGACTTGAAAAACCCAGGAATCATTGGATTCTGAGAAATGATAAGACTGTTACAACACTTCAAAATCGCTGGAACATTGGATTCCCTAACACATAAAAAGACTTTTCAGGACTTCAAAACCAGGGGATCATTGATTCCAAACAATGGACAAAAGATTGGTTTTGAATCTCTTTACAAGAAGGGTGTTGTGTGACTGTTTTTACATACCCACCTTCTAGGACTTGGTGGATCTTTTCCAACACCATGTTGATTTATATTGTTTGCTATTCTGCTACTTGTGTGTACAACATGTTTGTTCACCACATCGAGCCTGCACTGATAGGGGAGGGCATCCCAAAGCCCCTGTATTGCTATGTCCTTGTGTAATACCCCCATTGTGGGTTTTTGCATAATAAGACCCTTCAGCCCAGAAACCCCAGCAACCCCCCTTTCCCTTTGGGCTTTTCATTCCCTTCCTGAGATGTCAGGTAGGGCGTATATCTCCTTTATGCTTTCACGCCTTTTCTGAGAAGTCAAGGAGGCTGTATCACCTCCCGGTGTTTTCCCTTCCCTGGGAAGTTAGGGGGGCTGTGAACCTTGGGCCTGACCCTGGGAGTCAGGGAGGATGACCACCGGTTTAAAATAAAAGAAAGGGGAAAAATGGCTGAGGTTTGAGTGATGCACTGAGGTCCCAAGACATGAGGCTAGAAGAATTGGGGCATACTCTATTAAATACATGATTGATAAAGAATGGTCCCGCCCATCCGGTCCTGATGTGGTTTAAGGAAAGACGATTTTGTGGTGGAAAGAGAGAGCGAGGAAGACAAGGGGGGAGATTGACCGGGTCTGAGACTGAGTTTGGTTGTGTGGCTGCTGGTCGGTTTAGCTTTTGACCAGCTGCCACATTGCATCCGATTCCCTTCCACCTGATCCCTTCACTGAGAATAAAGACTGACGATTTTCCCCTAACCTGAATTCCTGTCTCGTGCTGATCTTAAAATACACGATCTTAACAATGGATAAGTAAAACTAATATTAAAGATGATAATATAAAAATCTTATAACTAGGGAGACAAGATGTATTCTTTACAAAGGATAGAAGTAACTATAAGAAATAAAATAGCTTTGATTATATAAAACTGAAAAGCTTCAGCAAAACAGAATTAATGCACATAAAATAAAAAAGGCAAAAGTTGAATGGGGGAAATATTTGTGTTATATTTCCCTGATAAATATTTTGTATAAGTATTTACATAGATACATGGATATAGATAGATATATACATACACATATACACAACACACATATATTTGAAACCTTTGTCAGAAAAATGTGATATAGTTATCCCTTTTGCATTGCAGAGATTTTGGTAGTTACCCCTGAGAGCTGGAAAATCCATGTAAATTTTTTTTGGCCTTTTCTTTAAACCAGATAAATAGTCTGACTTATTATGTTATTAAAAGAAACTTTTTCTGTCTCATTTCCTGGCCTCTGTATGTCAATTGTACTTTTCTGCAAAATTCCCCCAAAATTCCCATATAATTTCTTATTATGCTGACCTAGGATATAGCAAAATCACAATGATGAAAGTTGTGATTTTAAAGGGATAACTGTGTGTGTACATATGTATTATTTATATAAAAATGTATTTCCCAATAAATAAGTCAAAAAATCCAATAAAAATAAAGTGATAAAAACTGAAATTTTCAGACAGAAAATTCAAATAGTTAATACTTAATAATAAAAGATATGTGTAAATCAAAACAGTTCTGAGGATTCACCATATGTTCTACAAATTAGAAAAAATGAAAAAAAAAGTGGGAATAATCAATATTAGATAGAATGTGGGAAGATGATAGTCATACCATTATATTATTAATGGAGTTGTAAATTAGCATGAAAATTTTGAAAGGTATTTGAAGCAATGCAAGTAAATTATTGAAAAGTACACATTCTTAAAGCAGACTTAGAGAACAATCCTTAGAAGAAAAAATCCCCATATTTAGTCCAAAATATTTATAGTAGCGCTTAGTGTGATAGCAAAGTAATTGAAATAAAGTAGACACCCATAATTTGGGGGAAGATAAAATAAATACTGAGAAATATCTATGTGATCTATGTGAATTGATAAGAGGGATGCAAATAGAGCCAGAAAAAAAATATACATAATACAAAAAGAGAGGTAATGTCCATATATTATATATGTGTATGTGTATACTACATACACAAAAATCAAAAGTGAATATTGCAACATTATGACTCAAAAGAGGAGATCTGATAAGACATTCTTTGTGTAAGTAGAGTGTCAAGTACACAAATGTTATATAGTACACATAATTTGAAAGTATTTTCAATGTATTAATTAGTCACTCTGATTTATTTTTCCTCTTGTTCTTTTTGTCTTTAAAATCATTCCTTGTTATAGGAGAGAGCTCTCTAGATGGGGGTATGAGAAAGGGAGGAATTATGATGATTTAGAAAAGCAGATATTATTAATTTAAATTAATGAATAAATCAAGTTTTGCTTTTTTAATGTTTATTTCTTTAAAAAAATTCTGGCTAGTTATTTTCTAAATGGCATTAGATATATCAGTCTTTATTCATTCATCCCAGCTACTAGTATTATCTCTTTCATAAAATCATTGTATTGTTTTACATATGCTTAACATTTGATTGTATATTTACATGTGGTATTTCTCCTAGTAGATTTTCTTTAGGAGTGCTAAAATTTTGTATTTGGTTTCTCTGTAAACAGTTAATAGTAATTCTGTTATGGGCATACATAAAGACCATGTGTATAATTTGATTTTACTGTTACAATATAAAAAAAAAAAGGGGAAGTAGAAGTGGAAAGGGGATTGTATCAGAAAAAGGGAAAAGGGGAGATAAAAAGAGGGAAATTACATCCTACTAGGAGGCAAAGGAAACCTATCATATCTGAGGGAATTAAGGGAGGGGGAGGAACATTGTGTGAATCTTACTCTAATCAGATTTGGTTCAGAGAGAAAATAACTGACATATTTGGTTTACAGAGAAACTTCTCTCACCTCATTAAAAAGTGGGAGAGGAAAAGGGAAAAAGAAAAGAGTAGGCTAAATAGAAGGGAATACAGAAAAAACAAGGGAAAGGTATAAGAAAGGGGGAGGGACTAAAAGGGAGTGGGAGGGATTCGAAAGAGAGCTGCGAGAGGCAAGTAGTGCCCATAAGTTCAATACTGGGGACGTGAATAAGGGGGGAAAGAAAAAGAAAAGTATAATCTGGGGATAATAAGATAGCAAAATACAGTAAATGTGAATGGGATACACTCTGCTGTAAAGAGGAGGTGGATAGCAGACTGGATTAAAAGCCAAAATCCTACAATATGTTGTTTACAGGAAACACATTTAAAGCAGAGTGATGCATACGGAGTAAAAGTAAAAGGCTGGAGCAGAATCTATTATGCTTCAGGTGAAGTTAAAAAAAAAAAAAAAAAGCAGGGGTAGCCATCCTGATTTCAGATCAAGCAAAAGCAAACATTAATCTAATTAAAAGAGATAAGGAAGGAAAATATATCTTGCTAAAGGGTAGCATAGACAATGAAGCAATATCAATACTAAACATATATGCACCAAGTATTATAGCATCTAAATTCCTAAAGGAGAAGTTAAGAGAGCTGCAAGAAGAAATAGACAGTAAAACTATAATAGTGGCAGATCTCAACCTTGCACTCTCAGAATTAGATAAATCAAACCACAAAACAAATAAGAAAGAAGTTAAAGAGGTAAAAAGATTATTAGAAAATTTAGATATGATATATCTTTGGAGAAAACTGAATGGAGACAGAAAGAAATATACTTTCTTCTCAGCAGCTCATGGAATCTATACAAAAATTGACCATATATTAGGACATAAAGATCTCAAAATTAAATGCATAAAGGCAGAAAAGGTAAATGCATTCTTTTCAGATCATGATGCAATAAAAACTACATTCAACAAAAAGCTAGGGGTAAATAGACCAAAAAGTAATTGGAAACTAAATAATCTCATTCTAAAGAATGAATAGGGGAAACAGCAAATCATAGACACAATTAATAATTTCCCTCAAGAGAATGATAACAATGAGATATCATACCAAAATTTGTGGGATGTAGCCAAAGAGGAAATAAGGGGATATTTTATATCTCTAAAGATCAATGAATTGGGCTTGAACTTAAAAAGCTAGAAAAAAAGGAAATTAAAAACCCCCAATCAAATAATCAGATTTGGTTCAAAGAGAAAATAACTGACATATTTGGTTTACAGAGAAACTTCTCTCACCTCATTAAAAAGTAGGAGAGGAAAAGGGAAAAAGAAAAGAGTAGGCTAAATAGAAGGGAATACAGAAAAAGTAAGGGAAAGGTATAAGAAAGGGGGAGGGACTAAAAGGGGGTGGGAGGGATTTGAAAACAAGTGGTGCCCATAAGTTTAATACTGGGGACAGGAATAAGGGAGGAAAGAAAAAGAAAAGTATAATCTAGGGATAATAAGATAGCAGGAAATACGGAATTAGTAGTTTTAACCATAAATGTGAATGGGATGAACTCTGCTGTAAAGCGGAGATGGGTAGCAGACTGGATCAAAAGCGAAAATCCTATAATATGTTGTATTGTAAATTAAAAGGAGAAATTAATAAAATTGATAGTTAAAAACAACTATTGAATTAATAAATAAAACTAAGAGTTGGTTTTATGAAAAAAAACAACAAAATAGATAAATCTTTCATAAATTTGATTAGAAAAAAGAAAAAGGAAAATCAAATTGTTAGCCTTAAAAATGAAAAGGGAGAACTTTCCACAAGTGAAGAGGAAATTAGAGCAATAATTAGGAGTTATTTTGCCCAGCTTTATGCCAAGAAATTTGATAACTTAAATGAAATTGATGAATACTTTCAAAAATATAGGTTGAAGATTAACAGAACAAATAAATTGGTTAAAGAGTACCATTTTAGAAAAAGAAATAGAAGATATCAGTCAACTTTCTAAGAAAATGTCCCCAGGACTAGATGGATTTACATGTGAATTCCACCAGACATTTAAAGAACAATTAACTCCAATGCTATATAAGCCATGTGAAAAAATAGAGATTGAAAGAGTCCTACCAAATTCCTTTTATGACACAGACATGGTACTGATACCTAAACCAGGTAGGTTGAAAACAGAGAAAGAAAATTACAGACCAATCTCCCTGATGAATATTGATGCTAAAATCTTAAATAAAATATTAGCAAAAAGATTACAGAAAATCATCCCCCGGATAATACGCTATGATTAAGTAGGATTTATACCAAGAATGCAGGGCTGGTTCAATATTAGGAAAACTATTAGCATAACTGACTATAGCAATAGCCAAATTCACAAAATCCATATGATCATCTCAATAGATGCAGAAAAAGCATTTGATAAACTCCAACATCCATTCCTATTAAAAACCCTTAAGAGTATAGCAATAAATGGACTTTTCCTTAAAATACTCAGAAGTATCTATTTAAAGCCATCATTAAGCATCATATGTAATGGGGATAAACTGGAACCATTCGCAATAAGATCAGGAGTAAAACAAAGTTTCCCATTTTGACAACTTACTATTCAATATTGTGTTAGAAATGCTAGCTTTGGCAATAAGAGATGAAAAAGAGATTAAAGGAATTAGAGTAGGTAGTGAGGAAACCAAATTATCCCTCTTTGCAGATGATATGATGGTATACTTAAAGAACCCCAGAGAGTCTACTAAAAAACTATTAACCCATAACTTTAGCAAAGTTGCAGGATACAAAATAAACCCACATAAATCATCAGCATTCTTATATATCACTAAAAATCCATCAGTTAGAGATACAAAGAAAAATTCCATTTAAAGAAACTGCTGATAGTATAAAATATTTGGGAATCTATCTGTCAAGAAAAAGTCAGGAAGTATATGAGCAAAACTACAAAACGCTTTCCATACAAATAAAGTCAGATCTAACCAATTAGAAAAATATTAAGTGCTCTTAGATAGGTCGAGCAAATATAATAAAGATGACAATACTCCCTAATCTATTTATTTATTGGTATACCAATCAGACTCCCCAAAAAACTATTTTAATGATCTAGAAATTCATCCAGAAGAAAAAAAGGTCAAGACTTTCAAGGGAACTAATGAAAAAAAAAAATCAAATGAAGGTGGCCTAGCTGTACCAGATCTAAAACTATATTATAAAGCAGCAGTCACCAAAACCATTTGGTATTGGCTAAGAAATAGACTAATTGATCAGTGGAATAGGTTAGGTTCACAGGACAAAATAGTCAATAACTTTAATAATCTAGTTTTTGAAAAACCCAAAGGCCGCAGCTTTTGGGATAAGAATTCACTATTTGACAAAAACTGCTAGGAAAATTGGAAATTAGTATGGCAGAAATTAGGCATTGACCCACACTTAACTCCATACACCAAGATAAGGTCAAAATTGGTTCATGACCGAGGCATAAAGAATGAAATTATAAATAAATTAGAAGAACAGAGGGATAGTTTATCTCTCGGATCTATGGAGGAGGAAGGAATTAATGACCAAAGAAGAACTAGAGACCATTATTGATCACAAAATAGAAACTTTTGATTATATCAAATTAAAAAGCTTTTGTACAAACAAAACTAATGCAGACAAGATTGGAAGGGAAGCAATAAACTGGGAAAACATTTTTACAGTCAAAGGTTCTGATAAAGGCCTCATTTCCAAAATACATAGAGAATTGATTCCAATTTATAAGAAATCAAGCCATTCTCCAATTGATAAATGGTCAAAGCATACAAACAGACAATTTTCAGATGAAGAAATAGCAACTATTTCTAGCCATATGAAAAGATGCTCTAAGTCATAATTAATCAGAGAAATTCAAATTAATACAACTCTGAAATACCACTACATACCTCTCAGATTGGCTAGGATGACAGGAAAAGATGATGTTGAATGTTGGAGGGGATGTGGGAAAACTGGGACACTGATACATTGTTGGTGAAATTGTGAATGCATGCAACCATTCTGGAGAGCAATTTGGAACTATGCTCAAAAAGTTATCAAATTGTCCATACCCTTTTATCCAGCAGTGTTACTACTGGGCCTATATCCCAAAGAGATCTTAAAGAAGGGATAGGGACTTGTATGTGCAAAAATGTTTGTGGCAGTCCTTTTTGTAGTGGCTAGAAACTGGAAAATGAATGGATGCCCATCAATTGGAGAATGGTTGGATTAGTTGTAGTATATGAATGTTATGGAATATTATTGTTCTGCAAGAAATGACCAGCAGCATGATTTCAGAAAGGCCTGAAGAAATTTTTATGAACTGATGCTGAGTGAAATGAGCAGGATCAGGAGATCATTATATACTTCAACAACAATACTATATGATTATCAATTATGATGGATGTGGCTCTCTTCAACAATGAGATGAAACAGATCAGTTTGATTTAAGAGAACCAGCTACACCAGTGAAAGAACTCTGGGAAATGAGTGTGAACCACAACATAACATTTTCAGTCTTTCTTTTTTGTTTTCTTGTAGTTTTGATTTCCTTCTCAGGTTATTTTTTTTCTTTTATTTCTAAGTCCGATTTTTCTTGTGCAGCAAAATAACTGTATAGATATGTATACATATATTGTATATAACATATATTTTAATACATTCAACATGTATTGGTCCACCTGCCATCTAGGGGAGGAGGGAAGGGGAAGGAGGGGAAAAGTTGGAACAGAAGGTTTTGCAAAGGTCAATGCTGAAAAGTAACCCATGCATATATCTTGTAAATAAAAAGCTATAATAAAAAAAAATAATAAAAAATAAAAGAATACAAAAATTGAAAAAAAAAATACTTGTTCACCACTATAAATCTAGTTTGTTGAAAGCAATGAAGATATGAAAAAGGTGTCTCATTTCCTATGCTGAAAGAAACAAATTGTATGAAAAGCATTCATTGCTTGATTTATAATTCAATGTTTACCTTGTGTAGTTATTATACACATACATACATATACTTTGAAAAGCAATTGCAGACAGAGATGTATTCATCATTGAAATCAAGTCAATTAGATTGGAAAATTTCTCTTTTCAGTAATCTCAAACCCCACAAAAAAGTGTATAAAAGTAGGTATACAGATTTATAAATCATAATTTTGTGATTCCCCCTTCATTCAATTATGAAACCCTATATAGAGGTGCAAACCACAGTTTAAGAAGATGGGCTCTAAACTATCCCCACTCACTCACAGGCCTTGTAACACCAATATTCTTTGGCATATTATACACAGAGAATGGAATACAGTAAAATCATCTACAATGTTCTAAATTGAATTTCTCTTCAGGACTTCTGGAAAAACATGGACAACAATCATATAGGCTAAGAAAGCATGGAACAATTTTAACAGTAGAGTAGGAATACGTGCAGAAAGCAGGGGGAAAAGAGCGACTTGAGAAAGGTCTCAGGATGAGGAATGCGCCCTAGTATCATGAATGGTGGCGAATTTAGGGATTGCTTCTTGAGGACAAAAGATGCATGAGGTCCATTCCAAGGATTTTTGTTTGGTTTTCCTACTTTCATTCAATACATTCTTTTATAAAATTATGAACTGCTTGTATAACATTAGAGTTTTCCTGATTCAGCTTTCCTGACTTTTTCTAGTGCAGCTTCCCATGGTTTTCAGCTTCTAGTGGTCTTGAAAAAGGTTTTGCATGAAAGTTTTTGTGAAATACATAAGGGAAGAATGTGCACAAAGAATTTGTGAAATACATAAGGGAAGATGAGCACAAAAACATGTACCTAGATAATATGACAAGAGAGAAAACAGGACCATAGTGGTTATGGATTGGACTAGACACTGTACTAATTTGGCAGTTTGAGCAGTTGGCTAGAATAAAGTTCCTCTCATATTGTTCTCCCTCTCCCATTACCCAGAGTTAGATCTGATGGAAAGAATGAAAAAAAAGGAAGGTGGGGAAAAGGGGAAAGTGTGGAGGAGAAGGGGGCAGTGGGGAGGGGAAGAGGGAGAGGTTTTGGGAGAAACCAGGATTATTTACCAATACAGTAATGAATTTTGAAAGTATTTGAGATTTTCCCACACTATTCCCCTTCTTTTTGAAAGAAGGCAGAGCAGTTCATTTTCTCATTTCTTCTTCAGAGTCAAATATAGTTATTATAATTACACAAAATTCAATTGTCTTGATGGTGGTGAGAATGATACATTTGGAATGATATATGTTATTGTTTTCAATTACATTGTTACAATTATTATATAAGTTGGTTCTTTAGTTCTATTTTACCTTGAATTAGCTCATGTCTTCCCATGCATCTTTGAATTCCTCTTATTGATCATTTCTCATGATCCTATAATACAATTGAGTGATTAATTGATTGAGAGAGATAAAGACTATAACATCCTGTTTTTTTTTTTTTTTTTTTTAATTCTATAACTGGCTTTTCTCAAAGCATGAGTTAGTTTCTGTCTTTTTTTTTTTTTTTTTTAACAACTCTTCCCTGTTCGTCCCAGCTGCTAGCAATTGCTCTCTCTTGAAATCAATTTAACAATGTTTTTAACTATTCCCTGACTGATGGGCATCTGCTTTATTAATAATTTTTAACAACTACAAACAGTGCTATTAATAAAAGTTTTATTATGTATGGGACCTTTTTTCCTGACTTTCTTAGGGTACATGTCTGGAATGCCTAGGTTAAAGGAAATGAATCTTAGTAATTTTCATTTGTACATTTTTTTTTCTGTTAGTAACGCATCCCAGATTTTGTCGCTCTTATCCCCTTTCCTTTAAAATATTTGCAGGGTCTTTAAGAAATATTCTTCTGCTCCTTTGCTGGAGTGTAGGAAAAAGTTTCCAAAGGTAATCTCTGGTCATAAGCTATAGAGGATTGCATAGGGCAAGACTACATGATTACCAAGCAGCAGAATTTAGTTTGTGGACTCAAGCATACAACTAAGAGAAGACAACAAAAATTTGGTAGCCTTTTCACGGAGAGAAGTGATGTTAGAAGTTAGCTTTGAGAGATAGACATGAAAAAAAGTAAAATAATTTGCTTTCCTTTCTAATTCAGCCACACCTGATAGAAATAAGGACAACTAATCATTCCACATATTACTTCAGTAATATTACATTCTATTACAAAAAAATAATCAGCTAAGATTCTTTGGAATTTAAAGTTGTGGATATTAATTGAGAAAAATTGTTAAACATGAATAAATCAATCCATATTAAGTGCCTAGTATATGTCAGGCATTGTCTAGGCAAAAGAGAAGCAATGAGGGAGAGGAAGATAGGAATAAGGCAAAAGGCATATATACTTACAAAGCAATAAAAATTCAATATGTTTTTTAAATTTAAATTCACTTAATCTCAGAAAAAGAAAAATGCTTAATTTTTCTGGAATGGATAGGGAGGAAAAGAATCAGAGAAAAAATAGATCAGAATGATTATTGCCCAAAAGTTAAAGTTAAATTTGAGGAAAGGACAAGTAGGATACAGTGGTCCTAACCTTGGAGTCTATGATCTTTAGGATCTGATGCATCTAAACTTGTTCTTGAATATTGCTTGAGTTCTGCAGTAGAACTATAATATGTAACTATATTAATAACTATAATAAATGACTGAATTTACTGTACAACTATCTCTAATGACTGAGTGATTCAGAGGCAGGTACTTTATAGGAAGTGATGAATTGGAAGGAGTGGAGTGTCTCACTCAGGTGCATCTCCTTGTCAATGAAAGGAAGAAGCCAAAAAGGGGTTGGAAGTTGCCATCAGGAAAATGATATATGATTGGAGAGGGAATCTGGAGAATCTATTGTTAAAGGGATATTAGGCAAGAGAAAGGGGGGGGGCATATCAAACAGACAATTCATTGTACACATGGACAAACCAAAGCAAAACAAACAAAAAAACCCTTTGAACATATTTGCCTATTTATAACTATAGAGTGAATTAGTTTACAAAATAAGAATAGTTGATAGCTTTTGCAATCCAGAACAAATAATAATGCCCAAATTACCATACTCTGGCTTCTCAGAGTCCCACTGAGCTCACTGTCACATCCTTTTCAGACTTCATTTATTCATAGCCTATGACTAAGACCTGGAAAAACTGTAATCTTTTCTTAGCACAGGTCTGATGAGGTATCCCATATGGCTTCCCGAAAGAGGAAAAACTTGAAGGTACATCCTTAAAAGACTCATTATGTCTTTTCAGTATATTTCTGGTTTTCCAGGACTAGAACTCATTCTCTGAGAATTTAAGGAAAGTTAAGTGGTATGGTAGATAGTGTTGGACAAAGGAAAACCTAGGTCTCAGAAATTTTATAGTTGTTTGACTGTGTCACTTTATATTTATTATCTCTAAAATAGAGTTCATAAAAGTACATACTTTATAGGATTTTTCTGAAGATCAAATATGATAAATATATGGATAGTATTTTGTTTATTTTAATGTGAAAGTATTATATAAATCCTAATAATTGTGAATGGGTAAAAAATGTTTATACCAAATAAACTTTTGCTGTTGTTGAGTCATTTTTTCAGTTCTGTCCAAGTCTTCATGTCTTTTTTCAAGTTATGTTGGTAAAGATAGTAATTTACATTTCCTTTTCTAGTTCATTTACAGATGAGGAAAATGAGACAAAGTTCAGTGACTCACCCAAGGTCACACTGTTAGTGAGAGTCTGAGGACAGATTTGAAGTCTGGAAGAGGCATCTTTCTGATTTTAAGTCTAGTATTCTATCCAATGTGTCACTTAGATGCCCAAAAAAACTTTTCCTAGAGTTCAAAAATGTACATGAGTTTGCCCTAAATTTGGTGTTATACTACTATTCAAGGATAGTGATAAGGGAAGTGGATATTTCTGGCTTCTTTATTTAAAAAAAATGCTTATAAAACAGTGAACTAGTTTTACATATGTTAAGTTTCAGAAGCAGAAGAAAAAAAAATCAAATTTTCCATAGGATTGGGTCAAGCAGCAGTTATTTGGAAGTAATTTCTCATTATGGTGAGTAATCTTCCAAAAGACTGTTGGCTTTTCTTCCTTCAACAATCCATTTCTTAATGAGGAATGCATTTAACATATTTAGCACTTCTCAATATTAGGTTATTCCTTCAAACCTTTGAAATTGATTATTATTCATTCATTATTACCACTTCTTTGAAATAACCAGCAGATGATTATTAAACATCTCATATGTATCTGGTGCTGTACTAGGCATTAACATAGACAAAAATAAAATATATTCTGCCTTTAAAGAGCTTACAATTCATTAACGAGATAATATGTAAGTGACCTCTTCGGGGTCACACAGCTAGTAGGTATCAGAGGCTAGAATTAAAGTCAGTAAGATAAATCTTTCTCACTTTAGGCTAACACCTATCCCCTGTGCTACCTAAATATAGGTTTGCTTGAGTTTCTCATCTGCAAAATGAGTTAGAGAAGAAAATGATGAAATAGTTCAGTATCTTTGCTAAGAAAATCCTATATATGATCATGAAGAATGGGATATGACTGAAAAATTATTTAGCCATTCACAAGTGGTACCATCATTGAAAGAATATTTGTTTAAGAAAAAAATCAAACAAATCATCATGATTAAAAGTAGTTTAAAAGCTCTACCTTTGGTCCCACACCATTTCCTTCTGAAATTCAGTAATTTCAAAAATAGTAACTGCACTGAACACAATTTTTTTTTAAAGCATGTTTCAGATACAAGTAAATGAAAAAATTCTGGGGTTCTTAGACAGTGGCAAAACAGATGCCTCTTGTCTAACATCATTTTCACTAAAAATAACATATTAGTTTCTATTGTGAAGTCAGTGTGTAATGCAAAGGGTTTTAGTTGCCAAATTTTCTTTGACGGATTTTGAGTAGCTGCACCTTCAGAAGCAGTTGCCAATATATAAAGGTATCTTACTGGAAGCAGTATCTGTGGTTTGGGGGCAAAGAGAAGATCATTTTTATTTCCAGGGTTCCTGAGTTTATCTTTCTATTAGAGGATATTGGTCAACAATTAGTATTGTTATTTTTTTAAAAAAAAAGTGGATTTTCTCCCCAAAGTTAGTTTTTCTCAGTGATAACTACAGGATCAGGATGAAAGCATGACTGATCTGTCAGAACACTGCTTCTCCCAAGGTTCTCAGATTCAAGGCTTCTTATTATTTCCATTGTGTTTTGAAGGGAGTTAGTTCAGTAAATACCTCCACCTTCCCATCCTATAAATAATCCCAATGCAATGATAGCTACCTCTTTCATTCCTAGTACTTCTTTAGCCAAGACTGAACACACACACACACACACACACACACACACACACGCACACACACATTTCCAGTCTGAACATCAGATGCAGCAATAGGATATATACAGGGTCTACATTTTGAAAAACAAATGAAAAACATTTTGAAAAACAGGTCTACATTTTGAAGTAAAAAAAAAAATCCAACAAATTTGAATAGAAATGATTTTAGCTTTTGTCACCCCTTCTTGAAGAAAGCTTCTAAAACAAGATAAATTGGTTTTTTCCCAGGCACTTTTGCCTGAGTCCATCCTCCTGAGTCAGCTACAGAGGAAATTGGAAAAGCCATTATCTGTTTCTAGGCAGCCCTTTCTAATGTCTTTGCTTTTAATGCAAATTCAGAAATTTAATTGTAAAATAAAATCTATTTGAGGGAGAAATGGGTCATGAACTCATTCTGCTGTGGGTATTTACATATAATATAACATTCAGGCCTTCAAAAATTCAAATCCAGTTTCTCTCTTGTCTATCTTTCTCACATAACTGGTCCCAACATGATTTATCTTTCAAGACAAAGGAATAGGAGGAGTTGAAGGGAAACAATTGATCTAAATGAATAAAATATTTTATGGGAGTTTAACTTTTGGAGTCTAATACATCCCATAAAATTTTCAAGTGATTATTTTTGACCTAGGGTCCATAAACTTTTTGTATACACACACCAACATATATGCACATATAAGTCTGTATATATAGATATATACCAGCACATACCTACATATATGTGTATATTTGTAATTATTCATGACCCCATGGATCATTTAGCATGTCATTTCCATCCATCTTTCACATCTCTCAAAGTATTTCCAAGTTCATTGCTTCCTTGATATTATTTATCCATCTCATCCACTGTCATTTCTTTTTTTCTTTTTGCTTTCAATTCTTCCCAACATCTGACCTACAGAGAAGGGAAAGAAAGAAAATAAGGAGCATATGTTACACAGAAATAATTCATTTAACTTTAACCTTTTGAAGAAATAGAAAAGGAATTCTTGAAATACTAAACAATGAGACTGCAATATTGAGCAGCTGCAGTGAGGTTTGAAGGTAACTTCGTCTGTGATCAAGGGAAAGAGGAGATTCTTTATTTCAATTGCTATCTAGCTTAATCACTGGAAGGGTGTGCCGTCAATTAGAGATCTGTTGAAATTTAAAAAGGCTAAAATCTCTCATTTCATTTGGGGCCATCTCCAATCATCTTAATCTTTATCTTGCCACTGATCCCAGATGACTCTGGAGGGGAAAGTGAGGCAGGTGACCTTGCACAGCCCTCCCTTCCTCAGATCCAATTTACTTGTATATCATGACATCACTTCCCTGATGTCATAGTTCTCTTTGAGACCACAAAGGACAAACAATATGTTAGCACTTAAAATGCTTGCAGACATATCTTCTGCTCTTGAACCATATATAAAGATTTTTATATCTGTGTGATCTCAAACATCTAGTCCAACCCTCTCATGCTACAGATAAGGAACTGAGGCTGAGAACTGATAAATGATTTGCTCACCAGCCATGAGTACATGAGTACACTGGTAATATTCTGGTAAGGAGTAGCACTTCAGAAATTTAAAGTTATATTCTCTGACTTATAATTCAGCTCCTTCAATATGATTGTGTTCTTTATGATACTTCATTCCTTTCCTTCTCTTCCCTCCAACAAATATATATTTATATCTATCTATCTATCTACCTATCTATATAAATCTGACATAATCAGTGACACCAATATTCTTCTAGTCACTCAAGTTTAAACACTGAAGTCACTTTAATTTATCTTTCTCCTTCATTCCCTGTGTCTAGTCTATGTTTTGCATATTCCTTTAAGATGTTTCTCACATTTATTTCTTTCATCTCTGTTTTCTTTGCCAGCACTTGTACTCATGTCTGTTATTCTGCATTTACCACTTTGCTAGCTTCCCTCCTCTCTATTTCACTTTGCACACAGCTGCTCTAACAGCTTTCATGGCCAACTGCTTACCACATGATGATGAGAAAAAGATAATTAAAATACCTTTCCTATGGTCACACAGCTAGTAAGCAGAAGAATAGACACTCAGATTCAGATTTTTTAATCGCAAATTCAACATTTCCCCCCCCACTTAATTTTGACTCAATCAGTTTCATTTTAGTTTACCCACTGAGTTTATTTCTGCTTTTCCATATGACAGTCTTTCAAAACAGTAAGAATTCATAAGATGCTTTCAATTCTCTGTATTCTTCTCCAGGATAAATATTTTCCAATTTCTTCAAACCTTTTTTATACAACATACTTTCAAATGCCCTCATATTCACCCTAAAATGTGGTCCGCAGAACTGAATATAGTTATCCAGAGTAATTTAACCAAGAAAGAATGCGATAATCATATTAAACCTGGAGTCCCCCCTTTTTCATTCTAGTGATTCCATCTAAAACTATATCAACTTTATGTCTATGCATGTGTATATATAGATATACACATATACATATATGTGCATACATACTTCTAGAATTGTAATGTTCTTTTTCAGACTATTTGCTATTGTTCATGTTTATCTTATATCTGCAGATTTGTACATAAGAATCTAGAGCATATAATTGAACTTTTCATGAATGAAAATAGCAAAATATGATAAAACCCAAAATGGCTGGAAGATCATTAATATGGATTCTTTTATGTATCCTTAATAGTGCTCAGGTGTGTCTAGTCAATCTTCTGTTTTGCAAGAGGGCCCTCTCTCTAAAGAAAAGATTTTTAATCAATCTGTCTCTTTGTATTGGATTTTATTGATAATATATAAAGATGCTGATCATTTATGCAGGTTTATTGTGTTTCTTACAACTTTGCTAAAGCTGTTCCAATTAATTTTTTAGTTGCTTTTCTTATGGTTCTTTAAATCTACCATAATATCATCTTCAAAGAGTGATAGTTTTGTTTCCTTGTTTGCTATTTTTATTTTTTTGGTTTATTTTTCTTATTGCTATAGCTAGAATTTCTAGTACAATATTGAATAATAGTGTTAATAATGGATATCTGTTGTTTCACTCCTGATCTTATTGAAGACTTAATATTTATCTATATCATCAATAATCCTCACTCTTGGTTTTAGGTAAATAATACCTAAGTTTTTATTTTTTGTTTTCTTTCTTTTTTTGTTTTCCTAAGGTAATTGGGGTTAAATGACTTGCCAAGGGTTACACAGCCAGGAAGTGTTGAGTGTCTAAGGCCAGACATAAACTCAGGTCCTCCTGACATCAGGGCTGATGCTCTATCCACTATGCCATCTAGCTGTCACCCTAACTTTTTAAGATAAGTTCTGTTGATTGCTATAATTTTCTGTTCTTTTAAAATAGAAATGACTATATTTGTCCAAGGCTTTCCTTGTGTCTATTAATATAATCTTGTGATTTTTTTTATTCCTATTGATATGATCAATTATTCTGAATTTTTTTTCTAATATTGATCTATTCCTGAATTCTTGGTAAAAATCCCACCTTGTCATAATGCATGATCTTAGGACATATTGGCTTAATCTCCTTGCTAAAAATTTATTTTTAAAAAATTTGTCTCAGTATCCATTAAATAAATTGGTTTGAATTTTTCTTTTTTTTTTTTTTTTCGCTCTTATTTGTTTAGGTACCAAAACCATATTTGTATCATAAATGAAATTTAATAGAACTCCTTTAATCATTGTTTCAAATAGTCTATATTTAGACTTACTAGACAATATTTAGACTTTAGACTTTTTACTTAAATGTTTGTTAGGTTCAATTGTGAATCCACCAGGTCCTAGAGATTTTTTTTCTTAAGGAAATGATTGATAGACTGTTCAATTTCTTTTTCTAAAATAAGTTTATTTAAGTAGTCCATTTCCTCTAATGTCCTCTAATGTCCAATACAAATTGGACAATTTGTACATTAAATATTCATTTCATTTAGAAAGAGAATCTTTGATATTTCTGCTTTTTATATTGACATATATACATATACATATATATATATATATTTACTACATGATCTAAAAGAGATCTTTGATATTTCTGCTTTTTTATATTAGCTCATAATTTTAATGTAGTTTAAAAATTGATGTGTGTATATGATGTGGTTCTAATGGTAGAGAATTGGGGTGTGAGAATCCACTCTGGTCAGTGTAGATCCAATGTGAAAGAATTCACAAACCTGAAATCTGAATATAGCAAGAAAAGGGATTTTTATTGGCACTGAGAAGCCAACTTTGCTAGGAATAAAGACTTCTTAGGTTCTGTCAGGGAAAATGCAAAGGTTAATACTAAGAAGAGGGTATCTTCACAGTGGGCAAGAGTCCTGGCAGGTCGCTGTGCCAAGAAGAGAGCATAATCCTACTTTGGACTTCTGCAGATATTTGGAGTTCAGAATTGTCTTTTTTTTTTGTTTGTTTGTTTGTTTGTTTTGTTTTGTTTTGTTTTGTTTTTTTACTTAATAGCCTTTTATTTACAGGATATGTGCATGGGTAACTTTACAGCATTAACAATTGCCAAACCTCTTGTTCCAATTTTTCACCTCTTACCTCCCACCCCCTCCCCCAGATGGCAGTAGATGTTAAGTACATTAAAATATAAATTAGATATACAATAAGTATGCATGACCAAAACGTTATTTTGCTGTACAAAAAGAATCAGACTGAAATATTGTACAATTAGCTTATGAAGGAAATCAAAAATGCAGGTGGGCATAAATATAGGGATTGGGAATTCAATGCAATGGTTTTTAGTCATCTCCCAGAGTTCGTCCTCTGGGCATAGCTTTTTCAGTTCATTACTGCTCCATTGGAAATGATTTGGTTGATCTCGTTGCTGAGGATGGCCAGGTCCATCAGAACTGGTTCATATGGTTTTTTAAGTATATGTCTCCTGGTCCTGCTCATTTCCTCAGCATCAGTTCTTAAATCTCTCCAGGCCTTTCAAATCTCCCTGTTGGTCATTTCTTAAAGAACATTAATATTCCATAATATTCATATAAATAATTTATTCAAATTCTCAACTATGGACATCCATTCAGTTTCAGTTTCAAACCACTATAAAGGGTTGCCACAAACATTAGTGCACATACATGTCCCTTTCCTTCTTTATAATCTTTGGGATATAATCCCAGTAGTAACACTGCTGGATCAAAGGGTATGCAAGTTTGATAACTTTTTGAGCATGTTCCAAACACTCTCCCAGAATGGTTGGATTCTTCACAACTCTACCAACATACAATGTCCCATTTTCCTGCATCCCCTCCAACAATCATCATTTTTTTTCCCATTTTAGCTAATCTGACGGTGTGTAGTGTATCTTAAGTTGTCTTAATTTGCATTTCTCTGATTAATTGACTTGGGCATCTTTTCATATGACTAGAAATAGTTTCAATTTCTTCTCGGGAAAATTGTCTGTTCATATCCTTTGACCATTTTCAATTGGAAATGGCTTGATTTTTTTATAAATTAGGTTAATTCTTATATATTTTTTAAATGGGATTTATCAGAACCTTTGACAAAAATTTTTTATTTATTTTCCCTTCTAATCTTGTCTTGTTTTCTAATCTTCTAATTCTTCTAATCTTGTTTGTTTTACAAAAACTTTTCAGTTTGGTATAATCGAAATTTTCTATTTTGTGATCAGTAATGATTTCTAGTTCTTCTTTGGTCATAAGACCCCCTTCCACATGTCGGGGTAAACTATCCTGTTTCCTCTAATTTATTATTTCATTCTTTATGCCTGGTCATGACCCATTTTGACCTTATCTTGGTATGCAGTTTAGGTGGATAATCCTAGTTTCTATATTAGTTTCCAATTTTTCCCAATTTTTATCAAACAGTAAGTTCTTATCCCAAAAGCTGGGGTCTTTGGGTTCTAAAAGACTAGGTTGCTATTTGTTGACTGTTTTTCCCTTGACTAACCTATTCCAGTCATAATTATTCCCGCAATCCAAATGTTTTGGTAACTGCTTCTATAATAATTTTAGATCTGGTACAACTAAGCACCTTCATTTGTTTTTTCTTAATTCCTTGAAATTCTTGACCTTTTGTTTTATAGAATTTTGTTTTATTTTTCTAGGTCATTAAAAATAGTTTTTAGTCGTTGGTATGCCTAAATAAATAGATTAGTTTTAAATTTTCATCTTTATTTATTTCTCGCCCTATCCAAAGGCATTTAATATTTTCAATTGGTTAGATCAGACTTAATTTGTGTGAAAGAGTGGTCTGTAATTTTTCATAAAAGTTTCTGATTTTCCCTTGGCAGATGATTCTAAATATTTTTATATTATCAGTAGTTACTTTAAATGGAATTTCTCTTTTAATCATTTTTGGATTTTTATGATATATAAGAATCTGATGACTTTGGGTTTATTTTATAACCACAACTTTGCTAAAGTTGTGGATTATTTCTAATAACTTTTTAGTAGAATCTCTGGGGTTCTCTAAATATACCATCATGTAGTAGGCAAAGAGTGATAATTTGGTTTCCTCATTGCCTACACAATTGTCTTTTTACAAGATGTCTGAAGCTGGGGCTTCTATTGAATGAGATTCAATGCCCCCAGGCCTAAAATTTCCAATTGAAAAGAGAATACTTATCTTGCAGTTTCAAGCCACTTAATAGGAATATCAGGCCCAGATTTCCAATTGAATGAGACAACTTAAGTTTGAGTTACTGGGAGTGGTCCTGGGCTAATCTTCAACTCACTAGAAGGTACAGCCACTCAATAAGGGTTCAGCTAGTCCTCACCAAGATTTCCAATTGAATGAAACCACTTAACTGTCCTGAAGGGTGGGTGTAATGAGCCAGAACTCTGTACTTTAAACAAGGATTCTTACAAGGTCCTAACTCAGTGGAATTGATAAGACAATGGTTATCTAGTTTAGAATGGTGATTAATAGTTCTCTAGTTCAGTATGATTAAATTAATCTTACAACAAATAATGGTTCCCTAGTGATATAATGATTGGTTTATACTCAATATCCTGCATATAAATTGGGACAAACTTAGCCAGAGACAGACTCTGAAGGGGTTTAGAGACAGCCTGGGAGAAGGCAGAGGACTGAAGGTGGGGAGTACAAGCTCTCGGACTGCAACAGACTGTGACAGACTTCAAGACAGAGACCACCATCGTGGTGGTCCTCTTGCCACCCCCACAGAAACCAAACACATTCCGGAGGATCTCTAGAAAACTAGCCAAACTCCAGGCAAGAACACAATAAAGAATTTGGACTTTATCCCTGGCTTTTCTCATGGTGATTACTCAGATGAAATGAAGCCTGGTCCAAAGACCTCCAGAAAACTAACCACAACATTATTGGTGGGACTCTGTCAGAGGAGAGTTTCAAAGTTCACCTCCAAAACTCAAAGGAGATACAATTTGCAATATATATATGGATTAGCATGGTTTTGAGAAATGTGTTTTTTTTTAATATTTCTTTTGTTTAAAAAAATGCATCTCTCAGCTTAAGTTCTCTAATAGTTTGTTCTGTTATATATATTCTTAAAAAAACAAAACAAAACAAAAAACTCTTGTTGATGTTCTTATGTATCTCTGAGAGAAAAATAGCTTTGTCTTCTCCAATCATGTACCATCTGTGACTTTTTCAATTCAATTAGCTTTCTTTTATGAATTTAGATATTATGCCATTTGGTGTGTGTGTGTGTGTGTGTGTGTGTGTGTGTGTGTGTGTGTGTATATATATATATATATAATATCACTAATCCATAATGTATGTTCCTTTGAATATAGTGTAGCAAGTATCATTTTTGTCTTTGTAGATTTTGTGGATTTATTTTTTTTTTTGACCGATATCATATTTAAAATTCTATCTTTTTAGATTTGCCTAATGTAATTTGTATTTCATAATGTAATTTGGTTTCAGTTACCTCATTTTTATTTTACTGTCCTTATTATTTACATAAGATTCTCTTATAATGAAAATTGATAAATTGTTGTTAGGTATTCTACCACTCTGATTTGAGTTGTTTAGTAATTCGCATTTAAATTTGTGATATAGGTTTGATTTTTTTTTTTTACTTTATTTTACATACTAATTTTATTTTTTTCCCCATTTAAATGAGCATTTTTCTTTGTTACCTGTGTTTATACAAGTTTTCTTCTAGTATGTTCCAATAGGCTTCCTTTTTTTCCCCTACCCTGATGTTTACCTATCCCATTCTAATTTTCTTTAATCAACTAAAATTATCAATTTTGCTTCTTTTTTCTATAGTGATTTTTCATTTATCTCTGTTGCTTCATCTTTGTGTACTTTTCTTACCCTGTAGAGCTGAGCAAGTCATTCAAAAGCTGGTTTTTATTTAGCCCAAAATACCATTCATTTGCTATACCCATTTCCAAGAAGTTTCTCTTTTCCTTAGCCTCCTTATTGTTTTCCTTTCTTTCCAGTCTATTCTGAATTTTATTTTTATTCATGTCTTTTATTTTCTTTCTGGTTCCTTGTTTATTGCTGTGACCCTCATGAAAGTAAAGCTTTTCAAGTACGCATATTTAACTTCTGTTTTTCTAACCATTGCAGTGCTGTTAGAGATTTTGATAGAGGTCCTTGCAGTTCTCACTCAGAAATATCATTTCAGTGGGAAAAATAAAAAAGATTCCACCATCTTGGAATACAGTTATTTACTAGATGAAATTTATATTATAATTTAAAATTTCCAAAAAGTTTAGGAAAAGAAAAAAAATTGCCAGCATCAAAAATGAAAAGGGTGAATTTATAATGAAATGGAAATGAAATTAAAATGAAAAAGAAATTAAAGCAATAATTAGGAGCTATTTTGCCCAATTGTATGTCAGCAGTTCTGATAATCATTAGATCCAAAATGGATGAATATTTACAAAAATATAAATTGTCCAGGTTAATAGAAGAAGAAATAAGTTACTTAACCCCATCCTAGAAAAAAAAAAAAAATTGAACAAGCCATTAATGAACTTCCTAAGCAAAAAAATCTCCAGGGCCTGATAGATTTACAAGTGAATTCTTCCAGACATTTAAAAAATCAATTAAACTCTAATACTTTGTAAGCTATTTGGAAAAATAGGCAAAGAAGAACTTCTGCCAAATTCCTTTGACGACACAAATATGGTACTAATAGCTAAACCAGAAAGAGCCAAAACAGAGAAAGAAAATTACAGATCCATCTCTCTAATGAATATTGATACAAACAATTAAATAAAATTTTAGCAAAGAGATTACAGCAATTTATCAGCAGAATAATATCCTATGACCTGTTTTATTCTGTTTCACAAAAAATGCTGGGAAAACAGTAAGTCAGAAACTCAGCCTAGACCTACATCTCACACCCCATAACAAATTAAAGTAAAAAACAGGTACCAGATTTGGGTATAAATGGTGATAAGCAAATCAGGAGAGCAAGAGATAATTTACCTATCATATTTTCGGTGAAGAGAAGAATTTATGACTAAAGAAGAACTAGAGAACTTTGTGGGGAAAAATGGGAAATTTTGGGTTTATTAAATTAAAATTTTTGTTTTTGTTTGTTTGTATGTTTTTTGTTTGGTGCTAATAGTAAGATTTTTAAAATTTAAAGTTTTTTTAAGGTTAATCATTAAATTTCAGTTAAAATTGCCAAACCTTTGTTTCCAATTTTTCCCTTTTCCCCACCCCTTGATGGGGTGCCGTAATGTTAAATTAATTAAAAAATTAGATCCTTTATAATAAAAGTTATTTTGTGTAAAAAGAATGACCGAAATTTGTAAATTATTGGAAGGAAATTGCTGTGTGCATAAATAAGGGATTGGGAAAATGTTGGTTTTATTTTTTTTTTTCTGGGTAGTGTTGTTTTATGTTTAAAAGATTTGGTTGGTTTTTTGAATGGGGTTAGAATGGTCTCATATAGTTTTTGTTGGTAATTATTTTCCCTGGTTGCTATTTTACTAGTTATTTGCCCCGGTTTTGTTTTTTGGTCATTTTTGGTTTTTTTTCATTACCCTTTTTAGTTTCAATGATGGAATATTGTTTAGTTTTCCCTAAAAGGGTTGCCCTCCTGCCCAGGTTTTTTTTATAATTTTTGGAAATTAATTTTAGTAAAGCTGGATAAAGGGTTGTTTGATAATTTTGGCTTTTTTCTAAAATGGTTGGATTTTACAATGGCCAATGTAGTTTTTCAATTTCCCCCCAATATATTTTTTTTTGCTTTGAATTGAAGGTGGTAGGGTGGTTTTAGAGTTGTTTAATTTGCTTTTCTGATTAAAAGACTTGGAGATTTTTCTTGGAAATAGTTTCTTTTTTTAAATTGTTGTTCTTTTTGCCTTTTCAATTGGAGAATGGCGGATTTTTTAAAGGTTAATTTTAATTATTTTGGTGGGTTTTTTTGGAAAAATTTTAAGGTTTTTAATTTGTTATTTTTTGTTTGTAAAAAATTTATTTTTTAAAATTTTGTTTTTTTCAAAATTTGTTTGCTTTTGTTTTTAAGCAGAAAATTTTTTTTTTTATTAATAAACTTTTGTGGCTTTTTGCCATTTTGGTTTAAAAGATTTTGTTTCTGTTTGTTAAAGAATTTTTTCCTAAGGGTTTTAAAATTTTTGGGAAAAAATATTCTTTTGTGTTTTTTTTTAACCTGTTATTACTTTTTTTTTTTTTAGTTTGAACTTGTTTTTTTTTGTTGGTAAATAAAATTCTTTGATTTTTTTTTTTTCTTTTTTGAAATTTTGTTTTTTTTTCCTTGATTTTTGTTTTTTGGCATTAAAATTTTTTGGGTTGGTTGGTATCTTAAATAGTTGTTTAATTAATAATTTTTTCTTTATTAATTTGTTTGTAAAAACTTTAATATTTTAATTGGTTAATAACAATTTTTTTGAAGGTGGTTGTTTTTCTATAAAGTTTTTTTTTTTAGGTTCCTAAATATTTTTTTTGAGTTCTTTAAATGGAATTTTTTGTAATTGTGTTGGTTTTTGTTAGTGTTATAAGAATGTTTTATGTGGGATTTTATTTTAAACTTTGTAAAGTTTGGTTTTTTTTTTTTGACAGAATCTCTGGGGTTTTAAGTTACCCTATGTTGGAAAGAGTGAAATTTGGTTTTATTGTTTTTTTATTCCCTTTAATTTTTTGTTTATTGTTTTTTGCATTTTAAACAATATTTGGGTTTGCAATTGTTTCCTAGATTTATTGGGAATGGTTGGTTTTTCCTTCATTGTGCTTATGAGGTTTTAAATGATGTGTGATTATTTTGGGGAAAAGTCCTTTTCCTATATTAAGTGTTTTAATGGTGGATGTTGGATTTTATTGTTTTTTGATTTTGGGAGATGATCAATAGTTTTTTTAATTTGGTTTTAAATGGCCAATTATATTGATAGTTTTTTATTGAACCATTCCTGGTATAAATTTTTGGAGATGATTTTTGTAGTTTTTTTAATATTTTTTAAGATTTAGCATTAATTTCTGGGGAGATTGGTTTAATTTTTCTTTTTTTTGCCTTGGTTTAGGTATTTTACCATGTTGTTTAGAAGGAATTTGGTAGGATTTCTTTTTTTTTCAAATAATTTATATAGATTGGGGCCAATTTTTCTTTAAATGTTTGGTAAAATTAATGCCATTGGTCCTGGGATTTTTTTAGGGAGTTTTTTCCTGTTTTTTCTTTTTCTGGAAATGGGATTTAAAAATTTATTTCCTTTTAGTTGGGAAGTTGTATTTTTTAGGTAGTCTATTTACTTAGGTTATAAATTTTTGGCATAAAAGGAGAAAATAATTTTTTTTTCAATTTTCCCTTCTTGGTGGAAAGTTTCCCTTTTCTTTTTGATCTAATTTTTTTTCTTTTTTTAATAGATTTAAAAGGCTTATTTTTTATTGGTTTTCAGAGAAAATAGTTTTTTAATTAGTTAAAGTTTTTTTTTTCAATATTTTTTAATTTTCCTTTTAATTTTTAAATTTAATTTATATTTGATTGGGGGTTTTAATTTGGTTTTTTTAGTTTTTTTTAGTTCAAGCCAATTATTAATTTTTCTTTTTGTTTTTTAAGTAAGCCTCTAAGGATAAATTTCCCCTTTTACCCTTTGGCTGATCCCAAATTTTTGGTATGATGTTCTCATTGTCTTATTTAGTGAAATTATTAATTTATTTAATTTGTTTAAATTTTTTAAGATGAGATTGTTTTAGTTTAATTATTTTTTGGCCTATTTTAATTTATTTGAATGTATTTTTATATATGATCTGAAAAAAAGATTTCTTTTTTGCTTTCTTATTTAATTTGGTCTTTTATGTCTAATTAGGTCAATTTTGAATAGGTTCCATGAACTTTGAGAAGAAAGTATTTTTTTCATTCCATTCAATTTTCCAAAGATCCAACATACCTAATTTTTCTAATATTCTATTTACTTTTAATTTCTTTTTCTTATTTGTTTTGTGGTTTGTTTTTAATTTGAGGGCAAGGGTTGAGATTCCCTATTATTAAGTTTTGTTGTCTATTTTTCTTAACTTTTTAACTTTCCTTTAGGAAGTTGGATGCCATACCATTTGGTGTATATATGTTTAATATTATTTGCTTTGTTGTTTATGCTCCCTTTGCAGGATTAGTTTCCTTCCTTATCTCTTTTTAATTAGATCAATTTTTCTTTTTGTTGATCGAGATAAGGATAAAACCCTCTTTTCACTTCACCTGAAGCATAATAGATTTTGCTCCACCTTTTACCTTTCTCTTTGTATCTCCCTGCTTTAAATTGTTTTTCTTGTAAACAACTATTGTAGGGTTCGACTTTTTGATCCAGTCTGTATCTCCCTCCTCTTTTGGGGGAGTTCATCCCATTCACATTTACGGGTTAGAATTACTAAATCTGTATTTCCTCCATCCCTATTTAACCCCAGATTGTGCTTTACTTATTCTTGCCTCCTCCAACCCTCTTTCCCCCTTTTAAACTAATTTCCCTCTTTATTTACATGTCCCTCTTTATAACCCTCCTTCCCCTTTCTTGTTTTTCCTTCCCTTTTTTTTTTTTTTCCTTTTCCTTCCCCGTTTTTAAGAGGCGAGAGAGAATTTTTTTAAAAAAATTTTTTTTTTTTTTGAGAACCTTTAGGTGTTCAAATGTTTTTCTAAATTTCAGATAATAAGTTTTTTGCCTTTTGTGGGATGTGGTTTTTTTTTATTCCTTCCCACCTTTTCTGCTATTCCCTTTTCCATATTTTTTTTTATGTTATATGTATAATAAATTATAATGTTTTTTTTTATTCCCAAAGAAAACAATTTAAAGAGTTTTTTACCTTTTGTGATCTTTGGTTTTTTTGGAGATCAAATTTTTTGTTTTTGTTTTTTTTTCGAAAAAATGGTTTTTTTTTTAAATTACCTTTTTGGAAAAATGTAAGTGGGGTTTTTTTTGTATTCGTTTTGTGTTTGGAATATTTTTGGTTTTTTTTTTAATGAAAGGATTTTTGATCTTTTTGTGGATTATTTTTTTTTTTGCTTTTTTTTTCCTTAATTTATGTTTTAAATTTGGCCCAAATTTTTGGGTTTTTTTTTGGGTTTTTTTGGGTGTTAGAATTTTTCAATGCCTTTTTATTCTGATTTATTACATTGGGCAGTTTTTGATGATTTCATGTAAAAATAGTTCTGGTTTTTTTTTTCATATAGTTTTGGAAAGTCAATAACCCAATTTTCTCCTGATTTTTTCCAAGTCTGTTTTTGCAAGTAGATAATTTTGGTTTTTTCGTTTGTCTTTTTTTTTTTTGCTTGATGATTTTGCTGTCTAATGAATTTTATTTTAATTGTTGTTTAATTTTTTAAAAATTATTTTTTCTTTTGCTTTTTTTCTTTTTCTGTATTTCAAATTAGTTTTTAAATGTTTGTTTTGGCCTGTAATTTTTTTTCTTTACTAATTTTTTTAGTGAATTTTTTTTTTTCAATTAAGATTCTTTTTAGTGTTTTTGTTTTTCAATTAGATCTCTTTTTGGAGTTTTTGTTTTTCAATTCCCAAATTCTTTTATGAATTTTTTTTTTTTTTCACAATTTTCTTTTTTGAGATTTTTTTTTTTTCCAATTACCAATTTTGTTTCCCTGCTTCCTGGGAATTTTTTAACTTTTTCAATTGTTTTAGGAAGTTGTTGTTTTTTGGGTTCTTTTCCTTTCCCCATTTATTTCAATTTTTTAGACTTTTTTAAATTTTCTATGGGAGATCATTAAGGAGGAAATTGATATTTTTGCGTTTGGGTTCTTGGTTTGTGATGTTTTTTTCGATAGAAGCGATGGTTTTTTATTTTTTTTCTTTTAAAGTTTAGGGTAGGTTTTAGGAAGGGGGTTCCAGTTTCCCAGAGAGGGGAGATGTAAAATTTGGTCGGTATGGGGGTTGGTGAGATTTTCCCTTTAACAGGAAGTGGTTCAGACTGGCCGAGTAGGAATGCCAGTTGGGGTTTGTGTGGGTTAGAATTGCCCTTGGTAGAGATAAGGGGGTGGTGCACTGCCCCGGGGAGCCTCTTGTGGGACTTTTGAGTTTGCTGACCGAGACCGGACTGCCAAACTCTGCCCAGGCCTGCCAAAACGGCCCCTGGAAATCTATGGCCCCAAGGAGGGTCCCCATGGCAATTAGGCTAACCCGGGGTTCTTCCTGCTGTGCAGGATCCAAACTTTCAAGGAAAAGCCCCCTACGCGGGTTGTGGGGTGCCTTGTGCTGAGATCGGCTTTACTTTCGTTTGAGGCCTCCTCAGAACCTAATTTCTCCCCGTCGGGCGATTCCCCCTGCCCCGAACCAACCTTTTTGCCAGACTGGATTTCTTCGGGGGGAGTTTTCTACTTCTTATCTTTTTGAGCAGTCAAGATTTTTTTTGAGGTTTATAATATTGATAAAGAGGTAAGAGAAGAGCTTAGAAAGTCGCATGTGCCTTCTCCACCATCTTGGCTCCGCCCCCTAGAAATAAGATTTAAAGGGAAGTATGAAGCTGGGGGAATTTTTTTTTTTTTTTACACCTAGTGTTTCTGATAAAGGTCTGATTTCTAAAATATATAAAGAACTGTGGCAAATTTATAAAAATACAAGTCATTCTCCAATTGAAAAATGGTCAAAGGATATGAATAATTTTCAGATGATGAAATTAAAGCCATTTATACTCATATGAAATGCTCTAAATTGGTATTTATTAGAAAAGTTCAAATTAAAACCACTCATACCCTCAGATTGGCTAAGATGGCAGGAAGAAATAATGATATATGTTGGAAAGGATGAGGGAAAACTCGGCATTGTTGGTAGAGTTGTGAAACTATCCAAACATTATGAAGAGCAGTTTGGAACTATGCCCAAAGGGCTATAAAACTGTGTACATCCTTTGACTCAGCAGTACCAATACTGTTTCTGTATCTCAAGAAAATCATAAAGAACAGAAAAGGACCCACATATGTAAAAATGTTTGTAACAACTGTTTTTGTGATGGCAAAGAATTGGAAAATAAGTAGATGTCCATTAATTGGAGAATGGTTGAATAAATTATGTATATGAAAGTAATGGAATAATATTTTTCTATAAAAATTTATAAACAAGTTGATTTTAGAAAGTCCTGGAAAAATGTACATGAACTAATTGATGCTGAGCAAAACAAGCAGAGCTAGGAACACATTGTAAACAATAACAGCAATATTATGTTATGATTAACTATGAAATACTTGATTCTTTTCAGAAGTTTAGTGATCCAAGGCAATCTCAATAAGCTTTGGGTACAAAATGCTACCTGTATCCAGAAAAAGATCTATAGAGATGGAGTGTAAATCAACACATGCTTGTTTTTCCCTTGTTCTGTTTTTTTTTTTTCCCCATTTATGGGTTTTTCCTTTGGTCCTGATTTTTATCTCCCAACATGATTCATAAAGAAATGTACACTTAAAAAGTGAATGTATATGCATAAGCAGAAAAAATAAAACAATTAAAAATAGGAGTGATTCTAGCTGGAATTTAATGAAAGTCAGTAGGTAGAGATGAAGAGGACAAACAAAGGAATGCATCAGAGAAAATGCTTAGAGATGAAAAATAGAGTATCTTCTCTCTCTCTCTCTCTCTCTCTCTCTCTCTCTTTGTCTGTCTCTCTCTCTCTCTCTCTCTCTCTCTCTCTCTCTCTCTCTCTCTCTCGCCAATAGGCCAGTGGTGCTAGATCAAAGAGTATATGGTAAGGAGTAAGGCATAAGAAAAATGAAATGATAGGAGAGGGTTAGCTTATTAAGGAACCAAAGAGAAGAACTTGTATTCATTCTGAGGACAATAAAAAGTCACTAGCGTTTGAATAGAAGGTGAATTTGTTTAGAATTGAGTTTGAGGAAAATCACTTTAGTGGCTAAATGGAAAATGGATTGGAATAGGTAAAGGCTTGAGGCAGGCAGACTTACTAATGTTCTATTGTGGTAGTGCATGTTGAAGTGATGAGAATATCAAAGTGCCAGCAGAGTCAAAGGAAAGAAGAGAACATGTAGAGATATTGCAAAGGAAAAGTCAACAGGCCTTGGTACCTGTTTTTCATTTGATATGGAGTGCAAGAAAGAATGAAGATTCAAGGATGGCAATTATACTGGGCTTTCTAGAGCCCCAATTTGGGGTGACAAAATGTACTATGCTTTCTAGAGCCCCCACACTGGGGTGCCAAAATATACCATCTGGACTAGACCTCTGGAGGATCTTGGGACCAGTCTAAGTCCTTGATCTTAGTGGAGGAGTGAAGAAGGCAGGAGACCCACAAGGCTGGTCAAAGATGGAGTCCTTTATTTAAAGTCCTCTCAGCCCTTAAATACATTAATATGATTACATCATTACAGCACACTGAGCATGTGCCAGTTAGAGAACCATTACATCATCACATCACACTGAGAAAGTGCTAACTATAGTAACATTGCATCACAACACCCTCTGCAAGTGCTAACTATAAAAGCATCCTACTATAGATATGTAAATGCCTCTCTCTACTGTAAGTATACCTTGCTTCAAGAATAACACAGGTGGTCAAGCCCTCCTTGACTTCTCAGGAAGGGTGAGAGCCCTTAGGAAGATGGGGAGCTAAACTAGATATTGTCATCAGGTTTCCTCTGGGCTGAAGGGTCTTATACCTTACCCAGAATTCCCCCACTATCTGCGGCCCGCTACAGGCAACAACATTATAAACTTTATGACTTATATTGCAAGCCTACAATTGTAAGTACATTGCATTACTAGGGAAATGATGATATCCCCTTCTGTAATAAAAAAGTTAAGATAAAGAAAGACTATGGGGGGGAAATAATTAGCTAAATTTTGAATAATGTTGAGTTTAAGATATCTACTAGACATTTATACATATAAATATATGTGTGTAAGCATATATATATATATCTATATATATAGATTAAATATATAATTTTTGGAGATTAAAACAGTAGATGGGAGAATTGAGAAAGGTTTTATGTAGGAAATGACAATTAGCTCAGAAATAGCTAGAGATTTTTGGAGGAAAAAGTGAGAAAGGTGTATCCAGATTTGGGGAGATAGAGATATGTAAGATTATATATCACATCTCAGAGACATTAAAAACAGGTGGATTGGGTTATAAGATATGTGGAGGACAGTATTGTATAAAAATCCTAGTAAGGAAGACAAGAGCTAGCACATTTTGTGAAGGGCTTGATATGTTAAAATAGAGTAGTTTATATTTTATTTTAGTGGTAATGGAGAGCTAAAACTGGAGTTAAACAGCATCATGACAAGGTCAAAGCTGGGCTCTAGACATGTCACTTTGCCAGCTGTGGGAAAGACAGATTAGTGAAAGAGGCTCAAGACACAGGGGCTAATTGGGAGGCTATTTCACCAACTCAGACAATTCTGATATTTTTCCAGGTATGAATGTAAAATAGACTCTTCCAGTATCACCTGTTTATTTGTGTGTTTGTTTTATCTTTTTTCTCTTGGAGCAAAACATTGGCCGATTTCCAATCCACTGGGATAGAATTTTAAAGTTGAGTGGGACCTTAGGGATTTTTCTGTCTATTATAGCTACTTTTGAGGTACTTAGAGATTTCTACCAACCAATTCTGATAAAAGCACTAGGTCTTTTATTGTGGGCTCATTTTATTTCACTCTGGGGACGGCTTTTTAACTCAGGACACTTGTGGGATATGGCCTGAGGAGGGGGACAAAGCAAAGAGATAACTATAAACTGAGCTCAGTGGCTCTTGAAAGAAAAAAATACAACTGGTTTTGGACAGAATAGGATACATAGTGTTCTAACTTAAGATACAGTGATCTTTAGGACCAATAATAAGCAGTTGTTCATTGATAAAGGAGAATGGTATCCATTTACCCAGCTTCTCTGATACTATAATCTTGATCACTCTTTTAGTTCTCTAGCATAATCAAAACCTAGACCACACAATAAACTTTTGGATTCATGAAGAAGATCAAATAATGAAAGACAGAGGGAGATGAAATATTTTACTAAGCTGTAAGCCACTTCTTTCATACCCATAATGTCATAGGCAGAGAAATTCCAATTAGCAAGGCTCCTATATCTTTTGACCTAAAAATACCACTGCTAGTGTGTATCACAAAAGAGATTTTTCAAACAGGAAAACTACCTACATATACAAAAGTATTTATAGCACTTCTTTTCTCAGGACAAAGACTTGGAAATTGAGGGAATGCCCATCAATTGGGGAATAGCTGAAGAAATTGTGGCATTTCTTTATGATAGAATATTATTGTTCTATAAAAAATGATGAGCAGGATACTCTCGTAAAGTTCTGAAAAATTCTCCTTGAGCACAAGCAAAATAAGATAAACTGTGTACAAAGTAAAAGCAATGCTGTGGAATGATTTAGTGTGAATGACTTTAGTGTTCTTAGTAATATAATGATCAAAGAATACTCTGAAGGTGCTATGATAAAAAATGCTATCCATACCCAAAGAAAGTACTACTTGTGTCTGAATACAGATTGAAGCAATATTTTTTTACTATTATTTCCTTAAATTTTTTTAGGGGGGGGAGAGCTATGTTTATTTTCACAACATGATTTTTTATGGTAATATTTTGCATAACTTTGCATGTACCTTCTCAATGGTAAAGGAAAGAAAGAGAGAGAATCTGGAACTTAAAGTGTTTTTTTTTTTTAATGTTTTACATGTAACTAAGAAAAATAAAAATATTAAAACAATAAAAAATCAAAGTTGCTGGAAGGTTTCAGGAAAATGTACAGAATTCAAGAGGTACAAGTGGCAGTAAAAAATTTCAGTGGTGGAGTAAGAGGAGGGGTTTGTGGCTGTGAATATTTCTAAAACAGGGATTCTTAACTATTTTTGTGTAATAAATCTCTTGGAAAGTTTGGTGAAACCTATAGATTTTCCCTAAGAATAATGTTTTTAAATACACAAAATAAAATAGATAATAATCCCAAGGGAAAAATCATTTATAAATTTAAATATTTTTAAAATAATATACTTCAGATGTAAAACCTGGCACTACAGTGAAGACATCATTGTCAAGAAAAACTTATCCCCAAAATTTTTAAAGTAAAAGGTTCTGATAAAGGCCTTATTTCCAAAATATATAGAGAATTGACACTAATTTATAAGAAATGAAGTCATTCTCCAATTGATAAATGGTCAAAGGCAGTTTTCGGATGAAGAAAGTGAAACTATTTCTAGTCATATGAAAAGGTACTCCAAATCATTATTGATCAGAGAAATGCAAATTAAGACAACTCTGAAATACTACTACACACCTGTCAGATTGGCTAAGATCACAGGAAAAGATAATGACAAATGTTGGAGGGGATGTGGGAAAACTGGGACACTAATATATTGTTGGTGGAACTGTGAATACATCCAGCCATTCTGGAGCTGTGCTCAAAAAAGTTATCAAATTGTGCATACCCTTTGATCCAGCAGTGTTACTACTGGATTTATATACCAAAGAGATCTTAAAGAAAGGAAAGGACCTGTATGTGCAAAAATGTCTGTGGTAGCCTTTTTGATGCTATTTTCATACTATTAAAGCATGGGGTTTTCTCCCTGGTAACACGACAAGGGTAAAGTGTTCACAAAAATAGCAAAAAGGCCAAATGAACCCTTTGCTGATTTTGTGGCACATTTGCAGACAGCTGTGATACAAACTATTGGTGAAAATGCAGTAACAAATATTATGATAAGGCAACTTGCTAAAGAAAGCTAATGAAGGCCATTATATACATTATATACTAATGAGGATCATTATATACTTCAACAACAATACTATATGATGACCAATTCTGATGGACCTGGCCATCCTCAGCAATGAGATGAACCAAATCAGTTCCAATGGAGCAGTAATGAACTGAACCAGCTACGTCCAGCAAAAGAACTCTGGGAGATGACTAAGAACCATTACATTGAATTCCCAATCCCTATATTTTTGCCCACCTGCACTTTTTATTTCCTTCACAGGCTAATTTTACAATATTTCAGAGTCCAATTCTTTTTGTACAGCAAAATAATGGTTTGGTCATGTATACTTATTGTGTATCTAATTTATATTTTAATATAGTTAACATCTACTGGTCATCCAGCCATCTGGGGAAGGGGTTGGGGAGAAGGAGGGGAAAAAATTGGAACAAGAGGTTTGGCAATTGTCAATGCTGTAAAGTTACCCATACATATAACCTGTATATAAAAGGCTATTAAAATAAAATAAAAAAAAAAGAAAATGCTAATGAGGTTTGTAGAAGAATTATACTAGGACTAAGCAAGGATGCTCCTTTAGAGGAGATCATAAGATGCTGTGCCACAGTGGGCACAGATGCCTTTTATAGCCAGGCTATGATGTAGACTCCCCAAGATCCAAACATGGGTCTTTTTTTTATTTAATTTTTTTATTTTAATTTTGTTTTATTTTTTATTTAATATATTATAATCTTCTTAGACACAGGGATTATGTTTTCTCTTTTTTGTTTGTTTCTATGCCATCTTTGTATCACTAATCCTTAGCAAATCACCTTGTACATTTTTGAGGTTAGAAGGTGATCTTCTAGACATTGGTATAAGGGGATTCTGCTAAAAAACAAAATAAAACAAACAAAAAACACACTACAAATAAAAACAAAACGCCTCATTCCACCAGTTAATATTGGCAACACTTTTGAAAGTTATAGGAACAGGGATAAAAACAGGGCCTGTGATTTCATTTTAATTGAGCATTTTCTGGGAAGAAATTTCTTATACCAACACAATGGTAATTCTTCTCCAAAGTTATAGAGTTAGGAACTACATCAGTGGTTTCATTGGTTAAGGACTTGTGAATGAGAAAATTCTCTCTCCTTCTTTGGAAACTATAGTCTTAGATATGCCTCTAACACTGAAAAGTTAAATAGTTTTTCCAGGGTCACTGAGTCAGGGTGAAATCAGAGGCAAGGATCATCTATTCCTGACTCTAAGGTTGGTTCTCTATCCCCTAGAGGTTAGAAGGTGGGGAGAGATCATTTCTTGCCCTCCTCTGCCCACAAATGTACATGCACACATGTGTATGTATAAATATATACACTCTCTCTTTATAAGCAATCAAAATTCTGTGGAGTAGTAGTAAATTGTTAAATTGCAAATCTGTGATCTGTATTCATGGAGAGATTAACTACAAAAAGAAATCATAGTGCTCTTATAGTTAAAAGTATTATTAGGAAACAAACATACAAAACAGTTCTACTCTTTCAAAAACATTATCGCCAGTGTCCCTGCCATTAAGGAAAGTATGAACTAGTGTCATCTCACATAATTCAAGTATTTTTCATCTATTTCTTGGTAAATAATTTTATTCTCATAAAAATAAGTTGAGACATTTTCCTTTTCAATAGTTATTAGTATGAGTAATGTTATTACCCATAAATCTTTGAAAGATATAGTACCAAATTGCAACTAAATCAGTTTATTACCTATGAGTGTTTGAAAGATATACTACTGATTTGCTGGTAAATCAGCTAGCTTGCTTCCATAAACTGTTTTGTTTTTGTTTTTAAAAGAAAAGTTGCTGCTAAACATGATAAGTACTAATAGTGACAAAGCAAAAAATCCCTACTATTGAAAACAGAAGCAACAGGAAGGACAGAAATTGGCAACCATTTTTTTTTTCTTTATATTTACTGCTTAGCTGGCATTTTGTTCTTATGCCTTTCCCACTTTATTTGACTCATTACCAGGGAAAAGATTATGGCTTATCAGAGAGTTCATTCTCTTTTGGAACTCTAGGATTATAACAAAGTTCTCAGACCTTTTGATGGAGAGAGATCTGTTTTCTATATCTAAAACCTTGGGTATTACAATGAAGTTCAAGGGTTGGGGGATGAGTGGTGACAATAGAAAAGGAGTAGTGGAGTGATATTATTAAAATAGTGAAATGTGATGAGGAGAGGGAGGGAAGCTTACTTGCATTGGTTGAGATGTGGAAATTGTGTGTTTGTATATGTGGGTGTGTATGTGTGCATAAACTACTATTATGATTCCCTCCCTTAGAATTCCAACTATGTAGAACCCCTGAAAACTGTAATCCTCTCTACCAGTTCCTTTAGATTCTCCCTACCCCTTATACACACAATCATATATATATAGTTGCATACATCCACATGCACACCCAAAACTTTGGTACTTTATCTACCTCTGGGTTCATCTATCTTTGTTTCTTTGTTTTTGTGAGGCAATTGGGGTTAAATGACTTGCCCAGGGTTACACAGCCAGAAAGTATTAAGTGTCTGAGGCTGGATTTGAACTCAAGTCCTCCTGATATCAGGGCCAGTACTCTAGCCACTGTACCATATTCCTGCCTTGTGCTTTCACCTATCTTAAGCAGCAGGTGATTAGGTGAAAATTAATCTGGAAATCCTGTAGAACAGTTTTCAGATTCTATCTATCAAGAAATAGAACCTATTCTATGTAGGCATTATGCAATGTCCTGTCCCAGAAAACAAATTATTACTGCTTTCCAAACCCCAAACATCACTCTCCAACACACACACTCATACACTTCTTGTTCAGAGAATAGGTAAGACCATTATTATTGGAAATGGTATGGTAATTATATGCTTTGTGGAACCAGTAATAAATTCTTTAACTCCTTTTTTGTATGTATATATATATTTTTAATACACATTGCTTTATGAATTATGTTTGGAAAGAAAAATCAGAACAAAAGGGAAAAAAAAACTTGAGAGGAAAAATAAAAAAGAAGTGAGCATAGCATGTGTTGATTTTCATTCAGTCTCCTTAGTTCTTTTTCTGGATGCAGATGGCATTTTCTGTCCAAAGTCTATTGGGATTGCTATGGATCACTGAACACTGAGAAGAACCAAGTCTTTCTTAGGTCATCATCACACATTCTTGCTGTTATTGTGTACAATGTATTCCTGGTTCTGCTTGTTTCACTCTGCATCAGTTCATGTAAATCTTTCTAGGCCTTTCTATAATCAGCTTGTTCATTATTTTTTATAGAATCTGTAGCTTGTTAGATCAAAGAACTCTTCCCTGGCTCCCATTTCCTTTTATCTTGAAATTAAAATATAATCTCTTTAAAGGTAGGACTTCTAACTTTTGTATTGTATTTCCAAGACTTAAGAATGCCTGATATATAGTAACACTTCATAAGCTCCTTTTCATTCATTTATGTATCAAAAGACAAAATACTCATTTTCCTCATTGGGCATTCAGGAGGAAAATCAGGGTATTGAATGTCCTTGAGATGGTGTCATATAAATATCACTTGCTACAACTGGGATTCTTAGCCTGAGAAAGAGAGATTTTTGAAGGAAAGATACAAATGTACTTATGACTATAATATGGAAGAGAGAAAAGACATGCTCTGTTCAGTCAAGAAGAGAAAGTACCATAAAGTATCAATTGAAAAGAGATCAATTTAATCCTGAAATAATGGGGGACAATCCCAATGATCATCCCAAAGTGGAATGGAATGGATTACCTCATAAATAGATCATAAATAAATCATAAATAGTTAATTTTCATATAGTATTTAAAGTTTGCAAAATTGTTGATTAATATTATCTTATTTTAATCTTGCAACAACAAAGACATAGATGTCATTGTTAACCTCCATTTTATAGTTGAAGAAACTGAGTTTGATTTAGGTTCAGAAGATTTTCCAGGGTCACACAGATAGCAAGTATCTGAGGCAAGATTTGAACTCAAGTCTTTCTAAAATTCCAGTTCCTATTCTCTGTCCCTTATGCCACTCTGCTTGCTTTGAATCCACCTCACTAGAAGGTCTTCAAGGAAAACTTGAATGGCCATTTCTCAGGTATACTATAGAAGTTACAGATGCCATAAAAATTATAGAAGATCTTCAAAATTCCCTTCCAAGTCTGAGATTCTACAATTATGTGTGTCACAGAAAGTCAAGATCTACATGATTTTGGTCCAAGGTGTCCCATGTTCTACTTTCAAAATGGTCTTGATACTTGTCCTTTACCATGAATCCCATCTTGCTTCTTTATCAAACATGATAAGATGTGGTTTATTACTACTATGACAGGTAGGAATTTGAAAAACAGGCAGCTTACTTTTCAATGAGATGAACATTTTTGGAATAAAAACCCATTTCTTACAGGAAGTCAGATGCTTAGGGGATAACTGATTCCTTTGTGACCAGCCACTTTGAGGTCCCCTGACTGCCTAGGAGGAAAGATTAATGAAATGAATTCTGAGTAAACTAGAAAAGTCAACATTGCTTTCCAAAGTACCTAATTGGCTTCCATACTGGTGAGTAAATTATGTCCTGGAAATTCTGACTCAAAGCTCAGTTAGAAAGTATCATCTCTCTTATAGCAATAGGCAGGACATGTACATCATCATCAGAGATATCCTGAAGCATTGTCAATTCTGCTTTGCAACCAAAATGGATGATTGATTTTTTTTTAACCTGGAAAAAGGGTTGCTTTTTTCTTCTCATCTTATATTATACTTTTTCCCTTTCCTGGAGGAACGTAAGCCTAAGCATCATGTGTAAGAAAGAAAAAAATTATAAACATCAATTAAATAGGACTTAAAAATCTTTCATAAGAAAGTTATTTTCTTTATTAAAAAAATTAGAACAGCTAGTTGTTAGAAGTTCCGTAAATGTAGCTTCCCTTGATTCTAGTTGATTATACTCAAGAACATACTCCAGAAAGGAGAAAAAAAACCCTGTAAATAAAAAAAGGAAATATCTTGCTCATTTTCCTTTATTTGGAACATTGTAAATGAATAATTACATCTAATGAATAATCTCATCTATTTAACATTACAAACTTTGCAAAGTGGGGTTACATATTATTTCAGATCAGAAAAGTTCCCTATTTGTATAGGGAACTCCAAATAAGGAAATTCACTGCACTACAATAGACTGATACTACCTCTGAAACTTGGTCAAATCAAACATTCATATATCAATTACTATGTTCTAGGCACTGTGCTAAATACTTCTTTAAATCATTTGATTCTTATAACAACCATTGATGTAGGTACTATTATTGCCCCCACTTTACAGATGAAGAAACTGAGAATATTTTTTTCTTTCCCTCTAAGGCTATAAAACTAGTTAAGCATCTACGTAAGTCTGGAATTAAAATTCAATTCTACTTGATTCCGGGTCTAGAGCTCTATCTACTATGCCACCCAGCTGTTGATAATCAAGAGAAGAAAGGCACTTGGAAATAAATGTGTGTGTGTGTGGTAAGATTTTGGCTGATACTTGAAGGAAGCCAAGAAGCAAAGATTATGTGGAAGGGAATTTTAGGCTTGGAAGAAATCCAGAGAAAACACATGGCATTAGAAGACAGAATATCATGTGTTAAAACCATGGAAAAGGCATATGTCCAGATTACATGGATGGGAGTGAAGTGTAAAAAGGCTGAAGAGATATGAAGGAACTAGGAACATTATAAAGTGGGCACTCTGGGTATTATTAAAGCCATTTGCAGATTAAAAAAAAACAAAACAAAGAGATTCAATGAACTTTAAGTAGATTGAGCCTAGATCTGTCTGCCTTAAAATCTAGGACTTACTCTCCCAACTTCAGAGTTGTATCAATCCATAGCAATATATGGTAATACAATAACTGCTCTTGTAATATACCAGTCATTTCTATTCCCCATACTTATTGTAACATACATATGTGAGCTATCCAGTAAAAAGCACTCTCTAATTTAAAAGGATATGTTTGGTCTAGTGATGTTTAATTAATAATGTGAATTATAAGGTACTTTCTTTACCCAAGACATATGCACTTCATCTTCAACTGGACATTCTTTATCAATACAATGTGAATTTATAAAAGCTATTAGTTAGTGAGAAAGAATAATAAATAACTTCTTGTAGTGGAAACTTCTAGATTCTAAGAAAAGATTGGGGCAGTAATTTTTTGAACTCTTCCATTTTTTAAAATTTTCTTTTATCTGGACTCTTTCTTTCTTCCATAGTAATGAAGGCCCAGCTATCAGTCCTAAGCTGCAGTGCTAAAGCTGTCAAGGACATTACAATAGATGACCATCTAGTCAATGGATCAGGCTTTTTCTTTACTGTTTACAGAGGTTTTCCTTGCAAGAAAAACCCTGAGCTTAGCAAACAGAACTGAGAGCAAGGCAAAAATTAATTTTTAAAAAAAGTTTCCTAAGACTATTAGGTTATAAATATTCTGCATGATTAAATAGAGGTATATGTATGTATTTTTTGGTTTGGGCTGAAAAATACAAATTTACAAATGACCCATGTAGAAAAAATTGCATAATAAGAAACAGAGGAACAGAATTTCTATCCCATATTTCTAAGCACAATGGAGTCAAAAAAAAATAACTATTGGTACAAAGCTATCTTAGTTTACTCGTATCAGTGCTAAGTACATCCAAATGTTGCTTGATAAATAGTGAGTCACTGGCCATCTTTAGCATGAGCTATAGATGGTAGTCAGACTGCCATCTGAAAACCCAGGATAAGCTTTAAAGTTATAGATATGCAACACCACACAAATATAAACCTAAGAAGACATCCTGTTGCCATGACAATATGATGCACTTGTTCCCCATCATTATGGATTCTGTGCTTTGAGAATTTGATTACACTGTTGTACTTCACTTACTTGGATAATACAATGAGTGCAATTTTAAAATCTATTTTGTTTGTTCCTGTGAAATATGATTGGTTTTGGTTTCTCCTGAAAATGAAAAAGGGGAGTAAAAATATCTTAGGTAAATCACCTATAATAGCTAGGAAGATATGCTATTTCCTTTAAAACATGCTTGCCTTTATCCAGTTCTGCATAATGCGAATCCATCCCCAAATCCTAAATTATGGTGATTTTATTCAATTCAATTCAATTAACTTTCATTAAATGCCAATCACATATTAATAACTATGGTAAGTTGTGATAATATAAAAACAAACAAACAAACAGATCTACCTTTCTGGAGTTTACATTCTATCAACAAATTTATCTTATCCTGATTGAAAAAAAAAACACAAAAATGAAAAACTGAAATGATTCTTATTTGTGCTAGGATAAAAAAGCATTTTTCCATAGAAAATAATGTAATTTACCCTTTTGCAGCCTAGAGATAGTACATGTATGTGCATACTTGGATGTTTCACACACGTATAGAGACAGAGACAGAGAAGCGAAAGACAGAGATAGACATACACACACAAACACACACACACACACACACACACAGAGAGAGAGAGAGAGAGAGAGAGAAACTGCACTAGATTTATTCTTAAAAGTAATTTTAGTCCAAATGCCATGTTTTATAGGTGCCAAAACATGGGCCCAAGGAAGTTTGGTAACATATTCAAAGTCACCCAAGTAAAAAAAAATATATCAAAATTAGAATTTAAACACAGGTGATATAATTTTCAATTTTTTTTCCCCTCTTGAGTTGTCAAAGTCTAGAGAAGATGATAGTGGCATAGGGTGTATTTATAAAGGGATCAGTCTAGATAAAGAAATCTTTCATAAAGCCATAAATGGGACATAGAGGATGAAAGAAAAAATAAGAATGTGATTGGAACTTGGGTTCAATGAAGAGAGAAATGAACTTGAACTATTTCCTTTATAGATTATTAATCTTGATCATATGCCTTTTCTCTACTTACCTTTTTTTCTTATTTTAAAAGAGAATAAGATAAAATTAAAAGATGAAATCGCAAAGGGATATATGACTGAAGGGGAAAAAAACTACTAAAAATGATGAATGTAAACACAAAGAATGTAAACACAATATCGCCACTAAAATGGAGGATAACAATATATTGGAAAGCAGAATCCAATAATATATTTTTCACAAGAAGAATACCTGAAATATCTCAGTGCTAAAAAGAGGCCTTGAAATAGAATTTTTTATATCTTAGGTGAATTTTATGTTAGTTATTTTTCTCACTAGTATTTCATTTTTCCAAATACATGCAAAGATAGTTGTCAACATTCTTTTTTTTGCTGAGGCAATTGGGGTTAAGTGACTTGCCCAGGGTCACACAGTTAGGAAGTGTTAAGTGTCTAAGACTAGATTTGAACTCAGGTCCTCTTGACTTTAGGGCTGGTGCTCTATCCACTGCACCACTTAACTGCCCCTTCAACATTCATTTTTGTAAGATTTTGAATTCTACATTTTTCTTTTTCCCTCCCTTCCTTTTCCCCATCCAACAAGCAATCTGACATAGGCTATACATGTATAATCCTTTTAAAAATATTTCTATATTAATCATGTTGTGAAAGAAAAATCAGGGGCAGCCAGGTGGTGCATGGTTAGAGCACCAGCCCTGAAGTCAGGAGGATCTGAGTTTAAATCTGACTTGGGACACTTAACACTTCCTAGCTGTGTAACCCTGGGCAAGTCACTTAATCCCAATTGCCTCAGCCAAAAAAAAAAAAAAATCAGAACAAAAAGAAAAAAGAAGAAAGAAAAACAAGAAAGAAAGAAAGAAAGAAAGAAAGAAAGAAAGAAAGAAAGAAAGAAAGAAAGAAAGAAAGAAAGAAAAGGAAAGGAAAGAAAAGAAAAGAAAAAAAGGTGAAAATACTGTTTTGTTCCACATTTAGTATCCATAGTTCTCTCTTTGGATGCAGATGACATTTTCAATCCCAAGTCTATTAGAATTGTTCAAGATCACCACATTGCTAAAAAGAATTAAGTCTGTCATAACTTTATCATCACAAAATCTTGTTAGTGTGGACGATGTTCTCCTGGTTTTGCTCACTTCACTCAGCATCACTTCATATAAATCTTTCTAGGCTTTTTTGAAATCAGCATGCTCATAATTTTTTATAAAACAATAATATTCCATTACTTTCCTATATTATTTAGCCATCCCCAAGTGATGGGCATCCACTTAATTTCTAATTCTTTGTCACTACAAAAAGAGCTGCTACAAACATTTTTGCACATGTGGGTCCTTTTCCCTCTGTTTTGATCTCTTTGGTTAACAAACCCAATAGTTAGACTTTTGGATCAAAAGGTATGCACAGTTTCATAACCCTTTGGTGATAGTTCAAAATTGCTTTGCAGAATGATTGGAGTACTTCACACTTCCATCTTAGGTGAATTTTTAAAAGCAGATACTTCCATCAACTCAAAAAAGCTACAATAAAAATATTAGTATGATATATATCTATATCTATATCTATATCTATATCTATATCTATCTATCTATATACTGAAGTGAAAAGCACCTAAATGTAACATTGGAAAGAAAAAAAATCAAGTTAATATGAGAAATAAAGAGAAAAACTCCAATAATAGGAAATGTCAATGTTCTTGGTCCACTCAGAGTTAGACAGATACAATAAAAAGATAAATAAGAAATTAGGCTAAAAGAAACTTTCACAGAATTTGTTTAAATTACATGTGTTGCAATTATTGAATTGAAGTTAAAATGAACATGGTTATTTGCATGTGTTTTTTTTTTTAAATTGGTTTGTGAGAGAGGTTATAAGAACTCTTTAATGTAGATAAGCAATAATAGAAAATACAGCTTTACTGCTCACAATACAAAAAATATATATCATAATAAGTAAAAGATGTTTAAAGAAAAGATTCAAACTTAAGGAATTGAACAAATGAAAGTTGAAAAAGAATATTTTATAGAATCCATAGATAATTATTGAAGCAAATGGGACAATATCCAAAAAGTTTTGGATGTAGTAAAGCCAATCATTCCATACAAATTTATATTTTTAATGCAATAGTAAATGAAAGAAAGAAATGGTCAAAGAATAAGGAATAAATAATTACAGCAATGAAAGAATTAAAAAAAAAAACCTGCAACCAAACAAAAAAAAAAAATAACATTTCTGAAATTTCAAAGGACAACCCAAAGTGGAAAAAAAAAAAACCCTTATAAACTAGTCTGGTTGCTAATTAGACTTTAAAGATAAGGAAAATCAAATATCTTGGACCTGTTAATGAAAGGAAATTTAGAAACTATTTGTTCTAAAGCAAAAGATGAGGTTTAAACACATATTTTATGATACCAGAAATCAAGGTCTTTCTAATGTATCATGCATATTGCCATAAAATAAAAAGGAAAAAAAAGTTCACAACAGATAAATGAGAAATAAAAGAAATTAACAGGAATAATTTTCCAATTCCATCAAAAAAACTTGATAACATCTATAAAATCATTGAATATATGTCTAGCATATGTATTTAAACCCAGATTGATTAAACAACAACAAAAAAGAGAACAACCCAAATTCAGACAAATTGAAAAACTCATAAATGAGTTCCCCCAAAGGGAAAAAATATGACTGGATGAATTTATGAGTTATTTCTATTAGATGTTCAAAAATAAACTTATTTTTACTTTTTAATGTTATTGAGTACTTGCATTTTGTCATTCATTTTTTGGAAGAAGCAATTTATGTATAGAACAAGGTATGTATAGTAAATAAGATACCGATCTCATTTATTTCTTACTTATGAACCATATATTTCAATTTATGCTTGCCATCACCTCTTCTTACTTTTACACAGAGGTCAAATTATATTTTGATTTACTTTGGAATATCTTATTCATCTCTCTATAACATTTCCCTACTTCTTCATTCTCCATGAAAACATTTTATCAAGTAACCTATCATTATTTTTCTGGGTATTTTTTGGAAAACTTATCTTGCTTGAATAAAAATAACCCAACTTTTCATAAAATGATGTTCTTTGTTGTATTTTGGGTGTGTGATGAAACCAAATATTCCCATTCTTTATTTGCCTCTCTAGGGATTCCCTCTAATCCACCCAATTTATTTGTAAGCATATTCTATTCATTTATATCCAGAATGATTTAATTAAGAGCTAGAATGCCAGCAGAGCCATCCAATATTTAATCCATTTGGTCACTGAACATAGATCATTCATTAAAAGTGCCAGCAGCTAAGTTAATGTTAATACAGAGTATAACAATTGTAGATCTTTCCAAATCCTGCCTCCAATTCCACCACTTTATTGTCATTACTATAAATGTAGAATGGTGTCACACAGGTCTGAGGGCTATTGTATCTTTCTTGGATCCATAGGTCATTTTAGCCAAAATAATCATGACTAAATTTACTGAAGGTGAACATGTTGATATTTATAAAGAAGACACAGTCTGTGGCCAATACTGTATACGATGCCTATCTAGCACATACTGCCTCAAAGAATTGTCCCCTCAACACCAATATAAAGCATTGTGGTAGAACATATACAATATGATTTTTTAAATTCATTTTTGTAATACCACTGATAAATGACTATTTTGCTCTTATTATATAAGTGAAAAAAATGAGTCAAAAAAAGCTAGAATAAATTAAACACAGTGTCATAGCAAAATGTTGTTGTATAGAGAAAGAACAGGGCAATACAATTAGATAACATTGGATACTTATTTCTCAGATTCTATGCCCACTCAAGTGACTCCCATTTCATCTCAGATCTAAAATTGAAAGCATGTTCTGTGTTGTTAAAGACAGTGTTTTTTATTGTTAGAAATAGCATTATGGATTTAAAACTAGAAAGTACCTTAGAGATTATGCATTTCTAACACTTCATTTTAATAGTAAGGAATTCAAAGTAGAGCATTCTTTGCCTGGTGTCATATGAGTAAAAGTAAAGAATTTAAAGAATTCATATTCTCTTAGTTCAGATCCAGATCTTTTTTTTTTTATTATAACACAGTTCTTTACAAATACATGCTTCACAATACATATAAAGTATAGAATTTTTACCCTTATAAGAATATTTGCACAGCGCTTTTTGATAGCAAACTACATTTATACATTGATACATTTATACATTTATACATTGATAGCAAACATTGTGGCATACAAAACTTCATCTCATTATCATTTCATGCATAATCCAGACATGAAGTATGTGAACCTTTTCCATATTTTCACAAGTCTTTCATATTTTCCATATTTTTCACAGTTTTATAAAGGAAAATACTTTTTCTGATCCTTATCTTGATCAATTTTTTTTTGGAATGTTAGCCAACTTATAATTTGGCATTACTCATTAAAATCAAAGTATTAGGGATCATTTGTCACAACCAGAACTCCATGAATAATTAGCCTTAGTATCCCCAAGCTTCCTAATTGCATTTGCTATGAATCAACAAAAACTAGACAGCAAACAAACAAAACACTTTACAAAGGCTTTGCTGGACTCTCAACAATTTAAAAAAAGCTAAGCAGGACTGAAAGTCATTGAAGCAATGGAGTGCACTTACCTCATTATGCCTATCAGAGGGGGATCATTGAGTTTACCAGGATAAACAATCGGTTTTATATGTGCTGTCATTACCACCTAGCCCCCATAGTGAAGCATGTGATAGAGAGACAATGTGATGGACTAGATGAATAGAGTATAGAACCTGAAGTCAGAAGAGATTTGGAGGAATGTATGTGCTGCACTCAGCTTCTGAGAGCTGGTTATTATATTTTCAGTGGGAGTATTAATACCTTGCAAATTGGCAAAAATTACTAATCAGAGTTTAATTTATTGTTGTTTGTTTAGACTTGTAGAAAATGATACTATAACATATTAAAAAATAAACATATGACCTATATTTTCAGAGTTAGTTGTTGGATATGATAGCCCTAGTTTTCAGTTACCTCTCTGATGCTTACTAACTATGGACAAATTAATCTAGTTGAGCTTCAATATCCATCTGCAAATTTAGGTTAGTAGTTAGGTAGAATGTATGTAGACATTTAAGGTTTGTGAAATCCTGTCTGAGGCAGAATTCAACCTTAGATCTTCTTAATTCTGATTTCAAAATATTTCTATGTGCGAGAACCCTACAGAATTGTATTCCAATAGAGGGACAAAGGTTTAGAGAAAGGTCATGTTAGCTGAGAGAGTTGGTTGTACAAGGTATTTAGCTGCTGAACTGATAAAATGATAAAAATCACCCCAAAATGAAAAGTGGGTAAAAGATAACTGCAAACACTGTGAACACATTTTTAATGAGTTAATTAATATTAACTTTTCCTCTCCAAAGGGACAGTTTTTCCTCATTTTTGAACATGGCTTTTATGATGAGGGAAAGGGAACATGTAAAAGAGGAACATGCAATGGAAAGACCAAGAAGTCTGCTAATTTCATCATTCCCAGCAATTTTGATGTTGAGAGAAGAACCACAGAAGAGGAAATAAAAGGCTCATTCCTGTGACTTATAATTGCAGATCTGCCTAGAGACTATCCCTGTAATAGATTCCCTGTTTCTTGCAAGAATTATAAATAAAGCAACTTACTTCATACATTCCTAAGTCTTTTTTATCTTTATAGCATATTTCTAACATTACAACACTCAGGGCTTTTGTAAAAATCATAAGTAAAATATGAAAAAGGATTTTGAAAACTTCAAAACACTAAATAAATATAACATATTGTATATAAATTTGTTTCAGGGATATACATGTATATATAATGGGGCAGATTCAAGGGCATGTTGGAGTCACCCAACACTACCTTAGGAAAATAATGTAAAATTGAAATTGTGGAAATTTATACCTCAGTAATTAGCAAACGTTACAAATCAGGGTTTTATTCATACAAGAGGGCTGCCACAAACATTCCTGCACACACATGTCTGAAAAGGGAGAACTTTCCACTGAAGAGGAAATTAGAGCAATGATTAGGAGTTACTTTGCCCAAATTTATGCCAGTAAATTTGATAACCTAAGTGAAATGAATGACTACCTTCAAAAATATAGGCTGCCCAGATTAACAAAGGAGGAAGTAAATTGGTTAAATAGTCCCATTTTAGAAGAAGAAATAGAACAAGCTGTTAACCAACTTCCTAAGAAAAGATCCTCAGGACTTACATGTGATTTACATGTGAATTCTAGCAAACATTTATAGAACTACTAACTCCAATGTTATATAAACTATTTGAAAAAATGGACAATGAAGGACTCCTACCAAATTCCTTTTATGACACAGACATGGTATTGATACCTAAATTAGGTAGGTTGAAAACAGAGAAAGAAAATTATAGACCAATCTCCCTTATTTATATTGATGCAAAAATATTAAATAAACTATTAGGAAAAAGATTATAGAAAATCATTCCCAGGAAAATACACCATGACCAAGTAGGATTTATACCAGGAATGCAGGGCTGGTTCAATATTAGGAAAACTATTAGCATAATTGAGTGTAGCAATAACCAGATAAACAAAAAAAAATATGATCATCTCAATAGATGCAGAAAAAGTGTTTGATAAAATCTAACATCCATTCCTATTAAAAACCACTTGAGAATGTGGGAATAAATGTACATTTCCTTAAAATAGTCTGTAGCATCTATTTAAAACCATTGGTAAGCATCATATGGATATGATGGAACCATTCCCAATAAGATCAGGGGTGAAACAAGGTTACCCACTATCACCATTACTATTCAATATTGTATTAGAAATGCTAGGTTAGGCAATAAGAGTTGAGAAAGAATACCAAACTGAAAAGTTTTTGTACAAACAAAACTAATGCAGACAAGATTAGAAGGGAAGCAATAAACTGGGAAAATATTTTTACAGTCAAAGGTTCTGATAAAGGCCTCATTTCCAAAATATATAGAGAATTAACTCTAATTTATAAAAAATCAAGCCATTCTCCAATTGGAAAATGGTCAAAGGATATGAACAGACAATTCTCAGATGAAGAAATTGAAACTATTTCTAGTCATATGAAAAGATGCTCCAAGTCATTATTAATCAGAGAAATGCAAATTAAGACAACTCTAAGATACCACTACACACCTATCAGATTGGCTAAGATGACAGGAAAAAATAATGATGATTGTTGGAGGGGATGCGGGAAAACTGGGACATTGATGCATTGTTGGTGGAGTTGTGAACGAATCCAACCATTTTGGAGAGTAGTTTGGAACTATGCTCAAAAAGTTATCAAACTGTGCATACCCTTTGATCCAGCAGTGTTACTACTGGGATTATATCCCAAAGAGATTATAAAGAAGGGAAAGGGACCTGTATGTGCACGAATGTTTGTGGCAGCCCTTTTTGTAGTGGCTAGAAACTGGAAACTGAATGGATGTCCATCAGTTGGAGAATGGCTGAATAAATTGTGGTATATGAATATTATGGAATATTACTGTTCTGTAAGAAATGACCAACAGGATGATTTCAGAAAGGCCTGGAGAGACTTACACGAACTGATGCTGAGTGAAATGAGCAGGACCAGGAGATCATTATATACTTCAACAACAATACTAGATGATGACCAGTTCTGATGGATCAGGCCATCCTCAGCAACGAGATCAACCAAATCATTTCTAATGGAGCAGTAATGAACTGAACTAGCTATGCCCCAGAAAAAGAACTCTGGGAGATGACTAAAAACCATTACATTGAATTCCCAATCCCTATATTTATGCACACCTGCATTTTTGATTTCCTTCACAAGCTAATTGTACAATATTTCAGAGTCTGATTCTTTTTGTACAGCAAAATAACGTTTTGGTCATGTATACTTATTGTGTATCTAATTTATATTTTAATATATTTAACATCTACTGGTCATCCTGCCATCTAGGGGAGGGGATGGGGGGGTAAGAGGTGAAAAATTGGAACAAGAGGTTTGGCAATTGTTAATGCTGTAAAGTTACCCATGTATATATCCTGTAAATAAAAGGCTATTAAATAAAAAATAAAAAAAAAGAGTTGAGAAAGAGATTAAAGGAATAACAGTAGGTAATGAGGAAACCAAATGATCATTCTTTGCAGATGATAGGATGGTATACTGAGAGAACCCCAGAGATTCTATTAAAACGCTATTAGAAATAATTCATAACTTTAGCAGTTACAGGATACAAAATAAATCCACAAAAATCATCAGAATTTTTATATATCACTAACAAAATCCAACAGTTAGAGATAAAAAGAGAAATTCTATTTAAAATAATTGTCAATAGTATAAAATATGTGGGAATCTGCCAAGGGAAAGTCAAGAACTGTATGAGCAAAATTACAAAACACTTTCCACACAAATAAAGTCACCTCTAAACAACTGGAAAAATATTAAGTGCTCTTGGATAGGTCAAGAGATGGCAATACTTCCTAAACTAATCCATTTATTTAGTGTTTACCAATCAGGCTCCCAAAAAATTATTTTAATGACCTAGAAAAAATAACATCAAAATTCATCTGGAAGAACAAAAGGTCAAAACTTTCAAGGGAACTAAAAAAAATCAAATGAAGATGACCTTGATGTACTTGATCCAAAACTAAGTTATAGTTAAAACTAAAAAATAGTTGTAAAACTATGTTATGCAGCAGTCACCAAAACCATTTAGTATTGGATAAGAAACAGACTAGTTGATCAATGGAATGGATTAGGTTCACAGGACAAAATAGTCAATAACTTTAATAACCTAGTGTTTGACAAACCCAAAGACCCCAACTTTTGGGATAAGAATTCACTATTTGACAAAAACTGCTAGGAATTTGGAAATTAGTATGGCAGAAACTAGGCATTGATCCATACTTAACACTGTACACCAAGATAAGATCAAAATATGTTCATGATCTAGGCATAAAAAATGAGATTATAAATAAATTAGAAGAACATAAGATAGTTTACCTCTTAGGATGAGGAAAGAATTTGTGACTAAAGAAGAATTATTCATCACAAAATAGAAAATTTTGATTATATTACATTATAAACTTTTGTACAAACAAAAATAATGCAGACAAGATTAGAAGGGAAGCAATAAACTGGGAAAGCATTTTTACAGTCAAAGGTTCTGATAAAGGCCTCATTTCCAAAATAAAGAGAGAATTGATTAATTTATAAGAAATCAAGCCATTCTCCAATTGATAAATTGTCAAAGGATATGAACAATTTTCAGATAAAGAAATAGAAACTATTTCCAGTCATATGAAAGAGTGTTCCAAATCACTATTGATTAGATAAATGCAAATTAAGACAACTCTGAGATACCACTACATACCTGTCAGATTAGCTAAGATGACAGGAAAAAATAATGATGAATGTTGAAGAGAATTTGGGAAAACTGGGACATTGATGCATTATTGGTGGAGTTGTGAATGAATCCAACCATTCTGGAGAGCAATCTGGAATTATGCCCCCAAAGTTATCAAACTGTGCATACCCTTTGATCCAGCAGTGTTACTACTGGGCTTATATCCTAAAGAGATACTAAAGAAGGGAAAGGGACCTGTATATGCCAAAATGTTTGTGGCGGCCCTGTTTGTAGTGGCTAGAAACTGGAAAATGAATGGATGCCCATCAATTGGAGCCTGGTTGGGTAAATTGTGGTATATGAATGTTAAGAAATATTATTGTCCTCTAAGAAATGACCAGCAGGATGAATACAGAGAGGCTTGGAGAGACTTACATGAACTGATGCTAAGTGAAATGAGTAGGACCAGGAGATCATTATATACTTCAACAATGATACTGTATAAAGATGTATTCTGATGGAAGTGGATTTCTTTGACAAAGAGAAGAGCTAACTCAGTTGCAATTGATCGATGATAGACAGAAGCAACGACACCCAGAGAAGGAACACTGGGAAATGACTGTAAACTGTTTGCATTTTTGTTTTTCTTCCCAGGTTATTTTTACCTTCTGAATCCAATTCTCTTTGTGCAACAAGAGAACTGTTCGGTTCTGCACACATATATTGTATCTAGGATATACTGTAACATATCTAACATGTATAAGACTGTTTGCCATGTAGGGGAGGGGGTGGAGGGAGGAAAGGGAAAAGTTAGATCAGAAGTGAGTGCAAGGCATAATATAAAAAATTACTCAGGCATATGTTCTGTCAATAAAAAGTTATAATTAAAAATGAAAAATATAGGACATATGTATACAAAATACAAACAGTACAACATGTTGTAAATAACCTTAGAGTTGCTGCTGGCACAGGACCTGAAGTCAGAAAAACAAATTCAAATTGGCTTCAGATACTTACTACCCATGTAATTCAATCTTTTTGCCTGAGTTTCCTCGGGTATAAAACAGTAATAATAATGATGATGATGATGATAGTACCTAGCTCAAAAAGTTGTTAAAGATCAAATGTGATAAAAATTATAAACCAATATAAACAGATTTAACACAAAGCCTGGCTCATAATAAGTTATCATATAAATGTTTCTTCCCTTTCCTTTTCTAAAGCACAGACATAGAAAATCATACCTTCTTACAATATATCACAGTATCCTTGTGCAGGCTATTGGTGAAAATACCTGCAGGAAATTCTGCCTTGGATAAAATAACAATTCTATTATTTTTTTTTTTTATTGAACTGAACACAAAATAAAAAAAGATCATTAAAAAACAGAAAAGCAAAATAAAAATAAAAGTGAAAATTTGTCATGTGCCTATTGGTGAGGATTCAAAATATATAACAATAAATTTCCATTTCTAGAAAGTATATATAATAATTTTATTCATGAGTGTTCATCTTTGCTTTATTGTCTTATTATTTTGTTCTCTGCTGTGTACTTTCTACTTTTCTCGTTTCCCAGTTTCATCCTCCCCACTTCTATTAAGCAGATTACAGTTAAGCATACACACACACACACACACATACATATACATTATACACACAAATATTCACATCCATCCACATACTACACATGTATACATGTATTTACATATACATATCTATACATCTAGTCATCATACATACCCAGATATACTGAGACACACACATGGTATATAAGCAATGTTATAATTTAACCTTTTCCCAATGTGAGTAGGTTTTCAGAACTATAAGTCTTTCTTCCCCTTTTAATACCTCTTTATTTATTCTTCCTCTGCATCTCATTTGAATACTATAATTACAATTTTACTTTTTCCTATACAGTTTTGCTTTTTACAGTCAGATCATACTCAACTCTGCCCTAATCTTTCTTTTGAGCTACCCAATTATCAATGTCAATCTTAAACATATGATGCACATTTTCATGTAAAAAAAATAAGAAATTAGTTCATGTTAAATTCCTTGAAATTAATCTTTATTATTGGTGTTTATATGTTCTAGCAATTTTGGGTTTGGTTAAGACAAAGTCTTAAAAATCTGCAAGTTCATAAAATGTTAATTTTTCCTCCACTCAGTATTATGGAAAATTTTGCTGGATGCAATATTTTTTGGCTGCAGGCTTGATTCTTTTGATTGCTGGTATAAAGAATTCCAGGAACTGCAGTCTTTTATTGTGGCTATTGATAAAACCTGTACAATTCTAAATGCTCCAACATACTTGATTTGGTTTTTTTTTTTTTTTTTTGCGCAAAATTTTCTCTTTGTTCTGGGGTTTCAAAATTTGGCAATAATATTCCCATATATTTTCCACAAATTGGTCACAGCTTTCAGGTAGTCTAATATTTTTATATTTTTTCTTTCAGATCTGTTGTTTTTCTTATGTTTCACATTCTCATCTATTTTTTTTCTTTTTATTTTGTTTTATATTTCTTTGTCTCATAACTTCACTGGCTTTTTCTTGCTCATTTCTAATTTTCAAAGCTTTAAGATTCTATTTCTTTTCCTAAATGATTAACTTTTTTCATAATCTTTTTTTTTTCTTGGATGTTTTTGTTTTAGTTTTTACTCAAGCTCTTTCATTTGATTTTTAAAGTCTTTTTTTAACTCTTCTATAAATTTAGAATTTATACTTAGCATTACTCTTTGGGGTAAAAAAGGTTTTTTTTTTTTTACTTCACTATCCCCCTCTGAAGGTGAACCCTGATCTTCCTTAGTCCCAAAATTTCTATAGTTGGGTTCTTCTTTGCTGGTTCATTTATTTTTTTAATGAGAAGTACTAGTGTAAGCATCTCTAATCTTGGGATGGAAGGGAAAGTACCTCCAGCTTTACTTCAGTGCCCTTCTCTGACCTGGAATCCCAAACAAAAAGCTCCACCCTCCTGCAAGTCCCTGCAGCCAGCAGCATCCCTGCCCCACTGCTTCTACACTCACTGGGTATGTTAGTTCCTTCTTACCTAGGGCCCTGTGTCAGCAGTATAGTCAGATCTGGTGTTCATGATCAGCAGAGATTCCTTTAGTCTTCCTGGACTCCCAGTCCCAGATTAACCGTTCCTATGGTTTGGATGGAGGTTCTAGCCAAACCAGCTAATCCTAGGACTCCTGCCAGTGGACTTCCTTCTGCCCCAAGTCTTTGTTTTTCAAACAGTCTATGTTTGTCCTAAGGTTCAAATTTGTTCTGTTTGTGAGGGAAATCTGGAAAACTTGAGATTTACTGACCTCCACCATCTTTCCAAATGCTTTCAGCAATTCTGTTATCTATTGAGTAGTTATTGTGTCTTTAATACCTGGTGCAATGGCAAGAGCTTGATTGTGATTTAAAATGAATTTACCAGTCAATTTGTGGCAGCCAGGTATAGGCTGCATAATAATGCTCATTAATTCCAGGGATACTGCAACTTTTCCCTTACCCAAGATCATTAGACAATAGTCTGGCAAACATGAGGCTAGTACCATAGTACCAGCAAGTACCAGAGTACCAGGAAAAAATTTTTGTTTTCCAACCTCAAAGAATCAGAGGGAATAATAAACAGTTCTTTAAGTCTAAATATTATGGATGATGGTGTTAAATCTATGGACTGTCTAATTCTTCTCTGCCCAAAGTATCCATGAGTGAGATTACAATTGTCTGAGCCAAGATTAGGTAGCATGCACACATTGAATCTTCTCTCTTAATACAGACTTTAGAAAGAAAAATTGTTTGTCTATGGAAAAACATCTATATTTCAATGATGTATAAACATCTTAATCTGTGAAGAAATATCTTCTGTCTCCACATCATCAAGATTTAAGGAGGCTTTTAATTGGATTTCTAGCTCTCATGGAAGAAAACTGAATTTTTCCCCTGCCCCTCCTCCCAGATTATTTTTGTTATTCAGATAATTTATCATTACTTCCAAAGTCCTATATTAGTTAAATATTAAATATTAGATGCATTTGATAGAATGTAATTGTATTGTATTCTACTCTATAATGCTATACTTACTTTGGGGTAAACAAATTTCTCTCAGTTTTTTTGTCTTTTAGAGCTTTTCAAGGATATGGAGAAATTCTAGTCTTTCACATACCACTTCCAGAGGGGCACAGTCTAAAAATAATTGTTTTAATACAAATAGGTAGCATTTATATGGAGCCTAAAAGTTTGCAAAACACTTCCCAATTATGTCATTCAATTCTCAAAACAAGGCATTAAAGTGTCTTAGTTGATAGAAACATTGGAGTGGGTTTTCCAATGCATTTACCTTTTACTGAGGGAAGATCACAAATATTTTGAGATATAGAGAGGGGGTATAGAAGAGGAAAAAAAGTTATTCCAAGAAGCCTGGTACTTTATGTGACATGGCTTAGAAATTAAAATTATGGATTTGAGACCAGAACTAGTAAATTAAAAGTCAATCAATCTAACCAATCAGCGTAGGATCACAAGAGTGGGAATTTGAGTTCCCTAGATTAAGGTAGATACATTGATATTATATTAATAAAGAGTCTGAATTCCAGGTAAGGGGATATAAAGAATGTGAGATGGAGAAGTTAGAAGAAGAATAGGAGGAAAAGCAAAGCAAAGAAAGATTAAAAAAGAAGAGGAGAAGGAAGCTGTTGCCATTGATGGCATAGCAGGGAGGTGGCCAAGATGTAGCACACTAAGCCTGAAGCAAGGAAGAGATAAGGTTGAACTCACCCTCAGAACACAGGAATGCTAAGACATTTATGCAGGTAAATAAAAGTAGTACAGAGGTATAGCTAAGTTTAACTGGGACTGCAGTAATTTCACTCCAGGATCTGGATGAAGCAGAGGTCTTCAAACTATGGCCCATGGGCCAGATGCAGCAGCTGAGGACGATTATCCCCCTCACCCAGGGCTATGAAGTTTCTTTATTTAAAGCCCTACAAAACAAAGGTTTTGTTTTTACTATACTCCGGCCCTCCAACAGTCTGAGGGACAGTGAACTGGCCCCCTATTTAAGAAGTTTGAGGACCCCTGTACAGATACTACTTGGAAGATCTTTTGTGATATAACATAATTACAGTAGAAGCCATGGGATAAAGATATGGACACTAAAGATACAAAAGAGCTTGTGGATAACAATGGATACAATTGCTGCAGAAATTGAGAGGGACTGAGATCAAGAAAACAAATAAAGGGATTTATCTTATCAGGGAAGAAGAGCCATCTCCTAAAGCTAGGTGGTTCAATGGATAGTGTAGGGCTTAGAGTCAGGAAAACTTGAATTCAAATTAAGACCAATCTTCTTGAGTCCAAATCAGGCCTCAAATACTTACTCAATATGTGACTTTTAACTCTCTTTGCCCCAGTTTCCTCCTCTGTAAAATGAGAAGGAAATGCAAAACATTCAAATATCTTTGACAAAGAAACTTCAATGGTGTTATGAAAAATTAGTCCCAAGAGAAATTACTGAACAACAAAAAGAGTTGAAAGAATAAGGTAATGGAAGGAAATGGACAAAAGATGTGAGATGAGGGTAGAATGGAGAACTCTCCAAAAATTGATTTTTTCCTATGGAATATGAGATAAAACTCTCAGTTGAGGGGGTTGAAGGAAAGAGTACCATGAAAAGCTTAAGGATAAGATTGGAGCAACTGCTGTGGAGAGTGGGATAGAATCAATTAGCCTGAAGGGTCCCATTAAAATTAAAAACAAATTTGTAGGGGACTTCATCAGCAGATTTGTGATTCTCCAATCTCTGTTTAATAGCACATGAAAAAGAATCAAGGAAATAGATTGTGCAAGTAATTCACGTTGAAGACTTGGCAAGGCATGTCATTGAAAGACCAAAAGGAAAAATGATTAACTCGTATTAGACACATTGATATTGAATAAAAACTCCTCCCTCCCATTTCACTGAATAGGAATTCTAAGTCAAGTTCTTTAAAATGCAGAGTTCTAAAACCATGATAAACAGATGGATGGGATTCACAAGTGTGGGGGAGTCTCTACTATTCTGGAGGTTTTCAGGAAAAGAATGAAGGCCTATCTCTAAGAGATATTGTAAAAGAAAAAAAATTATATAAGAGTTTAGTACATGAGCCTTGCCGTCTCTCCCAACTCTGAAATTCTATAATTTTTCTTTTCAATTACTCTAACTGTATATATTTATTATTTTCTATCCTTGAGTTTTGTCCTTGGGTCAAATAGGCTATAGTTAAGCAATATGCATTACTCCACAGTTTGTAGATATACAATAAAGATTGTAGAATAACCTAATATTGCTTTGTAATGATAGTTCACCAAATAGTAAGAATTTTCTAGGTTTGGGATTTCTTTTTATGTCCATTGTAAGAAAAACTATAGACAATGAAATTTCTAGTTTTTATAGTCTGGTATAGTAGTAATGGAGTAGTATTTGGAGTCAGTGAAACTAAGTTTGAATCATAACTCTTCCATTTACTAACTTTATGGCCATGGGCAAGTCTCTTCAGGATTTTCTTTCAAAACCTGCAAAATCATAAGGGCTAGACTCAAAATCCTTAAGTCCCTTTTAGGTTTAGATTTTGGATCATAATTATTTTACCTAATTAGCTGGCAAATTACAACTGAATCAATATTGCAGACTTGTGTCAAATGATTGACTGGAGTCGATGTTAATTAAGTTAATGGATGAAATGACATAATTTTTGATGATGAAGTTAGAATTTTTAAGTAGAGAAATTAACCAAAATCAGTGGGATGACTGAATCAAGGAATGATTCAGAAGGGTTACCTTCAAGGTATCCAACTTACAAATAAAAATGATTAAACATTCACAATTAAAAAATAGGAATATAGATAGCGGCAACTTGAATTTGAACACAACTCACAGATTATGTGGTTATGATGAGGGTACAGGGTGACACGCTGCAATATAATTATCCATATTGGAGCTCAGTAATTTGAAAGAGTTTCCAGAACAAGTAAGAAAATTGCTTCAATCTTATCATTCAATCATAATGTCAACAATAGTTCTAACACAACTACTAATACTCAGTAGTGGGCTAGGCACTATAGATGATAAAACTAAATCATGAGAAATGATAAATGACCATTGCATATACTATGTACTAACTTGTGTCAAGAAGGAATTGGGCTTCTACCTCTACATCCCTTGAAGGAGGTCAAGAAAAATTGTCTTTTGTTAGTTGTTGTTACAGTTTTTGCCATTAACATTATTGCCAAGAGTATTGTTAGTAAAGAATTAGATATGTATGTATATATGTGTGCATATGTATGCATATATATAATATGTGTAATACCATATAGTATTATGTTATAGAGTATAGAAACTATACAGAGCACATATATACACAGACTATCCATTTGCATGCATACACATATTTTATAGGTATGTATGCATACATTTGTTTGCACATATGTACATATAGGTAACTGTTTAATATGTTTACTATTCAGATTAATAGATTGCCATCTGCCCTTATAGAATATCAGCTTATTAAAGGCAGGAGTTGTTTCGTTTTCTTCTTTTCCCTTCCAGCATGAAAAACAATTACTAACAGACAGAATTCCTTAATAAATACTTTCTTGTTAAAAGATTAAGTGGGTGAAATTTTATTATGAAAACAAAACTACATAATTCCTATGTGCATATAAAAAATGAAAGGCATATACCCAAAATATAAATATATAAACATTTTCCTGTTCAAATATATACACACACTATATTTAAATACATGCACCCTGATCTTATATACATATATACACAGATGTGTGTGTGCATATAAGAACATACAGAATGAATTCAACAAAAATATCTCCCTTTGAAAGGGTCATGAAATATCAGAAAACATTATCAAGGAAAAGTACTGCATTTCTCTCCATGGATAACTTAAAGAAATACTATGCATCTTTGAAGTGAAACCCTGACTAGAGGCAGCCAGGTAGTGACCTTTTGGAGTTGCCTTGAAACCCAGTAATCCTTTCATCTTTCTGCATTGTTTTGTAGCTGTAACCTCCTTCAGCCTTTCTATTTCTTCAAGTTCTTGAATTGTCCAGAACTGAATTTAATACTCTAAGGGGTGGCTCACTAGGGGAACCTAAATAGAAAATCTATCAACTCTATAATAGATAACATGATGGAGCTGCAGATCCAGGGCGAAATCTCAGTAGCTTTTTGTATACTTCAGCCATAGTTGGATAGATAGGGCAAGTTCTCATATAATTCTCTTTGCTCCCAGACCTTCATTTGTTTACATTGTTTCATTGTAAATTTTTCCTTTGTGTTGCATATATGTACACTAATATTTTCTTTTTAGAGATCGTAGATCAGCTTAATGTTTGCTTCCATTCTATAATTTTTAGTCTAATTCCTAAAATTTTCTAGGAAAATATGTAAATAACTGAGAAATAGCTGGTCTATTTGAGCAGATCAATAAGAATGAGATCAAGTACCTTTTTTTAAATCACCAAACAAGTGGTTTGACTAAATTATTTACATTACACTCGGTAGTGTCATGGAGATACAATTTAAAAAAAAATTTTGATATATTGCATTTTAACATCTCCTATGGTCTTATAAAATTGAGAGATTGAAGAGACCTTCAGGGTCATCATGTCTAATGTTTTCACTTTCCAGATGAAGAAACTGACGTCAACATACTAAGTAACTGGCCCAAGATTGCATAGATTAAGGCCCTAAAAGGCAGGGTTTGAAATTAGGCTTTCAAGACTCCAAATCTAGTGTTCTTGGAATTATTCCACACTGCTCCGAATTTGCTTTTTTCAGTTTTAATAGGTGTTTTAAATGGTGTTGAAATTTGAATTGACTATTATTTATCTGAGTGATCAATTCTGTCATTCTGGCATTTTTTATCTATGAAGAAAATTATTTTTTTTAGTTTCTTTAACTCAAAATCCTATGTATTCAATAGATTAAGAGATAAAAAGATCATAGAGGTAATCTATCCCCCCTTTTTTACAAATGGTGAAATTGAGACAAGATAGATTAATTGATTTGTTCAAAATGAAATAGGTAATAAATAACTGATATGGCCAGTATTCCTACAAATTTATCTGAATCTATATCTAGTACTCTATAATACTGCTTTCATTATTTTCTATATAATTTCTTTTCATTGTTAGAAAATCAGAATTTGGAAGTAAGTTTATTAGTCAGTTAAATCAATACTGCAATTTTGGGGATTGTTACTAGGTCTATTATTATTCAGCATACTAAAACATTCAGATAAGCAGCAGGATATAATATGGAATTGAATTTTTTCACCTTAGAAATGCACTGAGACCTGGGGCTAAGCCATTATTTGAGTGCTGCAAAGATGTTCATTTCTAGAAATAACTCTGATGAAATCTATTTATATATTTGAAAACTTCCAGATTCGATGACTCCATATAAAACTTGCCATAATTATAAAGTCTACAAAGATTAACATTAACAAGCAGTTACTAAGTACTTACTATGTGCTAGACACTGCACTATAATTTGCACTGATCCTACCCCTGTGGAGCACAGAGAGGGAAACTCACATATACATATCACCACCAACACCATCATCTTATTAATTCATAACATTGGTGTATTTAGCAATCCCTAAATACAGTTAACAGAAACTCAGCATGGCATCAGAAAAGAATTTTCTAAAGCTATTAAAATCATGAAGTACTCCAGTCAAGAAATTGATTTTGATTAGGAAAGCGGAAATGTAAATTTACACTGTAGTACTTCTTTAGGAAGATAAAACAAAATTTATATTTCTTTTTATTATACTTTATTTTGATCTCCACAGCTAGGTGGTACAGTTTATAGAGTGCTGGAGTTCAAATATGATCTCATACACTCAATAATTGTGTTCTACTTGACAAGTTACAACTTCTGCTTGACTATAATAATAATCTACCTATCTCTCACATTTATTATGTGGATCAAATGAGATAATATTTGTAAAGCACTTAGCACAGTGTCTGGCACATCATAGATACTAAAAAAATGCTTATTCTCTTCCTGTTCTTTTCCTTTGTTGGATGTGGGATCTTATCTATATTGAGATTCTCTCCAATAGTACATAAGTACTTTATCTCCTACTCCTCATCCCATAGGAACTGTGTCTTTATACCCCCACAAATCCTTTGTAAGAAATTCAATAGAAAATATGACTCTGACTTTTTTGACATTAAGTGGATACCAGTGAAGCTTACAGTCTATCCATTGGTTAGCTATTGTTTTCACTAGCAAGAGTGAATAGTTAAATAGTTTTATTCAATCACAAAAGGAATTGTTCAATTGAATGATTTACATTTTGATAGTATAATAAAGATACACTTTAAAAAAAAAAAGCAGTTTTAATATCTCAAACAGACAAGTCTAGCTATTTCCCTGGTTATACATATCTCTGAAGATATAATTTATGCCACTTTGACAATGCTATTGTTTTTTTTAATAATCTGTTTCAGCGAGATCATAAATAAATTAGAGGATCATAGGATAGTTTACCTCTCAGACTTGTAGAGGAGGAAGGAATTTGTGACCAAAGAAGAACTAGAGATCATCATTGATCACAAAATTGAAAATTTTGATTACATCAAATTAAAAAGTCTCTGTACAAACAAAACTAGTGCAAACAAAATTAGAAGGGAAGCAACAAACTGGGAAAACATTTTTACAGTTAAAAGTTCTGATAAAGGTCTCATTTCCAGAATATATAGAGAATTGGCTCTAATTTATAAGAAATCAAGACATTCACCAATTGATAAATGATCAAAGGATATATGAACAGACAATTTTCAGATGATGAAATTGAAACTATTACCACTCATATGAAAGAGTGTTCCAAATAACTATTTATCAGAGAAATGCAAATTAAGACAACTCTGAGATACTACTACACACCTGTCAGATTGGCTAAGATGACAGGAAAAAATAATGATGAATGTTGGAAGGGATGCAGGAAAACTGGGACACTGATGCATTGTTGGTGGAGTTGTGAACGAATCCAACCAATCTGGAGAGCAATCTGGAATTATGCCCCAAAAGTTATCAAACTGTGCATACCCTTTGATCCAGCAGTGCTACTACTGGGCTTATATCCCAAAGAGAAACTAAAGAAGGGAAAGAGACCTGTATGTGCCAAAATGTTTGTGGCGGTCCTGTTTGTAGTGGCTAGAAACTGGAAAATGAATGTATGCCCATCAATTAGAGAATGGTTAGGCAAATTGTGGTATATGAATGTTATGGAATATTATTGTTCTGTAAGAAATGACCAGCAGGATGATTACAGAGAGGCTTGGAGAGACTTACATGAAGTGATGCTAAGTGAAATGAGCAGAACCAGGAGATCATTATATACTTCAATAATGATGCTGTATGAGGATGTATTCTGATGGAAATGGATTTCTTCGACAAAGAGAAGATCTAATTCAGTTCCAGTTGATCAATGATGGATAGAAGCAGCTACACCCAAAGAAAGAACACTGGAAAATGAGTGTAAACTGTTTGCAATTTTGTTTTTCTTCCCAGGTTATTTTTACCTTCTGAATCCAATTCTCCCTGTGCAACAAGAGAACTTTTTGGTTTTGCACACATATGTTGTATCTAGGACATACTATAACATATTTAACATGTATAAGACTGCTTGCCATCTAGGGGAGGGAGTGAAGAGAGGGAAGGGAAAAGTCAGAACAGAAGTGAGTGCAAGGGATAATGTTGTAAAAAAAAAATTACCCAGGCATTTGTTCTATCAATAAAAAGTTACAATTTAAAAAAAAAAGAACATTAAAAGAAAAAAAAACCAATCTGTTTCAAGCAAAATGATTCATTTACCATATGTCCCTTCAGCATACTTGGTTGACACAACTTTAATTTTTTGGAGATACTGATATTCCAGGACTTATCAAGTCAAATAGAACCACCAGGAAAATATAGTTCTCACAAAAAAGATGGGTCTTTGTTTCAATGACAAAATCAGGATAATTAAAAACTCCACAATTTCCCTGAGGAAATTTCCCTATTCACTCTGGACCTAGATCATTGCCCATTTATACAATCTGTTCAAATTACATTAATGGATGTATTATGACCTATATATATTTTGATTTGTAAAACCACGAAAGTAATTTAAAAATCAAACTGAAATCATAATGCATTTTGAAAGAGAACTTCTAGTATGTCTTATCTGAGAGAGAAAAATTAAGTACTAATCTATTAGGTGATACTTTCCAGTGTCCCATATTCCAAGTTTTGGAAACTTTTCAAAATAAAATAATCCAAAATAAATCATCTCAGAATTTGATTTTTTGACATGTCAGGGCAAAAAGACCTTAATTTTTATTTTTATTTATTTTTTTATTTATTCATTTAATTAATTAAGTTTTTGTTTATTTTATAATTTATTTATTTTTTTATTTATAATTTATATTTTATAAATTTATAATTTATAAATTATTTATTTATTTAATATTTGAATATATCTCCCTACAAATGGACATATTTTATTCTTTTATTCATTTACTCAATGTTATTCAAAAGAAGTGCTGGGAATTATAATAAAGAATAGCTTTTGGCTCTTGCTTTTAGCTTAGAGTCCAGAAGAATACAATTTCCTTTAGGATAGGGGAATTTTTAACTTTTGTCCTTGTATCCCTACCACTTAATAGTATACGTAGGACACAATATACACTGAATTGATCTGAATGGAATCTAATATTTTTTTTTTAAATGTGGGTTAAAAAATATAATGATATACCTGAAAATTGTCCAACTCTAGATGCCATTGTGTGAGACAGTCAGACCCTTATGCCTTAGAGGCATCTCCAAGTATAGAACAAAGGCTTTATTCAGGACCTCGAGAGACCAATAGATCCCACTCCCAGCAAAAGTTCGAAGTCCGGAGAGCCACTGCCCAGTACATGCATGAGGTTTTTATACAAAAAGGAACCACAGAAACCCCCAGACCCACCCCTCTTTTCACTTATACCTTCTGATTGGTTATATAAGTTTAGTTTCCTCATTAAAATCTGGAATTCTGGCAGTCAATAAATTCTGCTTTCCCCCAGGTCACCTTTTTTCTAGGAAACCAAAACTCAGGCCCTTAGGCTTCATGCAATTTAACAAACAGTATTCTGAGAGGTCTTCACTTAAATTGTCCCATTCAGTCTACTTTTTTGAAGAACTCTCATTTTGGAATTGTTGTAACAGCTTACCACACTGGATATCTTCATTACTGATGTCCTCCCTATGAACAGGCATCCAACCCTGATGTTTAAGCATTAACATGCACATTTTCTTTTCATTTCCTAAAACTTGAAACAAAGTTCTATGGATCACTCCAGTGACAAGGCGAATTATACAAGGGATACAAATTGGTGAAAGTATATAACTCCACAGGACAATAAGCCTGAACTATAATATCTGTTTCCACCAACTACCTCCAAACCAGGACCATCAAGACGTGTTGAATAGGGAACTCGATGTATGCACAGGAATGTGGGCGAATTTCCTAGTGCTCCTAGTGATTTCCTTCACTACCTGTTCAGTATCATCAATTTGCATACAACAATTAGATAGATTTAACTTTCCACAGACTACCCCTGCTTTAGCTAATAGATAATGTAAAACCAATCTATGTTGTAAGACTGCTTCTCTTGTCTCAGTAGCTTGTTCAGCTAATAAGTCTAGGGCTTTTGCAGTCTGATTAGTGACAATTTCTAGGACTACCATCTTTCTTGCGTCTTTATCTCAGTACCCTTCACCAAAATAATAAAATAAAAAGATTTAAGGTGCCCTTATGTAGAAGTTGAAGAAGATTTTGTTTTCAATCTAGGACTGAATAGAATTTTCTCTCACCTTTTACTTTTATTAGAGTTGGAATTTAAAGCTTCAAAACAATCAAGAGTCAATGAAATCAATGACAAAGTTAGTCCAACTTTTCAAATGCTATTTTTGATAGTGAAGACAAAGGCTAAATATGCTACCTATAAATTCTTCAGCTGTGTCATCTTTTCCAACTGACAATCAACTTTTATAATATACAGGTAATCTCATTCAGTAGTTATGTTGTCTGAAATTTAAGAAGGAACCTCAAGAAATCATGGTAATTTTTTAATTAATAGAGTGACAAAGAGGAGCTCAGACATCACACAAACCTCAATAGACCAAAAAATAGAAAAGGGAAACTATGAATAACAATAAGCTCCTTTACCAAATCCATAACTAAACAAAAAGAAGTCCAGAAATCTGGGAAAGTGCACTAGGATCATATGAAAGCTAATGTGAAATTTGATAAATGGAGCATAACTGTGAAACCCCTAACCAAAAGAATTATGAAGAGGGCACATAAGCATCTGTTATCAACTCTAAAGCCAACCAACGCTCTCAAGAGGGTTGTAGTGAGGCAATGTAAGCCTTAATCATTGCTATCAAGAGAAAGCTCCTGATATTAGGCTGTCCCGACAGAGGTAGGGAACAGAGCCAACCGTCAAATTTTACTGTATGTTTACAGTACCTGGAACACTAGAATCCATCACAGAAGACATTGCCAAAACATCACAAAGTAGACTTTAACAAGCTTCAAAGCTTTGAAGAAGGTGTGACTCATTCTAACTCCCAGTGATTGTACTTTAATCAGGTAGTTGCAGAGAAAGGAACCAACATGGAGAGTGTTTAAGGAAAGGGAATAAGAGACAAGCCCAAGAAGAACCTGTAGGAGATGATCAAGACATGGAAGAAACAACCAGGGAAGAGAGAGAGAGAGAGAGAGAGAGAGAGAGAGAGAGAGAGAGAGAGAGAGAGAGAGAGAGAGAGAGAGAGAGAGAGAGAAAGAGAGGAAGAGGGAGGTAGAAAGAGAGAGGCAAGGAGGGAGGTAGGAAGGGAGATCTTATATCTTATATAGTCATTTGATCATATATAGTTTAGAAAAAAAAAACTCTAGGATTGGAGACAACAAAAGGGAAAGATTCCCTTGTTGTCTCCATAATAATGCTTTATCACACCCACCTTCCAAAAACAAATTATACTTCCTTGGATCAAGTGTTTCTTTTCCTGTATTTCAAATAAAGAATCTTATAAATAGAAGTGACTTTTAGAAACCCCTTCCACTTCAAACTGTAATGTAATCTCTCTTGCTTTGTAGAAGTATAGGAGATAATAGAGGTAGATATGTTGGTCAGTTTTGCTTAATTTCTTTTTAAAAAATCTTCCCTTTGAAAAATAATTTGTCTGGGGAGGAATCTCCTAGGATAGTCAGGAAGGATATATTAGGAAACATAGAGGTCATAAAAAATAAAAACAATTAAAGGGAAAAATAATGTTTCTCCATGTGTATGTCTACCTCAAAATTATGCAGTCTTTGTGAAGGTCTAGGGGCCTAATCAATGCACATTTCATAAAAACAATAACTACCTAGATATTTTGATGTCATGCTTCAAAAAAGCTGTAATTCTATTTCATCTTCTTAAAAAGATGAAAATTTTATTTACCTCTTTCCTTTTTTGTGTTATTTTTGTCTATCATGATTTTTGTAAATTAATGCTCAAAATGCATTTAAATTTTTACATTAGCTATCTTGCTATGTGCATATGGGGGGAAGGACATCATCAAATATTACTATTGTTTAAAATGAATTTTGATTTATAAGTTTTATTTTTATAATACCTAAATTTCTCTCTATGATCACCTATCTCTTCTTTCAGAAAACCATCCTATATAAGAAATATTTTAAAAGAAAAAAGAGGAAGAAACCCAGAAAAACAAATCAATACGTTAAGAAAAAAAAATCTGAAAATATTTGTAATGTTCTACTCTCATAGATTGTTGATCCCTGAAGAGGAATTGGGGGCACAGAGAACCAATTTTCTGTTTCTCATAATTCATCTTTGGAGTTATGCTTGTTTTTTTGGTAATATTATAACAGTCATTTTCATTTTGTATGTGGTTATTCTTTCTATTTCCATCATTGTGGGGTTTACATTTATTGATTCTTGACTCTGTCTATCTTACTTTGTAAGCTACTTTTTAATCAAATCATATAAGTCTTTATGTGCCTTTCTGTATTTATTATATTCATCATTTCTTATAACAAATGAATATTCTATTGCATCCATGTGCCACAATTTATGTAGCCATTCCCTGAAACTATAGATGTCTTCTTAATGTCATTATTTGCTACAATATAAAAGAGGTGCAATATAAAGACATTTAGCTTTCTAGTGATAGCTTTATCTTTTATGCTTTTTGTTTATATCTAGCTATCACCATAGGGATTTTCTTCAACTAAGTTGTTCTAATCAAATAATTTATTGATGCAAACTTTCTGTAGTTTTTCACGATTTTGTTATTGTTATTGTTTTTCCAATCCAAGGAACCAAATTTTACTGGCCTTCTTCTTTTTCCTGTTCTTCACTGTGGCTTAAGGAATTGATATAAATCCTGATTCATTAAATTCCATATGCTACCCTTCCAAGTGAAAATATCATTTTTGCCCAGGAAACTTTCATCCAGTGGTTGCTGTTATTCTTCTAAACTAGGCTAAACATGTCACTTTATTCTACTTCCTAAAGAGAGTGTGAAATTTGATATGTCTTTGAGGGAGCTAAAACAAGACTTTCAAACATTACCTAACAAAAGTTGGTATGGAAGACAAAGTCAGAACTTTATCTGCTAGAAACCTATTTCCTTGGAAACTTTCTTATCTTGAGAATCAGTAGCAAGAGAAACAAGATTCTGTAGAAAAATCTTTGTGATTTTATTTTTGAACTTTGAAGTGAATGTGTTAAAATGCTACCTGCACAGAGATAGTAATGATGATAACAAACAAAACAAAAACAAAAATAGACCTAATTTAAAAAGATAACCAGAGAAACTGCATTTTGCTAAAAGATTTCTTAGAAAATGAAGTAATATAAAAAAATTAGAGCAAGTAGCACTATTCAGTTTATATCCTAAGGAGATAAAAGGAGAAGAAAAAGGATGCATGGGTACAAAAATATATCATTTTTTTATGTTGACAGAGAATTGGAAATTGAGAGGATGTATATTATTTGGACAATAACTGAACAAATTATGTCATATGATTCTGATGGAGTACTATTGTACTTTAAGAAATAACAAGGAGGGTGATTTCAGGGGGGAAAAAAAACCAAGATCTATATGAAGTGATGTACAATGAAGTGAAAGTACAGGGAAATCACTGTGTACAGTAACAGCAATGTTGTAATGATGATTGACAGTGAAAGACTTGACTATTTTGATCAATACAATTATCCAGGATAATTCCAAAGACTCAAGATTTTTTTAAAAATGCTATCTATCTCCAGAGAAAGAATGGATGATCTCTGAGTTCAAATTGAAGTATAATTCTCTCACTTTACTATTTTTTGACCTTTTTTGCAATATGATTAATTGGAAATATATTTTGCATGATGTCAAGTGTATAATTGAGATATTGTTTATTTTCTCAGTGGATAAGAATATTTGGAACTCAAAATTTTGAAAGAAAAAAATTAATAATAAAATTTAAAAGCATAAAAATTATGCCTATTTGTTTTTCTTTTCTGAAAAAAGCTCTATTACTTATTTCTGAAAACATTTTTCAAATATTTGGTCTTTTGGAGAAGAAAATATTAGTTGAATTCCCCAAGTCCATAATAAATTGATTAAATAACTATTTCTTAAAGGGAATGACTCTATTAAGATTTCTTCTGCCTTGCTTTTGATAAATTTGGCTATACCCAATGAAAAGATGAATTTTGTTCATCCTTTTATATGAATAGGAAAATGTACACATAATATAACCAAATTAATTGACAAGAATATTTAGGGACTCAAGAGAGAGGTGGAATCAAGATGGCAGAGAAGGCACACGTGACTTTCTAAGCTCCTTTCATTCCCCTCATAACCAACTATTTTATCCAGCCTCAGAAATAGCTCTTCACTGCTTAAATTCATGAAGATCAGAAGCCTACAATTTACCTGCTGAAGTCAATCTGGAAGATTGCCAGGAAATGTTTGTCCTGAGGGGCCAGAAACAGACCAGCCAGGCAGGGAGAGGCTAGCGTCCTGAGCAGACCAGGGGCGGGGGTGATCTCTGTGGCTAGAGAAGTTATAGAGACCACTCTGCTATAGGCTAACTGCTCTTCCTTGATTACAAAGCAGTAAACTGGCAGAGAAATTAAAGCCTGGAACAGAGGGTACTCTAAAAAAACGCCAGAAGCTAACACTGGCTGTAGCTACTAAAACCCGGAAGTGACTCAGGAGACTGAAACACAGCCCTGCAGCTACATCCTGCAGTTCGGGGCTTTTGCAGGGGCAGTTACAAACCCACACGGCAGGGGGGCACAGCCTGGGCAGCCTCTAATCAGCATAGTGGGGGGCTCGGCCTGGGGCATTAGAACTTCCCCAACAGGACTGGGCTTTCCTGAGCAGAGACATTTCCGGTCCCTGCAAATCCATTCACTGCTCAACTGCTAATACCCACAGCCCCAGGGCGGGATTTGGCTTGGGATAGTGAAACTCTCACTGCTCAGCGTCTAGCCCCAGGGCAGTCATTATCTCACACAGCAGGGGTTCTTTGCAGGGCACTTTCCCAGCTCTGCCATGCAGGCCTGAGTTACTTCCAGGTGGGGAACTCTTTCCCAGAGCACTCCAGTACCTCCATGCTTTTTGCAGTCAGCTAGCAGGACAGCTACTCGTCCATACACCTTTCACTGCTCTGCAGAGGAAGCTGGTAACCTCCTGGCTCTGAAGGCAGACCCTAAAGACTTTAACAAAATGAGTAAGAAAATCAAAAGGACAATTGATAGTTTCTACTCAGAAAGAGAACAGCTTTTCAACCCTGACGAGACTAATAGCAGACAGTCTCCAGACAATTGTTGGTCCCCAATACAAAAGGCTCTCCTAGAAGAGACTATTAAAAAACCTTCAAAGAGAACTAGAAGAAAAATGGGGAAAGGAAAGAGAAGCTATGCAAGAGAGTACAGAAAAGACATATAACTCACTAAAAGAAAAATTTGACAAAGTGCAAAAAGAAAACAACTCCCTGAAATGTGAACTCGAAAAGGTAAAAAACTCCCAAGAAGTGCAGGGAAACAGAATTTGTGGAGAAAGAAAATAACTCATTAAAAAAAAAAAAAAAATTAGTGAAATGGAAAAAAATTCCATAGAGCAAAATGACTCATTTAAAAACTCAATCGGACATATACAAAAAAAAGTAAAAAAAGCTAATGAAGAAAATAACACGCTAAAAATCAGAACTGAACAAATAGAAATGACTGACTCATTGAGAGAGGAAGAATCAGTCAAACAAAACCAAAAAAATGAATGATTGGAAAAAAATGTTAAATATTTACTTGAAAAAACAACGGACCTGGAAAATAGATCAAGGAGAGAAAACCTAAGGATCATCAGACTACCCGAAAAATATGATGACAAAAAGAGCCTAGATACTATTTTACAGGAAATTATTAAAGAGAACTGCCCAGAAGTAATAGAACCGGAAAATAAAATAGGCGTGGAAAGAATCCATCGAACACCTTCTGAAAAAGACTGTAAAATAAAGACTCCAAGGAATATTGTGGCCAAACTTCAGAATTTTCAGATTAAAGAAAAATTTCTACAACCATCCAGGAAAAAACAGTTCAAATACCAAGGTGCCACAATGAGGGTCACACAAGATCTGGCTGCCTCAACATTAAAGGATCGAAGGCCCTGGAATTTGATATTCCAAAAGGCAAAGAACTTGGAATGCAGCCAAGAATAAATTACCCAGCTAAGCTGAACATTTTTTTCCATGGAAGAAGATAGACATTTAATGAAACAGAGCAATTCCATCTGTTTCTAAAGAAAAAACCAGACTTAAACAAAAAATTTGATCTCCAACAACAGGACTCAAGACAAGTAGAAAAAGGTAAAAGGAACTCTTGAGAACTGTATTTCTGTTGTACATATACATAAAAATCACATGTATAATTTGATTTTATGGATATAGCATAAAAAAGGAAAATAGAAATGGAAAGGGGATAGTGTCAGAAAAAGGGGAAAGGGGAGATAAAAAGAGGGAAACTTCATGTGTCGATGAGGCAAAGGAAACCTATTATATCTGAGGGAACTTGGAGAGGGGGAGGAACATTGTGTGAATCTTACTCTCATCAGAGTTGGCTCAAAGATGAACTAATTGACACATTTGTTTTACAGAGAATCTTCTCTCACCTCATTAAAAAGTGTGAGAGGAAAAATGAAAAGGAAAAAGAGTAATAAGGGAAGGGTACAAGAAAGAGGAAGGGATTCAAAGGGAGGAGGGAAGGATACTAAAGAGGGAGATCTGAATGACGCAAGTGGGACCAATAAGTTTAATACTAAGGAAGTGGGGAAGGAGGGCAAGAAAAAGAAAACCATAACCTGGGGATATTAGGATGGCAGGAAATACAGAATTAGTAATCTTAACCATAAATGTGAATGGGATGAACTCCCCCATAAAGAGGAGGCAGATAGCAGACTGGATCAAAAGTCAGAACCCTACAATATGTTGTTTACAAGAAACACATTTAAAACAGAGAGATACATACAGAGTAAAGGTAAAAGGCTGGAGCAGAATCTATTATGCTTCATGTGAAGTCAAAAAAGCAGGGGTAGCCATCCTTACCTCAGATCAAATAAAAGCAAAAATTGATCTAATTAAAACAGATAAGGAAAGAAACTATATCTTGCTAAAAGGTACTATAAACAATGAAGCAATATCAGTATTAAGCATATACGCATCAAGTGGTATAGCATCTAACTTCCTAAAGGAGAAGTTAAGAGAGTTACGAGAAGAAATAGACAGCAAAACTATAATAGCGGGAGACCTCAATCTTGAACTCTCAGATTTAGATAAATCAAATCACAAAACAAATAAGAAAGAAATTAAAGAGGTAAATAGATTATTAGAAAGACTAGATATGATAGATCTCTGGAGAAAACTGAATGGTGATAGAAAGGAGTATACTTTCTTCTCAGCAACTCATGGAACCTACACAAAAATTGATCATATATTAGGACATAAAGACCTCAAAATTAAATGCAGGAAGGCAGAAATAGTAAATGCTTTCTTTTCAGATCACAATGCAATAAAAACTACATTCAACAAAAAATTAGGTATAAATAAATCAAAAAGTAATTGGAAACTAAATAATCTCATCTTAAAGAATGTTTGGGTGAAACAGCAAATTATAGACACAATTATTAACTTCACTCAAGATAATGAGAACGGTGAGACATCAGACTAAAATTTGTGGGATGCAGCCAAAGCGGTAATAAGGGGAAACTATATCCTTAGAGGCTTACTTGAACAAAATAGAGAAAGAGAAGGTCAATGAATTGGGTTTGCAACTTAAAAAGCTAGAAAAAGACCAAATTAAAAACCCCCAATCAATTACTAAACTTGAAATTCTAAAATTAAAAGGTGAAATTAATAATATTGAAACTAAAAAAACTATTGAACTAATAAATAAAACTAAGAGTTGGTTTTATGAAAAAACCAATAAAATTGATAAACCTTTGGAAATCTGATTAGAAAAAGGAGAAAGGAAAATCAAATTAGTAGTCTTAGAAATGAAAAGGGAGAACTTTTCAACAATTAAGAGGAAATTAAAGAAATAATAAGGGGTTACTTTGTCCAACTTTATGCCAATAAATTTGATAACCTAAATGAAATGGATGACTATCTCCAAAAATACAGGCTTCCCAGATTATCAGAGGAGGAAGTAAATTGCTTAAATAGTCCCATTTCAGAAAAAGAAATAGAACAAGCTATTAATCAACTCCCTAAAAAAAAATCCCCAGGACCAGATGGATTTCAGGTCATGTGATCTTACAAATTCTACCTTTAAATACTTTGAAATCTATTTTAAATCTCCCACATTTAATTAGCCACTTCCCCTTGGATTTCAGGTCATATGATCTTACAAATTCTACCTCTAAATACTTTAAAATCCACTCTCCTAAAATCTTGGATTATGCTAAAATATGCCTATAATTTCTTTGTCTATCATAAAGTCTCTGTGGTCACTTCTTACTTTTCTGACCATTCCCAATTCTCCCATGATTTACTGCTTCTTGATAAGATTCAGGCCTTCAACATATATAGTTCTTCTTTCTATCTTGGAAAAAAAAAAAGAAAAAAAGAAGAAGAAAAGAAATCAAAAATAAAAGGAAAAAAGTTAACAATTCTTATCAATTTAAATTATTTCCAATGCATCTGTGAAAGTTGTGAAGGTTTTCTGGAGGCAGCCTTAGTCTCAGTTGAAAGAAATAATTACTCCAAAACCTCAGCCAGCTGGTAAAAGTGCAAACGTTTATTTCTCCTTCCAAATTAGCCGGGTTAGTTGAGACCTAACTCTCTGCTTGAGCTCTAAGAGATGTTGCAGCTTTGTCCTTGGCTTCTGCCTCTGCTTTCTTCAACCTCCAGCTAGCACCAAGGTAGAAGATAGGATGGATCTCTCTTGCCTCTAAGATATGGCTTGTAGGCTTTTCTTCCAGAGTGTTCTGTCTCCAAGCCCCGTCGATGTTCCAGAGAAATTCTCTTGAGTCGCTCACTGGAACTGTATTTATGCTACTTCTCTGAGAGTGGGATTGTGGGATATCTCCCAGCATGCTCTCTGAAATCTCCCAAACATGTGAACTCCATTGAGTTCTTAGATACTTATGAGCTCTCTAAGGGTGTGAACACAAGCATTGTTTCCATCAGTTGTACTTAGTACCTAGTTCAAGTTCTGGCCCAAAATAACTCTTTCTAAGATTAAATCAACTCCAATGGCTTAACACTTTGTAAAGATTCCAACAAAAGTTATACCATATATTTTGATCTTTGGATAGAATAATGGAGCTCAAATCAATAATAATTGAGTTTTAATTCTACCCTAATCACCTATTGGCTAAATTAATCTAGGGAAATCACTTTTATTTCTTAGACTTGGTCTCATTTGTAAAACTTTGGGTTTGGATTAAATGTCCTCTAAAATCTGTTACAGGGGACTAGGTGACACCACAATGAATAGAACAGTGGGCCTGAAATCAGGAAAACTTAGCTTCCTTAGTCCAAATCTGGTCTCATTCACTAATTAGCTGCCTATGACCCCGGGCAAATCACTTAACCCTATCTGTTAAATGAACTAGAGAAGGAAATGACAACCCACTCTAGTATCTTTACCAAGAAAATCCAATGACAACCCCAAGATGCTTTCTGTCTCTAAATCTATATTCTATATCTCTGATGTGAAATATTGAGAAATCTTACAGGCTATTTAAATAAACTTCCAGTGCTATAAAAACCAATTAAATGCAATTCATATACATAATCTAAACAGATAGAATAGCAAGCTCAAGTTCATGTTCTTCAGTTTTTCCTATGAGAACTTTAAAATATCCATAAAGATATTTTATGAATACAGTAGGTTGTGAGAACCTGGGCCATTTCCATTGGAGATCCTTACAATAATAAAGATACTCCATAAAAACTCTGGCTATATGTGTATATTACACACACGTCACTCTGTCTACATATACTTAAAAGTACACATAGATGCTTATACATGCAAATATATGCTTGTACACACATGTTCCTATATGATACATTTGTGTGCATATTGATACAAAAAACTTTTTATACTCACATGTATATACACACAAATTTTTTTGCTTTTGTTCCTTTTTTGCCTTCATAATGTTCTCAGAGGTTAGAAGCTAGGTGTCACAGTGGATAATTTTGAGTCTAGATTTAATAATATCTGAGTTTTAATCCAGCTTTATATATTAATAGTATATTACAAATAATAGTATGTAATGTAATTATATTTATTATAATATAATAGTACAGTATATAAAAGTAATAATAATATCTTGGGCAAGACATTCAATATCTTCCTTCATTTCCTCAGTTGTAAAATGGAAATCATAATAGCACCTATCTCTTGAGGTTATTGTGAGGTTTAAATGAAATGATATTTTAAAATCATGGTACAATGCTTAGCATATAGAAAGTACTTAATATTTCTTTCCTACCTTCTTTCATATATCCATTATGGGGATAGTTTCCAAGATTCTTATATTTCACAGCTCTCTATTAAGAACATTATCTCCCTTGCTAGTATCTTCTTTTACAGGGAATTCCACCATCATTTCTAAGTTCATTTCCAATTGATTGCTGACCATTTTTACAAGGATTTTTTTTTACCAGATTAAAAAAAAAATCTTAGTATGTCTGAAAGTGAACTACATCTTCCCAAACCAATATTCCCAAGGGTCCTATATACCCATATGATTAGTAAACATTCCATAGAACATTAATATAGCTAGTAAGTTTAATAAAGTTAATCAAATATTTTAATGTTGATAGGCAAATATGACTTTTTAGGTTTAATATCATTTCAACTAATTGGAATATGATTTATTGCTTATATTGTAATATAAGTCTATTGTGTTGAAGAAATACAGATTAAGTTGTAGAGATTATGTTGAAGAGGAATTGAGAGAATATTATATTTTAAGAAAATATAAACCGGTTTTGAAATTTATACAGGTGAGGAGGGTGAAGAGAGAGTCATGCTAAAAATATTTATTAATGGGAGTGAGAAACATTAGTGATATTATACCAATAGAATAGAATAGACATCCAGTCTAGTTGGAGAATTTGGATAGAGAATCTTTAATACCAAAGAGAAAACAACTGATGAAGTGGAATATATTAATTGAAGGGGGTTCTTTAATTATTTTAATATGTGATGGAAATATTACTGTCTCCTAATTATAGAGCAGTTCATAAATTTTTGCCTTACTGGTAACTTTTTTCCTTTTATTTTTGATTTCTTTTCTTCTTCTTTTTTTCTTTTTTTTTTTCCAAGATAGAAAGAAGAACTATATATGTTGAAGGCCTGAATCTTATCAAGAAGCAGTAAATCATGGGAGAATTGGGAATGGTCAGAAAAGTAAGAAGTAACCACAGAGACTTTATGATAGACAAAGAAATTATAGGCATATTTTAGCATAATCCAAGATTTTAGGAGAGTGGATTTTAAAGTATTTAGAGGTAGAATTTGTAAGATCATATGATCTGAAATCCAAGGGGAAGTGGCTAATTAAATGTGGGAGATTTAAAATAGATTTCAAAGTATTTAAAGGTAGAATTTGTAAGATCACATGACCTGAAATCCAATTAAATGGCTAATTAAATGTGGGAGATTCAAAATAGATAATTCAATTGAAATTGGTTTTCAAAGAAGGAAAAGAGATTGGACTGCCCATCTATTGGGCAACCCATTTATTTATGGAGAATTTTAACTAAAATAACAAGGCATCGTGAGTTTCTATTTCAGAAGACAAGTCTCTTGTTCTATGGGTCAGGGAAAAAAAGTTCCAGGGTCAATCTCAGAACTTATGGCTATTTCAACACAATAACAAAAATGAAAAGAGCTCTGACCCCCAAAGAAAATCATATTCTATTGGGGGAAATATATTACAATGCAAAGTAAATATAAAATATATGCAAAATTTCAAATGCAAATAAAAATTTGGTGGAGGTTGAGCATGAGATTTTATACACACACACACATATTTAAGCAATATATTAAATAAAGCTCATACACATACATACAGTGAAGCACTAGCAAAAACACTATTTCTGAAGACATGATACTGTGAAAAGAGATAAAGATTTACAAAGACAACGTGTTCAAACCAAAATAACATTTATTACTTGTACAATCTTAGATAAATCACAATCTCTCTGTACTTACTTCTACATCTGTAAAATGAGAGGATTGCACAAGTTCACCTCAATGATGCATATGAGTTTTGAAATCATGTTCCTATTTTTAGCAGTTTTAGTGGCAATCCCACTGGGTCAATGTAAGATGTTTATTAAAAATACCCTTACAGCAAAATCTGAGCTCTTGGAAGTCAGTGTCTCCCTCTGTCCCCCTTTCCTTATATCCTTCGAGTCAGAGCATATAGGAAGTACCTAATAAACATTTTTATGAGTGACTGGTTTAAATACCCTCCATCCTCTGAAGAACAAGAGAATAATATTCATAAAAGAAAAAAATATTAAAAGATTAAAAATAGTATTGAAGTAGCCATATGAAAGTTATAATACTGTGATTATTTTACTATATATTTAGTTCAAGTGAATCAATTTCCTTGGATGTCTAGAGAAGAGAAAAAAAAAATCAGTGAATATTTTAATTCAAGTATGTTCTGCCCTAATGTTGTCAGGAATGTAATAACATTTTTTGTATGTAATTTTCAATAATTGCTTTCACAAATCTAGTGTTGGTTGTTAATGACTTTTTAGCATAAATAATGTGGCTATTGTGGGACATGGCAGGATTTAATATTGGATTTTTGCTGAATAAATAAGATAACTAATTGGCAAAAGGAGGCTCAGAGATAAGTTTCTATCCAACACTTAAAATACAAAATCTTCTGTTGAAAAGGGAAAATGATGTATGCAAATTTCTCCAATACAATTTAAGTTCCTTTGGGACAAGTATTATTTTTGCTTTTGTCTTTGCATTTCTAGCACAGTGCCAGGGAGTTTTTTTGGTTGTTTTTTATTTTTGTTTTATTTTTCTCCACTTTTATTGGGTCTGTGATATTACTATTTAAAAATCTCTCCATTAAAAAAATCCTATTACCAGAGCAGGGATACACTTTGAAGCTCAAGTATTAAGAATGCATTCTCTTAGCATCAGTAGCATCCAGTAAGTCTCAGAGATAAGAGTTGAAATAAAATCTAAACCCATTCTTTGAGAATGACTCTCTAACTAATAAAAAAAATACTGCTTCTTTCTGAAAACATAACAGATGATTAATAAATCTTTGATGAATGCATGAAGGATCTTCTGTATATAGCCTAAAGGAAAATGTGACCCTTGAGAGACAGAAAGTTTCTGAGAAAACTTTCTAAAACTTTGTCCAAGACAAAGAAATAGATATACTTGATCTAATAGACAGTTTCAAGCTGTCTATTTCAGGTCTGCAACACTGGTTCAATTTTATTTTTAATCTTAATTTTTACATAAATATTATTTCATTATTCTTCTTAGAAGAGGGAGGATATTTAATTCAGTAAATTAATAATTATGAACAATTATATCTAAAATTTATATAACACTTGAAGGTATACAAAGTGATTTACAAATATTTTTCATTTTATCTTCATAAAAACCTTGAGATATAGGTATGACAAATGTTCTTATTTTCCTCATTTTCCAGGTGAGGCATATGCAGGTTAAAGTGCATTGTCCAGGGTCATGCAACTGGTAAGAATATGAGGCAGCATGTGAACTTAGGGTTTCCTCACTCTGGATGGAATACTCTGTGCACTTAACTGCCTAGATACCTCTTTATTAAGAGCTTACTATATGCCAGGTACTATGCTAAGTGTAAAGATACCAAAAAGGTTAAAAACAGGTTCCTTCTCTGAAAAAGCTCAGATTCAAATGGAAAATATAGAATAACTATTTTGTTTTTATAATAGCTTTTTATTTTTCAAAATATATGCAAAGATAGTTTTCAATATTCACTCTTGCAAAACCTTGTGTTTCAAATTTTTCTCCCTACCTCCTCTTTGACTCCTCTCTTAGACAACAAGTAATCCAACACAGGTTAAAACTGTGCATAGAATAACTATTTTAAACTCACCTATTATATCCATCACACACCTGTGAATATTAAATCCTAGATAGAGGAGATTCAATGTAGATTATTTTTTCCTTATGGAGTTAATGACTTGTGCAATTTCTTTTTGTAAAATAAGACTAAGTATTTTATTTCCCCTTCTATTAACTTGGGTAATTTATATTTTTGTAAATATTCATCCATTTCAGTTAGATTGTCAGACTTGCTGCTGTACAGTTGGGCAAAATAGCTTCTAATTATTTCTTTGATTTCTTTGTGATAGGCAGTAAGTTCACCCTTTTCATTTTTGATGCTGATGATTTTTTTTCTCTGATCAAATTAGCCAAAAGTTTATCTATTGTATTAGTTTTTCATAAAACCAACTCTTTAGAATTAGTTCAATAGTTTCTTAGTTTCTATTTTATTAATCTCTCCTTTGAGTTTCAAAATTTCCAAGTTATTTTTTAATTGGGGGGTTTAATTTGCTGTTTTGATAGCTTTTTTTAGTTGCATGCCTAATTCATCAATATTCTCTTTCTCTATTTTATTTATGTACCTCCTTAGACATATAAAATTTCCCCTAAGAACTGCTTTGTCTGCATCCCATAGGTTTTGGTATTTTGTCTCATTTTTGTCATTTTCTTGGATGAAATTATGGATTGTTTCTGTGATTTGTTGCTTGAACCATTCATTCTTTAGAATTACTTTATTTAACTTCCAATTGGTTTTTAATCTATCTTTCTCTGGCCCTTTATTCAATATAATTTTTATTGTATTATAGTTTGAAAAGGAACCACTTACTATTTCTGTCTTTCTGCATTTGGTATGAGGTTTTTGTGCCCTGATACACAGTCAATTTTGTGTAGGTGCCATATACTGCTTTAAAAAAGTATATTCCTTTCTGTATTTATTCAATTTTCTCCAGAAGTTTATCACAGGTTCTTTCAAATTCTATTAATCTCCTCTGTTTCTTGTTTATTGTGGTTAGATTTGTCTAATCTGAGAGGAAAATGTTGAGGTCCCCCACTAGTATGGTTTTGGTATTTCTTCCTGTAATTGACTTAAAAGCTTTAGGAATTTTGACTGTTTTAATACTTGGTGCATACACATTTAGAATCATTACTGATTCATTATTTACTTTACCTTTATCAAGATTTTTTCCTTCCTTATCTCTTTTAATAAGCTCTATTTTTACTTTTGCTTTAGCTGTGATCAGAATTGCTACCCTTGCTTTTTTTTTTTTTACTTCAGCTAAAGCATAATGAATTCTGTTCCAGCCTTTCACCTTTATTCTATGTTTATCCTCTGTGTTAAATATGTTTCTTGTAAACAACATATAGTAGGATTCTGTTTTTTAATCCACTCTGCTATTCATTTCTGTTTTTTGGGAGAGTTAATCCCATACATATTAAGAGATATGACCAGCTCTGTACTTCCCTCCATTTTATTTTCTTCCTTGCCCTGTATATACTTTTGTTTTCTCTTTCAAAGGTATCCTTAGTTATGTGTGTATTTTTTTTACCCACCTCTCCTACTGCCTTATTTCCTATTACCCCTTCCCCTTCTGAGTAGTATTTTAACCTACTCCACCCACTAATTTATTTTCTATCAACCCTTCCCCCCCTCTTAATTTTTTCTCTAGTATTTCTGCTCTCCCTTCTATCCTTGTTCCTCTCTTTTCTTTTCCTTTTTCTCCTCCTACTTTTTTTTATAGGATTAGATACATTTCTATACTCAATTGAATGATTGTTATTCCCTCTTAGAGCCAAAACTGATAAAATCAAGCTTCAGACATCCCTTTAGACTTCCCTTCTTTCCTTAGATTATAATAGGTCTTTTGAGGTTCTTGGTATGAACTAATTGTCCCATTATAACTTCCTTTTCTTCCTTTTCTAGGACCATTCTTTTCCCACTCCTTAATGTTATTTTCTTTGATGTCATTACATCAGAGTCCATTTACAACCACATTCTCAGTCCACATAATGCCCCCCTCTGTCTGCCCCAGTGACAGATACAGTTCTCAAGAGTTACAGATATTGTTTTCTCATCTACAGATATAAACAGTTTAATCTTTAAATATATATTTTCTCCCTTTTGCTTTTCTATGATTCTCTTGGGTCCCATGTTTGTAGATTAAATTTTCTGTTTAATTCTGATTTTTTTTCCAATAGAAATGATTGAAAGTTTCTTACTTCATTGAAGCTCCATCTCCTCTCCTGAAAGATGGTGCTGGACTTTGCTGGGTAGTTAAGTCTTTTAGTCCCAGGTCTTTTGCCTTCTGGAATATGATATTCCAGACCCTAAGATCCTTTATTGTAGAAGTTGCCAATTCTAGGTAGTTTCTGGGTAATCCAGGCTGTTCATTGATATTTGCTTTTTTTTTCTGATAGTTTGCAGTATTTTTTCTTTTGAGATTATAGTTCTAATGTTTTGCAACAATGTTCCTTGGGTTTTCCTTGCCACATCTCTTTCCAGAGATAGTTGATGGATTCTTTCAATGAGTATTTCATACTCTGTTTCTTCAGTATTGGGACAGTTTTACTTACTGACTTCTTGTAGAATGCTATCAAGGGTCTTTTTTTGATCATGACCTTCAGGTAAGCTAATAATTTTTAAATTATCTCTTCTGGAACTATTACCAGGTCTGTTGTTTTGCCAATGAGGTATTTCCCATTTTTTCTCATTTTTTCATTCTTTTAGTTTGACTAATTCTTGCTGTCTCACAGTCATTAGCTTCCATTTGGCCTGTTCTAGCATTTAATATGAGGTTTCTTCAGTTAGCTTTTGTATCTCTTTTTCCATTTGGTTTTTTCTTCTACTTAAGAAGTTGTTCAATTTTTTTCCCTTCCTTTTCCAAACTATTGACTCTCTCGTGCATACCTCTCATTTCTTTTCTCATTTTTCTTCTACCTCTTTTATTTACCCTTTGAAGTCTTCTATGAGCATTTCCAAGAAGCCTCTTTGGATTTGAGACTAATTTATCTTACTCTTTGATATTTCTTCTGTGGACATTCTGTGTTTGTCTGAGTTTATGTTTTGGTGTGTCCTGTGACTATAGTAGCTTTCTATGGTCAAGATTCTTTTCTGTTTCTTGCTCATTTTCTTTCCTTTTCTTTTGGTATTTCCTCTCTGTTCCTGGGGTAAAGGTTTTGATGTCCCAAGCTTCCTTGGCTTTGAGCACAGTGGCCCCTTATGTTTGGAGGGGGTAGCTTTGACTGCTCTGGTCAGGAAACAGCCTGGCTTCCCAGAGTTTGCCTTCTGAGCTGGGACTGGAAGCTGCCCCATTGATTTGTTCCTCTACTGAGCCAGGACTGAGGGTCTTAGTTGCTGCTTTGATGTGATTAAGATCCTCTCACCATCTTTCCCAGTGTCTATCTGAACTGGGCTGAACACCCTTTTCCCCCCAGGGAGACTGACCTTTCTTAAAGTTTTTTCACTCTATCTTGAACTGGAGAGTAGTTTCATTCCATTAAAATCTAGTCAGAAGCTTGGTTTCATGTAGTTTTTAAGGGAAACTGGGAGAGTTCCAACAGCTATCTGACTTTACTCCACCATCTTGACTCCACCATATTTTGTGTATGGATTGAGGAGATTCCATTAGAAAATGAATAAATGCCAAGCTGAAATCACACAGAACCCTAGAATTGTAGGGAACATAATTCTCTAGCTTAAGGTCTGACCATAAAATTGAGAAATTCAGTCATTGTGACATGGGGGGGCAGGTGTGATAATTAGCTCTTGGTATCCCTAAGAACATAATACTTGGGTGGCCCTACCAAAGTTATTGCTAATGCTTATGACTTCAAATCTTTATTTCAGGATTTGTCAGATTAGCTCTGTGAGACTCTGAAAAGACTTGTTGAATACAGGTTCTCAAGAAAGAAAACCTTTAGATGACTCCACGGAAATAATATTAAGTAATTGTCATGTAAGTTATTATGCTAATTATGTTCTTTTTAAAAATGTGAATAGGATGAAAACAAAAACTCTTAATTTTTTCCTCTCTGTTATGTGCATGCAGCACTTAGTGACTAACTGCTGAGAAAGACTATACCCTTTCAGCAGAAAATGGACTGGCATGGAGAACTACATTTTGCTATTAGTGGCTTCCTCTCCAGACCCATGGAGTGCTGTCCAAAAATACAGCTTCCATTGCTGCGTCTACAGTTGTTACATTACAATTATAGAATCCTTTTGCATTGACAGAACACTTTATATAACATCTCCTGGATTCCATAAAAATAAATCCATCTTTATCATTCTTCATTATAGACTTTAAATCTCCTTGTTTACTTGTTTCTGTTGCAATAGATGACAGGTTAAACTGTCTGTGGAGATGGGGAGTAAGTGGATAGTCTTAGAAAAATATAGTTCCAAAAATATCTTCTAAGAGGAATCAAGCCAACATTGTTATCCTTGAGGTACTTGATGCTTCATGAGGAGGGAGTGCTTAAGAGATGGTATCTTATGCCAAATGTGAGAGACATGCCCCATTGAAAAAAAAGAAAGAAAAAAAAAGGATTATGGCAACCAGACTTACTTTAAATCTAAATGGACTAATCTACCTGGTGGAAGATAGTTCCATATCTCAACATTGAAAAAAAATGCATTCCCTCTATTGCATATGTATTCCATGTAAGGAATGCAAACATGGATATAATTCACCAAAAGTTCAATATTGTTATTATTCCATTGTTTTGGTTGTATACAATTCTATGCAATATCATTTGGGGTTCTCTTATCAAAGATAATGGAATGGTTTGTCATTTTCTTCTCAAGTTTAATAGATGAGGAAACAAACACACTGAGTTAAGTTACTTGATCAGGGTCACACAATTTGGAATTATCTGAGGCCAGCTTTGAATTCAGAAAGATGAGTCTTCTTGACTCAAGATTTGTTACTCTGTCCACTGTATCACCTAGCTGTCCAGAAGTTGAATAAGTCTTCATTATGTAGTAGGTACATACTAGGTGCTAAAATACAAAGACAAAAAAAATAGTCCCTGACCTTACAGTGCTTATATTTTATTGGGGAAATTCAACATATTCTCTGTCAAGAACTTCAAACATAATATAATATGATACAAAGAAATTTCAAGAGGGATTATGTGAGTACTGATAAATAGAAGGTGTGGAGGATGAAACAAAAAAGTCTTATTTGAAAGCTAGTATCTGAGCTATGCTTGAAAGGAGTCATAAATTTGACATTATGAAAATGTAAATGTAGAAAAATTCTAGACACTTGTACAAGATCATGAAGGAAGGACTTCAAATGTATAACAGGAAGAAGTACTTTGATGGAAATAAAAAGTGAATGAAGAGGAATAAGATAAATTAAATGTGTAAAGGTAGGAGTAATGTATAGAACTATGAACACCAAGTTGGAGGGCTTGTATTTCATTCTGGAATGAGTAAACATTTGGCGTGTAGTGAATTGTCAGAAATGTTTTAGTATTTAAATTTAGTGTCTATTTGCAGGACTGGCTAGAAAGGGGAGATATTTGAATCTTAGAAAGGCAACCATAATAACTTGATATGAAAGATGATAATGACCTGAACTAAAGTCATAGGTCTCTGAGCAGGAAGAAAGGAGAAAATGCAAGGTTTATTGTGAAGATAAGATCAACATGATTTAAGCATCTGGTTGCATATGTAGTTTTAGGAAAAAGGAAGAGACAAATGTGACTTTGTCTTATTAAGGATTTAAGTAGGGTTATAATATCAAGATTTCAGGATAAGGAAACTGAATATTCAATAAGATAATAAAGCAAGGTAGCTTTATTGCAAAGATAAATTTGTAATACGAAGCATTGTGGTGTTCTCTTCTTTAAAATATAATGTGATGGTTCTCTCTGGGAGAGAGCAGGTTTCTCGGGGAGGTTTTCTGGAGGCAGCCTTAGTTTCAGTTTAAATCAATAATCACTCCAAATACAACCAGCTGATAAAATGCAAATGTTTATTTTCTCCTTCCAAAATAGCCCAGTTAGTTTTCTTAGAGGCCTATCTCTCTCCTTGGTTCCAAGAGCTCTTGCTGCTAATCTTTTGCCTCTGCCAGCTTCGACTTCTCTTCTTCCAAATATCTCCAGCCAGCACCAAGGTGAAAAGTTGGAATGAATCTGACTCCACCTCCGAGTGTGGGGTTGTGGGCTTCCTCCCAGAGTGCTCCTCTCCAAGAGAGAGGGCTGGTGGGCTTCTGTATCTCCCAGAGTGCTCCTCTCTGACTCTTGGCAATGTTCCGAACTAACTTCTGGCTCTAGCTCAACTCAGACTCATGGCTTCTTCTGAACTAACTCACTTAAGCTCTAAGAGCCTCTTTATATATAAACTCCTAAAGGTTGACTCCTCCTTTCAGGGAGGGATTAAGGGAGGTGTGATCTCCCTACTTGTGAACTCCAATGAGTACTTAAATACATTTAGTAAATTAGGCAACTGATTTATCACTTTGTAAGGAATCCAACAAAGCATAGTCAAGGAGAATAGTGATGAAGATCAGATCCACAGAAGCCCCAGGTGAAATTGAGCACCTAAAACCCAGAAAACACCACATTTTTTGTTTGTTTGTTTGTTATTATATTTATTTTATGGATCAAGCAGGAAAAGGAAATGGGGAGCTTGGACCCAGATACTAGCAAAGAATCTCATCCCTGTGGAGGGAGGAAAGACTTATAGGATATTGGCAGCTAATTAAAATTGAAATCCTCTAGTGGTATGAAATGGGTTTGGGGGAATCACTGACAAAGTGACTCAAGGATTTTTACTTTTTCTTGGAGTTTCTTCATTTAACAGGATGGGGAAACTATTGAGGTCAATACAGATTTCAAAGCTGCAAACTTGTGTTAATGTAAAAATGTTGTTGCCAAAAAAAAAAAATAAATAAATAAATTAAGTAGTTTAAACAAAGGAGAAAGAAGTTTGAGGGAAAATGTGGTGAATTCTATTTTGGACAAGAGATGAAGTCAGCATCCAGGTAGAATCACTCAGAAGTCAGTAATATGTAACTGGAGTTAAGTTAGGGTGGGGATATAGATTTTAAAGTCAGTTGAATAGAGATTGAATCCTTGAGAGCCAATGAGATCACTATATTTTGTAGAGAGATAGAGCCTTGAGGACTACATGTAGTTAGTTGGTAGAGTTAATATTAGTAATCTAGCAAAGACAACTGCTAGACTGAGGTTAAGAAGAATGAGTCCTGAGAATAGAATAAAAAAAAATGGATTTATCAGTAAAATGATAAGCAATCTTGGAAACAGTGGTTTCGATTGAATGTTGTATCAAAAATTAGACCTGAAAGGGACTGAAAAGTAATGGGGGGAAAGGGGCTATTGCATAACCTTTAACCTAGCAGTGTCATTACCGGATCTGTATCTCAAGGAAATCATAAAGGAAGGGAGACGACCCACAAGTGGAAAAATATTTTTAGCAGATCTTTTTGTGGTAGCAAAGAACTGGAAAATGAGTAGAGATGCCCATCAATTGGGGACTGGTTGAAAAAATTGTGATTTATAAAGGAAATGTTATTGTTCTACAAAAAAAATGATGAATAAGCTGATTTTAGAAAGGCCTATAAGGACTTATATGAACTGATGCTGAGCAAAACAAGCAGAACAAGGAGGAATACATTGTACACAGTGACAGCAAGGATATGTAATGCTCAACTATGAAAGACTTGGTTCTTTTCAGTGATTCAGTGATCCAAAGCAATCCCAATAGTTTTGTTTATTTGCTGAGGCAATTAGAGTTAAATGACTTGCCCAGGGTCACACAGCTAGGAAGTGTAAATGTCTGAGGCCAGATTTGAAGTCAGATCCTCCTGACTTCAGGACTCTAATTCACTGCTCCCAGCACTTCACCTAGATGCCCCCAGTCCTAATAGATTTTAGATAGAAAATCCCATCTTCATCCAAAAAGAACTATGGAGTATCAACACATGCTATGTTCTCTTCTTTTTTCTGTTTTTTTCCCTTCTTCCATGGTTTTTTTCATTTTCTTCTGATTTTTCTCTTCTAACATGATTAATAAAGTAATGTGTATTAAAAATAAATAACTATTTTTAAAATAAAAATTATTGGAAGCTGGGAAAATGGAGATATCCAGTAAAATAATTATTTTTGGAAGATTGTCTATAGAGGAGAGGGGAAATATGGAATGATTGATTCAATAGGTTAAAGGAATGGAAGGGTAAAGTGGAGATTTTGTTTAAGGATAATGGAGTTCTATGAACTTTTATAAGCTTCAGAGAAAGAGTCTGGGGGTAAAGGGGAGTGAAGAGGAGAAATAGAGAATGATTGTGTGGAAAAGCTTCTGAAAGAGATAGATGCAGTTAAGATGAAGAGCATAAGAAGAGGGGATCACTTTGACAATGAGAAGGTCCAACTTTTCATCAGAGAGTAGAGCAAAGGACAATGGTTCTTGTAAGTTGTTGAAAAGAATTGTGGTAATATATTTTGTTGAGCCTCTTCAGAAGGTACATATGAGGATATAACATTATGAGTCTGGGTAAGCAGCATGTAACTGAATGCATTGGCTTGAGCAGATGCTCTGCACATAAGGGAATCTCACCTTGACTGGACTGCTTGTCTTTGGAATTTCATACTGCATCAATAAATGATGTTTAGAAGAAAATTCCATTCCTTAAGGTTACAGGATTTAGAGTCTCTCTGGGTACCATTCCCATTCAGTACCAATCCTTACCATCACCTTAACTTTTCATCCTCCAATTTCCTCTGTTTCTATTTATCACTATCTCCCACTCAACATTTCTCTGTGTATTGATCTTTGTCTGTGTTTCAGTTTGTCTGTGGCTCTTTCATTGTCCTTGTTCTGAGTTGCCATTTTCTTTGTTTTCCCACCTCCCATCCAAAAGGTAAAATGAATTTAAAACAAATACATGAGAGAAATGTGAACAGCCTTGGAAAGCAAAGTGCTGGGATCTTTCTCCTGCAGTTCTATAATTTATTTCTAAAAGCAGAATATAAATCTTAGCACATATGACTGCAAAGTATATTCACTGCTGAGCCCCATACTTGCAAATATAAATACAGTGTGGGATAGGGAAAGGCACAAGTCTCTGACCACTTGGTCCTACTGTCATCAAGTCCAAGTGATTAAAAAACAGAAGGAGAAATATGGGTAACAGAGGTGATGTGTTACTGTGTTAAATGAGGTTCAAAGATATTTCTATACTTTGTTTGCATTTATAAAATATGTGTTTTCCCTGATGAAAGCAGATAGGCAGTTTGTAATCACTATCAAAAAGTTTGTTCATGTATCTAAACTTTAAAAAAATTAGTTTATCAGCTCTGAGAGACCACCAGTCTGTTTGAGGTAGGAAGCAGCTTTCTGGAGGATGACACCTATGATTCTGGTAGGGTAAGGGAGAGGTGAAGAAGAAGGGCTGTTTTTCTATTCCCCTACCATAATTCATGGGTTTTTTTAAGGGGAAAAGGGGGAAAGAGGGGAGGGAGAGAAAGATGGATGCAAAGAGGAGAAGACTGAGGGAGGGAGGGGAAGATTAAGGGAGAGGAGGGAAGACCAAGGGAGTGAAAGGAAGATTAAACAAGGAAGGGAGGGAAAGAAAGAAGGAGAAAGGTGTGGGAAAAGGGGACAGGGAGAAAGAGAAAAGTTGGAGACAGACAAAGAGACAGAAAATGCCAGAGAACAGAGAGATTCAAAGAGGCAGAGACAGAGACCTCTGGCAGTTGAAGAAGAGAACTAATCATACATTCAAGAGATAATTAGCCCTGACTGTTAAGAATAGAATTAATAGAGAAGAGCAGTTCCATGGAAACTAGCTGAGTGACACAAACAACAAAGACAGCATAGGAAGCAATATCAGAATACCACAAAAAGAAGGAGGATATCTGTACTTTGCAATATTTCCTCTATGTGTGGCTCACTTCTAGTAGTTCTCTCTAAATTCATGCCCACTCTTTCCAAGAATGTCATGTATATTTGTAAAAGAATATCTTCCAGATTTATTGAATAGAATGTTTTGTAGGTATACATAAAGCTGAGGAAAAGTGAAAACACTTTTAAGTGTCAGCTCCAGTTGTACTATAAGACTGTCTTCAGAGACAACAGGTCCAATCAAGGTGAAATTTCCTCTTGGGCAGAGAATCTGCTCAAACCACTGCATTCAGCTATGTGCTGATTATTCACAGTCAGGCAGGGATTCATTACAAAACATTATCATACCCATTTCAACTACTACTAGGGTATTATCAGGAAGCCATCTTAATACATACCTTTACTTTGAAATGCTTTTTGGCTACTAGCTATTAAATAGAAGTACCCTAATGGGGATTGAGGGAAAAGAGTATAGAGTCATAGAGGATAGTGTGGAACAGGGAGAAATCACTAAACTGGGGAAACAACCTCTAATCTAATGAATTTTGACTTGGAAAGACCACAGCAGAGTCACAAGGTGAGAGAAGTCCTACACTTGTACAAAAAGACGAGCAGTTTAGGAGAAATTCAGAAGAAAGTTATTGTCTTAAAAAATCAATGCCAGGTAAGTCAACACCTTCCCTAAAATTAGTGTTTTCAAAGAATTCAAACCTGTGGACGTCAAAAAAGTCTTCAAAAGTAAGGGCAAAAGCTCAGAGAAAGACACACGGAGAGATAAAATAGACTTTTGAAGCTTTCAAATCCAAAGCCCTCTTTTTACTGATGAGAAAACTGAGACACAAAGAGGTTAAGTGAGGCACGCAATCTAGTACTTTTCAGAAAGATTTGAACTCATATCTACTTGATACCACTTTAGCACCCAATTCCACAAAATATGTTGCTTTTTCCTTTTTTGTTTTCCAGATATTCATTTGTGTTTGTCTCTTTGTGACTGCTTGGACTTGTCTACAGACTTTTTCTTGGCAAAGATAATGAAGTTATTTGCCATTTTCTTTGTATTTGTGCCCCTATCTTAGAGATGAACTAAGGTCAATAGGATTAAGTGACTTGCCACATCACAAAGCTAATAAGAGTTTGAGGTTAGATTTGAACAGGTCCTCTGACTTCAGACCCAATGCTCTTTCCAATCCCTTTTTGATAACAAGTGCTATAACAAAACCTTAGAACTACCCGGTGTGGAGCATAGAAAGAGTTCTGGATTCCTCAGTCCCACACCTAAGTTTAAAATCTGGCTCTTCCAATTTCTATCTGTGGAATCTTGGGAAAACTCATTAGATTTCAGTTTCCTCCTTAAGCGTAAAGGTTTTAGACTAGACAATCCTTTCCAATATAAATCTATAAACTGTTATTTTTTTTCTCTTTTGTCTATCAAAAACATTGGCTTTCTTACTGAGAATTTGGAATGAAAATACAAACAATAAACTGAAATGCAGGATCAATGAGAAAAAAAAGAGGGACTATTATTGCATTCAATGTATATAAGTCACTTGGTCTGGGAAAGTTTATATCATCATGTCATCCATTCACAAAATCTTTTACAAAACAATTTTTATTAAAATAAAGACTATATCACTATTTTTCTTAAAACCTCATAGTTTTCTATTATGAACTCCATATTACCTTGTTGGCATTTAAAGACTTCAGTGATATAGTTATACTTAAACTTTTCCACCACTTATTTCATATTTGTTCCTTTATGTACTTTAAATTAGAGCCAAAAATAAACTACTTGTTTTTAAATAGTTCATACTTAATTTCTAGAATTTCCACAACCACACAAGTAATCTTTCATTAGCCTTCTCTGATTCCCACAGCTAAAAATATTTCTTTGAAAGCACTTGAAAAGTCTTTGTTGTATTGAATTGAACTCTTTCTTTCAGCAAATATTCTTTTATATATTATTATAGCTTTTTATTTACAAGATATATGCTTGGGTAATTTCAGCATTGACAACTGCAAAACCTTTTGTTCCAATTTTTGCCCTCCTTCCCCACACCTTCTCCCCCAGATGGCAGGTAGACCAATACATATTAAATATATTAAAGTATAGGTTAAATACAATATATGTATACATGTCCATACATTATTTTGCTTTGCAAGAAGAATCAGACTTTGAAATAATGTACAATTAACCTGTGAAGGAAATCAAAAATGCAAGTGGATAAAAACAGAGGAATTGGAGATGCTATGAAGTGGTTCATACTCAATTCTCAGAATTCTTTCACTGGGTATAGCTGGTTCTTTTCATTATTGAACAAATGGAACTAGTTTGGTTCATCTCATTGTTGAAGAGAGCCACAACCATCAGAATTGATCATAATATAATATTGTTGTTGAAGTATATAATGATCTCCTGGTCCTGCTCATTTCACTCAATATTAATTCATGTAAGTCTCTCTAGGCCTTTCTGAAATCCTCCTGCTGGTCATTTCTTACAGAATAATAATATTCCATAACATTCATATACTACAATTTATTGAGCCAATATCCAAATGATGGACATCCACTCAGTTTCTAATTTCTAGCCACTACAAACATTTTGGCACATACAGGTCCTTTTCCCTTCTTTAAGATCTCCTTGGTATATAATAAGCCCAGTAGCAACACTGCTGGATCAAAGGGTATGCACAGTTTGATAACTTTTTGAGCATAGTTCGAAATTGCTCTCCAGAAGGACTGGATGTATTCACAATTCCACCAACAATGTATCAGTGTCCTAGTTTTCCCACATTCCCTCCAACATTCTGCATTATCCTTTTCTGTCGTTCTAGACAATCATTTAATAGGTGTGTAGTGGTATCTCAGAGTTGTCTTAATTTTCATTTCTCTGATTAATAATGACTTGGAGCATCTTTTGATATGGCTAGAAATAGTTTCAATTTCTTTGTCTGAAAATTGTCTGTTCATTTCTTTTGATCATTTATCAATTGGAAAATGGCTTGATTTCTTATATAGTCAACTCTCTCTATATAAAAGGTTTCAGTTTATCCCCATTACATATGATGCTTACTGATGGTTTTAAATAGATGCTATTGATTATTTTAAGGAAAAATCCATTTATTCCTATACTCTCAAGTGTTTGTAATAGGAATGGATGTTGGATTTTATCAAATGCTTTTTCTGCATCTATTGAAATGATCATATGGTTTTTGTTAGTTTGGTTATTGATATAGTCGATTATGCGAATAGTTTTCCTAATATTGAACCAGCCCTGCATTCCTGGTATAAATCCTACTTGGTCGTGGAGCATTATCCTGGGGATGATTTTCTGTAATCCTTTTGCTAATAGTTTATTTAAGATTTTAGCATCAATATTTATTAGGGAGATTGGTCTATAATTTTCTTTATCTGTTTTCAACCTACCTGGTTTAGGTATCAGTGCCATGTCTGTGTCATAAAAGGAATTTGGTAGGAGCCCTTCACTGCTCATTTTTTCAAATAGGTTATATAACATTGGAGTTAATAGTTCTTTAAATGTTTGGTATAATTCACATGTAAATCCATCTGGTCCTGGGGATTTTTTCTTAGAGAGTTGATTAATAGCTTGTCCTTTTTCTTTTCCTAAAATGGGACTATTTAAACAATTTATTTCCTCCTCTGTTAATTTTGGAAGCCGATATTTTTGAAAGTAATCATCCATTTCACTTAGGTTATTAAATTAATTGGCATAAAGTTGAGCAATGTAACTTCTAATTGTTGCTCTAATTTCCTTTTCATTGGTGGAAAGTTCTCCCTTTTCATTTTTAAGACTAACAATTGATTTTCCTCTTTCCTTGTCCTAATCAGATTTATCAAAGGTTTATCTATTTTATTGGTTTTTTTCATAAAACCAACTCTTAGTTTTATTTATTAATTCAATAGTTTTTTTTTTACTATCAATTATATCAATTTCTCCTTTTAATTTTAGAATTTCAAGTTTAGTAATTGATTGGGGTTTTTAATTTCGTCTTTTTCTAGCTTTTAAAGTTGCAAACCCAATTCATGGATCTTCTCTTTCTTTATTTTATTCAAGTAAGCCTCTAAAGATATAAAATTTCCTCTTATTACCACTTTGGCTGCATCCCACAAATTTTGGTATATTGTCTCATTGTTGTCATTCTCTTGGGTGAAATTATTGATTGTGTCTATGATTTACTGTTTCACCCAATCATTGTTTAGGATGAGATTATTTAGTTTCAAATTACTTTTTGGTATATTTACCCCTAGCTTTTTGTTGAATGTAGTTTTTAGTGCATTGTGATCAAAAAGAATGCATTTACTATTTCTGGCTTTCTGCATTTGATTTTGAGGTTTTTATATACTACTTTATGGTCAATTTTTGTATAGATTCCAAGAACTGCTGTACTCCTTTTTGTCTTTGTTCAGTTTTCTCCAAAGATCTATCATACCTAACTTTTCTAATATTTTATTTACTTCTTTAACTTTCTTCTTATTTGTTTTGTGGTTTCATTTATCTAGTTCTGAGAGTGCAAGGTTGAGATCTCCCACTATTATAGTTTTGCTGTCTATTTGTTCTTGCAACTCTCTTAACTTCTCCTTTAGGAAGTTAGATGCTATACTACTTGGTGCATATATGTTTAGTATTGATATTGCTTCGTTGCTTATGCTACCCTTTAGCAAGATATAATTTCTTTCCTTATCTCTTTTGATTAGATCAATTTTTGTTTTTGCTTGATCTGAGATAAGGATGGCTACCCTTGCTTATTTGACTTTACATGAGGCATAGTAGATTCTGCTCCAGCCTTTACTCTGTATGTATCGTTTTGCTTCAAGTGTGTTTCCTGTAAACAACATATTGTAGGATTCTGGCTTTTAATCCAGTCTGCTATCTGCTTCCTCTTTATGGAGAGTTCATCCCATTCACATCTACGGTTAAAATTACTAATTCTGCATTTCTTGCCATCTTATTATTCCCAATTATGCCTTTCTTTTTCTTACAACCCTTATCCCCCTCCCAGTATGAAACTTAGGGGCACCACTTGCCTCATGCAGCTCTCCTTCTTTAGAATCCCTCCCACCCCCTTTGAGTCCCTTCTCCTTTCTTAAAGCTTTCCCTTATTACTCTTTTCCTTTTCCCTTTTCCTCTCCCACTTTTTAATGAGATGAGAGAAATTTCTTTTTAAACCAAATATGTCAGTTATTTTCTCTTTGAGCCAAATCTGACAAGCATAAGATTCACACAATGTTCCTCCCCATCCCTAAATTCCCTCAAATATGATAGGTTTCCTTTGCCTCTTCGTGGGATGTAGTTTCCCGCTTTTTATCTCCCCTTTTCCCTTTTTCTGATACTATCCCCTTTCCATTTCTACTTTCCCATTTTTATATCAGTAAAATCAAATTATACATGCATTCTTTATGTATGTCCATAACAGAAATACTGTTCTTAAAAGTTCTTTTTATCTTTTTCTGCTTCTCTTAAGTCCTATATTTGGTGGTCAAATTTTTTTGTTTAGTTTTTTGTTTGTTTGTTTGTTTTTTTCATTAGAAACAAGTGGAATTCACTTGTTTCATTGAATCTTTTTCTCTGGAAGAAAATGCTCAGCTTAGCTAGGTAGTTTATTCTTGGCTGCATTCCAAGTTCTTTTGCCTTTCAGAATATCAGATTCCAGGTCCTTCGATCCTTTAATGTGGAAGCAGGTAAGTCCTTCAGCAAATATTCTTGAGTTCTTTAATTTCTCCTTTGTGCCCCTTCTACTTCATATTCTATATTATAATTACATGAATGTATTTTATCTTCCACAGACTTCTGTTCCATTGTCTCATCCTTCCATGGAAATGACCTTCTTAAGAGCTATCTCTTTGTATAGTATAAACTCAGATAGGGTCTATCATATTAACAGGACATTGACTAAAGTACCCACAAACATGTTATATTTGTTTTTTGAAAATCAGTTTAGTTAATTTTGACAACACTCTTTGGCCACTTGAAGATGAAAACTTAGGCCATAGAAATTCTAAACAAGAAGAAATATTTAAACTAGCCCTTCTGCTTCAGCATTGACAATGGTAGCGTTGATTAAAAAGGTGAAAGTGAGTGCTAAGAATCACAGAAATAATTCTTAAGTCTTCTATAGACATGAATTTACTGTTCTCATAATGTGAGATATATATCTGATGATCAATAAGTGGATATGTAAGTGAAGGAATGAAATCATATCAATATTGGCATTCTCACAATAGGAAAAAAAAAAGATGAGAAAGCTTCAATTAAATGAGAGGATAGCTTATACATCCTCATTGAAAAGGCAACTAAAAAGATCGAAGAAGCTGGTTTTATTTGGTTTAACCAAATGAAATAAAAATTGTTCCATGGGATTCTGTTAGCTAATCTTGCAGTAATCATGATGAGCACTTGTAAAGGGCAACTTGTAGAGGGCTGGAACGTTGGAGAAGTATACTTGAAAAAAGTATACTTGAAACAAGGTGTTAACTCAGTGGAAGTGATGAGACAATGGTTATCTAGTTTACATATAATTAGTACATACCATGGTAATGTAATAGTTCTACAATTGATTTAATTGTAATAAGGTATTTATTTATTTTTTAATAGCCTTTTATTTACAGGATATATACATGGGTAACTTTACAGCATTAACAATTGCCAAACCTCTTGTTCCAATTTTTCACCTCTTACCCCCCCACCCCCTCCCCTAGATGGTAGGATGACCAGTAGATATTAAATATATTAAAATATAAATTAGATACGCAATAAGTATACATGACCAAAACGTTATTTTGCTGTACAAAAAGAATCAGACTCTGAAATATTGTACAATTAGCTTGTGAAGGAAATCAAAAATGCAGGTGTGCATAAATATAGGGATTGGGAGTTCAATGTAATGGTTTTTAGTCATCTCCCAGTTCTTTTTCTGGGTATAGCTAGTTCAGTTCATTACTGCTCCATTAGAAATGATTTGGTTGATCTCGTTGCTGAGGATGGCCTGGTCCATCAGAACTGGTCATCATATAGTATTGTTGTTGAAGTATATAATGATCTCCTGGTCCTGCTCATTTCACTCAGCATCAGTTCGTGTAAGTCTCTCCAGGCCTTTCTGAAATCATCCTGTTGGTCATTTCTTACAGAACAGTAATATTCCATAATATTCATATACCACAATTTATTCAGCCATTCTCCAACTGATGGACATCCATTCAGTTTCCAGTTTCTAGCCACTACAAAAAGGGCTGCCACAAACATTCGTGCACATACAGGTCCCTTTCCCTTCTTTATAATCTCTTTGGGATATAATCCCAGTAGTAACACTGCTGGATCAAAGGGTATGCACAGTTTGATAACTTTTTGAGCATAGTTCCAAACTACTCTCCAAAATGGTTGGATTCGTTCACAACTCCACCAACAATGAATCAATGTCCCAGTTTTCCCACATCCCCTCCAACAATCATCATTATTTTTTCCTGTCATCTTAGCCAATCTGACAGGTGTGTAGTGGTATCTTAGAGTTGTCTTAATTTGCATTTCTCTGATTAATAATGACTTGGAGCATCTTTTCATATGACTAGAAATAGTTTCAATTTCTTCATCTGAGAATTGTCTGTTCATATCCTTTGACCATTTTTCAATTGGAGAATGGCTTGATTTTTTATAAATTAGAGTTAATTCTCTATATATTTTGGAAATGAGGCCTTTATCAGAACCTTTGACTGTAAAAATATTTTCCCAGTTTATTGCTTCCCTTCTAATCTTGTCTGCATTAGTTTTGTTTGTACAAAAACTTTTCAGTTTGGTATAATCGAAATTTTCTATTTTGTGATCAGTAATGATCTCTAGTTCTGCTTTGGTCATAAAGACCTTCCCCTTCCACAGGTCTGAGAGGTAAACTATCCTATGTTCCTCTAATTTATTAATAATTTCATTCTTTATGCCTAGGTCATGAACCCATTTTGACCTTATCTTGGTGTACGGCGTTAAGTATGGATCAATGCCTAGTTTCTGCCATATTAGTTTCCAATTTTCCCAGCAATTTTTATCAAACAGTAAGTTCTTATCCCAAAAGCTGGGATCTTTGGGTTTGTCAAAGACTAGGTTGCTATATTTGTTGACTGTTTTATCCCTTGAACCTAATCTATTCCACTGATCAACTAATCTATTCCTTAGCCAATACCAAATAGTTTTGGTAACTGCTGCTCTATAATATAATTTTAGATCTGGTACAGCTAAGCCACCATCATTTGATTTTTTTTTCATTAATTCCCTTGAAATTCTTGACCTTTTGTTTTTCCATATGAACTTTGTTGTTATTTTTTCTAGGTCATTAAAATAGTTTTTTGGGAGTCTGATTGGTATAGCGCTAAATAAATAGATTAGTTTAGGTAATATTGTCATCTTTATTATATTTGCTCGCCCTATCCAAGAGCATTTAATATTTTTCCAATTGGTTAGATCAGACTTAATTTGTGTGAAAAGTGGTCTGTAATTTTGCTCATAAAGTTTCTGATTTTCCCTTGGCAGATAGATTCCTAAATATTTTATATTATCAGTAGTTACTTTAAATGGAATTTCTCTTTGTAACTCTGACTGTTGGATTTTGTTAGTGATATATAAGAATGCTGATGACTTATGTGGGTTTATTTTATAACCAGCAACTTTGCTAAAGTTGTGGATTATTTCTAATAACTTTTTAGCAGAATCTCTGGGGTTCTCTAAGTATACCATCATGTCATCGGCAAAGAGTGATAATTTGGCTTCCTCATTGCCTATTCTTATTCCTTTAATCTCTTTCTCAGCTCTTATTGCTATAGCTAGCGTTTCTAATACAATATTAAATAGTAACGGTGATAGTGGGCAACCTTGTTTCACTCCAGATCTTATTGGGAATGGTTGCAGTTTGTCTCCATTACATATGATGCTTACTGATGGTTTTAAATAGATGCTGCTGATTATTTTAAGGAAAAGTCCATTTATTCCTATACTCTCAAGTGTTTTTAATAGGAATGGATGTTGGATTTTATCAAATGCTTTTTCTGCATCTATTGAGATGATCATATGGTTTTTGTTAATTTGGTTATTAACATGGCCAATTATATTGATAGTTTTCCTAATATTGAACCAGCCCTGCATTCCTGGTATAAATCCTACTTGATCATAGTGTATTATCCTGGGGATGATTTTCTGTAATCTTTTTGCTAATATTTTATTTAAGATTTTTGCATCAATATTCATTAGGGAGATTGGTCTATAATTTTCTTTCTCTGTTTTCAGCCTACCTGGTTTAGGTATCAGTACCATGTCTGTGTCATAGAAGGAATTTGGTAGGACTCCTTCATTCCCTATTTTATCAAATAATTTATATAGCATTGGGGCCAATTGTTCTTTAAATGTTTGGTAAAATTCACATGTAAATCCATCTGGTCCTGGGGATTTTTTCTTAGGGAGTTGTTTAATTGCCTGTTCTATTTCTTTTTCTGAAATGGGACTATTCAAGCAATTTACTTCTTCCTCTGTTAGTCTGGGAAGTCTGTATTTTTGGAGGTAGTCATCCATTTCACTTAGGTTATCAAATTTATTGGCATAAAGTTGAGCAAAATAACTCCTTATTATTTCTCTAATTTCCTCTTCATTGGTGGAAAGTTCTCCCTTTTCATTTTTAAGACTACTAATTTCATTTTCCTCCCTCCTTTTTCTAATCAGATTTACCAAAGGCTTATCTATTTTATTGGCTTTTTCATAGAACCAACTCTTAGTTTTATTAATTAGTTCAATAGTTTTTTTACTTTCAATATTTTTAATTTCTCCTTTTAATTTTAGAATTTCCAATTTAGTATTTGATTGGGGGGTTTTTAATTTGTTCTTTTTTTAGTGTTTTTAGTTGCAAGCCCAATTCATTAATCTTTTCTTTCTCTGTTTTATTCAAGTAAGCCTCTAAGGATATAAAATTCCCCCTTATTACCGCTTTGGCTGCATCCCACAAATTTTGGTATGATGTCTCATCCTCATCTGTAATAAGGTATTTAAACTGAAGACAAAGTCAGCCACTGAGACATTCTATCTTTGAACAGTTTCATGATGTTCTCATGTCTCCTGCAATGTGGGGGAAACTGGTTCAGACTGGGAAACTGAAGGAGACAATAAAGACTTTGGACTTCATTCCTGACTGTTCTTGTGGTGATTATTCTGCTGAGACCAAGGCTGGTCCCAAGGCCCTCCAGAAAGCTAGCCCGAACATTACAAGCCACTAAGAAGATAATTTCAGTTTCTGTGTCAATATCTGTTCAAAGGAATAAAGAGGTAAACAAATCAACAAATAGTCAAATGCAATTTTCCAAATTAAGGCAAAATATACTTTCATATTGGTGATTACATTTCAAAAGCTTAGGGGAGAATTTTAGAAAATAATGGTACAAATATGGCCTGGGAGTTAGAAACAAATGAGACTATCTGCATAGAATCCTAATTCTTATATCTCACTATCATCGTCATTAAGAGGAGAGCCATGGATGGTGGACATGAGAAGCCAAGAATCTTATCACACAAATTCATTTTATTTCAGCACATTGGAAATTACTACTTAATGATTTGGAAGTCATTTTCAAATGAGCTCTCTCCCTAAGACCAGATAATTTACTTACTAAAATAAGCCAATAACTAGAAGAAAATTTAAAAATGAGAATATATAGTATGTCTCAAATGTGCTACATTCTCACTTCTAAGAGGTTACACATTACAAGGTAGCTATTGGATAGTTTGACACAGATATTTCTTAGACATTTCAAATTCAATATGTTCAAAACAGAATCCATTCTCATCCTCTCCTCTTGCTCCCAAATGTCTTCTTTTTTTAACTTTCTTAGTTATATTGAAATTACCAATTTCATTCTAATCTTCCAAGTTCAAGCTCATTTCTAATCATTCTCAATCATCCACTATTTCCAATTAATTGCCAAATTTTGTCATTTCTACCTTCACAGTATTTCTCACATACTCTTCTCTTATATAGTCTCACCACATTAGAACCTCATTATCATCTCTTTCCTGGATTACTGACATGATTGGTGCTATTGGTTTGAGTTTTCCTCTACTCTTTTAGTGCTCATCTTCATATAAAAATACATTAGACAGGCTTGGTTATATAAAATTAATATTTATAGCACAAACAAAAACTATGAAGCTAAAATCAGAATACTTGCACAAGATTTCTCTTATAAAAATTTCACTTTCAAAGCTATATATTGAACTATTCAAATCTATAAGAATATTAAAAATGATAAATTATCCAAGGGTTTACATTGTCAATATTCAAAGGAACAAGAAAAGGCCCAATAACCTTGTGAAAAAAATGCTCCAAAAATTTATAATTAGAAATATCCAAATATATCAGTTTTTAAATCCCATCTCTCATCCTAGAGATCCTAATAAAAATGACAGAAAAAATAAAGGACTAATATATTCACAAATATTTACTGCTTTTTTTGGTAGCAAAGAATTGGAAACTAGAGTCATATCATATGTAAATATAATGAAATTACATTATGTTGTTAGAATGATGAAAAGGATGATTTCTATTGAAGTAGTTTTTCAAAGTATTTTGAATGATTGTAATTTATGACAGCAATACTTTGTTGTAAGAGAACATTTAAAGTGATATTTTGCTCTCAGAAATCAATAATTAACCAATAATAAGAACAGTGAAAAATGGTCTTTTTTACTTTTTACTCGAGATACAATAAAAATGAGTACTACTATAGAATACCCCTTATGAAAATGTTTTGTTCTTATGCCATTATTAAGATTTCCATGGCATGGAAGGCATGAGTCTCATAAAGAGTTTGTTGTTGTATGTGTAGATCAGAAAATGTGTATATGAGCTGGTACATCTTAATGTTCCTTAACATTTTTCCAGTATTAAGAGGAGTTTTGTTTTCATTTCTATATTACCTTCCCCTCCTCCAAATATCTTCTGAGTTGTTCTTTTTGCTTCTCTCTTCTCTCTGGATATTTGTGATTCTTCTCTCTTCTGGTTCATTTCTTATCTAATTTCTCCTCAATCTGTTTTGTTCATTCTTCATCCAGATCTTATTTCATAACTGTGAGTGTCTTCCAGGATTAAATTCTTTCTCTATATATTATTCTTATACTTTGATCAGCTCCCTTGTATTCAATTATCATCTCTGTGCAGCTGACTCTCAGAGTGATTTGTCTAGCAGACTCAACTCATTTCTGACTTTCAGAGTCATATCTCTAAATGTCTATTAATACATTCATATACATCTTAAATTCAATATATCTCAAAATGAATTTATTATCTCCCCTCTCTCCAACACTTCTTTCTTCTTAATTTCTTCATCACAACTGAGGGAATATATATATATATATATATATATATATATATATAGTCACATGGGCTTGAAATCTGGATATCATCTTTGGCTCCTAATTCTCTCTCAACCCCATATCCAATCAGTTGCTAATTCCTGACATCCTCTACCTTGCTAAATTCTCTCATATACGCCCCCATCTTTCCTATGACACTGTAATAACCCCAGTGCAGGTCCTTATCACTTTATGCCTATCCTATTTCAGTGACCTTCTGAAAAAGTTGTTATTGTATTTAAATCTCTTCCCTCTCTACTCCACACTTCATTCAGTAATTAAGTCAGTCTTCCCAAAGTGCAGGTCTGATTTATGTCACCTTCCTATTCAATAAATTAAAATTGTTCCCTATTGTTGTCAGGATTAAATAAAAAGTCTTCTGTTTGACTTTTTAAAATTTTTTATGATGTGACCTCTTCCTACCTTTCATTTCCTTATACTTTTTTTATGTACTCTGTGATTCAGTAACACTATTCTCTTAATTATTATTTATGGTTTCTGGATGTCACCCAAGCCTGAAAATCTTTCTCTCTTTATTTCTTCATTCTGGATCCTTTGGCTTCCTTCAAGTCTCAGCTGAAATCCCATATTCTGTAAGAAATTCCCCTACCCATCCCCAGTTATCCTTAACCTTGGTGACTTTCCTGGGAGGTCTAAATTATCTTGTATATATCTTGGATGTATTTAGTTATTTACAAGTTATAGCCTAGTAGACTGTGAAGAGCTTCAGAGCAGGGACTATTTTTTGGCCTTTTTTGCAACCCCATCTATATAAAAAGTAGTGATTTGGATATGCACTGGGCTATATGCTTCTGAGACTTGTTAACTCCTCAGTTGTGTGGCATTATGTTTCTATCAATATAGATCCACTTCTCATGAAGGCAATCCAATCCTGTTCATTTTTCAATCTCTTATTCCCTTTAGGGATATTTCTACTTTCCATGCTCATCTCAGGCCTGAGATGGTAGGATTCAAATGTTGGTGTTCTATTCTTCCTGATGCTGAAAGCAGTCAATCATCAAATCCTTTGCAGATCTTTTCCATTTTTCTTTTGCACTCCTTCCATTTTCTTCTGACTTGTCTTCAGTACTACTTAGTTGGATTTTTTTTTTTTTACTATTTCTTTTTTAAAATAGTTTTTGTCCTCTACTGCTTCTTTCTCTTTCATGTAGTGATACTACTCAGAATCACAAAATCACTAAATAAAATTTAGAAGGAACCTTACAAACCCTGTAGTTCAGTGCATATCTTAAATAACTTTTCAGTGTCATATGTCTAAAAAAGTGGTCAATCATGCTCTGCTATAAAAGACCTCTAAGAATAGGGAACTCATCCTTCTTGAGGTATTTAATTCCACTTTTTTTTTTTTTTTGCTGAGGCAATTGAGGTTAAGTGACTTTTTTTTTTTTTTCTGAGGCAATTGAGGTTAAGTGACTTGCCTAGGGTCACACTGCTAGAAAGTGTTTATTATCTGAGACCATATTTGAACTCAGGTCCTCCTAACTTCAGGGCTGGTGCTCTATCCACTGTGCCACTAATTCCATCTTTTAGATTTTGCTATTTTTATTTTTCTCCCTTTTTAAAAACCAAAATTTGTCTCAGTAATTTTTACCAATTACTACTGTTAATTCACTTTGGGGTTAATAACAAGTACTTCAAATACTTGAAAACAAATAGCCAAGTCTCTCTAAGGCTAAACATGGCTATTTCCTTGAACTTATGCTCTTAATACATGTCTAGTCTAGCAGAGTATATGAGCAAAGAGACATGCAGAATACCTAACATATAATTTTTGATTGGATTGGTTGATTCATTGATTATTGAACACAAATACCTTTGACAGTCTATCTTAATCTGGATTTACACATTGTCCATTAGTTCATGTGCCAGGAATCCAATGATTCCTGTAAGCTTTGAAATAAACAATTTTTCATATACAACATTAGATTATTTATCCATCCATCATCTATCTATCTATCTATCTATCTGTCTAAAATTTAACAAACCTCTGCTAAGGTTGAGGCTAGACACAATTAACATGAATGCTACATTTCTTGTAATTAACAAGAATATCAATTTTACAGTGAATGGGAAGCTGGAATGCACTCTAGACTGACATTTTAAATTCAAATTTGCCTACTTACTAGCTATGTGATCTTGAGAAAATCATTGTAACCACGAATTTTCCCATCTACAATATGAGATGTATCTTAATTAAAGGATATTTACAATTCATATAAATAACTAATGCATTCAGTAAGGTAGTTATGGTAATGTTTTAGTAATAAAATAAAAAATGGCATTTAGTTTCCAAAATTAAAAGGGACAGTAAATCAATCTCATGCTAAATTTTATACAACAGCAATAGATAAAGGAGATGACATTAAGGAAATTCATGAATAGACATTCTCCCTTTTCTAAAAAGAAATTGTTATTCATTCAGCAGGCTCCTTCATGAAGTGTGTGTGTGTGTGTGTGTGTGTGTGTGTATGAATCAATTTCTTTGATGCCACATTGTTGTGTCCTGCTTTCTAGAGCCCCCAAGTTGAGGTGACAAAATGTACCTTTGCTTTCTAGATCCCCCACACCAGGGTAATTAAAATATACCTTCCTTGAGGAGAAGTGATGAGGTGGGACTCCTGAGGAGGGTGGAAATAGGGAATACATTTATTTCAAGGACTTCCCTCTTTATATAATGTAACAAAAACAACACTGTGTACATGGGACCACATAAACAACTTGCTATTGTACGTATCTGCTATTTGCTATCTGCTATCACTCTGCTTCAATCTCAACACAGGTTGTCCATTACCCCATGACTTCTCAGGAAGTCCAAGAGCCTTTAGGGAAGATGGAGAGCTGAACCAGACATTGTTAGAAAGTTCCCTCTGGGCTGAAGAGTCTTATACCTTACCCAAAGTTTCTCTACTGATTGTGACCCTCTATACACATTTTCAAGGACAGTCACTACTTTTGATTTAGTTCTTCATAATGAAAGCAGCAGCATTACACAATGGGTGATAAGGGGTGGACTTCATTCACCTCTAAGGAAATTAAAATTTCTGATTTTGATTGATTCCAACATATACTGGTTCTTGTGATGTTGACAAAAAAAAAAAACTGCACCTGAAAACTGATAAAAATGAAACTAATAAAGGAATGAGAGAAGTTTAAGTGTAAAGTAAGTATGTTAACAGAAAAAAAAATAGTTGGAAAGTGTTAGAGAATCAATTCATTATGTAAGAGCATGATAAAGAAGGTACCGCAGGGGGATTTATGTAAATGAAATGAATTAGTGCATGTTTCTTAGAAACTTGATAAACAGCAGTAGGCTCTTAGTCAGTGGAAATAATTTGTTCCATAGCCCCCGTATGTGTCCAAATCATTGTGGCAATTATAATTGTTGATTACTGCCAAATGGTTTTTTAATTCTGTTCAGTGGAATTCAGATAAAGACATCTATAACCCAGTGAGGCTGAAATAGAGCTGAATATGAGTTTTAGGATTTGGGCATAAAACTTTAATAGATTCAAGGCCATGGATAGTCCTTCTGAGACTCAATTTACCTCATTTTGAAAATGAGGGTAAAATGCTTTTGTAACATATAGCCTACACAGAAAGCCAAAAGTTTACATGAACTAAGTTCAAACAGCAAACTCCTATGAACAACCCTCTACACTTGTAGTAATTTGTTTATAAGATTAGTGTAAGTTTTTTTTTTCCTTATCTTTCCTTATTCCCCTAGATGCTTCTGTCCTTCCAACTCAAAATGTAATTCATATTTATTTTGTGTAATTTTGTATAATTTTATATTTGTATATTTTGCATCCCCTATAAAATTTAAATTCCACTGGGGAGGATTGTTTCATTTTTGTCTTTGTACTCAGCCTACAGTAAACACTTAATACTATTTTTATGAATCAGTTGCATAGTCCACAGAGGCTTGCTTTGCCTCACCTTCCTTTCCTTTCCTTTTCTTCCATACCATCCTTTCCTCCAACTCTTTTATCTTAGGATCTTATCATATATTGAAAAAATATTCAATGTATCAACAATTCACAGTTAACTTTTTTCTCTCTTTATGCAACAATACTTTTGATGGGAGTCCCTTGTTTCCTTCTCATTTGCTTTAGTTTCTGATGAAGAGGTGGCTCTTCTTATTAAAGCCAGCACTTCTACATATAAAATTGATCTCATCTCTCAACAATTTTACAAATTGTTCCCACAATTCACTCATATCTCTCTATAAATTTCATTTTTTTTAATAATTTGGTTCCTTCCCCTCTTTTTCTACAAGTATGACCAAATCTCCTTCATGAAAGGGAAAACACTCAAAAAATACTACCATTGTCTCAAGCTGTTGTTCTATTGTCTGACATCTTGCTTCTCCTTCACAGACCAATTCTAAGGGAGAAAAAACATATCTCTATTCCCATTTCTTCTGTCTTTTCATTTACTTGCCAAATAACTATGGAAAATCTTTATTTTGTATGAGAAACCTGCAGTTACCCAAAGTTGTCTAGAACTCACAACAGACTAAACATAGCCAAATTAAAAATAATAATAATAACAAACTTTGAAATGATCTGTAAAACTATTTATCATTTATAAAATAGCTTTTTTTTCTATATTCTTTAAAGGGTTAATACATATAAGCAAAAAGGGTCAATGGACACAGATAAAAATTGAACCAAACAAAATAAAGAGTGCAAGCAAAAACGCTTTAGGAGATGTAATTAAGAGATGTTTATGATTTACAAAAAGGAGATGAAAATATGAAGGTGGAAGGAATCTTTCATTCCATATTTCATCATGAGATCTACAGAATCTGAGCAACACTAGAAGGATGACATTTTCTTTCCCCCAGATTTCATTCCTGCATTAAAAAAAATATTTTTGTTGATATATTCCTGCCATTGGCTCAATGGAAAACATTTTTTCCATTCTTTTATGTGCACTTTTTTTCTTTTTTTCCCCATTTTCTTCTATTCTTTTATTTTTCTTTTTTTTATTGTTATAGCTTTTTATTTACAAGATATATGCATGGGTAATTTTTCAGCATTGACAATTGCAAAACCTTTTGTTCCAATTTTTCCCCTCCTTTCCCCACCCCTTCCCCCAGATGGCAGGGTGACCAATACATGTTAAATATGTTAAAGCATAAATTAAATACAATATATGCATACATGTTCAAACAGTTATTTTGCTGTACAAAAAGAATCGGATTCTGAAATATTGTACAATTAGCTTGTAAAGGAAATCAAAAATGCAGGCGGACAAAAATAGAGGGATTGGGAATTTTATGTAGTGGTCCATAGTCATCTCCCAAAGTTTTTTCGCTGGGTATAGCTGGTTCCGTTCATTACTACTCTATTGGAAGTGATTTGATTCACCTCATTGTTGAAGAGGGCTATGTCCATCAGAATTAATCATCATATAGTATTGTTGTTGAAGTATATAATGATCTCCTGGTCCTGCTTATTTCACTCAGAATCACTTCATGTAAGCCTCTCCAGACCTTTTTGAAATCATCCTGCTGGTCATTTCTTATAGAACAATAATATTCCATAATATTCATATAGCACAATTTATTTAGCCATTCTCCAATTGATGGGAATCCACTTAGTTTCCAGTTTCTAGCCATTACAAAGAGGGCTGCCAAAAACATTCTTGCACATACAGGTCCCTTTCCTTTCTTTAAAATCTCTTTGGGATATAAGCCCAGTAGTAACACTGCTGGATCAAAGGATATGCAGTTTGATAACTTTTTGAGCATAGTTCAAAATTGCTCTCCAGAATGGCTGGATGTATTCACAATTCCACCAACAATGTATCAGTGTCCCTGTTTTCCCACATCCCCTCCAAGATTCAGTATTATCTTTCCCTGTCCTTCTAGCCAATTTGACAGGTATGTAGTGGTATCTCAGAGTTGTCTTAATTTGCATTTCTCTGATTAATAATGACTTGGAGCATCTTTTCATATGGCTAGAAATAGCTTCAATTACTTCATCTGAGAATTGTCTGTTCATATCTTTTGACCATTTATCAATTGGAGAATGGCTTGATTTCTTATAAATTAGAGTCAATTCTCCATATATTTTGGAAATGAGGCCTTTATCAGAACCTTTGAGTGTAAAAATATTTTCCCAGTTTATTGCTTCCCTTCTAATCTTGTCTGCATTAGTTTTGTTTGTACAAAAATTATCAATTTGATATAATCAAAATTTTCTAATTTGTGATCAATAATGATCTCTAGTTCTTCTTTAGTCATAAATTCCTTCCTCTTCCACAGGTCTGAGAGGTAAACTATTCTATGTTCCTTTAATTTATTTATAATCTCATTCTTTGTCTTCTATTCTTTATTAATTTTTCCAATGATATATATATATATATATATATATATATATATATTTTAAAAACTACATGTAAAAATAGGGAAAAATTTTTAAAGTGAAAAATAAAATCTTCAATTCATAGCTGCAAAGTCCAACAACAGCAACAACAAAATTTCCACCTTAGTCAAGTCTGAAAACATATGTAAAATATATTCTCTATTTTGTGTTCATTGCTTCTTTGCCAAGAGGTAAAAGGCATTTTTAATTTTTATTCTTTTGCACTCCTGATTTATCATCACACTAATCAAAGTTCTAATATCTGTGAAAGTTTTTGTTGTTATTGTTTATTTGTTTGTTTTTTGGGAGGCAATTGGGGTTATGTGATTTGCCAAGGGTCCAGCTAGGAAGTATTGTGTCTGAGGACAGATTTGAATCCTGGTCCTCCTGACTTCAGGACCAGTGCTCTAATCCACTGGTCCACCTAGCTGTCCCTGTTTGTATTATTCTTATTGCTCAGTCATTTTAGTCATGTCCAACTCTTTATGACCTCATTTGGGGTTTTCTTTGCAGACTTACTGGAGTAATTTGCCATTTTCTTTTCCAGCTCATTTTACAAATGAGGAATTAAGGCAAACAGACTTAAATGAGTTGTCCAGGGTCACACAGGTAATAAGTATCTAAGCCAGATTTAAAATCATGAAGATGAGTCTGGTACTCTATCCACTGTGCCCCCTAGATACTGTATAAATTGCTGCAGTTTAGCTAACTTCTTTCTAGCATCAGTTTATAGGTATCTCCACAATTTCCTCTAAATTTCCTATCAATTTAACAATTTTATATGGAACAATAATATTCCATTATATTCCTGTACTATAATTTGTTTATGCCATCCCCTTATTTTCCAAATTTTGCTTCCACAAAAATGGCTGCCATAAATATTTATACCTATAAATCCCTTTTTTTGTTTTTTTTCTTTGATTTGAGTATGTAGCAATATTGCTGAGGGTAGTATCTTAGATATCTTTGGTTTAAGAGACACTCCAAGTTTGCTAACATTCTGGGCCTACTTTCAATTTGCTTTTCTGATTGTTCCTACTAGTGTGCCTGTTTTCTCACAAGAATTACTAATGACCTAGTTTAATTAAAGAAAATATTTTTCCATCATCAAAAACCAGATTTTATCCATTTATTCATTCTCCTTTTATTCTGTTGTGTTTATTTTTTCATTTTAAATTAAGAAAATAGGGGAATTTATCAACTGTTGGTTTGTTTTGTTTTTATGGGCTCACAGACAGAAATTACTTCAGAGCCTAATTCAATTGATATTTTCAAATCAATTTATCTCTCCCTTTCATATCCCCAACAACTGGTTGTCCAGTTTTTGCTTTGAAAATATACAAAAGCTTTATTGCTGGGAATGCAAATACAAGAGTGATAGTCTTTCCTCAGGAAGCTCTTGTTCTAAAAGGGAATAAAATAAACATATTTATTGTTATGTTAATGTAAAATATATTCAAAAGAAATGCAGAGTTATTGGGTAGGGGGTCAAGAATCTTGGTGAACTGAGAAAGGTTTTTTGAAGGGGATAGCAAAGTGGAACTTTAAAGGGATCTAGTGTTTTAAGAGTTGGAGGGGAGTGATATGGAGTACTCCAGATATAAGCAAGTCTATGCAAAGGAACAAAAGATGGAGGTAGATTATCATGTACAAGAATATTCAGGAAGACTGGCCTCCTGGACCTTAGAATAGATGAGAAGTAAAATGTAAGTAGCCTTAAAAGAGACTGGAGAAAGAATAGCAAGGATGTTAAATGCCTAACATGGTACTTTCATTTTATCTTAATGGCAGTAGGAGAATGGATGAGGTTTTTTGAGGAAATGCTTTGGTTGTCCCTGTAACTTGGGAATGTCTAGTTAATAGCTGTATGGATTGGGCCCAAGAAGAAAAAATAGCAGATTCTTGGAGTAATCTAGGTAAAAGAGTATGAAGGACTGCATCAAGCTGATTGCTGTACAAGTAAGAGACAAGAAAATAGATCTAAAAGATGCTAGAAACATGAAATCAATATTATGTTTTAGGTTTTTCAGACAGATGCATACAGACACACAGGCAGTGACAAACATTCATATACTGAAAAATGCATTTCTAAATAGAGACAAAGTTACTAATAAAGGGACAGTGGAGATCAGGGTTCATCAGGTTTTATAATGGTGATGGAAAGCTTCCAGAGGATTGTTTTCATATGCCTGGTCAACAGCAGCCATTCTCCCAATCCCTGCCCACCTCCTACAGTGCTGTTTCAGTAAAGAATGCCCTGTTGGGGACTCAGAGTTAAGCCCACTTGCCCGATGAGTGGTTTGTTTACCTGCTGTTTGTTTGATGATTTGCCAGGAAGAAAGAAAAGCAGCACTTAGCTCCACTTCCTGACAAGAACCCAAGTGAAACAAAAAAACATTTAAGAATATCTGTAGAATTGGGTTTTTTTAGGCTACATCCAAACACCCAAGCTTGGATTAAGTCTAAAAGCAAATATCTGGTGAACTCATACTTGGGGGGGTAGAAGTCTGTACCCTATATTGGGACATATCACAGCCATATAATCATAGAATTCTAGACCAATGTAATCATTTTATGTTTTGAGGGCAAAGTCGTGTTTTATTCTTTAAATGTGCAAGATGGGCAAGTAGGTTGCATGGAAGACAGATTACCAGGCCTGGAATTAGGAATATCTATGTTCAGATATGACTTCTGACTCTTACTGCCTGTGACTCTGGGCAAATTACTTAATTTCTGTTTGCCTCAGTTACCATAATGGTAAAATGGGGATAACAATAGGACCTACCTCACAAAATATTGTAAAAATCAAAAGAAATAATATTTGTAAAGCTATTAGCTTAACAGGTACTATATAAATGTTTATTTACTATATAAATGTTTATTCCTTTCCCCCTTCCATCCCTGAATTGCCTCAATTTCCTATTTCATTCTGTATTTATAAACAAGCACAAAATGTATAAAGTCAAATATAAATTCAAGTTCTTCAAAATTTCTACTTTTGACATGATTTGACCAGGTAGCCATACATTGCTTTTTGATACTTTCATTGTATACTTATGTGGAAAAAGAGGAATCTAAATATGGAGATGCATCAGGAGGTAGTAGTTGTCTTAAAAGTCTAAAGGCAGGGATGAATGATTACTTCTAGAGTAATTGAAGTTATTTGAAGGGTGTGATTGAATTATATGGTTCAACAGGTTACTTTTAGCTCTCAAATGCCGTTGTTATGTGAAAAAAAATGGGATGGGGAAAGAAAAACATTCAAGAAAGGGAATTGACTATCTCAGGATGTCCCTACTTAATTTTTTATTTTTTACTGAAAACAGGCTTCATATGTATATATATGCATGCATGTATATATATACATGTGTGTATATATACAAAACATATACATTTGTGTAACTGATTATGCATACACCGGATGTTTAAATGTACATATATCCATACAAGCAAATAAATGTGACACATTTTGTTTTCTTTTTTTTCCCTTTCAATCATCTGCCACTGATCTTTCTGAAGCTTCCTCCTCATCAACATCAAAAAAATGGAAATCTACCACAATAAGTTAAAGGCATGTGGGAAAAGAACCACATGTCCCATCATTCTGGCTGCTGTTAGAGTTGTTCCAAGGATATTTTTATTGATGCTACGGAAGATGAAATTATGCCCCAATACTTTTATTCAATAATAAAAAAATCATTTTATCTTCTTGTGCAACAGGCCATAAAATATTAAATTCAATAGGTAGGGAAGCAACTTGTTATAGAACTATTGCTATCTGAATTCTATTATTTATACAAGATGGAACAATCATAGAAATTGCTAATATAGTAGGTGCTTAATAAAGCATGTTGGATTGGTATTTATAGAGCATTTTTAAGATGGAGAAATATTTCATGTGTGTAATTTCATTTGACAAAAAAAATTTGAGTTAAAGAATACACACATATCTATCTACCTACTCACTTATCTATCTCTTATCACAGATTCAATTCAAGAGTTTCATGGCTTTTATATGTGTATATGTGACATCATAGGTCCAGTTATCATACATTGTATGTATGTATTCTGTACATATGTGTGTATGTATATACACATCTACAAGCATGTTGTTTTTTGGTTATTATTGAAGATACATGGTGCAGTGAAAAGAACATTGGACTTTGCATAAGGAAGACTAATCTTCATGACTTCAAATATAAGTCCAAGACACTTACTAGCTGTGTGATCCTTGAAAAGTCACTTAACCCTATTTGTATCAGCTTTCTCATCTGCAAAATGAACTGAAGAAACAAATGACAAGCCACTTCCTTATCTTTCCCAAGAAATGCCCACATGTATTCACAGAATTGGAGAGGACTGATATGACTGAACAACAATAATCGATCTAAAACTTGACAGATTCTCTTAAATCCTGAACATAAAAATACAGATTAGTAGTTTCCTGGAAGAGAAATCCATATTTCTGGAGATGTATAAAACAGAGAATACACACATACCACACAGAAGCAAAGCTCAATTACATTAGTCATGCAGAGCCATAATTCTAAGGAATTGCTGTTATAATGTTAGATCAAACTCATAATCTGAACCAAAGTTACCCTTTGAGAGACTTATTTAAAGTATTTAAACAGATTGGTGCCAATATTTTTTTTAAAGACACAATAAGGCTTTTGATCTTTTCATGAAAATATCACAGTGGATCTCCAAATTCATCAATATGAATATTATCTCCATCATTGTAGATCACAAGCCATCTGTTTTTGACCACCATCTGAATCCGCTGAATCCACCACAAAGTACCCAATAAAAATGCTTTATGGCCTATCACACATCTTGATGCAATAGTACTGCTATAATCCATTTGATTGTCTTGCTGTCTTTCTTAGATGTGGGCACTCGGCTATTTCCAAATGTTTCAGGACAGAGGCAGACTGGAGGTATAATGGAGAAAACTCTGATTTGAAGTGCTTAAAAATCTCAGTCCAAATCTTGCCTCTGACACATGTTTTATGATTCTGGGTAATTACTGAACCTCTTTCAGTATCAGTTTTCTAATCTATGCAAAGAGAGAACTCAACTCATTGATTTCTAACATTCCTTCTAGCTCTAAATCTATGGTCTTTTGAGTACATTTATGCCTACTAATGACAGGTATCTAATTGAAATACTCATACTCAGGCATCACATAAGTGCACATTGAGGATTCAGGTATAGATTTCCTTCCCATTTCTGTTTTGTGATTATAGCTAGCCACTGGTTGCTGCCAGTTCTTCTTCTGAGTCTACATTTGTAGCTGCCTATTTTGTATCTAACAAGAGACTCTAGTGTGGCAGTTAGAAACAAAGATCACTTGTAATTAAAAGGTTCCTTAGAATCTAGTTTAATTACTTCATTTTAGAAATGAAGTTATAAATTAAGGCTACATCCTTTGGTAAAGTATGCATGATTTGAGTGCAGGGAGCTTTTTTTTAATCTTTTTTCTCCTTTTATTTCTATGGTTCCTATCTTATGTTCTTGTTACTGCTGTAATTTTATTTTCTTTATAAAATTTTCTTTTGTTTTCTAATATTTTTTTTTGTGCCTGTGAGAACAACAACAAAAACCCTGCATGGGGAACTTCCAGTATGGAAATTCCCTATATGTAAGCAAATTGATAACTTTACTATTTATTTTTATCTTAGGGAACTGAGACATTAAGTAACTTGACTACTGTCTAATAGCTCCTGTGTACTATAGCTAGGACATTAACTCTGGTCTTCCTAACTCCAGCCAGTCCTTTGTCAACTAGGCTACCTTGCCTTCTTATGTGTTTTGTAAAGGAGAGGGACCAGGCCTATAATTTCAGCAATAGGTTGAAATCCTAGTTGAGAAAGAAAAAAAAATTACATGAAGTTCAGAACCTTTTTCTACAATTTATATAGTCCTAGTGAGTTGCCTAGAACACTGAGAATTTGTGACTCACTTGCTTAGTCACATAGCTAGCAAGAATCAAAGTCTTTTTAGCTTCAAGAGCTGTCTTCCCACTACACTGGGCTCTAGCTTAAATAAAAAATACTTAAGAAATGCTTGTCAAATTGAACTGAGTAGAATTAAAAGACATACAACAGCTCTTCACTTGAATTCCAGAAGTCTTATAAATAAGGCACAATTTCTTGTTCAGAAAGTCAAGTTTTTAGAATATCCTTGTAGTTAATATTTTTTTCAACTCATATTTACTGTTTGGATTTTACTTTTCTAAAATGAGCTTGGTAATTTTTTTTTTCTGATTCCTTGCTTCAGTTGCATGACTATTCAGAGAAAATATGATTCCTTCATGTACCTGGATTTTTTTTTCAGTGACACATTTTATGAAGCCTATAACAAATACCTAGGAAATTGAGCTGACTTGGAGAAGATATGGAGGTCCACATCAGAACTCTTAACTTGATGACAGACTACGAAATCAAACAAGAGGCACAAACTGCCATTAATCAAAATCGGCTCAAAGCATATTTGTCTGGCAGCACCATGGAGAGCAGCAATGAAATTAAATAAGTGCCTGTGGGTAGTTACAGAGGGAAAAAAATGTTTCTTTACTTGTAAGATGACAGATAAACTGTGAAGCACATTAGCACTAAAGAACCCCCTTTTGAGGACGGCTGTCAGGAAGGCGATTTACATATCTTCCTTGGTTGTCAGACTTTACTGTGCATCCTAACAGTTCAACTCTAAGTGTTGCCAGTAACTATTACTCAGAGATACCGAAATAATCTAAGAATACAGATCTTTGCCCTTTCAAGACTAAACAGGTGGATAGAGGTGTTGTCCAACTGAGATCCTTTCTGATGATGGGAGGTGTCATAGAATGAGTCACCTTAAATGAAAGATATTTATATGAAGCTTTAATTTTCTTCAAAGCTCATCTTAAGTATGACCTTCTACATGGAGTCTTTCCTGACCCCTTGTAAATTATTTTGTATATAATTAAATAGGTGTGGGTTGCCCCTCCCATAGAATTCAAGTTTCTAGAAAGTATAGGCTATTTAATTTTTGTCTTTATTATTTCTGGTGCCTTGCAAAATGCCTGGATACTGGTAGATATTTATTAAATACTTAAATACAGAGACAGAGCAGGGGAGAAGAAAATTATTTTGGTCTATCTAATACTTTTGATTTGTGGCATGTGGCAAATCTGCCTCACAATTATAATTCTATTTCTTTCCCCTTTTTCTTAGCCATACTCCTTGAAAAAGCCATCCACTATTCTTTCTTCTCTGGGTTTTCATTACACTGCTCTCTCTTCTCTTCTTTCATTACACTTTCTCTCCTTCCTACTGGATTGATCTTTCCTTCTCATTGTCCTTTGCTGATTCATCACCATGCAATATCTAACACCTGTGGATATAACTCAAATCTCAGTCCTGGGCACTCTTCTCTTTCCCATCCTCTTTAACTGTGTTTCTTGACAACATCATCAATTAAAATCTCTATACAGTTGACTCACAGACCTTAAATCCAACTTGATTTTCTCTCCTGAGTTCCAGTGATGCTAGTTGTTTATTCTTAACCGACACTACTAAATAAAATATGAACAAAACAGAATTCATTATATTTTCCTCAAAACTTGCCCTACTTTTAAGTTTTCCCATCATTGAAGAATACACCACCTTCTCTCTATCCCTAACATTTTTAACTCCAACATCATAGCCAGCTTCTTACTCTTCCCTATTTCACATATCCAATCACTTCCCAAATATTGTCATTTCTATCTTCTGAACCAAACTCTATGCTCACATATTTGACACCTATTTCAGACCCTTATCCTTTCTTGCTTGAACTATTTCAATAATCTATTATTTGATCTCCTTGCATTAAGTTTTTACTAACTCCAATCCATCACCATCATCCATAAAAATGATTTTGTTAAAGTATAGATCCAATCATATTATCTCTTACTTAAGAAACTCAATTGACCCCCTTTTAGATCTATGATTAAATTTTATGCTTATTTTATCTAAATCTCTTCCCAACCTGATCCTTTGTTTGGTTTCCAGTGTTTTTGTGCCCTTCCCAGAACTTACAATCTAGAAAATTGGTTTGTTTATTCTTCTATAGAAATGACATTCCATTTTTCTTGCCTTTGTATAGCTATTTCAAATGCTTGAAATTGCAAGCCTTTACTAAGATCTAACTCTTGGAATTTTTGGCTTCCTTAAGACTCAGTGAAATCATTATTGTCCATATGAATCATTTCCTGATCCCGACTGCTCCTTCCATAGGCTTCTGCACTCCATCCCCAAACCAAGTACTCATTTTGTATGTGTAATATACACTTACTTATTTACATATTGTTTTCCCAGTAGAACTCAAGCTTCAGAAGGGTAGGGACTTTACTTTTGTCATCAAATTTCCAGAGCTCAGTCCAATATCTAGCCCATAGTAAGTGTTTATTAAATTTATTTTGTATTATCTCCTTAAGAACTGTGTTCATTTTATTTGAAAGACAATTTGGAACAGTGGAGATAGAATAAAGGTTGTAGTCAGGAAGACGTGAATTCGAATACTATTTTGAACATATATTTGCTGCATGACATGATCTCACAGTGTCCCAGGAATTTCTCTAAAAAGTTAAGTTGTATAAAATCTGCTTATAGACATTTACAGACACTGTTCTTCACTAGGAATCAAATATATTGAGAGGATCACAGTTCTTAAAAACTAGTAATAATTACAACATCTTTGTAGCATCATTCACAAAGATATACTCTAAAATCCAGAAAGACTTAAGTTAAATTATGAACTCTCACTCAAATTGACTGATTGACACTGGTTAAGTCATAGAATCTCTCAATATACCAGTCAGCTGTCTAAAATTGTAAATTCCAGAACAGATGAAAATCTGAATGGGTAGGGAATTTTTCACCCTAAACTTCTCCTATGCCAATAAAATCTCAAGTATAGATAGTCCCTACCTCCTCCTTGAAAACACCCAAAACAAAAAAATATATATTTTTTCCAACATCCTCACCCATCACTCTTTACTGTGTTTTCCTCTCTGGTGAATTTGCCTACTGAAATATTGTCCTCTTGAAAAGGAAGGCCGGAAAGGATTCTGGGAAGATGGCAGAATAAAAAATTCTTAGCTCAATATATTTCCCCCACAAACCAGAAAAATTGTGCCTCACTATGAAGGCAGAAGAGTTAAAATGAGTAAGAATTGGCGCAGAGCTTGGGGAAGGAGACAGACAGACAGACAGACAGACACAAGGAGAGAGAGAACAAAGGAGAAATAATCCAATTTTATAAAGTTACTATAGGTATAGGGAAAATCTGAGTTCAACTTTACAGGATGATACTGCAGAAAAAAATAATCTTTCCTACCCCAAAGAGTAATGTTAAATGTCCCAAAAGGATTCATGGAAGAACTCCAAAAAGCTTTATATATCAAATAAAAGAGACTGAAGAACAACTTTTATAAAAAGAACAATTCAAGTAAAACAAGATTCTGAATAGAAAATTAATTAACTACAAAAGGAGATGCATAGTGTTATTTATTTATTTTTATTTTTTATTATAGTTTTTATTTACAAATTATATGCATGGGTAATTTTTCAGCATTAACAGTTGCAAAACCTTCTTTTGCAATTTTTCCCCTCTTTCCCTCCTACCCCTCCCACAGATGGCAAGTTGACCAATACATGTTAAATATGTTAAAGTATAAGTTAAGTACAATATATGTATGCATGTCCAAACAGTTATTTTGCTGTACAAAAAGAATCAGACTTTGAAATAGTGTACAATTAGCCTGTGAAGGAAATCAAAAATGCAGGCAGATAAAAATAGAGGGATTGGGAATTCTATGAAGTGGTTCATACTCATTTCCCAGAATTCTTTCGCTGGGTGGAGTTTGTTCAATTCATTACTGTTCTATTGGAACTTATTTGGTTCACCTTATTGTTGAAGAGGGCCATGTCCATCAGAATTAATCATCATATAGTATTGTTGTTGAAGTATATAATGATCTCCTGGTCCTGCTCATTTCACTCAGCATCACTTCATGAAATTCTCTCCAGGCCTTTCTGAAATCATCCTGCTAGTCATTTCTTACAGAACAATAATATTCCATAATATTCATATACCACAATTTATTCAGACATTCTCCAGTTGATGGGTATCCACTCAGTTTCCAGTTTCTGGCCACTACAAAGAGGGCTGCCACAAACATTCTTGCACATACAGGTCCCTTTCCCTTCTTTAAGATCTCTTTGGGATATAAGCCCAGTGGCAACACTACTGGATCAAAGTCTGATAACAATCTAATAACTTTTTGAGCATAATTCCAAATCACTCTCCAGAATGACTGGATGTATTCAAAATTCCACCAACAATGTATCAGTGTCCCTGTTTTCCCACATTCCCTCCATCATTCCGCATTATCTTTTCCTGTCATTCTAGCCAATCTGACAGGTATGTAGTGGTATCTCAGAGTTGCCTTAATTTGCCTTTCTCTGATTAATAATGACTTGGAGCATCTTTTCATATGGCTAGAAATAGTTTCAATTTCTTCATCTGAGAATTGTCTGTTCATACATATCCTTTGACCATTTATCAGTTGGAGAATGGCTTGATTTCTTATAAATTAGAGTCAATTCTCTATATATTTTGGAAATTAGGCCTTTAACAGAATCTTTGACTGTAAAAATGTTTTCCCAGTTTATTGCTTCCCTTCTAATCTTGTCTGCATTAGTTTTGTTTGTAGAAAAACTTTTCAATTTGATATAATCAAAATTTTCTATTTTGTGATCAATAATGAGATCCAGAGTCTTAAGAAAGAAAATGACTCTTTAAAAATTGGGATTGGGTAAAAGGAAGCCAGGAAAGTTATAAAGGTCAAGAAATAATAAAACAAAATATAAAGAATGAAAAAAATATAAGACAATGTGAAACATTTGATAAGAAAATGTGAAACATTTGATAAAGAAAAAGATCTCTATCTGGAGAAAAATATCAATAAGAGAAAAAAACACTAATAACCATACTACCTAAAGCTATGACAAAAAAAAGGATCTTGATATGATACAAGAAATAATTAAAGAAAATTATCTTGAAATGTTAGAACAAGAGGAGAAAGTAGAAACGGGGGAAAAATTACACTGGTCATGACATGAAAGAGATCCTATAATGAAAATCTACAGGGACATCACTACCAAATTTTGAAACCCTCATATCAAAGAGAAAATTTTATAAGCAACAACAACAAGAATATCAAAAACAATTGAAACACATTGGAGGCAGAATGAGAATCACAGAAGACCTGTTAGCAACTACAAAAAACATCAGCTTGGAATACTTTCTCTCTCTCTCTCTCTCTCTCTCTCTCTCTCTTTCTCTCTCTCTCTCTGCTGAATAGCCAAGAAACTCATACATAATAATGTGTTTTAGAGCTTGTCAATTTTTTAGCCAAAATGATAATCTTCTCTGGGATTATTTCCATAGGACTTGTCATTTTGGATCCAACTATGGATAGTGTTGACATACAAATATTTATCTATTTTTAGAATAAATTAGAGGGCATGGTACTGCCCCATCCCCCTTTCTTTGTAATATAGATATAGATATAGATATAGATATAGATATATAGATATATAGATATATGTGATATATATGTTATATATTGCATATAATATAATATATATTATAATATATGTGATATATATTAGAATATTATAATATTCTGTCCTGCCTAGTTTTCTGAATTGTGGGACATGGAAATTTTTTAGAAGTGTTGGGAAAAGTATGTTTTATATCTTTGTCTACTTTATACATTGAATATCCTTCAGCTCATCTGAATAAGAAGGTGAGCACATACACAGAAAAAATAAATAATCACAACAGATTCATGGTCTAGCTAATTGATTAGTCTACTTCTACAAGTAGCACCAATTGAAATGTTTGCAAAAAGTCATATGAAGCAGAAAAGGCTAACCAACCAAGCAGATATTTTAAAGGGCTGTGTACTCCACACTAGACTGGACTTTGGATAGAGAAATACAAAAGTGAACCAATTTTTGCCCTCAGAGAATTTAAATTAGTGAAAATAGCATAAAGAATGTGCAAATATACATACAATAAATTCAAAGTAATTCTGGAGAGACATCTTCAGTTCTGGGAATCAGGAAAGATTTCATCAAGAAAAATTGCATTTGAAATGAGTTTTGAAGGAGATTGAACATTCTAAAATGTAGAGAGAATGAGGATGAATGCATATTCCAGGCATAGAAGACAGTGCAAAGATGAAATGTGTGTTTTATGTTTGTGGAATAGTAAGAGGTCAAATCTGGCCAAATTGTAGGATTGTGTGTAATAAAAGTGAAAAGAAAGATTTCAGATAGGTTGAAAAGAACTCTAAATTACAAACACAGTTTTAATGACTCTAGAAATCATAGAGAACTAATGAAGCTCATTAAGTAGGAGAGTGACATAATCATACTTACACTTTCAGGATGCATCTGTACAAGTCTTAATTTCTCTAAGCCCATTTACAGATCCATAAGCCAGCAACTTCCTACTTTATCTTCAATCTCATCCAAAAAATCTTTAAGTGATGAGCTCAGGGCAGAAGTTTCTAGTTTAAAATAAACATGTGTTAAATTCATAATGGCCATTGTCTTTTTCCAAAAGATAAATTTATTAAGAAGAGGCTATAGACAAAATGAAGAGATACAATAAGCACCAGGATTTGAGAAAGAAACATGGTTACAAAGGAAAGGAGTTCGCATGAATCCATTAAAGAAATATGCTTGAATATGGCATTGACTGGCATGTTAAATACGTAGAAGAGTTTAACAGCCTAAGCAGAGTTAGCTATAGTAAGGAGAAAGATCCAATTAAAGGGAAGTCATCTCAGAAGAGGAAGCAAAGTACTAGGGAAGAATTTAGTAGCTCAGAGGTAGGGTTGAAAGAAGAGCCAAATGGCAAACCAGATCTCAGATGTGTATAAATATTGTTTTAAGACGCTGAGGGCTTTGAGGGATAGACAGTAGAGGCTGATAAAGAATTCCATCCTTATAAATCACTCCACAAACAGGATAGCCTGAGACTTGTTATGCTTGATAATAGCCAAATGGGCTTCTTCCTGACAAGAAAGGAGAATAGGTACAAAATACACATCATAACGTAACATGTACTAGTCTCACAGGATAAAAAGTTAAAAACAAAACAGATTCTGTCTTCAAAAGTTTGCATTCTATATCCCTCTTGAATATATCCCTTTTGCCCCAAGTCCCAACTCTTCTTTGTTTCCCTATTGCTCTCTAGACCCTTACCATATTTACAATCCTTGTTTTTTCATTCTCCCTTGGAGAATATCCAGAAAGCTACTTAATTTTGAATTAAAATAAAATAATTCATTAAATACTTACTATATGCCAGGCACTATGCTAGGTACTGGGATAATGATAAAATCAACTAAGATAGTTCCTGACTTCAAAGAAATTTCATTCTAATAAGGGCTACTAACATCTACAAATGAGAGACTGGGGACAGGATGAGGATTTGCACATGATGGAATTGTTTGGAGATGACTTGGAAGTGGTGTTTGAGACTGGGTTGAGGGAAGGTGAGATGCAAATTCACCTGTCAGAATCATGGAGTTACAAGGATAGAAATTTCAGTTACAAGAGGAAGAAGGGCCATAAACAAAAACAAAAAAGCCAGGATAGCATTCTACAAGACTTCATTAAGGAAATCTGCTCCAATATTCTAGAAACAAAAGGGGAAATACTCATTGAAACAATCCATTGACCATCTCTGGAAAGAGATCCCACAAAGGAAATCCCAATTTGCTCTGCAACAGTGTTCAAGGAGCAACAGTTAGGATTACCCAGGATCTCAGATGAAATTGAAACCATTTCTAGTTATGTGAAAAGGTTCTCTAAGTCATTATTTGTAATGGGCTGAAGTTTGAGTTGATGCACTTAGGTCCCAAGTACATGAGGCTAAATAGTAATTGGGCTATACTCTATTAATATACATGATTGGATAAAGAATGGTCCCTGCCCACTCTCTGTGCAAATCCTGATGTGTTGTACAGGAAATGACGATTTTGGTGGGTGGAGGCAGAGAGAGGAACAGGAAGAGAAGCTGGGAGAGATTGGGCCTGGGTCCATTCTCCTGGCTGCTGGTCGTGTGGCTGCAGGTCTAGCTAGCTTCTTGACTCAGTTGCACACATGGCTATCGCCGATTCTCTTCCCCTCCGATCCTTCTTCGCTGAGAATAAAGACTGATGATTTTCCCCTAACCTGAACTCTGGACTCCTGCTGATTTTAAAATACGCGATCTTCACAATTATTGACCAGAGATACCACTACACACCTCTCAGATTGGCTAAAAGAGAGGAAAAGAAAATAATGAACTTTAGAGGGAATGTGGGAAAACTGGGACACTAATACATTGTGGTAGAATTGTGTATGGATCCAACCATTCTGGAGAGCAATTTGGAACTATGCCCAAAGTGTTATCAAACTGCACATACCCTTTGATCTAGCAGTGTTTCTACTGGAATTATATCCCAAAGAGATCTTAAAGGAGGGAAAGTGACCTACATGTGCAAAAATGTTTGTGGCAGCCCTTTTTGTAGTGGCTAGAAACTGGAAACTGAGTGGATACCCATCAGTTGGAAAATGACTGAGTAGGTTATGGTATATGAATATTATGGAATATTCTTGTTCTATAATAAATGATCAGCAGGATGATTTCAGAGAGACCTGGAGAGACTTACATGAACTGATGCTAAGTGAAATGAGCAGAACTAGAAGATCATTATACACAGCAACAACAAGTCATAGATGATCAATTCTGATGCCTGTGGCTCTTTTTAACAATGAAATGATTTGTACCAGTTCCAATAGACCTGTGATGAACAGAGCCATCTACACCCACAGAGAGAACTCTAAAAACTGAGGGTGAATAAAAATGTAGCATTTTCACTTTTTTCATTGTGGTTTGCTTGCATTTTATTTTTTCTCATTTTTTTTCCTCTTTGATCTGATTTTTCTTGTGCAGCAAGATAATTGTATAAATCTGTGTGCCTATATTGTATTTAATACATATTTTTACATGTTTAACATATATTGGATTATATGCCATCTAGGGAAGGGGATAAGGAGAAGAGGGAGGAAATGGAAACACAAAGATTTTCAAGGGTCAGTGGTGAAAAATTACCCTTGCACGTGTTTTGAAAATTAAAAAAAAAACTTCAATAAAAAACTTTTAAAAAAAGGATTACCCAGGATTTGGCTAACTAAAAGATCCGAGGACCTGAAATACCATGCTCTGGAAGGCAAAGGACCTAGTGTTACAACCAAGAATTAATTCTTTAATTAAGAGACTCAGCATCATCTTTTAGGAGAGAAGATAGAGCTTCAATAAAAAACGAGACTTTCAATCGTTTCTATTGAAAAAATCAGAACTAAACAGAAAATTTAATCTATAAACAAATGACTTGAGAGAAGCATAAAAAAGGGAAAAGGAAATATATATTTATATATTTATATTTAAAGATTAAACTATTCATATCCCTAAATGGAAAAACAATATCTGTAACTCTTGAGAACCCTTGAGAGACTACAGAGAGAGAACTGTAACTCTTGAGAATTGTGAACTATCTTTCACTGGGTTAGATAGAGGGGAGCCTCACATTGATTGAGGATGTAGTTGTGAATGGACTTGGATGTGATGACATCAAAGAAAAAGACATTAAGGAGTGGGAAACCATCTGTAGTGGAAAAAGAGGAAAGGAAAGGGATAGTGGGACAATTAGTTTACATGAAGTGGTACAAAAGACCTATTACAATCTAGGGAAAGAAGGGAGGGGAATGAGCATTGTCTGAAGCTTGGGCTCATCAGTTTTGCCTTTAAGAGGGAATAATTTAATCATTCAATTGGGTATAGAAATTTATCTAACCTTATAAAGAAGTAGTAGGAGAAAGAAGAATAGAGGGATAGAAGTAAAGTGAAAAACATTAGGGAAAAAGGTGAAAGGAGAAAAGCATTGGTAGTAAGTAAGGTAGTGGGTGGAGTGGGTTAAAAAAAAACACTAGTAAGAGAAGGAGGGGTGATAGGAGATGAGGTAGTGGCTGGAGTGGATAAAAATAACATAGAACTAAGGACAGTTTATTTATTTGCTTTTTATTATTATGCTTCAGCTGAAGTAAAAAAAAAAGCAGGAGTAGTAATTCTGATCTCAGATAAAACAAAAGTAAAAATAGGGCTTATTAAGAGATAAGGAGGGAAAGAACATGTTGATAAAGAGTAATATAAATAAAGAAGTAATAATGATATTAAATGTGCATGCACCAAGTGGCAAAGCAGGCAAATTCCTAGAAAAGATTTTAAGTCAGTTACAGGAAAAAAAAAATAGCAAAACGATTCTAGTGGGGGATCTCAACCTCTCTCAGAATCAGACGAATCTAACCACAAACAAAAAAAGAAAGTAGGGAGGTTAATAATATCCTAGAAAACTTAGATATGATAGACCTTTGAAGAAAATGAATAGGGATGCATCTTTTCCTCAGAAGTACATAGCACCTACATAAAAGCTGACCTGTATTAGAGCATTAAAAAGCTCACAATCAAATGCAAAAAGGCAGAAATATTAAATGCTTCCTTTTCAGACCACAATGCAATAAAAATTATATTCAATCAAAGGCCAGGGAAAAATAGACAAAAAACAAATTGGAAAATAAATAATCTAATTCTAAAGAATGAGTGGGTCAAATAACAAATCACAGAAAAAATTCCATAATTTCATCCAAGAAAATGACCATAATGAGACAATATACCAAAACCTATGGGATGTAGCCAAAGCAGTTCTTATTGGTAATTTTCTATCTCTAAATAGTTACATAAATAAAACAGAGAAAGAGGAGATCAATGAATTAGACATGCAACTAAAAAAGCTAGAAAAAGAACAAATTAAAAACCCTCAATTAAATACCAAATTAGAAATTTTGAAACTCAAAGGAAAAATTAATAAAATAGAAACTAAGACAACTATTGAACTAATAAACAAAACAAACAGTTCATATTATGAAAAAACTAACAGAATAGATAAAACTTTGGTTAATTTGATCAGAAAAAGGAAAGGAAAAAACCCAAATCACCAGCATCAAAAAATTAAGGGAGTGAACTTACCAACAATGACAAAGAAATTAAAGCAGCAATTAGGAACTATTTTGCCCAACTCCATGGCAGCAAGTCTGACAATCTAACTGAAATGAATGAATGTTTACAAAAATATTAACTGCCCAGACTAGTATAAGAAGAAATAAAATGCTCAAATAGTCTCATTTTAGAAAAAGAAATTCAACAAGCCACTAATGAACTCCCTAAGAAAAAAATCTCCAGGGCCAGATACGTTCATAAGTGAATTCTACCAAACATTTAAAGAACTATTTTTCTAATAATATGTAAACTATTTGGACAAATAGGTAAAGAAAGAATACTGCCAAATTCCTTATATTACAGAAATATGGCACTGATACCTAAGCCAGGAAGGGCCAAAACAGAGAAAGAAAATTACAGACCAATCCCCCTAATGAATATTAAAGCAAAAAATTTTAAATAAAATATTGAGAGATACAGCAATTTATCAGTAGGATAATATACTATGACCAAATGGGATTTATATCAGGAATGCAGGGTTGGTTCAGTAACAGGAAAAGTATTACCATAATCTATCATATCAATAAAAAAACCCAACAGAAATCATATGATAATTTCAATAGACGCAGAAAAAGTTTCTGACTAAATACAGCACCCATTCCTATTAAAACACTTAGAGAACATAGGGATAAAGGGAACTTTCCTTAAAACAATAAGCAGTTATCTATCTAAAACCTATAACAAGCATTATTTGTAATGGAGAGAAGCTGGATGCATTCTCAATAAAATCAGGGGTAAAAACAGGGGTAAAAAAACCACTATTATTCAACATAGTACTAGCAATATTGGCTTTACCAATAAGAAAAGAAAAAGTAATTAAAGGAATTAGAATAGGCAATGAAGAAATAAAATTACCATTCTTTGCAGATCATATGGTCATATATTTAGAAAACCTAGAAAATTATCTACAAACTTACTGGAAACAATTCACAGTTTTAGCAAAATTGCAGGATATAAAATAAACCCACATATATCATCAGCATTTCTATATATTACTGACAAAGTTCATTAACAAGAGATAGAAAGAGAAATTCCATTTAAAATTACTGTAGAAAAAATGAAATACTTCGGATTTTACTTGCCAAGACAAAGCCAAAAACTGTATGAATGCAATTATAAAACGCTTCTCACAAAAATAAAATCAGATCTAAATAACTGGAAAAATATAAATTGTTCATGGCTAGGCCGAACTAATATAATAAAAATGACAATTTTGCCTAAATTGACCTACTTGTTCAGTGCCATAAATCAAACTGCCAAAACATTATTTTATAGAACTAGAAAAACTAATAATAAAATTTATCTGGAACAATAAAAAGGTTAAGAATATGAAAGGAACTGAGGGGGGGAAAAAGATAGTAGCTGAGTAGTATCAAACCTAAAACTATATTATAAAGCAGCAGTCATCACAACCATATGGTAATGGGTAAGAAATAGAGAGGTGAATCAGTGGACTAGATTAGATACATACTACACAACAATCAAGGCCTATAGCAATTTAGTATTTGATAATCCTCCAAACTCCAGCTTCTGGAATAAGAATTCACTATTTGACAAAAATTTTGGGGAAAATTGGAAAATAATATGTCAGAAATTCAGCATAGACTTACATCTCATATCCCACATCAAAATAAGGTCAAAATGAATACATAATTTGGGCATAAAGGATGATACCATAAACACATTAGAAGAGCAAGGGGTAATTTATCTATCAGATCTTTGGAGAAGGGAAGAATTTATGAACAAAGAAGAACTAGAGAACATTATGAAAGGGAAAAACAACTTTGATTACATCAAATTAAAAAGTTTTTGCACAAACAAAACTAATAGAAATAAGATTAAAAGGGAAGTAAAAATCGGGATAATTTTTTTAATCCAGTGTTTCTGATAAACATCTCATTTCTAAAATATATAAAGAACTGTGTCAAATTTATAAGACTACAAGTCATTCTCCAATTGATAAATGGTCAAAAGGATAAAAGAATATGAATAGACATTTTTCAGATAAAATTAAAGCCATTTATAGTTATATGAAAAAATGCTCTAAATCACTATTAATTAGAGAAATGCAAATTAAAACAATTCTGAGGTAACACCTCACACCTCTCCAATGGTCCAAGATGCAAATCAATACATGCTAAAAAAAAAAAAAAAAAAAAAGGAAATGGATAGGAAGTGCCACAATGACATTATTCAGGTAATGATAAAGTGAGGGCTCATCTATTACAACTCAGGATCAATTCTATCTTTCCAACATCCACCCCCTTCTCCCCATTCACATGATCACAACCAAAGGTTAGACTTATTTTCTCTTGCCTAACTATATGAACAGCTTTCAAGATTGTCTGTCTAACTATAATCTTTCTTCTTTTAATGACAGATTGGAACAGAGCTCTCACAGTGATATTTCTAAAGCACAAATTTAATCTATCACTTCCTTGCTCAAGAAGTGCCAGTGGTTGCAATTTTTATTTCTTTCTCAGGTTAATTTTATTTATTTCTAAGTCCAATTTTTCTTGTGCAGCAAAATAACTGTATGGATATGTATACATATATTGTATTTAGCATATACTTTAACATATATAACATGTGTTGGTCTACCTGCCATCTGGGGGAGGGAGTAGGGGGAAGAAGGGGAAAAGTTAGAATAGAAGGTTTTGCAAGGGTCAGTGCTGAAAAATTACCCATGCATATATCTTGTAAATAAAAAGCTATAATAATAATTAAAAAAAGAAAACACACAAAAATATTATATATAAAAAATAAATTAAAAAAAATTTTCCAAAAAAAAAAAAGTGTCAGTGGTTTCCCTCTAACCTCTAGTATCAAATATAAAATCTTGTCTGACACTGAAAGTCATTCCTTATTTTTTTAGTCTCCTAGTTCTGTAATGCTTCCTCAACTTTTCCTTTGATTATTCCTAGATTCCTTCAGAACTCAGCTCTGACCCCTTTTTATGTTAGTTGTTTCCTCACCCCTCAGAGGCTAGTCCCTGTTTTATTGCTGCCAAATGACCTCACAGCCACATATATGACAATATATTGTTTCCCTTTATAGAATATAAGTATCTTGAGGTCAGGAATTCTGTCAGATTTGTCTTTTTTTTTTGAAGCAGCTAATGACTTTTAAAAAATATTTATATATATATATATTATTATTATTATAGCTTTTTATTGACAGAACATATGCATGGGTAAATTTTCAATATTGTCCCTTGCAATCACTTCTGTTCCAGTTTTCCCCGTTCCTCCCTTCACCCCCTCCCCTAAATGGCAGGCAGTCTTATATATGTTAAACATGTTGAAGCATATCTTAAATACAATATATGTGTACACATCCATACAGTTCTCTTTTTATAATTGGATAAGAAAAATCGGATTCAGAAAGGGAAAAATAACCTAGGAAGAAAAACAAAAATGCAAGTAGTCCACATTCATTTCTCAGTGTTCTTTCTCTGGGTGTAGCTGGTTCTGTCCATCATTGATCAATTGGAACTGAATTGGATCTTCTCATTGTCAAATATATCCACTTCCATTAGAATATATCCTCACATAGTATTATTGTTGAAGTGCATAATGATCTCCTGGTTCTGCCCATTTCACTTAGCATCAGTTCATGTAAGTCTCTCCAAACCTCTCTGTATTCATCCTGCTGGTCATTTCTTACAGAACAATAATATTCCATAGCATTCATATGCCACAATTTACCCAACCATTCTCCAATTGATGGGAATCCATTCAATTTTCAGTTTCTAGCCACTACAAACAGGGCTGCCACAAACATTTTGGCACATACAGGTAGGTCCCTTTCCCTTTTTAAATATCTTTTGGGGATATAAGCCCAGTAGTAACACTGATGGATTAAAGAATATGCACAGTTTGATAACTTTTTGAGCAAAGTTACAAATTGTTCTCCAGAATGGTTGGATCCATTCACAACTCCACCAACAATGCATCAGTGTCCCGGTTTTCCCTGCATCCCCTCCAACATGCGTGATTATCTTTTCCTGTCATCTTAGCCAATCTGACAGGTGTGTAGTGGTATCTCAGAGTTGTCTTAATTTGCATTTCTCTGATCAATAGTGATTTGGAACATCCTTTCATATGAGTAGAAATAGTTTCAATTTCATCATCTGAAAATTGTCTGTTCATATCCTTTGACCATTTATCAATTGGAGAATGGCTTGATTTCTTATAAATTAGAATCAAGGGGACAGCTAGTTGATGCAGTGAATAGAGCACCAGCCCTGAAGTCAGGAAGACCTGAGTTCAAATCTGATCTCAGACACTTAACACTTCTTAGCTGTGTGACCCTGGGCAAGTCATTTAACCCTAATTGATTCAGCAAATAAATAAATAGATAAATTAGAGTCAGTTTTTTATATATTTTGGAAATGAGGCCTTTATCAGAACCTTTACCTGTAAAAATATTTTCCCAGTTTATTGTTTCCCTTCTAATCTTGTTTATACTAGTTTTGTTTCTACAAAAGCTTTTTAACTTGATATAATCAAAATTTTCTATTTTGTGACCAATAATGATCTCTAGTTCTACTTTGGTCACAAATTCCTTCCTACTCCACAAGTCTGACAGATTTCTTAATGCAATGAAGGTACCTAATGAATTCTTGTTAACTAATTGATTGTCAGAACAGCCTGTGGCTAAAAATAACTTTTGTTACAGAACAAATTTTGTTAATGATAAGAGTTTCTTGTAAATGTTGCTGTTTGTTCTCAAACATCTTATACTCTAGGGCATGTACTTTTGGTTTGATTTCTTTATTTTAAACTATGCCCACTGACTGAGGACATCTGCAGTATCAGCTGAATCAAAATATCCTGTGTTCCTATGTGATAAAATGCATCATTATTAATAGGTATCCCTTTATCAATGAATCAGCACATCCTGATCTAGTCTAAAAAGGACAAAAAGCTAGGTCACTGAAGACCAAGAGATGTAACAAACAGTATCTATTGCTGGTGAATATTTTATTCTTCCTTGCTTCCAAAGAACAAGTGTGATAACTTTAAATAAGCATTGCTAAAAGTTTGTTCCCATAGTATAGGTATTTGAGAGAATGATGTTTTGCTGTTCATGAGTAGGAAGAGTTATAACTAGGACTTCTGCAATACAGGGAAAATTCAGTAGGGGTGTGCTTGAAAAAGTCTATCCAGTAGAGACTGAGGTACAATCACCCCCCCCCAAAAGGAAAAACATACATTCCACAAAAAGATTGGCATGACTGACCCTTGCACACAACTTGGAGAGGAGATGGAGGAGCTAAATAGTGATGCACTGGGGCAATGAAGTACAGAATTCTTGGAGTACCACCATAAATCCATAAAGAAAGGAAGGAAGGAAAAAAGCATTTGTTTAGTGCCTAACATGTGTGAGGCATTGTGTTAAGCATTTTCCAAATATTATCTCATTTTCTCCTCTGTGAGGTAGTTGCTATTATTATTTCATTTTAGAGTTGAGTGGATTTAGGCAAACAGGTTAAATTGCTTTCTTGGGGTCACAAAGTAAGAAAATATTTGAGAATAGATTTGAACTCGGATCTTCCTGACTTCACAGCTGCTAGATAGATTGTACTGCCTAAAGGATTTCATAAAGGAGAACAACAAAGCATGGACACAATGGGCCAAGACTAGATATTCTATGGAAAGAAAATATATAATTCTCTTCAATAAGTAGGCCTTGGGGCAAAATCTCATAGGTCAAGGCTCTGAAAAACATGTTTTTTTTAGCTGAGCTGCAGCACTGAATTTCAAAATTCATTATACAGGCAAATATCTGGATTATGTTCAGATCTGAAAAGAGATGTAGGGGAAAGGATTATGGCTGTTGATTCTCCAGGCATATAAGGTTCACTTGAGTCCTTTGGGTTTTAGTCCTTCATGAAAGCCTAAACCTATGGAAATAAAGATTGATTAGGAGAATGAATTATTGCTTGTCTATAGCCTTTAAAATTATGCTAACACAAAAATCCATTTGGTATCTTGTTCTCTCAAATATTTTTAACATATCTTTGTCTTTATAGAATAGGTTCTCCCAGCAGGGAAACAGATTGCAGCTCATCCATGTCACTTGATTCTTATGCATGTATTCTCCCTCTTTTTTAGTTATAGCTTTTTATTTTCAAAATATATGCAAAGTTAGTTTTCAACATTCACCTTTGCAAAACATTATATTCCATTTTTTTCTCCTTCCCTTCCCCCATCACCTCCCCTAGATGGCAAGTAATATGTTAAACATATGCAATTCTTCTATACATATTTCCACATTTATCATGCTGCACAAGAAAAATCAAATCAAAAAGAGAAAAATGAGGAAGAAAAAAAGCAAGCAAACAACAAAAAAGGTGAAAATACTATGTTGCAATACATATTCAGTTTTCATAATCCTCTCTCCATCTCAAGTTTTTTGGAATTGGCCTGAATTATCTCATTGTTGAAAGAGCCACTTCCATCAGAATTGATCATTACATAATGTTGTCGCTGTGTACAATGTTCTCTTCGTTCTGTTCACTTCACTTTGCATCAATTCATATGTCTCTCCGAGTCTTTCTAAAATCATCTAGCTGATTATTTCTTGCAGAACAATAATATTCCATAATATTAATATACCATAACTTATTCATCTATTTTCCAACTCTTGGGCATCCACTCATTTCCAGTTCCTTGCTGTTGTCTTCCAGGTGTCTGTTGTATCAGACAATAAGTTCTGCTACAAACACTTGCACATGTGGGTCCTTTTCTCTTTTTTATGATTTTCTGGGATACAGAACCAGTAGAGACCATGTGTTCTCTTAAATACTGGACAAGGGGTCCACCAACTTTCTGGTGGTCATCCTCTATGTTTTAATATAAGAAATGTATCAGTATAGAAGCACAGGAGCTGTCCAGGTCTATCCCACACTCTCACAACATGACTTAAGTATTTCATTTTCTGGGCATACATCTTTGATAATATCTTTTGTGTGGTTTTTATGCATAATAAGAAATAGGTTGCAGTCCATTTCAATTCTCCATATACCTTTCCATTGCCCTTCAGATGACAGGCACTTGCAATTCCTAAAAAAAAAAAATGTCATTTTAACATTTTGGCTAGGGCAGCTAGGTAGTTCAGTGGATGGAGTACCAGCTCTAAAGACAGGAAGACCTGAGTTCAAATTTGACCTCAGACACTTAACACTTACTAGCTTTGTGCCCCTGGGCAAGTCACTTAACCACAATTACTTCAGCAAAAAAAAAAAAGAAAGAAAGAAAGAAAGAAAAAAAGATTTTGGCCATAGAGCATCATGAGAATATTGTTGTTCAAAAACAAACAAAATGACACTGAGGAAAAATCATCAGTTGTTCTTACCACAACAATTATACAGGAATGTTATCACCCACTTTTTGTGGCTCTTGCAGCAATAGTTGACATGAAAATATCTCAAACTCAGTTTGAGCTATATATCAGTGAGAGTTGGGGGTTGAAAGGTTTCTCCCTTTTCTTCACTTGTGGAACTTGTATCTATTAAACTTAGTTAGAGAATACAAGGAGACCCAGCCCTATTATATTAGAAATAAAACTGCAAACATTCACTGAATGCTTATTGTGTGCCAGGCACAGCAGCTAGGTGGGACAATGAAAGACATCTTCCTGAGTTCAAATAAGTGCCTCAGACACTTACTAGCTGTATGATCCTAGGGAACTCACTTAACTCCTATTTGCCTCAATTTCCTCATGTATAAAATGAGCTAAAGAAGGAAATGGCAACTCCAGTATCTTTGTCAAGAAACACGGAAGGGGATCATGAAAAGTCAGATATAAAGTCAGATATGACTGAAATGAATACTAATGATGTGCCAGGCATTGTTTTAAGTTCTTTATAAGTGGAGATTCATGGAAAGAACTGGAGTTAGAAACCCCATCTGACATTTATTACCTATGTAACCTTAGGCAAGTCATTTAACCTCTTTGTGCCTCAATTTCCTTATCTGTAATATGTGGTAGCCTAGATGATTTGAGTTTCCATTTCTAGCTCTCTCCACACCTGATATCTTTTCAAATTAACAAAGCTAGTGGAATGTGGACAAGACTTTATTGGGAAGATTGATAGTCATTTTTAGAATATCCAAAATTGAAACATGGTAAGTGGACTTCCCAGCAAACTCATAATAAGAATTGATGCTTTTAATGATAAAGAAATTAAATCCTTAAGTGGATTACTGCCACTTTCTTTTAGAAGATAGGGATGAAAGTCTTTAGAACTATTTAATTGGGGTTTAAATGGGAGGCAGCTGTCTTTCTGCAGATAGCCCAAGCCCCAGAGAAAATGGCTATTGTAGAGATGATCCTTTATTCTAAACATCCTCCCCTCACTCTCCCTGGAGTTGAGGTTTGTATGTTTTTTCTCCAAATTAGTTTCCATTAAAAATGAAAATGTATCTGAAGAGCTTCCTCAGTACAATGCCCATTTTGTTGCTGAGCAACAGTGGTACAGAATTGCAGTAGGTGCTGGAAGTAGAACTAGTCCTTGGGTTTCTACCTTAAGATGAAAGGGGGGTAGGGCTCAACCTGGGAGCCAAACAGAATTCTGTCATTTTCATTTTTTTCACCACTAGTCCTATGACTTTTTCCTAAGACATCTCTCATAACTTGATATTTCTAGGAGAGAAAAAAATGACCCTAAATCATCTAAGATTATGTCCAAGAAGCTCCATCGTCTAAATACTTTATCTGGCAGAGTAGTATAGTGGAAAGATAGAGTAGAAAGAGTGCATGACTCTTTCTCATGCACTTAGGAAGACACTTACAAGCTCTGTGACCATAGGTTAAATCATTTACCCTTGTCATTTTCAGTTTTTTCGACTGTAAAATGAAGGTAATAATAATTCATACCTAAGATTGTTAAGATCAAATAAGACAATTCCTGTAAAGTGTTTCATAAGACTTAAAGTCTATTATAAATGATAGTATAATTAAAAAGCATGAGTTCGAAAGTCAAAGAACAAGAGTTCAAGTCCTGCCTTTGATTCTTTCTTGCATGACCTTCAGCAAATTACTTAATCTCCTTGAAAGTGATTCCTTATGACTTAAAAAAAATGAAGCTAGGCCGAACAACATCTGAAATCATTTCTAATTCTAAGTATATGATGCTATGTTTCGGATATGTTGATCAAGATAATTATTTATATAATAAATAAATAGAAGTTGGTAAAGTTCTCTCCACAAAAAGCACTCCAAGAAAGGTCGTGATTGCCATCTTATGGATGAAGAAAGAGTTAAATAATGTTTAGAGGACTTGGGAGAATCTACTGCCATTAAGTATCAGATCCAAGCAGCCAACTCAGATCTCTTGTCTCTGTACCCTGCCTTCTTGGCAATGTTCCAGACTGACTGTAAAGTGTAAAGAACTATAATCAAGAATATATATATATATATATATATATATATATATATGAGTGAAATGCTTTGACTTTGACTAAGTGCTAAATAAACTTTAGAAAAAAATTAAATGAGAAAAAATGGGAGTCTCATGAAGTCATTTAATCCAAAGAAATTTAGATCAAGAAGGTACCTTGGAAATCACCTAATCTAACATCTTCCTTTTTGTTGAGGAAACTAAGAGAAGTGAGATGACTTGCTTTCTTTTAACTAAGATAACAAGCTCTTCAGGTCCTCATTATCTCTCTCCTTTTGTTTTCTCCTTCTCTGGTCTACTCACCCAAATCCAACTCCAAATCCAACAAAATGATTTTCCTTAATCACAGGTGTGACCATGTCATTTTAGTACAAAATGAGCTCCAGAGGCAATCTATTGCCCCTATGATTAAATATAAAACCTTCTATTTAGTCATTTAATAACTTATTTCAACCTATTTTATAAGGTTATAATACTATGCCTTATTTCACTTCTAACATTTTATAATCCAACCAAGTTGGTCTATAGTGAGTGATCTTTAGGGATTCTTGTGTAGGGTATAGTGATCCCTATTTCTATTTGATTTTGACATCACTGGTCTGAATAATTCTATAATAATAGATAAAGAGTTTCCTTAAATGAAAGGTTCCAATAACAATTAAATCATAGAATTATTCCCTAAAGCTACACATACACATACACAGCACACACATACATATATACACACACACACACACACATACGTGTGTGTGTGTATGCACATATAAACATTTGTAGAATGAGAAGAGTACTAAATTCAGTCAGAGGACTTATAACTTTTTTGGGGTTCAGGTACCTCTGACTAAGTGTAATGATTTCTGATGTTCCACCCGACTCATGAATTACATTCCAATGAGGTTCTAAAACTGTCTCCTCTTAATTAATGTAATATATGCTAAATGAAATGAAATTAATTTCATGAGCTCAGAGTCACTGAAGACTAGTAAAATTACAACAGTTTTTTGTTTGTTTTTTGTGAGGTGGACTTGTGATTTCATTGATACAGGGAATTCTACAGGAAAAAACTCTTTTTCATTAGCATATAAGCACCTTCTCTAGATGTCAGGAAGGAATGAGAAATTAGGTGACTTCCAGACTCATGCACTAGGTATATGTCAGAGGTGGCACTTGATTCTACAACTGATTTTATAAATACTGCTATTCTATGCTACCTAATAACAGTGGATTATAGTGTGATAATGAGCCACAATCTATGTACATCCATTTAATATTATCCAGATTCTCAGAATCACTTTTGACTTTCTGAGTTTAAGGGTAGAATTTGGTACCTTCAATCATCAAGATATTCAGTTAAGTGGCTAAAGATTTCAAATTGCCTCTTCATTTTAATTGCACCACCTGGAGGTTCTGTTTTTCTTGGTTCACTTTCTACCTAATGAGTACTCACTCTCCTTTTTTCACTTGTGAAAGATGTGATTAGTAGGTGAGCTCAGGGAAGGCTAGCTGGCTGAGGAACGATGGCAATGTCAGTTTCTACAGCAGTCGACACTGAATCATCAAGAACTGAGCCTGAGTACTGAGTGGTTGGTTAATGCTGTAATTGCTATTGTCAGCTCTGGGAGGCTTTAGATTCCTTTCCACTCCAGTAGAACTGAATATAAATGTCAGATTTCTGGAATTATAAAAAGAGAAATATCGCAAATGAATAAAAGAAAAATGGAATGGATTCTAAAATGAAGTCATGAATTAAATTCTAATTGAAGTCCTGCAGAAAATAATAGGTTATTTGTTGTTATTTTTTATATTCTTTTTGCTTCAGTGACACTTGCATTGCTGGGTGATGTTTGGATAACATACATCCTAGATTTTGTCTGGTGCTTATTAGGGGAGAAACCAAGCATGAACACTTTAACAAAGACAGAGCAAATAACTTCTAGTTCTATTAGGAGCATAACTAAGTCAGTCTTGAAAGTGATTTGTATTTTAAGGCAAAAAGTTATTGTCTTTTGTCTTTAGAGAACTACTTTATTTTACTGTTAATGAATTTATGATTTTGGATCTTCCCCTTCCTCTAGTGTTATTCCTCCTCCCTCAAAGCTATAATTTAACATGGGTAGGACATAGAGGTTGGTTGCATCTAAAAGAAATATTGGAATGAAGAATGACACAACTAGGAGGCACAGTGAATAGAGTGTTGGACCTGGAGTCATGGATTACAAATTCAGTCTTGAACGATTATGCATGACTTTTAAGCAAGCCACAATCTGTTTGTCTGAGTATACCCATCTATAAAATAAGATTGCTAATATCACCACCAAACCTTCCAAGGTAGTTGTGATTATACATTGAGATATTTGTAAACACTTCCCAAACACTAAAATACTATATAAATATTATCTATTATTATTGCTATTATAAGTTCTTTGTAATATATATGCAATAAATTATATATTATCATATTATACAATATATGTTTGCATTATATAATTGTATTTTATGTGTTATACATGATAAATTATATTGTTACATTTACATAACATATTGTTTGTGTTATATAATAAATGTGGCTACAAATTACAACATATTTCTATATGTCATGATAGGTGTACATTCATATACACATACATATAATTTGATGATTGAAAATATTTCCCTTTCAGTCAATGATTGAGTTGACTTCCCTGAATTTAAATGAGAAAACCATAAGCATGGCTGATTCCATAAGTTTCTAAAGAGTTGGCTATGATTTTATGTCAACTAACATTGACAAGGTAGAACATGCCTACATGATAGCATCCAGAACCATGAGAAGATAAACACTATACCACATGAGAAACAGCTGAAAGAAATGAATGTTTAGCCTGGGGAAGATAAGATGAACATCTTTAACTCTTTGAAAGAAGGGGTCTGTTTCTTCTCCTTTCACTGATCATTTAATCATCACAAAAACCCTATGATATAAATGCCATCATTCTCATTTTGCAGATGAGGAATCTGAAGAAAAAGAAATGATTTCCCTAATGGCATTGCTAGTAACAATCCAACGTAGAATTTAAACTCTGGTTTTCCTAAATCCAAGTCCAACACTTTATCCAAGGTTCCATCAGAGATGTCAAAAAAAAAAAAAATAGAATGGCCTTGTTATGGTGGTAAGGACTTTCCTTTTTTTTTTTTTTTAAATAGATTTTCAGTAAGTAGTACTTTATCTTAATGCTGAAGAAAGGATTTTTATTCATGCATGGGTTGGACTAAATTTCCTCTGATGTCCTTTCCAGTTCTGAGATAACACTGTGACCCTCTATCTGTTTTAATTTTGTCACGCAAAAGAAAATCACATGGTGACATTTTTCTGAGTGATACCTAGCAAAATATTAAATATTTATGGTTTTTCTCACTTCTTGGGAATTGTGAGTTCCTACTTTCTAAAATATTAGCCTCAGTGTACACAAATTAGCCTAAAAGAAAGAATGGCACAGTAAATCTAAAATTTAGTAGGGTGGAAACTTGTCTTTCCAAGCATAACTAAAACATTCTCACACACATAAATTCTCATTAATATTGGTCAGGATGCAATTTAGCACAGTAACACCCAATCTTCAGTTCTCTCAGGTTTGGTAATTTTATCTAGATAGAAATAACTTTGTTGTGTGAGCTGAGTCATTCTGATAACAAAGGAAAAGCAATACAACACATTATGCTTTGATCTGCAATGTAATTTTAAAAAGATATTTTGTAGAGAAGCAGATACCTAGTGTAGCAAAAAAAAAAAATCTTATCTGAGAAACAAGGATGGATGTAGAATCTCAAATAAATTAATAAAGAAACATCCTGGGCATGTTCTAATTTCAACAAAGACTTATGATTTTATATTAATTCATCTTCATTATAAGCAAATCCCTGATTTTTGCAGCAATCTATGCATTCATAATCAGAACCTCAGAGCTGCAAAGGAATTTAGTGGAAAATTATTCCAACATAGACTCCATCAAGAATTCTCCTGCAAAATAATTCTGACGAGTATTTATTCAGTTTTTGCTTTGCATTGTCCAGTGCCAAAATATATTTCCTAAGGTATATAGGTCACTTCAGTGCAAAGATATTACCTGATTGTCCCCTCCCCATACATTTTTAATGAAATACATCAAATCCTTCAGGCTATCATTAAGCATCCTCCATGCTCCAATTCCAATTGGTCTTTCAAAATGCATCTTCTATTATTTTCTTTTAAGTAGTCTAAACCAGAAAACTAGATGTGTCCTGAACTCAACATTCCATATCCATTTCCTTTCCCTTTATATAAGTTATTTCTATGGTATCTTAGCTCAGATTAACTCCTCTTTCATGAAGCTATTTTTATCTCAGCTGTTTGTGGTCTGTTTCCTCAAAATAGATCTCATTTAAATATCGGTACAGATTTTTTTCTCATCACTACAAATCACTGAAATCAAAGACTCTTTCATTTTTGTCTTTATATTCAAAATGCTTGGTATAGAAAGAAGAAAAGAGTAAGCATTTACATAGTGTCTAGTATGTGCTAGGAACTCTGTTAGACATAAAATAAAATAAATATTGCCTTATTTGATCTTTACTACAAGCCTGTAAGATACATACTATTATTATATCATTTTAAAGTTGAAGCAACTGAGGCAAAAAAGTTAAGTGACTTATCCAGAATCATACAGCTCATAAGTCTCTGTGGATAGTTTTGAACTCAAGAATCCCTGACTCTAGGCTGAGCCATTATCAATCATGGAACAGGCTACTTCTTGTGCCCTATCTGGGATAAGGGAAATGGTTCAAATCTAAACACACACTAACTAGTTGTGTGAACTTGGGCAAATCAGTTCTATTTACCTCAGTTTCTTCAACTGTTAAATGGGGATAAATAACAGAACTTACCTCAAAAGATTGTCATAAGAATCAAAGGTGATCATTTTTTAAATGTTAACACATTTCCTGGCATAAAGTAGGTGCTTAATTCCTTTAAATACTTATTACTTTATCACAATATACATATACATTTATCTATGTATCACATATGTGTATATAGTCATATAAGTATTGTTCCATCATTCAGTCACATTCCATTCATTGTGACCTCATGGATCCCAAATCCTTCTTTACCCATTTATCTTCTATAAGGAGTCCAAGTTCATGTTCATTGCTTCCATGACACCATCTATGCAACTCATCCCCTGCTGTCCCCTTTTGCTTTTGCCTTCAATTTTTTTCCAACATCAGGGTATTTTCCAATAGTCTTGACTTTTAATTATGTAGCCAAAGGAATTAAGCTTCACTTTTAGTATTTGACTTTCAATTGAATAGCCTGAATCAATTTCTTTTATTTCTTCCTTGTCTCAGTGACAATCAAAAGTCTTGTCCACCACCACGATTCAAAATGTTGTTTCTGTGGTGCTCAACATTCCTTAAAGTGTAGCCCTCATAGCCATTCACTGCTACTGGAAAAACCCTAACTTTGACTCTGTGAAACTTTGTGTCAAGGTTTAAAAGTCAAGGTTTGTGTCAAGGTAATAAAAACCTCTGTTTTTTATTATGTTGTCCAGATTTCATTTATCATATTTAACAGTCATTTATCATAACCATTAGGAAACCAGTAAAGCAAGTAAAGTCATAGAGGCTTTTCCCATTCAGCTGCAAAAGCAAATAACTGATGTCACCTATTTCCTACTACCTTCTGTCTCTCTCTTACAACAGCTATTCTTAAAGTGAAATCTGGGAATTATTTCTTAAATATTTTGATAATACTAAAGGGGTACATAATACCTTCAAAAGCTAAGAACATTTCTTTTAGAGCTTTCTACTCCTTTTATTAAGATCTTTCACTATGCAGAGTTTTGTTGTTTTCATTAAACCTAATCTATTTAGCTAAAGAATTTTGCTAAATAGAATTGTAAATGCCCTCTGAGTGTGCCAAGTATAAGTGGAGAAAGCAGTTTTGAAGAAAATTTTAGATTTCACAGAAAAAGACAAACTGAGTAAGGAGATTTTATAAGATCACATTTTATGAGTCATTTATTCTAAACATGTTTCAAACATTATAGAGAACAAAAGTGCGATGAAATTTAAGATTTTTTTTATTCTGCCTGCCTCTCACACTATTCCTATAAATTCCATCTCCTCATTGATTGTAATAACCAATTGTGGCTACTAGGTGAAATTTCTCTCTATGTCTAAGGTTAATCAGTTTCCCTCCCCCGCCCCCCCACCCCCGACTCCAGAGCCTTTCTTCTTTTTCCTACATCACATTAACTTCTTGTAGTAGCACACTGAATCAACTTCAAATGGACCCTTTCTCAAAGACACTTACAGACACTCAAACAATCATAGGGAGAGGACAAAGGAGAGTTTTCTTTTTATGAACATATCTAGTTTTCAGAAAGTACAATATGGATTGCTTCAAAAATCTCATTTTCTGAAGCCTCAAGATTTTCAAAGGGATTTTTCAAGAATTTTCACTCCTTCCCCCTCCCACTCCCCAAAAAAATAATGCTCATATTTCCAGAGTATTGATCACTTAATGATGCAGAATATTTCAGTGATGTTTTACTAGAGAACTGCAATATTTGGTAGCTTATGATATGCAACTATGCATCTCAGGGAGAAAAAGAGACAGAAAGAGAAAGATAAGGGAGACAGAGAGACTGAGGCAGAGAGATAAAGAGAAGATGGACTATTAAAGATGAAAGGGAAATGCATTTTTAATATTTTATATGCTTGTTTTTTTATTAAAAATATCTTATACTTGCAATACCTTCTACTGCATAAACATTGCATAATTTAAAAAGCTCACTCACATATATAGGATATCATTTATTACAAACAATTCAGGATGATTGTGACTTGTGACAAGATGATAGAATAAGACTGGCTCTCAGTCTAACTCTCAAATCCACCATGACAAAATAAGAAATGCAGGAAATTTAACAATTGAAATAACTAAGAAGAAAAAAGGAAAGTAAACATATCCATATATATATATATATATATATATATATTTTACATATGTAAACATATGTATGTGTGTGTGTGTATGAAAATTAGAAAGGATATTATTGTCAAATTTTCCCTGAGTCATCCAGAATACCCTAATACCCATAAAAGGCAATTGAGGGAGTCTGAGTTTCAAATTTTGACTTCTATGTCTTTTATCCATTTTTCTTAAAATTTTCAATTGAGTGACTTTGTCTACTTTTTTATTCCTTTCCTAGGTGGGAGGGGTAGAGAGGGAATTGGAATTTACCTATTCTAAGGAACACTTAAGATAGATCAGAGGGTATAGGGAAGGAGCAGTAATAGTTATTAAAGGAGAAGGAGCTTCCACACAGACAAAGAAGGGACACCAGGCCACTGACTAAAATTTTTCCTTTGGGTTCCAAATGGCAGGATTTCAGTAAGATGATCCATCCCACCATCCTTCTCCACCATCTTGGCTCCGCCCCTCCTCAAAGAAATTATTGAGTAGGACTTTAAGAAGCTTTAACAATGGAGGTAAGGTAAATAGGAGGAAATAAACTAAAAATATTAGTGCCCTTACAAAGAGCAATTAACAAAATGATATCCATTAAGATCAGTGACACCAAGCTGGCAAATAAAAATTTCCACCACATTACAATGGTTGTTTCTATTATTTCTTTTTTTTTAATTGGATTCCTCAAAATATCCTTAAAAAGAGAACGAATGATGGACAGAGAAAGATAGAGACAAACAGAGAGATATAGTGACAGTTCAACACAAAGAGAAAGAAGACAAGGATAAGAGAGGATGAGGAAGAGGTCTTGGTAGAGGAGGAGGAATGAGTGAGATCTGCAATCACATTGATAAACTATTTTAGGGTGGGAGCAAGATTTTTGTCTACTAGAATTCTTACTTTTTATTTTTATTTTTATTATTTTTTTTGAGACTGGACTATATTGTTATTTACTGTATAATATTATAATTTTACTTAATGCATTTTACTTTCTTTTTTTATTTTTATTTTATTTTTATTTAATAGCCTTTTATTTACAGGTTATATGCATGAGTAACTTTACAGCATTAACAATTGCCAAACCTCTTGTTCCAATTTTTCACCTCTTAACCCCCCAGATGGCAGGATGACCAGTAGATGTTAAATATATTAAAATATAAATTAGATATACAATAAGTATACATGACCAAACCATTATTTTGCTGTACAAAAAGAATCAGACTCTGAAATATTGTACAATTAGCTTGTGAAGGAAATCAAAAATGCAGGTGGGCATAAATATAGGGATTGGGGAAGTCTTACTTTTTAAGTTTTTGTTTGTGGTTCAGTCATTTCTATCATGTCCAACCTTTCTTGACCCAATCTTAGGTTTTATTGGCAAAGACAATAGAGTACTCCAGATCATTTTACTGATGAGGAAACTGAGGCAAACAGGATTAAATGACTTTCCCAAGGTCACACATTTACTGTTTGAGGCAACCTTTGAATTCTTGTGTGCATGCCCAGTCTGTTCTATCAGACATTGTGCCATCTAGGCATTCTGATTTGAAATAGTGCCACTGGAAAAATAAAGAAATTGTGTACATATGAAGACCATGAAAGACTAGAACTCCTAACATCCTAGAAAGGAGAGAATGGAAGTAAGTGAACACTTCTCAGGAAAAGTGTCATAAATAAGATTCAATTTAATTTCAAGAAAAGAGTATTCTTAGCTATACTCTTGTTTGGGCTGGAAAAGGGAAGAGTTAAAAAAAGAAAAAAAAAGAATAAATAAAGAGAAAAAAAGGGGACAGGAAACCCAAGGATCTTGGGGCAGAGCAAGTAATTGAAGGAAGAGAGAGAGGAAGAGGCATATCAAATTAGTGTAAGTAAAGCTAATCAAAACAAAAGAATTAAAAAGAAAATGCCCAAATATAACAATTATAATCTTAGATGTGAATGAATTATACCTCTTAATAATTGGAAAGAGTGACAGAAAGGATGAAAAAACACAACCCAATAATTTGTGACATATAAGAAACACATTAAAAAAATAAAAGAACACAGAAAGTAAAAATTAGGGATTGGAAGTAAATTTACCATGCTTCAGGAGATAAAAAAAAGGAATTACAAAAATTATTTTCAGATAAGGCAGAAATAAAAATTTGCATTGGCAAGAGAAATAAAGAAACAGTACATTATGCCTAAAGGCACAATGAAACACTATTAGAATACTTAAGTAAACTGTGATTTCATTAGTTTAGGTAAGGCCTAGCCTGGGAATTTTCTATCAAACTTAGACTGTAACCAGTCTAACTCAGTATGTCAGTCTTGAGGAGCATAAACATAAAATAAATTGCCCAGTTAGTGTCAGAGAAAATATTTGAATCCATATTTTTGAATTCTTGACTTTAAGCTTAATAATACACTACATTTCCTCTCCTACTTCCTCTCCTTCTCCCTGTGACATATATATATATATATATATATATACACACACACATATGTATATCTATGTATGTGTTTTTGTGTGAGTATAAAGCAATATAATTCTGTCTGTAGAGTTTTCTTTTTTAAAGATATTTTTACACCAAAAAGTGTAACCATAATAATAAAAGAAATTGTCTAATGAGAATATATCTTTGCAATAATTATTTATGATAAGATTCTGATAAGCAACATACATAAGAAATTGGCACAAATATATGAGGCTGGTCCTCATTTCTATATAATTAAACAGTCATTAGATATGCATCAACAAAATTTAAGAGAAATGAAAATAATCGAAAAACCACATAAAAATATTGTCTGATCATTCTAACTCAGAGAAGCTTTTGTTTAAAAAATCTGAAGCTCCATCTCACATTCTTCAAATTGACCAAGATGAAAAATGACAGAAAGGCTATAAAAAGATAATTTGGAATTGCTTCTTAAACGTCATTAAGCTGTTCATATACTTTGACTCAAGGATTCCACCTCTGAATCTTCAAAGACCAAAAACAATGGCAAAGATAGGAGGGGAAAAAGACCAAAAACAATGGCAAAGATAGGGAGTGGCACTTTGTGGTACAAAAACACTGGAAAGAAAACCAGTGCTAATTAATTAGGGAATCCCTGAATCAGTTGTGGTATGAGTATGATTAAATATTAGATGCTAAGAAATCATGAAAAAGATAGTATAGGATTATGGGAAGAATTTGCTGAACTGATGCAGAATGATGTTATTCTTCTGTTAGCATTCAGTTAGAAGAATAACATATGCAATAATTAAAGTAATAGAATAAAAACAACACTTAAAGGCATATATAATGATCAATATTGATCCTAAATAAAACAGTTGAGAAATCATATTTCTCTCATTTTGGTAGGTAGCACAGTGGATAAAGCACAGGACCTGGAGTCAAGAAGAACTGAATTCAAATCTGGCCTTGGACACTTTCTGGTGACCCTGGGAAAGTCACTTAATCTTAGTTTCTTCATCTTTGAAATGAAAATAATAGAGTGAAAAAAGCAGAACCAGGAATGTATTGTACATAATAATAGCAAGAATGTGCAATTAACAACTTTGAAAGACTTGGTTATTCTTAGTGATTCAGTGATCCCAGGCAATCCCAATAGAATTTGGGTAGAAAATACCATCTGCATCCAGAAAAAAACAAAACAAAACAAACAAAAAACTATGGAGATTGAATGTAAATAAATACATGTTAAAGTCATGTCTTTTTTTCTGGTTTTTTTTCCCCCTCTCTCCCATGATTTTTCTCTTTTGCTCTGATTTTTCTCTCCCAACGTGATTCAGAAAGAATGTATGTTAAAAATAAAGAAATAAAGAAATGGAAATAATAAAAGCATCTACCAAAAAGTGTTGTTGTGAGAATAAAATGACATATTATTTGTAATATTTTCTGCAGACTGCAAAACAAGTACTTAATCTTTTGGCAAGTAACTTATTTAACCACTGATTGCCTCAGTTTCTCCAACTTTAAATTGAAGATAATAAGAGTAACCTACTTCTCAGGGTGGTTGTGAGGCTATAGTCTTATGCAAATGGAGTTTTTATTATTGCTGCAGCAGAGGACTCTGGACACTTGATAGAATTCCCTGTCAGTTATTGGAGGATTCTGAGAGGATTGAGAAGGAGAGATATATAAAGAAATGATGGTGCTGTTAAAAAAAAAAAAAAAAGAATTAAGGATATTTTAAAAATGCAAATAGAAATGGCTACTCTGTTCAAAATATCATTGTGATTTCTGGAGATGCAAAATCAAAAATGAAATAGTTCTTGCCCATATGAAGCTTATATTCTATTGCAGAGGGAAGAGCAATACGTTTGTGTATAACAGAAAAAGAACTAAAGGTTATTTAATTTAAGTAGATCAGTGTAATGGAAAACAATACAATTACACATATAAAAAGTTATAAGTGATTTAGGAGTTACTATATGAGTCTATGATGAGGGGTGCATATGATGACTGTATTTGAGAGCAGTACTGAAGCTGATAAAAGCAATAAAATGCAAAATTAACCAGAATAAAATTGGGCCGGAATAGCAAATGTCAGAGTACAGGAAAATATCTGGATGTTCCAGTATTACCCTAGGTGGTCTCCATAAATGATGTCTTGATAAATCTAACAATTATAAGCAATGTATTTATAGATTTTCTGAAGGATTTTCTCAAAAGTTGTATAGAAATAAAATGTTCATGTCATGTTCAGTTATCCGAATTAATATATTCATTATGAAGGGAGAACTGGTATTTAGAAACTGACTAAATGCCAAGAGTTATTATCTAAAGTTACCTATTTTAAGTGACACATATTAGCTAATGTGTTTTGGATTGGATTCGAATCTGTATGTTTTGACTCCAGGTTAACTGAAATTTCTACAAAAATAAGAAGCATATAAAGCATAATCAATAAAATAAATCATTCAGTAAATATTTTTTAAGTTCCTACAATGTCCCCAGACATTGTGATAAGTGGTAGGGATACAAAAAGAAGCAAAATAATCCTAACTTTAAAAGTTTACATTCTAATGGATAAAAAGGCATAATGCATATGTCAAAAAAAGTGCCAAGGGATTTTATGACATAATAATAGCAATGTTATTAATGATAAATCTCACAAAGCAATTTAGGGTTTACAAAACATTTCTGCATGTAAAATCTCATTCAATCCTCAGGAAAAACTCTAAATTTATCTCTGTTTTTTCCTTTTTCAGCCAAGGAAACTAAGCCTGATAAAGATAAACATAAAGCCAGGATATTTAATTTTAATTTTTTAGGTTATACATGGACATTTATTTTTTACATATTTCCATTTGAGTTGTGTTGGAAGAAAAAAATCAGAAAAGGGAAAAAGCACGAGAAAGAAAAACAAAAGTGAAAATAATATGCTTCAATCCACATTTAGTCTCCATAATTCTCTCTCTGAATGTGGTTGGAATTTTCTATCCAAATATTATTGGGTTTGCCTTGGATCACTGAATTGTTCAAAAGAGCTAAGTCCATCACAGTGGAACATCACACAGTCTTGTTAACTGAATGCTATGTTTTCCTGGTTCTGTTCAATTCACTTAGATTTAGTTCATGTAAGTCTTTCCAAGCTTTTCTGAAATCAGCCTATTCATCATTTCTTAAAGAACAATATTCCATAACATTAATACACTGTAACTTATTCAGCCATTCCCCAATTGATGGGTATTCCTTTTTTTCCTAATTTTTTGCCACCATAAAAAGAGCTGCTATAAACATTTTTTCTGTGTATGTGTGCATGTAGATCCTCTCCCCTCTTTTATGATCTTTTTGAGATACAGACCCAGTAGTGGCACGACTGGATGAAAGGATATACAGTTTTATAGTGCTTTGGGCATAGTTCCAAACCGTTTTCCAAAATGGTTAGATCAGTTCAGAATTCCATCAACAATATATTAGTGTCCCAATTTTCCCACATCCCTTCCAATATTTGTCATTATTTTTTCCTGTCATCTTAACCAATTTGATAGGTATGAAGTGGTACCTCAGAGTTGTCTTAATTTGCATTTCTCTAATTAGTAGTGATTTAGAGCATTTTTTCATATGACTATAGATGGATTTAATTTCTTTATCTGCAAATTTTTTGTTCATATTCTTTGACCATTTATCAATTGGAGAATGGCTTGTATTCTTATAGATTAGACTCAGTGAGGCCTTTATCAGAAACACTGACTGTAAAAATTGATTGCCAGATTTTCTGCATTCTTTTAATTTTTGGCTTCATTGTTTTTGTTTGTGCAAAAGTTTTTTTAGTTTAATGTAATCAAAATTATCCATTTTGCATTTCAAAATGTTCTCTATTTCTTGTTTGATCATAAATTCCTCTCTCCTCTGAAGATATGACAAGTAAACTATTCCTTTCTATCCTAATTTGCTTATCACTTTTTACAACCCTTTATACCTAAACCATGTACCCATTTTGACCTTATCTTGGCGTAGAGAGTGAGATGTTGGTCCATGCCTAGTTTCTGACATATTATTTTCCAGTGTTTATAGCAATGTTTGTCAAATAGTGAGCTCTTATCCCAGGATTTTGGATTTTTTTCAAGGCATAGATTAATAATGTCATTGATTATTGTGTCTTATGTACCTAATCTATTCCATTGATCTCAGGGTATTTTGTAATCAATAAATGTTATAACTGTATCTTCAATTTTCCAAAAGGAAAAACAAATAAACAGTACCTAGTGAATACAGTTTTACCTGGAGAAAAAAAATCAAAATGTTTCAGAGAACTTAATTATATGACTTCCTCCAAAAGCCAAGCTTTTTAGCAGCAAAATTCTGATTTTGTTGTTGTTGTTCTTTCCCAATATCTGTACTCAGCCCTCAAATTACTGGGAAGTATGTTTAGACAAGCAGAGTTTGATGCAAATAAAGTTAGGATTAGAAATACTCAGGATAATTTTAAGGATTATTTTCTCAATTTTTCTTTTGCATATTCTCGAATTGTATCCGTATACTTCTTAATATTGTTGCTGCCTATTTTTGTTTTTGCATAAAACATTTTAATAAAAAGTACGCTGAATATTTTATATAATTTTATGTTTTATTTATATTTTATGTAGACATTTACATTTATTTAAATGCTCCAGATAACTATTCAAAGATTCACATAGTCTAGTATAACAAAACCATTTGATGTAAAGGTTAGGCATTTGGTGTTCATTGTAATGAACTGTGAAAGAGGAAGACTTGATATTCTGATAAAGACTCTTGTAAACTGTGCAACTCTGAGCAAATAACTTAACCTCTCTCAGAATTAGTTTCCATTTGTAAAATGAGGATATCAATAACACTTACCTTCTATGGTTATTGTGAAGATCAAACAAATGACAGGTGCTATTAAAATTGTTTTCTCTTTTAACCCGAGTTTCTATAATCCAGGGATATTCACTTTATGAAACTGAGACAGGCTAATTTGGAAAGGGGATTCATAGTAAATCAATGTAATGGAACTCTCCCTTGTGAAATTAATTCCAGGACACAGAAGGGGGAAATAGAGACGTAGGAGCTGCTGAAATGGAAAATGCTGAGATATCTGTTGAAAATACAATTACAGGATCCTGCAGCAGCAAGGCAGGAACTAGCAGGGGAGAGTAAAGAAGAGACAGGGGGAGAAGGAAAATAAAGGAAAGAAAGGGGGAGGATGAGAGTAAAGGAGAGAGGGGGGGAAAGGGGAGGAGAGATAGGGAAGGGGAGGGGAAGGGGGAGACAAAGAAAGAGGGGAGGGGGAGAGACAGAGGCAGAAGCAGAGGGAGAGGGAAAGGGAGAGGGAGAGGGAGTGTATGTGAAGGAAAGCCCCTGCTGCAGAAATGAACCTGCATTTACTTTCAGGGCACTGAGAGGGACTTTTGTAATTGTTTTAAAGAGAGGCTGTTATTGTACAGTTCGTTAATCACTAAGTGTGAGAGGGCTCCAGCGGAGGCCAGCACAGGTCTGGAGCTCACAGCCAGCCAGGCCCATCACATAGACTATTGTCATTAGTCACTGTAACTACTTTGGCTTACAAGTGCCCTCTAATTTAAAGGAAAGGACCCGGGCCCATCTTTGGTTATAATTATTTCATTCAAAGAGTTTATTTACCCAGATTTTCAAAGTCATAAGAACTGAGAGGGATTGAAGTGATAATTATGAAATCAAGATATGTAATGATGTTCCCTCTCCTTACATAATTACCAATTGACAGTGAAAATACACACACAAATGCATACAGCCTACGATCTGGAAGAATAATTATCACTCAGGGCAATTTTTTAAAAACCTTATCTATTCCTTCTGTCAGGTCCATTTTTTCTCTCATAGCTGTCCCCTTTTGTCTTCTCTTTTATCAAGTCTGAAGGCTTTGGCTGTAAGCATTTAATTATTGAACATGCACAAGATGGCACAATTCATTTTAATGCAATTCAATTCCATTTAGTTTACTTCAGTTCAATTCCAAGAACAATTAAGCATCTTCTGTATCCTGGGTATTATCTCAGGCACAGTTCTGGGTGCTGAGGACACAAGAACAAACACAAGAAACAACATCTGACCTCAAGGAGTTTAAATCTACTGGGAGGATACAGCATGAACATGAAAAAGTATATGTATACATTTATCTAAACAGATTATATAAATACATCAAACATGTCTATATTTGTATGTATATGTTTAGATACACATCAACATAGATTGTTAACATACACTAATCTATCTGAATAGATTTCAAGCAACTATTATGCACTTAATACATGCCACACCCTGTGCTAGGCATAAGGTATACAAAGTTAAAAGATAACAGTGACTGCCTCAAGGAGATTATACTTTATCTAGAAAATAAATATAAAAGACTTGTGAAATACAGTCTGCATACATATATATTTTTGAAATGTGTGTGTGCATATATATAAAACATGAAAAAGATACTAAACGCCTCCAGAGGCAAAATGATAAATAGAAATATATATATATATTATATGTATGTACATATTTATACATACATATATGTGTGGAATAGTGAGATAAGGTAAAGAAAGGAATGTATGAATTCTTTTTCTGTATTTTATTTTCATTATTTCTGTGTTTTCCCTATGACCTGTATATGTATGTGCAGGCCCATATTTACTTGAGCCTTGGCCAGCTATAAAAATATTTACTTAACCTGAGCTGATGACATTTATCAGTATTTGACATTTATCGATATTTAGTCTATTAGCTTGACCACTATCTGATTGATTAAGTCTGAAGGCCTGATTTTCTGTTTCCTAGAAATCAGGTGATTTCAGGGAAACAGAAACCTTCCATTCCAATCTGTCTGGATAGCAACAACCAATTACATGCCTCCCCCTCCCCTTCTCAGTGTTCTCTTACCTGTGATGTAATCTCTTATATAAAAGCTGTGTATCTTTACTACTTCTTTAGTTTGCCTATCATGAGCTTTTTCTTTCTCTTACCTTGTGATAGAATGGCTCATCCTCTGGAGGTGTAATAAACAACCTTTCTGCTTTCTACTGAGTGATCTCTGAGTAGTCATTTTGGGTAAGGGTCTTCTACATCCCTCACATATAGGTATGTGTGTATATGCATATATATATATATATGTATATATACACACAGATACGTATATGCATATGATAGCCATTTCTGAGGAAGAGAGGAAAGAAAAAGGAAAAAAGAGAAATTTACATTGTAATTTTAATTTAATTTAAAAAGGAATAGATTCCTAGTTTCATAAGCAATCATTTATCTACTATACTATATTGCAGAAATGCTTCTTTTGTTGCCTAAAAAAATGAAATGAAAAAAGAACAAAATTTTAAAAAGAAAAAAGAAAATTATAAAGGGCAGGAACTTTGGAGAAATATACTTAAGGCTCAGTATGATTGATTTAATCCTACAACAAGGTGTTAACTCAGTGGAATTGATAATACAATGTTTATCTAGTTTAGCATGTGAGTTCTCTAGTTCGGTATGAGTGATTTAATCCTACAACAAGGTGATAACTCAGTGAATTAAGATAATGATTCTGTAGTTAATATGTACTTAGTTCTTAGTATAGTTCTACAAATTGACACCTATTCTACAAGATTGACATCTGTGATGATGTGTATATAAGAGGTAAGAGATCTGGGAGGAGGACAGACTGGAAGATAAAGACCCTCTGAGTGGCTCTCCTGTCTTCTTCATTTCTCTACTGAGACAAGAGAGATTCCATCTTTGATCAGCCTCTTGGGAGCAGCTCTCCTGCCTCCTGCACTTTGAGAGAAAAGACTTGACCAATCTCTGGTGGCTCTCCGGCCTTCTGCATTCCTCCACTGAAACCAAGACCCATTCTGGAGGACCTACAGAAAGCTAGCTCGGCCTCAGGTGAAGGAGACAGATTGTGAAGGAGATAATAATAGACTGTGAAGGAGACAATAAAGACTTTGGACTTTATCCCTGACTATTCTCGTGGTGATTATTCTGCTGAAACCATGGCTAGTCCTGAGACCTCCAGAAAGCTAACCAGGACATAACAGAAAAGGATTTGTGGAGGCACTAGCAACTGTGAAATGAGGAAAATTGTCATTTAAGAGATGACCTTTGCAATAAGCCTTAAAGAGAACTAGGGAGCCCAAGAAAGAAAGATAAGAGAAAAAAACCTTGTAAAAGCCAAATTTGGGTGATGGAAATGCATGAACCAGGAACAATATATAGGCCAGTCAATTGTTATGAAGAGTATGTAGTATGTATGGAGTAAGAAATATGCACATAAAACATATGAAAAAGGTACTATATGTATCCAGAGAAAGAACTGATGATTAGAAGTATATATAGAACAATTATATATATATATATATATATATATATATATATATATCCACATATATGCATATATGTACATATGCTTATGTATCTACATGCATATAGATGTATATATACATACAGATATGTATATGTATGTCTCTCATGAAAGTCATCTCTGAAGAAGTCTAAAAAGATAGTTTGGAGCCAAGTAGCATAAGGTTTTAAATGCTAGAAAGAATGTGTGTGTTTTTTGGGGGAAAGGGGGTGTTGTTTGTTTTGGTGGTTATTGAATTTTTAATACAAGGTAATAGGGAACTAAATAAAGCTTTCTGATATTTGTGCCAGGGGATTGACATAGTCAGGCTTGTGACTTGGGAAGATAAGTGACAGCCTAACATAGTCCATGGAGTCATAAAGAGTCAGAGATAACTGAATGATTAAAAAACAGCAACATACACACAGGTATTCATACATGTGTGTAAGGGATTTCTGTCTTTCCCCCATATATCATATACATATATAAACATATGTGTATGTCTTTGCAAACCTTAAAGCCCTTTGCATATAATACCATACTACCATTATAATCCAGGATTCAGGATAGTGCTGTAGCATCCTGTACCTGAATGAGTCTAAGAGGTGAGCATGTTGTATTGAACATAAGGGGTAAATTAAGTGTTCAGGATTAGTACTACTGGCATGAGGCCGCCAAATTCTTTTTTTGTGTCTGTTCATAATACTGAGAGACACTGCCCCCTCACCTGGAGCTCCAAGAAGCTCCAGCACACTCAGAGGCCGGTAAAACCATCTTGGCACCAGACTAGACCAGACTGAGGGCAGCTAACAGCCCTCATACCTGCTAGAGGAATGTTTTACCCAAGAAGGATAGGAATGGAGGGGCGGAGCCAAGATGGCAGAGAAGACACACGCGACTTTCTAAGCTCTTCTCTTACCCTCTTTATCAATATTATATCGAGCCTCAAAAATAGTCTTGACTGCTACAATTCGTAAAGATAAGAAGTAGAACAACTCACTGGCCGAAGAAAATCTGCAGTCTCGCCAAAAAAGGTTGGTTCCGGGGCCAGGGGGGAGATCGGCGTAGACTCGAGAGAAATTAGGTTCCAAGGAGAGTCTCAAACAGAGGGTGAAGGCACAGATCTCAGCACAAGCCCGCAACCCCAACCCGCAGTACGGGGCTTTTCCTTGGGGCAGTTGTGATCCTGCATGGCAGGAGGACGCAGCCCGGGTTAGCCTCCAATCTGCGCAGTGGGGAGCTCGGCTTGGGGCCATAGAGCTTTTCCAGGGCCGATTTGCATCAGGCAGACACGCTGGGCAGAGTTAGTGGCAGTCTGCAGTCTGCGGTCTGTGGTCTGCGGTCTGTGGTCTGCTGTCTGCGGTCTGTGGTCTGCGGTCAGCTGCTAATACTCACAGTCCCACAAGAGGCTCCGGCCTGGGGCAGTGACACTTTCACCCCTTAGTCTCTAGCCGAGGGCAATCGCTAACCCACTCAGCCCTACTAAGCAGTTTGATAGCTCGGCCAGTGCTGAATCCACTTCCTGTTGGGGGAAGGGAAAACTCTCACTCAGAGAACTCCCAAACCTCGAAGCCGGAAATTGGTTTACATCTCTCCCTGCTCTGCAGAGGAAGCTGGTAACCCCCTTGCCTAGGAGACCTACCCTAAAGGCTTTAAAACATGAATAAAAGATGAAAAGAACGACTTGAAGCTTCATGCAGAAAAGAGCAGGTCAGCAAACCTGAAGAGACCTCAAACAGCAAAATGCATCAGACTGTCCTCTTTTACATAATGCCTCATAGAAGAGACCATTAAAAGTTTCAAAAGAGGTTAGAAGATAAATGGGAAAGGAAAGAGAAGCCTTTACAAGAAGCAAAATTTCCGAAATACGAATTGAAAAATAAAGAATTACTAGGAAAGTAGGATTGTGGAATGGGAAAAGACAAAGAACTTGAAGAAAGTGATCCTAATGAAAGACAAAGAACACGCAAGAAAGTAGGATCCGTGAATTGAAAAGACAAAGAACACGCAAGAAAGTAGGATCTGTGAATTGAAAAAGAAAATAATTCACTAAAAAAAATTAGTGAAATGGAAAAAATTCCACAGACCAAAACAATACATTCAAAACCTAATTGACATATACAGAAAGAAGTAAAAAGCTAATGAAGAAAATAATTCTTTAAAAATTAGAACAAACAAATTGAAACTAATGATTCATTGAGACAGCAAGAATGAGTCAAGCAAAAAAAAAATGACAAACTGGAAAAACCACAATTATCTACTTGCAAAACGATGACTTGGAAAATAGATCTAGGAGAGATTATCTGAGGATTATTGGACTTTCTGAAAACTATGATGAAAAAAAGAGCCTAGATACTATTTTACAAGAAATCATCAAAGAGAACTGCCCAGATATAATAGAATCAGAAGGTAAAATAGGCATTGAAAGAATTCATCGGGGGGCGGAGCCAAGATGGGAGAAGACACACTCGACTTTCTAAGCTCTTCTCTTACCCTCTTTATCAATATTATATCGAGCCTCAAAATAGTCTTGACTGCTACAATTCGTAAAGATAAGAGCAGAACAACTCACCGCAAGAAAATCTGCAGTCTCCAAAAAAGGTTGGTTCCGGGGCCAGGGGGAGATCGACGAGATGGGGAGAATTAGGTTCCGAGGAGAGTCTCAAAACCGAGGGGGGCAGATCCAGCAGGGCAGCCCCAACCCGCAGTACAGGGCTTCTTCCTTGGGAGCGGATCCTGCACGCAGGAGGACACAGCCTGGGTTAGCCCAATCTGCGCAGTGGGGAGCCCGGTTTGGGGCCAAGAGCTTTCCAGGGCCGATTTGCATCAGGCAGAGACACTGGGCAGAGTTTGTGGCGGTCTGCAGTCAGCTGCTAATACTCACAGTCCCTCAAGAGGCTGCGGCCTGGGGCAGTGACACTTTCACCACTTAGTCTCTAGCCCAGGGCAATCGATAATCCACTCAGCCCTACTAAGCAGTTTGATAGCTCCACCAGTGCTGAATCCACCTCCTGTTGGGGGAAGGGAAAATTCTCACACAGAGCACTCCCATACCTTGGAGCCGGAAATCGGTTTACATCTCTCCCTATTCTGCAGAGGAAGCTGGTAACCCTCCTAGGAGACCACCCTAAAGGCTTTAAAACATGAATAAAAAGATGAAAAGAATAATCGACAGCTTCTATGCAGAAAAGAGCAGGTCAGCAAACCTGAAGAGACCTCAAACAGCAAAAATGCATCAGACTGTCCTTCCTTTACATAATGCTCTAAGAAGAGGCCATTAAAAGTCCAAAAGAGAGTTAGAAGATAAATGGGGAAAGGAAAGAAAGCTTTCAAGAGAGCAACAATTCCTGAAATAGAATTGAAAAGTTAAAAATTTCAGGAAGTGAGGAAACAAAATTGGTGAATTGGAAAAATAAAGAACCTGCAAGAAAGTAGGATCTGTGAATTGAAAAGAAATAATTCACTAAAAAAAATAGTGAAATGGAAAAAATTCCACAGACCAAAAAACAATACATTCAAAAAACCAATTGGACATATACAGAAAGAAGTAAAAAAGCTATTGAAGAAAATAATTCTTTTAAAAATTAGAACTGAACAAATTGAAACTAATGATTCCATTGAGACAGCAAGAATCAGTCAAGCAAAACAAAATGACAAACTGAAAAACCACGAATTATCTACTTTGCAAAACCACAGACTTGGAAAATGATCTAGGAGAGATAATCTGAGGATTGGGATTATTGGACTTTCTGAAAACTATGATGAAAAAAAAGAGCTAGATACTATTTTACAAGAAATCATCAAAGAGAACTGCCCAGATGTAATAGAATCAGAAGGTAAAATAGGATTGAAAGAATTCATCGAACACCCTCTGAAAGAAACCCTAAAATAAAACCCCATGAATATTGTGGAAAATTTCAGAACCATAAGATTAAGGAAAAAATTTTACAAGCAGCCAAAAAACCATTTAAATACCGAGGTGCCACAAAAGGATCACCCAAGATCTGCTGCCTACATTAAAGGAAAGAAGGGCCTGGAATATGATATCTGAAAGGCACAAGAACTGAGATGCAGCCAAGAATAAACTACCCAGCTAAGCTGAGCATTTTCTTCCAGGGAAGAAGATGGAATTTAATAAAACAAATGAATTCCATTTGTTTCTGAAGAAAACCAGAACTAAACAAAAATTTGATCTCCAAGAATAGAACCCAAGAGATGCAGAAAGGAAAAATAACTCTTGAGAATTGTATTCTGTTGTGGATATACAAAAGAATACATGTATAATTTGATTGTACTGAATAAATATAAAAAAGGGAAGTAGATATGGAAAAGGGATGATGGCAGAATAAGGTGGGAAGGAGGGATAAAAAGAGGGAAACCACATCCCACAAAGAGGCTAAGGGAAACTTATCAATCTGAGGGAATTTAGAGAGGGGAGGAAACATTGGTGAATCTTACTCCATCAGAGTTGGCTCCAAAGAAAATAAAATTGACATTTGTTTTAGAGAAATTCTCTCTGCCTCATTAAAAACGGAGGAGAGGAAAGGGAAAGAAAAAAGAGTAATAAGGGAAGGAAGGGGAAAGACCAAAGGGGGAGGGAGGATTATAAAGAGGATAGGATCGTGATACAAGAGGGGTAACATAAGTTTAAAAGGGGAAAGAGGGTTGGGGAGGCAAGAAAAGTAAAGCACAACTGGGGTTATTGGATGGCAGGAAAACAGATTTAGTAATTCTAACTGTAAATGGAATGGGATGAACCTCCCATAAAGAGGGAGGCAGATAGCAGACTGGATCAAAAGTCAGAACCCTACAATATGTTGTTACAAGAAAACATTTGCAAGGGGATACATAGAGTAAAGCTAAAAGGCTGGAGCAAAATCATTATGTTGTGAAGTCAAAAAAAGCAGGTAGCCATCCATCTCAGACGCCAAAAGTAAAATGATCTAATTAAAAGAGATTAGGAAGGTAACTACATCCTGCTAAAAGGGAGCAAAAACAACGGCAAATATCAAATTAAACATATATGCACCAAGTGGTATGGCACCAACTTCCTAAAGGAGAAGTTAAGAGAGCTAAAAGAGAAATAGACAACAAAACTGTAATAGTAGGAGATCCTCAACCTTGCACTCTCAGAATTAGACAAACTCAAAACCACAAAACAAATAAGAAAGAAATTAAAGAAGTAAATATAATATTAGAAAAATTAGGTATGTTGGATCTTTGGAGAAAATTGAATGGAGATAGAAGGAAATACTTTCTTGTCAGCAGTTCATGGAGCCTATTCAAAATTGACCATATATTAGGACATAAAGACCTCAAATTAAATGCAAGAAAGCAGAAATAGTAAATGCTTTCTTTTCAGATCATGATGCAATAAACCATATCAACAAAAAGTTAGGGTAAATAGACCAAAAAGTAATTGAAACAAACAATCTCATCTTAAAGAATGATTTTGAAGCAGCAAAATTATAGATACAATTAATATTTCCACTAAGATAATGACAATGATGAGACATCATACCAAAATTTGGGATGCAGCCAAAGGGTAATAAGAGGGAATTTTATATCCTTAGAGGCTTACTTGAATAAAACAGAGAAAGAAAAGATTAATGAATTGGGCTTGCAACTAAAAAAACTAAAAAAGACCAAATTAAAACCCCCAATGAAATATCACTAAATTGGAAATTAAAATTAAAAGGAGAAATTTAAAATATTGAAAGAAAAAAACCATTGAACTAATTAATAAAACTAAGAGTTGGTTCATGAAAAGCCAATAAAATAGATAAGCCTTTGCAAACTGATTAGAAAAGGAGGGAGGAAATGAAATTAGTAGTCTTAAAACATGAAAAGGGAGAACTTTCCACCCAATGAAGAGGAGATTAGAGAAATAATAGGAGTTATTTTGCTCCAACTTTATGCCAATAAATTTGATAACCTAATGAAATGGATGACTACCCAAAAAATACAGACTTCCAGACTAACAGAGGAGGAAGTAAATTGCTTGAATAGTCCCATTCAGAAAAGAAATAGAACAGGCAATTAAACAATCCCCTAAGAAAAATCCCAGGACCAGATGGATTTACATGTGAATTTTACCAAACATTTAAAGAACAATTGGCCCCAATGTTAATATAAATTATTTGATAAAATAGGGAAATGAAGGAGTCCTACCAAATTCCTTCTATGACACAGACAATGGTACTGATACCCAAACCAGGTAGGCTGAAAACAGAGAAAGAAAATTATAGACCAATCTCCCATCGAATATGATGCTAAAAATCTTAAATAAGATATTAGCAAAAGACTACAGAAAATCATCTCCAAGATAATACACTATGATCAAGAGGATTTATACCAGGAAATGCAGGGCTGGTTCAAATTAGAAAACTATCAATATAATTGGCCATGTCATAACCAAATTAAAAAACCATATGATCATCTCAATAGATGCAGAAAAAAATCTGATAAAAATCCAACATCCATTCCTATTAAAAACACTTGAGAGTATAGGAATAAATGGACTTTTCCTTAAAATAATAGCAGCATCTATTTAAAACCCATCAGTAAGTATCATATGTAATGGAGACAAACTGCAACCATTCCCTAATAAGATCTGGAGGAAACAAGGTTGCCCACTATCACCGTACTATTTAATATTGTATTAGAAACGCCAGCTATAGCAATAAGAGCTGAGAAAGAGATTAAAGGAATAAGAATAGGCAATGAGGAAGCCAAATTATCACTCTTTTGCATGACATGATGGTATACTTAGAGAACCCCAGAGATTCTGCTAAAAAGTTATTAAAATAATCCACAACTTTGCAAAGGTTGGTTATAAAATAAAACCCACATAAGTCATCAGCATTTTATATATACAAAAAAATCCAACAGTCAGAGTTACAAAGAGAAATTCCATTTAAAGTAACTACTGATAAATATAAAATATTTAGGAATCATCTGCCAAGGGAAAATCAGAAACTTTATGGAGCAAAATTACAGACCACTTTTCACACAAATTAAGTCTGATCTAAATTGAAAAATATTAAATGCTCTTGGATAGGCGAGCAAATATAATAAAGATGACAATATTACTCTAAACTAATCTATTTATTTAGCGCTATACCAATCAGACTCCCAAAAAACTATTTTAATGACCTAGAAAAAATAACAACAAAGTTCATATGGAAAACAAAAGGTCAAGAATTTCAGGGAATTAATGAAAAATCAAATGAAGGTGGCTTATTGTACCAGATCTAAAATTATATTATAGAGCAGCAGTACCAAAACTATTTGGTATTGGCTAAGGAATAGATTAGTTGATAAAGTGGAATAGATTAGGTTCAAGGAAAAAAGTCAACAAATATAGCAACCTAGTCTTTGAAAACCCAAAGATCCCAGCTTTGGGATAAGAACTTACTGTTTGATAAAAATTGCTGGAAAATTGGAAACTAATATGGCAGAAACTAGGTATTGATCCATACTTAACGCCTTACACCAAGATAAGGTCAAAATGGATTCAGACCTAGGCATAAGAATGAAATTATTAATAAATTAGAGGAACATAGGATAGTTTACCCCCAGACCTGTGGAAGGGAAGGTCTTTATGACTAAAGAGAACTAGAGACATTACTGATCACAAAATAGAAAAATTTCTGATTATACTAAACTGAAAAGTTTTGCACAAACAAACTAATGCAGACAAGATTAGAAGGGAAGCAATAACTGGAAAATATTTTTAGTCAAAGGTTCTGATAAAGGCCTCATTTCCAAAATATATAGAGAATTAACTCTAATTTATAAAAATCGCCATTCTCCAATTGAAAAATGGTCAAAGGATATGAAAGACAATTCTCAGATGAAGAAATTGAAACTATTTCAGTCATATGAAAAGATGCCCAAGTCATTATTAATCAGAGAAATGCAAATTAAGACAACCCTAAGATATAACTACACCCTGGGATTCTAAATGACAGGAAAAAATAATGATGATTGTTGAGGGGATGCGGGAAAACTGGGACATTGATGCATTGTTGGTGGAGTTGTGAACGAATCCAACCATTTTGGAGTAGTTTGAACTATGCTCAAAAAGTTATCAAACTGTGCATACCCTTTGATCCAGCAGTGATTACTGGGATTATATCCCAAAGAGATTATAAAGAAGGGAAAGGGACCTGTTGCACGAATGTTTGTGGCAGCCCTTTGTAGTGGTAGAAACTGGAAACTGAATGGATGTCCACCAGTTGGAGAATGGCTGAATAAATTGTGGTATATGAAAATTATGAATATTACTGTTCTGTAAGAAATGACCAACAGGATGATTTCAGAAAGGCCTGAGAGACTTACAGGAACTGATGCTGAGGAAATGGGCAGGACCAGGGAGATCATTATATACTTAACAAAATACTAGATGATGACCAGTTCTGATGGATCAGGCCATCCTCAGCAACGAGATCAACCAAATCATTTCTAATGGAGCAGTAATGAACTGAACTAGCTATGCCCAGAAAAGAACTCTGGGATGACTAAAAAACCATTACATTGAATTCTAATCCCTATATTTATGCACACATGATTTTTTATTTCCTTCACAAGCTAATTGTCAATAATTCAGAGTCTGATTCTTTTGTACAGCAAAATAATGTTTTGGTCATTATACTTATTGTGTATCTAAGTTATATTTTAATATATTTAACATCTACTGGTCATCCTGCCATCTAGGGGGGGGTGGGGGGTAAGAGGAAAAATTGGAAGAGGTTTGGCAATTGTTAATCCTGTAAAGTTACCCATGTATATATCCTGTAAAAAAAAGGCTATTAAAAAAAAATTAAAAAAAAAAAAAAAAAAAAAAAGAAGGATAGGAATGGACAGGTGAAACCAGTTTGTTCCGATAACCATGAAGGCAGCTGAAGCAGGAGTGTGGAGCAGTTAGAACTTGGCCCAGAAGTAGACAAGGTCATCTACTACACCCTGAGTCATCACCATGCATTTTGACTTATGACTTGCTATTGGATTGTGATGACTCAAGAAGAGATGGTAAAACTGATACTGAGCAACTCTGCCACACTTCAATCAAAACCATGCCCAAGTTAAGACATCACCTCCTTAAGTCATTGTCCTTCTCAAAAAACAAGACAAAACCAAACCAAAAAAAACAAGCAATAACTGGATATGAATTTTCAAGATTTTTGAGAGAAAGCATTTCAGATGAGAAAACGACCTCTCTTTCAAGAAAAATTGACACATATCATAAAAAAAAACTTTTGAGCATCATAAGCACCTTGATGATGATATTTACTAATATTGGACAATTTATCTTTTTTTATTTCCTGAGGGCAAATTTTCAGACATTCTTCTAAATGTTTTTTTAATAGAATATAGTTGATTGCTAAACGTTTTTTCATCCAATGTTTAGGAAAACAGTGATTAAACTGTGTGAGAATTACATTGAGTTAAGAGCCTCAATTTGAATTCTGTTAATTTATTTTGATTTGAATTTCTCTCATTTACTTTCTTATACTCAGATTAGAGAAAAAAAAGCTGTTTTTACTTTTGTTTTATCTTTAAAAAAAATACTTACTTAGCAAATTAATAATGTAAACAGGATTGCATGGTAAATATTTAAACCATTTAGGAGAAACATTTTAAACAATCTCCTATTTGGAAGCAACCATTTAAAATTAATTTATTTGGGGGCAGCTAGTTAGTGCAGTAGTTAGAACACTAGCCCTGAAGTCAGGAGGACCTGAGTTCAAATCTGCCCTCACATTTCCTAGCTGTATTACCCTGGGCAAGTCACTTAACCCCAATTGCCTTAGCAAAAACAACAATGACAACAGATGATTTATTTATTTATTGTTTATATTATATTATATATATATATATTATAAACAAATTATTTATATAACAAAATAAGGTCAAAATGGGTACATAATTTGGACATAAAGGATGATACCTTAATTAAACAAATTAAGAGAGCAAAGGATAATTTACCTATCAGATCTTTGGAGAAGGAAGGAATTTATGACCAAAGAAGAACTAAAAAACATTTTGAAAGGCAAAATGGACACATTTGTTTACATTAAATTAAAGTTTTTGCACACACACACACACACATACACTAACAAAAATAAGATTAAAAAGGAAGTATAAAGCTGGGGAAAAAATTTGTACAGTCAATGTTTCTGATAAGAGCCTCATTTCTAAAATACATAAAGAACTATGTCAAATTTATAAGAATACAAGTCATTCCCCATTTAATTATTTAAATAAATTTTAAAAATAATTTGTTTCCTAATTACACATATCAGCATTCTTATCTATTGATTAAAACAATTTCCTAGAGGAATTCTACTAGGCAATCACTGTTAGTTTAATCCATTTCATCTATGAACATAGAAATAAGTGAAAGTAATAGAACTATGCTGAAAAAACATTCTATAATCCTGATTTTTCACAAATTTTCATCCCCAATTTTTTCAAAATAGAGTGCCTTTAATTGAATCATATTTTTAGGACTTATTTGAAATAACTAATGGAGAGAAGGAAAGAATAAATGGTTTGGATGAACTTGAAACTGAGAGTTTCAGTTTGTCTGATTTCCAATGTTGTGCAAGCCAGAGAAACTGAGCAAGACAGAGATTAGAACCAATTTAATAGTTTATTAAATGGAGAGATATACTGGGACCAAATGCATCCATGTGATCTTAGGGCTGGACAAACTATCATCTCAAAGAATCCAGCCCTGAGTATTAGACAGCAAGATTTTTTATAGGATAACAAGAATAATGACATAATGGGGGAGGTATCTGGATGGGGGTAATCTAATGGGGGGAGGCACCTAGGATGACACAATGGAGGGATGTACTGGAGAAGTTATTGATATAATGGGAGGGGGACGGAAGAGAAGAATGTAAAATACTCAGATATAGCTGCTCAATCCTATGTAATTGAAGATGACTGTTAAGATCGTATATTTTAAGATCAGCACGAGACAGGAATTCAGGTTAGGGGAAAATCGTCAGTCTTTATTCTCAGTGAAGAAGGATCGGAGGTGGAAGAGAATCAGCGATAGCAATGTGTGCAGCTGAGTCAAGAAGCTAGCTCGACCAGCAGCCACACAACCAGCAGCTCGAGTCTCGAACTCAGCCCAATCTCTCCAGCTTGTCTTCTTCCTCTCTCTGCCTCCACCCACCAAAATCGTCATTTCCTATACAACACATCAGGACTTGCAAGGAGAGTGGGCAGGGACCATTCTTAATCCAATCATGTATATTAATAGAGTATAGCCCAATTACTATCTAGCCTCATGTACTTGGGACCTCAGTGCATCAGCTCAAACCTCAGCCCATTACATTTCCCACTTTCTTTTATTTTAGAACACCGGTGGTCATGCCATCTCTGACTCCTCAGGGAGGTCAGAGCCCCCAAGGAGGTGATCACAGCCTCCTAACTTCTCAGGAAGGAGGTGAAAGCACCGAAAAGGAGGTGATCACAGCCTCCCTGACTTCTCAGAAAAGGCGGTGAAAGCACTAAAAGGAGATGATCACGCCCTACCTGACATCTCAGGAAGGGAGATGAAAAGCACCAAAGGGAAATGGGGGTTGCTAGCGGGTTTCTGGGCTGAAGGGTCTTATTATGCACAAACCCATCAGCATGGGAGGTATTACACAAGCACATAGCAATAACGCAGAGGCTATTAGGGATGACCCTCCCCTCAGTCAGTGCAGGCTCGATGTGGTGTAACAAACATGAATTGTACACACAAGTAGCAGAATAGCAAACAATATAAATCAACATGGTGTTGGAAAAGATCACCAGAAGTCCTAGAAGGTGGGTATGTAAACAACAGTCACACATACACCTTCTTCAGCAGCCAAGAGATAGTCCAAAACCAATCTATTGTCCATTGTTTCACATGTCAGGGAATCCAATGATCCCCCTGAGTTTTTGAAGTCCTGAAAAAGTCTTTTTATGTGTTAGGGAATCCAATGATTCCAGCAGATCTTGAAGTGTTGTAACAGTCTTATCATTTCTCAGAGAATCCAATGATTCCTGAGAGTTTTCAAGTCCTATGTCTCAGAGAATCCAATGATTCCTGAGAGTTTTCAAGTCCTATGTCTCAGAGAATCCAATGATTCCTGAGGGTTTTCAAGTCCTATGTCTCAGAGAATCCAATGATTCCTGAGAGTTTTCAAGTCCTATGTCTCAGAGAATCCAATGATTCCTGAGAGTTTTCAAGTCCTATGTCTCAGAGAATCCAATGATTCCTGAGAGTTTTCAAGTCCTATGTCTCAGAGAATCCAATGATTCCTGAGAGTTTTCAAGTCCTATGTCTCAGAGAATCCAATGATTCCTGAGAGTTTTCAAGTCCTATGTCTCAGAGAATCCAATGATTCCTGAGAGTTTTCAAGTCCGACAACCTTTGATGTCAATGAGTCAAACGCCATAACTGCCACGCTCTTTCAATGGTGAGCACAATCAGCAACAGCACCACCTGATATTTCTTGGGTCTTCTCCTTTGTTTCAAAGGTCTGCTCGTCTCTCTGCGATGGACAAGGCGAATATGGCTCGTTGGCACCCATCTGATTCCTTCTCCACCTGTAGAGATACAAGCAAACCCTCTCCCCAAAGCAGTTAGCCTATCTGGTCCTTTCCATTCACCACTTTCTGGGTCTCTCCACATCACCTGGAGATTATCTAAAGATAGTGGAGCTGCTCGCACTGAACACTGACCTTCCGGTGGGTTATAAAACCTGTCAGCCGGAGCCAGTGCATCTTTGTCAAAAATCAAGAAGTTAATAGTATAAAGAGCTAGATTTAGAAGTTCTCTAGGGTTACCTGTGGCTCCCCCTTTCTTTTGTTTTTGGAGTAGTGTCTTAATATCTCTGTTTCTCCTCTCTACTATTGCCTGTCCTTGAGGATTAAAAGGTATGCCCGTGGTGTGTAAAATCTTATACTGTGCACAAAAGTGTGCAAAATGTTTCGAAGTATAAGCAGGACCATTGTCTGTTTTTATTGCTTGTGGCACACCCATAATGGCAAATGCTTGTATGAGGAATTCAGTGACCACTCGGGCTGTCTCTTTTGCTGCTGGCATTGCAAAAGTGAATCCTGAAAAGGTGTCTACCACAACATGGATGAAAGACAGACGACCAAAAGATTTATAATGGGTCACATCCATTTGCCAGATTTCATTGGGTCTCAAACCACGAGGGTTCTTCCCTGGAGGCAGTGTAGGAGCGTGGAAAGGAAGGCAAGCTGTACAGGCTTTTACTATGCTCCTAGCTTCCTCTCTTGTTATTCCAAATTGTAAATGTAAAGCTCGAGCAGCCTGATGATATTTAGAATGAGATGCCTGAGCTTCTTGGAACAAAGGGGTATTGACCAACATAGTTAGAAGGCTATCTGCCTTTGAATTGCCATCAAATATGGGACCTGGAAGTCCACTATGAGAATGGACATGTAATATATAGATCTTACCTGGATGCTTTCTCACTTGCTCTTGAAGTTTCTTAAAGAGCTGATATATATTAGAGGCTGCAAATTTTATTTGGGCTGTGGCAATTCTTTGTACCACACCTACTGAATAGGCCGAATCAGATATTATATTTATGTCTCCTGGATAATAAGTAAGAGCTAGAATGATCGCATACAATTCATTCTGCTGAGTGGACTGAAAAGGAGTTCTGACTACTCTCTTTATAGTTAGATCATGAGAGTACACAGCACAAATATTATGTTTGGATGCATCCGTGAAGATTGTTGGTCCTTGAAGAGGAACTTTAGAAACTTTTTCTTCAAGAGTCCATCGCCAATTATGTAATAGTCTAGTTATCTTTAATGGAGACCCATGTAAAAAATTTGGAGCCATGGCTAATAAAATTTGCCACTCTGGGATGGTCTCACAACACACATTAATTTGTGTATTGGTATAAAAGGTGTATATCTTATCAGGTCTTGTCCCAGATAATTGTACTGCTCGCTTAGTGGCCTTTAATAAAATTCTAGCCACAAGCACTGGGTAGGGTGTAAGGCTTTGATCTGGTTGTGCTGGGAGGTTCACCCACTCTATCACACTGTGTCCTTGATGAAGGACTGCTGTAGGTGCCTCTTGTGTGGCAAAACTGATATCTCCAAGGGTTTTTGAGTGAGTCTTTCAACCACATTGGATAAAGCCAGTTCAACTTCTCTCAAAGCCTCTTGAGCTTCTTTTGTAAGCTGGCGTGGTGAATTTAAAGCACTGTCTCCCCTTAAAATGTCATATAACGGTTGTAACTGATAGGTAGTCAAGCCTAACACTGGTCGCATCCATTGGATATCTCCTATCAATTTCTGAAAATCATTCAATGTGTTTAGCTTTTCTGTTCTTAACAGATGACAGCTTTGAAATAACAGCAGTAGACACAGGTTGTAATGATAATCCCAATATCCATAGGTTTTGACTTTGCCCAGATCTATTTGTTTTCCATAATAAAAATGGAAATGAAGTGGCTTAATGAACCCACATTGATTCTTATTGATCAATATTTTCCTGTATAATAAACTTTCAAATTACCCTTTTAATAATGTTTTAGAATTTTATTAGAAACATTGTCTCATTGATTATAATAAAATATAATAATTTGAAAGTATACAACTTCCCTTATTTCTAAAAAATATAGAATTTGTTCAATTCCAGTATTGAGACACATCTCTCATTCAGCATGCCTCCTCAAAGATAACTGATTCAGCAATAATGTCTACATGTTTCTTTTAGTACCCTTGGCTTTAGTTTAATCTGCCCAGGTGACAAAATTTTTTCAATGGCTTGCTTATCTTCAACTGGCTTAATAATCATTTATATCCCATACATCATAGTCTTAATTTTTTTTCACTTAGTAATGTAAAAATAATCAAAAAAGAAAAAAAAAGTTCTACTTTACAGTCACTGCCCATTCTTTGCACATTTGTACTAACAGTTCTAATCTGCCCCTATCATCTTATCTTCAGTGTAATGAAAAAATATTTCTTTAGAAATTTTTTTTAGTGTTTATGATATACTACAGATCATCTTGCATTTTGTCTTTTCTGAGACTATTCTTACAGATTTCACAAATCTATTGTGTTTGCCTTTACTTATACCCTTTAAAAATCTGAGTTCATGGGCGAGCTCCAAGGGTTGAGGACCCTTACTTAACGGGTCATGTTTGGGATGATATATGATGGTGTCCTCAGCACTAATCTGTAAAATCTAGCCCAAGGCTACTCTAGGACTTTGACCTGAACATACCCATTCATTGTATATCAAAGCAAGTGCTCATATTCTTGCCAGGGAGACTGAGTTGGAAATTAATAAGGGCTACAATGCATTTTACCTTTTGAGAGTTGATCTTTGCTTCTATACCCTCAATGTTGAAGTCATTCTTCTAATCTGAACTTTTACAGAATAGCGTCCCTAGCACTTAGCATTGTGCCTGTGACATAGTTGGAAGGAAACAATCATTTTTAAGGACCTATGGGCTAAATACTGTGCTTTACAAATGTTTTCTTTTTTGATCCTCACAAAAATCTTGGGAGGTTAAGAGCTGTTATTCTTCCCATTTTAAAAATGAGGAGACTGAGAAAAAAAGTTAAGTGACTTGCCCAGGATGACATAGAGCAATTTAAATGAGTACCAAATTCTCTCCTCCCTCTAATATATGGATTATATTGGAATAGTTTCTTGAATTACAGACTTTTATTTAGGTATCTATTATGTTGCAAAGTGATATACTTCCCCTTGGCAAGTGAGAAAGATGATTATGACTTTTTCTTTGACCACATAAAATTTGTGCAACTTGGAAAATATGACATATATAAATATGGGATTTATGTAAAACAAAATAATTAAAAAACAAATTCATGGATTCAAATAATTTTGTCCAGATGAATCACATCCTTGAGTTATACAATGACCAGCACACATGATTGTTCTGCCACTTCAAGTGACATTAAAAAGATCTTGGAAAAGGGAAGAGGTATCTCAAGATTGGACAAAGAAAAATGTTGTCCCGCTTTTCAAAACAAGGGAGAGAATAATCTAAAAACTGCAGAGCAATGAGATTGTCTTTGAATTTGGGAAGCATTCTAGAAGTGCTCATTAAAATAATGGTTAGCAGACAATTAGAAAAGGAAGCAGTGATTACAAAAAACAAATATGACTTCATCAAGAACAGGTCAACTAGAGTAAACTCATTTTTTAAATGAGTAAATACAGAGATTACTTTGAATATGGTTTACCTAAATTTTAACAAAGTTTTTAATAAAGTATGATTAGTCAGATTCAGAATTGTTAATGGTTCAGTGTCAACATGGCAAGAGTTCTCTAGTGTTCCCTTTTAATGTTCTGAGCCAGTTTCCCTAATTGTCCTATTCAGTTACTCTGCTTCAGGTTATAACCATTCCCTCTTAATGTTTGATAGGATAAAGGTCTTATATCTTAGCTTAATGTTTGATGGGATAAAGTTATTTAATCCATTTTAAACATCATTAGAATATCAGGAGTTTCTCTGGTACCACCCTCCATTATATCATCCTAGGTGCCTCCCCCATTAGGCCATCCCCCATTATGTCATCATTCTTGTTACCCTATAAAATAATCTTGTATCCGACACTCACTGCTGGATTCTTGGAGACAATAGTTTCATTCAGCCCTGGAATCAAACCATGGATCTATTTGGTCCCAGTAAATCTCTCCCTTTCAAATAAATTATTTCATTGTTCTCTAATCTCTATCCTGCCTCAGTTTCTCCAGCATTACAAGTGGAGTGCTTTAGGGATCTATTTGGTCTTATAATATTGTTTATCAGAGATATGGATAAATCAATAGATGATATATTCATCCTTTTTGTCCATGTCATGTATCTAACTCACTGGATGATAGTTAGAATGCAAAAGGATCTAAATAGTTTTCATCAGTGGATTGACTCTTAGGATGAAATTCAATACAGATAAATGTAAAGCCAAATTTTTTTTTTAAATCAAGCTAATAATACAAATAGAAATGTTAATGGCACAGTTTTCCAAAAAAAATTTTTTAAAAAGATCTGGATATTTAAAAAGCCTACAAGCTCAATATGAGTTAGTAGTGTGATGAAACTAAAAAATTTAAAAGATTTTGAAATCTAGGCTTCATTGAGAAAGGCAGAACTCCTGGAAATAGTGAGATGATAATTAATACTATTTTCTATCACTCTCTCTTTTTATTTTGCTGTGGTAATTGGGGTTAAGTGACTTGCCCAGGGTCACACAAATAGAGCATATTAAAGGGTCTGAGGCCAGATTTGAACTCAGGTTCTCCTGACTTCAGGACTGGTGCTCTATCCACTGCACCCACTGCCCCTTTCTATCACTTTCAATTCTAATCTGGAATAGTTCTTTTATTCTCAGCCACATAGATTAAGATGCATCAATATCCAGAAGAGAGCATTCGGTTTTGAAAAGTCTGGAGTCCATGTCAAATTATTTGAAGGTATGTTTAGCTTGGAAGAAAAAAATTCAGGAGGCATGTCTAATGTCTTCAAGTATTATGAAAGGTTGCCATGTAAATAGGTTAGTTTTGTTTTGATTGGCTCCAGAGGACATAACTTGGAGCAATGAATGGATCAAAGGGACAAAAATTTGTTGAATTGAGACTTGATGTCAAAAAAAACTTTCTCTAACTTTAGAGCTACTTAAATGTGAAATAAACTTTCTGGGTAGGAATTACATTTTCTTTCTTTAGAGATATTCAAGCAGATGTTGGACAGTCACCATCCTATATCAAATGAGGATTGCTTTTGTATATTAGTTGGAGAAAATGGCCTGTGAAATCCCATTTAACTCTGGGATTCTCTGATTCTTTGACTTCAAAGCAGAACAGAGTACAGGTATATATATATACCTGTGCAATTGCCAAAGCATTTCTAAGGAATCATTTCTACGACCCTCTTCTGTTCAAAAATCTTTCATTCTTCCCCAGAATAAAACCCAAACTCGACACTTAAAAACTCAAAACTTACCATTTGAGATTTATCTCTTTACCTTTCTTCATACTCTATCTGAATCTGAACACTAATATCCTTTGATACATTATATTGTTCTGCCTCCACATTTTCAACACAGGTTTTGATTATCTGTCAATTGTGATTTTGGATCTCCCTCTCTTCACATAGATCACAATCTTACTTTGATTTACTGAATATTCTTCAAAAGTCCTGAGGCCATAATATTCATCTAACAGGAAGCCTCTCGAAATGGACCTGATTTGATTTTTAGAAAATAGGATTAAGATATTTTAAGTGAATGAGATCTTGAGAGTCTGTTCTAGTCTAGTCTAACCTCTGGTTTTATAAATAAGGAAACTGACTATAAAGCCTAAGTAAATTCCAAGGTCACACATAAAGGAAGGGAAAAAGTCAGAATTTTTTAAAAAAAGGTTATTGATGAAAGAAGTAGCATTATTTTATTAGTAGTAGTATTTTTCTTGTTAGTCACTATTTAGCAATCAGCAGTATTTATTAAGCACCTACTGCATGTCAGGCACTGAAGTAACACAATTTTAATTGTAACATGCAACAGTCATTACTGGTAGCCTTTTCAGGTTTTTAAGACCTTGGTAGATCTTGTCCTATACTCCCAAAGCTTTTGAGAACCCAGATTCACTTTTACACTCCATTGGTATATTGAAGAGAAATTATAATGAAAATCCTGACAACACAATATCTCATTTAGAAGAAAAAATGACTCTGAATAAATAAGAATGCAATCACAAAGAGGCAAATACATAAAGAAAAGACTGTCAAAGTGTTATAGTTTTATTTATGAAACCTGAGGGCTATAGAACAGTGCATAAGAATAATATACACTTGCTCAAACTGTTTATCAGTGTTTATTTTAGGAGTGCAAAGGAAGAGCAAGGAAATGAAAAGCAGTATAAAACTATGCTAATATCAGCTAGCCCTTCACTAATTTATCTTTGGTGACAGATACCATTTTCTGCCTTTAGCATAATTACACCAAAATACATTTGTCCATTGAGAGTGCATTTGTGTCTGTTGTGTGATCTGACTTAATAGTAGCATTTAATTTGTGCAATGGTATTCACTTATCAGACTCAATGATGGCACATGCTCAGAATGACTTAGCTTATTGAAATGTTATTACAAGAATCAGTCTTGAGAGGCAATAATAGCACCCATACTTAGCTTAAGCTTCAGATCACCACATTATCTGGAAAGCTTAGATTTTTTTTTTTTTATTTCAAATGATGAACTGTGAGATGATTCATTTTCTGGAAATAGGCAAAATAAGTTGGGAGGGGGTATAAATGAGTGATTACAGCACTTTGCTAGAGTCTGGCAATATAAAAATAACAAAATAATTTCAACCATCAAGAAAATTAAAATATACTAGGGGAACAGTGTTTAAAAATAAATTAATTAAACATGTTAAAAAAAATATAGGAAATTGGATGGATGAGAGATGACACTTCTGACTTGAGGGAGGGGACGTCAATGTATATCTTGTGTATGAAATGGACCCTGAGCTGAGGGCTAAAGGAAGTTAGGGATTCTAAAAGATAAAGGAGAGAATTTATTCCAGCTGTGGGTGATGGGTTCTGCCAAGGCATGAAGAGAAAATGTCCTAGAATCATAGAGCTGGCTCATAATGGAACCTTGTCTGCCATCTAAACCAAAATCATTATCTTATAGATGAGGAAAGTGAAGGTCAGAGAGTTTAAAGGTTACATGGGTAACAAAGTTACATATGCCAAGATTACATAGATAGAAAAAATCAATGGTGGAGTTCTTGTTGAAAGAACAATTTGACTGTGAGTGGAGCCAAGATGATGGAGACAACATACATTTCTTTCTGACTTTCTCCTACAATCCTCAGACTACTTAGCAAATCCAACCTTGGAATTAGCTCTGGACCAACAGAACCCACAAATATTGGGGGTGCAAGAAATTATCAGCAGAAGATAATTTTGAAGATCTCCAGAAAAGCTCTGTTTCAATTGGAAATGGGAGGGAGGAGCCAAGCACAAGCAGCTGAGCACAAAAGTCAGCGCAGACAGCACAGAGTCCCCAGGTGGTGCAGACTCTGGGATTTAATGTGATCTACTGATCATCAGAGAAGTTATAAAACATTCAACACAAATACAAAAGGTAAATAGTGAACCCCCAAAGGCCAGAATATCACAGGGCCCAGCCACGCCCACCTAGCACAGGGATTGAGTCAGCACTGATCTAGCACAGTCATGCCCACTTATAGAAGAAGCCACTGCCTGTAGAGAAAGCTTGGAAAACCTCTCCCAACCTAAAAGCAGACCTTTTTATATATATATATATATATATATATATATTTTTTTTTTTTTTTTTAATGAGTAAAAAAGTAAAGATAACTATGGTGATAGACAGCTTTTATGGTGAAAGAGAAGAGCAAATTTCAAACCCTAAGGAGTTTAAAGGCAGATGGTCTCAAGATGAAGCCCCAAAAGTTGATATGGCACGGTCCCCATCACACAAGGCTCTCCTAGAAAACATTAAAAAGGGTCTTAAATGAGAGCTAAAAGATAAATGAGAAAAGGAAATGAAAACTTTGCAAGAGAGTTTAGAAAAAGCATTTAACTCATTAGAAGATATATTTGATAAAATGGAAAAAGAAAGCATCTCCCAGAAAAACAAAATTTGTAGAAGAGAAAAATAAAATAACTTCTTAAAAAACAGAATTTGTAGAACTGGAAAAAAATTCCATAGAACAAAACAACTCATTTAAAAATTCAATTGGACAAATAAAAAAGAAGTTAAAAAAAAAAAGTAAAGGAAGAAAATAATTCACTAAAATTCAGAACTGAACAAATGGAAATGAATGAGTCAATAAAGACAACAACAATTAGTCAAGCAAAACCAAAAGAAAGAAAAAAAGAAAAAATAGAAAAAAATGTAAAATGACTAATTGGGAAAACAACCGACCTGGAAAATAGATCCAGGAGAGATGGCCTAAGGATTATTGGACTCCCTGAAATACATGATAAAAAAAAAAGAGCCTAATCACTATCTTTCAGGAAATCATCAAAGAGAACTGCCTGGATATCATAGAATCAGAAGGTTAAATGATCATTGAAAGAATTCACCTCCTGAAAGAGATGCAAAATTAAAACCCCAAGGAAGATCATGGCTAAATTTTGGAACTATTAGACAAGGAAAAAAAAAATTACAAGTAGCCAGAAAGAAACAATTCAAATACTGAGGAGCTATAATAAGGATCACTCAGGATTTAACAGCTTTCACTTTGAAGTATCTAATGGCCTGGAATCTGATATTCTGAAAGGCAAGGAACTTGGAATGGATCCAAAAATAAATTATCCTGCTAAACTGAGCATTTTCTTTCAGAGAAAAAGATGGACATATAATGAAACTGGTGAATTCCATCTATTTTTGATATAAAGACTGGAGATAAACAAACAAACAAACAAAAAATGACCTCCAAATATAAAACTCAAATGAAGCATTAAAAAAAAAAAAGAAAAGAAATTCTTGAGAACTGTATTTCCGTTATGGGTATATATAGAGAGGACATGTATAATCTGATTTTACTGTTATGATATAAAAAAGAAATTAGAGGGGGTAAGGGGATAGTAATAGAAAAAAAAGTGGGGGGGGAGGGAAATTGGAGGTAAAATGGGGGAAATTACATCCCAGGAAGAGGCAAAGAAAACCTATTATAATTGAAAGAAAAAAGGGAGGGTGATTAATATTGTGTAAATCTTACTCTCTTCAGATTTGGCTCAAAGAAAGAATATTAGATATATGTGGTTTCACCAAGAAACATCTCTCACCTTGTAGAAGAGTGAGATGGAAAAGGGAAAAGGGGAAGAGGTAGGCTAAATAGAAGGAAATCAGAAATAGTAGGGGAAATGTATAAGAAAGGGGAAGGGTCTGTAAAGGGGGAGGACTGCTTATGGCAAGTAGTGCCTTAAGTTAAATACTGGCAAGGAGGGAAAGGGGAAAAAGAAAGAGAAAACTATAATTTGAGGTTAATAAGATGGCAGGATATTCAGAATTAGTAGTTTTAATTGTAAATGTAAATGGGGTGAATTCTCCCAGAAAACATAAGGGATAGCAGATTGGATTAAAAGCCAGAATCCTACAATATGTTTACAAGAAACAAATTTAAAGCAGAGTGATATATCCAGAGTAAAGGTAAAAGGCTGGAGCAGAATCTGGTATGCTTCAGGTGAAGTAAAAAATGTAGGGGTAGCCATCCTGATCTCAGATCAAGCAAAAGCAAAAATTGATCTAATTTAAAGAGATAAGGAAAGAAACAATATTATGCTAAAGGACACTATTGTTCTGTAAGAAATGACCAGCAGAATGATTTCAGAGAGACTTGGAGAGAACTACATGAACTGATGCTAAGTGAAATGAGCAGAACCAGGAGATCATTATACATGGCAACCATAAGACTATACAACGATTGATTCTATGGATGTAGCTCTCTCCAATATTGAGATGATTCAAACCAGTTCCACTTGTGCAGTGATGAAGAAAGCCATCCAGAGAGAGAACTATGGGAACAGAGTGCAGAATACAACATAGCATTCTCACTCTTTCTGTTGTTATTTGTTTGTACTTTGTTTTCTTTCTCAGTTTTTCTTTTCCTTTTTTATTGATCTGATTTTTCTTGTGCAACAAGATAACTGTATAAATATATATACATATATTGGATCTAACATGTATTTCAAAATATTTAATATGTATTAAACTATCTGCCAACTAGGGGAAGGAGTGGAGGGGAAGATGGGGAAATTTTAGAACAAAAGGTTTTGCAAGGATCAATGTTGGAAAAATTGCCCTTGCATATGCTTTGTCAACAAAAGGCATTAATAAAAAAATTAAAATTAAAAAAAAAAATCAGGGGTGGAATGAAATATACTATCTACAGTACATTTCAGTATTAGAGTAGTACTAACTGCTGGAGCAGAGTGCATGAATAATCACAAGCAAAATTGTAATTTTTTCCCCCAATGCCAAACAAAAGAGTTTATATAAAGTCGAGAGGCAATAGGATATAGTGGTGCTTTGGAAGCAAAAGAATGACATTGTCAGAACTGTGTTAAAAATACATGTAACACACACACACAAAGACATATAATGCATATATATGTGTATATATATTATAGACACATATGAACGTATACATATACAAATACCCATCTATGTGTACACATATATATGTGAGCATGCACATGTATGTTTGTGTATATACATGCATACTGTATTTATATATTATAAATACTCAGCATCAATTCATATGTCTAAATTTTTCCAAAATCTTCCTACTTGTCATTTTTTATAACACAATAGTATTCCATACATCATGTTCATATAATACCACCACTTGTTCAGCCTAATTCCAATTCTTTGGCATCACAAAAAGAGCTTTTATAAATATTTTTGTGCATATGGATGCTTTTCCATTTTGTATGATCTCTTGGGAATAAAGATCAAAGGGAATGAACAGTTTTATAGCCCTGAAGGTATAATTCCAAACTGATTTTCAGAATGGTTGCATCAATTTAAAACTCCACCCCCAATGCATTAGTTTTCCAATTTTTCTATCTCTTCTCCAACATTTATGATTCTCCCTTTCTGTCATATTAGCTTATCTGACAGCTGTGAACTTCCTATGCTTTTTGAAACTATGCCTATAAATTAAATAATTGTAAGGTATATGTGTGTGTTTCCAGAACCAATAAATATCAATGTATGAAAATTTTCCAATATATATGTCCCTTTAGTAAAAGAAATTGGAATTTTTTTATGATTTAGACTCAGATTAAAGCAGCTGGAGGTCATGCCACAATGAATATGGTCATACTTAAAATTCAGAACTGGCTTTATAGTCATGATCTCTCAGATATCAATATTCTGCTTATAAGAAAGCTCATTAGACTTGTTGCAAAAAGATTCAGAAGCCCTCCTTTCCTCATTATTAATAATGGTCCCAATCTTTATAATCTATAGGCCTATTTCTTTAAATACAGATTAAAGAGACTTGTAGCATCATAGATCTAGAGAAGCAAGTAATCTCAATAGTTAAGTAGTAGTCTAAAACTAATTAAAATTTTCTAAATGTAATTTAACATAATTAAATTTATATTAAAATTTCTATGTTCTGTAATTTTCCCTACTTAACTGCCTTCTCTTTGTTAATAATCATATATATCCTTGATGATGTATCATTCTATTTTGAATTATGAGCTCCTTGAGGGCAGGGATTGTCTAATCTGTAGCACTTAACATAGTACCTAACACATAGTAGGAAATTACTAAATGCTGATTGCTTGATTCTTGCTTATAAGTAATTATTAACAATTAATTTGGTTGATTGATGTATTTCATTCTTCAAGAGGACAACCAAAATGACTTCACTATATAGGGGTCAAGAAAGTATATTTATATTTATGGTCAATCAGATTACTATGAACTCAGAATGCTCTACCATAGGTCAGGCACTAATAGTCCATTTGAACATTTGAAATGGAGATTATTTCTAAATTTGTGCATCTCATGTTTCATTTAAGCTACTGCAATTGCTCATGGAGTACTACTATATGTTCTTTTATGTGGGCACTCCATGTTGGGCCTTGTTCCAGGATGTCTCATGATCAGTTCCAAAGGTTGGTTCTACAAGGAACTTTGAGAGTGTCATTGTATTGCTTCTTCTGACTATCATGTGGGCAGAATTCTTGTGTGAATTCTCTGTAAAATAGTTTTTAGTATTCTAATAATTAAGTAGTTTTTATGCAGTCATCACATATTTTTCAAAGGGACCATAGTGTCTTTTATTACTTTTAGATCACAGTGTTTAAGTCCTATAATTTGACTGAAGAAAGTTATTAAAGTCTGTGTGAGAGTGTGTGTAGAAGAAAACAGATACCTCAGCATTATCCAAAGGGCTTTATCCTTCCCAAATGTCATCTAGCCCGATCTCCATTACTACTCTAGTTATTTTTTCCATGATGCCCCTTTACTTTTCCTGTTTCCATTACCTTTCTTTGTCCTTAGGAATTAATCCAGAACTTGACAATTGTGTGTGCAGCACAATAATTTTCTCCTTTCAATGGATCTAGGGGAAAAAAAATGATTCATTTCTTTAGCCAGCAAGGACTTGATTTGGAGGTTTACTGATAAGCTTGTTTTCCTAATATTCCCAGACCTTAAAGATAAGTGAATATGTGAGCAGGTACAGAAGTGAAGCTGGATGACTCTACCTTTATGTCTCTTGGCCTAGAAAGGAGCAGGATCTGAAGGCTCCTCCTTCTAGAGTTCACCTAAGGCCTGGATGATATTAATAACAGTTAGCATTTGTACAGTATTTAGGAAATATGTAATGTCCTTTAATCTTCACAACAATCCTAGAAGATATGTGTTGTTATTATTTCCATTTTATAAAAATGGAAACTTAAGGCCTAAATAAGGCCTAAACTAGAAGTTCAACTCAGATCTTCCTGACTCCATGTCCAGCACTCTATCTACTGTGCCATCTTGCTGTTTCAATTGCTTTCTCAGGTATCTTCTAGTACTGAAATACATGATTGGTTCATATGTAAATTGGTTTGCAACTGTGAAATAGACTCATAAAATCAGGCCTAAATCTGCACGTACAAAGGTAGATACAAAATGAATCACACTCTGATAATAGGCTGAGGAGATGAGCTCCCAGTTCTGGTCTAGGAAAGTCCCTTTGTGTTGTGACTCCCTACCATTCTCCTATCAAAACAAAAGGCACACCTAGCAAAATAAAGACAGGGTAGACTATAGGTGTTGAGGAGAAATCACATTAAATCCAATAATACATGCGAAAAATAAATCTCTTGGACTCAGAAAAGGGTGGAGTTAAAAGTCTGTATTATTAAAAAACTGCTGAAGCGAATGTGTCCCATTATAGAATATGCATACAGCAGGAGAGAGGAGGATCAAAATTACAGCCCTATTGCTGTCCACAAGGTCCCTCCCCTCTTTCCCTGTTTCCCAGGTACTCCAGGAAGTACAATTTCCCTCTTCACCTCCTACATACTTACCCCTTGATACCCTCTCCTACCACATATATTGTATCATTATTAAAATGAGCCAAAGTTCCTCCTGCAGAGAAGAGTTAATATTCATAAACCAATTAATGATGCAAACTACTGATAAGCTACACATTTTACCCTACTTTCCTGCCTTCATGACTCTCAGCCAGTTTAGTCTGGTTTTAACTATAAGTCAAGATAGAAAATCTACAACAAGATGCTGTCTTCACAGGATGTTTCTCTTACTTGCATGTTTCTGTGGAAACACAAGGTCTCATATCTCACATATATATTCTCTAACAGGATAAATTTAAGAAAAGCACAAGAGAAAATGTCCAAGACAGGGCAAGGCAAGGCAAGGCTTTCCCCATCATTACTCTTAGCTGTCTTCTTTCTCTCTGAGTTCCTGTACCTTGTCCAGTGTCCATAATATACCATGTGCAGTCAGGAACATCTCCTATATTTTCCACTGAAATGGAAATCATCTCCCATGGGTTTATAGAGGGTTACTGAATCTTCTGATACCCTTACAATAAACACCTCTTCCCCTTCTTTCATTCTCCTTCACAATCCCCAAATTCCAAGTCTGAACTTTACTAGTCACTACACATGTCAACTCCTAGTTTCAGCTTAATATTCTATGAAGAAGATAAGATGATTATGTCAATTTTCCTTAAAATAATCAGTAGCATCTATTTAAAACCATCAGTAAGCATCATATATAATGGGGATAAACTGGAACCATTCCCAATAAGATCAGGAGTGAAACAAGGTTGCCCACTATCACCATTACTATTCAGCATTGTATTAGAAATGCTAGCTTCAGCAGTAAGAGTTGAGAAAGAGATTAAAAGAATTAGAGTAAGTAATGAGGAAACCAAATTATTTCTCTTTGCAGATGATATGATGATATACTTAGAGAACCCCAGAGATGCTACTAAAAAGCTACTATAAATAATCCACACCTTTAGCAAGGTTGCAGGATACAAAATAAACCCACATAAGTCATCAGCATTCTTATATATCACTAACAAAATCCAACAGTTAGAGTTACAAAGTGAAATTCCATTTAAAGTAACTGCCAATAGTATAAAATATTTGGGAATCTATCTGCCAAGGGAAAGTCAGTAATTATGTGAGCAAAACTACAAAACACTTTCCACACAAATAAATTCAGATCTAATCAATTGGAAAAATATTAAGTACTCTTGGATAGGTCGAACAAATATAATAAAGATTACAATACTACCTAATCTATTTATTTAGTGCTTTACCAATCAGACTCCCAAAAAACTATTTTAAAGACCTAGAAAAAAATAACAACAAAATTCATCTGGAACAACAAAAGGTCAAGACATTCAAGAGAACAAGTGAAAGAAAAAACCAAATGAAGGTAGACTAGCGGTATCAGATCTAAAACGATTTTATAAAGCAGCAGTTTACCAAAACCTTTTGGTATTGGCTAAGATATAGACTAATTGATCAATGGAATAGGTTAGGTTCACAGGACAAAATAGTCAATAACTTTAATAATCTAATGTTTGACAAACCTAGAGACCCCAGTTTTTGGGATAAGAATTCACTGTTTGACAAAAACTGCTGGGAAAATTGGAAATTAGTATAGCAGAAACTAGGCATTGACCCACACTTAACACCATACATCAAGATAAGGTTAAAATGGGTTCATGATCTAGGCATAAAGAATGAGATTATAACTAAATTAGAAGAACATAGGATAGTTTACTCTTAGACCTGTGGAGTAGGAAGGAATTTGTGACCAAAGAACAACTAGAGATCATTACTGATCACAAAATAGAAAATTTTGATTACATCAAATTGAAAAGCTTTTGTACAAACAAAACTAATGCAGACAAGATTAGAAGGGAAACAATAAACTGGGAAAACATTTTTAGAGTCAAAAGTTCTGATAAAAGCCTCATTTCCAAAATATATAGAGAATTGACTTTAATTTATAAGAAATCAAGCCATTCTCCAATTGATAAATGGTCAAAGGAGATGAACAGACAATTTTTAGATGAAGAAATTGAAATTATTTCTAGCCATATGAAAAGATGCTCCAAATCATTATTAATCAGAGAAATGCAAATTAAGACAGCTTTGAGATACTATTATACACCTCTCAGATTGGCTAGGATAATGCTGAATGTTGGAGGGGATATGGGAAAACTGGGACACTGATACATCATTGGTGAAATTATGAATACATCCAGCCATTCTGGAGAGGGATTTGGAACTATGCTCAAAAAGTTATCAAACTGTGCATACCTTTTGATCCAGCAGTGTTACTGCTGGGCTTATATACCAAAAAGATCTTAAAGAAGGGAAAGGGACCTGTATGTGCACGAATGTTTGTGGCATCCCTCTTTGTAGTGGCCAGAAACTGGAAACTGAGTAGATGCCCATCAATTGGAGAATGGCTGAATAAATTGTGGTATATGAATATTATAGAATATTATTGTTCGGTGAGAAATGACCAACAGGATGATTTCAGAAAGGCCTGGAGAGACTTACACGAACTGATGCTGAGTGAAATGAGCAGGACCAGGTGATCATTATATACTTCAACAACAATACTATATGATGATCAATTCTGAAGGACCTGGCCCTCTTCAACAATGAGATGTACCAAATCAGTTCCAATGGAGCAGTAATGAACTGAACCAGCTACACCCAGTGAAAGAACTCTGGGAGATGACTAAGAACCATTACATAGAATTCCCAATCCCTCTATTTTTGTCTGCCTACAATTTTGATCTCCTTCACAGCCTAATTGTACAATATTTTAGAGTCCAATTCTTTTTGTACAGCAAAATAATGTTTTGGAAATGTATACTTATTTTGTATTTAATTTATACTTTAATATATTTAACATGTATTGGTCATCCTGCCATCTAGGGGAGGGGGTGGGGGGACAGAGGGGAAAAATTGGAACAAAAGGTTTGGTAATTGTCAATGCTGTAAAATTGTAAATAAAAAAAATAAAAATTAAAAAAAAATAATTGATTCCAGTTCTAAGAATATGGAGTTATTTCTCCTAGGAGAATTTTGTAATTAATATATATAAGCATACAAATCAAACACTTATGAATAAAATAATAAAGTCATAATCCCTACATTCAATTACACAACCTCATATGGAGACATTTTTTTTTCCTGACGCAATTGGGGTTAAGTGACTTGCCCAGGGTCACACAGCCAGCAAGTGTTAAGTGCTTGAGACCAGATTTGAACTCAGGTCCTCCTGACTTCAGGGCTGGTGCTCTGTTTGCTATACCAACTAGCTCTCCTCTCCTCAGATGGAGTCTTGACCCACAGTTTAAGAAACTTTGGTCTAGAAGACTACATAAGTACCTCAGAAGAATCTAAGTGAATGGGGCCTTACTTGGCTTAATTGTTAATTATCTTGAATGAAAATGCTTTTTATTTCTTTTTTAGTTAAATACATTTTTTCCTATCTTAAAAAAAAAAATATGCAGTGAGGTAAGTGCCATTATTAGCTCCATGTTATGATTGAATAAATTGAGACTGAAAGAGATTAAATGACATCATCACTTCATGAGACTGGATTCCTTAGGTCTTGCAACTGATCTTCTCACTTGGGTCAACCCATCTGGCCAAGTCCTTATGCAAAAAGAAAATCAAGTAGATCATATCTTGTTTTAAGGTCAAGTGGAATCTATTTAGAAATTGTTATCTATTGTTTAAAAGTATGTGAGGAGAATTAGGTTTAATACGAGGTTGGCATTATTAGTAAGTTAAAAGAAGGGGAAAATATTTGAGGAATATTCTTGAGGAAAAATGACAGAATGTGTGAATGTTATAAAGGGACTAGATTTCTTTGTTTCCTTTCTACTTTAGAGAAGCTACATTATATAGTGGGTAGAGAACTTAGAAAGAACTGCATTTAGGTACTATCTCTGCTCAATATTGTTTATGTGACTTATTTGGCAAGTGACTTCATCTTTTACTGTTCTAGGAAATTTTCCAAGTTTCCAAGATTTCAAAATGTAGACTAGATTCTGACTATAAGAGAAAGTTTTCTGATCCAAGAGTTCTTTATAAAAATGAAATCAGTGGTTTTTAACTTTTTTGCACACTTTAGTTCCTTTTATCAGTGTGGTGAAACCTTTTCCCAGAATAATACTTTTTAATACAAAAAAAAAAAAAAACCATAGTATTACAAATGAGATCAATTATATAGAAAAATATATTTGTATACATACATATGTATGTATATGTGTATACAAATATGTTTCATTGCATCCAGGGTCATCTCCAGTCTTTCTGATCTATATCTTGCCACCAGATCCAGATAGCTCTGTAGGAAAGAGTGAATCTGATGACTTTGTACAGTCATGCCTCAGCTAAATCCAATTCACTTGCAAGTTACTTTTATGATGTCATTCTTCTTTAAGAATGAAGAACAAACAACAATGCAAGTTTATATGTTTTTGTTGTTATATTATTTTCATTCATGCCTGATGCTTCATGGGGTTTTCTTGGGAAAGATATTGGAGTGATTTGCCATTTCCTTCTCTAGCTCATTTTATAGATGTGGAAATTAAGACAGTGTTAAGTGATTTGCCCAGGGTCACACAGCTAATAAGTATCTGAGACAGAGTTGCATTCAGGAAGATGAGTATTCCTGACTCTAGACCCAGTACTTTATCCACTGTACCATCTAGCTGCTCTGCAATTATGTATGTGTGCAGGTGTGTGTATTGTATAAATATTCAAATGAGGACAATATCATAGTTGGAGTCAGAAGATTTAGTCATGGCTCTGACATGAAGAAAGGTCCTGAAAAATTAAATTCAATTAGCTCTCAGTAAGAAAAAATCACCACACCAAGTATTTGATATATGATCAGCAAATTGTTCCCAAACCATTCTGACTATAACTTTTAGTCCAATTGTTTGGCCACTTAATCAGAAAAGTGGTCTATTCAGTAATGATCTAAAAGGAAGACAAATTGGCTTATGAAGTAAATCATTTGAAAAATGCTTCTCTTGTTCTGCAAATACACATAATCCTTGATTTGAATAATTCTAATAAATCTAAAGCAAAATGTTCAATTCTGATTTAGGTTAGAAAAAGAAGGAATTGTTAATTTAGGAGGTCTATGGATCTATTTTATTAACTGCATTTCAATACAACTGGTTTTCTCTGTGATCTGATGTATTTATTTTATGTACTTAAAATCCTTTTTATTAGAAGAAAGTAATAATTTTTCCTTTTTTTCTTTTCTCTGACTTCCTTCAAGTTCCAGGTAAAATTCCATCTTTTTTTTTTTTTTTTAAATCTGTGCTTTTTTCTGTAATGATTTCCAATTTTTTCTGTATTTTTCTTCTTTGTTTCTAATCATTTGAATACTGTCTTTCTTATCTGATTATAAGCTCTGGGAGGACCAGAACTTTTTTCTTTGTTTCTCCAATGTTTAGCAAAGTGCCTGGCATAATGACCAAACTGAAAAGAAGTATTAGTCACATTTCAGAAAAAAGGACTAAGAACCTCTGGTTTACAGCCTTCATAACTGCTGAGATCTTTAGTGCTGGGTGTAGTTAGCAAAGGAATTGATAAAAATTAATCCCTGAGGGAGGCAGGGGCAAGGTATGATAGTGGTCCCACCCTCTAGGGAGATCATCAAGTCAGAAATCCTAGTTGTGTCAAACCTCTGAGACCCACCCTCTGTAGGGATCTTAAGCAGTCTCACGTTGCCATGCCTTGTCAGAAATCCCATTCACATCCCTGAAGTTAAATTTTCCATATAAAATCTGTGAGCCATTCCATGGCTACTGCCATAGCACTCTGCCTTATAGTGACTTTCCCTTTTCCCTCCTTCTCATGCTATGTGGTATCTCCTAACTTTGGGGTGACTCTCTTGATTCCACTTCTCCTCCTTATAGCTAACTAACTCTTTTAGTGTGTTAGGTCCCTTTCAGGATTTAGACTGCCAGCTAAAGATGTCTTTCATATGCTCTCCCAATTCTATTTCATATTTACCATTCCTGATGTCTATTGTTATCCTTTCATTTTGTCTGTAACCTCTTCCCTAAATAAATTTACCTTTTGCTAAAGAGAATAGCACTTGTGAATTTGTCATATGACCAAACCCCGACTTTTGGTGCCTGCCATCATGTGATGTCTATAACACCCACATCAGTGACCACTCTTTCTCATCTACCTAGTCTTTATTTCTTACTTAGTGAAATTGGTTCCTATATGTTTAATCATCATTTCTGGGATGATTATTCTCAATCTTAATAACTCTCTCAAGACATAACTCTATCTTAGCTAAATGGTATATATTTCCAACTAGATTTCATCTAGAAATTCAATTCAACATGTTGAAAACTAGATTCACTATGTTCTCTTCTCTCCTCTCAAAAAGGAAAAAAAAAAAACCCTTCATGTTTTCTAAATTTCCCCATTTCTGTCGAGCATGACTATCATTTTAATTACTCATTCTCAACTTTTTATTCTCATCTTATGTGTCCAAATTTTGACAAATCTTTTTACATCCTATAACTCCTCCTCCTCTACACTCATATGGCCAGCACTGAAACTAATTCCCTCATCACTTTCCTTCTAGACTATTACAATAGATTCCTAATTGGTTTCCTGGTCTTGAGTGCATTATTACTATAATCCAGTCTCTATGATGTGGATTTTGAGTTTACTTTCTAGTCAGGAAGAAGCCCAACCTGCTATTATTAGGCATAACCTAACTGGCTTACATAGTGTGATTGTGAGAATGGAACTCTTTATCAGTCTCCAAAGGGGGTCCCTCAATCCTCTGGGCATCTTTAATCAACCTTTGAAATAATGATTAGTATAACTTTAGGCAAGTTTGGGACCTGGTCTGTCAAGATGTCAATCTTTTCCAAAGAGTGGAAATATATCACTTCAATATATTTCTCCCTCCAAGTGTCTTCCCTTCAAAGCTCTTCTTACTATAGCTAACTCTGATTAATCTGCTAAACTCCTCTATAGATCTAACCTGCCAGTCATTGGTGTACTGCCACCTCATGGCATATTTTTTAAATGAATTCTTCCAAATTTTTTTCCTTGATAACCTTATTGCTCTCCCAACTCTTTTTCCTATTTGACGCTCCTGGTATCTATTTTATCTCTTCATTTTGTCTATAACTTCTTCTCCTAAATAAACCCACCTTTTGGCAAAGAGAATGGTCATTGTGAATTTGTCACATGTTTATTTTAAACTAAGAATTGCTACTCTGACCTTGTCATCTATACAGTTATGAAAGTGATTTTTCCAAAAAAAAAAAAAAGTGACTTTTTGTTGTGTGACTGTTAATCTTCTCAATAAACTGCACTGATTCTCTATTATTTATAAAATCATATGTGTGGCATTAAAGCTCTTTAAAACATAGTTCCTGGGTCAGCTAGGTGGTACAGTGGATAGAATGCTGGTTCTGGAGTCAGAAAGATGAGTTCAAATCTCCTTTCAGATACTTTACTAGCTGTATGACCCTTTGAGAAATATTTAACCCTCATTGCCTCTCAAAAAAAAAAAAAAAAAACCAAAGCATAGTCCCATCCTACTCTTCCAAATAATTTACAAAATCTTTCAATCCAATCTTTTTTACAACTCAGCCATACTTAACTACTAGCACACACCAAACTCCATGGCTTTGCATGGGAGGTCCCATACATGCCTGGAATTGTTACTAACTCTCTCATCACCTCTTAGAATCTGATTTCTTTCATTATTTGACTCAAATCTCACCCTCTAGAGTTAGCTTTTCCTGGACTCTCTAACTGCTGACAATACCTTTTTTTTTCTCCTCTCCAACTCTCTCTATTACTTTGTATGTTTTGAATTCATTTTAGCCAACTTTTAATTAGTGCGAACAATGAATCTTTTGAAATGGTCATGTTATTTGAAAGTACATTGAATATTTCCATGGACCTGGAATCAATGATCATATTTCATATAATTGTTACTTTAGAAGATATAAACTTGAATACATATGAATGTTTCATGGGATTCCTTATTCATATTAAATGGGACCCATCTCTACATATATTCTTCTTCCCCAACCCATTAGAATATAAATACCTTGAAGTTAGAGACTGGCTCACTTTTGTCTTTTTATCCCTAGCAGCATTCCTGGAATATAGGAGCTTAATAATTAGTGATGGAAAAGGTCCTTTTTGATTTGTTTGTGCAATTCCACTTTTCATTTTTAATGTCTTACTTGTTCCAGGTAAATAATATTGCATCTTGTTATGATTGAATAGATTCCTAATCTTCCATTGCAACATGACTGTTTTTAAGAAATAGCCATGTTAAATCTGCTAGGCAGAAATAAAATCTTTATTTTTTTATCATCTCATTTTAAAGTCATATATTTATATCAATTATAAAGTATTATGAAATAATTTAATAACACATATTACAAGAATGATTTTTAAAGATATATGTGAAAAATATACATATATTTTTCTGCAATATAAATTAATATGTTGAAAAGGGCATTTTATTTAATGAATAGTTGGTATAAATTTTAAGCATATGTGTATGCTTACACAAACACACACACACACACACACACACACACACGAGTTTGTGCAGAATATATAAACATAATTCCTTGGTGGTGGTGGTTGGAGCAGCAACTATTTTGTATAAACTGGCTGGTTTTGTGTCAACATGAAGGTCATACTCAGTATCATTATTGGTTTGATGCTTAAAGATTTATCCTAAGAGTAATGGTGCTTGTTGACTTGATAGCTGGGGTCAATGAGGATGAGAGGATAAAAGAGATTTTTATCTAAATTATATCTTTTAACTTTGAAAATTATGCTTCTTTTTCTTTTGTTATTAGTAAAGTCATTTTTATTGCATTCTGGCCTTGAACCTGAATTTTTAGTGTGGTCCTAAATCATGGCATATTACTAATATGTGTCACATTTTAAACTTTGACACTTCATTAATAAGTACATGCTTCTTTAATGACTATATTTATTCTATGTTTCTCATTATATAAACACCAGACTTTGTTTTCAATAAATAATTCCACTTTAATGGCAAAGTAATAATTTAGACAGACACAGTGTACACATTTGCCAGAAGGAAAAAGGAAAAAAAAATATATCTATATATATGCAAGCTGGTTTACAAGCTAGAGCAACAATAAACCAATAGAAAATACGTCATCCAGTTAAGTCCGAGGACACCAAATAGTTATTATCAGGGCTTTACAAAGACTACAAAACTTTTCAGATGATTTATTTCACTGTTTCTGTCTATTTACATGATATGTTACATCAAAAATGTACAAAATATAAAATGTATACAGACAAATGTTTCACAAACAAGTTTCATTTGTAAACTAGGTGGACTCACTGAGATGTATTGCAGGAGGTTCTGTCTATGTTGTTCATGGTGTGTTTGGATTTCTCAGAAATGGCAGGGAAAGATTTTCCAATTTTCTTTTTCACTCATGTCTCATACAAGGGCAACTAATCACTTAGCCAGCTACACATGTTAATGTTACACCACAGAACCAATCTACCTTCGGGGCCCCAAAATCAAGTTGTCAAAATTCTACATGCACGAACTCCATTGTGATTTCTATTAGGACAATAGCACCACAAAGGGACCTAGAAACTTAGTAACACACTGAAAACTGCAGGGATTTCTTTGTCTTGTGTTATATAGCAACTGACCCCTGGGTGGTCACAGAGAGTAGCACCAATTGTACATCCTGAAGGTAACACTTTTTTTTTTTTTAATGGTACAGCACATATCTGCACCATTGGATTGTGTTTGAACCTAGTTATTTCTTATGGCCAGAACTTTCACTAATGAATCCCATCAAGTTTTATCATGCAATCTGTTTACAGTCTGCCATGCTAGATGCACTTCAAAACCATTAATATCTGAAAATGTATTGGCTTCATGTACAGATTGGAAACATGCTCACTCCATCACTGATAACTCCTGCATAGTCATACCAACTGTAAATACAGGACAAACACACCAGATAAAAACAGCTTTTTAGGGTTTGCATTCTGTATTTGTTTGCAACATACAGGAAATCTCAGCAAGTGAAACATCTCAACACCAACAGGATAAAATACAATTTGTGTGAGTGTGTTTGTTTGATTTGTGCAAGGCCTTTTTTATTTACAATACCCACCCAGTAGACTGTGCAAAACTAACCCTCCTTTACAATATAAACTTTTCTTCTTCCACAGTGTATGTCACTGCTTCCATGTGATTCAAAGCTGCTTTTTCTCATGTACAACAATAGCAATCAAAAACACCATGCGTCAAATTAAAAAAAAAAAAAAAAAAAAAAAAAACAGGGGAAAGGTAGGGACAGAAAAGAGAAGAAAAAAGAGAAAGAAAAACCCCAAAAGTTTGTGCTCATGCTCCATCAAATGCTTCCAGCTCTGCTGGAGAGGAATTTCAAAATATCAAGCCTCCAGAAAAGCTCCATCCAATGGCACTGGATAGATTTTAGCTTCCTCCCTCAACTTGTAAGTGATAGTCAAAATGGATCCGGGGTTCCTTGACTACATCCAAGGAAAGACAAAGCAATTTCTTCACAAGGTAAAAATATGATCCTATCCATTTCTTTAAAAAAAAATCATGGCTACAGATATGAGGCTGTTGTGTGTGAACCAATGTGTCTTGTTGGTAAAATGAAAAGACAATATGAGTTACCAATGGTTAGGAGTTAAACCAACTGTAAAACTGTTCCAGAAACTGGGTTTAAGGCAGTGAGACAGCACCATAGGAAATGTTCCTTTGTCCACTGAAAAGGCTCACATACATGAGTCCCTAAACAAGCCTTTTGTCAGTGTTCCCTAATAATTTGTAGAAAACTCTTGTTGGGCTTGGGAAGTGGGTAGGTGATTTAAAAGACCACTGTGGTAAAAACAATTTTATAAAAACGGTGACTTGCACACTAAAAAGTTGGTGGAGTATATCACTGTGGAAATGGCAGTTTGGAATTAACTTGGCACTTATCCAATATATCACAGTAGTGTTTTCTGGTGGTTGCACAATGCCATTTGTGCTTATGAGAACAGAGCCTCTGGCATCCATTTTGGAATGGGCAGTAGCACAACACAAACACTACTGGAGTCGTGTGACCAGTGCTATGTGGCACAAAAGAGGTAAGGATAGCATTGGATCTGGAAAACATAGGCCCTGCATGGTGGATGCAGCACCTCAGAGTTAAAACAAAAAAAGAACTATTTCTCCCCAAATGAGGGAGGTGCCAAGAGGGAAATGGAAAACAAAATAAAACAATCCAAAAGAAAAAAAAATCTTATTGTAAACTTTTAAAGAGAAAAAAAAATCCAGTTTTGGCTAACCCATGTGCAATCTGCTTGGTGGCCCTCCGCAAAGGACCTTTTCCAGTTAATTAATGGAGTCTTACTTGTATAACTCCATAGAGACAGAAATGCCTTGAAAGAAAAACGAATTCAAGCTTTCCATTTCAATTGAGCATCTTGACTTTTCTGACTGAAATGTGCTGCCCTTTCATAGCATCTAGCTCTTTTTCAGGGACCTTTGACTGGCTGCTCCAACACTGGCAGTGGCTGAGTGGAAATGCATTTTGTTTTCTAAGTTTAATCCTATAACTTTATACTCTCTAGAGAGTTGATTCAAGAGATGAATCTAAAATATCATCATGATGGCTGGTGCTGTCGCTGTCACAGCTTTGTGCACTGGAGTAATTGGCTGCTTCTTGTAGCTTCATCAGCATATTCATCTGAAAAAGAAGAAAAAAATCTATATAGACAAGTACATACAAAGAAAATATATATTTATTCATATATATGTTCATATATATCTATGTATACAAGTAACATAGAAGAGCTTTAGATGCCTTTAGCCACATTTTTGTATCACCCAAGAGAAAGGGAAAAACGGTTTTAGAATATCACATCAATATCATATCAAGTTTCCTTGCTGTGTCTCTTAACTATTACTTTGAAAAACTGAGGAAGCATAAGGATATAACAGGGTTGCAGGATAACTCTTTTATTCAGTATTGTGAATATCTATTATTCAAGCAGGGAGATTGGAAAGGAAACTGTATCACAGCTGGACATCTGGGCCCATGGTTGGAGACGATGCCAAGCATCTGAGCTTTTGGCTGAAAGAAGCAGAAACCATTGAATGGCAACAGAAAGTCATGAGTGTTCATCCACACGTACTTTCTCTCTCTCTTTCACACACACACAAACACACAACCCCCCGAGAAAAGGAAAGGCTAGAGTGGAATGAAGCCAGCTGCTCTACACAAGCACCATCTGCTGACCAGGAGTGACCTCAGGATGAGGTGGATGAATGAAGTTGAGGTGGGTACAAGAAACAGGCCGAGGAAAGATTTACTGGGTGTTTTGTTATTATTGTTGACTGTAGCACAATCAGGATTGATATGTCAATGAAAACAAAAACCACTTTCTGAAACATCAGCTGCTTTGAATTTTCTAGCATTCAGTTTCCTTATGGACTGAGGTAATGTTTATTCTAGTCTAAGAGAAGTACATATAAGCCTTTATGAAGAATGAGACTTTAATTTTTTATATATTGAGAAATGCAGCTATATTGCTTAGATTTGAAGGAGAGTTATAGGTTCTCTGTTGACAGGTGTGTTAATTAAAAGTTAATCTAATTCAAGACATTTGGGTATAGTCTCTGCTTCATATACAAACTTTCCAGAGTAAAATGAATGAGAATGGCAAAACCTGATCTTCTAGTGAGTCAAGCATTGGCAGCTGCTTAGTGGAAATGCCTTTTTCTATGTGCTAATCTAAATTCTATACCTATCTAACTTTATATCCTCTAAAGAATCTCTTCAAGAGATGAATTCCAAATGTCATCATGGTGGCTGGTGCTATCACTGCCTGAGTTTTGTGCACCAGAGTAATTGGCTGTTTTTTGGAGCATCATTAAATAGCAGAATATTGAGGAGTTTCAAGCAATACCAGACGAGGTGATAACAAAAGAATAACATAAGCCCAATACATAAAAGAAGTGGAGAAGATCAGAGATTCCGAGTGAGAAGCCCTAAACACAGAGATTTCTTGAGGAAGAGTGAATCCAGAGAAAAGAGAAGAGCTCCTGCACTAGATCAAATACAACAGTCATTGGCAGTAAGGCCAAAATAAAAAGCTGTTTGCTTCTGTGCACTCCAAAAGTTGACATTGCATGGAAGAGCAAGTTTTCAAAAACTTGTAATTCAACTCAATTCAAAAAAAAAAAAAATAGGGCACGAGAAAGGTGAACTTAGTAGCCTGGGAGAAAGTGAATTGCAAGAGATCTCATCTGCCTTAACTAGAATGCCACCACTCAGTTTGCTTTTATTAGGCACATACTGCATACAGAGAATATTGCTAGGTACTAACTTTTAAAGATCTGATGATCCATTTAAATACCTTGTTAACTGCTGCATGAAAGTATGTCACAATGCCATAGATTTGGAGCTAGAAGGATTCTCACAGTTCATTTAGTTCTGCACCCTCAGGAAGGGTGATTACATGAGTTGTTTAAGGACACAAAGGAAAAAAGATTTTGAATTTAAGGCTTTTGATTCTGGAGCAAATGTAGATTCAGAAACAATAAAGAGGATAATATCTAACACAGGAGATGTCCATGGCTAAAGAGGTCTATCAATGTGAGGGAAAGCTGTTTTATGTTAATAAGAGTCTTTTACTAATTTCTTTCCCTTAGAATGCAGACTCATAAAGGTCAGACTTTGTTTTTCTAATCTCAGCAAATAGGCTAGTACCTGAAGAGAATGCTGGAATATAAATAAAGGAGGACAGTGAGAACCAGTGAGGAGAGAGCTAGCTTGGAAACTCGGAAACCCTTTATTCAAGTCCAGGCTTGGACTGGATAAGTCATTCCTCTTTTCACTATTCTAGATGATTTTAAGTCTGAGCCAATCAAGTAACCATTTCAACTTAAATTATTCTATGGTATGAACCAATGAGCTAATGGGTAATTCATGATGAACTAGATTGTTTTACCAGAGAAGTAACCTAGATGGGGAAAATATGTACTTTCAAAATCAAGATAATGCTTTAAATGTCAAGTGTAAAAATAGCAATTTAAAAAAAGACCACAGTTTTACTCTCATTAAGAATAGCTTTATGATTCTTTTATTTCCCCTTCTCAATTTGAGGAGGAAATAGAATCTCTTTGATATATTTGTTTTGTAAATGGCAATGCTATTCATTTTCAAAATATAGTATTCTGGTGAATAGGTTAGGGCCTCACATGTAGTAATTTTGCTTCTATTTATAGAAAGTAATTTGCAAAACAAAATACATTCTTTGCTTCTAGTAACAAGATACACTTAAAATGTATTGGGAAATAATCATTTGGACTTTTATAACTTTGAAGTACTCTACAGATATTTAAACTAATTAAACCACATAATATGGAAGCAGACAAAGAAAAGAGAGGATTACTTTTTCTTTTGCTTCTGTGTTAATCCTACTCCTTCAAATAGTAGACCATATCAGCTTCTTCAATTCCATCATGGAACCAGACTCAGGAATGACATCTGCTATTTTTTCAAGTATTCTTTTAACTTCTATGTTTCTGAAATTTTCATTCAAACAAATATAATTTGATTTTCTATGAATTCATGAGGAAATTGAGGCAATTTGTATTTTTGTCTTAATATGCTCATTGACTCTCTGCTAAGAGAGAACATGGTTTCTAAATGTTTCTTGACACTGGGGTATAAGTAGTTAAAAGGGACAAACAAAATAAAGAGTGTCAAATATGAAATCAGAAGACCTGCTTTCAAATCTGAATTCTCCCATTGATTATACATATCAGGAATTCTCCCTTTATTTTTCTATACCCCTCTCTTTTCTCAGCTGTAAAAAAGCTAGATTATCTCAAAGATCTCCTTAATACATATATAATCACAAGTTCTTTGCCCATAAAATTTTACGCTGTTGTTAAGACTAAATGAGATAAGAATAAAACATTCACTTCTCACCAAAGGATCCCCCTCTGTTTCAGTCTGTGGACTATGCTTAGAAGTTGTCCCTTCCTTTGCTAATGTACAGCCTTCATAACCAACATCTTCTGGTCTCAGTTGAAGTAAGGCCGGACCTTCTTGTGGCAATGAGGCAGAGCTCCATGGGTATGTATCAAGTACCCACTTGGAGGGATCTTCCCATTGTGCTCGCTTACCATACATCTAGAAAATATGAGTAAATAAAATAATTAAAAGCTGAAAAATATACAGTTCAAATCAACATATATTTATTAAGTAACTTCTATATGCAAGGCACAGTACTAGAATTACAAAGACAATGATGGCCTTTCCTCAAGAAGTATATTTTCAAAGTTATTTGATACATCTAATGAATCTCAGATTTTCATTTAACTGGATAAGTATTAAAAAGAATAACAAAGTATGGCAGGAAAGAAAAAGGAAGCAAGCTCATTCAAGGAATTAACATTAAACCAAAAGGCCAGTTAAAATAAAATGTATCAAGAGATCTTCATTTCAGGCAATCTATTTTAATATAGACTATTCACTAATTAAATTTTTACTTAGAAAATTTTAACCATTTTGTGAAACAGAATAAAATTGACAATAAGAAAAATTTCAGTTATCTAGAGTTAAAAGGATTGTGTTAGAAAACAATTCGAATTCTTTAATTCTCAGCAGGGAAGCAGCTAAACTAAAAGAAAGAGAGTCAACAAAAGTTAAGACAAAGTGGAGTGTTATACCATGAAGTTGAAGAGAGTTATAGACTAACCAAGTAAAGAGTGCTAAAAAATTGTGATAGTATAGAGACCAGCTGGACAAATGAAAGAAATAGATATGACAGATTACAAAAGGGATATATAAATAGGATATAGTTGGGATGGGAAGACATAAACTAGCTGAACAAGCACAAAAAAATCCCTCTTTTGCTAAAATCAGAATGTCATTCTGATGTTCTTGGAGGAAGTTCAAGCATTTTCAATCATTATCCTCAATGCCAAGGATATGTTTTGGTTTCCCATATTTATAATGCTGATTATATCCATCATAAAACAATGTTTAAAAGCCTCATGTATGTGCTATATTATGAAATAGATCACGTTAGAACAGAGAAATAGGGAAAGGTCAGAGAGATCCAGGGAAAGACAGTACTCAATTTGCGATCATTGAAATGGAAAAGAAAGACAATGTGCCTAAAATGAAAAACAAAATTTATTTAAATATCAATACAATAGTGATGGGAAAGGGTACAAATATATCTGATTTCATCAGATTAACAAAATGCCCCACCTATATTTGTTAGTGGATGTGATCCATCTTCATTTAAGGATTTTTACTTTTCTAAGGGAGTAACTGAGTTGTTACATACCTGAAGGCCTTCTCTTACTGCTTCTAGAAGATATGGCACTAGGGAATAGTTCCAGAGATCAGTGAACCACACTCTGGCTCCCTCTACATCCATAGGACAAGAAAGGAAAAGGCGAGGACCTGCATGCAACAAAACAAAAATACAGTTTGTAAGATGAATAATCAACTTCATGTGAAAGAGAAGCATTCTAAAAAGAAAAAACATAAAATAAAATAAAACCTCTTTAAGTCCTATTTTTGGTAACTTAACAAATTTCTGATTTCATTGAAAATTACACTATAGAAAAATTTGATTAAACCATTTTTAGAAAAGTAATTTACTGAATTTAATTTTTAATTTATTTATTCCTCCAATTAATTTATTCCTCATCTACATCCTAAATCTAAATAGGATTTTAACTCTGAGATTACCTCAGTGTCTTTCAAACAATTCAAAAAAATGTACTTTTTACAATGAAAAATTGAAATATATAATTGTATATAAAATATTAAAACATAATTAGTTGGAAAAAAGTTTTCTAACATAGTTTTCTCTTAAGAGCTTTAAAAAAAATCATAATCATTGTATATAGAATTTGTATATAGACTTGTGATCCTGAACAATTCATTTAATGTTATTAAACCTCAGTTTCCTTATTTATTAACTTTAGCCTTGAAGTACTTCTTAGGTTCAAATTCTACTCCTGACATGCATTATTTGGATAACTCTGGGCACATCAGTGAACCTTTTTTACTTTCTATTTTATCATCTTTAAAATGGAAATTATAACCATCCTTTCTCCAAAGATCTCTTTTTAGAATAAAATAAAATTTTATATTTATCTTCTATATTCTATATGTGTTTAGACATTTGTTTGCTTGTTGTCTTATAATCTCTTTGAAGACAAGGACTGTCCTTTGCCTCTCTTATTTTTTCAATTCTCAGTTCTTAGCACATAGTGTTTAATGTTTATTGATTGACTAGATATGCAAATATATTAGCAAAACTTAAAAGTGCTATATAAATGTCAGGTAATCATAACAAACTCAGTGTCTAGACATCTTTTTAAGTTTCTAAGTTGCAGATAATTTGCCCTTTTTCATGGGTAGAAAGTTTCCATATCAAGAGTTCCTCTTTCCAATCAATTTATCACTGCAACAAAATCGTAGCAAACCACAACAAAATATCTAACCTTCATCACAGGGTACTGGGGAAAGCTCCTTAAAAATTGAAAGTGTTATTTAAATGTGAGTACTAATAGCATTAATACCTAATAACATAGATGGCTGTCATTTGGATACTCATGACATTAAAATTACTTTAAAAAAAACTTATGAGAACATTGGCTAGTTTATATTTTTATGAACACTTTCTAAGCCAGAATTTTCTGTACAAAATGATCCCTGTGACTACTGTAACTAAGAAGAGGGCAAAATTTCAGGGAAAAAATGTCAGCTCGACTGTTTGGAGTCTTCTAACATGATCAATTTGGCTCAGTCACTTGTTTATCCAATCTGCCAATTTTTACCAAGGACACCAAGTTCCTTGAGGAAGGTATATACAGTTTTAGAACTTACCAATAGTCACATCAGAAGAACTGTGTGTTTCCAAAAAGCTATTCAGATGATGCCACGTTTTAGGAATCCAGTCTATAATTTTTATGAGGTCACTGTTGCGCATATTTTTCTCTATTTCTGTCTCGATTAATTTCCTTCGCAGATATCTGCCCAGAAAGCCTTTCACTGGTTCTGTGTGGTTAGCACAGAGTACCCATCTATACAAAGGAAGGTCCAACCTCAGAAATTATTGTATAAAATGAATATTCAATCAAAATCCCATCTTCTCCCCCTTCAAATGATTTCCCTGCTTAAGAACATAATTGCGATGACTAATAGAATTATCAGAAACTGAGTTAGGTGATCAGAGTTTGATTTCCTGAGCTAAGATAAAATTAATATTCTTCAGAGATGAGTGGGAGGATGTATGCTGCCTTGCTACTGAGGACACTTTTGCATGAAAACCAAATCAATCAAACATAAGAGCTAGAACTTGTAGTCTTTAGGGAAACAATGAAAGCATCATACTTTCGATTTAAAAATCAAGAACAAGGGAACATTTACAGGAAAGTAAACACTTCAGAGTAAAAGAAGAGGTGTACATTATGTCCACTTTTGCTGAAATATATGTGGAAGAAGAATTGAGAATTACTTTCACAACAGGTCAACACTGGAATGAATTATCACTATCCAAATAGAAAGATAAAAAAAAAAAAAAACTTTTTTTTTTTTTTTTTTTACCTGAAATTGTGATGCAATTCTAGATTTGGTGATGATGAAACTCCTTGGTTCATTGTTCCAATGATATAGGGACTGAGAATAGAAGAAGAAAAGAAAAAGTGTGAATTAGAAAGAGCCAAGGAGGAAATGATTAATTAAACTGGCTTAATTCTGGATTACTGGTTTAAATAATTTCTGGCTCATGAGAGTACTTAAATATTAAGTTTCAAAGTTGCAAGTAGCAATCAGGCGATATGGATCCTATAATGATGTTTAAACAAGTCATATTTTTGGACTTCAGTTTTTTTCTGTAAAAAGAGATTTGGACTTCAATATTACATGAAATAAATTGGCCCATGGACTTGAATGGCCTCTGAGCTGAGAATGCATTAAAAATTTTAAAAACAATAAAATGTTTTATTTAAAAATAACAAAAAACAATGCTTAGGCCATATGAAAATAGGTGATGGGCCAAATTTATCCCATGGGTCATTCATATATAGATCACCAATCCCAGAACTAGATGATCTTTAAGAATCTTCTCATTTTAAAATTCTCTAATGGACTATTTTGCCACTAGTGATTTTTCTTTGTGATCTAATTATTTTTCCTCTTAAAAAGTTCCAAAATAAAATTAGGAGAATAATATTCCCTGCTCAGTCTTCATTTCATTCTATCCTGTTTGGAATAGTTTAATTTGTAAAAAGTAACAATTCAATTAATCAATGAATCAAATAACATTATCAAGCAATGTTCTTATTGGTTTGTTTGTTTTAAACAGCGATGCTAAAATTAAGTTCAACTGGTTTTCAGATTCTCTGATTTTCCTTTCACTTTAGTTCCATGGGTCACACGAAAAAGCAGTCAATCAGTCTGGATCAGGATAGAGATACATAGAGATACCTTTTTCTTTTTCCATGTAGTCAGGTTGATGTGTGACTTCTGACTGATCTGGAATACACCCTTTACTTATTGCTTTCAGCCCAGAATGCTGAATGACTGCTGCAGCTAAAATTAGGGAATCTCAGATTTAGGAAGCCTCACAAAATATGTGCCTGATTAGAAGCCCCTCCCTGACATTACTAATAAGTTATCATCTGGCTTACTCTTGAAGATCTCCAGTGGGTGAGAATTTACTAATTCCTAAAGCAGTTCTTTTCACTACTGGACAGTGTAATTATTAGTGCATTGAATTTTAATCTATCTCTTTAACTTTTAGCCAATATTTTTAGTTTTGCCCTTTAGGGTCAAACAGAATATAACCAAAGAGTGCACTTACTTCCTCTTTAAATACCACCAAGTCTTTTTTTATATAGGCTAAACAAAACCTCTCAGGCTATAAATTGGAGAGAAGGTTCCAACCTGAATTGTTAGATGGAATCTCCTCATTTAAGTGATTTCTACATGATGAATCATAGAATCAGTCTTTACCCCTAAACATAACATAACTGGTTCCTTCAACCAATTTTAATAAGATATGGACTCAAACATTTTGATTGCCTTCCTCTGTGTGTCCTTCATTTGTGACTATTCATCCTAAAATATAGTATATTGAACTCAACACAATGTGTCAGAAATGGTGTGACTAGGGCAGAGGACATCAAAACAATCATCTTCTAGTCCTGTACATTATGCTTCTCTATGCAACCTAACATTAAATTAGCTCCCTGAAATGAAGTTGAGTAGTAGAAAGTATCCTTTATATACTCTGAACTAACAATGTAGTTTTTGGTTTTTGAAACTCATGCTACCATGAAATGTAAAAGTCATCAACTACATGTTTAACCCCTGTGCCATTCAAAAAACATTTACATACCATTTGTTATATTTGCAGTTGAGGAAACCATTGAAGATGTCACTCAAAGAACCAATATGATGGAGATTATCAAGAATAATTACAATGGGTAGGTCTGTACCATTATTATCAGCACTGCATTGTTCAGCCAAGTTGGCTAGGTACTGTTGCAATTCCTTAAGAAAAAAACCAAGCATAGTAATTAAAAAAACAATGATCAACATATAGTTATACCAATGCCGTATATTTGTCTTGGTAATAACCTGCAATTAATTGAACAGAAGATACTGCAGAAAAAGATATGAAATAAGAAAGGAGAGGGAAGGGTAACAAATGAATTAGGGAAATGAGCAATAGGGTGAATATCACTAGTGTATTGTTTCAGCATTCTACATGAGTGGTACCTGCAAATGTGGGAACAAAAGGCATATGTTTATCACTTCTCGCTAAAAGAAAGAGCTAAAAAGGATCTTGTAATATTTTATGAATGATGAATCTTGTTATAGGAATACAATATCTTTGTAGAAACAGAAAGCATAAAAATTTCATAAATATTTGGTTAATATCTCAAAAATACAGTTACTTCATAATGATATCCCCAAGTGAGTTCTCAGTGATTTCTTTCATCCATACTAGTTTCATAGATAGAATGCATATTAAATGTATGCCCTTGAGTTGGGGATAACAGCATGCTAAACATATTCCCCTTTACCATCCTCCTCTATTTTATTAAAGTAAGATTCAATGGAAATTCTATAATTCTGAAGAAAGACTAAAATTTTAAATAGGACACTTAAAATTGGCATTTATCATTACTTAGGATGGTTGAGATTTTGTAAAGGTAGGATCCCTAAGTAGCTTATAATTTAAATATGATAAACACTTTTGTTGATTGACTGCTCTCACAGATGGGTAGGCCAGGAAACATAATTAGGTTACTGAGAGTTACCCTAATCAGTAAAATCATTTACATATCATTTGCATATTTACAATGACATTTTCAATTTGTAAATCATGCTGAATATTGAGGAGGGGGGGCTTATGATCCTAATTTTTAACAACCATGTGTACATATAGCTCATTCAGCTACTTCTATCTGTAGTACTCTATCAGAAACAAAAACCTCAGGGGAATAAATTAATAATAACTAGTGCTTTTAGGTTATTGCAATTTTTAAAAATCCAAATCTAAGATAGCTAACATTTTAAATAATATAGCCTATGTGATATGCTGAGCTATAGCTATTAATTATTTTAAAAGAAAGAAATACTATTACTTTAGGCTTGGGATTACAAAGGTTTTTGTTAAAAGGTTAAAATATATAAACTAAAAATCAAATGATAACAAAAAAGCATAACTTTATTTCTTAAACAAGGGTGAAAATAATGTCATAAATTAGAAAGCTGCATTTGACTTAAAAGTGAAAATGAAACTTGTATTTAAAACCAAAATGCTATACAGGCCAATTTAACTTAATAGCTTTTTTGAGAGATATTTGACTATTGTCATATTAAATGGAACTGGACTCTTGAACATTGTAAAAGGAATTATTGCTGTCCAAACAAAAAGGATGGAGGAAAAGAGGTAAAGTAGAGACTTCATCCCATAGGCCTAACCCATTGTGGCCAGCCAATATTTTAATAAATATAATAGAGTAGAAGGAATTAGAAAAATACAGATTGACATTCCACTGCTGACACAAGGGTAACATCCCATAGGCCTAACCCATTGTGGCTAGCCAATATTTTAATAAATATAATAGAGTAGAAGGAATTAGAAAAATACAGATTGACATTCCACTGCTGACACAAGGGTAACTCTGGAAAAGTTATTTAAAATCTTCTTCCTCAAATAACTTGTTAGGACCTAACTCCTAGGCCATATGCATTTTCTTATCTCTATTTAAGAGGAGAATTGCCCATCAAAATTTTTCCAATCTGGGGGGCAGAGCCAAGATGGCAGAGAGGACATAATTTTCTTTCTGAGCTTCTCCTACAATCCTCAGACTAATTAGCAAATCCAGTTTCTGAATTAGTTCTGGATGGCAGAATCCACAAATATTGGGAGTGCAACAAATTACCAGCAGAAGATAATTTCAAAGATAACCAGAAAAGATCTGTTTCAATCAGAAATGGTGGGAAGCGAGCCAAGTGCAATCAGGCCAAGTACAGATGCCAGCATAGATCAGGGGCAGTGCGGACTCTGTAGGATGGTGCAAACTCCACGTGGCAGAGAATCTATGGGGAGGAATCTACAGCAGTGTTGGCTACTCTGCTCTGTTTCCAAGCCAGTATATTAGCAAAGAAGTTATAAAACATCTAACACAAACACAAAAGGTAAATAGTGAACCCTGATGAGTAAAAAAGCAAAGAGAACCCCCACCATAGACAGTTTTTCTGGTGAAAGAGAAGAACAGATTTTAAACCCTGAGGAGACTAAAAGTAGATTGTCTCCAGATGAAGCCCCAAAATGTGATAAAACTTGGTGTATGCTGGTCCCCATCACACAAGACTCTTCTAGAAGAAATTTTTAAAAAAAATTTCTCCTAGAAAAATTAAAAGCTGGAAAAAAATGGGGAAAAAATGAAAACTTTGCAAGAGGGTGTAGAAAAAATATATAACTCATTAAAAGATAGATTTGAAAAAAATGGGAATAGAAAACAACCCCCAGGGGAAAAAGAAAACAAAATTTATGAAATGGAAAAAGAAAATAACTCCTTAAAAAAGAGAATTTGTGAAATGGAAAAATGAAACAACTCCCTGAAAAACAGAATTTGAAAGAAATAGAATGGTTAAAAAAAAAAAAAAACCATAGAACAAAACAACTCATTTAAAAACCGAATTGGACAAATACAAAAATAAATAAAAAAAGTGAATAAAGAAAATAATTCACTAAAAATTAGAAGCGAACAAATGGAAACGATTGACTCAATGAGACATCAAGAATCAGTCAAGCAAATCCAAAAAAAAATATGAAAAAAATAGAAAAAAAAAGTTAAATATTCATTGGGAAAACATCTGACCTAGAAAATAGATCTCGGAGAGACAATCTAAGGATTATTGAACTTCTGGAAAACCATGATGAAAAAAGAAAGAGTCTAGACACTATTTTTTCAGGAAATCATCAAAGAGAACTGCCTGGATTTCATAGAATCAGAAGATAAAATAGCCATTGAAAGAATTCACCAAACATCTCCTGAGACAGACTCCAAAATTAAAAATCCAAGGAATATCATAGGTAAATTTCAGAACTATTGGACCAAGGCAAAAACAAACAAACAAACAAAAAAATCCATTCAAACACCAAGGAACCACATATAATGATTACCTAGGACATAGCAGCTTCCACTTTAAAAGATTGTAGGGCCTACAATCTGATATTCCAAAAGGCAAAAGAATTTGGAATGCAACCAAGAATAAATTATCCTGCCAAACTGAGTATTTTATTTCAGGGAAAAAGATGAACATTCAATGAAACAGGTGAATTCCACTTATTTCTGATGAAAAGACTAGGGTTGAACAGAAAATTTGATCTCCAGATATAGAACTTAAGAGAAGGATAAAAAGGTAAAAATCACTCTTGAGAACTGTATTTCTGTTATACGTATACATAGAGAGGACATTTATAATTTGATCTTACTGTTATAATATAAAAAAAAAAACTAGAGGTAGAAAGGGGGATGTACTGAAAATAGGAGAAAATGAAGGTATAATGGGGAAATTACATCTCAGGAAGAGGCAAAGGAAACCTATTACAACTGAGGGAAAGAAAGCAGAGGGATGAACATTATGTGAATCTTACTCTCATCAGATTTGGCTCAAAGAGAAAATATTAGATATATTTGAATCCACTGAGAAACTTCTCTCAAGTTATAGAAAAGTGGAAGGGGAAAGAGGAAAAGGGAAGGGAAGGGGTAGGCTAAATAACAGGTAAAATAGAAATAGGAGGGGAAAGGTATAAGAATGGGGGAAGTTCTTTAAAGGGGGAGGGCTTCCTAAAGTAAGTAGTGCTCATAATGTAAAATACTGGGAAGGAGGAAAAGAAGAAAAGGAAAGGGAAAAGTATAAATTGGGGTTAATAAGATGGCAGGAAATACAGAATTAGTAGTTTTACCCACAAATGTGAATGGAGTGAATTCTCCCTTAAACCAGAAGTGGATAGCAGACTGGATTAAAAGCCAGAATTCTACAATATGCTGTTTACAAGAAACACATTCAAAGCAGATACATACAGAGTAAAGATAAATGGCTGGAGCAGAATCTATTATGCATCAGGTGAACTAAAAAATACAAAAGCAGGGTTAGCCATCCTGACCTCATATCAACCAAAAACAAAAAAATGATCTAATTAAAAGAGATAAGGAAGGAAACTATATCTTGTTAAAGGGAACAATAGATAATGAAGCAATATCAATGTTAATATATACACCAAGTGGTGTAGTATCTACATTCTTAAAGAAGAAGTTAAAGAGAGGCTTGGAGAGACTTACATGAACTGATGCTAAGTGAAATGAGCAGAACCAGGAGATCATTATATACTTCAACGATACTGTATGAAGATGTATTCTGATGGAAGTGGATTTCTTTCATAAAGAGACCTAACTCAGTTTCAATTGATCAATGATGGACAGAAGCAGCTACACCCAAAGAAAGAACACTGGGAAATGAATGTAAACTGTTTGCATTTTTGTTTTTCTGCCTGGGTTATTTCTACCTTCTGAATCCAATTCTCCCTGTGCAACAAGAGAACTGTTCAGTTCTGCACACATATATTGTATCTAGGATATACTGAGACATATTTAACATATATAGGACTGCTTGCCATCTAGGGGAGGGGGTGGAGGAAGGGAGGGGAAAAATCGGAACAGAAGTGAATGCAAGGGATAATGTTGTAAAAAATTACCCTGGCATGAGTTCTGTCAATAAAAAGTTATTATAAAAATAAATAAATAAATAAATAAATAAAAGAGCTCAGGGCCTGACCTGGAAAACAAACAAACAAACAAAAAAAAAAAAAAAAAAAAAGAAAGAAAGAAAAGGAGAAGTTAAGAGAGATGTAAGTAGAAATAGACAGCAAAATTATAATAGTGGGAGATTCTCAACCTTGCTCTCTCAGAACTAGATAAATCAAACCACAAAATAAATAAGAAAGATGTTAAAGAGGTAAATAAAATACTAGAAAAGTTAGGTATAATACATTTTTGGAGAAAAATGAATGGAGACAGAAGGAGTACACTTTGTTCTCGGCAGTTCATGGAACCTATACAAAAACTGACCATATATTAGAAAACAAAGGCCTCAAAATCAATTTTCTTCGAAGAAAGGCAGAAATAGTAAAGGTATTTTCTTTTCAGATCACAATCCAATAAAAATTACATTCAATAAAAGCCCAGGGGGAAATAGACCAAAAAGAAATTGGAAACTAAATAATCTTATCCTAAAGAATGAATGGGTGAAACAAAAAATAACAGACAGTCAATTATTTCATCCAAGATAATGACAATAATGAAACAACATACTAAAATTTGTGGGATGCAGCCAACGTGGTAATAAGGAGAAATTTTATATCTCTAGATGCTTATTTGCATAAAGTAAAGATCAATGAATTGGGCTTGCAACTAATAAAAGCTAGTAAAAGAACAAATTAAAAACCCCAATCTAATGCCAAACTTGAAATTCTAAAAATAAAAGGAGATATCAATAAAATTGAAAGTAAAAAAAAAACTATTGAATTAATAAATCTAAGAGTTGTTATTATGAAAAAAACAACAAAATGGGTAAATCTTTAGTTAATTTGATTAGAAAAAGGAAAGAGGAAAATCAAATTGCTAGTCTCAAAAATGAAAAGGGGGAACTTTCCACCAATGAAGAGGAAATTAGAGCAGTAATTAGGAGTTACCTTGCCCAACTTTATGCCAATAAATTTGACAACCTAAGTGAAAAGGAAGAATATTTATAAAAATATAGATTGTTCAGATTAAAGAGGAAATAAATTACTTAAATAGTCCCATTTTAGAAAAAGAAAGAACAAACAAATAGTTTGTGCTAAAGAAAAAAATCCCCAGGACCAGATAGGTTTACATGTGAATATTACCAAACATTTCAAGAACAATTAACTTCAAAACTATATAAACTATCTGAAAAAGTAGGGAATGAAGGACTCCTACCAAATTCCTTTTATAACATAGACATGGTACTGATACCTAAACGACATAGAACGAAAACAGAGAAAAAAAAATTATAGACCAATCTCCCTAATGAATATTGATGCAAAAATCTTAAATAAAATATTAGCAAAAAGATTATGGAAAATCATCCCCAGGATAATACACTATGACCAAGTAGGATTTATACCAGGAATGCAGGGCTGGTTCAATATTAGGAAAACTATTAGCATAATTGACTATATCAATAACCAAATTAACAAAAACCATATAATCATCTCAATAGATGCAGAAAAAACATTTGATAAAATCCAGCACCCATTCCTATTAAAAACACTAGAGAGTATAGGAATAAATGGATTTTTCCTTAAAACAATTGGTAGCATCTATTTAAAACCATCAGCAAGTCCCATATGTAATACAGATAAACTAGAACCATTCCCAATAAGATTGGGGTGAAACAAGGTTGCCTACTATCACCATTTCCATTCAATATTGTATTAGAAATGCTAGCTTTGGCAATAAGAGAAGAAAAAGAGATTAAGGAAATTAGAGTAGGTCATGAGGAAACCAAATTATCACTCTTTTCACATGGTACACTTAGAAGACCTTAGAGAATCAACTAAAAAACTATTAGAAGTAATACACACCTTAAGCGAAGTTGCAGGATACAAAATAAATCCATATAAATCATCAGCATTTTTATACATCACTGACAAAATCCAACAACAGGAGATACAAAGAAAAATTCCATTTAAAATAATTGTCAATAAGATAAAATATTTGGGAATTTATCTGCCAAGAGAAAGTCAGGTACTATATGAGCAGAACTAAAATACATTTTCCAAACAAATAAGGTCAGATCTAAACAATTGGATATCAAATATCAAGTGCTCTTGGATAGGTTGAAGGAAAACAATAAAGATGACAATAGTAGCTAAACTAACCTATTTATTTAGTAATATACTAATCGACCTCCCAAGAAACTATTTTACTGAAAAAATAAAAACAAAATTCATCTGGAAGAAAAAAAGCTCAAGAATCAAGGGAAGTAATGAGAAACAAAAGCTAATGAAGGTGGCCTAACTGTACTAGATCTAAAACTATATTATAAAACAGTGGTCATCAAAGCCATTTGGTACTGGCTAAGAAATAAAGCAGTTGATCTGTGGAATAGTTTAGGTTCATAGAACAAAATTGTCAATGACTATAGCAATCTAGTGTTTGACCCAAAGATCCCAGCTTTTGGGATAAGAATTCACTATTTGACAAAAATTCTTGGGATAATTGGAATCTAGTATTGGAGAAACTATGCATAGACCCACACCTAACACCGTATACCAAGATAAGATTGAAATGAGTTCATGATCTAGACATAGAGAATGATATTATAAACAAATTAGAAGAACATAGGATAGTTTACCTCTCAGATCTGTGGAGGAGAAAGGAATTTGTGACCAAAGAAGAACTAGACATCATTATTGATCACAAAATAGATAATTTTGATTATATTAAGTTAAAAAGTTTTTGTACAAATGAAACTAATATAGACAAGATTAGAAGGAAAGCAATAAATTGGGAAAACATTTTTACATTCAAAGGTTCTGACAAAGGACACATTTCTGAAATATATATAGAATTGACTCAAAACAATAATAGTTCAAGCCATTCTCCAAGTGATAAATGGTCAAAGGATATGAACAATTTTAAGATAAAGAAATTGAAACTATTTGTAATCATATGAAAAGATGCTCCAAATCACTATTGATCAGGGAAATGCAAATTAAGACAACTCTGAGATACCACTACACATCTGTCAGATTGGCTAAGATAACAGAAAAAGATAATGAGGAATATTGAAGGAGATGGGGGAAAAACTGGGACAGTGATACATTGTTGGTGGAACTATGAATGGATCCAATCATTCTGGACAGCAATTTGAAACTATGTGCATATCCTTTGATCAGTAGTATTTCTACTAGGATTATATCCCAAAGAGATCTTAAAGGAGAGAAAGGAACCCATATGTGCAAAAATGTTTGTGGCAGCCCTTTTTGTAGTGGCAAGAAACTAGAAACAGAGCAGATGCCCATCAATTGGAGAATGGCTGAATAAATTATGGTTTATGAATGTTACGGAACATTAATGTTCTGTAAGAAACAACCAGCAAGATAATTTCAAAGAGGCTTGGAGAGATTTATATGAACCAATGTTAAGTGAAATAAGCAGAACAATGAGATAATTATACATGGCAACAACAAGACTATATGATGATCAATTCTGATGGACATGACTCTCTTCAACAATAAGATGATTCAAACCAGTTCCACTTGTTCAATGATGAAGAGGGTCTTCTACACCCAGAGAGAGAACCATGGGAACTGAGTGTGGACCACGAAAAAAATCTATCTAACTATACTTATTATTCTTCAACTCTTCCTAATTATAGCCTTCACCTCATCAGAACTTATTATATTCTACATTTTATTTGAAACTACTCTAATCCCTACTCTGATAGCATTCTCACTCTCTTGTTATTTGCTTGCATTTTGTTTTCTTTCTCAGTTTTTTCTTCCTTCTTGATCTGACTTTTTTGTGCAGCAAGATAACTGTGTAAATATGTATACATATATTGGATTTAACATATATTTTAACATGTTTAACATGTATTGGACTACCTGCCATCTATGGGAGGGGATGGGGGGAAGGAGGGTAAAATTTGGAATAAAAGGTTTTGCAAGGGTCAAGGTTGAAAAATTACCCATGCATATGTTTTATAAATTAAAAAAGTTTTAATTAAAAAATAAAAAGGATTTTCCAATCTGGTGGACCCACTGTTCTTTACTGTATTTATATATTAGAGACACCAGTTCCTGTTAGTTATTTTGTTTTTGCACATACAGGAAAACTTAATCAAATCCAAAGTGTTAATCTCCCTTTTCGTACATTCCTTTTCATACATTCATTTCCCTAGAGGCTCTAGTTTATCTTTTGTTCTTTTCTACAAGCAACAATTGCCTTCTCAGCCTATTATATCAAATGCCACAAATTTTACTCTTTAGATGCACTTTTTTTGATCAAAATATTCCAGGTAGTGATTTGATGCTAGACCTAAAAAAGTGTAAGAAATATGGACTGCGAAAAACAGTTTCCTAAGACATAAAAAGATATTTTTTGTTTTTCTCTTCTTAGCTTTTTGTTTGGATTTCTTAGTGAATGAAGTACTTTTTGGCTTTGTCTCCTGTGTGTTATCTACAGCATGGCACAAAGAATATTAGAAATTAAGCAGCACACGTATGTTTCCTCAAAGCATTTTCATGTATTTCATAAAGCATTTTAGGTTATTGATTCCCTAAACTTTACACCTATCCTTAGCATAAAATCAGTTTCCAGGAAGGAAATTTGGATTTCTCACAAGTTGGAATTTTCCCATTGCTGGCAACAAAGCTCATGCATATCATATAGTAATGGCATGCAGGGGAAGCAACAAGTTCTGGTGAGTCCTATTTTTGCTTCCTTTATATTAATGTATCAAAGAGTTTACAAGTTGTTTCTTCCTATTACAGTTTCATAATTATTAATTATTACTGTACAATGAATCATTTTTAATTTTTAAGGAATAGCAAATATATTAGTCAAATAACAGCATAAATTCTTCTGCAATTCAAAGAGAGAAAATATAATTTTTGGAAAAACTGGGTTAAAAAAGTCTATATGTCATAAGGAAAATATTTCTTGGATGAAAATGACTCTGGGCATCTTCAATACGTGAAATTTTAAGTTAATGGTTAAAAAAAAAGACTTTTTATATTGAGCTTAACTAAATATTGCATTTCAGTAGGTAAACTTATTTTAAAAAGCATTCTATATAACTAAGCATTTCCTAAAATTAACTTTCATTTCAGTGTGCCATGGGCAAATCTCAGATGTGTCATAGAATTATAGATCTAGAACTGGAAAGAACCATGGAAGTCATATAGTCTAACTCATTTTACAGGTGACAAAACTGAAGTATAGGAAGGTTCAGTAATTGGTTCACTTGCCCAAGGTCACACAAGAAGTTAGAGATATAGGATTTGAAAGTTATCGAAAAGGAATATATATACCTTTTCGATAACTTTCATATATATATATATATATATATATATATATATATATAGAGAGAGAGAGAGAGAGAGAGAGAGAAGGAGGAGAAAGGCGGGAGGGAATCTTATATGTTCCAGGCACTCTGATGAGTTTTTTTTTCCATATATTATTTCACTTGATCTTTAGAACAACCCTGGGAAGATAGGTTCTATTATTATACCCATTTTATACTTGAGAAACTGAGGAAAGCAAAGATAAATGACTTGCCCAGGGTCCATGTTGCCATTAAGTATCTGAGAAAAGATTTGAACTAGTCTTTCTGACTCTAGGTTCAGCTCATTATCCACTGTATCACAGTCATTCTTTTTGAGCAAAAAGCACAAAGCAACTAAAAATTTTCATTAATCTAATCTAATCACTAATCTAAAAAATTCCTCTTCCACAAAGAAATTTTAAAAATTAAAAATAATAAAATTAAATTAAAATTATGTTTTGATTTAAATTTAAATTAAATAAAATAAGATTTTTTAAAAATGGCTAAATATCATTTATGGGCAAAATAAAAAGAATAGGAAAATGGCTTTCTAGTTCTGAGAAAGGAAGGAAAAGAAAGGGAAAGATAGGATGATTTTCTGTAAAGATATATAGTTAGAAAGAACCCAAAGAAGGAATTAAACATATAAGAAGTAAAAATCAGTTATGTTCAACCTACAATAATGAGTCAAAAAACTCCATCTTATTCCACCAAAGTTAGAAAATACTGCCACTTGTGAAGAAAATACCTAAAATTTGTGTGGCAGATGTGTTTAGCTGTGAGGGACCCCAGTATTCTTTGTACATTAGTAAATAAGAATTGGCAAGTTATCTTTCCATCTGAATTTGTAAAGTGAAGTATTAGGAAGACCATAACTGAGTTCAAATGTATTTCTTCTAAAAACTCTCTTTGTAATTTCTTCTGAAGATCTGACTCATCATTATCTTTGATGAATACTTAGGAGACTGCTCTGAGCAAAAATATTTATTGTCAGACATATTCCTTGAAAATTGGCTCTCTAAATCCCCCTCTCCCTTCAACATTCAGTGAATTATCTAATTACATATATTTAGATGGACCCTTTAGATGCCTTTGTTAATACAGGACTTAAAATTTTTCCACTCACAACTCCTTTTCTCCAGTGAAATTTTTATGTGATCCCTGTCATATAGGTATAAAAATAAAAAATTTACTGATAAAAAAATCATAATTTTGTGACCCCCCCCCACATTCAGTTATGAGATCTCATTAGGGGGTCACAAACCACAGTTTAAGAAAATAGGTGTTTAATAGATCAACCTATAAATGATCAAAACTCCCCTCCACAAACATGGTCTATGATTGACCTAATTGATGTCATTTGAGCTTACTTTAAATTATATTTATTGAAAATATTTTCTTTTTAGGATGCTTTGTCATAATACAAATGTGAAAAACACAAACAAATATTTGATCCAATATATTCTAAATGTAGAGCATTCCTCCTGAAGCCATTAAAATGAAATAGTATTGAAGTTCTTTCAGGCAACAATTCCAGGGGACTTGGTTCTAGTTCCCCCCAAAATCAATAGCCTTAAGGATTTATGGAAATAGAATGGATTTTGGACCTTTTCCCAGATTGCCTATAGAACTGTAAATGCCCAGGGGTTAATTTAGCTGCAACAGATCCCAAAGGGAATCTTTAGACTATATTGGTACAGAATTTAATTCAAGAAATTCAGGCAAACAAAAGTAAGTTTTAGAAATTCATTGAGTCAAACATCATTATCCCAGCTATAATTGACTGTACAGTTATAATTTTTGTTGTGTGTACATATACTTTGATTCCAAGATTCACTTAAAATTAATGAAGATACTTTATTATTTTATTTTTTCTCTTCATTAGAATTATAGTTTAATTTGCTATATCCTCATACATATATATGTATGAATATATATAATGAATGTACAAATACACATACCTACAAATATACATACATACATGCACCTTTACTATTTAAAAAGAAAAAGACCAGTATTGTAGAAGGAAATGCAAAAGTGGGATCTTCAGTTTTTTCTAGAAGAATACAGAAAAAGCTAATACTTCTATATAATTCTACAATGTATGTTATAATCAAACACTAGTTATAGTGATGATATAGCACATTCCTTAAATGCATAAACAAACAATGCATGTTCATGTAGGAGACTGAATTATTTTGACTCTAGCCACTTACCTTACTTGATTTGTGGTCCACATTAAACACAGCAATAGCATTTTCTGTTTTTTTCCTACCAGATTTTGTTATTATATATTCAGCAAGTTTGTTGGCTAAATATGTTTTTCCAGTACCACTTGGTCCTGATAGGATAATTCTGTGATGCTCCATCAGCAAATTAAAATACCTTTGGGTGATTGGTTTGGGTATCAGCGTATCAAAAACAAAGCTATCTAAACTGTTTTCTTCAACCCCTGAAAGAAGAAACAAAGAAACAAAAATACTTCATTGTTTTATAGTTCAGTGTAAAACCAACACATGGTCAACACATGGTTTCTACCATATTAGTACTTTGCCAAGTGTGAAGTTCCTAATGCCCATTGCAAAATACCTGTCTTGATATTTCTGCTACAAAAACACTTGTCATTTTTAGGTAATGACCATAATGCAGGGGGAACAAACAAATGAAAAAAAAAATAAAAGGCCCATGCCCTTTATACCAGCTTCCTTTTTAAATCCCTTTTGCTTGCCCTCTCTGTGACTGTAACACATTTTAGATCTTACAAGGTTATATCAACAGATAACTCCCCTCATTCACATAGTGTTCTAGAAAAAAAAAATTCAGAGCCAGAAGGCTCTTTATTATATTATATACGTATAATATAATATATATGTATTATTATTATATGTTATATTATATACTCTTTATTAAACAGAGAAGGGATATATACCACCTTTTTCAGCCCAATGGATACATGAGAAACTATGTCTTGTTCTTTACAAATTAGGAATAGATTCAGTAATGGCTTAATTGCATTTAAAAATTATAATGTACTTTTTTTTCCATTTTCTCCTTTATTATTTCCAAGGACATTAATATAATTAATAGATAGGAAATACGGCCTAATTATATTCTGTAAAGTATTTAGTAAGCATTAGTGAACTATGTGATTTAGTGAACATACTATATATATTTAAACCCAGGCAGCTAGATGACATAATAGATAGACTGCTAGGCCTGGGGTCAGGAAAACCTAGTTCAAATTCAACTTTAGATACTTATTAGCTAAATGTCATATAATTTCTGGCTCAGTTTACTGATCTGTAAAATGAGGATAATGATAATATCTATCTTCCAGGGTTGTTGTAAGAATCAAATGAGATAATAATTATAAAAGCACTTAATTCGTGACTGGCACATAGTGCTATACAAATATTAGTTGTTATTATTAAAATAATCAGAAATTCTGATGTCTAGCTCTTGATTGCTACTACCTCATTGCACATTATGTATATACATATACATTTTTTTTAATGACAAATGTGCAGGTTCTGTTCATGAGGAAAAAAATAGATTGTAATAGAAATAGGTTGTAATAGAAAATATATAGATTTTAGAAAATCAAAATATATGGCCAATGAGAGAGAAGAAAATAAAACTATTTTAAATTCTAAATTGGGGTCTACATATAGGTCTCAGCATTTTCATCTGTAACAGGAAGGCTTTAAACAAAATGGCTTCTAAATCTATGATCTAATAACACATGGTGTCTTTAAATCCCAGTCCTTTTAACTGAACATTGTGGAATCTTTAACCTTTTCATTTTCACTTTTACCTCTGTATCCCCAAAGACTTTTTTTTATGATTCTATTATTTTAAAATGTTTCAAATTATGACAAAAAAGTTTTTAAAAATAAAGAATGTGAAAATAAAACAGAATTAAAGTAAAACTGGACATTGTTGGTACAAACAAAATTGTCAATCTTTTTTTTTTTTTTTTTTACCTTTAAGATTCACAGTGATGATGTTATTATCTCCAACAAGATATCCACAAGGCAGCAATTCAGGCACTTCTAGACTATGGGATCTAATTAAATCCCCTATACAGTAGCTAGCAATACAGTCAGAGCTCAAACCAAGACTAGTGGATGTATCAATTCGGAACACATACTCCTAAAAATGACACATACAAAAACACAATCAAATAGGGGTTTAGTACATGTAAGATGAAAAATAGAACAGAGTGGTCTGAAGCAAGTGATCAAGAATTGGAAGAACAGGTGACATGAGAGTAATTAAAGTCCAATAGCACTAGCCAGAAGAAGTATTAAAGAATATTTTGAATTAGGGACTAAAGAAACAAATCAATTCAGACTTGAATAGTAAAGGGGAAAGGTATTAAAAATGGGCACAAATATTTAAACTAATACTTGGCTATTGCACAGAGCCTACCTTGAAGAGCCGTCTAATTACACCATCTAATACATCCCATTTGGTTTTTCCACTAACACCAATGGATCCTATCAAGTATGCCTGAGGTTTCTGTTCCTAAAAGAAAAAAAAAGAGAAAGAAAGAAAAGAAAATATAAACCAAGATCAAATTCAGCTGCCAGTCATATTTGATTATTGTGTTGTTGCTTTTTAAACCAGATACACATTAATTAAGCAGCTATTTATTTATTTAGAGACTGCATCTTCCTGTTTTACCAGCTTAGAAGCATAGTGGACCCGCACTGATTCCAATATTAATAAGCATGGAAGCTTTAGCCTGCTCTATTTTTCCTGCATAGGAAGTTCACTCCTCTTTCAAAAGCTTGGTGTTCCCCTGCTTCTGGAGGTTCACCACACTGGTGCTAGATTTAGTGCAGTAATCCACCAGCTTCCAGGAACAGGTAGTACAAGCATGTGCTACCATACCCTGTGAGACTACAAAATTGTAACACTTATACATTCATGTATTTTCCAAAATATGCTATTTTGGTGATACAAATAGAAATGGAAATGTTTAAAGGGATTAAAAGAGAAAGAAATGAAGTTGTTTAATAGTGATGTTATAGACTATTGATAGGAAGATCAAGGGCCTTCTATTTTATAGATACTATGCCAGGGATTGAGGATATAAAAACAAAGTATTAACATTCTTTGCCCTCAAAGAGAAACTTTTTACATGACCCAAGAAAATTATTTGAGGACACTGAATTTACAATACAAATAGGTACTTTTTTGTTTATCTACTTTGTAGATTGTTATATGTATAAATGTGTGGTACTTTCACATATATTAAAACAATTCTCACAAGAAAAATTCAGAATACAGGAAATTGTTAACTGAATAGTTCCTGTGAAACCATGATCACATGCATGTCTTATATCTCTTCAAAAGTGGAATGGGTGACCTCAGAAAGAATTATATTTGCCCCTACTAAAGTTCTTTAAAGACAGCTTAGATGATCAGCTTTAGGCAGATTTTTTTTTCTTTATTTTTCATAATAGGCTAGATAAAGTCCACTCTAACTCCAAGACTCTGGAATTTTGCCATCTTATTACCAAACTTATATACCCCCTGATTCAGATGCCAGTAGAAGCTTTTGCTGAAAAAAATGGAAAATCAGTTTTCCATATTTAAGATGGAAATTTTTGTTAATTTAAGCTTTTAGGGTCATATCTTTCCAAGTACTCTTGAAAAGGAAGTCTTCCCCCCCCCAAAGCATAATAGCTTTGAACTGATTGAAAATTGGTCCTTATAAAACAGCTGTTTTTTTTTTTTATGCCAAAAGATGGGTTTAGCCTCAAAGAGAGTCATAGACTAGTGTAAATACTTACTTGGGAAAAGCAACTATAGCTCATTCATTGAGTTTATGGCTTTAGAATCTTTGGAACATTTAGTCCAGTTGTAAATTTAGATATGCCATGCTAATTCTTTTTTTTCCCCTGAGGAAATTGGGGTTCAGTGACTTGTCCAAGGTCACTGTTAAGTGTTAAGTGTCTGAGATCAGATTTGAAGTCAGGTTCTCCTGAGTTCAGAGCTGGTGCTTTATCCACTACACCAACTAGCTGCCCCACCATGCTAATTCTTAAGGTTAAATTTCTCAATTGCTTTAAAAACAAATTTAAACTTTTGTTTTTGAAGTTGAAAGGCATAAAAACTTTTATATCATTACCAATTTAGAGTGTTTAACATTCCTTTTAATACTTAGATTAAAAAGTTTTATAATTTATTCTTTTATAGTTGTTTAAAAAGAATGGGGGAAGGTTGATGGAAGGAAAGAATCATAATGTAGATATCTAAGAGTTCAAAGAAAGGACTGATAGGAACTGGGAACAGTATTAGTTTAAAGAGGACCCAAGTTCAAATCTTGCCTCTGCTACTTACTAAATGGGGGGAAATCATTTTATCTCTATTGACTTTATGACTCTTATCTTTAAAATGAAACAATTCAAATTAGATGGGCTCATTCTCCAATTGATAAATGTTCAAAGGATATGAACAGACAATTCTCAGACAAAGAAATTGAAACTATTTCTAGCCATATGAAAAGATGCTCCAAGTCATTATTAATCAGAGAAAAGCAAATCAAGACAATTCTGAGATACCACTACACAACTGTCAGATTAGCTAGAATGACAGGGAAAGATAATCACGCATGTTGGAGGGGATGTGGGAAAACTGGGACACTGATACATTGTTGGTGGAATTGTGAATACATCCAACTATTCTGGAGAGCAATTTGGAACTATGCTCAAAAAACTACCAAACTGTGCATACCCTTTGACCCAGCAGTGTTATTACTGGGCTTATATCCCAAAGAGATTTTAAAGAAGGGAAAGGGGCCTGTCTGTCCAAGAATGTTTGTGGCAGCCCTCTTTGTTAATGGCCAGAAATTGGAAACTGAGTGGATGCCCATCAATTAGAGAATGGCTGAATAAATTGCAGTATATGAATATTATGGAATATTATTGTTCTGTAAGAAATGACCAACAGGATGATTTCAGGAAGGCCTGGAGAGACTTACACGAACTGATGCTGAGTGAAACAAGCAGGATCAGGAGATCATTATATACTTCAACAACAATACTATATGATGATCAGTTCTGATGGACGTGGCCATCCTCAGCAATGAGATCAACCAAATCAGTTCCAATAGAGCAGTAATGAACTGAACCAGCTACACCCAGTGAAAGAACTCTGGGAGATGACTATGAACCATTACATAGGATTCCCAATCACTATATTTTTGTCCACCTGCATTTTTGATTTCCTTCACAGGCTAATTGTACACTATTTCAAAGTCCTACTCTTTTTATACAGCAAATTAACTATTTGGACATGTATACATATATTGTATTTAACTTATACTTTAACATATTTAACATGTATTGGTCAACCTGCCATCTGGGGGAAAGGGTGAGGGAAAGGAGGGAAAAAGTTGGAACAAAAGAATTTGCAACTGTCAATGCTGAAAAATTACCTATGCATATATATTGTAAATAAAAAGCTATAATAATAAAAAAATTAGATGGGCTCTAAGGTCTCTTCCAGTTATAAATCTATTTCTCTACAATGATATGACCTGAGAGTCCACAATAGATATTATAGTAATGTCATGATAATAATATCATGAATAAAAACATTGGAGAAGTATTTATCCAAAGAGGCCAATATAGCATGTTGTTCAACTGAGCTACTTATAAATTGGAGGATGGCTAAACAAATTATAGGATACAAATAGTAGTCATTTTTGATGGTAATGAATGTATTGTAGTATAAAGAATGATGAAAAGTTCAGAGGAATATCAGGCTCTTAAAAAATTCTAGAATACCTCTTTAAAGGAATGATTCATGAGAATTTGGGAAGGAAATGTCATATCAGACAAAGATAATCTCCTTTCTGACAGATATATAAAAATATATAATCAATAACAATCCAAAGATATGGATGCTATAATGTGAACACCTGTTATGTTTAGAAATTTTTTCAATAATTATATAAAAATATAGTAAGATTATACAAGTAAGAATAAAATTCTTATTTGTGGCATATGAAGCTAGGAGAGTAAAATAATAAGTTAACAAAATTGTTCCCAAAATGATCTAGACAGGGTTAACAAAATGGTTTTAATTTAATAAAGTAAAATATAATAAGGATAAATATAAAACCCTGCACCTGAGTTTTTTTTAAATTAAATATATAAGTAAATATACCTAAAAGGTAAATAGACTTCAAATTCAGCATTAGTTAAGAAAGGGATATAATAGTCCAAATGATAATTAATGTCATTGAATTGAACTTTCGGGTTAAATAACATGATATTCTTACTATCTTAGCCAGACTGTATTTCCAGTAGCATGACCAGTTTTTTAGGTACCATATTTGGAGTGGGCATAAGAAATCTAGTGGAAGGCTAGAAATGGTAACAAGGATTATAAAAAAATTTGAAACCATGCCATACAAAAGAGGAAGAAAATAAAAAAAAAAAAAATCATGGCAGTTACCTTGAAACAGACTACCTTTCTAGCTTTAGGGGAAAGAAATTGTGAAAGAAAATTAGATGTGTTTTGTTAGACTCCAAAGACCAAAAGAATAAGGACTTGTAGGTAAGTATAATAGGAAGCAGATTTGGGGCTCAGTATCTGAAAATAGAAAAATACTCTTTGTATTATCTATCATTAAGCACAAAGTTCTGTCAGTGATTATATTGCCAAATATTATAGATGACATTTTTGTACCTGAAATTTGGATGGAAAATCTGATGTAATTTTCCAAATCTAAGATTCTATTAATTTGGGGTTTCCTTCATATCACCATCTTCTTTTTGAATCCCTTCCCGATTTCCTTAGATTCTCATGCATTCCTCCCCATCAAAAATATTTTGTGTATATGTGTGTGTGTGTATGTATATATCTTTTTTAAAAAATATAATATAAGCTCTATGAAGGTAGGAAACATTTGATTTCTCTGTATTTTTTTTGTCTTCATATACTCTTGTCTCCTCCTTTTTGGCCCCACTCACCATCTGTAACTTTTTGGACTAAAATGTCCCTCCCTGGTAATCATTCTCCTATGTGAGGTTTTTTTTTTGTTTTTTGTTTTTTGTTTTTTACCTATTTAAATCCAATTACCAACAAGGACAATTTTTGCTTTTATATTTTTATCCCCAATGCTCAAGGGAGGGTTTGACATACAGTGAATTCTTAACATATGACTTTTTTTTTTCATTCATTCCTTCAGTACTTAACAAAATACCTTGTTAGGATTCTTACAAGGTGCTAAATAAGTGGAATTGAGGAGACAGTAGTTAAATTTAGTTTAGCATTGATTTAATCCTACAACAAATAATGGTTTCCTAGTGATATAATGATTGATGTATACTCAGTATGGAAGATAGAAGGAGGAGCTCTCAGGGCCAGGAAGGACAAACCCACTAGTGATTACAAGCCCACTAGAAGGTCTCGGAGGAGGAGACAGATTCATTTCATCTTCTACCTTTGTGCTGGCTGGAGACTAAAACACACAAACCTTTGGATTCGGAGGGAGCTGGAGACTGAAGCTGGTAGAGGCAAAGGACTAGCGGCAGAAGCTCTTAGAACCAAGGAGAGAGATAGGCCTCTGAGAAAGGTAACTGGGCCCAAGGAAGGAGACAAGACTTGGAAAGATACAATAAAGGATTTGGACTTTAACTCCTGGCTGCATTTGGGGTGATTACTCTGAACTGAAAGGAAGCCTGCTTTCAGAAGCCCCCCAAGAAACCTGCTCCCAGAGAATGTTATATTTTAGAGAAAAATATTACAGTACCTGAAAAATAGTAAGCACTTATGGAATGCTTGTTGTATAATTGTTAAAACTATAGGTAAAATACTATCTCAAAAAACTCTACAGGTCTAGTCACTCAGGCCTCTCCTTTGGAAAGGTGACAGACAAATTGATTCACTGGAATTTTCATATCAAGTAGTTTCAAGATAGATGGATTACTCATTGCTTTTTGAGAATATGGTACAGTGTTTAGAAACCCTATTTCTTTATTTAGGAAAGCACTACTAGCCAGTAAAACAATACTTCACTTTATAAAAACTAGTATAAGCAATTGCCTCATTTGTTTTGTGATCTGTAATCATCTTATATGATTATTCAAAAGGCCAAGAAAATGCTTTTTCTGAATGTTATCACTGGAAATTTGAAGAGAGAAAATATTTGTGGCTCCATGGATCTTTCTATGCCCATAATAACACAGAATACAATATAAGTGGAATACCTTTGATCGGCCATAACCCTTGCTAATAGATACTATAATTTTCACACTGCGGCCATCTTTATGGAGAGTTCCATCAGTAGCATCTTCCAGTAAAATATCTATAAAACAACATACCAATAAAATTAGAATTATAACAAAATGGAATCAAATTGTTTTCAATTGTAATTATTTTCCCCCATTACTTTTTATAACTCAATAGGAGTGCCAGTGCTACAAAGTTCAAATACCTGTACTTAAACTGTCTTTTACATTCTCATTTACTTGGAACTGAGAAACCAATGCATTTTCTCTCTCATTCTTTTAAATTTCTTGATTTAAAATAACTTGTTCTTTCCTTCAAGCTAGAAAAAGTAAAGTTCCACTTTTATCATGTGCTTGTCTATTTGAAAGAACTAGTCCTACTTTCTTCCAGAGCAGACATCATGAGCATGAGGCCATTCACATCTGGATAAAACCAATCACTATGAAAACTAGGACATTTAGAACAGTTTGCCTTTCCTTGAATCAAATGAAAAACACCCATACTTAAGTTCTCATGTAACCTATGGATTTGAAAGATATTATATTAGATTGTCAATGAAAACTATTTTCAAACATTTAGGCACATCCCCAGTTGTATTACTACTTGGAGTATTTCTGTAATTGTTAGGCACACTACCACAGAATATTTTTTTTCTTTTACAGCAGCATATTAAATGTAATTATATACTTTATGCTTACCACTCTACAATCAAGATACTATTCAACTTATTTGACTAGAAAGGAAAGAAGAAACATTTTCTCTTAACTTCTTGTTCTATGCATTAGAGTAAGATGCCATCTCACTTTAAGATTTAGTTATTTTGGTCTAACTGGAGTAGAAGGCGTTAAGAGTGGTTTAGATCTGTTGCTTCATTACTATAGGAGTTTCCAATAAGTAAATCATTATTCTACTCATAATAATCATGGTTCATAGACAAACTCAGTTTGGAGTTACCCATGTCCTATGAATAAGAGAAACCCAATTGGCTGCTTCCCACCAAATACTGAGAATAACAGCAGAATATAAGTGCTATGATTCTTAAAAGCCTACACTTATGACAGGGAAATGAATGAAAAATACCTGATGACAATCATACCATTTTTAATCATAACCATTTAAAAGATGGAAGGCTTTAGAGAAAATAGGTAAAAAGATATATTAAAAATTATACTGATATAACAAAAAAATCATTGTAAAGAATGTGGATTTGATATTTCTGTGGTAAAATGCATCTCTTCTGCATCTATTATAATATTATCAGTCCCTCTCCCTTCCAATGCATTCTGCGCAAGAATTGTCAAGCAATATTTAATTACACTTTTCTCACCAGAAACAGGCAATGGCTTCCAGGTAACCCTCATACCTAAACCACTTAGGGAAATCTATTTAATATACTAATTGGATTCTCCAAAATTCAATATATCATGGCTATTCTTTAGCAGTTAGACTTATTTTGCTGACAAATGAATTGTTAAATTTTGCCCATGAGGATATCATTTCTCCCTTGATGAAACATCATCCATTTCCTTTCTAAGCCATATTCCACTCATCTTTGAACACTGATTAATGAACATGATTAGATTGGATAAAGTTCATGTTCTGGAATCAGGAAGACCCAACTCAAAATCCAAATATTAACAATAAATCAGATGCTAAACTAATACATGACATTGAACAAGTCATTTAACCTTTGCTTCACTTTCTGAATTTGTAAAATGAGAATAATATATAATCATATACTTAACTCCCAGCATTGATATCAGTTTCAAATGAGATAATAATTGTAAAATGCTTAGCATAATACCTAGCATATATTGTGTTGTTTTCAGGCCTTTATGATTTCTTGAATCATTGTGCTCCAATGCTGTCTATAGGGCTTATTTGTCAAAGCAAATCCCATGTTTGGAGTGGTTTACTATTTTCTTCTCCAGTGGATTAAGACAAAAAGAGGTTAAATGGCTTGTCCAGAGTCACACAACTACTAAGTTTCTGAAGTCTCATTTTAATTCAGGTCTTCCTGAATCCAGGCTCAGTATTCTAACACCCTCAGTCAGCTACCTGCCCTAGCTCATACTATACAATATGTTAATGTTATCACTATTATTATTATTCCAGCACTTAGCACAATGTCTGGCATATAGTACTTGTTACAGTTACTTTGTCTCTTATTATTGCATAGTCTGATTCCAGTATGGTATTGTGGTAAGAATGTTATCTCTGGAATTATTAAGACCTTTCTTTAAATCCTGTTTTCTGTATTTGTTAGCTGTGCAACTTGAATTTGAGTATCAGAGTTTTATCATTAAAATGAGGGCATTAAACTAGTTGGTCTTCAGTGTTCCTTTCATGTCCAAAACTAGGATCTCCTCATCCTTATTTCATATGTAACTGAGTAACTCTGCTTTAGAATAATTAGTTTTCCTTAAAGTATATCTTTCTGATGTGAACAACAGAGTTATAATTAATATTGCTAGATGATGGAAGCAATCAATGTCAGAGAGTCTATCCATCAATTGACTGAAGTTGATGATTTATTAAAATAAACAACTCCAGAGAGAAAACAACAGATGTGACATATGGGGCATGACCAAGTTAGATACCAGTAGTCACTGCATTTTTTTCTGGTCCAACTACATGAAATATAGCTGCTGTTGTTGTTGTTTTTCACTATTTACTTTCATGTTTCATGACTTGGAAGTTACCTAAAACCCCAATTTTGTAAACTGCATGTCATGATCCCATATGGGACCTTATTACTGAATGTGGGTTTTGTGCAATAATGATTTATTATCAATAAATGTTTAATTTGTATACTTATTTTATATGCCTTATGTGCCCAGTGTCATGTAAAAATTTCTTGGCCAAAAAGGGGTTGCGAGTCAAAAATGTTTAAGAGGCTCTGTCCTACACTAGCTCTTTCTTACCTAGCTTCACTGTTTCATTAATTTATTGGATGCAGTGATTAATAAGAGGGTTGGGCCTAGTCAGGAATACCAGAATTCACATCTAACCTCAGACATTTACTTGTTGAAGATTATAATAATACTTACCTCCTAGAGTTGATATGAGGATCAAATGAGAGAATATTGATAAAATGTTTATTTAGTGTAGTATCTAGCACCTAGTAGGCTTAATTCAAATTTCAGTTATTGTCATTATCATCATCATTATCAAAAACAACAACTATAAACTATTTTTGTTAATTAAGTCTTGATATCTTGGAACTTATGAATATTAAAAAAGTCTAACCATGAAAACAAGAGTCACAATATGGAAAATAGGATCATAGGATGCTAAGCTTCAATGGTGAAACTCATTTTATATATTAAGTGCCAATATTCATAAAGGTGAAAAAATGAATCACTTAGTTGTAGAGTTAAAACGGACATAAGTGGAAAATCATCTCTCATGCCTTATTTGTAGAAAGTGGCAATGTTATATCAGTGAATATTTGAATTATAACATTCTAAAAAAGACCCTTCTTATTTATTTTGCCAGTATTGTGAAGATTCCTTAATCAATCACTTCTTTTCTTTTCTATCCAATGATAATGTTCTCTTTTCTTTCCTACTCTTCTATGTTATCCTTTTGAGCTCTTGGTCTTTAATAAAAATTCTGCCCTCTCTTTAGTTCCTGGAGTCTGGGAGATGTTTCTTGGTTTTGGGTATACCATTCCGCCAGCACTTCCCTCTTCTGAACTTCTCTATTATAATGGAGAATACCAGCACCATCCCAGGAAATCAGACATGCAATCCAGATGTCATCCTCAACTTCTTCCCCTTGTTCCAACTAAAAACCCAATCTACTGACAAAAGTCACTCAAGTCAGCCAAAGAATAAGAATACTTTATGTATTTATCATATACATCCCTCTCTCTCTAGCTACCATCTTAGTTCAAGACCTCTACATCTCACCTGGATTTTTTTTTTTTTTTTTTTGCAATAGACCCCTAATTAGTCCTTCAACTTCAATTCCCTCACTATTCTAATTCATTCTTCACTAAGGTGCCAAAGTGACTTCTTAATGTAAGGTGATGATCATGTCACCTCCTTGTTTAATATGCTACACTGAATTTCCATATTCTCCAGGATCAAATGTAAATTTCCATTATTGGTCGTTTGAAGCATTATAACCTTTCCAATTTGTACTTCTCATGTGTCAGTCAAAGTATAAGAATACTTCATATATTTATCATATACATCCCTCTCTCTCCAGCTACCATCTTAGTTCAAGACCTCTATATCTCACCTGGATTTTTTTTGCAATAGACCCCTAACTGGTCCTTCAACTTCAATTCCCCCCAATTTTCTCATGTGTCACTTCCCTCTCTATAATTCACGGTATGACCACCCTAGATACTAGATATTCTTTGCACATACTGTTTCATCTCTTATTTCTGTACCAATGGAATGATGGTCCCACATGCCAGAAATATTCTCTTCTTTCAATATTTACTCTCAGAATCCCCACCTTTGTTCAAGACTCCGCCCAAATGCCTATTTGTACAAGATACCTTTCCTAAATCCTCCCAGTTTCCAGAGCCTTTCTAGTTAAGCTTCTTTCCATCTACTCTTTATGCCCTAAATATTAACAGTAAAATACATGTGGAGATTTGTAAAACAAATATAATAATGCTGATAAAAGTTCAGACACAAAAATTCATCATTTCACATGGTGAGAAAACCAAATGATTTAAACAAAAGCAAAATATTTCAACTGTTAACTCCTGAAATGGTGCTGACTCACTTTTGAACTCTATTAGGATGCTAAAACCAGACAGAGAACTCCCTTTTTTGCTAAGAGGTATAATAATTTCTACCCCTACCACTCTTTGTTAGTAGGAAAAGTAAATATAAAACAAATAATCTTAATTGAACCCTGTTTGAATTTTACCTTTACCTTTTCTGACCTCCAGAAGAGGATTTAGATTATTACAATCTTATCTTTTCTTTTATATAATGGCATATTTAATTTTTTAAATCTTTTTTTTCCTTTTCTAATTAAATTAATTGACAGGAATAAAGTTCAGTATAATGAAAAAAGGGCTAGATTTGGAGACAGAAGACCCAAGTTCAAATATTAACCGTTATTTACTGCCTCTGTTACTTGGGAAAAGTTTTATTATCCTTGCCTTCAGTTTCTTCATCTGTACAAAGAAAAGGTTTGGATGACTTGACCTCAGTGGTCCCCTCTAATTTTAGGTCTAAGATCCCTTGATTTAGTATTGTATGCAATTTCTATATGCTTTTTGTTTAGAATCTGGGTTTCTTATCCCATTTCTCTGAAGCTCATTGTTTTTTAAAGTGTTTACTTACTGATTACTCATTTGCTCTCTCACACACATAGACACATGTATGCATGTTTGGGTGTATGTGTATGTGTAAATATATAGATATATAAGTATATATGTATCTATGTGTATATTTGTGCTACATTATTTCTTCTGTATTAGATTAGAGTCTTACATTCAAGACATAGGAAGGTGTTTTCCATAAGATTTAAGATTTAGCAGTTGCTTCTTTGTTAGTGATTCTACATCACAAATTTAGGCCCTAATGTTGTATAGAAGCTAAATGCAAGTATGCAGTAGGGACTATGTCAAAATTTAGATAGGGACATGCAAATTCTGGGTTTTCAGTAGCCTAGGAGAAAAACATCCATTTAAGGGGGGGGAAATTAGTAATTATAGTTGCCCTATGACAGTTTATACTGCTTCAGCTTTTGCTTTTTAATCTAAATTAAAGAAGAATCTGTTGGAATCTTAGTGTTAACTCAACTTGAAACAAGGTACTAAGTGGAACTGAGAAACAATGCTTGTGTTCACACCTGTACTCACTGAAGTTCACACGTTTGGAGATTTCAGGGGTTAGTATGAAATATCCGAATTCAAACCTCCCTTGAAGCTCTTAGGGCCAGAGAGCACGCTGGGAGATATCCCACAATCCCACTCTGGGAGAAGCAGCATAAATAGAGCTTCAGGGAGCCACTCGAGAGTTTTTACTTGGGAACATTCCCAGGGGTCAGAGATTCAGCACTTTGGGAGATTGAGAGCCAGAAGCCCTCTCTTGGAGGCAAGAGAGATTCATTCCATCTGGAGGCTGAAGAAAGCAGAGGCAAAGGACAAAGCTGCAAGAGTTCTTAGAACCAAGCAGAGAGATAGGCCTCTGAGCTAACCGGGCCCAAGGAAAGAGACAAGACTTGGTAGGAGAAAATAAATGTTTGCATTTTATCAGCTGTCTGCATTTTGGGTGATTATTTACTTGTAACTGAAACTTAAGGCTGCCTCCAGAAAACCTCCCCGAGAAACCTGCTCTCCCAGAGAGAACCATCTTATCTTATTTTAAAGAAGAAAAACACCACAAGAATCTAATTTTATACTTAAGTATTTATATTGTTTCCAAGCGTCACCTGGTGGTTATGTCTTGTATTTACAAAAAGTGCTTCTAAGGTTGTGCCAAAAATCATAACCAAGTGAAGGGCTCATATTTTCCAACTGAATATTTCATTGGAAAATACTATTCCATTTGAAATTAAATAATATTTCTACTCTGGCTATAAATTTGTTACATATATCTATATATAATATAGATATTTTTTGCTAAATAAGTGACTCATTGGAAACGGATCATTCAATCAACAAGTATATATTAGGACCATGCTTTGTGCCATGAATAATGTAATTACTGGGATAAAAAAAAAATAGTGTATTTTTCCTCAAAGAGTTTATATTATAATGTGTGTGATATTTAAATAACCACAAATATTTCATAAATGCATACTTCTCTCCCACATTAGAATGCAAAACATACATAAAAATGCATACATGCATATATTAAATACATACATATATGTGGAATACATCTGTCTCTGTATATGTGTGTGTACTTGTATATATACATATATTTCTATACATCTCTCTGTATATATATATACACATATATGTATATTTCTCTCCCACATTAGAATGTAACTCCTTGAAAACAAGGTTGAACTCCCTAATTTATAACAAAATGTTAAATGAAGATGGATGATATTTATATATCCATAAAAATTATATATGCATATTATTATAGACATATTTGTAAAAACGGGATATTTTCAACATTATTTTAATTTCTGAATCATGAATTCTATAGATTAAATGATTCTGGATTATACAAATAATGAATGCATCTACTTAATAGATTATGCAATAATCTGAGTGACTATATTGAGAAGATTTTCTGTTCATGATCCAAGAGACATTTTTCATGAGATCATAGAGCGAAGTGTCAGATGATGAAATAGAAGTAACATTGATTGATAGTTGGAGGCTCAAAGAATAAACTCTTTAATATACTCTTTCTTCCACTTTCCATGATGGTCAGGTCAATCAATGAGATAAGAAACTCTGGGTTCAATTCCCATCTCCCATATGTTGGCTATGCAACCTTGGACAAATTACTAAACTTTCAGTTTTTTAGGAAACTCTTCAAAACTATCAGTAACCCAGTTTATCTTGGTAGAGAAAGCTTCTTCATTCCCTATACTTTGAAATATATATGAGTTGGGGCAGATAGTTGGAGTAGTGAATAGAGCACTTGGCCTTGAAGTCAAGAGGATGTGAGTTCAAATTTGACCTCAGACATTTAACATTTACTGGCTGTGTGATCTAGAGTTATTTGTCTCTCTCTGTGTGTGATTATGTATGTATGCATGTAAGTATGTATACACCAGTGAAATGTGAGGTAGGAGTCAAGAATGTCAATTACTATAATAGATTTGGAGCTATAAGAAACGTTTAGTTAAAGTCCCTCAACTTACCCTTATGGAAACTGAGGCCCAGAGATAAGAAATGATTTACTCAAACTTAACTAGATAATAACTGGCAGATTTCTTCTCAGGTCTACTGATTCCATATCTCTAGCTCTTGACACCTAACTAATGCTGATAACATTTGGGAAATATTTTGTAGGGTTAAAAAAAAAAGTGATGTTTTTTGCTTTACCAGTTTCCTTCAGTGGAATAATAGGAAAACAGACAGACAGACATACACACATACACAATCACCTGAGGTAATAGAGTCAGTGATGTTCAAGTTGTTTAATGAAAGCCCTAAAGATTGGCGAGAAGATGAGGAGGAGGTGCTGCTAGAAGATTCAGATGAAGGACGAGCAGGCTTCCCTGTATTCCCAGTCTCTGCCTTCAAACGATCATTTTCAGCTTTCAGGATTTCAATTTCATTCTGTTACAAAGATGGTATGGAGATGGGGAAATCAGCCAAAAGAAAAAAAAAACTGAATTAGAAAAAAGACTTATCTCTTTCCAAATGTTAAACAGAAATGCCCCTCCCTCACAATTTGAAATAACATAAAAAATGAACAAATACGGGTTCTAAACACAGAATTTCTTTCCTTAGGGGAGAAGGGAGAATATAAGATAGAAAATGAAAACAATCACTTTTTTTTTCCTCATAGCTAAAAACACTAATATTTTTCAGTTTATATATACACACAGAGAGAAAGAGAGGGGGAAAGTCAGAAGCTTGGTTAAGGTGTGACATCTGACTGAAGGCCTGTTAGGGTTTATAGTTTTAGAAGCCCACTGTTCCATGTTTGTTTAGAATAATTTAAATAAATGGTACCAAAATAACCCTTAAGTAAAGATCTAGTCAAAGACAAAAAACTCAAACAATGCCCTTCTGATCACTGTGAATGGATTATTTCAACAAAGCGATAAACAAAACCTCAGTAATATTACATAAAAATAAGGTAAACTCTCTATAAATTTCGAAACCCATATTGAAATCTGAAAGATCTTTTATTCATTCAAACATAAGACAGCAGTTCATAAAATAGTCAACAAAATCATCTGACAACTTCATATTGTGAGGGGATGAATTTGCACAAGTAGGAAGTTTCTCCCCTTCCCCATTTAAATCCTTTATGGTGCTGAGTAATGAATTTACAATTATAAAGGGAAAACTTCATTTAAGAATAGCCAGATTCTACCACAACTTAACTTTTCTTTTCTTTATGAAGTACAGGAAAATTCAAAAGCTTACTTCTGAAATAACCATTTTCCTTCTATAGTTAGAAACAATGTGGAAGCCTTATTAATTTTATTAAAGATTTTTTATTTAAAAATATATTATTGTATAACTCATTTGAAAGTCAAATTTCAAAAGTACATAAAGAAACAGACTTATGATGTCAAAAAGGAGAAAATAAATTAAGACTCTCAGTACTGCAGAATAATAATGTTTCTCTAAAGATACAGGATTGAACTTCAAGATACAGGATTGAATTTCAATTTAAACTCCAATTGAAATGAATTCAATTATCTTGGTTAGAAGCATAGCTCACAGCCTCTAGTCTGACATGGCTACTCCTTTCTGATACTCATGCCTAGACTTAGTCAAATTCTATTTTGAGGATTATGGGTAAAAAATGAAATACAATGGCAAAATGCAGAGGACATTTTAAACACAGAGCATATTCATTTTCATAGTATATGAAAGTTGCCTTAAATAATCTATATAAATTTAGAGATAAAAATAGCAATACTTAAAGCATTTGCTTTATTTCTCAACCAAAGCAAAGTACTGACCTGCATTCGATTCATAGCTTCCCGAATTTGGTCAAGATGATGAGCAGAACTGAGAGCTTCTAGACGAATATCTGTTAATTTTAGCTCCTTCTCTCTGAGTTCACTTTTTAGCTGCAGAATTATCTCAGCCTCTGCTTCCGTGCATTCACATATCCTATAGTAGAAAGCACAAAAAAGATAAGTAAGGGAAAAGGATGAAGATTAAGGAAAAGAAATGTACCCTCACATAAACTGATTTCCAAAATAAAGTGTTTGTTGATATGTAGATGAGAGACAAAGGGAAAGAAGAGGAGAGAAGATACACTAAACCAACTTTAAATGGTCCAAAAGAAAGGAAATATTTCCAAATGAAAATATTGATCAACTTGACCTCACCATATGATTAATCTATAAAGATAATTTCCATGGTGTGGATATTATAGAGAAACAGCTGATATCTAACTATACCTCCCTTTATCTTATATTTGTAAAAATGTTTTTTGTACCCGAGTGTAAGATTACATTTATTCCTATTGAATTTCATCTTATAAGATTCATCCAAATGATTGAAGTTATTATTCTTTGAGATTATGGTACTGTCATCCATTGTGTTGGCTATTCAACTTCATATAATCTTCATGTAATCTACAGATATGATGAACATTCTATTATTATATTTATCCAAATCATTGAAAGCAAGCACACATCCCAGGGATGGTCCAGTGAAAATCTCCCACTATGCTGACATTGAGCTATTAATAAAAAAATCTTTGACCATCTAGCCAGTTTAGAATTCTTCTGAGTGTATTATTGTCTAATTCAGGAGTATAAAATCTGCAGCCTTCAATTGTCATGGCAAATGGGTTGGTGGATTTGTAGGGAAATGTTTCTATTTGAATTTAACACCACCTTTCCATGTTCTCTAAACAAATAGTGGAAGAAAGTTTATCAAAAACTTTGCCAAAAATCTACATGTGCAGGATTTCCCCATCTATGAGTTTAGTAAAATTGTTCAAAAAAAAAGAAAGAAAGAAAGAAAGAAGGTAAAATACACAATATCCTTCTCAATCTAAATATTCATCAACTATATGAATAATGATCAGTTCTAGAATTTTTTTCCAAGAATTCAAGTAAAGCTTCTTGGCCTTGTTTGTTTGTTTTTTTGTTTGTTTTTTTTTTAAATTTAATAGCCTTTTATTTACAGGATATATACATGGGTAACTTTACAGCATTAACAATTGCCAAACCTCTTGTTCCAATTTTTCACCTCTTACCCCCACCCCTCCCTAGATGGCAGGATGACCAGTAGATGTTAAATATATTAAAATATAAATTAGATACACAATAAGTGTACATGACCAAAATGTTATTTTGCTGTACAAAAAGAATCAGACTCTGAAATATTGTACAATTAGCTTGTGAAGGAAATCAAAAATGCAGGTGTGCATAAATATAGGGATTGGGAATTCAATGTAATGGTTCTTAGTCATCTCCCAGAGTTCTTTTTCTGGGCATAGCTAGTTCAGTTCATTACTGCTCCATTAGAAATGATTTGCTTGATCTGTTGCTGAGGATGGCCTGGTCCATCAGAACTGGTCATCATATAGTATTGTTGTTGAAGTATATAATGATCTCCTGGTCCTGCTCATTTCACTCAGCATCAGTTCGTTAAGTCTCTCCAGGCCTTTCTGAAATTATCCTGTTGGTCATTTCTTACAGAACAGTAATATTCCATAATATTCATATACCACAATTTATTCAGCCATTCTCCAACTGATGGACATCCATTCAGTTTCCAGTTTTTAGCCACTACGAAAAGGGCTGCCACAAACATTCGTGCACATACAGGTCCCTTTCCCTTCTTTATAATCTCTTTGGGATATAATCCCAGTAGTAACACTGCTGGATCAAAGGTATGACACAGTTTGATAACTTTTTGAGCATAGTTCCAAACTACTCTCCAAAATGGTTGGATTGTTCACAACTCCACCAACAATGCATCAATGTCCCAGTTTTCCGCATCCCCTCAATAATCATCATTATTTTTCCTGTCATCTTAGCCAATCTGACAGGTGTGTAGTGGTATCTTAGAGTTGTCTTAATTTGCATTTCTCTGATTAATAATGACTTGGAGCATCTTTTCATATGACTAGAAATAGTTTCAATTTCTTCATCTGAGAATTGTCTGTTCATATCCTTTGACCATTTTTCAATTGGAGAATGTTGGCCTTAAGTTTGTAGATTTCTTTTCTTCCCTGTTTTGAATATTGGAATATTTGCTCTTCAGTTCTTTGATACCTATTCCATTTCCCATGATCTTTCATATATCCGTAAGAGAAAGTCAGCAAGTTCTTTTGAGTTCCCTATAACTTCATTTGAGCTAAAAGACTTTAAATTCATTAAGAGCAGCTAGCTACCTGCTTATCTTAAATTTTAAATCCCTGTTATTGATTTGTTATGACATTTCCATTTCAAAGGTCATTTTCATTGCTAAAAAAAAACAAAAACAAAAACAAAAAACCCCCCCAAAACAGAAACAGAAATAGAGGAATGAGTTGCTCTGCCTTCTGTTGTCAAACAGACTTCTTATCCCTGCTTTATCATCCTTTTTCTCTAAATATAACAATATGACAATGTTTAATATAATTATTATTGTCCTTAGGTTCCCTAACAAGATCAGTTCGTTTTGAGCTTTTGTATTTTTTTCAATAGGAACAAAACATATTAGTTTTTTTTTTCTCTTTCCTGACCTTGTTTCATCTTCTCTAAATTTCCTTAAGAGTTGTCTATGCTTATTTTCTCTGATAAATCCAATTTTCCCTCCAATTTTAATTTATTTTTGTGGCTTCAGAATTTGCATTCTGAAATTAGGTGGTACATGTATCCTGAAGTTAGGAAGACTGATTTCAAGACACCTAATATTTATTAGCTGTGTGATCCTTGGCAAGTCACTTAGCCCAAATTGCCTCCATTTCCAAATAAATAAGCTGACCTTTTAATACAAAACCAAGCTTGTCCCATCCTTTCTGGGCTAATTATCTCTGAAGTACTTTTTTCCTATAAGATCCAACCTGTAGTTTCCTCAGACCTTTGGAAATCTGCTTTTCCCAAGTCTAGGAAATATGTCAAATTGCCCAGTTTTCTACTCCAGGTCTACCAGAGTAATGGTTCCTTCCTCTTATCCAGGTTTCTCATAATTCCCATCCCAGCAGTCAGGATCTTTTTATTAATGATATTATTGATTATTCTACCTTTATTGGTTACCCTACCTTTTGAATAATTATCACTAAAAATGTTGAGGTTATTAACTATACTTTTGTAAAAGACGGGTTGTTGAAGCCTCCTTCTCTCACTTCCACTCTAATATAGTGTCCTTCTTTTCTCTTACAACCCAACTAATGGAATATATACCAGGTTTTTTTTTAGAATCCAATTATCTTCACTCAAATTTGCTTCACCATTTGCTCCACCACGCCTCTCCCTTCTGATTCCTCCATTTTCTCATGAGGGTATACTTTGTAAAATATAATGTGCCAACACATCCCATTTATCTGTCCTGCTATTTTTGGATAAGGCAAAATCATCTAGATCTATGATCTAGTTATATGTTTCATCCCCAGGTAAACGTTTTATCTAAAAGGTTAAAAAGTTCTTTGTGTTAGTACCTTTGATTTCTCTTATTTGCTGCCTAAATTTAGCACATTTATTCATAGACTTTTGGGGTCACAGGTTTTGCTCCTGGTTTCTTTCTTGTATTTTTGTCCCCTATGTATTTCTGGTTATACCAGTTGGTATTCTCTGTAGCTACTTCTTATAGTTTCTAATTTTGAAGATATACATAGGCAGTCCTTGTCCTATCCATTTATTTTTCATTTAAAACCTTTTTTTAGCTTAAAGATCTATGATCACATGATCCTATGATGAAGTTTAATAGACAGAAGATAAACAAGCAAAGTGTTAAGGAATAAAGGCAAGAAAGCATACATTATCCAAGAGTAGTAAATGATCAACAGCATCAAAAACAGCAGAAAGGTTAGACCTGGCATTTCAAAGAGCAACACATGCTTTTTCTTCCTCATTGAACCAGATCATCAGAGGATGCTAATAGGACTAAAATCACAAATTCCAACACACCCAGAAAATTTAGCTTTGTATCTTCTCCCTATTCCCAACCAGCTGTCTTAACAAATTATATTTTTTGTTTCATAGATAAGAGACTGTGACTACATCAGGGCAAATTCATTACTAGCACTAGAAAAGTAAATGAAAATCTAAATCCTATAACTCTTCCTATCCATATCACTTGTTCTAGCACTAAATCATATGCTGTCTCATTCTATATTCTCATTGCCTCTTATGAATCTTTATTTTTTTTAATGGCTTATAGGCGCCAGCTAATTCCTGAGCACAATACAGTCACACCATCAATGTTGTGAAGGTGATTGACTACTGATAATTTTTGTTACTTATGGAGATAAAGGAATTCATTCTTATTTTCACTTTGTAACTGACAATGTACCTTTTCATATTTTTAATTGTTTTGCATTTTAGTGTCAGGAAAGTTTTAATGAATATTAAATCATTACAAAGTGGTTTTTTTTCCCCTTACTCAATTAGAATTCAAAAAAAAAAAAAAAGAAGAAAAAGGAATTGTCTAAGAACATGATCCTAATTGTAAGAATGTTCTCAAAGTTAGAAGAGACCTTGGAAGGATTTAGTTCAACTTCTGTGTGAAAATAATCACTCTACATCAGTCAAGTGGTCACCCAGCCTTTGCCTGAAAAGACCTAAAAAAATTATGAACAAATAATGGTCACTTAATTTAATGACCTGTTATTTCTTTGGTATGGGCATTTCTCACTCCTACATTTTATAACTTTGTGGTCAATATACCTGAATATTTAAAAATCTTGTAATATTGTGCCCATCGACATCTGAGACATAATGCCAAAACTTCTGGTGATGAACCTTCAAAACAATGATAATCTATTTCTTATATAAGAATTGTCTACCACCAGACTCATGCCTAAAGTCTTAGTATCTTTGTAAGACCTAAGAATTTTTCTTCCATTTCCACTGTCTTCCAGGTCCATGAGTTAAGTCAGCACTTTGAGGATGTATCAGGATTTAGAGAAGGCTGACAATTAAGCCAAATTAATCGTATTAGAGAACTAAGAGAGTATAGGTCAGTTTTTATACTTTTATTTACTGGAGAGAAGGGGAAATGTCCTAGAATTTCAACTATCGTTGTGGAAAGTATCTCTATCAATACATATTGGCTTCTCATCTATAACTTTTTTTATTGAGGGGGGTTAGCAGAAAATGACATCTGTGATTTCATTGTTCTAAGAGTTCCAAGTAAGGAACCTGTTCTTCAAACACAGGTCAGCACCAGTCTAGCAACTTTTACTTTTAACAAGTTGAAAGTGGCACTGAAAAGATTTGAGTCTACATCAACTCCCAAGTCAATTCTATACCATGTCACAATATCTACAATTCATTTATATGATTAATCTGCAATAATAAACACTTCCATTTACATAGAAATTCCCTTTTCATAAATATTTTTCCCTTAGAAACCTTGAAAAGTAAGTAGGGCAAGAATAATTAATAGTAATTGGGACACTGATAAGTTGTTATACATCCTGAAGAAGGCAAATAGGGTAGTAAGGCATTTGAAAACATACCCTATGAAGATCACTTGAAAGAAATGGGGATTAGTACTTGGAGAATTAATACTTTGAGAAGAGATGAGCTTAGTGGAAAAACAACCACTGTTTTAAAATGGGGATGTGGATTTGCGGATGGAGAATTTAATTTGTTTTGCTTGGCCTTTGAGACAAAAATTTAAACTAATGAGTGTCAGTTACAGGGAGCTAAATTTTCACTCATTATCAGAAAAATGTTCAATCAGCAAAAGCTGAAAATGGAATGATTGCCTGGGTAAGGTAATGATCTCCCAAACATTGAAAATCTTTAATCAGGGTATGGATGGTCATTTGTCAAGAATGTTATAGAGTTCAATTAATAAATTGATAAGCAGTTAAAAAGTTCCAACAGACATTGTACTAGGCAGTGGAAGTACAATGAGAGAAAAGGAAGCCATTCATGCCCAGATTCATATTCTATCAGGGGAAAACATTAGATTTTATTATTTTTTCTTTGAGGTCCTTTGCAACTCTATGATATTATTTCTCCCATCTTACATATAAAAAAAATGTCTCAGAGTCTTGACTTTTTGGGCCTTGGGGGTCATTTATCAAGTAAGTGATAAAAAATAGGTCTTCTATTTGACATGAGACTTAGTAAATTTTTCACTAGCAGATTGCCTGCCTACAATAGACTGAAAGAATATTTCATTTCTGGAAAACATGCAAATGATTCTCAGGAAGAAAAAAAAAAACATTTTTCAGGCTTGCTTTTGGGATATGTACAGAGTGTCATGCACCACACGCCTTTTACCGGGATCTGTGCTTGTAGATGACATGGCCATTTTGTCGTTTCTTTGGTGCCCACACAAGAGATGACCTTCATCCATGTACAATTATACAGACAGAAGACAAATGCAAATAGAAAGAAGCAAAGATTGTGGTTTAAAGGGGAAAAATGGAGAGATACAGGGAGACAGTTCATTTCCATTACATGAAAGTAAAGTATGTATTGTCATATGTGGGAAGAGAATATGAAGATGAAAATATGTCCAAAAATGGGGATTGCTATACTGGAAAATTTGGGCTGACTTATGTTTAAATTAAGATGTGGAATTAAAAAGTAGAAATAAAAGAAGGCTAAGTCCAAAGTCCAGTACCTCATTTTGCTGATTGCTTTTTTATTCCCCCAATCAGCAGCCTATCTAGAATATGACTTACACAGAATCTGATTGTGAAGGCTTTCATGGATACTGACCCACAGTCACCAGAGCTATGGGGCAGCTTCGGTGATGATGGAAGAGATGAATCAGTCAGTTCTTCTATGTCAGAATGCGAGGAAGGGGGCTTGGTAGATTTTTTCTTCCCAAAGGCTTGTTTGAATGAGCTCCTCAGCTGAAAGAAAGAGAAACATAAGCTTTCTCCTTCTTTTCTGTGTATAATGAAAAAGTGTTTTTTTGTTGCTGTTTTAAGAAGTTAGTTTGCAGATGCCATCCTAGCCACTGCCTGGGGTCAGTATTTAGAAGCAGAGAATTAACATATGCAACATGGTATCTCTAATACCAATACTATGTATTGCTTTTAAAAAAATATTAATCCAGCACAGCGCAGACATTGAGGATTTTCAGACAAGGGCAGAATGAGCATCATGGCTGTCAGAGCATTCATTTAAAATCAAGCACCTTTGACCAGTGCCCATGCCATGGCTTCTTCAAGGTATTTTGTTTTAAATAATTACCTCATCACTACAAAAATATCAGCCATTGCGGATATTGTCAATTTAAAAGGCTTAATAAAATCAAATCACCTTGCTCTGTATTAAGTGCCATTTTCTATTCAAATTTTAAATTCCCAACCTATTCAGAAAGAAAATTGATATCCCCTATGGTTTTATTCAGGAGTGCCTTTATTACCTCTCTTTATAGATCGAGATTAAAATGAAAAAGACACAAAGAAAAGACATACAAAATAATCTGTTTTTAAAAGGGTATAAGAGCCTACTGCCAAAATGAATAGCAATCATGCCAAGATAGGTTTTTTTTTTTATAAATGCATGCCAAATTGTCCATGATTTATATTCACCTCACTTCCTCTAGAGTTCACCTTGCAGAAACATGAAAGAGTGTGGAATTACAAATCAAAGGAATGAAGGCTGATCAGTATTTAAAAATATTACCTGCATAAACATTTTTTTAAAACAAAAAAGATATGTCTTTCATTATTTAATAGAAAACACACCAATAAGATCCTGTGATATGTATGTGTTTGATTTCATCAAAAAAGTTTCATTTAGGTAATCACTCTGTTCACCAGTGGTTTGTGTCCAGTGTGTCCAGTGCAAAGTATTATGCACTGGAACTATTCCTGATCATTGGAATTATACTGAATGTATTACTATTTGTCCTCCAGTAGCTATATTCTATTCTTTTTTTTCCTTCTTCTTTCTTCCTTCCTTCCATATGAAGCAAATTGACTATCCCTATCACTTTTACTTGGTGAATATAGTCAGACTGTCCCAGAAGATAATGTGACAGATTACCTTTGCATGAAGTGGAAGAGAGTTGATCATTCTATACTTTGGAACTCCCCTACTCCACCCCATTCCATAGAATGTAAGTTCCTTGAAAGAAGGGATTGTTCCTCTCTTCTCTTCTTCCCTTCTTATAATAAACACTTGCTCTAATACCTGGCACATAGCCAGGCACTCAAATATTTGCTGATTGATTATTGGTGTAGATGAAGAGGCCTCATTTCATTTTAACCAGGCCATACTGATATATGGTCATTGAATTAGTAATAAATGGAGTTTGACTCTTAAGGCTACAGTTGAATTCCAATACATCATCAAGTTCTCCTAATGTTGGAAACATAGTCAATATATAAATTATGAGGCAAATTGAACTTACCCAGTTTTTCTTTTTCTTTTTCTTAGAATCAGCATCATTACCACTGCCAATACTGGAATGGCTTGTAGCACTGTTGATACTGGACACACTTTCTGAGGAATGCTGCCTTCTAATGCGGAGATCTAAAAGAAAAATGAGAGAAAAGGGGAGTAGTGGGAAAAGTATGGAGACACAAAGGAACAGATTGTGGTGGAAAAGAGAAAGGGAAGAAGCAGAGAAGAAAGAAAGAGATCTATGAATATTTCTTGCCATTTAGCCACTAATGATAATTTCTTTTCTTATTGTTATGTAAAAGCTTACTTTGTTTTGTACATTTCCTTTTAGTTTAGTTTAATTTTACTAATCACATAGAATAGAGACTAGACTAGGGATCTGAAGAGTTATTTTAGTACTGCTTGATGGCTAATGGTAACAGGTACAGTCAGTCATCAAACATTGATTAAAGGCTTATTATCTTCCAAGCCCTAGTAATTTATCTCTGATTTCTTTTTATACTATATAGGAAAGTGCCAGGTGAAAAAAAAAAACTTCCATTTATTTATGGTAATTATGGTGACACTTAAAGGTCACAGTGTTGTCTAGAGCCTAGCTAAACTGTGGATTATGGCCCCATAACTGAATATGGAGGTTGCAAAATTATGATTTTTTATCAGTAAATGTTTGAGTTGTATACCTATTTATGTAGATATTTTATTTTTATAATATGGCTTGGGAAGAAGGGATTCACAACTAGAAAATAATTAAGAAGCCCTGGCCTAGATTATTAAAAATAAGTAGTGTTTTTATTTTTATTTTTATATATTACAATTGTAACAGGAAAAATTTAAAAGATGCTTAATATGCTCAGTAAGATGAAAACCATCATCTGTAAGCCCATGTCAGAGATTTATTTGATACTTAGTTCTTGAAATTTAAAATGGAAGCATGTGTAGTCCGTAAGTCAAACATGGTCACTTAAAGCCAATTTCAATTTAAATTTATGAAGCTGTATCTACCTGATCATTGAAATAGCCTATTGGTAGGCAAACAATTCACTCAATCTTTTGGGCTGTTAATCAGTACAACAGATATTTAAAATCAATATGGTATACATATTTTTATTATTCATTAAGTGGCCTGTTAATCCTTCTAATACTGAGACATGACCAAAGTACTTGAAGAAACAGGAAAGACACTAAATGGAGATAGAATTTTGGTTCTGTCTAAATCCTAACACTCCCTCCTTTAATTATTGGAACTAAATTAATTTCTTCCCTTCCAACCTTTTATGGAATTATAGTTTATATTTCCAGGTCTGATATATTGAACTACCTCTTTCCCAAGAATAAAGAAATCCTTCACTGAGTTTTATTTCCATGACGTGTTGTATTAGAGAAAGGATTAAGGTTTCATAAATCCCTCCTGGATCCCATTTAAAGCTTCAAGATTTAGAACAAAAGCCACTTTATTATAGTACTAAAAAAATGTACCTATGACATAACAATTCCCCATAAAGCATATCAATTTCCCTGAAAAAAGTTGCTAAATATTAAACAGTTGTAATACCATAGGACTAATTTATTCTATAGTTTAAAGGTACATCTTGAATAGTGGATGCATCCTAAACAAACTGAATATAAGGAATGTTGAATGTTATTTTAAGGGTACCAGTTAAACCAGGTATTTAATGATATAAAATAAATTATTTTGTAAGAAAGATGTCTGCTTTTTTCTCTCAATCATTTCTATATGGTAACTCATATACCATATTGGGCTAGTTTAAAGTGTTGCATAATGTAATATATTAAAAAAAACAACAACAACAACAGTAAATGTTCAGTGTAAAAACATATCAATCACAGGTTATTTTTCTTCAAAAAGGTAGTATTTATAGGTATTGAGACAGATTTTACTAACCTATAGCTTATTATTCCCAAACAATCATTGTGATATTAATGTGTCCTTAAATTCATGAAAATATCATCACCCCCCTAATTTTCAGGATCAGCTAAGATTTCCATATTTGTAAAATGATAAAGTTACCATTTTTATAAAAAGCCTGTAATAATATTTGGAGGAAACATACCTTTGGGGGGATTATCAGGGCCATTAAGTGCTCCTTGAATGGCGGCCTGTGCAGCAGAATTCTGAGCTTTCAACATTTCTATAGTTTCCCTTAATTCAATAAGTTCAGACTCCTATAGGCCAAAGAAAGAACAATCATAACCATTTAGACATTAGAGAGATTTCATAAAGATGAATTGTTAATCAACTACCATGAGTCAGGTACTCCAAGAGCTGTCAAGATATGTAGACAAAATTCAAACTAGTATCTGCCTTCAAGGACATTGCACACTGTGTATGTGTGTTTTCATAAAGCTCTATCAAGTGGATTTACTTTTTTTGCTAATCTCTAAGAACACTGTATTATGTATTATAGATATTATGTGATATAAATATCGAAGAATGTTACCAAACTATGCCTGCACAAACCTTGACCCAGCTATAACATTACTAAGGCTATTGATCAAAGTAATCAAAGAAAGAGGAAAAGGACTCATATGTACAAAAATACTCATAGTAGTTATTTTTTTCACAATAGCCAAAAGGTAGAATTTGATAAGCTGCCTTCTTCTTAGAAAATGGTTACCAAAAAAATCATATATGAATAGAATTAATTGTCCCATAAAAAATGCTAAAAACAGAATTTCAGAGGAAAGTAGGAAGAATTTAGGGCTAGCAAAACTAGTAAAACAATTTGTATAATAATAACATTATGAAGAAAAAACAACTTTGAAATCTTTTAGAACTCATTAATGCAATGATAAACCATGAGTTTTAAAAACTGAAGATGAAACATTTCACTCACCTCCTTACAGAGGGGTGATGAACTTCAAATCTAGACAGAAACAAACATTTTTGTTTGTTTAACTAATATGGGAATTTATTTTGCTAGACTATTATAGATATGTAGGACTATTCTTTACTTACTAAGGATATGTTAATGAGAGGACATTAAATATGAAAAATAAATAAAAAAATGAATCATAGATGCTCATCTTAATTCCATTTGTTTTCATCAAACCACACTCAATCAAAAGTAGGCTTTGATTGTTTTTTGATGTGCAAAATGCCCAAATAACACTTTGTATTGTACTCAGAACTAGAATTTAGGAAAGAAATCAGGATAGGATAAAAAAAAATTGGAAGCCATCTGCAGAGTTACAAGAATTAAATCTATAGGGTTGTGAAGTCATCAGCTGAGACAGTATAGAGAGCAAAGGGACCAGGACAGAGGTTTTGGGAACTGACTTTTAGGGATGTTGATTATAGATGAATCCAAGAAAGGAATCAGAGAAAGAACAGAGTGGAAGACAACCAAGAAGTTTAACAATTTATCACACACACAAACACACACACACACACACACACACACACACACACACACACAAATACAACAAATACACATTTTATGCTTTAAAAAAAATCAACTTCCCAAACTATTTGATTAGGGAGAGTGATTTGAATGACAGAAAAAATGGTCAGAGAAGTCAAAAAATAAAACAAAACAAAACAATGTTATAATTTAACTCATAATTTTAAAAAATGTCAATAGCATTTCATTTTGGGGAAAGTATTAAAAATAATCTGTACAATATTTTAAGCAAATTTGCATTAAAAAATTACCAGGACTTAAAACGTTAATTCTGAAGGTAAATAAAAGGATTTCAAATATGACATATTTCAACTTTAGTTTATAACACTCAATCTGGAATGTAGATTAAATTTTAATTAAAATATGGTTTATCTACTTGAGTTAAAAAAATGCTTTCTGCTCTATACAATGAAGATTAGAACTAATAAAGAACTTTAGATGCAGCAATAAAGGGAGAGAGAAAGAGAGAAAATCTGTCTTAACTTTCACATTTCTGTTTTAGTAACTGTCTTAATATTTTTCTAAAAATGTGAATAACCATTGAAATAAATTAGTTCTGTAAAGGTTAATTATTTTATTATTGAAATAAGTAACTATTTATTTTGGGGGGTAGGAGGCTAGGGGTAGGGCTAGGCCTGTGTTTTCACTTGTACAGGGATTTATCAGTGAGGAAATTCCCTCTGCCAATGTAGATCAACAACTGTTCTGTCAATTATAATCCTAGAGTTTCTGGAGAGATTAGTTGCTTCTCATTCCCTCTTAAAAAGGATCAGTGAGTAGTAAAATACATTCATTATGTTTCAGAGGCTGGATTTGAATCCAGATCTTTCTGGACTCTAAATCTTATACATCACAGAACTTCTATACTATTATACTAGAATAACTTGTTTAATTGGGGGAAATGTCATGAATTTTTAACAATCAAGTTCTGCATTACCATGTGGACACATATAAGCAAGCACATTTGCAAATATACAAGATGTTAGAATTTCTATTGTACTGGCTATTCATAGAATGGCTCTATTAGGGAGTCACATTAAGGGACAACCATGTTACAGATATTGTGCTAGGCCCTAGCGATACAGAGATAATCTGAATATTTAAAAAATTTGAATTATATCAGAGGAGACAACAAGTACATGCATAAAATAACATACAAAATTATGAATTAATTTGGTGGTTGATTAGACTTTACTGCAGCTATATGAATCTAGAAGTCAACCTTTTCAAGAAGCTAGAAATCAAGCTAGATGGCTTAGTAGAACAACAGATCTGGAGTCAGGAAGATAGGAGTTAAAATTTAGCCTCAGATACTTACTGGTTATGTAACCCTGGGCAAGTCATTTAGCCCTATTTAATATGAGTGAGTATATTCAGTATCCATAGTTCTCTCTCTGTATGTGAGTGGCACTTTCTATGCAAGTCTATTGGAATTGGCTTGAGAAGAGCTAAGTCCATCACAGTTAATCATATATTCTTGTTTCTGTTCTGGTTCTCCTGTTCTCCTGGTTCTGCTCACTTCACTCACATTTCATGTAAGTCTTTTCAGGCTTTTCTGAAATCAGCCTGTTCATAATTTCTTATAAAACAGTAATATTCCAATTGCCTTTATATACCATAACTTATTCAGCCATTCATCAAATAATGGGCATCCGCTTAGTTTCCAGTTCCTTGCCACTACAAAAAGGGCTGCCACAAACATTTTTGCACATGTGGGTCCTTTTCCCTTTTTGCCCTTCATTATCAGAGGACCATAATGTCAGGAAGTAATGCCATGATATGCAAGTGAATTGAATTTAAGTGAGGATTAGCTGTACAAAGTCATCAACCTCACTTTCTCCTTCAGATCTATCTGGGTCCATATAATAAATCTAAAATGAATCCCATGAATAATGTAAAAATGCAAATGAAAGATCATGGAGAACTTGGATGAACATGAAAAACAATGATATAAAATAATACTGCAAGCATGAAGAAAGCACAAGTTGTCCCTGTTTTCAAAAAGGGGAAGAGAAGAGAATGTACAGCTGATAGGCCAAGGAGTATGAAAAATTTCTAACAAGATTCTAGAATTAAAAAGAGATAGAATAAAACAAATTGTTTGTATAATCTACAATTTATAGCCCATGCAAAATAACAAATTTCTGGAAAAATTATAGGATTCCAAACTTAGAGACAGAATATTCTGTGTAACAGGAGACAGAGGATTAGTTACTAAATCTGTAAAAGAGGGTTCAAGTCCTATGTCTGCCACATAACAGCAATAATAATCATGGGTAGGTAACTTGGTGCTCCCAGAAACAATCTAATGTAATAACCTTCATGCTTTCTTCACTTAGAATTCCCTACATTGATGAAATTATAAGTCCAGGCCAAACAAAGCAACAAATAAGGAAATTAATAAATACTAAAGAGATGTTAAGTGAAAGTTTTATAAAGGAAATATTGATCATGAGGAATAAGCACAGTTTCATCAATAATATGTTATGCCAGATTAATCTTTCCTTCTTTGAAAGGAATACTAAATTGATATACCAGGTTAATACTACAGATATAGTCTACTTAGATTTTAGTGGAACATTTGCTAAATATTTCATTCTCTTCTTATGGGAAAGGGAGAAATGCCTGTCAGGCAACAGTATAACTGGGTAGCTTCAAAGTTGGCTAAATTATCAAATTCAAAGAGTACTCATAAAAGCTTTGCTGAGAGCTTAAAAGGTGGTGAGCAGTGCTGTTTAACACTTATGTCAATGGCTTGAATTAAGAGTTGTGTATGAAATTTGCCAGCGATACAAAGTTGAAAGGGATAGTTAACACACTGGATGACAATAAGTCTCCAAACAAGATTTTAACTCATTATAACATAGGGTTGAATTTAATAGTGATAAATTTACAAATCTTATATGTGTCTTGAAAAAATGGGCTTCACAAGCACATGGGATAATAGGATTGGCCAATAGTTTGTCTAGAAAAAAATCTTTGGATTTTAGTAAACAATGTGAGTTTTGTGACTAACCATCTAGGCTAGCAGGTATTAAACTGGGGAAGCAGCTGCAAAGAACATGACATTATTTCCTTCATTTCTGTTTTTAATAACTGTTTACAATTGGTCTGACTTTTAGGAGGAAAATATTTCTCATTGTCTAAAATTTCAGATCCTTTCCTCATGCAATCAAAGAAATTTTGGAAAATAAAAGGGAGAAAGCAGTCATACTTATCTGTTAACAGGTTATTTCAATTTTTTTTCCCTGAGGCAATTGAGGTTAAGTGACTTGCCCAGGATCACAAAGCTAGGAAGTGTTAAGTGTCTGAGACCAGTTTTGAAGTCAGGTCCTCTGACTTCAGAGCCGGTGCCCTATCCAATGTGCTATCTAGCTGCCCCTGGAAGGTCAATTTTTTTTTTACCTAGTTGATTCAAATAATAATAATAATAATAAAACGTATTCCACCAAGTCCTGGTCCAAGTTCCTGACAAGACCAACCTGGCATATTTTACATATCTTACAATGTGATGGTCTTCTGAACTTTGTTTTCTAAGTATCCATTGACTAATACAATCATATTAGTCTTGAATATTAGATTTTGCCAAAGCTTCAATAGAAGCTCAGAATTAGAATGCTACCTTTCCTTTGAGTTCTTTTTCTTTACCCTAAGACAATTGCCTGAATGAAGAAATTCACCCCAGTCAGACTGACTTATTTTTTGGGAGAATCATAATGCTAAATGGTAGTCAGATAGATTTAGAGGAATTTTGCTTATGTCTCTAACCAGTGGACCAACTAATGTTGGTTTATTATATTCTATCCCTGTCTTTGAGATAAATACTTCTAGATCAAGTTGAAACATGGGCATTTCTTACTAGGATTTATTTTGAGAGTCAAAATTGCTATATGATCACACATATTACTGGAAAAGAGAGATTGTGGAAAATGAGAAAATCATGGATTAAAGATGTCTCCTTGGAGGCAACATGGTAAACTGGATGTGGACTAGACTTGGAACCATTAGCATCTAACCTTGAGTCCACTTCCAGCATTTGCTAGCTGTGTAACCAAGGACAATTCACTTGCCTTTTTTTTTCCTCCAGGGATTTGTTTACCCTTCTGTCTAATGGGTATATAATACTAGAATTACTTAAAATAATTGTAAAATAATTATGAGTTATTGTAAGGAAGTAATTTTGTAAATTTAAGGAGTAATATGAGTTATAATGAGCTAATTCCATGGGAGACAGTATTCCCATCTGGGAGCTTCCTATATCCATGAAATCACAGATCTAGCCTATAAACAATCCTTGATTCCATAATGAATCTCTAGGATCACTAATTTATACCAACAGATTATAACCAAGAGTAAATTAGTCATGCCTTCTCTCTCTCTTCCTGGGCAGTCAGAGAAATGGCTGTTATAGAATATCATATGTAGAGAAGAAGAAAATAATTAGTTCAGTTTGTAGTGAAGAAGAATTCTGTCAAAAATATTCTTGATGTGAAGTTAACTAGACTCTGCCTGAAGATATTTAGTAGTGGAGATGTTATTGTCTACTAAAGAAGTACATTTCACATTCAAATACCCCTGTTAGAAAATTTCCTTTCTCCCTCCTTCATTTTTTCTTTCCTTCCTTTTCCTAAAATCTAAATCTGCCTCTTTGTACCTTCCATCCATTGCTCCTTCTTATGTTGCCTAGCCAAGCAGAACAAACTCAAATCCTTTTTCACAGGACAATCACTCAAATGCTCAAAGACAGCTTATTGTATGCATTTTTTCTCCAGGCTCAACATTCTCAGTTCCATCAATCAGTTCTTGGAGTGGAATATTCTCTAACTCAAAATATTACTCTGTTGTCTATTTGTGACTTCCCTTACCAAATAAATAAAACATTAATTAGCCTTTGACTCCATCGACAAGATTGTATGTTTCTAATGGATGTTTCTATTGGATATTTTTATGGATCTCAGGTTATTAGTGCTTATTCAAAACCTGCTTTATTACATTATTGCTAACATCAAAATGAGCAAAAGAAACTGCAGTGCTAAAGAATATAAACAACATGAGACCACCATTAACTATTATTGTGGAAATGCACTTAAGGCATGTCTTCAAATAGTATAAAAAAGAGGAAGACACACATCATCACACGATGTTGCTGTTGATATGATTTTATTATCTCAACCTGGAAATGACATAAATAAATGAATCTAACATATAATTATTGCCAGAGAGAAAAATTCATCAGCAAATGTGCTGAATTTAGAATGATTTTGGGGGGGAATACCTTGAGGACAAGAGCTGTTTCACTTCTCTCTTTTTATCCCCAATGTATAGCACAGAGGAGATCTTTAATAAATGTTGATATTGTAATAAATTACATTAAATAATCACACTCAACAAATAAATCAATTTAATTTTATCTATACCTGATTTTGGCAGACTGATTAAAATACTCTACAAGACTCCCACTGAGTTTAGAGGATAGTCATGTTGGTCCATAAGTAAAGATCTGCCTATTAAACTTCAGATTAAAAGCACATTTATTTGAGCAGGACAAGGAGATCATTATATACTTCAACAACAATACTATATGATGATCAATTCTGATGGATGTGGCCTCTTCAACAATGAGATGAACCAAATCAGTTCCAATAGAACAGTAATGAATTGAACCAGCTACACCCAACGAAAGAACTCTGGGAGATGACTATGAACCACCATATAAAATTCCCAATCTCTATTTTTGTCTGCCTGCATTTTTGATTTCCTTCACAGGTTAATTGTACATTTGGAAAAGTCCGATTCTTCTTATGCAGAAAAATAACTGTATGGACATGTATACTACATTGTATTTAACATATACTTTAACATTTTTAACATATATGGGCCTACCTGCCATCTGGGGGAGGGGATGGGAGGAAGGAGGAGAAAAATTGGAACAAAAGGTTTTGCAACTGTCAATGCTGAAAAATTACCCTTGCATATATCTTGTAAATAAAAATCTATAATTTAAAAAAAAGGGGGAAAAAGCACATTTATATTGCAAAACTTAACAAAGAGTGCTGTTTAACCAGCATTGAGAAGAACAATGGGCACAATGAATGGAATTCTAGGCTTGGAGTTAGGAAATTATTGGTTGTTGCTGATATGATTCTTTGTGACCTCATTTGGGTTTTCTTGGAAAAGACACTAGTTTGCCATTTCCTTCTCTAGCTTATTTTACAGATGAGGAGAAGGAAGCAAATAGAGTTAAATGATTTGTCTGGTATCACACTACTAAGCAAGTGTTTGAGGACACATTTGAATTCACAAAGAGGAGTTTTACTGACTCCAGGTCTCATACTCTATCCACTGAGCCACTAGCTACTAGTCCGTTACTTTACTTCTGTTTGACTCAGTTTACTCATCTGTAAAATGAGGATAATAATGGCACATACCTCCGAAGATTATCATGGTGATCAAATGAGATACTCTTATAGCTAAGGAACAGAAACAGAGATCAAGTGACTTACTACTGATCTGATGATAGAACTCATGTCTTCCTGACTCCAGGTCCAATATTCTATCCACTCCTCTATTTAATTATCAGAATACTCTTTCTTATGGCATGTCTGGATCTATTTATATAACTTGCTGCTCTGCTCACACATTTTTGATGCTTGGGTAAGATGGCAGAGAGAAGCCGGGAATTTGCCTGAGTTTTCCCCAGTCTCTTTCAGAAACAATGTTAAATCAAGCTTTTAAAGGCTTTTGAAGCAACAAAAAGACATTTAATCAATTTCCTAACCCAAGATAACTTAGAACTTCAGGAAAGGCCTGTTTCACTTGGGTAAAAAAGGTAGTGCAGCCCTGCTCTGCAGTATCCAAACAAACCAATGGGAAATTCAGCAACTGAGACCCCATAGTCTAGACTCAGCAAGCTAGTGACACAGCAGGCCATCTGTGAGGCTTCTATTCCTAGTACAATGGATGAGCTGCCAGCCCCAGGGACCTTGCACAGAAAGCCAGTGATCAGTATCCTCTGTACTCAAAGAGTTGTGAGCTCAACTTTTTAAAATTAAGCAAAAAAAAAAAAAAAAAAGAAAAGAAAAAAAAAAGCTCTAACCATAGTCTAATCGTAGAAAGCTACTATAGTGACAGGGAAGACCAAAATACAAACTCAGAAGAGGAAAACAATGACAAAATGACTATTTATGAAGCCTCAAAGAGGAAGATAAATTAGTCTCAAGCCCAAAAAGTCCTCTTGGAAGAACTCAAGAAGGATTTAAAAAATCAACTAAGAGACTAAGAGCTACAGAAGAAAAATTGGGAAGAAGAATGACAGTTAAGCAGGAGAATTTTGAAAATTAAAAAAGTCAACAGCTTAGAAAAGGAGCACAAGAATTAGCTGAAGAAAATAACTTCTTTAAAAAATAGAATTGACCAAATGAGGGAAGAACCCATTGGGAGCAAAAATTTTAAAAATAGAATGGGCCAAATGGAAAAAAAGGTTAAAAGAGCTAATTGAAGAAAATAATTCCTTAAAAAGTGGCATTAGCAAGTGAAAGCTAACATCTTTGTGAAATATCAAGAATCAGTCAAACAAAATCAAAAGAATGAAAAAGTAAGAGAAAATGTAAAATGTCTCTTTGGAAAAACAAGTGACCTGAAAAACAATCCTGGAGAGATAATTTAAGAACTATGGACCACCTGAAAGGCATGATCAAAAAATTAAGTCTGGATTACTTCTTCCAAGAAATTATCAAGAACCAGAGGACAAAATAGTTATTTTTTCCTCCTTAAAGAGATTCCAAAATGAAAATTCCAATGAATATTATAGCCAAATTCCAGAATTATCAGAAAATAAAGAAGAAAATTTTGCAAATAGGCAGAAAGAAACAATTCAAATATCAAGGAAACATAGGATTACATAGGATTTAATAGCAGGATGGGAATGAGTGAAGATTATTTGAATTTTACTCTCACTGACTTTGCCTGCAAGAGGAAACAACACATTGAGGTGGGTAAAGAAGTGTTTCTTATCCTGTAGGGAACTAGGAGGAAAAGGGGAAAAGAAAAGGGAAGGGAGCTAAAAGAAGGGAGGACATATTGAGGGAGATAGTCATCAAAAGAAAAAAACTAGTGAGGAGAAACACGGTGAAAGATGAAAGAGAAAAAACAATGAAAAAATAAAGAGGGAAATACACAGTTAGCAGGACTGCTGTTGAAGGCCTACCTGCACTCTCACCTGTTCTTATTCAATGGAAAACTGATACACCAATCTGGGTAGAACATGTTAGTACATATGGTGCAAGAGCAACTTGACCAAGGACACTTACAACCTTCTCTAAGTCCTTGGAATTCCCCTGTATTTGTTGTAAAAAAAAAGAATTCTGGAAAATGGAGGTTGATTGATTTAAGAAAAGTAAATGAACAGATAGAAACTATGGGAACTCTTCAGCCTGGACTTCCATCTCCTACTCAATTGCCTAGAGTATGGCGGCTTTGGGTTATAGACATTAAGGATTATTTCTATTCTACCCCTCTAGATAAGGAGGATATGAAAAGATTTGCCTTTTCTGTGCCCAGCATTAATTTAGCTGAGCCCTATAAAAAATATGAGTGGACAGTTTTGCCCCAGGAAATGAAAAATAGCCCTACTATGTGTCAAATGTATGTTGCTGCTGCTCTTACTCCAGTAAGAAAAGCATTTCTAAAAGCTATATTGTTACATTACATGGAAGATATCTTGATATGTGCTAGTGAGGTGCAAATGTTTACAAGCAAGTTTACAAAAGACCACAGAAACACTAAGGAACTACAAATTGCATATAGCTGCAGAAAAAATTCAAAGACATGCTCTTTTTCAATATTTACATTATGAAGTATATCCTAAGGTACTTACAGTACAAAAACTTTAAGAACAGAGATGTTGAACATCTTAAATTACTTTGAAAAGTTAATAGGAGATATCCAATGGATGTGTCCAGTGATAGACTTAACTACCAATCAACTACAACCATTATATGACATTTTAAAGGGAGACACTTTAAATTCACCACATCAGCTTACAAAAGAAGCTCAAGAGGCTTTGAGAGAAGTTGAACTGGCTTTATCCAATGTGGTTGAAAGAGTTACTCAAAAACCCTTGGAAATATCAATTTTTGCTACACAAGAGGCACCCACAGCAGTCCTTCATCAAGGAGACAATGTGATAGAGTGGGTGAACCTCCCAGCACAACCAGAGCCTTACCCCTTACCTAGTGCTTGTGGCTGGAATTTTATTAAAGATCATTAAACAAGCCGTACAATTATCTGGGATAAGACCTGACAAGATATATACATTTTATACTAATACACAAATTAATGTATGCTGTGAAACCATCCCAGAGTGGCAAATTTTGTTGGCCACAGCTCCAAATTTTACACATAGGTCTCCATTAAAGATAGCCAGACTATTACATAATTGGCAATGGATTCTTGAGAAAAGGTTTCTAAGGTTTCTCTTAAGGGACCCATTATCTTTGCAGATGCATCCAAACATAATATTTGTGCTATATACTCTTTTGACTTAACTATAGAGTAGTCAGAACTCCTTTTCAGTCCACTCAGCAGAATGAGTCATATGCAATCATGCTAGCTCTTACTTATTATCCAGGAGATAAAAACATAATATCTGATTTGGTCTATTCAGTAGGTGTGTACAAACAATTGCCATAGCCCAAATAAAATTTGCTGCTTCTAATATACCAGCTCTTTAAGGAACTTCAATAGCAAGTGTGAAAGCATCCAGATAAGATTTATCTTGCATGTCCACTCTTTCTACCTGGACTTCCAGGTCCTATTTTTGATGGTAATTCAAAGGCAGATAGCCTCCTAACAATGTTAGCCAATACTCCTTTATTTCACGAAGCCCAAGAATCTCATTCTAAATATCATCAGGCGGCTCGAGCTTTACATTTACAATTTGGGTAACAAAAGAGGAAGCTAGGAACATAGTAAAAGCCTGTATAGGTTGCCTTCCTTTCCATGCTCCTACACTGCCTCCAGGGAAGAACTCTCATGGTTTGAGACCCAGTGAAATTTGGCAAATGGATGTGACCCATTATAAATCTTTTGGTCATCTGTCTTTTATCCACGATATGGTAGACACCTTTTTAGGATTGACTTTTGCAATACCAGCAGCAAAAGAGACAGCCCGAGTGGTCACTGAATTCCTTATACAAGCTTTTGCAATTATAGGTGTGCCACAAGCAATAAAAACAGATGATGTACCGGCATATACTTCTAATTTTGCACACTTTTATGCACCATATAAAATTTTACACACCACTGGCATACCTTTTAATCCTCAAAATCAGGCAATAGTAGAGAGGGGAAACAGAGACATCAAGATGTTTCTCCAAAAACAAAAGAAAGTGGGAGCCACAGGTAACTCTAGAGAACTTCTAAATTTAGCTCTCTATACTATTAATGTTTTAAATTTTTGACAAAGAAACTGGCTCCAGCAGTGGGGTTATAAAACCCCACCAGAAAAGCAGTGTCCAGTGCAAGCAGTTCCACTATCTTTAGATAATTGCCAGGTTACGTGGAGAGATCCAGAGAGTGGTTAATGGAAGGGACCAGATAGGTTAACTGCTTCAGGGAGAGGGTTTGCTTGTATCTCTACAGATGGAGAAGGAATCAGATTGGGCACCAATTAGAGCCATATTCACCTTGTCTATTGAAGAGAGACAGAAACAGAGAAAAACTTCGAAACAAAGGAGAAGACCTAAGAAATATCTGACACTGAAAGAGCATGGCTGATAATGAGACTGTTACAGAATTTCAAAACCAGCAGGAATCATTGGATTTCCTGAGATTAAAAAAAAATTGTTGATAAGGCTATTGCAGAACTTCAAAACCAGCAGGAATCATTCAATCCCCTGAGACATGATAAGCTTGATACAGGACTTCAAAATCTGCAGGAATCATTGGATTCTCTGACACATGAAGTAATGGACAATAGATTGGTTTTATACTATTTCTAGGACTTATGAACATGTATAATTCCTCATGTTGATTCATGTTGTTTGTTACATAATACCTCCCATGTTGATGGATTTATGTATACCTGTTTCCAGTAAGACTTTTCAGAAACCTGCTAATGTGGTTTGATGTTACATTTCCTTTGGTGTTTACATCTTCCTTCCTGAGATGTCAGGGAGGGGGTGATAACCTCCTTTTTGGGGGGTTCTCACCTCTCTGAGAAGTCAGGGAGGGCATGACCACCTATGTTCTAAAACAAAAGAAAGTAGTAGATGTTATGGGCCACAACTCTGAACTTGAAACAAGGATTCTTACAAGATGCTAATTAAATAGAATTGATAAGACAATGGTTATCTAGTGTAGCATGGTGATTAATAGTTCTCTAGTTCAGTATGATTGATTTAATCTTACAACAAATAATGATTCCCTAGTGATATAATGATTGGTTTATACTCAGTGTGATGAATGGATTTAACTGTAATAGAGCATATAAGCTGGGACAAACTCAGCCAGGGTGGGACTCAGAGATAGATTCATTTCATCTCACACCATCATGGTAGCTGGCCTCCCACACTTCCCCGACTAAGATCAAGGCTGGTCTGAAAGGCTCTCCAGAAAGCTGCTCAGCCTCAAGCAAGGAGACAATAAAGAATTTGGACTTTAACACCTGGCTATTCTTGTGCTGATTACTCAACTAAAAAGAAGGCTGCTCTGCTCCAAGACCTCCAGAAAACCACCAAGAACACTACACTAGGGAACATTAAAAAATATAAAATGTATAAATTTGATTATATTAAATTAAAAAACTTTTACAAAAACAAAACCAAATGCAACCAAAATTAGAAGAAAAGCCTCTCTGAGAACTGAATCAAATTTATAATAATTCAAGTAATTCCCCCTAGTGAATCCTCAGTCAAAAGATAGAAACAGGCAGTTTTCAGATAAAGAAATTAAAGTTATATATAATCATATGAAAAAAGTTCTAATTTTTGATGAAGGAAATGAAAATTGAAACAATTGTGAGGTAACACTTCATGCTTATCAGATTGACTAATATGAGAAAAAAGGGAAAATCAATGGAGATGTGAAACCTAAGGCATTGTTGGTGAAGTTGTGACCTGATTCCATTATGCTAGAGAGCAATTTGGAACTATGACCAAAGGGCAATCAAACTATGTATAACCTTTGATTCGGGTCTTTGACCCAAAGAGATCATAAAAAAGGGAAAACATCTGCATGTACCAAAATATTTATCATAGCTCTTTTTGTGGTAGCAAAGAATTGGAAATTGAGAAAATGTCCATCAATTGGAGAAATGGCTGAACAAGCTGTGGTATGTGGGTGTAATGAAATATTACTATAAGAAATGATGAGCAGATGGAATTCAGGAAAACCTGGAAACGTAATTGATATTGAGTAAAATGAGCAGAAGTAGAGTACTGTACACAGTGACAGCAACATCTTATAATGATTAAGTATGATTGACTGAGCTCTTCTAGCACAGCAATATAAGACAAGTCCAAAAGACTCATTACTATTTGTAGAAGGTCTCATTCAGTGGGGAAATTCTGGGTGAGGTATAGACCGTTTAGCCCAGAGGGAAACTGCTAACAAATGTTTGGTTCATTTTCCCATCTCTGCTAAGGGCTCTCAGCCTTCCTAAGAAGTTAGGGAGCAGTGACAAGCTGTGTTGTAATTAAAGCAGAGTGATACCACGTGGCAAAGAGTGATCCCAGGTGGCAATCTACACACAATAGCAAGTTGTTTATGTGGTCTCACATGTGCAGTATATACTTAGCACATGCCCGGTGTTTTTGTTACTTAAGGGTATGAGGTTATAAAAGAGGAAAAGACCTTGTAATAAATGGACTCCATTTTCCCACCATCCTCAGGAGTCCCACCTCATCACTTCTCCACTAGGATGGTATATTTTAATCACTGGTGTGGGGGCTCTAGAAAGCAATGGTACATTTTGTCACCCCAACTTGGGGGTTCTAGAAAGCAGGACACAACAGTTATTCACATCTAGAGATATAATTATGAAATCTGAATGTAGATTGAAGCATATTATTTTCACTTTTTTTGTTTTTGTTGTTGTTTTGTTTGTGTCTTTTCCCTTTTGTTCTATTTCTTCTTTCACAACATCACTAATATGGAAATGTTTCTATGATTGCCCATGTATAAGCTATATCAAATTGCAATTTTGGGGAAGGGAGAGGGGGGGAAAAGGAGAAAAAAATTGAAAAGCATCATCTTATAAAATGAATGTTGAAAATTATTTTACATGTAAATGGGCAAAAAATTAAAATACTATTTACAAACAAATAAACAAATAAAAAAGATTTCAATGCTTACCTATTACTTACTAAGTTCAAATTATTTTTCTGGTATCCAAGACCATCTTTATTAAAATGTCTCCCTATCTTCACCATATCTTTATTCATTCTGTCCCTTCTGTCCCTTATGTTTATTCTTCCCCTTGACATTCTTTGTTAAACTTCTACCCATCATGTGCAACACAATACAAATGCCATTGCTTTTTTTTTTTTTTTATAGCTTTTTATTTACAAGATATATGCATGGGTAATTTTTCAGCATTGACAATTGCAAGACCTTTTGTTCCAACTTTTCCTCTCTTTCCCCCCATCCTTTCCCCCAGATAGCAGGTTGACCAATAAATGTTAAATATGTTTAAGTATAAGTTAAATACAATATATGTATACATGTCCATACAGTTATTTTGCTATACAAAAAGAATCGGACTTTGAAATAGTGTACAATTAGCCTATGAAGGAAATCAAAAATGCAGGTGGACAAAAATAGAGGATTGGGAAATTCAATGTAATGGTTCATAGTCATCTCCCAGAGTTTTTTTTGCTGAATGTAGCTGGTTCAGTTCATTACTGCTCTATTGGAATTGATTTGGTTCATCTCATTGTTGAATAGGGCTACGTCCGTCAGAACTGATCATCATATAGTATTGTTGTTGAAGTATATAATGATCTTCTGGTCCTGCTCATTTCACTCAGTATCACTTCATGTAAGTCTCTCAAGGCCTTTCTGAAATCAGCCTGCTGGTCATTTCTTACAGAACAATAATATCCCATAATATTCATATACCACAATTTATTTAACCATTCTCCAATTGATGGACATCCACTCAGTTTCCAGTTTCTGGCCACTACAAAGAGGGCTGCCACAAACATTCTTGTACATACAAGTTCCTTTCCCCTCTTTAAAATCTCTTTGGGGTATAAGCCCAGTAGTAACACTGCTGGATCAAAGGGTACGCACAGTTTGATAACTTTTTGAGCATAGTTCCAAATTGCTCTCCAGAATGTCTGGATTATTCAATGCCATTGCTTTTTGATGCCCTCCTTTCAGTAATGACCTTTTTCCCTTAGTCTTTACAAAACACTTTTGCTTGTGTTTCTGTCCCTTTCAAATGCATTTATTATTTAATTTTATTTTTTATAATTACCTGTGTTGGTTTCTTATCCTATGCTAGAATAAAAGTTAATTCAGAGAATTGATCAAGTTAGTTAATCTTCAGATTTTTCCTCATACCTTAGCCCAGTAATTTGGTATTTAGAAAATCAATAGTTTATCTCTATGTTTTCTATGTTCCAGACAAAGAAGTCTCCTTACTATTACACAAGTAAATCACTATCTCCCTATCCTGTGTTTTTCTCGATGCCTCAAATATTCCCCCTCCTTATCTTCATTGCTTCAAAGCTCAACTGGGAAACTATCATCTATTTGAAGCCTATCTTAAACATCCCATGTGTTAGCACTGTCTCCTTTTTATTTACTTGAAATAATATTTATTTCTCAGAAGATATGTTGCTTTTCTTCAGTAGAATGGGTTCTTTTAATTTTTATTTCTCTTTCATAAATTCCTATCAAACTGTGTGATGCTTAGTATGGAATTGAATTATGTTTAGGAAATGAGTCAGTAATGTTTTATTGTCTATAACTCTGGAGAAGATAGTTTTCTGAGTATAAGAACTAAAGTCAATAAGGTCCATATTCAAATAAAGTTTCAGACATTTACTAGTTCTTCGACTTTGATTAAGGTACTTTAAAAATCTCTTTGCCTTAATTACCTCAAATGCAAAATGGGGAGAATTAACAGCCTTATATCTCAGGATTGTTTTAAGAATCAAATGAAATATACTTAGCATAATACCTGATATATATTGGACACTTAATAAATGCTTGTTTCTTTCTTTCCTATAATTGGGAACTTAGCATGGATGTTTTACTACTTTTATAATGTCCTCTTTAAAAGGAACTCTTTCCAGGTATATTTATTGTTGTCCAGTAAGTTTTCAGCCATGTCCAATTCTACATTATCCTATTTCTAGTTCAGTCCTGTTTCTTCTGTACAATTGTTTCAGTGGCATCCACTACTTGGTGAATCCATTTGGAATTTCTTAGAAGAAATGCTAGAGTGGTTTGCCATTTCCTTGTTCAGATCATTTTATAGATGAGGAAACTGAGGTAAACAAGCTTAAGTGACTTCCCAGGATCACACAATTAGTAAATATCTGAGGACAGATTCAAATGTGAGAAGATAAGTCTTCCTGCACAAGATCTGGCATTCTATCTAGTGTGCCATATAGTTGGCCTTCTAGCTGTATAAAATTCCTAAATGTCTTATTTTCCTTCTGATAATACTATTTCTTTTCCTTAAAATTTAGTCTTCAGAGAAAATTTCCAGACATTAGGAAATACTCTTGAGAAAATTTAAGATATTTTTAACACTGATCTTCCAATATGGATTAAGTTGAAAGTTAGAGTTCCTTTAATTAAAATGTATAAATGAAAGATTTTTATTTTTCAACTTCTGTTTGTCAGTACAAATGGGAAGCTCTGGACTACTAAGAGCCAGAGCTTTATTAGGACTATGTGTCAAAATCTCTAAAAGGAAAATACAACCTCTATTGTTCAAGCAGTCATACACCTGATATAATTTGTAAAATCTTTCTGTGTCCTAGAATCAGTTACTATAAACATACCTTTTGTTCTGCTGTCATGGTTAAGCTCTGTAGACGGCCAGTCATATTCCCTAAGCTTTTTTCGAAAGCTGCAACTAAATGAGCCTGTGAAAGAAATGGAAGAAATGTTTTAAATGTCATCCAAGTCTTACAAAAATGAGGTAAATGGAAAAATAATCTTCATTGGATAAATGCTTAATATCAAATGTTATCTTTAGCTAAACCACATACAGACATATACAATCTTTAAGTTGGGTTTAGATCCATAAAACCTATTTTTAAATAATAATTAAATAACTCATCAAGTGCCTGGTACATGCTAAGCACTGTGTTTTTCTCATTATTACATGTGTGTCCCTGGGCAATTCTGCTTACCTTTGTATCTCAGTTTCCTCATTTGTAAAATGAGGGGATGATACACTATATATAAATAAGTATATATATCTAAATCTATGTTCTGTCGATAAGTACTATTTTAATCTTCCTTTGATGTTAATTTTCTTTTGCCAGTTTCCAGTTTAATCAGCTCATTTTTTCAGTCCCAGGATACCTCATTTGAATTCTAGTACTATATAGGAATGAAACATCATCATTAATCACTCATGATTTCCCTATGACAGAAACAACTGACACTGAGAAGTACTGGAACTAGTCCTAAATCTCCAATTTTTCAGAACTAAAGCTCTAAAAGAGGTCTAGGAGAACATGTTCCAAAGTTTTATACTTTCCTGATGACCTTTGAAAATAGTTAACTTTTCTGCTTTGACAATACTCTTCTTCAAGTGAGAGACATCTGTTGACACATATAACATTAGCTTTTCTTTTCCTACTTCATAGGCTTGAACCTACAAGATTTGTCTTTGCTTTAGAAACCATCTTCAATAAAAAGGCTTAACTTCTTTTTCTGCCCTCCAAAGGAGGCAGCAAACATCTATCCATAGATAATCATATTTAATCAGCAGCATTTCCTTTCACATGCTTTTCTTTTTGGGCTCAGTGGTTTCATTTAAAATTTTGGAGAGGCAGAGCCAAGATGTCATGGTAAAGGCAAGAACTTGCCCCACCCCTCTCCCAAACTACTCCAAATTCCTTTAAATAATGACTTTATACAAATTTTAGAGCATCAGAACATCTAAAAAGATGGAGTAGACCATTTTCCACCTGAAGACAACTTAGAAGCTCAGCAGAAAAGGTCTGTGACAACAGAGTGGGAATCCTGGGGCAGGGCATGACAGTGCAGCCCCAGTCCCAGCCTGGACTGACTTCTTAAAACAGTGGCAGTACTGGTACCTTCTAGACCTCTCAGCTCAGATACACCAAAGAGGACCTGGAAGGTCAGCAGAAAAGGTTTATAGAACTAATGGGAAGCCAGTACAGCCCCAACTCCAGCCAGGACCTCTGAATTAGCAGCAGTGCTGGAGGCTTCTGGACCTCTAATCCTGGGGACACCAGGGAAGACTCAGAAAGTCAGTGGAGAGGGTCTGTGGCAATGAGGTGGGACTCTGGTGTGCAGTCCCAGTGGAGCCCAGGTCATCAGAACCCTGGCCCTGGCCAAGGCACTAGATCTTACAGCTACAGTAGGGTGGGATCACATCTAACAGCTACAGGGCAGAATAAAGTACATGTGGTCAGAGTCCTAGAAGGGTTTCTGAAAACCATTGCACAAACCCCCTGGAGCTTGGGACAATGCACTGTTCACTGGAAACAGAGCCCTATTTTAACAAAGAGTTAAAAGCTAAGAAAATGAGTAGAAAACAAAAAAATGTTTCTGAACATTGAAAATTATTATGGTGACAAGGAAGATCAAAATACACACTCAGAAGATGATAACAAAGTCAAAGCTCCTACATCCAAAGCCTCTAAGAAAAATAAGCATTGGGGGCTCAGCCTATGGAAATGTTCAAAAGGGACTTTGAAAATTAAGTGAGAGAGATTAAAGAAAAATTAGGAAAATTCAAAGAGGTACAAAAGGAAATACAAAAAAACTAATAAGGAAAAGAATGCCTTAAAAAGCAAAATTGGTCAGTTGGAAAGGAAGTAACCAGAGCTCACTGAGGAAAATAATTTCTTAAAAAATAGAATTGAGCAAATGGAAAATAATGACTTTATGAGAAATTAAGATACAATAAATCAAAATCAAAAAAGTGTGTGTGTGGGTGGGGGGGAAATAGGGGAAAAAAAACATGAAATACCTCATTGGAAAAACAGTTGATCTAGAAAACAGATCCAGGAGAGATAATTTAAAAATTATTGGTCTACCTGAAAATCATGTTTTAAAAAAAAGAGCCTGAACATCATCTTTCAAGAAATTATCAAGGAAAACTTCCTGATATTCTAAAACCAGAGAATAAAATAAAAATTGAAAAAATCTATCATTACCTCCTGAAAGAGACTCCAAAATAAAAACTCTCAGCCAAAAAAAAAAAAAAAAACTACAGCCAAATTTCAGAACTCCCGGATCAAGGAGAAAATATTGCAAGCATCCAGAAAGAAACAATTCAAGTATAGTGGAGCCACAGTCAGGCTAAAACAAGATTTAGCAGCTTCTACATTAAAAAACTGCAGGGCTTGGAATATGATATTCTAGAGAGCAATGTAGCTAGGATTGCAATCAAGAATTACCTATCCAGAAATCCTTCAGAGGGAAAGTTGGTCATTCAATGAAACAGGATTTTCAAGCATTCTTGATGAAAAGAGCAGAGCTGATTGAAAAATTTGATTTTCAAATACAGGACTCTAGAGAAGCATAAGGAAGTAATCAGGAAAGTGATATAAGGGACTTAAAGTTTATCTGTTTACTTTCTTACATTAGAACATTCCTAATCATTAGAACATTTTCATTATTATGGCAGTTAAAAGGAGTATATATTGACAGAGGGCATAGGTGTGAGTTGAATATGAAGGAATAATATCTTTTTAAAAGTGATGAAATTAAGGGATATAAGAGGAATATATTGAGAGGAAGGGAATGGTGCAAATTATCTGCCATAAAAAAAAAATTGGATGGAAAAGCTTTTATATACACTAGGCAGAACAAGGGAGGGTGGGGCAGGAGGAAGAAAGGGAAGAGAAAATGAATGAACTTTACTCTTGTGAAAATTAGCTCAAATAGGAAACAACATACATACTCAATAGGGGAATAGAAATTTTCCTGAAGGATAAGGAAAATAGGAGGTGAATGGGATATGGAAAGGGAGGAGTATGATAAAAGAAAGGGCATATTGGGGGAGGGAGTGGTCAGTAGTAAAACCCTTTTGAAGAGGGACATGGTGAAAGGAGAGAGCCAATAAATGGAGGAAAATATAATTAACAATAGTAATTGTAAAAAAAAAAAAAAATTTAAAGCCAATTTCTGGGATGGAATATCTCAGGGAAAAAGTGAGCAGGATGCTTTCAGGAAAAAAAAAAGCTGGAAAATCCTTCATGAACAAAGTGCAATAGTCTGTATACAAAGCTGTAAATGACTTCATTATTCTCAGTAGTACAATCATCCATGCTTACTCTGAAGGACTTATGATGAAAAATCCTATCCATAACCAGAGAAAAACTGATTGATTATGAATATAGATTGAAGTATTCTTTATTACTCTATTTCTCCATTTTTAACTTATTTTTTCTTGAGGGTTTTAATTTTCATTAGGATAGAAGATCTAGGCTTTCTTTCACAACTTAACTTTTATGAAAATGTTTTGCATAACTTCCCATGTGGTTTCTTAATTGTAGATGGAGTTGAGAGATAAGAAAAATCTTAAAAACAAATGTTAAAAAAATTGTTTTGAATGTGGGGAAATATTAAATATATAAAATAAAAAAAATGTTAAGAATAATAGGCATCCAATTCTAAAAGATTCATTATGAAAAATGCTATTCACATCTAGACATAGAATTATAGATCTAAATGCAGATTAAAGCAAAATATTAAAAAAATTAGAGAAGGTACTTCTAAACATTTCTTTTAAGGGAAAGGGATCTGTATGTGCACGAATGTTTGTGGCAGCCCTTTTTGTAGTGGCTAAAAACTGGAAACTGAATGGATGTCCATCAGTTGGAGAATGGCTGAATAAATTGTGGTATATGAATATTATGGAATATTACTGTTCTGTAAGAAATGACCAACAGGATAATTTCAGAAAGGCCTGGAGAGACTTACACAAACTGATGCTGAGTGAAATGAGCAGGACCAGGAGATCATTATATACTTCAACAATAATACTATATGATGACCAGTTCTGATGGAGCAGGCCATCCTCAGCAACGAGATCAACCAAATCATTTCCAATGGAGCAGTAATGAACTGAACCAGCTATGCCCAGAAAAAGAACTCTGGGAAATGACTAAAACCATTACATTGAATTCCAATCCCTATATTTATGCACACCTGCATTTTTGATTTCCTTCAAAAGCTAATTGTACAATATTTCAGAGTCTGATTCTTTTTGTACAGCAAAATAACGTTTTGGTCATGTATAATTATAGTGTATCTAATTTATATTTTAATATATTTAACATCTACTGGTCATCCTGCCATCTAGGGAGGGGTGGGGGTAAGAGGTGAAAAATTGGAACAAGAGGTTTGGCAATCGTTAATGCTGTAAAGTTACCCATGCATACATCCTGTAAATAAAAGGCTATTTAAAAAAAAAAAAAACGTTCTGAAAAAAAAATAAACATTTCTTTTGTATTATAATCTTAATCACTAAAAGATAAAAATAATCAATTCATCAAGAGGAAAAAAAAAAGTGGATGTACCCATAAATTTTCAGTTAGGGATAATTGTTTCCTTTTTTGAAAATATTTATTAAATTTAACAATGCATTATTAAATTTGTCTTTTTGTAATTCAAAAAGCATTATTTGATATAAAACAAGACACAAGTAAAATGTATTTTAATATGAGGCCTCACTCTTATTTATAGTTAAAACATTACAAATTAAATCAGAAAATACTGAAAGTGTTTTCATCCAAAAAAGTCATCTGGAATCCATCTATTCTCTTCACCATTGGACAGGAATAGAGTTAAACTATCTACAACAAATGAACTCTATTTTTAAGTAAATGAGAAAAAAGGGATTTCATGAACTCAGTTTGGCTGATAGAGGACCTGGGAGGACCCAGGCCATGATATTTGACTTCTTTGTGGATGAATTCATCATTTGTAAAACAAAATAATCTAATAGATGATATCTATGATCCCTTCCAACTCTAAATTGTAAACCAGTGAATTTTTCCCCAAACTGATAGCAGTCTAACTTTCATAGCATTCTTTCTTTCAAGGATGAGACTTTCATTTCCATTTTGTTTACTTTTATAATTGCCTCCAGATATTACCACCTGACTTATAAGAAGGAGAGATACTGATGTGGTTAGGGAACCAAATGATGTGGTTAGTGGCAGTACAGAGAGTTGTGGGAAATCCCTCTTTGGTCGGCACAGGTCCAATGTGAAAGAATTCAAGAACCCAAAAAGTTTGGATGGCAAAAGGAAAGTTTTATTGGCACTGAAAAGTCAGTTTTTGCTAGGAAGAATGACTTCTGAGCGACAAAGTCCTAGCAGAGAGATAAAGGTCCTAGCAGAGAAATTCTGTCAGAGAGATAACAAAACGTTTATCACTGAGAAGAGACTGTCTCTTCACAGCAGGCAGGAGTCCTGGTAGGCAGCTGTGCCAAAGGGAGAGAGGTCCCTTGACATGGCATGATTCCTACTTCAGGCCTCTGCAAATAAATGAGCCCAAAATTGCCCTTTAAATGGGAAATCTAAGACTGAAGTTTCAAGTGAATGAAATTACTTCAATGTTGTCACTGCCCTCAAGCCTAGATTCCCAGTTGAATAAGATCATTTAAGTTTGAGCAAAATAGGAGTGGTCCTGGACTAATTTTCAGCTCAATATCAGGTCCAGATTTCCAGCTAAAAGAGACCACTTAAGTTCAAGATAAGTAGGGAGGGGTCCTGGGCCAATCTTAATGAAACCACTTAATTGCCACAAAGGGTGGGTCCCTGTCAGGAGAGTTTCAGGGCTCACCCCAAAAGTCAAGAATAGTTTCAAGGTTCTCCCATAAATATGACTGGAGAGAATGTTGCTCTTCCATGCTTCACTCAAATGCTACATGTATCCTTAACGAGAGTTAAAACGAAATTATTTTTAATTCACTAGAAACAAGGAAGAAAAGACAATATATTATATTCTGAGGAAATACTTAGGAAAGTTCTTTTATATAATTGACACAATGATGAATCTGTCTTGGAAAGAAATGCTTATTAACCTTTTCCCACCATTAACAATAATCAACAGAGATATCATCAGGAATGATGATTTCTGAAGTCAATAATTCTGTCAAATATCTGTGTGTATAAATATAGTTTTGGGTTATTACAAGATGAATTGAATTTCAATAGTGCACTGCTGAGGAAATTTTGTGTGTCTATAAATTCCCAGGGGAATATTTCTCTTTAAAAATTAAGTAATTTTTTTGTGGATTTTATCAAAGAAATTATTTTCAAGAGAGCCATATGGATCTGTTTGGTTTAACAGGAATGTGAACAAGCTACTTATCCAGAAAGAAAAGGGCAGGGATAGAAGATAAAGTAGTAAAAATGTGAGAATCTCCTATTTAGAGTCCTAAACACCATGATATTTCATGATATTTTTACCATGGTATTTCCTTTTAGAAATATCATAAACACTTTAATAAAAGATTTATGACTTTCAAGATACGAGAAAAGATCCATAGATAGCTCAGTTTTCTTTTAAAAGAAATGATCCCATTAATTCATTGCTATGAACATCCTGTTGAATAGTAAAAGTAGATGATTACTAGAGTATTAGTATTACTAGGTCTTTGAAGGCTGTTCAATAGGACTAAGACAGGTATTGGGGAGAGGAGATATACTGTCAAAAAGTGTTCTATTAATCATGGAGTTGAGTATTTTTTTGTCCTCTTTAATGTTTTAAATGTTTCCAATGAAAGCTGTAACCATAGGGTTTACATATTCACTGAGAGAAGAGTCATATTTCATACAATACAATATTTGAGATACCAAACTCGAAAACATTTTTCAAATATAGGAGAATCTATAGTTATATGACTGAATGACATGAACCCTCTGAAAGATGACCTCATATGTCCCTTTCAAGTTTGTACAGCCAGATGCTGAAGGAAGATACTCTCCACAATAGGATATCCCTATATCATTCATAGGTATATAAAGATAACACAGGAGTCACCTTGGAGAAAATTAATTTGAAAGATAACATTCACATCAACTTTGCTTGCTGGACTCAGAAATCAAAAAGTGCTAGATTCAAGACAAATCTGTAACATTTACTGCTTGACTACTAACAACTAATTTAATAAGAGACTCATTTTAAAAATGAGAACAATGATACCTGAATTTACCTATATTCTATATATCTATATGTCTAATGGATGAAAGCTGTTTTTGTAAACTTCAAAGTACTGCATAAATTTTATCTATCATTTTAAATAATATCGTAGTTATTTTGTTTTCCTTTTGCCATTATCCCCAGAGTATTAGAGGCAGCAATAAAATCAAATGCATTTTTTCCATGCAAACAAACCTAGTTTGCCAGACAAGAGAAAGAAGATGAATAACTTTTTTTATATTAATATTAAAATCTAAATCTACTGAATTTATCCAAGTAAGAATACTTCACAGTGAAATGAACTATGATTTGTTCATTTTCTTTAAAGGAAATTTCCAAGAGAATAACTGTTTATAACATTACTAAAAAGCAAGATTCCAGATGATGATCTTCTAAGTCTCCTTGGAATTCTAAGGATAAATGAATTGTTTCCCCAAATTAGACCATCAGCCAGTAATGTCCCTGAAGATTAGGAATTTAGGGGTTTTGAGGTTTAATTATAAAATTGTTATTGCATCAATACACAAGCTTGAATAAACCATTTGATCAACTGCTGGCTATTTCATCAAATTACTAAGAGAAAAAACACAAAAGCATAGATTATTGTTATAGAAATATGAATTATTACAGAGAATTAACCTATGGGGGTGAATGATTGCCATATTTTGGAAACCTCAAAGAAGTAAATAAAATACTTGTTATGCTTTGAGTAATACTGAGCACAGATTCCCAATCAGATCAAAAATGGGGAGAGAAGGCAATCCACATTTCTGATCAGCTATATAGCAAAATAACATTCCTCAAGAAATTTTATGGTGACTGAATCACTTTGATAGCTAAATACCTTACGCTTCTGCATATGGCTTCTCAAATAAAGCACAAACTATTTATCCTGTCATTCAAAGAGTCTGCATAATCTGATTTCCATCTACTTGTCCAGCCATAGTCAAATAGCTCCATTTGAATCACAATAGGCTCTGGCTTTCATTCCTTGGTCACCAATAAGTCCCAGTCTAAGTATCACTAGCTCATTGCTTGGGTTTTGATGACTCAGAGTATAAATAACAATTGTTTTTTTGTTCTAGCCAGAACCTCTGAGGTTCTTCACTTCCCACACAATGACTCTTTTATGAAGAAAAAGTAAACCATTTTTCCCCTCAATTTTTACCTAGTCTTTAATGACTAAATGGTTGCCTCAACCAGACTGAGATCTGGGAAACAGCTTAAAAGGGGCAAGGTCTCCCACTGTATCCTGGGCCATCTCTAGTTGTAAAGGGCAGGAACTTTGGAGAAATATACTTAAGGCTCAGTATGATTGATTTAATCCTACAATAAGGTATTAACTCAGTGGAATTGATAAGACAATGTTTATCTAGTTTAGCATGGTGATTAATAGTTCTCTAGTTCAGTATGATTGATTTAATCCTAAAACAATATGTTAAGTCACTAGAATTAAGATAACTCAATATTCTATCTCTTTTCTCCAAGAACTCAGTCCTTCCTCATTTTCATATTTCATTCACTATCTTTCAAGAAAGAGGTCAGGCACTACATCTTTCAAGAGGAATTTCCTTTTCCAATCATTTCTGGGGTCCTTTTCTTCCTTTAGTTACTTTTGAATTACTTATCTACACCTATAATATTTCTCTAGTTTACATGTACTTAGTACTTAATATAGTTCTACAAGTTGACACCTATTCTACAAGATTGACACCTATGATGATGTATTTATAATAGTGTATATAAGAGCTAAGAGATCTGGGAGGAGAGACAGACTGGACGATAAAGACCCTCTTGGTGGTTGTCCTATATCCTTCACTTCTCCACTGAGAAGAGAGAAATTCCACCTTTGATCATCCTTGTGGTGGCTCTCCTGCCTCCTGCACTTTGAGGGAGAAGACTTGACCAGCCTGTGGTGGCTCTCCTGTCTCCTGCATTCTTCCACTGAAACCAAGACCCATTCTGGAGGAGCTACAGAAAGCTAGCTGGGTCCCAGGTGAAGGAGACAAGACTGTGAAGAAGATAATAAATACTTTGGACTTTATCCCTGACTATTCTCAGGGCGATTACTCTGCTGAGACCAAGGCTGGTCCCGAGACCTCCAGAAAACTAACCATGACGTTTTATCTAGTTATTCTGACCTATGTCTTACCATTGAACTTCAATGACTAGAGATGTGAGGCTGATGACTCTGCACAGCTCTGCCTCACTTTAAATCCAAATAATTTGCAAGTCAAGACATTAGTCCTGTTGAAGAGTGAAGAACTAACAACAAACTTTTCAAGCCTTATTTCATTTTTTTTTTCATTTTCTTGTATGACTTAATTTTCTTTCTTTATTTCTTGCTTTCTTAGGCAATTGGGGTTAAGTGACTTGCCCAGGGTCACACAACTAGGAAATATTAAGTGTCTGAGGCCACAATTGAACTCATATCCTCCTGACTGTTGTATCAAAGTTCCCTTTTAATGTTGTGACCCAGTTTCTCTTAATGTCTTGATCCAGTTTCTCTAATTGTCCTATTTAGTTATTCTCCCTCAGGTTATAACGTTTCCCTCTTAATGTTTGATGAGATAAAGGTCTACCTCAGTTGCTCTGCCCCAAAACCCCAGGGTATAATCATTCTCTCTTAAATGGTTGATGAGATAAAGGTTTTATATCTTTAGGTTATAGACATTCCTTCTTAATGTTTGACAGGATAAAGGTTTATCCATTTTAGATGTCATTAGAATATCAGTAACCTCCCTCCATTGTGTCATCCTAGGGGCCTCCCCAATTCTGGCCATTCCAGAGTATAAATCTAGGTGTCTTTTAAAGACACCATTGGCTTAGCCTTGTGTGTGAATAACCAGATATGGTTGTCACTGTTGGGGTTTCCTTGAGACGCCATTGCTTGATTCTTGATTAGTGTCTAACTGGATGCAGTTGTCACTATTGGGGTGTCCTTTTTTGGAGAATCATTTGTTTGATTAATTAGTATCTAACCAGACACAGCTGTCACTACTGGGGTGTCCTTGAGACACCCATCTGGCTTGTTTCTTGATAAAATCTTTCCTTGAGCAGATGCTTTGCTTGAGGAAACTTCCTTTAACATTCCCTCCCAGACCAAGGAGACACATGGTCATTCTGGGGACCCCACCCTTCTTGGGGGTCCCAAGCCAGTGCTCTCTTTGATCTGTTCTGGGGAGATAACCGGAAAAACTTAAGAGGAGCTGTGTTTGAGATCTTCTCCCACTCCACTGTTAAATGCAATGGAGTTTCTAACGGTCAGGCTCTAGCCATGAGGAGAAAGGTCACTGAAATGGGGTGAGTTTAGAGAATGTCTCTGCCCACGGCTGCTACTTCCTGGACAGGGGTAAATGATCTCTCCTTCAGGTCTTGCTCTCCCAGCAAGATTTGGGGGCTTAGGTGAGCCACCCCACCCTCAAGTTCCAACGTGGAACCACCAGAGGAGCCCTGGTCATTTGGGATGCACCACACGGGGTAAGATGGCATCTCTTCCTCCCTCACCCTCGCTCTGGTCTTTTCTCCCCCTTCTTCCATCGAGTGGGGAGTATATACATTTGAAAATGGAACTTGGTTTCCCTGATTTGGTCATCCTGTGTTAGAGCAAGGCCCCTCCCGTCACAGCCTTTTAACTGTAGAAACCTCAGAATTACGCTTTTGCATGCTTAGGGGGCTGTCTACAAAGACTGGGGATTTTAAGATGCCATTGGGCTTGGTTTTAATGTTAGTGTCCTACTGAATGTTGTAATTGTGTAGTCTAAGTGTGATCAGTGTTCTGTGTGTCTTGTATGTTATTGCCTGTTTTGTGGCTTAAGGTTAAAAAAAAAATGCTCCATTTGGATTATGGGAGGAAGACTGGAGCAGACAACTTCCCTCAGGGCTATTCTTTCCTGATAGCTCCTGGTCTGTGTTAAATCTTAAATGGCCGGTGGAAAATCTTTCTATGCTATTTTTTTTTTTTCTGTGTTAAATGGCTGCTGTATTCTGTATAATTTGTTTTTTCTGTTTTGTTAATTTAAGAACAATGATCAAATTTGGGAATTGGTTATTTCAATACTGAACTCCAACTGGAGAAAACATTTGATTAGGAATTTAAAAATGATTCTAAATTTGGGAAATGAATTGGTTTTCCTTAAGTATAAGATCTTAAAGGAACAATAGCTTGTTATGCTTTAAATCCAGCTCTGCTGGACATGTGGGCTTTATGGAATTCCCTCACCCACCCAACCACCCACTGATTTCTCCTACTTTAAATGTTGGGTGGGGTAGGGATCTTTTGTAAAGATTTAAACTCGTTCCCCCCCCAAATTTAAACTCAGTTCTAAAACCCCCCCCCCCCCCCCACTGCTGTTACTTAAGCTATGGAGCATCCAGCTATGGAGCTGGAGTGAAGTTTAGTTCGACTTCCCTCGCCTCCTGTCTCTTTGGAGGTGGAGTGGGGGGAAGGACAGTCACATGGAATCTTCTCCTCCCCCCTCCCTCTAAACTGTTTCAGATGTTTCTTAGTAAAGTTGTAGGTACCTGGTTCTTGGCTAAAAGCAGCAAACTGACAAGGTTATGGTAAATATCTGTTTAGAATTTGTTACTGGATCTAAAATTTCTTGGGTTTGTAGTTAATTTGTCACTGCATTTTTTCCTCCTGTAACTGATTTCCATAATCAGAGCAATGGTCAATAAGAAAATGTTAATTCAATTATGTCATACGTTGCTGTTTCCAATCTAGTTATCTGTAATCATTATATCCTAAATACTTGAACAAATAAGTATTTAGTCTGGTCATCTATTGGTTACTAGATTTTGTGTCTGGATATTCAAGTTTTTTTTAAGGTTTATAACTAATGAGAGGCCACATCTTGTAGCAGTCCTCGTGGACCAGTCTTTCTATCTCAGACTGTTCTAAACTTTTCTTTGTTAGATTTGTTTTTATTTCTAGATTTTGTCAAATTACAGATATATTGACTTACTTCTGGGACCTACATCAAGCTTTGATTGTCAGCATGCCACACTACATACACGCATCCCCCTCCCTGGACTGAGCATCTTCTGCCCATTTTCAGCAGGAAGAAGTTTTTGAGAACCATCGCCCCTTTTCCTGATGTAACTTGGACTGATATGGGGGAGTGGGAAAGTGGTTGACTTGTTAGAATTTTAACTATATTACTGTGTGTTTCAGACTTGGGATGGAAATTGTTAAACTTGTGTAACTATTGCTGTTATGTTTGAGGGATTTTTCAACTGTTATATGCATATGTATATGATTTATATATGGGATGGTTATTTAATAATTCCTTTCCATGAGAAAAAAAAAGGGAGGAAGAAATAGGAAATTGGGGAAACTCGTATATTTCTTAGGCACTTCTGCCCTACCTCCTATCTTACTAGTTCAGATTTAATTGGAAGTCCTTTACTCCTTGCTTAAATTTACTAGACTATGATTTGCTGGTTGTGCTTTAACTTTGAAATCCCTTATTCTGTTGGAATTGCCCTGGCAGACTCAGTTTTTGGGATCATTTTTTAGAAACAACCAGAAATTGGATACCTGTCTGGGAATTGGCAGTTTCTTTGATCTGTTTCTCTACTCCTGTTACCCCAGGTCCTTAATTAGTATTTCAGCGTACTTAAAAGGACCTTGTAGTTGATATTAAGTTTGGGGTTTGCCTGCCTTGGTCTAACTGTGCATAATCTGCTCAGAAATCTGATGCTTTCTGCAGCCCTGCTTGTTCTTCTGGGTGGGACAGATGGAGCTACTCCAAGCCTCACCCTTCTCCCCAGGAGTGGGTTGCCCCTCTGAATGGGCAGTACAACTGTCTTGAGCCTGCTGCTCTGTAAGCAGAGACTGAGTCATGCACAAATAACCACAGCTGTCCATATGCTCCCCAACTCCGGAGGATCTGACAATTGATTGTCAGAAATAATTGAAATAAGGAACTTTGTGTATTGCTGATTAATTCTGGGGTTATCAGGGAGAGACTTGTCCTTGCCATAAGTCCTTGCATTGTTCTAGCTTTATTTTGATTTTTATTTGGTCTATTTCCAAATGTAATGCCAAAGAAACTGAGCAAGACAGAGGTTAGAGATCAATTCAGTAGTTTATTAAATGGACAGAAATACTGGGACCAGATGGATCTTGGGCCCAAGGCTGGATGAGACTATCATCTCAAAGAGTCCAGCCTCAAGCTTTTTTACAAGATAACAACAACAGTGGCATAATGGGGATGGTATCTAGGTGGGGATAACCTAATGGTGGGGGAGGCCCTTAGAATGACACAATGGAGGGAGGTTACTGATATTCTAATGACATCTAAAATGGATAAACCTTTATCCTGTCAAACATTAAGAAGGAATGTCTATAACTTAAAGATATAAAACTTTCATCTCATCAACCATTTAAGAGGGAATGATTATAGCCTGGGGTTTTGGGGAGCAACTGAGATAGACCTTTATCTCATCAAACATTAAGAGGGAAAGGTTATAACCTGAGGCAGAATAACTAAATAGGACAATTAGAGAAACTGGATCATGACATTAAAAGAAACTGGGTCACAACATTAAAAGGGAACTTTGGTACAACAGACTTCAGGGCTGGTGCTCTATCCACTGGGCCACCTAGCTGATCCTGACTTTATTTTCTAGTCAAACTTTTGGACTCGATATTCTATCTCTTTCCTCCAGGAACTCAGTCCTTCCTCATTTTCATATCTCATTCACTATCTTTCAAGAAAGAGATCAGACTATATCTTTCAAGAGGAATTTCCTTTTCCAATAATTTATTGGGTCCTTTTCTTCCTTTAGTTACTTTTGAGTTATTTATCTATGCCTATTGTATTTCCTCAATGCAAGAAAGCTTCTTGAAGGCAGGGAAATTCATTTCTGTACTGGCATCTCTGGAATCCAGTAAAGTATTTTGAATATGGGATGCAATTAACAAATATTTGATAAACCAAATTAACTTGCCTAGTATTGATCAGTCCTCAGAGAGTTATTTCTCTTTAATCCTTTATCATAATATCATCAAAGTATTGCATTAAAAAATACAACTTAAGTTTGTTAATATGATTAAAAAACAGTTTTCAATAGCATCAAAGCTGTTTGGATTACTTTACCATTATTAGACATTAAATTTTGTCTCTTCTCTAGCTCAGTGTTCATCAGACAGTAGGTATTTACATAACCTTTGCTGAATTTCATTATGGAAACTGCAGAAAGATTAAACAAATGGGACAGTTACAAAGCAAACTGTTCCAGTCCATTTGGGACTTAGGGGAGGCTTTTGAGAAGATTTAGACCTGTCAGTCATTCTATTTTAAAAGTTAGGGAAGCCTGTGTTTAGAGTATTTAAAAGAATGTTGTGGGACTTAATTAGAAATCTTCAAGAATGGGAGTAAGCAAGGGCAGGTAAAGTTACCAAAGAAAGGAAAATAGAATCACATTGCCCTTTATAAACTGGGGAGCAATTGATACCCCTCAAATGTAACAGGGAATGGGGTTGTGAAATCAAAACCAAGGGACCATTTCCATCTTTATAATACCCTTGGTGAAATATAAGGACAAAGGAAACCACAAAAGGAAATGGAAAGTAATTCTATTTAAAACACAAGATAATAGATCTTGTTTAAAATATTATAAAAGAATGATAGCTATTTCACATTATGGATCTTTCTGAGTGGGAAGGAAAGGAGGGGCTAATATAGGTTTTCCTGAGTCTGAATTTTTGTTGGTCAAAAGCAAGGTTTTAAAGTCAATGTTCCATTTTGTCTCAATGATGAATCTCTCCTGCTTTTACTTAAATGAAGTCTGTCAAAGTAATAGATGAGAAGAGATTTGCTAAGTATTAGGGAGTCTGTGTTACTTAATACCTATTTATCTTTAATTTCTGATTCCTGCACAATAGTCTAAAAAGATATTTAGAGGCAATTTTTTTTGACTCTGAACAATATAACAGATAATTCATATACACTTAATCTGTTGAGGGTTGACTCACATATTTTAGGATGACACCCATGAACCATATGGAAACTACCCTTAGACATTATTTATGGTTTATGATTATTTAGCTTCTTGAAGAGTAATCTATCACAGCCATACAAAGTTTACTTTTTACTTAATTTGACTTTAGATTTGAAATCACATAAATATGACTTTATAGCATGAATGGGCAAATTATAATTTTCCTTTGTAGAAGGATAGGTGAAATAAGGAGAATTGTTGGTTCAAACAAACAGGAAAAATGATTCAAATTAAAATGCCATCCCTGGTGCTAATTTAACTGACCAGAATATAATTTAATGTGAAGAAAGGCAAAAAAAGTATCATATTAGATACTAATTTCAAGATTTTTTTTTAGTTGCTTTTACTTTTCTTTAGCATTCATAATTATTTAAGAGGCCAAGCTTGGTTGTATCAAAATTCATAAAACTCTGATTAGTCTATAGAAACTTACTGAATGAGTCAAATCCTATCTTTGAGTGACAAAGTATGAGAGAGCTTGGAAGGAATTTGGAAAACTGTCAAGAGTCACTGGTCTCATGTAGCTTTTCCTTTTTATCTTCTGCTATTGTCTGGCTCCTTACCTAAAGAATATTAGTTCACAAATAGTTCAGAAAACATATTGGTGAAAGCATCCCATCAGCTTAGTAGAGGCCCCCTTGGACTGGTACAATTTCATAACAATAGCTTTTCCCATTGATTCAAACTATTTAGAGGAGGGAGGGAGAGATTTGAGCATATTCACTCAAATTAAATCAGAAAAGCAGGAAGTAACATGACTATTGGGGTTCTAAAACTTATGCACTTGAGAACTAATGCTGAGATTTGCCTACTTTCTAAGTAAAAGATAAGAGAGAAAGTTTAATGTCAAGATAATTATAAATGGGAATTTGTTCTACAGCTAATATATCCTTCCGCCATATTTAATCTCCGATCTTAGCATCTTTGCAAGAACAATGGAATGTACTCCTTAATTTTCAATCTAACAAAAACCCTCTAGGAAGTATGATCCTGATTTTTCCAAAAGAAAAATGTTATACTATTATCTTTATTCTTTTCTTTCAATTTAAAAAAAAAATTGTCCCAAAGAGAAGGAATTTAAAATTTAAATCTCAGAAACAAGAGGGAAGAAAGAAATGGTATTTAGAAGGTCAGCAGTATCAAATGTAATTAGAGCTCAAAAAGGGTGAGAACCAAGAAAAGATCATCAGGTTTTGCAATGAACAAATCACTGGAAGGATTCACTAAATTCAACTGAATTAAATTTTTACTTACATTGAGTCAAAAAGCAAAAATATTTAATGTTAAAAAAAAATAATTCCTTTCAATTTCCAAACAGGAATGTGAAGACAGCTATGTGAAGAAAATGTCTTGGCTTATGTTGAGAACATCATAAACAAATAAAAACAATGCTACACCCCCTACCCATATCTTTAATGAGATCAATAGAGATCAGTTCGGAAAGAATGGAATGAAACATGAACCAAGGATAAAAATTTGCCATGATCAGTCTGTCTTATCATTGAGTGGAAAACATAAAATGTTATGTAAAATCTGTGATGGTTTTTTTTTTTTTTTTTTTTTTTTTTTTTTTTAGCTCCAAGAAATCCATCTTGGCATTAAGGATCAAAGACTGTTCAGCTTCAGTCCAGGATTGTTTGCAGTGAGCAATCAGCTTATCATTCATTGATTCAAGTTCTGGAATGTTTTGAAAAATTTTCTTTTCCCTCTTAAGAATTGTGTCTTGAGATAGAGCATCACATTAAATAGTATAACAGAACCAAGAATTAGAAAGACATTATTATTTTCATTTCTAGAACTAGATAGTTATGTAACCTTGAGTGGTCAACTTAACATTTCTCAGGATCTAAACACTTTGCTAAAATTTGAGGGATTGACTAAATTCTCTCTATCCAAAAGTATAGAATCTTATCTATCAACCTTTCCCCAACTGTCTGACATGCCCTAAAACTGTTTTTTTTCTCATTTGGTAATATATAAGAAAGCAGGTGCTTTCCAGCTCTAAATATCTTGATCCCTCCAGCATTCTGCTAAATCCATCTCTTACCTTAGTTTTACTTGTTTTCCTATGTAGCACCATACAGTCTGTCTCTTTAATAATTCAGTAATTAATAGTTAAGAAAATTCTGACTGTCCCATACCCCACCTTCTATTGTTCTTATCATATTAATCCTTAACTCTGAATACTTCTACCATTCAGTATTGTGTCTCCTCTGTATCACTGTAGAAAAAACAATTAAAGAACAAATTGCACTCAGTATGAACTTAAGGTATAAACTTAATTAGTTCTTAATGTTTAGAATTTTCTATACTTTTATGATTGTTCTTCCCCTAAATGATTGTTCCAGATATTTTCCTTTTCCCTTAAATTCTCAATTGAACTCCATTGCTTCACTTTAATAGAGATAACTTCACTAAAAAGACCATCAATTATGATGCTCAGTATTGACCAATATCATGTCCTTAGCTCACTTTTTATGATCTGTCCCAAGAAAAAATTATCCTGTGCTAATTGAAGTGAGCAGAACCAAGAGAACACTGTACACAGCAACAATAAGATTATGTAATGATCAGCTGTGATGGACTTGGTTCTTTTAGCAATGAGGTGATTCAAAGCAATTCCGACAGACCTGTAATACAAAGTGCTGTCTGCATCAGGAGAGAGAATTATGGAGACCAACTGTGGATCAAAGCATAGTTTGTTCACCATTTTTTTGGTTGCTTGTTTTGCTTTTTTTTTCCTTTCTTGTGTGTTTTTTTCTTTTTGATCTGATTTTTCTTGAGCAGCATGATGAATATGGAAAAATGTTTAGAAGAATTATACATATTAATGTATTTTGTATTGCTTGATATCTGGGAAGGGGAAAAGGAGAGGCAAGGGAGAAAAATTTGGAAAACAAGGTTTTGCAAAGGTGAATGTTGAAAACTATCTCTGCATGTATTTGGAAAATTAAAATACTATGAAAATTTTTAAAAGCAAGAAAAAAGAAAAAAAAAATCCTGTAACTGTGCCATTAATCCTATCAACTCTGAATCATTCTCCTGTTTCCAAGCTTATTCTCTCTCCAATTCACATTTTACACAGTATCCACATAATCTTGCTAATATGAAACTGAATTCATATTTGTGCAAATAAACTTTCAATATCTTTCCAACTGTCTAGACAATAGAGTGGTCCTAACATTTAATGTCATTCACCTTTTCAATTTTATTTTCTACCCCTCTTCATAAATTGCATGTTCTACCCATACTGAATGATTTTTCAACTCCTGGTTTTTGTCTTACCCTCTCTATCACTGGGTCTTTGCTTATACCCTTCTCCAAACTGAAAATGAAAACTTCCTTTTTCCATTCCCAGCTAATTGCCCTATCTTTTTTCAAAGTCAAATTTAGGTCTTTTCCTGATCCCTTTCTTGATCTCATCCCTAGTTGAAAATTATCCTGACTTTCATTAGTTCTCTCCTTAGCATTTATTTCATTCTTCTCTGCATCATTATAATTATTTAAGAAAAATGCTTTCTCCTCTAATGCCCTAAAATTGCAATTGTAATATCCTTGAAATGAGAGTCTATCCTATACAAATCATTCAGTCAGATCAACTAATAAATAAGCATTTATTAAATATTACTTAATTTATTATTTACTTGGGGTTAGGCCCTGAACTTGGCAAAGGTGATACAAAGAAAGGTAAAAACTTCTTCATTAGGAATTCATATTAGAATGGAGAAGACAACATGTGAACAACTAGATATACCTAAGATATATACTGAATAGATGGAAATGAGTTTTAGAGTATTTTATCACAACCCCTTTCTGAATTGGCATCTGTCTGGAGCTATAAAGCCTACTGTAGTAAGTGGGATTTGAGCTTAGTCTTAGGAAAGTCCCAGAAACTGTCTGCCTTCTATTTTCTTTCCCTAATGGCTACTTTTTCCTGATTTATATGTGTTATTGATTACTATAAAGTTAAATAGACAGCACAGGAATGGGAGATGGAATGTGATGTTCTAGGAATTTGGTTTGGCCTGTAACTGGAAGAGAAGAAAGTAAGTAAATGGGAAAAATAACAATGGTCAAGTTATGATGAGCTTTAAAGGACCAATAAAAGAGTTTATACCTACTTCACAAGTAGGTAATAGGGGGTCACTGGAACTTATTGAACAGAACAGGGGAAGAAGGGGAAGCCAGTATAAGGAAAAGATAACCTACAAAGGAAAATCTCTTCTTAGGAAAATAACCTTAAAATCTGAGATGGGAAATGGGGAGCTGTTTGAGGAGGAGTCCAAATAATATATCACAATAGTTCAGGCCAAAAGAGATGGTGTCCTCAATTAGGAATTGCTTCTATGTGGGTGGAGAGGAGGGGAAGATGCTGAGATTAAAAAACATACAAGAATTAGTAATAAATTGATAGGAGAGTGAGGAGTTGAGGATGATAAAGTTTGTGAAACTGAGTCACTAGTGGAATGGTGATACCTTCAACAGTAATAAGTATCCATCTATTAAAATAATATATACCTTCCCCTCAGAAGAAGGGAATATTTGCTGGGAAAATTAATGATTATTCTTTCAGATATATTGAGTCTGAGATATCTAAAGAACCTTCTGTTTGAGATGTCCAAAAAGTAGTTGATAATAAGAGATGAGATAGTTTGAATATGTTGCTACTGTTGTTCAATCATTTCAACAATGTCTGATTCTCTGTAACCTCATTTGGAGTCCTGCCAAAGATGTTGGAATGGTTTGCCAATTATTTCTCTAGAAGAAGAATAAAAGTAAAGAGTGTTAAGTGATTTGCCCAGGATCACACTGCTAGGAAGTATCAGGGCAGATTTGAAGTCAGGAAGATGAGCTCTATCCATTTTGCCATCTCTGCCCCTAGATTAGATAAATAGATCTGGAAATTATTTTCACTAAGATCATAGTTGATGAGATCACCAAAGGAGACAGACAGAGAGAGAGAGAGAGAGAGAGATGCTGCCCTAAAGAATTGTGGTAATGTTCAGGGTTGGCGATTGTGATGGGAATAAAGAATCGAAAAATTAGGACTAAGAAGTCCTTAGGAAGATGATCACAAGAGATCAGTACTATAAAAACCTTGTAAGGAGACCATAAGTGCGAAAGAAAGATGGAAACTCTAGAGGGGACTTCTCTTACCCATGAGATAATTCCCCTGTTTAGCATTTAAATCCTTTCTCACTCCTGCCCCATCTGATCTTCCCAGATGTAACCCTTCTATGTATCCTATAGCCCAGGCATTTTGACCTGCTCTCTGTTCTTCACATAGGATTCCATTTCCTATGGAACTGACTTTGGAAATGGTTATCCATATATGGAATGCTCTTCCCTTCTCATTAGTGGCTTTCATAATCCTTGGCTTCCTTCAAGTCTCAACTCAATCCCTATCTTCTGACAAAAGTGTTTTTTTCCAACTAGTTTACCCTGCCTTCTAGTTTCTTCCTCCAAATGGTGATATGTTTTAGATAAATAATCATTCTACCAATGTGTTTATTGTCTTCACAGTTATAATAAGGTAATTCTTTGAGGTTGAAGATATGGCTTTTTTAGTTTTGACTGCTACTCTCTTTTTTAAAAATTGCTTTATTTTTTCCTGTTTTTATATACATACATATGTGTGTGTGTGTGTGTGTATAAACTTTTAAAATACACATTTCTTTATGAGTCATGTTGAGAGAGAAAAATCTGAACAAAAGGGAAAAACCATGGGAGAGGGAAAAAAAACAGAAAAAAAAAAGTCAATATAGCCTGTATTGATTTATATCCAATCTCTATAGTTCTTTTTCTGGATGCAGATGGCATTTTCTATCCAAAGTTTATTGGGATTGCCTTAGATTGACTGCTACTCTGAAATGCTTTGCATAATGTCCTTAGTGTAGACTTGTTTAGTAATTTCAATCATGTTAGATTTTTCTTGACCCCATTTAGGATTTTATTGGAAAAGATTCTGAAGTAGTTTGCCATTTTCTTGTCCACCTCACTTTACAGATGAAGAAACTGGGACAAACAGGACTTAATGACTTGGAGTGTCACACAGCTAGAAAGTGTCTAAGGCCAGATTTGAACTCAGGAAGCAGAGTCTTTCTGACTCCAGACCTAATGCTCTAGGCATTTTGGCACCACTTAGCTGCCCATTGATATCTACTATCTTTTATTATTCTTTTTTTTTCACTTTTTAGAGGCAGTGATGTAGAATGGATAGGTGCTATTATTATCCCTATTTTACAAATGAGGTAATTGAAACAGAGAGAACTTGTGTGTCTTGCCCAGTGGAACACAGCTAACAAGTAAGGAAGCCAAAATTCAAATTTAGGCCTTTAAGAATCCATCTCTCACATTCTATCCACTATTCTACCTAGCTTCCCACAAACTTAAACAAACTAATAAAACTAAATGTCCAATAAATAAAATATTTAAATATTAAGTTAATGACAGATTTTCTTATATTAATACAAACGATGTCATATCATAACACTGTAATCCCTTAAATTTTCTCTTATATCAAAAACCAGAAATGACTTACATTCGCTGAAAGTTGAGATGTAAGAGTTGCGACCTTTTCCTGTGATGCAACCAGCTCCCTCCGTAGTTTATGAATTTGCTGAATTTATGAGGGAAAAATGAATTTATTGTATTTATTTTTGTGTGAAATAAAACCACATACCTACTACACAGGTCTCAAGAAACAGCCATCAGAGTTACTTTTAAAATTAATTCTTTTTAAATGGTTAGGGTTTTGGATTTAGTCATTCATTTTATCCTATAAAAAATCTGACATCTTAGAATCAGTACATACTGTTCAATTCCATTGGCCTAGGGAAATGAAACTGTAATAAGATTCCAGTTAAAGAAGAAAATGACCTAAAAATCTGGGTGGTGAAAGTGCCTACCTACAGTAGTTCTCTTTAGTTCTGAAGGGATTTTGATGTAAACAATTCTGGTATCTATCTACAATCTTTCTGAAAAATATTCTCAGCAAACAGAAGAGCCCATATTTGTTCAGCAATTGTATCATGGAGACCCCTAGTGGTAGCAATATATTATTCATGAATTATAACAACATTATTAACAGTAAGACTGCTATTAGGACCTAGTCCTAGAGAGTTAGAATTAATGATAGATAGGAAGAAAGGAAGGAAAAGAAAGGGAAGGGAAAAAAAAGGAGGAACAGAAGGATAGGTAGAGTTAGAGATAAAGAAACATAGAAATAGAGATGATAGATAATTATTATTACATATTTTTACCTCAGAATGTGCTTTTTCTTCAGCCTGCAAAAGAGAAACAGAGTGTGAATTCAGAATCAGGACAATTGAATACACATGCAAATGAAATGCATTCTGAGCAAACATAAAGATTATTAGGCATGATGAACCAGCAGAAAAATGTATATTAAAAAAATAAGAGTTTAAAGTTAAAATTTTCAAGGAACCAGACAGAAATGTAGGCAAATGTGCTTGTTGCATAAGCATAATGACAATGTTGGACTCTGAGGCAGGAAGGCCATGCTGGAATTTGGATTCTATCATCTAGCTACTCTGTGAAATTGTGCATGTCATTTCAGAGCTCTGGCATTCTGTAAATCTGTAATTTATAGGGGGTTGCCTTTAAAGATCTCTAAGTTTCTTTTTAGTCTTAAATTGATGACCCTATGATATGTGAATAACATTTTTTTTAGGTCAGCAGGAAGGAGTAAGGTAGTATACAAATGTGAAAAGAATTTAGGTTTATAATCAAAGGATCTGGCTTCAAATCTAGTTTCTGTCTTTTATTACTGATATATCATTGGGCAATTTTTTTATTTAACTTCTCTTGGTTTTGGTTTATTGTCTTTGCTGGTAAAATAAGAAGCAGTTGGATTTTATAACTTCTTTATGGAAGTTTCCAGCTCTAAATCTATTATCTTATGATAGAGAATGTTAATGATGTCATCAGAATCAAGTTATTAGCAACTTTAAAATAGCTTCCTTTCTTTTAAGATTGACACCATACTAGTCATAGAATCAGATAGAAGTAAAAAAAAAAAAAAAGAGGGCGGTGAATCTTACTGTTTCTACATAAATTGTAAGGTCCATTCTTTATGAGTTATGGGAAATACATACAATGCCGGTGATTTTTGTAAATTCCACTCTAGAAAGTCAATTTCTTATTTCCTATCCTTGCACATCTTAAGTAAGTTTTTAAAAGTAGCAAAATAAAATCCCCACAAAACTGACTCTGCTGGTTGTGATAGCTTTCATTTTTATTTTCTTTTCTTATTAAGCTGTAAGTCAGCAAAATGGGAAAACTAAGTAAGAAGGTGATGACTAAATGTATCTAAAACATCTTTAGTTGAAAAGCTTATGAAAATAAAGACTGTTAGAGTAACCTGATGGGTGTTTTTGGCCTCAATTTTGAAAAACTCCTAGCTCTGGTTTCCCTCTTCATGCTGGTTGCAATAATGCTAGGAAATGAATTATGGGAACCATTACTTTTGGGAAGCTGCCTCATTCTGACAGAGTTTGAAAGGACACAATGCTACTGATTATAAGGCAACTGTGTTCAATGTATTCAAACAATTTCATTTAAAATCTGTAAAACAATCCTTTGTCTGGTATTTCTAACTGCCCTGATTAATTGATACAAAAATACATGCAATTAAAAAAAAATATGTTTTTCCTTCCTTACAGGAATAAGAACTAATGCCAGTAGGAAAAGTGTTAAACCCAGATTTTTGTTGTTCAGCCATTTTTCACTTGTATCTGAAACTCCATGACCCCATTCTCTTCATAAAGATGTTGGAGTGGTTTGCCATTTCTTTTTCCACTTCATTTTACAAATGAGAAAACTGAGGTAAACAGGATTTAGTGATTTGCCCAGGAATCATAGAGCTATTAAGTGTCTGAGGCCAGAAGAGCCTTCCTGATAGGAGACCAGAAGCTTAGAAGTTCTATTTCTAAAACATTCACATCATTTTTACTACTTTTATCTATATTATCCTGTTGTAACTGTGATTAAAATAATAACAATCCTCTCCCACCACCAGCACCTCATAAATAACAACCTTTTTTCTAATAGTTAAATTATAGGTTAAAAAAGTATAATTTTATCTACTGAACAATCTAATGATTTTCAAAATTGGGCTCATGTTTTAAGACAGAAAGGAGATGACATCACATGAGGAAGGATTTAGAATCAGGGTTCAAATACTGCCTCTAATAAATTATTCCCTCTATCCTCTTAGCCAAATCACTCATAGATGTAGAACTGGTCTGAACTTCAGGGACAATCTAATCCCAACCTCTGATTTTATGTATAAGAAAATTAAAGCGTAGTCATATACAAACACATTTTCTTGATCTTCACTGTAGTTTACTCTATGTACTAGATAGTCCCATATTTTTTATTATTATTTTTCTTCCTTAATAATTTTTTAAAAAAATATTTATTTTTGATTTAAACAATAAAACATACATTTCCATAAGAGTGAAATTAAAAAGATTGTACATGAAACTACAAATTTATTAATCTTGCAATTTTTAAAAATACATGTTATCATGTAAATTTTCCCCTTTTTTTTCTTCTTTCCCCATATTTTATGTGAGTACTTTGCAAATTTCTTTTAATTTTTCTGCTACTCTAAATACTACTTCTATACTTGTTCTTAGTAAGTCATGACAAAAAAGTATTTTTGTGACTGAATTTAAAGAAATATAAGTTCTTCATTTTGAAATGACAAATGAAATTGTCATAACACCTTTGGTACAACTATAAGAGGTGCTTTTCTTTGTCCCACTGAATTTTCCATTAACAACATAGTTAAAATCTTTCTATTAAAATCAATTTTTCCCTGAAGGTCATGAAATAATTACATAGTATATTCTCTGCCAAGCTAAAGAACTGATATTCCAAAAACTGTGGCTTTTCTTATCACCACCCTATTCAAGTAGTTTCAGCAATAGTTATATTTTGTCTAGGGTCAAACATAAACCAAGCACTTCATAATATGGTTCCAAATTATTTTTACAGATTTATCTTAATATTGGTCTTCATGAACAATATGATTCAGTTAATCTTGATAATATAGTGTTTCACCTCAGTACTTAATAGCAAGCTGTCTCCCTTCCTCTAACTCCTCTTTTGGGATGTAAACTTTTGCCAAAAAACAATTCTAGTGTTATTTTCTATATAATGTCTTTCCTGATCTACCCAGCAATTAGTGCTGATCATTGCCCCACTCAAAAAAATAAAATAAAATAAACCAATCCCCCCAAAAACAACAACAACAAAAAAACTCAAACTACTTTGTATTTACTCTATATATTTTACAAATTCTAACCTATATCCTTCCTGGTTTTCCTCATTACAATTTCATTATACTGTTTGTATCTCTAGGATGTATTGTAGTGCTTTGTCCATCAAATATTCCCAATAAATATTTATTGAAAGGGGTTCTAGGGTTGATTCCTTATTTGGTTTTATACTGTGACCCTAGACCAGACATGTCAACCTCATTGATCTGGATTATCTCCAGAGTCCTTTTCAGTTTCATCTTTTCATTCTTAACTCCTGCCACTTTGGCTCATGTTTTTTCCTGTTACTGGAAAAGATCTCTTTGCACATCTCTGACCACTAAACTCCCCCACACACTTCTTCAATAACTAATATTTCAAATCTAAAGTTTAAAAATTACCTAGTAGGCCAGAAACCCTGAAAAGTCTTCGCTTTCTAGTTAGGCCATCTTTCACTTCATGTTTTATCTAATTTTAAATTACTAAATGGGTATTACCTCAGACAAACTGAAACCTGGGAAAGATCTGAGTTTAAAAAGGTCAAGATGTCCCACTACATCTGTGGTCATCTCCTGTCATCCTGCCCTCTATCTAGAGACTGGAGTCAAGATGACTGGAGGATAGAGGGATGACTTTGAAATTCACCTGCAATTCAAGCTATCACACTTTTGATGTCATGGGTACTATTTGAAAAAAAACAAAACAAAACAAAACAGACAACAATCTTATACTAAACCACTTTTGATTCCCAATTCCAACCCAGACTAACATATTTTCTACTTTCTCTACAATACAATATTGTTTTGCTTACATTTTCCTTATAACTTGCCCCATCCTATTTTGCAGGTAATCAGTGGGTGCCAAACTTTGAATCAGGAAGAGCAGAATTCAAATCTAGCCACAAATTCTGTATTATTTAGGTTACTGAATTGACCTAGCTACAGTCACTTAACCACTCTCAACCTCAGTTTCCTTATCTGTAAAAAGGAGATGATAATAGGACCTACATCTCCAGGGTTTTGTGACAATGAAATTTAACATCTATGTAAAATGCTTTATAAAAATTAAAGTGCTTTATAAATGATAGCTATTATGACCACAAAAGTTAGCTATTATTATTAGCATGGTTACTTAAATATAAGTCTTACTTGCTGTACTAAAATAAAATGTGTTGCTACTTGGAACCATGACTATTTTTCTCCATTAAATTCTCCCACCCACAATTCCCAGGCCCTCCAGGAACTGGTATTTGCCCAAGTGCTACAAAAATTGCAATTTAAATTCAGCTGGATTAATATTTCTATAGCTTTTCCTGATTTACATAATAATTCTTTCTTCCCCAGATTTCTTTACTTCTAATCCCATCACTTAACTACACTCTTAATCAATATCCTCTCCTTCATCCTCCTTTCTCCTCTCTAATTGGAGAGCTGGTTGTTATGGTACTAAATTTCTCTCAATGCCTTCATTTATAGAGGTCAGAAAATGGTTTTTTTGGTTGTTGTTTTTTTTACCCACTCCTCTCTTCATCTGTTGCTTTACCTGATTTCAACTCCACTGAATAAAATGTTCCTAAAAGTCTTCTCCAGTATCCCATCCCACTTTCCTAACTCCTTTTGTGTTTTGTCTTTCCCCTTTAGATTATTGTGAGCTATTTGAAGGCAGGGAGTGTCTTTCTTTTTATTTATTGTATACATCAGGCTTAGCAATGTGCTTGGCATATAGTAAGCCTTTTATAAAATGCTTATTGGAATACTAGATTAGATTGGATTGAAGTATACTTCCACTACTGTTTCGATTTAATATTTTAGAAGTATTTAAGTAATGAGGTATTTAGAATGAGTATTTAGAAGTATTTCCACTACTGTTTCGATTTAATATTTTAGAAGTATTTAAGTAATGAGGCAGAATATGAGAAACATTTTATTCCATAAATTACAAATAAAATTATTATTCTTTTGTAATTACTTGAACAAAGAAAATTACACATGTAATTATATATATATATATATATATAATTATATGATAAAATACATAATTACATGAGTCAGTCATTTTTTTTTTTTTTTGTTGTTCCTCTGAGGCAGGTGTGATGGCCAAGGGAATATCAAGGTAAAAAAAAAAAAAAAAAAAAAAAAAAGAAAGAAAACAGCCAAAAAAAATTTTTTTCCTCACTAAAAAGAGTGTTTTAAAAAACATCTTTACTTTTAGAATATTAGACTGACCCCTCAGTCTATACCAAAAGGTATAGCTTGTTATGGGCCTCGTCACAAACTACTAGAAAGAAGATGCAATGAGACAACTAATACAAAACTTAAGAAATTCTATATTTTTTAAATTTAAACCACACATATTTTGTTCATTTTAATACTGGGAATATTTTTAGAATTAAAATTAAACTATTTAAATTCTAATCCTTTTTTTAAGTTTAAAAGGGGTAGAGATGAAGGAAGAATACTCCTTGTGACACTGTCAGCATCTGTGATTTCATAGACAACTGCTCTTTTGATAAAAGGACTTTAAATAGTTTCTTGCTAATTTATTCTTTGCTCTTTGTCATCAAAGTAGAAAATCCCACAAAATGCCTATCCTTGCTTTCAGGGTAAAGCAAATACAAAACTTATTATTTTAAAATGCTTTAATCTTTTACTCTCTCATTTTAGTTTAAAAAGAAAGAGGGAGACAGATAGACAAAGAAACAGAGAAATCCAAGCCCTATGATGTACATAAGAGAGAACTGGAAAATGAGTCATGTAAGTGATTTTCCTAACGTTATCTACTAGATATTGGCTGAATCAATTCAAGACTCTTTGGCTATAATGAACAGTGATGATGAAAAAAATAATGTCAGCTACAGGAATACTGCTTTGCTACTGTTAAAGAAGTTTCATATATGTATACACATGTATGTGTCTATGTATAATTGGAACTCCTAGTGCAAGGCCATATCAGGTGGGTTATTGTGTCTTCTAAACACAGCTGAGTCTCTAGTCCCTTTGAGGAGGGTACTTAAAACTGGGGTCCATAGACCTGGTCCATGAAGAGATTTCTATTGAGTCATGAGATTGGATGGGGAAAAAAATAGTAATGCCTTCCCTATAATTGGTTTCTTTGGAATGCTACATATCTTATTATAGTTTTCTCATTTAAAAATCCATATTTTAGATTATATTGGCAAAGGAGTTCCTACACAGATATGAATCCCTCTATCTTTAAAATTCTGGGAATTCTTATTACTTCATTTTCAATTTCACATCTTTTGTCTTTTCTGATGTGGCTTAATTTGCTTCCTAATAAGTTCTACAGTATTAGGTGGAGGAATTGATAAAAATTAATCCCTGAGACAAGCAGGAAGAAGGCATGATAGAGATGAGTTTAGCTCCACCTTCTGGGGAGGCCATCTAGTCTGAAATCCAATTATATCAAATTCCTGAGACCCATCTTCTATAGAGTCTCACCTGTCAGAAATTCTAGTCATGTCCTTGAGGTTAAATTTTCCCTATAAAATCTACTTATGAGTCATTCCATGGCTATTGCCTTCCTTGGTGTTAGTCCACTACTGCATTCTGTCTCACAATATCTTTCTCTTTATCTCTCCTTTATGCCACATGATATCACTCCTAAATCAACTGTGGTGCCTGATGTAATCTCTGATGAGGGGTTTGGTACCAAATGATGGTAGACACCAAAAGTTGGGGTTTGATCATGTGAAGAATTCGCAATAGCCATTCTCTCTGGCAAAAGGTAGATAGAGGAATGGGTTACAGACAAAATGGAAGGATACAGTAGATACCGGGAATGTTAAATATGAATTAGAGTGGGAAAGCATATAAAAGACAAGTTCCTCAGTGGAAGTCACCTAGTAGAAAGGGAGAACCTCAGGTTGGGGCATGACCTTAGCTGGTAGGCTAAGTACTAAGAGAGTTAGCATCCTAAAAGAATATTTCTTTCAGATTAATTCTGAAAAAATTCCCAGTCTACTTCCTAATCAGAGCAAGTATTTTAAATTGTTTTTCAATCATTTTAGTTTAAATTCATTTAGAAATAATTCTAATTAATCTGTAGATTTGGGATTTTTAATGTAAATTCAGCTAATTTATCAGTTCATTTTAGCTTTGAATAGGTATTTCTTCCCTTTCCATTAAAAATTGTGATCCTCTTCCATATGAATTTTCAGAGAATAATTGCAAAGATGAGGCAGTAGAGTTTTTAAATTAGCCAAGTGTTCTATCCTGCTTACATTGCATCATTTTCTCTGTGCTGACATTTGGTGAAAAGTTACCCAATTTAAATTAAGGGTTCTGCTAAAAGAGCAAATGCAGAATGGTAATTCTGTTCCAAATATTATTATATGGAGTTCCCCTAGAAAGTTGACATTTCTGATGCTTTAATATTGATTTTCTAAAATTATCATTACTAATTCATCCCTAAGAAAACATAGTGATCATTCAATGAGATTTTAGTGGTAAAAAAAAAAAATGTCACCAGAACAAGTTTTTGCCATGTGACCAGAAAGATGGCTCTCTCTTATTTGTTATGTAAGGTGCATTTCAGTTGTAAAATGTAAATTTTATCCACAGATGAGCTACACCCCTTTCCAGCATTGAAGAAGTATAGCTTCTAAGGAAAGATAGCAGTAATTTTGGGGGGGCTTCTATTGTGGCAATCTAATTCCCAAGTTCTCTGGCTTTGCCCTACACACACACACACACACACACACACACACACACACACACATCCAACCTAGGAATGCTATTGTTCTGATAATCTGTCTGATGCTGAATAGACCACTCCTCAGTTCATTGCTGACTGATAATCTGGTCAGTAAGAACTAAATTCTGGAGCCACTTCCCAGCTCATTGCTGACTGTCCAATAGATAAATTCCAGAGACCACACCTCTGGGCCATAGAATTAGCATGTCAAAAATAAAAGGTAAAGGGGTCTCCTCTCTCTTAGGACTTTGTTAATTTCTTTTGGAATTCAGCCCACTTGTATTAGTATTACAATTACAATAAACTTTGTCCCTTGACTAGGAAATTAGTTCAGACCTGCGAATTCTTTTGAGACATTTCGGGACACTGGTCTGTAACCCCAAACTTTTGGAGTCCCTTTCCCAACCTCAACAGTGTGAAGCATCCATGGTTCTATAACAGAAGACAGAGACCTTGAGTCCGTCTCCAGAATTTCTTCTCTCCAAAAGACAGAAAAAAAGGAAATGACAAGTCAGTGCCAGAGATCTATTATTTAACCAAGGATTATGGACAATTAAAACCTTTATGTTCCTTGTTTGTCTCCAGTTAAAAAAAAAATCACTCTAAATTATCTTCCTTATCTCTCTTTTACCACTTTAGACCTTTTTTTTTTTTTTTAATGCTATTAGACTTGCTAGCTAAGTGAATTGCTAATTTGCTAGACCTCATTCTGAGTCTAGCCTGAAACACTCTGGGCTTCTCCACCGTAAAGCAGTCTCCCCAATTTTAAGTCCCACTCCTCCAGAGTAGCAGGCCCCCCAAAAAGCACAAATTCTTTCCTGGGGAGAGGGATGATCCAAAAGCAAACTTTTTTTCTGGACTGGATTTATTTGAGGAATGCCTGAAATAGATCAATTTTGTTTTGTGTTGATCTCATTTTTTCTGGGATGCTGCGACAGTGGGAGTCAACTATGAGAATGGAATTGGGACTCCCTGTCAGCAAAGGTGCCTTTTGTCAGGAGGAACATCTTCAACATAACTCTTCAGTATCTCTGGCTTGAAATTCCCATAAAGAAAGAAAACACAGGTGGCAATTTGGCTATAATTTAAAAAAAATTCTAACGAATTTTTTGTTGCAATCTGAAATTTAGGATTGAAAACTGCATCATAGTTTTATTTTAGATTAGTTAGCATAATTATAAAAGAGAAGCTGACCCTTCTCTTATTGGTTCCACACCCTCTCTTCATTGATAATTGGGGGAAATGGAAAGAATCCCACTTGTGCTCAGCACTTCTCTGGGCCTACCCTGTTAGAAGGGATAGCCTATTTTTACATGATCCTAATAACTGAATAAATATTGTTGTTGCTGGTTTTTTTTTTAAATTTTCAAGTTTGTGATGGTTATTTTGAGAGCAAAATAATTTCTGTAATGCTAAAGATTGTTTAGATAAGATGCTGTATCAAGGCTCTACTGCTTAGTAATGAAAGAAATGTCTAAGAGAAATTTGTTAGATTTTGGGTTAACTGCAAATTCTCTGAAAATAGTGCATCACGATCTCATTGTTTACATAATATCAGCCCTAAGATAATTTTAGGCACAATTATAAGTTTTTTTTTTCTTTTTTGTACTTAAAGCTTCTGATATGGAATTGGGCTATGTGGGAGAATTTTTTTTTTGGAACTATAATATTATTTCTCAAGTTTGAATCCAAATATGGATGGATGAAATCCAATAAAATCAGAAAACCCCTATCCTAGAAAAATGCCATGGAACTTCAGAAGATGGAGATTTGTTCTTTGGGCAAAAAGGAGTTTGAAAGATGACTTTTTGAACTCTACTTGAGGTCAGATCCTTCTAACTTGATCCCCCAAATCATGTTCCTTTCTATAAGAATGATTTCCACCTATTTCTGAGTCTGGCAAGGGAGTGGAATTTATGTCTGGTTTTCATACCTGAAATCAGATGCTTTGTCTTGTCCCTGCTCTTTGTTCACCTGGATGAAATAGGAGATCTTGGCCTTTTTAAGCTGCACACATTCAGTGATTAAGGCTAGGTAGCAAATGAGGCAAAGAATCTCCTCTTTCATCTAGTAAAAAAAAAAAATCTAAATATATAAATAAATGAATAAATGAATGAATCGGGAAGGAAAACTCTCAGAGTTTCTGGTCAAAGCAGAAATGACTGCTAAGGAAGTGGAATTAACAGAGTAAGTCATTTGCCCTTAGTCAAAAAGGTAGTATCTGAAACTTGATTGTAAGGAAAATCTTGACACCAGGCTATGTGTTCTAGCCACTGAACCAACTGGCTAGTTATTTTAAATGTACATGATAATAGATTTAGACCTGGAAAAAAACTTAGAGATCATACAGCCTCAAGCAATTTAAGAGGCAACTGAGTCCTAGAGAGATAAAGTGACTTATCCAAGTTAGAAGTGATGGGTCCTGGATTTGAACTCAGTACCCATAATTTTAAGTTCAATGCTCTTTCCACTGTACCAACGAGGAAAATAAACTCAAAATTAAAATGCCACCATTGGAATGGGGAAGCTCTAGATTCATGGTTTAATTTGTGTATTTTGTACATTGTGAAGTGAGAAAAGACCTATTTTATCATATTTTGTACTTCAATGCTCTAGCTGTATAAACCTGGGTAAATCATTTAATCTGTCTTAGGTTCATCATTGATATAATGGGGATAATAATACCTATTTCTTAGGATAGTTGTGGGATGAAATGAGATAACAATTACTAAGTATTTAGCATAGAACTTGGCACATAGTTATGCTAAATAAAATTACTCTCATAATTATTAATTCTATATCTATTATCTATATATATATATATGCAGACCTATATGTTCAAATATATACAAATGAATATATTATCATGTCTATATGTATTTATGTGTAACTATGTATATTTACACACACACACACATACATATATTCACACATACACATTATATATATATATATATATATATATACAGACATATTTTCCAGAATATTTTCTAAACCCATGAAATAAAATATATAAAACATTACAAAGAAAATTCAGTTATACTAAAAGAGTTACATATACATATATATGTATTTCATTTAGGGCCTAGTTGTATATGATATGTAACTATATTTCAGTTATTTAATTATATGTACTATATATTTAACTTCATATAATTTCATATACATAATACATATAATTTCAATATGATAAAATCATTGTACTTAATATATTGCATATTATAAGTTGTATAATGTACTTTTCAATATAATATGTAAATATGGACACACATAGCCTCCCTTTCAGAATATTTTTCAAATCTGGTAAAATATATAACATTAAAAAATTATATTGAAACAGTTATATACACATGTAGCTATATTTCAGTTATGGAGAGTTATGTATAATATATAACTGTATTTTAGTTATGTTATATGTTAGTATTACATCTATAGCTATAGTTCAATATAACTGCTTTTTATATGACATAGGGGTCTATGACCAAAAAAAGGTTGATTCTCCATACTTTACCAGCTGCTGCAAGCTGCAATAATATATTATCAAAAGGACAGATCAAACACATTCCTTAGAAGAAGGGTTAGAGAGAAACTAAATATAATAATGTACATTAGGGTTAGAAGGATTTTCTTTTAAATCAATACTTTCCTCTTAGGAAATATCATTTTAAATCCAAATCCATCCCTCAATAAACATTTAAAAACAAGCAAGACATATCTCTGACCTTTCAGAATAATTTCCTCCAATAAGGGAATTCAAACAATATGAAAGAAGCATACTAGAACATCAATTACCCTTTTGGTACTTAAGGGACATAGAACAGAACCAGGTTAAAAGTGATCAACTTGGGGAGACAAAGATAGAACATGGGCTATTACCCTGGTATCTCAGAAACTGCACTAACTTCTTCACTTTGATATACTTCAGTTTTAAATATACACATTAATTAAAATGTTTTCCTTACTTCAATTCAAGTGAAAGAACACATTCAGAAACTGTTAATAGAACCTGCTGGGGGAGGGGAGTTATTAACTACATTTCATTTAATTTATCATCAACTTATTTTTAATTTAATTGAAAGCAAAACTTCATGAAATTCGGGCTCTTTTTGCCATCTCCCTTGTGACTTTGTAAATTAATACTCACTGTAGAATAGAGAGAAGATGTGCTTGAAACCAGTGATAATGAAGACCCATGGACTGGGGAGAGAGGAAAAAAAATATAAGGCAAAAGATCAGTTAAAAACCTTAACATAATGGGCAAACTACCCAAAGGAATGGGAAGCAGATATAGTCAACACAAGTTAAGTCTAAATAGCTTTAGAAAAATCTGACTTCAGGTTGTCTGATAAATATTTTTTCTGCATTTTCTTCCAACCAAAACACTTAAAATGAACACAAAGATACTAAGTTCAAGCCCAATAAAATGCAAAAAGCATAGAACATTTTCTTTATAAAACAATCCATTAATCACATACATTATTCCATATGGAGGAACCTCTCAAATAGGGAATTGTACTCAGAAGGATCTACAATAAAACCTCCTGATTAAATATTCACAGGCTTACATTAAACCAAATAAGCAAATAGCAGAAAGCTTCAAAATTCATTCCCTTTCTTCATTACTCAAGCTCTCCCCTTCATACCAATCACTAAGGGAAAACATAAATGTTTTTTCACTGGAGTTTTTTCCCCCATTTTTTTTTCAATAGCTTTGCTGAAATAGGTACTGACAGTTTATTCTGCTAGACACTTAACATATGAATAGGTGGTCATACTCATTTAGATGCAGAATATTTCAATGCATTCCAAATTGAAGTGCTACAGAAAATAAATGGAGTAAATGGAATTATTGCTTCACTTTTTCATGTAGTATCTCTCTCCTGAGTATCGCTTATTGATTAAAAAAAAATTGGACTACAAATAGTTCATTTTGTTTCTATATACATAAAATATTAAAACCAGAACCAATAGCTCTCAGGTAAAGCTGAGCTTATCAGTCAATGCAGAAAAATCCTGTCGCCTTCCATATACTTTGTAATATGTGTCAGTAATTGGTTTCACAAAGGATGACAGTAATATGCAATTACACAGGCTTTTCTAGTTTAGTTGATACCTTCACATATAATTTTTCAAAGACTCTTTGAGATAGGCAGTATATGGGTCATCATTTCCATTACAGAGATGAAGAAACAGGTCCAAGTTGATCTAGAATCCCATGAATTATAGAACCAGGACTAGAAGCCTTATATGGCTAATGGTTTTCTTAATTGTAAAATCACTAGATTAAACTCAATGTCCTTGAAGGTCTCTTCCTTCTAACATATCAACTATCTTCTGATGATAGATTCTAGCCCCAGAGCTATTCTACTCTCCACGAAACAATGCTACTTCTCAAAATTTCATATCTGTACTACCTCTAAAAACTGTCAGGTAAGAGTGACAATTCTTAAAGTTGAAAGAATAAGTTCAGGGGATCTGAATTAGACCTAGCCACATGGCCAACTAAGCTGTAGAATCTTTGGAAGTTACATAGACATTACATGCTTCAATATCCTTATTTGTTAAACAAGATAGTTGTATATGCTCATGCCTAAGTTCCTTCCACCTTTAAACATTCAAATGTAAGTTTAAGAATTGTTTTATAATCTGTCGCCTACATACTGAAAGGTTATATTTATTTATTTTATTATAATTTTTTATTTATAAGATATATGCATGGGTAATTTTTCATCATTGACAATTGCAAGACCTTTTGTTCCAAATTTTCCTCTCCTTCCCCCCCATCCTTTTCCCCAGATGGCAGGTTGACCAATACATGTTAAATATGTTAAAGTATAAGTTAAATACAATATATGTGTATATGTCCATACAGTTATTTTGCTGTACAAAAAGAATCAGACTTTGAAATAGTGTACAATTAGCCTGTGAAGGAAATCAAAAATGCAGGTGGACAAAAACAGAGAGATTGGGGATTCTTTGTGGTGGTTCACACTCTTTTCCCTGAGTTCTTTTGCTGGGTGTACCTGCTTCAGTTCATTACTATTCTTCTGGAACTGATTTGGTTCATCTCATTGTTGAAAAGAGCCATGTTCATCAGAATTCATCATCATATAGTATTGTTATTGAAGTATATAATGATCTCCTGGTCCTGCTCAATTCATTCAGCATCAGTTCATGTAAGTCTCTCCAGGCCTTTCTTGTGAAAGGTTATATTTAAAAGGGACTTATTTATTCCCTTTCCTTATTCCAGATTGGTTTTGTTTCATGGACCACAGTATCCACGAGATTTTCTTTTCAAAAATACTGAAGTAGTTTGCTATTTCCTTCTCCAGTGGATTAAAGTAAATAGAGGTTAAGTGACTTGCGGGGGGGTGGGGGGGAGGGAAGGGGCACACAGTTAGTAAGTGTCTGGGGCTGTATTTGAACTCAAATTTTCCTGACCTCAGGCCAGTGTTCTACTCACTTTGATATCTAATCTGTCTCCTACATTCCAGACTGCTAAATTCAGAAATAGTTGTTGACTTGGTATTAAGTGAGCCATCTCAAAAAGCTAGAGCAATTTGTTCTGGAATATGGAATTAGTAAATTAATAGTAAATTAATTATTTTTTCAATGTCCTACAAAGGCATACCTATAAACATACACAGCCAGCAAAATCATCCTGGAATTTGCCTCTAGTTTGATTTCTCAATTAGGGCTTCTCTATACAAGAACGTTCAAGAGTGGTGAACACATTTTATTTATTTAGAGAGCACAGAGTAAGACCATACAGTAAATTGATTAAAAGCAAAAAAAAAAAAAAAAAAAAAAAAAAAAAAAAAAAAAAAGACAATTGCAGTAGTTTCCATTAGGTTCATTAAACATGGAAGATTATTTGATTTTGATTATATTATAAATTTCCTATGGATCTGAGATAAATAATGCAATCTCTAAATTATAATCTCCAAATCATGGAATACTATAGATGCTGGAAATATAGGACTGACATGTTTATATTTGTTTAAATTTCATCTGAAATGGTTCCTTCTCCTACCCTCAATCCCTTGGAGAATATGTTATCTGCCTATTCTTGGCAACCAGGTGGATCATTGGGAGCAAACTCTATGGTTCTCATTAACTCCACTGAAGTCTAATCCAAGTCAATGTTGCAGTAAGCCTGGACTCTAATAAACCAGATGATAATCAACTATCACAAGTATTTTTAATATTTACATATGGGTTGCATGATGTGTTGAAGAACTGAAAATATTTAATGTCAAAAAAATAAAAACCCAATACAAACCTTAGTTGGGACATGATGAATATTTTTAATTTCAAGAGTTCTTTCCCTAAGAAGAGAGGATTGTGAGCAATATGTAGAAGGACCAGAGGACTATGTAGTTTTGATGTAAGGAGAAGTTATTCAACTATTAAAGCTATGCAAAAGTGAATTGGGCTGTCCTTGGAGAGAGTGTTTTTCATAAATGAGTAGTCAATTTATGGTTAATTTTTAAGAATACTAAACAACATATTCTTCTTTGGGAATGTATTAGACTAGATTACATCTGAAGTCTTTTCTCTTGTGGAGATTCTGTGAATACACAAATGGATCATCAAGGAATAATTTCAGTAAGTTTGGTGATAATATTCTGGGATGGTCACATGATAATGCAATGTACAGGACTTCTGTTGTTATGCAGCTGTTCAGGTTTTGTCCAACTCTTTGTCAGGCCATTTGGAGTTTTCTGGGAAAAAATAGTTAAGTGGTTTGCAATTTCCATTTCCAGGTCATTTTATGACCTGGAGAAACTAAGGCAAATAGGGGTAAGTGACTTACCTAGGTTACATAGAAAGCAAATGTCTTAGGTTAAATTTGAACTCGGGACTATTAGTCCTGATTTCAGGTCTGACATTCTATGTACTATGGCTCTACCTAGAAATCCCTATGAATATTCCTGTATAGGAACTATGAGTCTCAAAGACCCCTTCTCATATTATTATATCATTGAAGATGATGCTATATGAGTGGGAAGAAAAAATTCAAACTACAAAACTGCTGGTCCCTGAAAAATTTATTCAAGTGAATTTCCACTTATATACTGTATTGTATTTTACCTTTTCTATTCATGTTTCGTCTTTAAAAACAAAGACAAAAAGTATATGCAAAAAATGTTCAGTGAATCAATGAATCATCTTTTATGTTATTATCAGTGAATTCTACAACAATATATATTTAATTTTGGTTCAAACTTTGATGTCTTTTAAAACGGGGCTAATATAATTTATCTAGTATTTATAAATGTAAGCTGCATATAGCTATTTGGGTAAAGTCAAATTTATTGTTTGTGTTCAAAAAACAATATAGAACTTACCATGCATAGAGAACATAAAATATGATGTTTGAAGTAAATTTTAAAAGGTCAGCACATGGCGAGTGGATTTCTGAGTTTAAAAATGGATAACATTTCAGAGTTCATTTCATAATGGGGTTTTGTATCAGAACTTCTATCAGAACAAAACAGAATTTGGATCAATATGCTATTTTAGTTGAACTATATAATATTAACTTGAACTGGTTTCTGAGATACACTGGTTGGTAAAGACTAATTTATCTTTCCTAGTACAATTCCCTAGTAAACCCCAATTGAAATTGCCCTAAAAACCCAAGAAAATCTTTTGTTGGTTCTCTCTCCCTTCCCCTATGTCTGTCTGTCTGTCTGTCTGTCTCTCGCTCTCTCTCTCTCTCTCTCTCTCTCTCTCCACATATACCCCCCCACCAAAGTATACAAATATGTATTATGCATGTCTGTGTCAGACTACTGTGCTGGATTTGGAGTTAAAAAATTTTTAGTTCAAATTCTGCTTGTTAGCTTTGTGGCTTTGGGCATGTCACATTATCTCTCAATCCCAATTTCTTCATTTGTGAAGTAAAGATAATAGTAGTACCTGACTCCCAGTGTTTTTGTGAGGAATAAGATAATACATTAAATGCTTTGTAAAGCTTAAAGTGACATATAAATGCTAGCTATTATGTATGTATCATAAACTTGTTTATACATAGCACTAGAGGGAATTAGAAACTGGTTCTGTATTTTAATTAATATAGGAAACTCCCAGTGATTTTTCCTCATTTTTTTCATCCTCTACCAATATGTATTGATTCTTTGCCACTTACATTCATGAAGCACTTAGAAGTTAAATGATTTTCCAAGAGTCACATAGTCAGTATGTACTTAATAAGTGCATGGCTCATAATTGGCACTTAATAAAAAGTGATAGAGTGATCTTCTGAACATAGGTCTTTTTTTCTCTGAGCTCTCTATATAGTATATAACATTACTTTTCCAAATAGGAACATCATTCTTCAAATGATGTTCAAATTTCCTTTCCTTCAGAGATCCATACATATTAATATTCATTTTAGCAATCAGTAAGACAACCTTTATTCAACATCTGTTTTGTACAAGGTCCATAAGTGTTCTTAGCATTATCAAGAGCAAAACATTACTGTTATCCTTATTTTGGCAGAATGAAAATCTAGACCCCCCCTCCCCTTTATTCTCACCCCTCAGGTTTACCTTCTTCCATGCTGTCTCTGAATGAGCCTGAATGACTAATGGCTCTGGGTCTTTCTTCTAAAGATGTGGCACTACCACACAGCTGGGAGTCATCATACAGATCAAAGGAAGAATCTTGAGCAGGGATACTGTTGGAACGCATCATGCTGGGGCCAGGAAGATTAAACTGGGATAGGTTGGTGGGACTTACTGCAAAACAAAATATATATTCAATTTGCCATTTCCTTGTATATTCAAAAGGGGAAGTTTTTCTTTGAACTAGAGAACAGATTCTTTCAAGAGATTACATAAACAATTCCCCCACCTATCAGTGTAAGGAGATATTATTTATCCTGAAATATTCTATAACATATATGTTATTTAGTTCCAGATACTAAAAAGGATTTTGCCATTTGAGCTCATTGGGTCTGAAATACCAGAGTGAGGAAATTCTTTATACTAAGGTATTTTTTTTCCTAACCAATAGTCTTAGAAACCCAAACATAGCATCAAGAAGATATAAATGATTTATCCACAGTCACATAGTCACTGTGTTATGAATAAGACTTGAAGTGGAAGCCAGGGTCTCTGGCTGAAGCCAGTTTTCCACATACAACTATACCACACATAGTGTTTCTAGTTACACACCGAATGGTAATTATTCTAAAGCCTCAGTTTTCCTTCGAGCTAGCAAAAGCATATCCCTATGAAAAGCAACCTTTCCATTTTAAAATTGATATTAAACAAACACAAAAAAGTGTCATTATCTCCAGAGGTTATAATAAAAATTTAATTACACATTTGCATATGTGATATGAGAAATGAATAAAAAGTTATCTGTTCCCAAATCTTTACCAACTGGATTATGGTAATACATTTATCTAAAGGTCAGACAGAAAGTGGGAGGAGAAATTAAAATAAAATTTCCAAAGTAGAATATTAGAATTAGACAAGCCAAGCTTATATCAACATTTTCAGTGAACATTTCAACTCACACTCATATCACCATTGTAACTATAATATAATAGCAAGTGACATATAAATGCTAGCTTATAATAGCAAGAAAGCTAAATGAATACTTTTGTTTTGTTTTGTTTTAAATGGAAGTGAAATTAATGGTGGATAGTTGTTCTATTTAGCTAAAAATAATCAACCCAGACAAGCCCTAGGTAACTTTTATAATTACTCCCCTTTTTTTTTCTTTACCATATATATTCTTTTAATGTCAAAGAAACTTATCCAGTTTACAAGTTGAAGTTCAAAATTATGTTTGTGAGTTAGTTTAATAGAACTAAGAATGCATTCTCACAAAAAGAAAAGTAGTAAATGGTGTCTAAGTGCCCAATCCAGATCACAAAATCCCATTCTCTCAAAAATGTCATTAAAGTGCTATGTATGTATTTGCAATGAAAAATAATAAAATTAACCATTCTATTTATTTCACAAAACTGAAAGAAAAATCTAATAGATTTGAAAAAGAAATAGTCCATTTTATTTACTCTGTGTTTTGCTTTGTTTTATTTTCAAAGGTGAATTCTGGTGTTTGAGAGGAGATAGCTTAATAGAAATTTGTGGGTTGCTGATGGAAATTTGTGGTTACTTCATAAGAATTATAGTTTTAGAGTTATTTGGAAACTTAGAAATGATTAAATATTAAATGGTATTTCTCAAGGTATGAGAAGGAAAGAAGAGAAGGAAACATATTTCTTTACATCTCATTTGGCTTCCGTGACGATGTCAAGTACGTAGGAAGTATTTAGTAAATGCTTCTCTTTTGTTTCTTTTCCCCCATTTTTCCTTCCTTCCTGTTTTCCTTCCATCTTCCTGACTTTTTTCTAGTTTCCTTCCTTCCTTTTTATCTTTTTTTCTGTTTTCCTTTCTTCATTTCTACCTTCCTTCATTCCTTTATGTCTTCTTCCCTTCTTTCTTTCCATCCTGTCTTTTGCTTTCTCTTCTACCCTGCTACCTTTCTTTTTTTCTAACATCGTTCCTTCCTGTCTTCTTTTCTATCTTCCTTCCTTACTTTTTCTCTTTCTCCCTCCCTGCCTTCTTTTTAACTTATGGTTTTTATTTTTCTTCATAAGGATATATTAAAATAATCTTGTTTTTATTAGATATCATAGGAGTGTTTTTTTTTATTTTATTCAGAAATTAAAGGGACAGAAAAAGAGAGAATTGTCTTAAAATGATTAGAAAAGAGAGGTCTCATAGTAGAATTAGATTGAGAGCCAGTTTATATTTAGGAAAGTCCAATGTCAGTCATTGGATTAGTGATCCTAGAGAAGAAACCTAATCTCTCAATGCCCTAGGAAATATTTTGTCAAGAGTTATTAACTTTTTTGTGTGACATCTTTGAATATTTTGGCTTGGGAAAGACTAAATATTCCTTCTCAGAATAATATTTTAAATGCATTAAGTTAAATACACAGAACTAGAAAGGAAATCAATTCTCTTGAAAACCATTTATCAAGATATAAAAAACTTCATGGACCCTGACTGAAATTATAAGTGTCAGGGCAGATGCTGATGACATTATTAGAGAGAGCTTCTACACTGGGACTTCTATGATTCACTGAAAGTATATTTCTAGCCTGTGGTTAGTAGAGTAAGGGGAACTAAAATGGATTCAAGATGTGTATATACTGATGATAAAGTAGAAGAGGAAAAGGGGCAACATACAGCAATATACATTTGTAAGACATTTCCCTGGACCAGCCACCAAGAGGAACTATCAATCCAGAACAGCATGTTTAATACCCCAAAGGGGTGTGTGTGTGTGTGTGTGTGTGTGTGTGTTGGAGATGAGAGTGTGTGTAATGAGAGGGGGATGATGAGAAAAGAAATTTATAATTATGGTGGAAGTTTATAATTATATTTTTCAACAAACAAGATTTTCACAAATTGTGGGATCATAATTCTGGAGCATTTGAACAATAAGTTCTAGGCCCAAATGACAGGGAAAAAAACAGATTTCCCAACCAAAAGGCCTAAAGCAATATATTTGTCAATAAGTTTGCAAATAGGATTTGTTATCAGATGGTATTAATGCAAAAATAGGATATTTCATTGACTATTTTTAGCTAGGTTAAATCCCTACAAATTCAATTTTCTGGGGGGGCAGGGGAATATAGAAACATGCTTTTAATATACTGAGCTATTAAATTAATACCAGTTGAATTTTCCCTTTATTTGCTATGAGACTCCCAAAAGTGCTAACTGTTGGGACTGCAGAAGCATGATCTTTTAGAGAATCAGCTATTGGGCCAGAACAATTGTTCCATAAAGAAGTAGTAAAAGAAAAATAAAATAAAATAAAAGATAAATTATTGGGATCTTGATAATAGAATGCAACTATTTAAATCTAAAAGGATAACTATTTTGGTTAGATTTTTGTCCTGTGCCATTATTTACTAATGAATACTTCCTTTATATTCTAAAACTCTTCAAGAAAGTGGGGTTTTTGCTTTTTGTTGTCATTTATTTAATTTGTTGTTTTGATTTCATTAACAATTCCTAAAGCTCCATTCCAAATCTAGGTGATTTACGTGTATAGTCCTGAAATAAATTTTTTATTACATAAAAAAAAATGACAAGGAAAAGACTTTTTTAAATTTCTGACAAATGTTTTAGGGAGAGTTTCTTAATACACAACTTTCTGCACTATTGAAGAAGTTATTACAATTTTTACATGTTTTTCAGGAAATCAACAATTTACTTTTAAGGTGAAGGTAGCAAAAAAAAAAAACAATCAAGATTTTACCTAAATTGGAAAAGTGGTATTTTCCTGTTGCCGATGATGACATAGCAGAAGGGGAAACAAGAGGTGATTGGTTACCAGTGTCCTGTAGGCCTCCAGTTGAATGAGATCTTAGCCATTCTTTACCTTCTTCTTGACTGGCCTGCCGGGATGATGGCGTGTATCTGCAAAACAACACAGCTGGGACACTTAAACACCCCCACAAGGATAAGTCAGTACCAAAAGCTGGAAAACAAACAAGAATATTTGGCTATTCGGACTGAACAAAATTTTCGAACATATTGAATCTAATTTTAATCGCTCAGTTTTTACAGATGATTTAACACCATCTGTTGGAATCTCACAGGAAAAGAGGAGAATTCTTGAGAAGAAAATTATGCTTCTGTGAGATATGGAGTTAAAAATCACAAGCACTGAGCAAGACAGCAAAGTTAATTGAGAAGGCACAAAGGCATGGGGGTGATATGGATAATGGAGTGAGCACAGATTTGAAATGGTGGACAAATGGTAAGCCAGAAATTAAGAAAGGTGAGCAACTTCTTACAGAATGACACCCATGATAATAGGGTTAGAGAAGCAGACAGACTGAGAGCTCATGGAGACTAAAAGGTGGAAGGGAAGAGGAATTTCATTTGGGAACAAAAACCATTCAGATCAAAATTGCCATTTGCATTTCCAGTGGAAAGTATGGCATCTTATCTGAATCTGAATAGAGAGGAAATTCATTTACTTAATCATGGCATAAATTTTCTGCAATAAAGTTTTTAAAAATTAAATCATTTGGTATTTTTTTATTGCTAACCAATAGAAGAGATTTAATTGAGAGAAATTGAGAAAAAGACTAACTATGAAGACACTAAGCATGCCATATTTCAAAACTGTAGTGAAGTAAATGAACTCAGCACCACTGAGAAGTAAAGTCATCATATTCCAGGACCTCTGTCATTTGAACTTTCAGCATAGCTGTACAATAACATATAACTTTTTATTCCTCTTGTAGGAAGAGGAAATATTATATTTTTTGTATACTAAGGTAATAATATTCATAATGGAATTTAACCTGAACATAATACTTTCCCTCAATCTTCTTCTAATAGTGAATGGATATCTGAGAAATGACTTGAGATGTAGGGGGAAAAAGTTTAAATATAAACTATTTTGACTAAATGATCTGATATGTTCTCTAATAATATGAAAATGCTTTCTTTGATTCAGTTAGATATTCAACAACTAGCCCCATCTGTAGGTAAAAGAGCCCCTGCCTCCAAAGGGTTCGTACATCTGCCTCCAAGATAGGACATAATAAAAATGGATGCATTTCCAATTCTAATCTTGCTATTTGCATTTGCTTTGACAGCAGAAATACCATCTGAAAAACTTTGCTTAGTATTAAGTCCTTAGCAAAGAACCTTTACTTTCGAAAATATATTCCTACTGGACTTAACTTGCTCAGGGTTCTGGTCATCACTTCATGGGGTCCTATGCATATAATCTCTTAAAAATGTTTTAATTCTGATAAAAAAACAAAGAAAATCATGAGGACTAAGAGTTTTCTTTATTTTCAATGCCAGATGCAAGAAAAAAGAGGAGAAAGAGAAAGACAGCAAACAAAATTGACAGAACAACAGAAAGCAGGATTTGCGCTAGAGAAATATATACCTTAATCCCTTTTTGGGCAGCGTATTTCTGTCAAGTTGCATGCTGTCAAAACAAAGAAACTCCCTAAGGACATACTATAAACAAAACTCTTCAAAATTACAAATTCTACAAAAACTATTCTCTGTGTGAACCCCTACAAAATAATTTGCTATAATACAACTTGAGTGCATAACTCATTAAAGAAGACTATGCCAAGGGTTACCAGATGTCCATTTCTGACACAAATGTGAGTTCTTTTTCAGAGTCAATGTCATTTGAATAATTATTTTGCTTGGCAATTCCTAAATATACCTGCTTCATAGATTTAACAATAGAAGGGATGCCAGAGATCATCTACTCTTTTTCTTTTTTTTTTTTCTTTTTTTGACAGAAGAGAAAATAGTATGGGATAGGATAAAGGACTTATTCAATTAGAAGAGGAAGTTTCAAACTCAGGTCCTTTGGCCTGCAAATTAGCTCTGCCTCCATTTCATGAAAACATAGATTCACCTTGAATATTACCAAAGGCTGAATCTGATTTTGTCAGGTTTTATTTCTTTTCCTCATTCTCTTATTATAAGAAATATATCTGTGTGATGTTCTGCCAATTTCCTATTAGTCTACTTCTATGAATTTATGTGCAAGAGTAACCAGGCAGTAGAAAGGAAGCAAAAATCTATTTAAATTAGAGTGGGATATTTTGATGAACAGGTTAGATCACTGTAAATAACCACACACAAAAAAAATCTTTTTTTTTTTAAATAGGCAAATCCCATTCAATAGAAAAAGATGAAAATTCCTCTGTTTTCCCATGTTGGGCCCAGGTAGGTCCAAATTAAAATCCAAAATGATGGGGAAAACACTGGATATGTTCTCCTTCTCCTGATTAAGTATTTTTGTCTAAAAAAAAAATGTTTCTTCTTAGTCTGACTAGACATCTTAATTAATTAAATATTACAAACCTTCCTTTAGGGATTATAAATTATATTATTGGTGAATTATCAAAACAATAATTTCCCGAGTCTCTACTTTTCAAGACTAGTAGAGTACTGTATCTTTTGCTATATAGGAAGGGATATAGAGATAAAGGATAACGAGTTTCTCAATCTCAAGAAGGATGTCATGCTTTTTTACCATCAAGTAGAGGCTCCTAACTATAATTATCAGAACAATTGAGAAGAAATGTTAGAATGAAGCTCTAACATTTAACTTTCTTTTAGAAAAACATTTGTTACATGGATACTCATCAAAAATTAGAAAAAAATACAAGATATGCATGATGAGAATGAGATAATACAAATGTCAAATTAAGTCATCTTATTGTTAATTAATTGAAATCCAAGCTAAACATGTTTTCTTTTTGAGTGGAGCTTACTAACTCAACACTTCAACATAATGGACATCATTGTGTAACTAAGAATTGCAAAAAAAGTCATATGATATGAGCAGCCCATAAATGCCAGGGATGTAGAATTAGAAGACCATTTAGATGTCATGTAGTCTCTGTTACACTTTATTAATGAAGAAATTATTAATTAGGGAATATATACAGTAAGTAGCAGAGGAAAGAACTGAACTCAAGTTGATATGAAACACATTATTTTTTCTACTCAACCACAATTACCTAATAGAATTATGAATGCATTGATTGAATCAAGAGCAATAGTTTTTTTTAGAAGTAAAAAAAGGTAGATTTTACAAAATTACAATTATGTTGAAACATCTAAATCTGATCCTGACTTAGTTAAGGAATTTGTTGCTTTTAGATGTCATTTCAGAATTTCCCTTTTATAATCTGTACAATCTGGCATTGAAGTTCAGTACCATGAAGGATATGAACAAGTACTGAATATTTTTGGTTCATGTTATTTGATGAGTCTATACTTGTAACATAAAATTAATAGAAAGAAAAAATAGTAAAAATGCTTGATTGAATAAATCAGCCGGATCAGTAATTTTTTCTTAAACCAATATGGCCAATGAAACAAAGATTTATTGTAGCTTGCAAAAGTAAAAGATGCACGATTTTCTCTTAATTTCTATAATAGTTCCTAAGTTGACAATAAAAGACTGAAAAGGACTTATTAAAGAGGTAACTCTTTACATTTTAAAAAGAAGTAAAATACCTCTGAATACAATCTTAGGATAAAATCTATTTGCTCAATAAACATTTGTTAAGCTCTTACTGTATACAAGCTTCTACAAAGAAATGACCCCAAGAACTTGGAAAACAAAGATAAAAAGCAAAGATAATCAAGGAAATTATAGTGCTTAATTTATTTAGAGCTATAGACTCAATGAACTACTCTAAATATGAAGCTCTACACATGGATATCAGACAATGCCACATATTCTACATCTCACACTGTGAACTCTATGAAGTACTTATGGTTTTCAACTCATCAAAGAATTCCTGACTTGAATCAAGACGATATATATATTTTCACTTCCATTTTTTAATCTTTTTGTCTTGAATTCCTAGTACTGCTGATCAAGGAAAAGAGTGGAGATTGGGGGCAAGGAGAGAGGGGCAATGGAGACCACTCACCAAAGAAAGAGAGCAAAGCTACATGACATAATTTATCATCAATGTAGAAATCACTCATTGGTCTTACTATGGCTAAAAAGATCATTATTTCTCAAATGTATCTTCAATTCTATTCATTTGTATTTGTGAAACAGAGAAAAGGAATTCTAATTAGTCAGATTAAATTTTATAAGATAAATTCCATGAATACTCCTAGATTTCTACATAAGCCTTTTGCTAATCTAAGTGAAACATGATCCCTAAATCTCAACAGATAGTAATTCCAATTTCAATATATTTATAGCTAAGTAGTTTTTGTCTAAACAATTTTTATTAAATTTATTACTTGTAATTTTCCTCACAGAGTAAAATAAAGAATGCCCTTCAGCATCAAAAGCATTTGAAAATCTAATTAATGCATCCTTTAATTATCTGCACAAGAAAGCAAAAATTAATCAATATTTATATTTTATAGTCATACAATATTAAATATTAACTGTAAAATTTAATACATTGATCAAACTAATTTGCTAAAAGCTGATGAATGATTATGTGAGTAATTAAATATGGGTTTATTGAAGCAAACTTTATAAAATTTTATACATGTCTTTAAATATTAGAATGCTCCAAAGTTCAAAAAAATCAATTTATTTTGTCCACTGAAACTCAAGACTTTTTTCCAAAGAAAAGAAAATCTATACTTCTTGGCATTTCTCTACCTGGCATTGTATTTATATTAGCTTTGATATTTTATAATTTGAGGTCATATCAAAGTAACACTATGAAGTGTTCCAGAGGGTTACATTGAGGTTGATATATTTTTATTCAGTTATCATGATGATTGAATACCAGAGTAATACAATGGCACACGATTAATCAGATTCACTTATTGAGGATGCAGAGGAAATCTGAACATTTGTAGTAGGGAGTGATCTGGGTTAATAATTTGAGTTTTGTAATTTTCCTACTGCTTGGTAATTGGCCAGTTATTAATCTAATCCATCATAAATATATGAATTGTCTCTTAGTTGTATACATTTCAACTACAAAATGCTAACAAGCATATATATGTGTATATATATATATATATATATATATATATATATATATATATCAGAAAGGAAGCTATTTCCAAGGCTCTTAATGATTAACTGCAAGAAATAAAAAAAATGATGAAGTCTTCTATTTTTTCTACAAGGAGTTAATTGAAAAAGCTACAGAAAGAAAGCAGTATTTTTTATATTATACTCCACCAAAAACTTATTAGTAGGCTATTTGTTCTCACACACACATACACACACACACACACACACAGAGAGAGAGAGAGAGAATGAGGGAAAAGGAAGCAAATGTTTGCAATCCAGTTGATGGCTTCCAAGTATTCACTTTTAAAAGCTTGTCCACCTTCTGTGGGTAGCAAGAAAAAAAAACTGTATCTTTTCAACTATATTATGATCTAATGACTCAGTAATCATATCATGCCAGGTACCAAAGATTGCAAGATTTCAGAATGCTCTCAAAAGTGATTTTTCATGCCAAGAGGTAGTTTGCCAGCATCACCAATAATTCTTTACTGAAGAGAATAAAAAGAAAGAGAATATAGTTAAGTAAAAAGAATTTTGAAGGGCAAAGGATCACTGTTTTATTTTCTGTTAGATTCATTTCAGAGCCTAGAGAAAAGATTGAAGAAGAATGGGATAAGTTGAGAGTGAGGTCTAATAAAACTCTGGATGAAACTTCTTGGTATGTGTGTATGAATAGAGAAAAATCAGAAAGACAGAAGTTGGTTTTTCAGGAGAGAGTTTGTAGGGATAAAAAATAGCTGCTTGGAGAAACTAGGAAGTTTGAGGACAGGAAAGAGAAATGAGAGAGAACCAGGAGATAGGCAAAAAGAAAGATTTGAACATTAAGTACATTCTCCTTTTTAATGAGAAATGGTACTTGTCAGCAAGTGATAGGGGAAGCACTACTTGAGACTGTGATGAATAACTTCTTGGGCAATACTAAGCAGCATCAAAATCCATGGGCATTTAGTATCTTTAATCAGCAGTAAATAACTTCTTGGGCAGACATGATCAAGTTCCAAAGGAAAGGTAAGTTTGGATAAATCCTCTGCCGGAGGGTACATTCAAATGTATATGAGATAAATATGAGATCAGAGATCAGCCATTTGAGTAATTAAGTACTTAAGAGAATGTATTTCCATTTAATATTATGCAAGACTCACCTAAATACTTCTCTCTCTCTTCATGTTAAAGAAACCTAAAACCAATCTTGAAAACTCTCTAATAAATCCCTCAAAATCAAGAGCATCAAGATAATGGTATCGAGCTTTTAAAAAGATACCAAAATTTCCTTCAAGAAATGTGACTATTAATTTGCTTTGAAATCAAATCAATTTGTTATGATCCACCAATGATTCACTAGTTCGTTGCCCATATATATGGAAAGAAAGCAACTTGAACATATTGCCAAAAGCATCATATTAGAAATTAATTAAATAGACTATTTAACATGAATAGAGCAATAAAGGACATGTACTCCCAGGGCCTTTGGCCAAAACATTTAATTTGTGATGAGACATTTTATGCATATATATGTATATACATATATATGTACACTTTGGTTTTTATTCAAGTTGCTTATAATATGATTAATATATATGTATGGATATATATGGATATACATATATTTGTATACATACACCTGTACCTATAACTAGAAACATATAAAAGCAATCACTGAATCTTCACAGATTTATTGGTATAATTCATTTATAAATTTGGGCAGAGTAGTTCTATTTCTGTCTTTCCATGAAAGATCCATTCTCATATGCTTTCACATGGCAAAATTCTTTTGCAAATTATACAAACTTCACCTATGGGCAAAGCACATGTAACTGGTATATTCACTCTGTGTTCTAATTCAATATGAGTAAATGTTTCAATACGGATTTGGTTTGAGCCTCCAGCCTCCTCACTGCTCCAGACATCAGTGTCCTCAGCAAAGCTCACCTTTCTGAAAGAGTAGATCTCACACTACCAGTCCTCATGAGCAGGCTCTGAACCTCTTGAGTGCCTGTAGTCAATCCAGACAGAGAGCCGTGATGACTGAGAGGAAGGTCAATAGACTCAGAGCTTGTATGGAGACTAGTCATTGACTGGTAGCTTGGAGTGTCCTTACTGCCAGCAGAAGAACTGCTCAGATTAGCAGCCCACACAAGACCACCTGAGGTGAAAGAGTGAACCGATGCTGGGCTGGAAGCCAAGGAGTGGCTTAAGCTTATTACATCTGTCGTTAAGTCTGAGGGTTTATTGAAGAGAGGGCTGCTGCCTTCACTCTGCCCACCAGCACTGCCCAGGCTGCCTGTACCGGACGATGGAGACTCCAGACTGCCTTGTCGCGCTAATGTGGTACTAGGGCTGGGCATTACTGAGGAAGATTTCCCAACCTCAGAATTAGGTGCAGAGGCAGATTTGCCACCCGCCTTGGCACCAAACAACCTAAAAGAAAAACAAATAACAACTTCAGTTGTTATTCAGAGAAACTAATATCCACATTCAGCACTGATTCAGGGTACAATATCTATAGAGCCGAAGCATATGTCTGTGGTAAGCAAGGGTGGTGAACAGACATTGTTTTAGTTTTTTGAGTGTGTATTTTGTTTTTCTGAGTTTCCTGATGAAATGCCAGCAGTCAACTGGGAAAAGTTACGAGGGAAAAATCATAACACAGAGACCTAAATTACTCATGAATACAGGGAGGTCAAGGTAGAGCTGAGGCAAACAAACAAAAAGAAGATGTCTGCTTTTAATGGATCTTTTAAGTATACAAGATTATACAAAATTAATGTTTTGATTGTTCCTGCTATTAAATTATTTATAGCATCATATTCTCAACATGGCTTCAGGTTATTTCAGCATAGAACACTTGCAAAGGCAGGCTATCTACAGTTTATTCAAAATTTAAATGGTTGTTTAGGACAATTTTTGAAGGTTTTTCTGCACAGCTAGTGACTTCATTGACTGCCAAGTATTATTTAGTTAGCCTCACTATTGGGCACTGAAGGAAGCAAGTCAGGTTCTTTGTAATCTTTCCTTGGATGAGCAAAAGGACTGCATGTCAGCTGCCAGAAGTTTCCTGAAATATACATATGGAAGTATAATGATGATATGAAACACATGATACCTTGCTACAAGGTCATTGGAGATGATGTAGATGATGAAAGTTAGAGAGCAATTCAGAAACTGTTTCTGTCTTTCAGATACAGTAAATAAAAATATACTAAGTAAAATTTCATTCATGTAAATGTGGAACCTCTGTGAAATGCAGCAATGAGAGAATGGTTAAGTTACAATAAAAGGCATAATTCTCCATAGTAGAATATTTCATAGCTAATAAGCAAAGATTGTTTCATAGGTAATGGGCCACAGGAGGGCACTACTTGCTTTTATTTAAACAACAATGCTATTAACTCTGCATAGTTTATTTTTCCATAAAGAATCAACATTTCAAAAAAAAATATTTACATGAATTAAAATTCTGTTGAAGAAAAAGCCACAAATCTTTAAATTCTTAAAAAAAACATCATGCATTAGAAATTGCTTAAAGCATAAGGTAAAAGTTTCAATATCTGGCATTTTCAAGACACAAAGAAATATTGTTTAAATAACAGGAAGCAAACATATGTAAACATATAATTTTGGAAACAGAAGGGACCTTGGATATCACCTAGGTTAACACTCATTTTGCAGATGAGAAAACAGATCCAAAAGAACACAGCCCTTATTTGACTTCACTGAGAGAAAGGTCTAAAAATTAACAATCTAATTTTATCATTCTATTGGAAATGCAATATTTTTTAAAAAGGATTTCTATCTGTGGCATAAATTTACTTTCAGTACCACTTAACAATGATTTCTGTTACTCTGAAGTTTTGTTTATGAGATGCTGACATAGTCAAATAATATAGATTATCACATAATAGCCAGATAATGTAATCAATCACTTAGAAATCTGAATATTTCCAAAGTCTGTCAGTCATTTGTTCAGAAACTGGTACCATGTAGACAAACACAATCTAAACTATTACATGGAACCTTATAATTTGGATAATATAGGGAATATCATCTATCCCATGTGTGACCATCAATTTGAAAGACATTCATTGTTATCCCTTGTTCATTAATAGTTTTTAAAATAATGGACAATTTGATAAAAAAACAAACAAACAAACAAAAAAAACTGTCCTTTTCCAAAAGGGATTCACAAGTCCTGCAGCGTGGAAAGCAGGAGTGCATGTTGGAGGAATTTATATTAGAGATTAATTATTAGTATCCATTTCATATTGTTGTCAACTATTTTTATAATGATATCTTAAGTCTTATAAAGATGCATTCTATTGTTAAGTCCAGCTTTGGTAAACTAGGTCCAAATGGCCACTTCTTATACTCCTTTGATAATTTTGGGAAGTGTGTGTGTATGTATGCGTGTGTGTGTGTGTGTGTGTGTGTGTGTGTATGTGTGTGTGACTTCACAGATTTACAGCATTTTAAAAATCTAAATCTAAGGATCAAGATACAAAATTTCCTATTTTTGAGGTATTAAATGGGGGTAGATAAAAATTACCCTTTTTAAAAAAACTATGACTCCTTACCTTCTAAATGTGGGTGATGCAATATCAGGATACTTGGAACCTGGCTGCCTGAGAACTTGTGTTCCACATGCATTGGCAGAGGTTGGGCTGGATTTAGGGGAACTGGATAAAGAAACACTCTCAGAATCTGACATTGCCACCTTCTCCTTCTCCTTGTCTGTCTGATTGATGGTCACGGGACTGGAACGGCCAGACCCAATCTTGCTTGGCTCTCTCAGTTTGGTAGCAGTGGCCCCTCCAGATTTGCTACTCACATTGGAGTCAATACTGCTGGTACTGGATCTGTGTCCACCCCGGCCAGGAATGCCACTTGTGCTAGATTTTGAAGGGCGTGGTAAGCTTCGGTATTGAAGTGTTGTCTTTGAACTCATGTGCAGCACACCATCATCCTGATTTTGTGAACCATCCAAGCTGGTTTTTCTCCCTGCATTGGATTTCCCACCAATGGCTGCTGATTTGGGGATTTTACCCAGTGTTGCAGAACCACTGGTGATAGTTGCTCCACTTGTAGTTATCATAGTAGATGATGCAACACCAGGCTTTTTAAATCCAAATGATCCAGTGGCAGTTGACCTTCCAATGCCTGATGGGGGCTTTTTCCCTTCATCTCCACTGCTTTTTCCTGCATCTGAAGGAGAACGTTGTATAGATGTCCCCTTAAGGGTCGTTTTTCCTTTATCAGAAGCTTTAGCATCATCTGTTTTTCCTAATTATAAAGACATATATGAGAATACACTTCTACATTTACAATCTTAATTACTGTCATTTCCTGAGATACATGAAATACGTTTTCTATAAATGTTATTGTTTCATAAAGATTTCTTTTAGAATTCTATTTTTTTCCCCAATTTTAAGACAGCAGTTTCAATAATTGTTGGTGGCAAATCAAAGCTTTAAAAAACCATCATCCTAGCAGTATTGTCTTAGAGATAAATATGGGAGGAAATAAAAAGCTAAGGACAACAAACAAGCAAAGATAATGTGTTCTTGCCCATAGCTCACCTTCCTGTTTTTTTCTAAGTATCCCAATATCACATCCTTTAAACAATCCCCAAATGTAACTAACAAAAATATTTTGCATATACTTTACTGGAAGCAGTTTATTTAATCTATATCTCAGATGATTCTGAGTATGTCATTATTATGAAACATACCAAAAAAAAGGAATAAGGCAGTTCACTACAGTCTCTTCCTTAACACACATGTCACTTAGAAACATACAAAAAATTTCGTATTTGCATGACTTTCCACACTTCAGAGTCAGGAAACTATTTGCTGCCTATAGCATCTGTGGTGAAACTCAGTGATCCAAAAAATACAAAAACCTTGATAAAAAGTTAATGCTAAGTAAACAAAGAATTGTTTGTTTGTTTCAGCTGGACCAAGGAACAGTAGGATAAGGAATAGGTTGTGCCAGTATCTTACAGATTTTTACCTATTTCTACCTGTATGCATGTTTTATGTACATAAGAAATAATGAATGTTTATGTTGGGGGTAATGGTGAAAAGAAAAGAAAGATGGAAGGAAAAGGCAGAGAAAAGAGGGAAGGAGAGAGAGGAAGAAAATGAGGAGAGGAGAAATAACAGGGGAGAAAAGGGAAAAGAGGAGGAAGGGGAAGGAGACAGAAAGAAAGAGAAAGAAGAGAAGGGAGGGATGGAGTGAAGGAGGGAGAGTAGAAATAGGGAGAAAGAAAGGACAGGGAAGGGAGAAAGAAAGAGGAAAAGAGATGGGAGAGAGAGAGGAGTGAGAAAGTGGAAAGTGGGAGAGAAAAGACCAAGAAAGAAAGGGAACAGATAGAGGGGGGAATTGGAAAGATGGGGAAAGGAGGGAAGGAGAGAGACAAAAATCAAAGAGGAGAGAGATAGGGAGAAAAGGTTAAGTAGAAAGGGAGATAGGAAGATATACTTTTCAATGATGTGAGGAAAATCCTTATGAATCATATCCTATCTCCATGCATTTGACAGATTGTCCTTGATGCCTGGAATGCACTCCTTCCTCAATTTTATCTCTTGGAAATCTTAATTTCCTTCTGGTTCAAATTAAGGATTATCATCTTTAAAAGACCTTTCTTGATTTCCTAGGTAGTCTTCCAACCCCAATTTAGAAATCACTATATTTGTTTTCTGCAATATGTACATATATGTGAACACATATGTTCACATAGATAACAAGAAATTTATTTTTTACATAGGTAGGTATCTATGAATATGATTTTTTCACCTAGGAAAAAATGTAAGACTATTGAGGGCAGGATTGGTTTACTTTTGCATTTTTATACTAAGTGCCTATATCAGTTCCTAGAAATATAGTGTTTAAGGGGTTTATTATTGTTTTTTTTTTATGCCCACCTCATAGGGTCATTGTTAGGAAAGTATTTTTTAAATCATTAAGTGCTATACAAAAATGAATTATTATTATCACCATCATCATAATTAATGGGCACCATCACCATCATTTATTTATTAAAAAACATTTTAAGTGGTAAAAAAATGAATGCAAACAGTCTACTTCATAGGCTTCAATATAAAAACCTACCAGGAGTCTTGAGGCCACTTGTTCCAGCTTTATGCCTGGATGGTATCCCTCCTTGAGCAGACATACCACGTCGCCAAGACCCTGTCTGTGAAACTGAGACAGCTGCCCTCTGTCCTCCCTTCTCTGTGTCTTCAGACAGTCCTGGGGGAGCAGCTTTCCACTTGTTGCTGCTGTCTATGTGACCATCAAATTCTTCCTCTGGTTTCTTATGCTCCTCCATGTTGTCCCAGGTATCAGCTGCTACTGAACGTTTCTCTGAATCCATCTTCAACTATAAGAAATGCATCCCCAAAAAACTATAAAATGTGAGTTAAGGTACAAGCTTGTGATTTGGAGGAAAACAAAATACCAGTAAGAAAAAATCAATGATGTTTTGAAGGATTGGAGAGAGTTTTTTTTAACTTTTTAGTTTTACCGCTCTATATAATGTTCTATTTGCTTTTTAGTATTTTTTTTAGAATTTCCACTATCATCTTAGTACTTTTTCTGAATAAATCTTTGCCTCAAATCCTTATTATTAAATTCTCTGTGGAAGAACTGATGTTCAAAGAGAAATATAACAAAGACTTCTAAAATTTCAAGTGAAAGCAATAAAAGATAAACACTGATTATTAGATATTAATTTTGTTTAACAGATCAAAATTACTCACTTTTACAGAGACATTAATCAAAAATAATCATCATGATCCAAAATTAGATGCATTTTCCCTAATGTATTAGTTAGATTTGTCAGAAACAATAAGTAGAGTTTGAGAGATCTTTGGTTCTGTTAGGCTACAACCAATAGAAAATTAATTTGCTCTGATGGTAGTACATTTAAATACAGGAAATTTCTATATATCCTCAGAGCTTTCAAATAACAGGGAAAAGTAGATAATCATAGGAAGGATGGGGCAAATGCCCTACTCTAACATAGAAGTACTTAGAGGACAATATCAAAGTCAGCCCTACCAACAATCAATAACCTTGTTGGACCAAATTGGATCCATTTGTGTAGCATTTTGGTTTTTCTTGAGTAGAAGTATGCTCCAATGTGTTGGTAAGAATGCCAGCACAACATAGGGTGAATATTAGCATGGGACCATGATGGTAATATCTCTCTTGCACAGTTACATGCATCTTGGCAATGATCTTTGCACACCCATGTGTATCAGGTAGTTTGAAGGTAGAAATAAAAAAGGAACAGTGGCCAAAGGAAGGAATGCATTTTTACCTGAGTGTTCTTCCTTGATGAGGCTGTCATGTTGGAGTAAGAACTGACAGAAGATCCAGTATTTAGGTCGTCTGTGCTGAGATTATCGAGAGTATCACTGAGTCCACTACTTACTGAGCTGCTATCATCCCAACTACAGGAAGTAAAATAAAACAGGATTTATATAAGATGGTTACAACTTCAACCCTACTACAAAAATCAACCAAAAAAGGTGTCTATGTATCTATGCATGGGTGTATAAATGCATTCATGCATGTTTGCATGTGGATAAATATACAAAGATTCTATGTGTGAGTACATACAAACATACTTAGTGTACAAGTCTGGGCACTTCCAAAAGAACATTCCTCTATCAAGCTCTGACTAACTTTTCCTCTAGACAGTATAAATCACTCTCTACACCAATGAGGCAAGTCATAGAAATGTTTAAGTTTGAACACTGTTTCATATATACGTGCATACATATCACAATTGCATACAGATATATAATATACATATAAATGTACATAATACACATTTATATATGCAAACAGAAAATGTATGTCATTGAAATGTTTTCAAATCTCAACATATGGGAAGAAATATACATCCTTTATCCCCTCCTTATAAGGACAAGTTTTTCTTTACATTATAAAGGCATTGTTACAAATGCTTTTGTGGAAAGACTGTACGTATGATGGCTTCCATATGAGTGAACTTAAGATAAATCTTGCTAGTAAGTATTATCAACTGTATATACCATATACCAAGCTACAATGAAGCAATTTGCAATTTATATATCAACATCCACTATAGAGGCATGAAGAAATTCTATGAACTTTAAGAGTGATTTTATCCTCAAAAATAAAAATTGTTCTTCATATCAATCCTACAAGATAACTAAATGGGAATATTATTATCCCACCCTACTGCCCACTCACAAAATATCAGAAAATTGAGGCTCTGAGGCAATGACTTTCCCATTATTAATACAGTTAATAAATGTCTTAGATAAAATTTGGACCATGCCCCATGGCTTCCAAAGGGAAGATTACAAAAATTAAATAGATGGGAATTATCACTAATAATACTTCTTACAGTCTCAAGCTTATCTATTCATCAAGCAACATATTTTATCAATCAGCTGAAAAGATATCAACTGACCTATGTGCCTAATATAATCACTTTTTAAATTGATTTATATTGAAGGGGTCTTGGATGAGAACATGAGAAGAGAACAGGAAAGTTTTCACAGATGATTATTTTCCTGAGGTAGACTATATCTTTATAGTCTCATTACTGAAAAAAATAAAGAACAGAAGATCTGAGTGTAGCTATTTTTAAAATTTCAAAAAATTTCCTTTGGTAGGATAAAATTTATCCTTTAAAATATCCTCAAATAAGACAATTCCCACATATAGATTAAGATCATATATGATTGGTAGGTATGACTTCAGAGATGTTTTTTTAAATGAACCTCAAAAGCATTGGCATCAAGAGGAAATTAAACATAAGTCAATCATTTGGTAATTGAAAATATGGGCCTGTCCTTTCTTGTATCTGAACAAGAGAAAATCCTCATCAAATCTGTCCAAATATTCTTTTTGGATGATTTTGTCTTAATTTCACTGAGCTATAAAATTTCCCAGCAAAATGCATAATAATCCCCCAAATCTGCTTAATTGCAGGTAGTATAAACATAAAGTGGATGATACCTGTGGATTGCCTAGAATAACAACAGGTGGCTGAATGGGAAGTTCATTAAAACAATATATTACTATGAATTCATCCTGGACTTACCCCATAGATAGATAATGGAGGTCAAAATTAAATACATGGTAAAAATAATTGTAGTAGGTGATAGCAAGATATTAAGTCCCATTTTACAAGTGAAGAAACTAACATAATGTCAAAGCAATTAGGAACTAAAGTCAGGATATAACCCTGAACCCGTGACTCTAAATCCACTATGTTTTCTACAAACATTTATAATTCTTTGCCTCCAATTTGAATTGCATTTCATTTACCTGTAGAGTTCTAATAGTTTTTCTTTTAATGGGTAGTTTTGACAAAGATCATGTCTGACTCTTCGTGACCCCACTTGAGATTTTCTTGGCAAAAATACTACAGTGTTTTGCCATTTCCTTCTCCAGTTCATTTTACATATGAGGCAACTGAGGCAAACAGGATTAACTGACTTCCCCAGATATAGCTAGGACATATCTGAGACCAGATTTGAACTCGGGTAGATGATTTTTCCTGAGTTCATGCCTGGAACTTTATCTAATGATCAACACAGCTGCCCTATAGATAGTTTCTATTAAAAGGTATAAAATGAAATCCTATCCCTGATGTCTAAAAAAGTTAAACACAGTGGTAACTAGCACTGGTATTATAGCAACTATATATATATATATATATATATATATATATATATATATATCCTGTCTTAGATCCATGTAGGGTGAAAGTGCAGATGAGCACATGACCTTAATAATAAATTAACATTTTCAAACCATGGAAGTAGATTGTGATGTTAAATGTTTTGTAACAAAACAGGAATGTTAAAAATAATATTTGAAAGTCTTTCAGAACTGTCTTGGACCATTGTATTGCTGAGAACACCTATCATTTGAAATTGGTCATCATATAATATTGTTGTTAATGTGTATAATGTTCTGGTTCTGCTCATTTCATTATGCATCAGTTCATGTAATTCTTTCCAAGTTTTTCAAAATAATGATTTTCAAATGTCTAAAATACAAATCTCTATTCTCCAGGAACTCACTGTAATGTTCTTCTCTTCTCTAAAATATGATCGTTCTCTGGGAGCAGATTTCTTGGGGTGTTTCTGGAGACAGTCTTAGGTTCAATTCAAAATAATAATCACTTCAAATGCAGCCAGCTGTTAAAAGTTTAGTCCTTTATTGCGTCTTCCAAAATAGCCCGGTAAGCTTTCCTTGGTTCCAAGAGCTCTTGTTGCTTGCCCTTTACCTCTATCAGCTTCAGCCTCCAGCTCTCTCTGAATCTCCCAAACTGACTACTGACTGAGGCTCATCCTTTTATATGCTTTTTTAGAGGTGTGAACTCAAAGGTTGACTCCTGCTCTGAGAGAGTGGGATTGTGGGTTCCTGACTTGTGAATCTCCCGACTGAATCCTGACTTGTGAATCTCAAATGCTAATGTGTGAACTCTTAAAAGGGTAAAAGGTGTGAACTCTGACCTAGAGAACTGCTAAGCACGATGCTAAAATTAGACAACTGACATCACTTTGTAAGAATCCTAACACACACTCTGATAAAAAAAACAAACAAACATGCAGTTGTGTATGTACATATATATATATATGTATACACATTTATACCATATTTACTTACATAAGTTATATGATAATTAAATATACAATAGTTTGGGAGTACAGACAGTTAGGAAAATATATGTAGCATCCCTTTTAGATTCACTTTTCCCAAATATTCTTGTTATTGAACTAGATCCTCATATAATAATAGCTTATTTCTCTAGAAGTACTTAAGGACTTCTGTTAATAAAGCTTTCAAGTTGCGATCCACTGTGCTCACCATTAACAAGTAGCCAGAAAGAATTAATTGTTGTTCAGTTGTTCCATTCATCTGGGGTTTCCTTTGGGAAAGACACAGAGGTATTTTGCTATTTCCTTCTCTAGCTCATTTTACAGAAGAGGAAATGGAGGTAAACAGGATGAAGTGATTTGTCTGATGTCATACAGCTAGTAAAGATCTGAATCCAGATGTCAACCTGTAAAGATGAGTATTCCTGGCCTAGTGCTCTGTCCATTTCACCACCTGTCTGCCTTTGAGAAAATATTGTATAATATATGCAATAATCCTAAAATTTACATAAATATTTAAGGAGATAATTAAATAAGAAATTAAGGAAATAAAAATACTTTAATATTTTTAAGTAAATAATAAAATTATATAACAAACATTATATAATAAGATCAGTTCATTCAAAGTCAATTCTACCAACACTTTATGGCATGTTCTCTTACATGCTGAACTTGGAAGAAATGAACCCAAGCATATAGAATATCTGTGTCAACTGGGTAAGAAATAGCTTCCAATTACCAGAAGAAATCCTTTTTGCCTTAAATGGAGACTCATGCAATTACTCTTAGGTTTAGCTGTATGCTCAGCTTCTAAGGTTAACTCTCTATAGATCAATAGCTGCCAATCTTTTTGCCCTGCAGAGGTCATAACTCTTAGAATCTACTTTATCTTCTCTCAGCTCCCACTTAGAAACACTATTTTTACTGGTTTAGTCTTTTTGATGACTATGGTCACTGTGACTCAATTCAGACTGAAAATCTGGTCCTATGGTCCAGACTCAAAGAGAATAACACCTTCTCAAGGTGTTCCTGATGCTTGGTTGCTCTGATGAGAGCTCTCTTTTCTTCCCATAAATTTAAAGTTGGTGCCCAATTGATTAAATCAATGCTATGAAGCATTTCACTCCTTTCAATTAGATTAAAGCCTTCTTTGTTCCTCATTTCTATTTTGATGGACTAATGAATTGATTCAACAAAATTGTCTAGGACTTCTTCATCCATAGTTAAATGACCTGATTGGTTCTTTAATTCAAAGAGGAATTCTCCCCTGACAACTGTATCAGAGCATCTCAGAGCATCTTACTAGCAATATTAATTGGAATTGTGATATGTGGGGAACTCCTATATATAGGTAAGAAAACAAAACTAGTCATCAGTCCTTCTCTTTTGCAATGATGGTAATAGTTAAAAAAGGAGTGACTAAAAAAAATCATAAGAAATATATATTTTAAAATGTCTAGAAAAATTATATAAAATTGGTACTCAAAGTTAAATCTCTACATAAAAATCATTGGATTCATATGCTACTAAAAAAAAACTCTGAATTCCATCCATAAAATACTCTCAAAAATAGGAAACTGCCAGATAATAAGATGTAGCTAGATATAAAGGACAGGTCACAGCTTTTGGTCTGAGGCAAAGAAAGAGAGAGACAGAGAGGAGGCTGAAGGAGAGAAAAAAGTCAGAAAGATTTAGGTTTATTAGATATTCAAATACAACAAACCTTTTGTAAGATAGTTGGCCATTTCACTTAACTGTGGTCTTGATGAATAATAAGTAAGAATTTGAATATAAAGATGTGTCAGTATCTACTTCAGAGGATGAATTGATAAATATATTCCTTAAGTGTGAGCAAGGTTCTATGCTAGGCACTGGTGATGCAAAGATAAAAATGAATAAACTTATCACTCTTTCTTTTCTTTTTTTTTTAATTTCTGAGGCAATTGGGATTAAGTGATTTGTCCAGGGTTACACAGTTAGAAGTGTTAAGTGTCTGAGATCAGATTTGAACTCAGGTCCTCCTGACTTCAAGACTGGTGCTCTATTCAAAGAACCACCTAGCTGTCCCTAAACTTACTACCCTTGATATATTCTACCAAGAGAATCAATATATATCCTTTTAAATAGATAGCTAAATTACATAGTGGATAAATTGCCAGGCTTAGAATCAACAAGAATTAAGTTCAAACTCAGTCTCAAAGACCTTAGGGACATTATTTATATTTTGGTTGCCTCAGTTTCCTCAACTGTTAAAAAATGGGGATGATAATAGTATCAAATTCCAAGGTTTAGGAGATTCAAATGATATGTTATAACCTATTATAAGATGCTTATAATATAATATGCTCATTTCAATATCTTTTATATAGTAGGTACTTTTTAAATGTTAGCTATAAAAGATGGAAGGAGAGACTGGCCTATGAAAGCAACCTCCTTGGAACATGCATTATGTGCTCTACCTTCTTGCAATCTACAAAAACACTTTTCTACCTTCTGGAATTCTGGGAATGGGAAATAAATTCTTTCAATCTCCTAATTCAAAGCATGCACAGTTATCTTATAACCCTAAATGCTGTCAGTTTACTGTTGATGATTTTAAAAAAGGAGGGGAAAAAAAGACATTTTAACTGACTGCTGAGCTAGAAGAACGAAATGTTCATATAAGGGTCAATTGATCACACACATACACACAAAATACCTCTATCTTCCCTAGCAGTTTTCCAATAAAGAGAAAGAAGAAATGCTGTTAACTCTGTGGGTGGAATGAAATTATTAACAGTCATGGTTTTCCCTTGCAAGGTCAGTTGCCTACTCTTCCTACCTAGGCACCATATGGCTGTGAATATGTGGAGTTACCTCAGTTTCTTATTCTGTTGTATTAATGCTTTATTTTTCCCCAGATATTAGGTACTTGGGGACCACAGATAAAAGAATTAAATTTAAATATTGTAAACTAAAGGATAGAAAAGGTCACCAGAAGTCTAGCAATTATAGTCCACAGAATCATTTGTTGATTTTCCTCCTTAAATCAACTAATCACTCTTGACTGTCCTTAAATAGCTGATGTCTTCTCACTCTGGGACATCCTTCCACATATCGGCACCCTTCTTATATTGGTGAGTTCCTAACAGAGATTCAATTTTGAAAATGGGACTAGAACAGAAATACTTTACTACTTTCCTGGTTGCGCTTGTTATTATAAGGAATTTGTCGCCAAACTCATTTTCTAGTATCTTTTATATCCTCTCCTTCCCCCCTTCTTTATATACCACCTTATCCTATCAAATATAAATTCTTTGAAATCAAGGTTTGTTTTTTTTTCTCTCCTCTTCTCCTCTTCCTCTTTCCTCCTCTTCTTTATTGTCCTCCTCCTCCTCTTCTTCTATTTTTTCTTTTTCCTTCTTTCCTTCTTCCTTCTCCTCTTCCTCCTTTTTGTCCTCTTTTTCCTCCTTTTTTTCCTTTTTCTTCCTCATTTTCCTTTTCTCCTTCTTGTCCTCCTCTCCCTCTTCTTTTTCTTTTCCCTTCTTCCTTTTTCCCTCCATCTCCATCTCCTTGTCCTTTTTCTCCTCCTCCTCCATATCCCCAGTATTTATTATAATGCCTGGTACATAATAAACAATTAAATGCTTATGACCTATCTACCTACCTCCTCAAAATCATAGAAAGCAAGCTAGTATGGAAGCAACTCTGAGGAACAATCAGAGTGATCCATCTCAATAATTAACTGACTTATTAGTCAAGACCCTATGACCTGAAAACAAGGAAATAACTTAGCTAACAGCTAGTCCACACCTAGGAGAAAACTTGGAAGATAAAGGTTGGCAGTCTATATTTCAGCACACTCTTTTCTGATTGATAGGCTAGAACAGAGTGGGAAAGTAGTTTGGGAGATGTTTATACTTGGATCCTTCCTTTAACTTCTCAGTTAATATTCCTTTGGAAAAGGTAATCAACATAATTGACTTACTGGGAATGGAGGAAGTATCAATGGGTTAGATGATATTAAGAACAGTAACTATTAGGGACAAAAAACCAGAGTGGTAATTTTGAATGGTAGTACTACAAAACATCCTCAATTTTATACTTATAGAGCCCTGAAAGGAGGAGACAGCTATATTCTGAGAGACTATAAATGGTTTAAAAGAGTGATTTCTCAGGTTATATGTTTTAGAAGCTGATATAAATTACAAAAAAGAATTCAGCAAAATTCTGAAAAATAACTAACGATGCAATTTTATATTTTGTGACCTAAAATAAAAGTGAGAACAGGGGAGGTTTAAGAATACTGAAAGAATCAAAAAGCTTATGATTTATTACTTATTATATTACTTATATACAGTATTTAAGTTAATATAGCACAGGCTATATTAAAAACTGAATACTTCTACCAAAAAAATGAAAGCAATTATAACTGAGAGAAGAAATGACATGTTGAAATTTTAGAAATCACTTCAGAATCTGCTCTTTATACAATCAATTCACTAATAAGTTGCAGTAAATCAGTTCCAAAAGAGAAGAAAAGATTAACTTGAAAAGAAAGTGCATGCCATTACAATAACTGCAACTTGACCACAGATGCATCATGAATAAAAAATGTATTGTTTTGTTGACTACAAAATATGCATTTGACTCAGTAGAGCAAAATAAAATTTTAAGACTTTGTTCTAACCAGGAACTGTCTCCTACCCATATGTTAAGGACATTCCATATCTCTTGATCATTGGAACCCAGAAGAAAACTTTGTCAGTCATCTTGAAATATCAATACCAATCAAAATATAAAAGAAAGATATCTAAGATTGAAATAGGTATTTCTGGGAGAATATATATCAGGATGTGATTATTCTACTGACAGCTATGATATCAAAATCACTGGATGTTAAGAATAATGGAGGATTAGAAACAAATGTAAGCATATTTGTCACAATTTTATGTCTTTGTTATTGAATCTCATACAGCTAGCATTAATACTTGGATGGCCTAGGTATATGTCCTGCTTTTGACACATACCAGCCAAGTAACACAATTTCTTACCTACTCAGGTATATCAAGCAGTTGAGTACTAAGTGTACTAGATGGTGGTAAATCAAAGAAAAGATGAAAAATAATTTCTACCCTCTGTGGTTTCTATCTAATGCATGTTTATGATAGGAGTTTGGGAAAGATTGAGGAAGTCTGGGGCTGAATGGGAAGTAGGCATATGATTCTTGCTTCATTCACTCAGTCAAAATGTCTGATGAAACAGATTAAGAAAAAGAAGCTGATTTGAGAATAGTTGGCTTGGGGCCTTATTGATATTATTGAATTTTCATATCTATCAAATTTTCCATAAATAATGTACTCTAGTTGGGATATCCTCACTTAGAGGATTAGAAGATATAAAAATGTTACAAATCAACAGATCAACAAGCATTTATTAAGCACTTACAATGTGCCAGTTACCAACATGATGTACTGATAATCTCCTCTAACTATTTCATCTTACAAATAAGAAAATGAGGCTTAGAAGTATTAAATTTTTATTTGGCCAGGTCTTAAGAATAGAGAAGAACTTGAAGCAAAAAATGACCCATACTTTACTCTCCAGTCAGATTTGCATTGATTTCATATGATAAAGTGAAAAAAAAAATAGTCTAGGATCAAATATGACCAAAAACCTGCATAGCTCTACATTCTATATGTGTAACCTTGGACAAATAATTTAATCTTTGTGCAACTCAAATATCTTTATTTGTAAAATTAAGAAACTGAACTACTTATGTTCTTAGATCTAGTAGATAGATTGGAGATTCAATTTCCTAAGTCCAAATCTGGCCTCAGCCACTTACTAGTTGAGAAATCTGAGCAAGTCAATCAACCCTGTTTGCCTTGTTTTCCTCATTTGTGAAATGAGATGGAAAAGAAACCATTCTAGTATCTTTGCCAAAAACAAACAAAACCCAAACAAGGACATGATGAAATACTAGACAAGATCTTATTCAATTCTAAATCTGTTATCCTATTAATATACAGTTGAATATTTGTCCTTTTTTCTAGATATAAAACATTTTGAATAAAATGGGAAACAATATATATTTGCATAAATGTGCTAAATATATTTAATAGTAATTTCACAATAAATGTTTAATATATAAACATAGTATATAATATATTTGAAACTCATCCAATGCAAAACTTTTTCCTTCAGTATTTTTTTAAATAAAATGGAATAATCATTTTATTAAACAGAATTAAAGCTATATGCACAATATTCAATTGTTACTCTTATACATACTCATCGTTGGTATAATTTTTATCAATACTCATTTTAATTTAAGTCATTTACTGAAGGAATGTTGCCCATTACTTAAATGTATTATGGATTGCTCTTTTTACTGACAGTTACATAATCACAAAACTGCACAAATGCAGAATTTCAAGTTGTAACAGGTATGGGAGGCAGGATAATTGATTAGGTCTTAAATTTTGGTTAAAATGAAAAAAAAAATCCTTTTACTCATCTCAAAACCAAAGGAACTAGTGACACTATACTCTTTATTTTTTTTTTTTAGTCAGCAAGTGTCATTCATAATCTGTCAAACATAAGCATAAGAACTACTGAAGTGAAAATCCTACATTACTTCAGGGTTATTGCTAGAAAGCCATGTCATGTGTATTTCAAAATAGATTTATTCAGCATTTCCCAGAAAAATCTTTTTTAACCAAGAGGGAAAACATCCATGTACTGTCATATTTGCTTTATTTTAGCAAAGCTTTGCTTTCCAATGGGAAAAGAAAGTCATCTGGCAACAATAATCTATGTAAAAGAAATAATTCATGAAATTAGCCCACCCCAATTAATCGCTTAGAAATTTTAATTTTCTATTTCTTCTAATGCAGAAAAACTGCTTTAATTTTTAGCTCTGTAGATATTTTGTTTTGACATATCTAGAGTAATTAATCACTAGAAATTAAAGTCCTACACTAATGGCCACAGATACAGTAGATGCAGTTAAACGAAGTGGGAGTGTTCAATGTAAAGAAGAGACTTTTCTCTTGCTTTCATGGGGGAAGAGGATAGGAAATGATTGCTTTCTCCAAACCCATAAAGAATTGTTACATAGAAGGATGTCATATTTTGCATGGTTTAAGTAAACAGATTTAAGACTACAGTTAAGTTACAGAGAAATGTATTTTAATTTAAAATAAGAAAGAACGAAATCCCTTAGAATGCTGCTATCTACGAAGCAGTAATGGAACTTCCCATGCTAGCCATCATTAAATAGAGGATCTATCACCACTTGGAATAATAAAATGGGCTAGGTCAAACTTGAAAAAGATGAGCAACTCAAATAATGAACAGGGCACCAAAAAGCCATTTTTATTATTGAAAAATCAATGCTAATTTGGAACAATACTCAAAAAGTTATCAAATTGTGCATACCCTTTAACCCAGCAGTGGTACTACTGGGCTTATATCCCAATGAGATATTAAAGAAGGGAAAGGGACCTGTATGTGCAAAAATGTTTGTGGCAGCTCTTTTCATAGTGGCTAGAAACTGGAAATTGAATGGATGCTCATCAATTGCAGAATGGCTGAGTAAATTATGGTATATGAATATTATGGAATATTTTTGTTCTGTAAGAAATGACCAGCAGGATGAATACAGAAAGGCTTGGAGAGACTTACATGAACTGATGCTAAGTGAAATGAGCAGAATCAGATCCATTACATACTTCAGCAACAATACTATGTGAGGATCAATTCTGATGGAAGTGGCTATCTTTGGCAATGAGAGGATCCAAATCAGTTCAAATTGATCAGTGATGAACAGAACCAGATACACCCAGTGAAAAAACACTGGGAAATGAGTGTAGATCACAACATAGCATTTGCATTCTTTCTGTTGTTATTTTCTTGTATTTTTGTTTTCTTTCCAGGTTATTTTTACCTTCTTTCTAAATCTGATTTTTCTTGTGCAACAAGATAACTGTATAAATGTGTATAGATATATTGTATTTAACATATACTTTAACGTATTTAACATATACTTTAACATATTTAACATGTATGGGACTGCCTGCCATCTAGGGGAGGGGATGGAGGGAAATAGGGGAAAACTTGGAACAAAAGTTTTTGCAAGGATCAATGTTGAAAAATTACCCATGCATATGTTTTGTCAATAAAAAGCTATAATAATAATAAAAAAGAAAAATTCAATGCTAAAAACAAGTCTTATTAACTGAAGGTCACTGACATCAACCAAGAAAATAGCATTTATTAAGCACCTTTTAAACTATGTCAGATATTAAAGTAGGAACTAGACAAATATGAAAAATAAAATTCCTTGTTCTCAGGAAATGTACCTTCTATCAGGGAAAAGGAGAGATATATACCACATAGAAGCATATATAGATTAAACATGGGTTTGTATATACACACATAAAGAATAAATTCAATATATTTATGAAGGAAGGCACCAACAATTGAGAGATTGTGTAATGCTTTGTGTAATAAACACAGGATGAAGATATTGTCATGACCTTATCAACACTGATGAAAGAAGATTAGCATAAATATGATCTTAAGCACTTAAACATAAATTCTCTATTCATATCACAAATTTGTTTAGCAAAAAAAAAATGACTTCACTACTTTAATTTATAAAACATCTACAAAGTTTTAGGCATTTATATCACCTGCTTTTGTGCAAGCTGAACAGACTATCAAATCTTAAAAAATGACCTTTTCACTCTGATCTTATTTCTTTGAAAAACAAATAGTGACATATTACAGTTATTCTACTCAGGCTTCAGATAGGCCTGGTGAGACAAGCCAAAAATAAAAAGGGACTCATTAGTAAAAGAATATTTCAAAAATAATCTTAGTAGAATAAGATGAGATATTACTTTAAGATAGCTTTTCTGTTCATAAGTATTTACATCATTTGCACATAAAGAGCATCTATTTTTAATTATGTTTCACCAAGCCTGAATATATGGGCTAATACAACAAGATTGATAAAACAACAACAATTTTATATGGAAATCTAGTTAATTAAACACACTGCAGGAATGAATCAAGCTCAAGTTAGGAGAGTCATCTGCCACAGAATTTCATTTTAATATGATGGATATGTGCAAGATGGGATCAAAGATATTTTAATTTTTTATTAAAGCTTTTATTTATAAAGCATATGCATGCGTAATTTTTCCAATATTGACCTTTGCATAACCTTTTGTTGCAAATTTTCCCCTCCTTCCCCCCCACTCTCCCCTAGCTGGCAAGTAGTCCAATATATGTTAAATATGTTGAAACACATGTTAGATCCAATATATGTATATATATATATATATTAATACAATTATCTTGTTGCAAAAGAAAAATCAAATCAAGAAGGAAGAAAATGAAAAACTGAGAAAGGAAACACAATGCAAGCAAATAACAGCAGAGAGAGTGAGGATGCTATGTTGTATTCCATACTCTGTTCCCACTGTTCTTTCTCTGAGTGTAGATGACTCTCCTCATAACTACACAAGTAGAACTGGTTTGTATCATCTCAATATTGAAGAGAGCCACTTCCATCAGAAATGATCGTTGTATAGTCTTGTTGTTGCCATGTATAATTGTTATGGGCCAGAACTTGAAACAAGATACTAAGTGGAATTGAGGAGATAATAGGTAAATTTAGTTTTGCATTGATTTAATCTTACAACAAATAATAGTTTCCTAGTGATATAATGATTGATGTATACTCAGTGTGGAGCATATAAGCTAGAAGCTCTCAGGGCCAAAAAAGACAAGCCCACTAGAAGCTCTTGGAGGCTGAGATATTCATTCCATTGTCCACCTTTGTGATGGCTGGAGGCTGAAGCACAAACCTTTGGATTTGGAGAGATTCAGAGGGCAGAGAAGGATGTAGGAGCTTAAGCTCTCAGAACCAAGGAGAGAGATAGGCCTCTAAGTAAGCTAACTGGGCCCCAGGAAAGGAGACAAGACTTTGAAAGAGACAATAAAGGATTTGGACTTTAACACCTAGTTATACAGATCGTGATTACTGTACTGAAATGAAGGCTGCCTTTTATAGCCAGGCTATGATGCAGACTTCCCAAGATCCCAGCATGGGAAGACAGGATCCCTTCTGGCAAGGGACTTCCAGTGAGACTCGTCAATGCTTTCCTGGTGGTAAAGTAGGGTATCTGAAAGTTCAATGTTGGCATAGAGACAGAATGAGAAAACAGGGTGGGAGAACAAGACCCAATACCCCATGTCCAAAATGCAACAGAGGCTTCCACTGGGCTTCAGAATGTAGACTGATTCAGGGAAATGGGATAAGGGACCCAGCTCCAGGGTCCCAGGCAAAAAACACTTGGGGCATGATGGCAGCCAAGGCTATACCCAGAGAGTGCCTAGAAGTCCAGTACCCAGAAATGACCAATTAGCCAGGAAGCAACCTGATGAAGGGATTACAATTGGGGAGAACAGAGTTGTATACAACTGGGACAACTGAGATACCCCTCTGGAGAGGTGAAATCTGTTCCTCTCCAGCCTATGGATCCCTTGCCTCCAGGCACAGTAGGCTTGATCATTTCACTATCTGAGAGTACTTACAAAACAGTGTCCATCCATATACTAATGTGGGAAACTGGGAAATGTGTAGATAATATCCCAGTCACTAATACAGGTAGACAATGTGTGACATCACCCAGGAGAAGTAGTAGCATCAGGTTTATTGAAAAAGACTCATAATAAGCAATCTGGTGATAGTCACCCAGATTCTGACTCCAAGCAACAAAAGCCAGGCATATACTGGACAGCAGTTGTGACAGCTGACAGACCTATGCTCATGATCTATATAAATGGCATACCACTAGAAGGATTGGTAGACACTAGTGCAGATTGTACAGTCATTAGAGGTACCAACTGGCCCAGTCACTGGCCAAAGATTAAGGGAGACACCTACATGTCTGGTGTAGGAGGATCAATAGCAGCTGAAGTTAGTGCTACCCCTTTGAGATGGACTTTTGAAGGTGAAACAGGAGTTTTTACTCCTTTTATAGTTGAAAAACATCCCCATTAATCTGTGGGGAAGAGACATTTTACAACAATTAGGGTTAAAAATTAGTACTTCGGTTTTTTAAGCAGGAAGGCCTGTTGCTGTTGAAGGCCTGCCAACACTTTCACCTGTTCCTAGCCAATGGAAAACTGATACAGCAGTGCAGATTGAACAGTGGCACTTAGGTAGCGATAAAATTCAGGCCTTATTAGATATAGTACAGGAGCAACTTAGGACCTTCTCTAAGTCCTTGGAATTCCCCAGGATTTGTTGTAAGAAAGAAATCTGGAAAATGAAGGATATTGACTGATTTAAGAAAAGTGAATGAACAGATGGAAACTATGGGAACTCTTCAGCCTGGACTTCCATCTCCTACTCAATTGCCTAGAGAATGGCCTCTTTGGGTTACAGACATTAAGGATTGTTTCTATTCTGTCCCTCTAGATAAGGAGGATTGAAAAGATTTGCCTTTTCAGTGCCCAGAGTTAACTTAGCTGAGCCTTATAAAAGATATGAATGGACAGTTTTGCCCCAGGGAATAAAAAATAGCCCATTATTGTCAAATGGATGTTGCTGCTGGTCTTACTCCAGTAAGAAAAGCATTTCCAAAAGTAATGTTATTACATTACATGGATGATATATTAGGATGTGCACCTGAGGAACAAATGTTGGAAGCATGTCTACAAAAGACCATAGAAACACTAAGGAACTACAAATTGTATATAGCTCCAGAAAAAATTCAAAGACATGTTCCTTTTCAGTATTTAGGATATCAAGTATACCCTAAAGTGCTTACAGTACTAAAACTTTCCTTAAGAACAGAGAAGCTAAACACCTTAAATGACTTTCAGAAATTGATAAGAGATATCCAATGGATGCATCCAGTGTTAGGCTTGACTATCTATCAGTTGCAACCATTATATAATATTTTAAGGGGAGACAGTACTTTAAACTCAGCACATCAGCTTACAAAAGAAGCTCAAGAGGCTTTGAGAGAAGTTGAATTGGCTTTATCTAATGTGACTGAAGGAGTTACTCAAAAACCCTTGGAGATATCAGTTGCTACACAAGAGGCACCCACAGCAGTCCTTCATCAAGGAGACAGTGTGATAGAGTGGGTGAACCTCCCAGCACAACCAGAACAAAGCCTTACTCCTTACCCAGTGCTTGTGGCTAGCATTTTATTAAAGGCCATTTAAGCAAGCAGTACAATTATCTGGGGTAAGACCTGGCAAGACATAAACCTTTTATACTAATACACAAATTAATGTATGCTGTGAAACCTGTCCCAGAGTGGCAAATTTTATTAGCCATGGCTCCAAATTTTGCATATGGGTCTCCATTAAAGATAACCAGACTATTAAGAAAAGGTTTCTAAAGTTCCTCTTAAAGGAGCAACTATCTTTACAGATGTATCCAAACCTAATATTTGTGCTGTATACTCTTGTGACTTAACTATAAAGAGAGTACTCAAAACTCCTTTTCAGTCCACTCAGCAGAATGAATTGCATGCAATCATTCTAGCTCTTACTTATTATCCAGGAGATATAAATATAATATCTGATTTGGCCTATTCAGTAGGTGTGCTACAAATGCCACAGCCCAAATAAAATATGTAGCCTCTAATATATATCAGCTCTTTAAGGAACTTCAAGAGTAAGTGAGAAAGCATCCAGGTAAGATTTATATCTTGCAGGTCCACTTTCATAGTGGACTTCCAGGTCTTATTTCTGATGGTAATTCAAAGGCAGATAGCCTTCTAACCATGTTGGCCAATACTCCTTTATTTCAAGAAGCCCAAGAATATCTCATTTTAAATATCATCAGGCTGCTCGACCTTTACGTTTACAATTTGGAATAACAAGAAAGGAAGCTAGGAGCATAGTAAAAGCCTGTACAGCTTGCTTTCCCTTCCACGTGACTACACTGCCTCCAGGGAAGAACCCTCGTGGTTTGAGACCCAATGAAATTTGGCAAATGGATGTGATCCATTATAAATCTTTTGGTGGCCTGTTTTTTATCCATGTTGTGGTAGACACCTTTTCAGGATTCACTTTTGCAATACCAGCAGCAAAAGAGACAGCCCAAGTGGTCACTGATTTCCTTATCCAAGTATTTGCAATTATGGGTGTGCCACAAGCCATAAAAACAGATAATGGACCTGCATATACTTCTAAACATTTTGCACACTTTTGTGCCCAGTATAAAATTTGACACACCACCAGCATACCCTTTAATGCTCAAGGACAGGAAATAGTAGAGAGGAGAAACAGAGACATTAAGATGCTCCTCCAAAAATGAAAGAAAGGCGGAGCCACAGGTAACCCTAGAGAATTTCTAAATCTAGCTCTTTATACTATTAATTTCTTCATTTTTGACAAAGATGCACTGGCTCCAGCAGACAGGTTTTATAACTCACAGGTAGGGCAGTGTCCAGTGCGAGCAGCTCCACTATCTTTAGATAATCGCCAGGTGATGTGGAGAGAACAAGAAAGTGATGAGGGGAAGGGACCAGAGAGGTTAACTGCTTGGGATAGAGGGTTTGCTTATAACTCTACAAATGGAGAAGTTATCAGATGGGTGCCAACGAGCCATATTCACCTTGTCCATCAGAGAGAGATGGAGCAGACCCTTGAAACAAAGGAGAAGACCCAAGAAACATCAGGTGGGTCTGTTGCTGACTGTGCTCACTACTGAATGAGCATGGTAGTTATGGCATTTGACTCATGGACATTAAAAATTGTTGGACTTGAAAACCCTCAGGAATCATTGGATTCTCTGAGACATGATAAGACTGTTGTAGGCCTTGAAAGCTCTCAAGAATCATTGGATTTTCTGAGAAATTATAAGACTGTTACAGGACTTCAAAATCTGCAGGAATCATTGGATTTCTTAACATATAAAAAGACTATTGCAGGACTCCAAAAACTTGCGGAGATCATTGGATTCCCTGACATGTGAAGCAATGGACAATAGATTGGTTTTGGACTATCTCTTGGCTGCTGAAGAAGGTGTATGTGTGACTGTTGTTTACATATCCTCCTTCCAGGACTTCTGGAAATCTTTTACAATACCATGTTGATTCATATTGTTTGTCATATCACTACTTGCATGTAAAATTCATGTTTGTTACACCACATTGAGCCTGCACTGACTGTGGGGAGAGTCATCACTAAATAGCCTGTGTATTATTGCTATATGCTTGTGTAATACCTCCCATGCTGATGGGTTTGTGCATACCTGTTTCTAATAAGACCCTTCAGCCTGGAAACCCACTAGCAATCCCCACTTCACTTTGGTGCTTTTCATCTCCCTTCCTGAGATGTCAGAGAGGGCATGATCATGTCCTTTTTAATGCTTTCACCTCCCTTCCTGAGAAGTCATGGGGGGCATGATCACCTCTCTTTGGGGGCTCTCACCTCCCTGAGAAGTCAGGGATGGTGTGATCACCTGTGTTCTAAAACAAAAGAAAGCAGGAGATGTAATAGGCTGAAACTGAGCAGATGTACTTAGACAGCTGAGCACTTAAGGCTAATTACTTATTGGTAATTAATTATAATTATAAATATATATAATATATTATTATATATAAATATAATTATAATTATAATAGATAATTAATTATAATTAATTATCTATTAGCATATGCTTGGAAAATGGCCCACCCCACTATTCTGTGCTGGCTTGATCTATTGGTGTATACAGAGAATTGGAGGAGGGATTAGAGGGTGAAGTAAGACAAGCAAGAGTCACTTTTGGCTGCCCAGAGAGGAAGAAGAAATGTGTGGAGATTCCTGTTTTATTCCTCTCACTTTGACAAAGAATAAAGATCAATGACTTTTGCTTATCTTGACTCTGGCTGATTCTAAAGTATCCAGGGTGCTGACTCGGTCTTCACAGTCAAATTATGACATAATTTCTAGGACATATGTTAAAATTTTACTCATGATGCTTATGTCCTGTGTGATCTTAAGCAATTTATTTAACTCCCACGTATCTCTAGTCTTTGTCTTTAAAACAATGGCATTAGATTTGATAGACTTAAATGTACTAAATACAGCTTGTGCCATGGTATGGAGTTAGGAAGCTTTGAATTCAAATTTGGCCTTAGAGACTTGGTAACTAAGTGATTCTGAGCAACTGATTTGCCACAGTTTCCTCATCTGTAAAATGATCTGGAAAAAGAAATCATAAATCATTCCAGTATCTTTGTCAAGAAGATCCCAGAATGGAGTCACAAAGAATTGAATACAATTAATCAACTAAGCAACAACAAATGTATCAGTCTATTTCAGATATAAAATTATGATCCTATAAATCTCCTTGTTGCTAGTTTCATCTCTTAAAGAAGATTAGGCAAGATGTCCTCTAAAGTAGCTTCTAGTGTTAGATTGTTGGTGTTGGGAACCTTATCATACCCAGGGACTTCAAATGATTATGATGATGATGATTGTTGGAATCTTTACAAACTGTTAAGTCATTAGAGTTGATAGAGACAATAATTATCTAATTTAGCATGGTTCAGTATGATTAATATGATCCTACGAGGAGATGTTATGGGCCAGAACTTGAAACAAGGCATGAAGTACAACTGATAGACAATAATGCTTGTGGTCACACCTTTAGAGAGCTCTTATAAGCAAGAAGTATTTAAGTACTCATTGGAGTTCAGACGTTTGGGAGATTTCAGGGTTTAGTATGAGATATCTGAATTCATACCTCCCTTGAAGCTCTTAGGGCTAGAGAGCATGCTGGGAGATATCCCACAATCCCACTCTTGGAGAAGCAGCATAAATAGAGTTTCAGGGAGCCACTCGAAACTTTTTACTTGGGAACATTCCCAGGGGTCGGAGATTCAGCACTCTGGAATATTGAGAACCAGAAGCCCTCTCTCAGAGGCAAGAGAGATTCATTCCATCTGGAGGCTGAAGAAAGCAGAGGCAGAAGCCAAGACAAAGCTGCAAGAGCTCTTGGAACCAAGCAGAAAGATAGGACTCTGAGCTAACCGGGCCCAAGGAAAGAGACAAAGCTGCAAGAGCTCTTAGAACCAAGGAGAGAGAGAGGCCGCTAAGAAAGCTAACCGGGCTATATTGGAGACAATAAAAGATCTGAACTTTTAGCACCTGGATGTATTTGGAGTGATTAACTGAAACTAAGGCTGCCTCCAGAAAACCTCCCCAAGAAACTCTCTCCCAAAGAGAACTCTTATATTTTAAAGAAGAGAACTTCTCAGATGATGACAATGAAGATAAGAAGGAATTGAAATCTCTAAGTTAGCAACAAAGTTAGCAGTTAAAGTCATGTGAAAATAAAGAATGTTTCTTTGGGAGAAAATATTGAGTGAAATAATCTTTGATATTGCAGAGATATCTTTAGTAGCCTTAAAATGAATTAATTCCATACTGTTTTAGTTTGAACTATATGAGACCTATACTACTGTATAGGTAATATAGGTAAATAGTATAGGCAAAATAGGTAAAAATATACTTATTTTTCATCAAATGAGCTACTGCATTGTGTAAACACTTCAGCAAGAGTTGAAAGACAGTTCAAAAGCATGGTGGCCATGTGCCAGGAAATTTGCAACTCTTCATCAGAGAACAGATGGCACAAGCAACAGGGGGAATTTGCAATAGGTCTACCTTGGCACTCTTTCAAAATGGCAACTTACCATTTTATTTTTAGCAGGACAGTACTTCAGTTTGATACTGAATATTAACATTTGCATACATCATTTTCAAATAGCTTTGTAAAAGAAGAGAATGTGGGAACCATGGCAGATATAATAGAAGGGTTGTACAGTGGAGCACACATGAGATAAGTTTCCAACATTGGCAAGTAAAGTCAAAATCACATAACATCACTATTATCCCTGGTTTGGGTACCCCAATGGCCTTTCTCAGTGGACAAAGCCCAAGCCTTATGTGAAATTGTGTAACAACAGTTTAATGCCGTTCATATAAAACCAATGTCCAGCCCATGAAATAGCCCTGTACAGAGGGAAGGTCACCTCCATCTCTGAGACATGACCTTCTTCTCCATCCCCCACCTTTTTTGAGGAGGTACATTTCTCAAACACTCCCTCTCTGTGCCCCTTGTGGAGGCTTTGGAGATTCTCAGACAAGTTTAGGACAAATGATACATCATAAAGAAAAAATCTGAATGATTAAGAATGCTAGTGGACTTTAGGACTGTTAATTCTACTATTGAACCTATGGGAGCTCTATAGCCTGGCCTGCCATCTCCTAATCTAGTACCCACTGGCTGGCCAGTTACAATAATAGACATACAAGATTGTTTCTTCTCCGTCCCTTTGGCCCCAGAGGATAAGAAAAGATTTGCTTTTACCATTCCCTCTATAAACAATGCAAGACCTGATCTGTGCTACCAATGGAAAGTTCTTCCCCAAGGGATGTGTTTTAGCCTCACCTTGTGTCAGGCATACATAGTGCAAGTGCTAGAATCAATTAGGAAGGTGTGGCTTCATGCCATGATATTGCACCATTTGGATGATATACTGTTATCAATGAGCAGTAGGAAAGATCTCTCTGCCCTGCTTAAAGAGATTATAAGCATTCTCACTCAATATGGGCTGGTGTTAGTTCCAGAAAAGATCCAACATAACTATTCCATCATTTACCTGGGGTTCTGCATGGGGACTTCTACAGTTACTAATCAGATACCTAATTTCACAATGTGAATACTCTGAACCTATTTCAAAAACGAGTTGGACAAGTTCAATGGTTAAGGACTCGTGCCCCTATTCCTATTTCTTTAATGCAGTCTTTATATGACATCTTAAAAGGAGAGTATGATCTAACCTCCTTTTGTAAATAAACCTCCTCCGTGAAATTTATAAGATGCAATTTATAAGATCATTGCTCTTGCTTCTAAATTTGAAACAGTGAGGTGAGACCCCACATGTCCTATAGAGGCCTCTTTAGCAGACCAAAAAAGTCCTTTCTCAGTATTTCATCAAGGTAGTCAAATTTTGGAATATGTGTATATGAAAAGATCACAGAATATATTTCCAAACCATACTGAAATGGTGGGAGAACTTGCCCTTGACGCAGTAAAAAGAACTTTTCATCTAACAGGGAAAAGACCCTTACTGTATTTACCTTTTGAAATGGGAGCTAAAGAAGTCATGATGCAAACTTATTGGCCATGGGTGTATTGTGCCCAATGAGCTACACCAAGTCCACATTCTACATGCTTACTCCTTCCCTTGCTGTCTCACATTATGGTACAGCCCTTTCATAAGACAACTGTTGACAAGCCTGTGCAAGGCACAAATGTCTTTACTGACTCCACTAAGAACCGCAAGGCCTCAATTTATCATGAGTGCTCAAAAGAGATTCTGATGTTAGAGACTCCTTATGATTCCATCCAGAAAAATGAGTTTTTTGCCATCCTCCAGGCCTCTAAGAGATACCCAGAATTCATTAACATCATATCAGATAGTTTACATGCAGTCTGGGTACTGAGAGGTGTTGAGGATGCTGTCCTACAACTTCAGAATTCTTCAAGTGCTAACCTTCTTGCTAAATTGCGGCTGATTTTACAGACTAGGAAATATCCCATTTACATCCTGCATGTATATTCTCAACAATGCTGCTCAGGAGGCATATTTGCTGGCAATAAAGTGGCAGACTGTGGTTTACAATAGTCCCATCTCAATCAAGGTCGCCACATCCCCTGAATGTGCCCATGAATTTCTCTACTTACCTGCTAATTCTCTATGTTGCCTTTATGGCTTCACCCAGGAACAAGCCCAACACTATGGTGAAGCAGTATGTTCAGTGTGTTCAGTTTCTCCTTCCTCCACCTAGCAAAGGAGTTAATCCACAAGGTTTATTCCCCAATGATTTGTGGTAGATGGATGTGACAAACGTGGTCATCCATGTTTGTACTGACACCTTTTCTAAATTCCTTTGGGCCACGGTGGCCTCCTGTGAGAAGATTCCTTTGGTCATTAAACATTTGTATAGTTGCTTCTCCTCTCATGGAGTTCCTATTACCATAAAGATCAACAATGGTCCAGCTTATACCTTTAAGCAAATGGCCACTTTGTTCGCCATTAAACATGTTACAGGGATTCCCTATAACCCACAGGATCAGGCCCTAGTGAAATGGGCCCATTGTACTCTGAAGGCCACTCTTATTAAACAGAAAGGGGGAGGAAGTAGACAGACTCCCCAATGGCTCACACAAGTAGATGTGGATAAGGTCTTATATATTACAATTTTTTGTGCCTAGATAGGGATACTGGCCTCTCTCCAGGAATGATACATTTGACACAATCTTATAGACAGGACAGAAAACTAGGCCTCATGAAAACAGCACTTCAAGTGCCAGAGAACATTCAAAAGGTCCTTTGGAAGGACAAGGAGGGACAATGGCAAGGTCCATTCTTAGTACTTTGTAGAGGGCCAGGATATTTATGTCTTGCAGATCCTGATGAGGAAAGCTACTGGTGTCCAGAAAGAAGAACAAGGAAAGTTGCCCTATTAAAAGAGGAGCTGAAGAAGAGAAGTTGATGACCCAGGAAACACCCAAGATAGCACCATAGTGGAAAGATGCCTACCCTTGCCAGACCGGCTTAGTGATTGGTTCCAACATACTTCCTTTCCCATCCCTTTTTATTGTATCCCATGGGCTCTATATAGCCATTTTTATATTGTTACTTCTTTTGCTTTTGCCTACTTTGTTAGGATGCTTTATATGTATTCTTAAAAAATTCTATAGAAATGCCTAAGGAAGAGCTTCTCATTCATCAACATGAGAATACTCAGTCTTATTAAAAAAAAAAAAAAGGGGGAGATGTAACAGGAGCAGAATGCAGAATGGGACACAGGGATGGTGTGTGGGAGCTGAGAGGTGGAGGTGCAGGCAAGTTTTATGTGGAGGTAGGGCTAGCCCTAAGAGGCTGCACTCACCACTTCAAGTGCTATGACTCTCTCCTTAGTGCTCAAGAAGCCTTGCATGTCTCCCTCCTTCTCTATGGACCAACCCTCCTGGCTCCTAGAGGACCTCCCTACTAACAGGGAATATTAAGCAAGACTGTGTTAAAAATAAACTCTCTCTGACCTCACCTTTACCTCCTGGTCGTTCTGTCTGATCAGTGTTGGAGCCTGAAGGCAAGTGAGCTACCCTAATCATGGGCCACTGAAGGGTGGGCATATAGATCAGGCTGTGAGCCGGGACAAAAGATCATATGAAACTAAGTGACTTAACAGAGTCTGATGGAACAAAACCACTTTGTAGCTCAAGATAGATTGGAAGGACTTCAAAAAAGGTCTGTCTCACTGGGGTGAAAAGGGTATTCAGCATAGCTCAGACACAGTTTGGGAAAGCTAGTGAGAGGGTCTTAAACACAGCAGGACAGTAATTATGACCCTCAGTCCAGGCTCAGTAGCAAAGCAGACCAGTGGGACAGTCTTAGCTCAGAAGACAAATTATGGGAAACCAGGATGTTTGTTGGAAAGAACAAGTAAAGCTACCCTCCGCTGGGACCAAAACATCAAACACAAGGGGCCTTTGTGCTCAAAGTTAAGACTCAGAGCTACAGGGGAAGTTTAGAAAAATCCATGTTAAAACAACTTTGAGTCACAACCTCACACTTCTCAGATTGGCTAAAATGACAGGAAAAAGATAAATGATAAATGTTGGAGGGAATGTGGAAAAACTGGGACATTAATGTATTGTTGATAGAATTGTGAAATAGTCCAACCATTCTGGAGTATAATCTGGAACTATGCCCAAAGGTCTATCAAACTATGAATACCCTTTGACCCAACAGTGTCTTTACTGAGTCTGTATCTCAGGGAAATCATAAGGGAGGGAAAAGAACCAACATGTGCAAAAATGTTTGAAGCAGCTCTTTTTGTGGTAGCAAAGAACTGGAAAATGAATAGATGTCCATCAATTGGGGAATGGCTAAACAAACTAGTACATGAAGGTAATGGAATATTGTTGTTCTATAAAAATATCATAAACAAGCTGATTATAGAAAGGCCTCGAAAGATTTACCTGAACTTATGCTGAGGGAAACAAGCAGAATCAGGAATACATTGTACACAATAACAGCAAGAATGTGTGATGATCAATTTTATGAAAGGCTTGTTTCTTCTCAGCAGTTCAGTGATTTGAGGCAATCCCAATAGGCTTTGGACCGAAAATGACATCTGCATGCAGAAAAAGATCTAAGGAGACTAAATGTAAATCAACATATGCTATGTTCACTTCTTTTTTTTCTGTTGTTTTTATCTTGCCCATGGTTTTTTGCCTTTTGCTCTGATTTTTCTCTCCCATCATGGTTCATAAAGCAATGTATATTAAAATATAAATAAACTATTACAATTAAAAAAAACTAGAACAGGGCAAATGGAAGTTAATGATTCTATGAAACATTAAAAACAATCAAACAAACTAAAAAGAATGAAAAAAATGGAAGAAAATATAAAATATCTCATTGGAAAAACAGTTGACCTGGAAAATAGATCCAGGAGGGACAATTTAAAAGGCCATGACCTGAAAGCCATGACTAAAAAAAAAGTCTGTTTAGCATTTTCAAGAGATCATCAAGAAAAACTAATTTACTTGAAACAGAGGGGGGAAATAGCCATTGAAAGCCATCATCTCTGGAAAGAGATCTCATAAGGAAAACCCCAAGAAAAATTGCTATAAAATTCCAGAAGTATAATCTCATGGAAAAAATACTGCAAACTGCCAGACAAAGGCAATTCAAATACCAAGGAGCCACAGTCAGAACTACATAGCAGCAAATACAATAAAGGACTGGAGGGCCTGGGATACCATATTCTGGAATGCAAAGAATCTGGAGTTACAACCAAGAATTAACTACTGAATGAAACTTACCATCATGTTTCTGGGAAGAGATGGATCTTCAATGAAGTTAGAGACTTTCATATTTTTATTGAAAAAAACAGAACTAAATAAAAAATTTGATCTTCAAACACAGGACTCAAAAGAAATGTAGAAAGGTAAATGGGGAAAATGTATATTATTTTAAGATTAAACTGTTTAGATCCCTAGATCGTAAAATGATATCTATAACTTTTAAAAATTATCTCTTCAAAATTGTTATCTGTTTTTGGGGCAGTTAGAGGGGGCATCTCATGGACAGAGAGTGTTGTTGTAAATGGACTCTGATATGATGGTATCAAAGAAAAAGGCACTGAGGGATGGAAAAAGGATTGTACTGGGAGAAGAGAAAAGGGGAAGTACTATGGGACAAATTAGATCACATGAAGATAAACAAAAGACTTATTACAATAAAGGGAAAGAAAGGAGGAGGTTAAGTATTGTCTGAAGCTTAATCTCATCAGTTTTGGCTTAAAGAAGGAATAAATCATTTAATTGGATTTCAAAATTTATCTTATCCTGTAAAAAAAAAAAAAAAGTAGGAGTAGAAAGAGAAAAGAAGAGGAAAGGACTGGAAAGAAAGGAGGGCAGAAACACAACTCTGAGGTCCCACCTCACACCTCTCAGATTGGCTGAGGTGACAAGAAAAGATAATGATAAACATTGAAAGGGATAGGGGAAAACTGAGACACTAATATATTGTTAGTGAAGTTGTGAAATGATCTAACCATTCTGGAAAGAGCAATATGGAACTATGCACAAAGCGCTATTAAAAAACTTTAAAATGATTTGACCCAGCAGTGCCACTGCTGGAGCTGTCTTCCAAGGAATTCATAAAGGAGGGAAAAGGACTCACATGTGCAAAAATGCAGCTTTTATGTGGTAACAAAGAATTGGAAAATGAATAGATGTCCATCAATTGGGGAATGGCTGAATAAGCTGTACTATATGAAGGTAATGGAATGTTATAGTTCTATAAAAAAAAAATAATAAGCTGATTTTGGAAAGGCCTGGAAAGAGTTACTTAAATTGACACTTGGCGAAACAAGCAGAACCAGGAATACATTGTACGCAATAACAGCAAGAACTTGAGAAGATCAACTGTGAAAGATTTGGTTCTTCTCAGTGGTTCAATGATCCAAAGCAATCCCAATAGACTTTGGGCAGAAAATATCATCTGCACTCAAAAAATAAACTATGGAAAGCCTACGTAAATCGTTATATGCTATGTTCACTTCTTTTTTTCTGTTTTTTTTTTTTTTCTTTCCCATGGTTTTCCCCTTTTGTTTTGATTTTTTTGCTTCTCCCCAAAAATCCATAAAGCAATGTTTATTAAAGTAAATTAATTTTTTTAAAATAGAAGAAGCACTGTTTTACAAGAGATACACTTAAAAGAGAAAGATACACCCAGGGTTAAAATAATATTCTATAACAGAATATATTATTATTTAGCTAGCAGAAAAAGTCAGCAGCAATCATGATTTTTGACAATGCAAAAGCAAAATCAGATCTAAGTAGAAGAGATAAGCTGACAAATTACATTTTGCTAAAAAGTACCATAGAGAATGAAGTAATAAAAAATTTTACAGCAAGTTTCTTTAATAAAAGGCTCATTTTTCAAATGAATATTGAAGATAAAGCTAAATCAAATTTATAAAAAATAAGTCATTGCTCAATCAATAATCAAAAGACATGAATAGACATTTTCAGATGAAGAAATCAAATCTCTCTATAGTTACATGAAAAAATGCTCTAATTCACTATAGATTAGACACATGCATAATAAGACAATTCTAAGGTCTTATACCTATTACAAATTACAAAGGTTGGAGGATCTAAAGGAAAATAGGCAGCAATGAATTATTTTGTGGAGTAGCAAAGTGGTCCACCCATTATAGAGAACAATTTGGAACTATGTCCAAAGATTAATAAAACTGTATACCCTTTGACCCAGTAATACTACTATAAGCTCTTTATTCCAGTGAGATCAAAGAAAAAGGAAAGGATCTATATGTGTTAAAAAAAATATTTGTATCAGCTCTCTTTTGTAGTAGCAAAAAATTAGAAATTGGAGGACTACTCATCAGTTGAAGAATGGATGAACAGATTGTGGCATATAATCGTGATGGAATTCTATTGTGCTACAATACAATGGAAAGCAAAATAATTTCATAGAAAAAGGAAGACCTATATGAGCTGATGCAAAGTGAAATGAGAACAATCAGGAGATTGCTGTGCCAAAGTTAACAGCAAAATTGATGACCAATCCTAAAAGACTTGGCTACTCTGATTCATACAGTGATCCACAAAAGTTCCAAAGGATTCATGATTTATATATTTAAAAAATGCCATTTGTCTCTTGAGGGAGGGGAAAAAAAAACTGATAAACTCTTGAGTGAAAAATGAAATCTTATTTTCTCTTTTTTTGTATTAAAAATGTTGCTTATAGCTTTTTTGCATGATTTCACTATTTTACAATACATGTAATTATATATATGTATTATATAAAATTATATATATATATGTATATATATATATATTACTTTGTTTTCTCAGTGGGTGGGCTGGTTTGCATTGGAGGCTGGGAGAATAATAGGAATTGAAAATTTAAAAAGGAAAGAATGTTAAAAATTAATAAATAATTTTTAAAAGAATGATAATTTTTGATTTATTAGATAAAATTTCAGTGTGATAATTATGGATGGTACTACTAAGTAGTATATTTAAGTTATAACTAAGTATATCAAGGAACAAAAGAAAAAACATAGCAAATGCATGCCTCATTAGTCTGTATTGCTACTATCAAAGAAAATCATTTAATTAAATGGAATGCTTAGTAGTGATTTCACCATAAAATTGGCTAAGCTTGTACGTATCCTTGCTGTGAAAAATAAGTATACTGGTTTAAGATATGTTATTTATGGACGATAGGCTAAAATATTTATTTATAACAAAAATTTATAACAAAATACAAGGTCTCATTATTAATGCCACTATCCATAAAAGCCCTGGATAAAACAATAAACTTTCTCACACTAAGAATCAGCCCTGGTCTCCAAAGTCACCATCATGTGGGAACAGCTCTTTTGGAAAATTGGCCTTCCATCCCCAACACTATCACCACAAATCTTTGGCCAACTGCCTCAAGGGACAGATAACTCAAGAATAAATTTAAGAACCTTGGCAACTACAATGCAATTCTAACAGATGCCCTTACAATTCAGCCCAACCTACACTATTAATGAATGAAATTGTAGTAATTTTCTTTTTTCAAGTTGTGGTAGAATTGTTACAAAAATACAGTTACATGATCAGTTCTTCCTAGAGTTGCTGGTTTGGAGTCAGGAACATTTTGTTAAAGTCCTGCCTCAAGTTAAGCCCCCTACTAGCTTTGGGATCTTCTGAACATTTTAATTTCAGTATCCTTGTCTGTAAATAAAGACATATATTTTTCGTGCCTTCCCTATAGGATTGTTATGATAAATAGGGAAATGAAATTATGGATATAATGGATATCTATCTATCTATAGATATCTATAGATATAAATCTATCTATAGATATCTATAGACATATTACTGTATATAAAATGTTATACCAACAAAACCACAGACCATTTTCCCTCATCCCTGCATTTCAATCTATTGTCACCATAACATAAAGGACAAATTCCATGAGATTAGAATCTATATTTTCTAATGTGACTGGGCATCTCTTTATCTCTCTCTCTCTCTCTCTCTCTGCTCTACTCCCTCTCTCATACACACCACACACGCACGCATGCACAAATACACTTGATGTATATCATTGTTGAATACCATTCTCTATAATGGCTGAGTAACTTCTTTTAATAATTATTGAATGATCACAATTGCCTCATGTTAGTCCAATTAATCAGATCTAAATTGAAAAGAGAATTTGTTTGAAATAGGCATAACCTAGATTGACTTTCCTTTAGGCTTTTGTTTTTCCTGCTGTTGAACTCTATTCCAAATGTAAATGATTGAGATAGAGGTGTGTGTTGGGATGGAGGTGGATAAGACAACACTGAGGAGTCAAGCTGTTAAATCTATTTTGAGCCATCAAAAAAAGAGTAAAATTAATTTGAATTCGGTTTTAAAAATAAAACTACTAGATTGTAAAGATTAAGTCAAGAGAATAAAACTGTATTAAGTACCTATTATATGTCAATAATTATGTTAAGTTCTGAGGGAAAAAAAAGAAAGGTTAAAAACTATTTTCAAATATCTCATTTTATAAAAGGGGAAACAACATATGAATAACTCTGTATAACTAAGACATATAAAAGATAAATTGGAGGTAATCAACAGAAGGAAGATATCAACCTTAAGAAAATTGGGAAAGACTAATGATAGAATGTGGGAATTTAAGCAGGATTAGAAAGAAGCAAAGGTTGTCAGAAGGTAAAGTCAAGCAAATCATGGGGGAAAAGGCAGATAGGATTTAGAGTGTCTTATATGAAGAATAGTAAATAGGCCACTGTTATTGGAGTTCACAATATATAAATAAAAGGAATAAGAAGACTGAAAAGCTATGAATGGGTCAGGTTATAAAAAACCAGTGGGTTTTATATTTGGTGCTGGAGAGGTAATGAAGAGAAACTGAAATATATTAAAAAGGAAGGTGAGATGATCAGATTAATTCTTTGAGAAGATCAGTTTGAGAGTTGAGTGGAAGGTAATCTGAAATGGGGACATACCTGAGGCAGGGAAAATAATCAGAAGGGTATTTTTATAACCTAGGCATCCAGCTATGAGGATATGTATGACAGTTTCGAGGAAAAGAAGTAGGGCATGACTGATAGGTGATATAAAGTGGAATTAATAGTACTTGTTGAGAGATTGACTATGGAGGGAGGAGAAAAAAGGTAGGGAATCAAAGAGAGTATGATGGTAGCTTCCATAGTAATAGGGAAGTAAGGCAAGAGGGAGAACAGAAGAGAAAGGATAATGAATAACTTATTTAGTTTTGGACAGATTGAGTTTCAGATGTCTTAAGTGGCAACCAGTTTGAAATGTCCAACAAGCATGTAAGACTGAAGATCAGGAGAGAGGGTTCAGTTAGATAAAAATAATTGAGAGTCATAGAGATAATTGAATCCATAGGGACTGGAGAGATCATCAAGAAAAATAATACTGAGAGAGAAGAGGAGGAGGATTTGGTGCAGAGTCCTAGGGAATGCTAATAGTTAACAGGTACAGAATGAGTGAAGATCCAGAAGAGAAGGTTGTGCAAGGATGTTCAGGAAGGCAGGTAGAGTTCAAGATAGAGTAGTATCATGAAAACCTAAAGGGCAAGGAACATTTAAGGGCAAGAGAAGGATTTATAATATCAAAGATTACAAAGAAGTCAAGAAGCATAAGGACTGAGAAAAGGACATTCGATAGAGCAAATGAAAGATTATTTAATTTTGAGAGAAAGCAGTTTTAATTGAATCATGAAGTCAAAAGCCAGAATCAAAAATTAAGAAGAAAGTGAGAACAAAGAAAGTAAAGACAGAGAAGGCATTTAGTCAGGGAAAGGAATAGAGATATAGGAAATAGATGGATTAAGTGAAAGTTTTTTGAAGATTGGGAAAATGTGATCTTGCTTGTAGGTAACAGAGAATAGACTTGGAGGTATTGGAGATTAGTGTCAAGTATGAATAACAGAAGGAGCAATTTCTCAAAAAGATGGGATAGAATGAGTGAGATGTCAATATAGAGGAGTTCCCTCTATCAAGGTGAAGGACCACTAACTATCAAGGTGAGATAGATGAAAGAGGAAATAATGGCAGAAGGCATAAAGGTAGTATAAAGAGAAACTAAGCTCTCAGTGAATAGAATCATTTTTTTAAAAAAAGCTAAATAAGGAAAGGGAGAAAGAAAAACACAATCAAGGATCCATGATTTTCTCAATGTAAGAATTCATTCCACTGAACTCATCTATATAAATCATGGTTTCAAAAAGTTACCTAAAGTAATGGGACTTTAAGTGACTTGACCATGGTCATACATCAGATGAGTAGAAGAGGGATTATTCAAATATGACTCATTTAGGTTCATAGGATAATATATTTGGAGTGACTGTACCTCTAGCTCTCATTTGCTAATTTCCCTTTCAAAATAAATTCTACAAAAACACCCAGGCACTGACAAATCTCATTATTAACTGAATTTTTTAAAAGCACTGTGTCTAGAAAGAGACAAAAAGGCATCCCACATATTTCATAAAAATAGCTTTAGTTAGTTTTAGATTCCTTTACTAATCTGCTCTCTTACTAAAACATAAGAAATGAAAGGCTTCAAACAGTCCCTTATTTTAAACCCTTACTTGTCCCTCCCTCCATCTCTATTAACACCCACTTTCTGCCTTAGGAATAATTCCTAGCCCACTTTTTGATAGGACTTTATAATTTGTAAGATGCTCAGTACATAACTAGGTTAGAAGATAGATGGTATCAAACATATGTATCAATTTAGATATATCTAAAAGAGGTTTTTAAGTGGCTATCCTGTGATCACCTAATTGGTAAGCTACACAGGTATTACTCAAACTTGGGTCTTCTACCTATGCATTGTTCAACAATGCCTCTAAATACTGCTACATTCAATTTTTCTCAAAACTGAAGACTCATTTATAAGTTGGATTTCCAGAATTAAATCATGCTAGTTTCATAGAATGATAGTTCCTTGAAGATTAATAAACCTCTGGCATTTTAGGGAAAAAATCCTGATGTTATTGAGTTCAATTAATTATAAGGAATTGTTGCCCCACCAGAAGTCAATTTATTTTTGATGCTTCAAAAGATTCAAAAAGGATTTCTTTGTTGGCTTGGTTTTTAATCAACCCTTTGGACTTCATAAACTAGACAGTGGTTTCAAAAGAACCAAATGACAACATAAAAAAGAATATAGGATATAGGTTACAGGACACAATGATAATTTTTAAGCCTTTATTTACCAGCTCTCTCCCTCCCACCTACTCCCCTTCACCCCTCTCCATCCATCCATCCATCTATCCATCATTTATCTTTCTCTTTTATATACATATGCATATGTATCTCTTTCTCCCTCTCTCTTACACATACATACAATTACATAAGTCAAAGTGGCTTCAATATAAATTCTTCTTTCCTTGTATAAATAAACATAAAATATTTTTAAAACACTGTTATTCACATTTAACAGATAATACATATCACAACTTAATGATGGCTACAAAACTCATGAAAGAACATTTGTGATGTGAAAGGGATTCCTCTTTCTCAACTGTTAGCTCTGGTCAGTTCTAAGAATTTATCCTTCTTTCATTTCACTATCCCAAAGAAATAAACATCTTCAAAATTTTGTTTGATGTGTCACTCTCTATCATTTAAGTTTTTAAATAATCTACCTTTTGAAAAAGCTTATGATTAGGTTTTTTATTTAACATTAAAAAATTGAAATTTATTCATGTATTCACCTATTTGGTCCAGACATTGGTGCACTGGGAAATTAAGTGATTGCTTAGGATTGAACAGACAATAAGTATCAGTCAAAATTTGTAGCCAGGACTTCTGGATTTGAAGACTAGAACTCTTATTTATTATATCATACCACTTCCCATTTTAGAAAATAGTCCTTTAAAAATGCTCCTAAGTTTGTGCTGATGCACAAGTAGACAGTCCCTTGATTTTTACAATAAAGGTTGATTTAGGGGTATATAAATAAGTAATATCACATACTTATCTATAAGAATAACTATACTAAATCACGCTGAGAATGTGCCAATAGTATAAATGAAACTAATTATGTAATGTTGACATACAGCCTTAGATCTCTCAGGAGGTAGTTCTACAAAGAGAGGGCCATTTAAACAATGGTATAATAATTAAGAGTGTTGGATCTAGAATCAAAGGACTGGGATTTAAAATTTAACTTTGCTATGTGTTGATTATGTGTTTGAAGGCAAGTGATTTAACTTAGTTGCTCGCCACAGTTCTCATCTATAAAATGAAGTCTCTAAAATGCTTTCTAAGTCTGTATCTATGATCTTACCATAATATGATCTCTTCCAGAGATCAGTTGGGAATCTACCATTCAATTATTGAAGTGATTTTCCTAAAATGCAGGGGTGATTATGTCACTTCCTTATTCAATAAATTTCCCTATTGCCTCCTTCTTGCTGTAAGAAACCAATAGGAGAAATAAATTTAATTACAGTATGTTAGTTCTTCTTGCCTCTTGAGGTACAGGCAGACAGCAAGAGATCACAATGTTACAAACATGGAATACAGTATATGCTGTCAAATTTGGTCACTTTGCTGGTTGGTTTAAATAAGTTCTGTGTTAAAAACAAAGGTTTCACAGAGAGTGTATACCAAAATTAGCAAGATAATCCACTCCCCTCAAAGTATTTACATTTTTGTGGATGAAAATGACAAACAAATAAAGGGAAGCTTGGTGGGACATGTGGAGGCAGTATACTTAGGAATATCAGGGAAGTTCAATAGTTGCCTTGATCTGAGAAATATAAGACCTATCAGAGTCCAGAGTCATTCAAAAGGCAGAATTCAAGTTTCAAAGAGAAGATGGCAAGTGATGGCTTGGGCGGAGATGGCAGGCAGTCAGGAAAAGGGAAACAGGGTGGGAGAGAGGGGGCAGGCACTTTCCCCTATTGATCTCTTGCTAAGGAAAATTAATTCCAACATAACAAAGTAAGCCTTAAATTAAGGGTCCTGTTTTATCTCTCTCATGTAACCCTATAATGCTTAAACAAAAGTGAGAGTCATAAGTAAAATATAAAGAGAAAAAAAATATATGTCTGAGTGGAGGATTATACATTTTGGTCAATATTAATAGTCTAGGCTTCACTAATTCTTTAGGTACCAGAAATAAAATGTCAAGAGTTAGGGCAAACTACATAAGAAAAGTATTTCTATAAGCACTTTGACATTTATATTAAAGGGCCTCACATATAGTAAATTTCAATCAATGTTTGATTTGTCTATCTATTAATTTTGTTCTCCCTACTTCCCCACAATAGACTGTGGAAACATGATTATCTTCATTTTAATTATGAGTAAATAGATTGTCAGAAAGTTTAAGAGACTTGCCTAAGATCATACAATTAGATTCAAGCCTGAACTAGAAATTCAAAGTCATTTCTTCTGATGCCGAGACCTATTTTCCTTTCTCCCTACCATGATGCTTTTTGAAATTTAAATTTGGATGAATTGTGTGTGTGTATGTGTGTGTGTGTGTGTGTGTGTGTGTGTGTATGAAAAGATATAATTAGCAGCATACTTGGCAAATTTTTTTTACCAAAAATAATCTTGATCTGACTTTTCTATGTTTATTGTTTTTCTTCTGTGCACCTGCTAGTTTGTCATGTGGTTATGTAAAATCTAAGAAGTACTCTAAACTCAATTTGTGATAGCTAAATTACCTGTAGTTGACAGCATTTTGAATTAATCTATTTGCTAGTATTGGGCACATGTGTTCAGCTTTGGCAAATGATAGGGAACAAAATCAAAATTTGAGATAATAAGATAGAACTGATGCTACCCAGGGTGCACATTTGGCTGTTGTGATCAATTCTAGTTTGAAGCAACATTTTCCATTGCATGAAATATGACGCTAGAATAACAAGTGTGTGCAGGGCTTCTGGCAGTGAGCCAGAGATGAACTGTATTACCATCCAATGATGACAGTTTCTCCAGAGATATGAAATAATGCTTCTTCATCAGCAAACAACCCAAAAGACATGAGCTATTTTAGGTGGAAATGTCATTAATTCAAGTAAAAGAGAAAATATGATAAAATGAAAAGAGAGTATAGTAAAATGATGATAGATTGTTCTTTTGATTTTTTAGTCTTTCAAAAAGACATGTTTGATTAAAAAAAGTCACTCTTGGGAGATATTAGACATGACACTTTGGCTTTATTGGGCATCTTTATGGTGATGGAGAAGGACTAAATTTTATGGTCCTTTCTCTCTAAGATTTTACTTTCTACCTACTCTGTATATATCATGTATAAACTTCTGTATTTACATCAAAGTTACTTAACTTTTTTTGTATCAGGAACAGCTTTGAGGAGTCCAGTGAAGCCAACAGATCCCTACTCAGAATAATATTTTAATGAATAAAATAAAGTATATAGTATAACAAAACAAACTAATTGTATTGGAATATGGGCATAAAAACATTTTTAAAAACCTCAGGTAAAGAATCTGATTTACATAATTTTTTCCACCATTAAAACATAAGTTTCTCAAAGGCAAATACTCTTTTTGTCTTTATTTGAACCTCTATTAGTTAGCATAGTGTCTGGTGTATAATGAAAATATAATGAATGCTCATTGTTTGAATGATTGTGAAAGGTAAGTTGCCAGAGAAGAAAAATAACAAAATGGTCTTAATAGTCATAAGAACTTTAATTCATAAAGACTTCAGGATTTGCTACTATTACATATAGAGGAAGTGACTCTGAACACCTTAGTACTCATGACTCTCTAAAGAGAAGGTGTTGGGATGCATTGACATAGGGAGTTTTAGACACTTGTAAGATGACATGTTTAATGGATGGGACAGAGAACAGGAGGAATAGAGGGAGGTGTTATGACATTAAATTATGTCTGTTCTCTGAGAAATAGCTAAGCAAAGCACCAGGTCATGTCACCAGAAGTTTAGCTACTAGTTGGTAGATTTACTTGGTCAAAGTAGTCCACAAAATGGCTAAAAGAACAAGGGATTGTTTTATTTTATTCAGAAATGAATCTAAGAGAAAGTAGCTTTAGAAAATCAAGTTTAGGGCAAGAAATGAAAGAAACAAAAGACTTTTAAAGGAATGTGAAATCTCACACTGATACTCCCATGAATACCTTTTAAAAGATAGAATCAGATGTTTTAATGTATTGAGTGCCAAATGACATTACATTTAAAAATATCTCTCTTAAGAAAACGCAATATATACTATCCATGGAACACTGAATGAATAGGAAATTGTTCTGAAGGGCAATGAGTAGAGTACAAAGATAAAGTTAAGAATCCAAAGGCATGGATCTGAGTGGGGATGTAATGATCTATCTTGGTGAAAGGAAATCTTGGATCTACTAATGATTCAAAGAAATTGAATTTTTATAATGAACAAGATAATGCCTCAATTCACCTGAATTTTTCTGAGGGAGTATAATATATAGTGCCAAATTTCTTAAGCTTTTTCCGTTCATAAACCCTTTTCTCCTGAGAAATTTTATATGACTCCAGGTATATAAGTACATCAAATAGGTATTCAAATCAAGCATTTACTGATAATAAATCACACTTTTGTGATTCTCACATTCAGGTATGAGACCCCTTATGGGGTTGCAAAATACAGTTTAAGAAACTGGATAAGGAGGAAAGAGTATAGACTATTCTTAAAAATTATAGTTTCAAATTCTATCAATGATACTTATAGTGAATGTTCTATCAGGCAAGTCAACAAAATTCTATTGTCCTCAGTTTCTGTACTTGTTAAAATGAGAAGGTTTTACTACAACCCTATAATTCCTCCATTTCTAGATCAACAATGTTTTTAAGGAATTGGTAAATTGAAAAAATGTCACTTATTTATACTGCTTTCTCTCCACATTGATCACTTTTCCTGTTTATATGTTAGTTATAAGAAAAGGCATGATGCCCCAAATTTTTATAATGAAACAAGAGTACCAGACCATTTCTGAACCTTGTAATAGATCACTTATAAGTCTCTTCTGCCTACACTAAATAAAGAACTCTTCTGATGCGAAATGCTGGTTTCATAAATACTTTGCTAATTTAGTTTGATGTACCAATTTTTTCCCAAAGATTGAAAACTGGGATATAAATAGGGCTTGATTATTTAGAATTGCCTCAATGGCAAACATCTTTACCCCTCACCTCCAAATATTTCCCTAAGCAGCTGATTTTTCAAAATATAGCTTTTATGTGGTCAGCTAGGTGGCGCAGAAGAGAGAATGTTGGGCCTGAAGTCATGAAGACATGTTCCTGAGTTCAAATCTAGCCTCAGACATTTCCTAGTTGTGTGATCCTGGCAAATCATTTAACTCAATTTCCTCATATATAAAATGAGCTGGAAAAGGAAATGGCAAATCATCCCCATATCTTTGTCAAGAAAACTCTAAATGGCATCACGAAGAATTAGACACAACTTAAAACAACTGAACGACAATGAAATGCCATTGGGTTTCCTTCTGTGTGAACTGCTTGCTTCTATAATTAATTAGTATTAGAAGGAAAATACACATGATTTTCATCAAAGTCATTCCCCAATTTGTTCATTATGGGACAAATGAAGATATACTTGATGATCTTAGGGTTGAGATGAAATTATTAAGGGAGGATATTATTAAGATAAATATTATATTATTATGAAAGTATATACAATATATTTTATGTATATTATTAAGATAAATGTTAAAAGGAAATATTTAAAACAAAGAGGACATAGAGGGTGGGGATTTGATATCCCCTGGAGACTTTATCCTATGACCAAGTCTCACAGAAATCTTTCCTTTCTGATGTTTTGATTTTGCTTTACCCATTCTGTAAAAACCAATAATAGTAAATGTCCCAGCTCTTTGAATCCAACCTTTCAATGACTAATGAAGCTCTAAGCTTATTTCTCAAAGCTCAATCACTTAAAGACCATTTTCCAAAACCTAGATGAATACATTCTTTATATAGATGACAAAAGTATTTGTCATGAATCAAAAATAAAAGACCACACATAAAAGAAATCTCAAAGAGAAAAGCTTACTGACCCATTCCACATTGCTTTAAGAAATGACCCTTTTTTATCCTAGCAATTCAGACAAATTCTGCTATTGAAAAATTCAGATCACTAGCTTAAAGCTGAATCTTTTCATCTGGAAACACCATTCCTGCAAATATAATAACCTTTGAAAAAAAGAAAAGAAAAATATCTATTGAACATTTCCTTCATTTCTAGTAACACTTTAATTTTTTTGAACAAAGTCAAAATCCTTGTGTTTTGATACATTCCTGGATGTGCTATAAGGCTCAATAGTCATATTTAGGACTCATATTACAAATGACATTTCATAGTGATAAAGCATCAAAACAGAGCTTAAAATTCCAGTATTTCTCCCCCCCCCCTTGCTCTCTCACAGCATATCAAAAAAAGAATAAGTCCATTTGACATTAGCCAATCTGGATTTGAATTTCTACCTATATGATGTTGGGAAAATAAAAGCTTGGTATACGGGCAGGTAAGATTTTGAATTAGAGCTAAAATTTTCTGGTCAAAGAAACTTTTTAATTTTTTAATTAATTAATTATTTTTTACAAAGGGACATGGTTGAAATCCAACATTTCCTCAATATGTATTTAATATAATATTCATGATAAATGTATGTCACTTATTTCAAGAAGAAATACTTATGACTTATCAATACAATTTGGTAAAATGTGCTGTTGCCAATGTTAAAAAAGATTCCTGGATTTAGAAAGAATCTGAAGAATAATCTAGTTAATACAAAGCAAACAGACTTGGTCAGAAGGGAGAAGGGAGAAAAAAAGCAGTCAAAATACTTTGGCAGTGTTACTATATGTCAGCTCTCTAGATTCAGTCAAGGATATAACTAAACATTCGGGGTATCATACAAAACAAGTTATTACTGACTACATTTTTAAAAATTTTTCAAAAGGAAGGAAATGGATAGACTAAGCCTGTTTGCTAGAAAATAACCATGCATACACACCACTGTAATATAATTAGATAGTCAATATAAGAAAAAATATTTTTTTAAAAGATCAGCAATTTTTTAAAAATGGGATTTATTTTCTAGAAGGAACAAACTTTTCATAAGCTTCATATTTGTGGGATCAAACAGCAGGTTGGCAAGCTGCACTTTAGGCAGACACCAGAAATCCCTGTATTGGTGATATTTTAAGCCATGACAAGGCTATAAATTATACTTCATTTTCAAAAGCTTTAATGAAACACATGTCTGGAATGCATCACTTTTGTAAGTTTTTTTATGTTTCTAAGTTTTTGTAATGTTTCAAAATGGTAATTAAAGTGCTACTTGTTTCATAGGATACTGTAAATCATTAAAATTTCTTTTTCATCTTTGTAGCAGGAGAATTCTAGGTTGTCATATTTAGAGAGAGGTATCAATGTTCTACCATCAATCAATTTAAAAAATACTGTGTACTGTATTATTTAGAACAAGATCCATATAGATGCACATTATTTTGGTGCAAATTCTATATAGCAAGAAGAATTCTTCCTTATTCTTCAATAAGTCGTGTTTCTTATTTCTTTTTCTATAATTATACTTTATTCATCTCATCCTGGAAGATACCTTCAACCATGTGGGAGATCCATTCTCAAAGTGGGAGATTCCTCTATCCCTCTGGCTCCTTTCCTTAGTAGGATTTTTTCTCTTGCAGCTTTCATTTTAAAGAAGGACCCCCAGACCAGACATTTTCACTCCTTCATTCCTCTCTGGAATCTCCTGATTTCTGTGACTTTTTTCTTCATTATCCTTTCTTCATTATCCTCTTTACCCCTTGCTCCTCACTTTTCAGCATACTTCCCATATTACAATGTAAGTTGCACAAGGTAGGGACTGCCTTGCATTTCCCTCTAGTTGTATCCCAATAATTTAACTATGTACCTGGCATGCAGTAAGGGATTAAGAAAAAGCATTTTGACTTGAAAAGAGATGGATGGAGGCAGCACAGTGGATAGAGCATTAGTCCTGAAGTCAAGAGGACCTAAGTTCATATCTGGTCTCAGATGCTTAACACTTCCTAACTGTGTGATCCTGGGCAAGTCACTTAACCCCAAATGCCTCGGCAAAAAAAAAGAAAAAAAAAAGAAAAAGAAAAGAAAAGAAAAGAAAGAAAAAAGAAAAGAAAAAAAAAAGAGATGGATGAAGGCCCATCCCATTGTGCCACAAGAAGATTGAGAAAGTAGCCAGAGATTGAGGCAAAGAACAGGGTTTAATATTGGCCATCAAATTTAGATAGGGAATAGCAGATGCATCCAAACTATACTGAAGAAGGAAATGAACAATTACTACTTAATATATTCAAAATAACAATTCCCAGTATAGGAACTAAGACTACACATTTGAAAAAAGCACCTAATATAATGAAGAAATATCACTCTGGCATATAAAAAGAAGTCTAAGAGGTAAGGCTGGAAGAATTAAGTAACTCCATATTAACAACAAATAATGATTCAGAGGAAAATAAAATGGCTCAGTTACAAGTCCTACAAAAGTGGCTGAAAGAAATGAATAAAATACAAAATGGAAGTTCAGAAGAGAAAAAAGAAGAAAATAAATAGATTAAAAATTACCTAAATTCCTGATAATAAGATATGCCAGATAGAATTCAATGATATCATTAGGACAAGAAAAATGTTCATAAAGACAACAGATTGAAATAAATATAGTAATGAGCTGAGGTAACTATCATTAAAAAAAAAAATAACTGATCTAAAAGAGAAGTCAAGAACATTAGTTCTTGTGTTTGATAAATCTAGTGTTTGATAAACCTAAAGATTTCAGCTTCTAAGATAAGAACTCACTAATTGACAAACTTGCTGGGAAAACTGAAAATAGTATGACAGAAACAAGGAACTGACCAACATCTAACACTTTATACCAAGATAAGGCTGAAATGGATTTATAATTTAGACATAAAGAGTGATTTTATAAGCAAAGTAGAAAAACAAGGGAGAGTCTATCTCTCAGAACTGTGGAAAAGAAAGGAATTTATTGCCAAAGAAGAAGGAGAAAACATTATAAAATGCAAAATGGATAATTTTGATTACATTAAATTAAAGGCTTTTGCACAAACAAAACCATTGCAGCCAAGATTAAAAGAAAAGCAGAAAGCTGGGATGGGAGGGGATTTATAGTCAATATCAAGGCCTCATTTCTAAAATATATACAGAATTGACTCAAATTTATAAGAATACAAGCAATTCACAAGCAAAGGTGAATGCTGAAAACTGTCTTCCATGTATTTTGAAAAATAAGATACCAATGAAAGATAATTAAATAAAATAGAGGTCGAGAGATAATGTCAAATCTTTGGACTTTGGAAAACCATATTAAAACAAAAATCCTGGATATTTCAAGGAATTGTGAAGGAAAATGTGTTAGACATATTAAAAACCAGAGAGCAAAGTAGGAAAAAAAATAAAAGAATCTACTACCCTCTTCCTATAAGAAATCTCAAAGTGAAAATAGCTTATAATATCACTGTCAAAATCCCATGTAGGCTTTTCCTCAAGAGATCTACTGTAATTGTTCAGTCATTTCAGTCATGTCTAGCTCTTTAGGACTCTATTTGGGGTTTTCTTGACAAAAATACTGAAGTGGTTTGTCATTTCCTTCTCCAACTTCTTTTCAGATGAGAAAACTGAGGCAAACAGGTTCACACACCTAGTAAATATCTGAAACTAGATTTGAGCTTAAGTCTTTATAACTCTCAGCCTAACACTGGACCACCTAAGTGCAATTACATGTTATACAAGTGAAAAAATAACAATAAAAAACAAGTCCTAATCTTAGGAAGATTATGGAAGAAAATGGAAAGGGTACAGGATTTGTAGACAGTGAATCTGGGTTCAAATTTTAACCTGTGTTATTTACTACTTATACAACCTTTTAAATCCAAAAGAAAAAAAAAATTGCCAGAAGTCAAAAAGAGTTCAAGTACAACCAAATCACAATGAATATTACATAAGACTTGGCAGTAGTTGCATTAAAGAAGAAAAACATAATATGACATTCCAAAATGGAAAAGATAAATCACTAAAATATTATAACCGCAATTAACTTATCCAAATATGGAAGAAGTGGGGAATTGCTATCCGATGAAACTCATTCCTATCTGAACAAGGAAAATGAAGGTTTGTAAAAACTTTTTTAAAAATCTGGGGGTGGAGGGAGAGGGCATACATACATTTTAATACAAAGAAAAAAGCTTGTTCAGGACACTTGGAAATACCAAATTAAATTTAATATAGTCTTTAAAAATAACAAGCTATGAATGACAATTTTGGGGTGTAATATACAATCTTCTTGTATTCTTTAAATAAGGAAATATACATTTTGTTAATTTTTGTGAATTTAATAATAATGATAGATAATTTTAAATTCAACACATGTCCTTCTAAAAGACAAATTCTATGTAAATCATCTGTAGTAATTTTTTGTGAGCATGTAATTTTATTAATTTCCTTTTTTCCTAACAAGCAGAGTTAAAAATTTTTCTTTGTATAAGCAATGACTTGACCAGAAAAGTATTGCCTGGGTAGATATGTTCTTTGAGCTACTTTGCCAATAACAATAGATTCTTGACAAATGCATTACATTTATGCGTGGATGGTCTCTTTAGAAGTACTAGCTCACAGTTAATTGAAATAAATTAAATGCACATATGGAAAGGTAATTCAAACTTACTAAAAATTCTTGATTACTTATAAATACTCACTAACTGCTTAAAGACCACACTGAGTTAAGTAGGAATAAAGAATGTAAACAGAACACATATGACACTAATAAATAGCTTGATGCCACCCACTCTGTACAGCTGGAAAGGAGAAAATGCAAAATTTATCAGCTGCCAGCAGAAAACCCTCAGCTTAATGATTCCAAATTGAATATCTCAGCCCATTTGTTACCACATGAAAAATAATGCACCCCTATTTTTTGGAAAACCACAAGTGTTTACACTTAGATACAATAGATACAATTTAAAACATTAAATTATCCAGCACTGTTTCCTTTTTATGACCTGATTTGCTTTTTTAAAGCCACATATAAGAAAAAAACCCCAAAAAACCCTTCATTTGTGTAATCATTTCACATATATAATGTCCTAGAGTTCCTTTTCCCTTTGTAAACTAATCATCTCTCACCCTGCCTCTTTTTCTTCCCCTCCCAAATACTATTTCCTTGACTTGACTAAGAATAAATATTTCAGCAGACATATAATTTTCAAAACTCTGACAGGTTTACACTGCTAAGTTGCTTTAACAAAAATCTAGACCTTTGGTATTTCCAATGCATGGAGAAATCATTATGAAATAATTCTAGTGGAACTAGAAGGAACATTGGAGAACTCCTATGTAATTCCTGAATATCAGAATTGGAAAAGAAGTTGAAAATCATCTAGATCAATGCAATCATGAATGTAAATCAATTTTGTAATACACCTAGACAAATAGCCATTACCTGAGGCTTCCCACAGTAAGGAAGCCCACTAAATCCAATGGTAGCTCAATTTACTTTAAAATATTTTTAATTAGGAGGTTTTCCTTGCATCATATTTAATTTTTATCTTACACAACATGGATTCCACTATTCTCAAGTTCTGATCTTTAAAAAACTCTAAATCCCTCTTTGAGATCTTGGTTCTTCAAATAGTTGAAGATAGCTTTTTTTTTCTCCACTTTACCCCCTAGTCTTCTATTATGAAGGCTGCACATTGTTAGTTGATAAGTGTATAGCTTCATGGAATCATAGCTGGAATGGTCTTTCTTTTCACCTTGTCCAAGATTCTCATTTTGAAGATTAAAGGAACTAAAGTACAGAAAGGTTAGTATAAAAATTGTCTAAATGAACAGCACATGATAAGAGACTCTTTATCAGTTTAGTTATTCTCCTCTGAATGGTCTGAAATTAATTAATGTCTTTCCTAAAATGAACTGAACATCATACCCCACAAACCTAATGATTAATTTAAATTAATTACTCAGGTCTTTAGGATCTATATAAACTCTGTCCTAAGCTGAAATTAGTGTGTATATGTGTGTTGGTGAGTGTGTTTCCATGTAAACACATGTACCCTTTTCAGGAGACAATTTGGACAAAGGACACTAAATTGAAGGAGCTTCTTTTTCCCTAACTAGAAACCTATTTTACCTTTTGAGGATTTTTATTTATTAATTTATTTTGCTATGACAAGAAGAGAAAAAATTACATTGTGAATATAGTTTGGACAAGCAGAGTGATCAATGTAGAAAAAAGCAAGACAGTAATATTCCAATCACTGGACAGTAGACTGCCCTTAAAGCATTAATTATTTTCCTTACAGTCAGACTATACTGTTGAATCCTGTTTAATTAGTACTCCACTAAAACCCCAAACACTTTTCAAATGAACTACTGGAGAGTCATGATTTGTCTGAGCAATGCCTGCCCCTTCTGACTTTTGTTTTTAATCTAAATTTTTATTTTTAAACATTACCATAATAGAAACATCCCCAATTTCTAGACCACTAATGTCAAACAAATAAAAACAAGATCCATTAACACATTCATAAAAGTCCATATGGGTTGCATACTGAGTTGTAAAATGTAATGTGATCTCTGTATGATTGTATTTTTATTTATTTCACAAAATACTTCCCAATTATACTTTAATCTGCAGGAGTGCTGCATCCCCCAGGATCATATGTGTGATACCTTTCTTCTGGAGTACTGTATCTTGCCATTTTGAAATTTGCATTTTTATCATTCATCAGTCATTCATCTGTCATTCATCACTCATCAGCCCTATATTCTGGCTTTGCATTATCCAAATATTCTATAAACATCAATCTATTCCTATATTCAAATTACTGATAAAAATGTTAAACAATACAGGGTAAAGAACATCACTAGTATGCTGGAGCTCTTCACTAAAACTTTATCTCCAAGTCAATATCAACTATTTAATAATTATTCTTTAGAAACAGGCCTTCAACCAGTTTGGAATTCACTAATTGCATATAGAGCCCACTATCCCCATATTTTCCAAAAGAATAGCATGAGAGACTTTTTTCAAAAATTTTGCTAAAAATCTAGGTAAAATATTGTATCTTTTGAAGTCTTCTTCTTCCAATCTAGAGATCTGTTCCAAAAAAGAGGAAATATAGTCTGGCATGGCTGAACTTCACACTAACTCTTTGTGATTATCACTCTTTGTAGAGAGCCAGAACTCTGAAGAAGTATACTTGAAACAAGATTTTAACTCAGTGGAATTGATGAGACAATGGGTATATAGTTTACATATACTTAGTACTTAGCATGGTGATGTAATACTTCTCTAGTTCACACATATTCATTATGCTGTAATGATGTAATTGTAATAGGATATATAAGAACTGGGGACAGGCAGTCAGACAGAAGTCAGCTAGCAGACTGCTGGATGAGAGTGGGTCTGACTCTGACCAAAAGTTAGCCTGACCTAATGGCATCCAAATGTGGGGCACTGAAAGAAGCACACTACATTTTGAGGCTTTGGACATGAGACCCTACACCCATCGACTGAAGCAATCATAAGTTCAGTGGAGAAGTCCCTGTGACCAGGAAATAGAGTGAGTAAACTAATCACTTTAGTTTTTCAACTAAAATGGGGCAAATACTAAGAAAAGAGCCTTCCCCACTTCAAGAGAAGAGTGTAGAAAGCATAGTTAGGTTAATAAAATGGCAAGGTTTGATTGTAACTTGAGAGCAGATCACTGGACTCTTAGATATATTAGAATACATGTCTCCTTGGTTCTCTAAGGAAGAAAAATTAGAGCCAGATAAGTGGAAACTAGTGAGAGAGCAACTAATTGAATATTACAATGTTAATAGTTCTGATTCAATTCCTAAGGAAACATTCTATACATACAGGATAATACAATTGGCTTTAAGGAATCCCACAAGTTTTAAAATAAAGAAAAAGGAGAAAGAGCAGGAGGGGAATGGTACTGACAAAGCAGATGAAAGGCATAGAGAATTGGACAAGAACAGCACTGATGAACTTAAGGGGTGTGGTACTTCTCACTTTCACAGCTCAGTTACGTTATTGTGGCTATTATAATGCTGCCATTGGTAATTAGTTCTTGTAGGATGAGTCGTTTGGGTATAAAGCCAGTGAGAGGTGGCAGGCCTCCTAGGGAAAGGAGTATAAGAAGGATGATGATGGTTGTTGGTATTGATCACCTGAGCAGGTGCTATTAGGGCATTTCCCATCTCTTGACCATCCTCCCTCAATTTCATCCTTCTGGATGAAGGGAGGAGGAAGAGGGGGAAGGGCAGTGACACCATCAACACCACCCATATACTCTATGACTCAATTACAAAAAGCACTATTTAAAGCCCAAGAGGAACAGCAGGATACATCTGATTTGAGAATACAAACGTATCTTGTAATTGAAGAGTTTAACTCTTCAGGGCAAGAAAAAAAGAAAATACTCCTTTTAATCTAGAAATTATCAAAGATCTGAAAAAGGCTTGCACTCTTTATGGGTCTGCATCATTTTATGTTAAGATGTTATTAGATAATTTGGCTTTTGAAATTTTAACCCCTAATAATTGGAAATATATTGCAAGAACATGTTTAGAACTTGGACAAAACTTGTTGTGGCTTTCTGAGTATAGTGAACTTTGTAGGATACAAGCCTAATCAAATAGGCAAACTGGAGTTAATATACCAGTCACCTCTGACCAACTAACAGGTGTAGATCATTATGCAGACACCAATTACCTTATAGCAGCATATGAGTAAATTGCTGCTGCTGCTGCTGCTGCTGCTGCTGCTGCTGCTGCTGCTGCTGCTGCTGCTATCAAAGGATGGGACACCCTACCAGGAAGATAAGATGGAGGGGAAGCCTTCATGAAAATAGCAAAAAGTCCAAATCAACCCTTTGCTGATTTTGTGGGATGTCTGTAGATATACTGTCATACAAACTATTGGTGAAAATGTAGCAACAGAAATTATGATAAGACAACTAACTTGCTAAAGAAAATGCTAATGAGGATTGTAGAAGAATTATATTAGAACTACACAAGGATTCTCCTTTAGATGAGATCATAAAACGCTGTGCCACAGTGACACAAATACCTTTTATACCCAAGCTATGATGCAGACTTTTTAAGATCTGAACATGGGAGGACAGGGTTCCTTTTGGCAAGGAACTTCCAGAGAGACTTGCCAATGCTTTCAATGTGGTAAATTTTTTGCCAGTGCTTTTCAATGTAGCATTTGAAAGCTCAGTGTCATCAGAGAAGACAGGGTAGGAGAACAGGACCAAAAATCCTATGTCCAAAAGGCAACAGAGGCTTCCATTGGGCATCAGAATGTAGATTGACTCAGGGAAATGGGAATTAGGGCCCAGGAAAAAAACACTTGGGGAATGATGCCAGCAGATGTTGCACCCAGAGAGTCTTTAGAAATTTAGTACTCAGACATGATAAATCAGCCAAGAAGCAATCTGATAGGAGAAAGAAATTATAGTAGGGGAGAATAGAGTTGTATGCAGCTGGGACTACTGAGCTATCCCCTGGAGAGGTGAAATCTGTCCCTGTCTGGCCTATGGATCCTTTGCCTACAGGCACAGTAGGCTTGACCATTTCTATTGCCTGTGAGTGCTTATAAAACAGTGTTTCATCCATACACTGATATGGGAAATTGGGGAATGGGTAGCTAATATCCCAGTCACTAATATAGGTAGACAATGTGTGACATCACCCAGGAGAAGTAGTAGCATCAGGTTTACTGATACATACTAAGAGGCAATTTGGTGATATTTGCCCAGATTTTGATTCCCAACAACAGAATCCAGGAATATTCTGGACTGCAGCTGTTACAGTTGACTGTCCTATGCTCACTAGCTATATAAATAGCATACCATTGGAAGGGTTGATAGACATAGGTGCAGACCATACAGTCATTAGAGGTGCCAGTTGGCCCAGTCATTGATGAAAGATTAAGGCAGACAACTATATGTCTGGCATGGGAGAATCAGTAGCAGCTGAATTTAGTGTTATCCCTTTGAGATGGATATTTGAAGATGAAACAGGAGTTTTTACTCTTTTTGTAGTTGCAGTTGAAAAATTCCCCCTCAATCTATGAGGAAGAGATCTTACAACAGTTATAATTACAATTGAATAGTTCAGCTTTTTAGGCAAGGCTACTGTTGAAGGCCTGCCTGCACTCTAACCTACTCCCATTCAATGGAAAATCTGATACACCAGTGTAGTTAGAACAGTGGCCCTTAGCAAGTGATAGAATTCAGGCCTTATTAGATATAGTATAAGATAAAGTATAACACTTTTGTGCACAGTATAAAATTTTACACACCACCAGCATACCCTTTAATGCTCAAGGACAGGAAATAGTAGAGAGGAGAAACAGAGACATTAAGAGGCTCCTCCTAAAACAAAAGAAAGGAGGAGCCACAGGTAACCCTAGAGAATTTCTAAATCTAGCTCTTTATACTATTAATTTCTTCATTTTTGACAAAGATGCACTGGCTCCAGCAGACAGGTTTTATAACCCACAGGAAGGGCAGTGTCCATTGCGAGCAGTTCCACTATCTTTAGATAATCGCCAGGTGATGTGGAGAGACCAAGAAAGTGATGAGGGGAAGGGACCAGAGAGGTTAACTGCTTGGGGTAGAGGGTTTACTTGTATCTCTACAAATGGAGAAGGAATCAGATGGGTGCCAACGAGCCATATTCACCTTGTCCATCAGAGAGAGAGATGGAGCAGATCCTTGAAACAAAGGAGAAGACCCAAGAAACATCAGGCAGGTCTGTTGCTGACTGTGCTCACTACTGAGCGATCCTGGTAGTTATGGCATTTGACTCATGGACATCAAAAATTGTTGGACTTCAAAACCTCAGGAATCATTGGATTCCCTAAGACATGATAAAATTGTTGCAGGACTTGAAAATCCTCAGGAATCATTGTATTTCCTGACACATGATAAGACTATTGCAGGACTTCAAAAACTTGCAGGAATTGTTGGATTCCCTGAGACATAATGAAACTGTTGTAGGACTTCCAAAACTTGCAAGAATGGATTTCTTAACACATGAAGTAATGAACAATATGAACAATAGATTGGTTTTGGACTATCTCTTGGCTACTGAAGGAGGTGTATGTGTGATGGTTATTTATACACCCTCCTTCTAGGACTTATAGACATGTATAATTTCTCATACTGATTCATGTTGTTTGTTACATCACTATTAGGCTGTTTTATAATAGTATGTACGTGTGTAATACCTCCCATGCTGATGGATTTATGTATAACTGTTTCAAGTGAGACCCTTCAGTCCAGAGGAAACCTGCTAACAATATCTGGTTTGGTGTTCTCACCTCCCTGAGAAGTCAGGGAGGGCATAAACACCTCTTTTTGAAATGGAAAGAATGGAAGTCAGGAAGGGTATGATTACCTTTTTTTTTTTTTTTTTTGATGTTTTCACCTTTCTTCCTGAGAAATCAGGGAAGGTGTGACTATCTGTGTTCTAAAACAAAAGGAAACAGGAGATGTATAGAGCCTGAACTCTGGAGAAGTATACTTGAAACAAAGTGTTAACTCAGTGCAATTGATGAGACAATGGTTATTTAATTTACATATACTTAGTACTTAGCATGGTGATGTAATAGTTCTCTAGTTCACACATATTTAGTATGCAGTAGTGATATAATTGTAATAGGGTATATAAGAACTGGGGACAGACAATCATACAGAAGTCAGACTGCTGGATGGGTCTGATTATGACAGAAAGCTAGCCCAAGCCTTACAACTCTTTTGCAAGATTATGTGTCAGAATTTTGCCAACAAATGAAGTGAAATTCACTAGGTTATAGCACACAATTTCCTTCTCTTTCCCTTTTAGGAATAACCAGATGACATCTGATAGCTTTGTTAGTCTCCATGAGCTTTCAAAGAGTACTTCTGAGAGTAGTTCAAAAATCTTGTATAAAATTATCAAAACTACAAAACATAATGAGAATTTATATGTACATATGCAGGACATTTTAGTATGGAGAAAATAAATTAGAAAATAACTTATATTTTGGCAAGGTGAATATATTTCATCAATTCAATCCATATAAAGCTAATTGATAAAAATAATGCAACATCAGAAGATCTATATCACATACCTGGATTTTTGGTTAGAAGTTACAAATCTTTTGAAAATTTTGTGCTAAAAGCAGCTGTGAACAGCTACCACAGAAGTGAGAAACTGAACAGACTGGTACTATAAAAATATCTCGTCTGACTAAAGAACAACAGAGAAGGTAGGGAGTAATAATGAGCAAAAGCAATTACTTCATTTTGAAGAAAGAATTAAAAGCGGATTGGTGGGGGCACAGAGAGAGGAAGAATAGCCAGGTCTAGGAACCAATCTCTGATTCTGGAATTTTATGAAATTGGAAAGATAAATATATCTAATAAAAAAATCATCAATTATCAAAAGTTGTCAGTTGTAACTCTAAAACAATCTCACACATAGAATAAGAGGGAAGGGGGAGAAGTTTTACTCAGTCGCAACATATATACCTAGAAGAAATAGACTAAAAATATTTAAACAAATATACGAATAAATATTTTTTTAAAAAAGAAATATGTAGGGGAAAAAAACAATTTAAAATGAAATAAAAGTTCTTAAGACTTGTTAGGCCAAAAACTATCCTGGAAAAGAAAATACTAAACTTTATCAATGATAAAAGAGAGAGAGAGAGAGAGAGAGAGAGAGAGAGAGAGAGAGAAAACTAAGATAGTTTTCTATCTTAACCATATCAGTAAGTCCATTAGACAGCAAGAAACATTAAAACAAAATCATAAGATTGAAAAACAGAAAAATCCATTAATTAAATGTAGGATGTTTGATATTAAATATAACAGACCTAGAATATACCTGAAGGACAAACAATTTAAGACTCATTTCCCCAGAAAATCTTGTTAAAATAATGCCTGAACGTCATATTCCAAGAAATCACAAATAAAAACTGTCTTGATCTATTAGAACCAAAGAAAATTAATGTTTAAAATATTTGTTAATCACTACTTTAAAAGGAATGCCAAGAGGAAGAATCCCATATTCAAATTATCTCCCATGGCAAATTTAAAAATACATACTATAACCATCTACAAAGAAGCAATCAAGAATCTATAAGCAGGATTTACCCAGTGGAGCTTTTGAAATATTCCAAAAGGCAAAAAAGACATAAAAAATATTAATTTAGTTTGGAAAATAAAATTTATAAGAAAAACTGAATATCCATACTATTTTCTCCATACTAAAAAACAATGAACATTGGCTATGGAATCTGAGGTTTTGTTATTGTTCAATTATTTCAATCCTATTTAACTCTTTATAAATCAATTTGAGGTTGTCTTGAGTATTTATAGAATTTTCAAATATTCCAAAGAAAAGACCAGAACTAAGTAGGATCTTTGAAATACAAAACATAAGAATCCAGGAAGAAAAAAAATCAAATATAAATTAGGGTCCGACCTGAACATCTGCATAAGACTCTTTATTGACAGAGAAAATAATTACATAATCTTCTGTGTCTGCATGAGAGATAGGAATGACGAATATTGGAGTAGATTCCTTTTTTAATTTTTTTTCTTTTTTTCTTTCTTTCTTTTTTCTGGAGCTTGTCTTAGAGACAGAGCACATGCACTTGGAGAAGATCCCTGATATATGTGTAAGGAATCTTGAAAAGAATTTAACATATAAAAAATTTGACATTTTTAGTATGTTCCTATTTCTTGCTACAGTGTAAACATCAAGGAATTACCCTATAGTTAAATCAAGAATTCTTCTCTGAAAACTAGAATTAAAAGGAAAACTTTCCTCTTCCAAATTCTCACCAATTCTGCCCCTCATACTTTCCATCAATGTGAAGAATCTTATGTAAAAGCCAAAGTTTAAATCCCTATTTATCCTGGAAAATAAAATTTTATTTGAGCAAATGAAATGCTAGTATCCTAATAAAAAAAGAGAAGAAAAAAATGCTCCCCTTTAGAAATGTAATGATTTCAAAGTGTACTGAGAAATAGAAGGGGGAAGAAAAAAAGGAGTATTACTAGAAGTAGTCCCTGGGTGAAGTTGATTTCTTAAGAGTGTGGAGAGGATAAAGAAAAGGGATAATGTATGGAGGAATACACTAATGTAAAAAGAGGGAAGAAGAAGATGGATCATGGTATTTCTCATAATTAGAGCATATTTCCTAAACCTGAAGAGGGGATCAAAAAAGAAAATGCCACTTAGACATCTGGAGAACGAATGAACAAATTATGCTTAAAAATGGAATAGAATGATATTTTTCCCTAAAAAACTCAAGAGATATTTGCAAAGAATGCTGAATAGTATAGCCTGAAACAGAGTAAATGGAAAAGACTCAGGAGTCTCAAGGCAACAGCATTATAAAGAAAACACTATTAAGAAAAATTAAGAACATCAATTAAGAACATTGATGAAAACAAATGACCAGCCATGTCTCCAGAAAATATATATTCTTGGACATGGCAATTTGGAAATCGTCATGGTGTGTATTCATTTTGATAAAACTATGTTGTTTTGGGGAAGAAGGAATGAAAGGGAAAATTAGATACAGTGATGCCAAAATAGTACTATTGTAACACTTTTGAAAATGTTCCAGAAAAAGAAAGGAATCACAGTTATACAGAACAGTCTGGAATGTAAGGTAAAATTTATTCTACACTTTTTTGAAAAAGCAAATAGTATGAAGCAAAGATTCAGTTTCATATGGAATCTTATTTTTGTGTGCTGCTGAATGTATGGGAAGCTCATTTTATTTTAGTATTAAGTTCATAATAAAAAACTTTAAATTAAAAAAAAAACATGAATGCAGAGAGTAATGCATTACTGCAATATAAATATCTTATGAATCTTACTCCTAGGCATGAGTCTTATCCGGATGTAATTGGGCATTTGTTAACCCATATTTTATATTCTGCTTTTCCTGCAAGGGCAAAAGGGAAGGGCAGGTCAATAAGAAACTTTAAAACCTATGACCCTTAGAAACTGTCTAGCAATGTGAGCATTAATGAGCAAATTTCTATTTTATGTAAGTAAATGTGAAGGTGGCAGGCACAGAAGAATGAGCACTGGCTATAGAATTTGAGTTTTGTTACTGTTCAATTATTTCAATCCCATCTGATTATTTAAACCAATTTGAAGTTTTCTTAAGCATTTAAAGTACTATATAAATATTTATATTGTTCAGTTGTTGTTCAGTTGTGCCTGACTTTTTGTGACTCCCATATGGGGTTTTCTTGGAAAAGATACAAGACTAGTTGACCGTTTTCTTTCCTAATCTATGAGAAAACTGAGACAAACAGGGTTAAGTGACTTGCCCATCACATAGCTATTAAGTGTCAATGATCAGATTTAAACTCAAGAAAATGAGTCTTCCTGACCCCAGAACAAACATCTCTCCATTAAATTAAGGAAGACCATGCATATTTGTTATGATTTTTTAAATTGTTCACTTAAGAAAGCAGTTGGAGGGATTAACAATAAGTACTGACAAAAATAAATGAGTTAAGTAATTTTCAAAATTGAAACTTTACCTCTGGTTTACAAAATCATAGAAGAGCATTGTATACAGGTAACTTGGGTTGCTTGATATGCAAAGCAAACTAAATGTCAAATTTTTGTCTCTAAAATACTTTAGCAGGTACTACAGTTGGATGTAAAGACATTCCTTCATTTAGGAAATATTTTCAGTTTACTAAAGAAGAGTGTGTTAGACTATTCTGTTACACATTATGCAGAAGAAAATAGAAACCTGAAAGAACAGAATGATCAAGAAAAGGTATACAAACTATTCAATTAACAACCCAGTTGTTCTAAATCACTGGGGGACAGGGTGACAAGAAAGGGTGCATTAGAGAAAGATAGAAGAAGAGAAAAAGGAAAGAAGGAAGGTAGGGAAGGATAAGTAATAAGAAGCAAAAGGTAAATATTCCTGATTATCCACATCTTAGCCTCAGTATTATTGGATAAGTCTGAATTCTACTAGCAACATATATGAATACAGTTCATCAATTGTGAGTTATATATACTTCAATTTTTAAATGATGTTGTCAATTGTCAAACAATTATTCAGTTTTTATTGTATGTAGTACACTGTTAGACACTGAAGAAACAAAACTTAGATGAGATATTCCTGCTTTAAAAAAATTTATAATCAACTGGTTATGGGTAGAATAGGATAACTGAATCATTGAATCAAAGGGGCTAAGTAACTCTCAACTTCACTATTATTTAACACATTTAGAAATGTGAGACCCCAGTACATTAGGCTAATGTTCCTAAAGGTAGCAAGTTTCCAAGTCAAAATTTAAACTTTTATCCACTAACTCAAAATTGAGTACATTTTCTCCTATATACATATGACACATTTAGTGAGTAACAAAAATGTGATGAGAATTTTTTATTTAGTTTTTTCAAAAAAGCATTGTATGAAGTTAAGAGAAAAAAATAACTGACAGAAAATTTCATAAAGATGGTACTTTTATAACATTAAAACAATAGTCTTAATCTTTATTGTGATAAACTCTTGCAAGTCTAGTGACATATTCTTTAGGGGCTGCCTCAGCTCTGACCTTCTGTTCTGCAAGCTTCATGCAACCTCTCAAAGCTTCCCTTTTTCCACTTCATGAAACTTACCAAGACTTGGGGTTCTCTTCAAGTATGACTTCCTAGCCTTAATGAACTAATTTTTAAAGGTCACCCTGAATTTCCTCATTGTTTCTAATTCACTTAAGGAATTTGCCCCATATATTACCCCATAAAAGCATATGGCAGCAATTACTTCTGTTCTGGTTTCTTTTCTGTGATAAAATACTAGCTACAAGGAGTGAAAATTTTATTTCCTAAATTTAAAAATAACTAACCATTATCATTTTGACTTTAAAATCATTACTCATTATTTTTCATTCTTCAAAGGTGTTATAAATACTATTGCAAGAATTTATAATAAAATACATAACATATATCAAAAAAGTTCAATAGTACCTTCTAACCTAAGAAACTGTAAAACAAAAGGAGAAATACATCTTTTTTTGATTTCCTTATTCTAGATACAGCTTCACTAATGCTAAGAAATCTGTAAAAGTCCTGAAACATACTAAATTCCACTCATTCTTTAGCTTCCAAAATCTTTAATCATCCAGCTACAGATTTCTGGTATCTCCAGTAAATAAAAGGATTGCCTTTTTCATTCACTCCCTTCTATGAAGTGCAATGTAGGAAACTCTAAATCTGTAAAGAAACTTCTTTCACTTAGCACTCTCTTGCATCTTAAGGGAACAGAGAGTTATCTTCAAGTCACTAAGAAATTATATGATGTCTTCAGAATCACAGAGATAGAATGTATCAGGCAAAAAACTTAATCCCTGGTATTCATAACTTCAAAAATGCCTTTCTTTCTCCTAGACCAGGCAGTATAAAGAAAGTTACTTTCAAGAATGAGAAAGTTCTCTAATTTTCAAAGTATTGTTTTAATACAATATGCCTCTATGACTGTTATCAATTTGACAATAAATCAGTGAATTCATTGAATGTCTGATTTCCCAGAAACGGGAAAGATGTATTGGGTTATATACAAGGGAAATAGAAAATAGGAGATCCTACCCCCCAAAATATAATTCTTAATATTTTTTGACATATACTTTATCAGCAAACCAGACTTGGAAACATTGAATTGGAGATATTTATCTTTTAATCATGAAAGCCCTTTTGTCATGATTGATAAGATCCTCACCTGACCCACTATTTCATTTAGATTTTAGACTGCCCTGGAAGAGTCATGATAATCTCATCGCTGTAACTGGAAGAACCAAGGTTCCCCAACCTGGAAACCTTTCCCCTCTTTGTGTTAACTCCCTTTTGAATATTTATAGCTTGGGAGCAGAGACAATGGTTATTTTTATATTTGATTGCTTCAATTCTTTTTTTAAAATTTATTGGTTTAATAGTTTTTCTTTCTTTTTGTGTATATATATGTATATATATTTATAAAGAGTTTTTTAATTACATGTAAAACTTTTTTTACATTTTAAAAAATCTTTGTGCTCCAGATTCTTTCCTTTTCTCTCTCCCCTCACCACCCTCACTGAGAAAGCACATGTGAAATTATGCAAAACACTTTCTATAAAAGACATGCTGCAAAAGAAAATATATATGTCCTTCCCCCACAAAATTAAGAAAAATAAATTTTTTTTAAAGTGTGCTTCAATTTGTATTCAGACACAATCAGTTCTTTCTCTGAGTATGGATAGCATATTTCATCATAAGTTCTTCAGAGTAGTCTTGGATAACTGGTTGACTGAGAATAGCAGTCATTCACAGCTGGATCCTTCAGTTCTTACCACAGTAGTTCAAATATCTTAAGATAACTGAATATATTAATTGATTGATTGACCTACATATGGACAGATGTAATATATACACATATGCAAATGGGAATATAATCATATACATATGTGTATATTTTACATTCCTATCAACCAAGCAGCTTCCAATGAAGCCAGGGGTATAATAAGAATTCAATCAGAGTATCCTTCATAATATGGTGTCAACTGTGATCTGTACCAGATACAATAATGAGCCAGGAACTCAGAAGAGATTTGGGGTCAAATTTATCCTTTAATGTTAGTATGAAAAATACCTTAATTTCATCTTGCCTCAAGTTCTTCAGCTTCAAATGAGGGTGTTGTCTGCTAGCTACATAGCATAGGCTGATATTATAAAATTTAAATTATATAAACACAGAAACACAAAGTGCTTGTGTACTTAAGTATGTATATGTTTGCACACGCAAAAATGTGTGTATACATGCATATATATATGCATAGAATATACATACATGAAATATTTACAAACATACAAGTTATATATGAATGGATCACACTAGCATTTTCCCAAATTTATCTTCTTCCTTTGTCAACTTTTCTGTCTGATTTATTTTCAACAGGTTATATATTTCTCTCTCAAGAGCAGAATAATGATTAATAGATTGTCTGACTCTCTGGAGGCATTACAAGCTTTTTTCAGGTGTCTTTTTTTAATCTCTGATAGCAGAATAGTCTGAAAGGAATAAAAAAGTCATCTTTCCCTGCTTAAAGGAGCAGGTAGTATCATAAAGATCTCTGGGGGCTTAACAATGAGGGATCTGGATTCTAACTCTTGTACTAATTATAAATATTTTCTTGAATCTATTGGTAAGCAGTAAGAAAGAATGGAAAGAGAAATGGGTCTGGGTTCAAACCCCACTTCAGATACTAAATGCATGAGTTAATGATACTAAAGGTTATTTAAATGTCCTGATTCTTAATTTGCTAATTTCAAAAATGGGGAGGGAGCTGCATGATATGGCTTCTCAGGACTCATCTCACGTTAAATTTAAGACTTTAGTACCATAATCACTAAAATTATTTCAAGATCTGGGATTTTGTGATTATTTTATTTCATTTCCTTTTCCTCCCAATTTTCTCTGAGCGTAAGAAGGTATTAAAATAAAATACAATTATATAACTTATGCTCAACACTAATTAAAAAATGCCATAGGTTCATTTTTCTGTTATCATCATTCATTTCTGTGATATTTCATAATAATATAGTCTGAATTTTCAAAAATTCTTCACCAACCAATAACTAATTAAAATGTAAATAGAAAGTAATTTTTTAATTATTAAATAATTCTGAAAAAAATTATTACTGAAATATTTAGAATAATCCTAATAATACAATGACAACAAAAAATGATATCCCTTTCTTTAAATTAATGGGGTAAAATCCTTCTATTTTCAATTAATTAGCTTAAATATTCTTAAAATTCATAGATCTTTATATAATTACCTATCTGCATCAACTGTCGCATCATGTAACCCTTTCTGAATGACATCACGAGATGTTGCCAAGTCTGGTAACCGATTCAGACTTCGAGTATATAGGTTTAGTCCTCCATCTGTCATGTATCTGAAAATAATTGAATAATTCATTAGTAGGATTTGAACAAAGACAAGAGAACAAAGCTAAATGAATAAATATCAACAGTGAAGCAGCATAATTATTTCTTCATATAATAATGATAGTTTACTTAGAAAAAACCCTAAAGAATAAAGAAAGAATTTAATTCAATAATTTGCTTCAGCAAAGTAACATGATACAAATAAATCCACAAAAATAATTAATAGTATAAATACAAAATTTTTTGGGAAAAAATAAAACATTCATTTAAAGTAACTATAAAATACATAAAATGTTTGGGATCTGACATCATCATCCTTATAATATCTATACAGTGCTATCTATGTGCCAGACACTATGCTAAGCACTTTAAAATTATTATCTCTTTTAATCTTTATATTTATGGTAGATAGGTGCTATTATTTTCTCTACTTTATAGATGAGGAAATTGAGAATGTGACTCAGGCTCAACTAGCTAATAAGTATCTGAGACAGGAGTTGTACTTAGGTCTTCCTGAGGCTAGGCCTAATGCTCTATCAATTGTACTTCCACATTGTACCCATCTAGTGTTACCTGCTCCTAACATCACAAGATACAAGGACTTAAATATATGTAATCAGGAAACAGTACACATATAGTATTTCATAGAAATTAAAATAAACCAAAGTGGTTTAATCTTTAATAATCTTTTATATTTTAATATAATCTTTAATAATCTATTATATTAGGTTACATTTATGAAATAAAAGAAAATATTACATAAATCTATATATTGAGTATTATGCCAATTTGCTTGGTATTTTATATGCTTTGATAAAATATTAACAAAATTGATAATGGAGAAACAAAAGTCATCAATTTCAAAGAAAATAACACAATTAATTATGAATAGCCTAACATAAGGACTCAAATTATATCATCAAACCTATTTTGACACTGCTTGTAATATTCCAAAAACCCATGAACATAAGGGAGGGGATTCTTCATTCAATAAAAACTTCTGGCAAAACTAAAATGCAACTTATCACAAATTTTAAGTCAAGACAAAAATCTTAACACTATGCAACATAAAAAGTTAGATACAGATTATTTCTTCTTCTTCTTCCTCCTCCTCCTCCTTCTTCTTCTTCTTCCTGAGACATTTTGGGTTAAGTGACTTGCCCAAGGTCACACAGCTAGATAGTGTTAAGCGTCTGAGACCAGATTTAAATTCAGGTCCTCTTGACTTCAGGGGTGATGCTCTATTCATTGTACCACCAAGCTGCCCCAAGATATGAATTTCTAACACAAAATTTCTCATAATAAATTAGAGAATAATAGAATGCTAGTTATTTCACAACTATGGTTAGTAGTTTATAACCAGATTAGGCATGGATGTTATTAAAAAGACAAAAGGTAGATTTTTGTCATATAAAATTTTAAAGGTTTCACATTTGCAAAGTAAATGCACCTTGAATAAAGATAAAAATGTTATGGATTAGTAGGCAAAATCAACACATGGTAGCAAAAGTCTGACCTCTGACTGCCACTCCAGGACAGGTGTCTGATTTCTGGTTGTTTCTAAAAAATAATCCCCAAAACTAAGTCTGCCAGGGCAATTCCAGCAGAATAAGGGGTTTCAAAGTTAAAACACAACTAGCAAATCATAGTCGAGTAAATTTTAAGGAGTGAAAATGAAAAGGACTGTTTAAATAATTTCCCATTCAATTTGAACTAATGAAATAGGGGGCAGGGCAGAAGTGCCTAAGAAAAATATATCAGTTTTTCCCAATTTCCTGACCAGTTTCAACCAGTTTCCTTCCTCCCTTTTTTTTTTTCATGGAAAAGAATTATCAAATTACCATTCCACATATAAATCCCAAGAGTGAATCAAAATTCCTATACATAACAGACTATACAGTCTGTTAGTACAGATTTCCTAAAAATCCCTCAAACATACAGAAATAGTTAAACAGTTTTAACAAATCCATCCAAAATTTTAAACAAATAACCCAAACAGGGTTCCTAAATTCCCCTTATCAGTACATCAGGGGTAAGGGATGAAAACTGTTTCAGGCTAGGCACTGGCAGGAGACTTTCAGTCTATGTAGATACTAATCATACATATGGTATGGCCTGGCATGCTGACAATCAATCAGGTCCCAGAAAAAAATCAAAACCTGTAATTTGACCAAAATCTAGAACAAAAAACCACAAATCTAACAAGTAAAGGTTAGAACAGACTCATACAGAATGTGAAGAGGCTGGTATGAATTGGTCAGCAGCTTCCCAATAGATAAAACAGCAGTTAGGCTTTTATTCTCTTGTTATTTAGAAAACTTTAAAAACCTGAATATCCACAGACACAAATATTCAGTAACAAATAGATGACCAGGGTAAATACTCATTTGCCAAGTATTCAGGATATAATGATTAAATATAACTAGCTTGGAAACAGCAAGGTATAATATATAACCAGACTGGAAATAGCAAGGTATAAAAATTGAATTGCATTAACAGTTTCTATTGACCATTTCTCTGATCATAGAAATCAGTCACAGGAAGAAAAAAAGCAGGGACACAACCATAATATAAGCAGTTAAAATTTAACTTTCAGCAAAACACGATAAAATAGCTTTAATTCACTTTTACTCCAGTTAATTGTGTCACTGTCAGAGGGTGGAGCTTTAAAACTCCCAAATAGCATTAATTATAAGCCCAAAGAATTTTACTTCTAATAATAAATTCTATTAACCAAGTTTCAGGCAAATACTAAACAAGATATTTACCATAACTTTATATTTATAACAGTAAGAATTTATCTCAGTATGTTAACTCCTTTCATATCTAAGTAGACATTTCCATAAGTAAACAATATACATACAAATCAGTTTGCTTTTAAAAATACCCAATACATAGACAAATATTCCAAATTATATATTGTCCATAACAGAAACATTTTCAAAAGGAGAAAAAAATATATTATTTTCAGAGGCTCTTTAAATGACCTCAGGATGACCCAATACAATCAATTAAAACTTAGGATATCTTAAAAGAATCCAAGAGATTCTTAAAATCTGTTAAACTTTTAGAAATAACATAACCTCATATTGATAATAGTAATAAATTTGTTTCAGTAAGTTCACAAATTATATTTCATATTTAACCAAACAATTTTCAAAAGGACAAACTATTGTTTTCAAAAGGAAAAACTATTACTTTCAGAAGCCCTTTAAATGATGGGCATAACTTCAGGATGCAATCAATTAAACTTAAAAAATATCCTTTAAACCTTTAGAAATAGCCCCATCAAATTATAGATCAATTAACTTAAAAGCAGCCTATCTGTTGAAATCTGGAACAAACTTAGTGGGGGAGGAGGGAATTCCACGTGGCTACCCTTCCCCCCAACTCCACCTCCAAAGAGGCAGGAGAGAGGGAAGGCTAGCTAACCTTTATCCCAGACTAACTAGGCACTGTAGCTGAAGTAGCAGAGAGCAAGGGGGGAGAGGGGGAGGAGTGAGTTTAATCTTTACCTTTGAAGACAAAAGATCTCTACCCCACCCAACCTTTAGTGAGGTAGGAGTGGAGGTGATGATTTCGTGTGGCCACCCTTCCCAATGGACTTTTCCTAAGCTCCACTTTGGCCAGTGTTGAAGACTTTAGAAAAGTCTGACCTGTCTTTACAAAATTAGAGGCATGTGATCCCTTTCAGATAAGTTAACAGAACTTCACTCCAACAAGTTTTTAAGATCTTATATTCAAAGATGACTAAATCTAGCCTGAATAGGCAACAAAATTATTTCCCACAATTTGCCCAAAAGAAACTCAGAACAAATCTGGCATGCAAAGGCAACAGTAAAATTATTTCCCACAAATTTAAAACCATCCTAAAATACCTAATCAGATGTTTTCTCCAGCCTGAGTTTCAATCAGATAAGATTTTATTGCCCTTCACTCTAGCAAGGCTCTGAAAACTTGCTTCAAGGAAAAACAGTCTGCCTTTTTGTTCTTTTTACTCACAAATTAGTACAAGTTAAAAAGTTTAAAATCACAAGCAAATTTTAACTAATTCCCAAATTTCTTAATTTAGTAGAGCTCTGAACCAAACAAGTCACAAACAAATGACAGAGACAAACAAGTCACACAAAAACACATGGACATGAGACTGCACAATCAAAAACATATAACACAGAGATTAGGGGCTATATGGAAAAGGATATTCCTGAGGGAAGTTGTCAGCTCCAGAGTCTTTCCTCCCAGAATACAAACAGAGATTTTTTTTTTTTTTAATAGCCAGATGGTGTCTTAAAAAAAGACACCCAGATTTATATTCTGGAATGCCCAGAGTTGTGCCAACTGGCACACAGAACCAGATGTGTCTTTAGTGAATAGGTAGGTTCCTCTGCATCTAAAGGACCCTACTTCCAGAATTTATGCTTTTTAGCATTTTATTATTCTGGAAATCCAGATGCTAGCACAGACAGACAGAACAGAACAGGTCTAACAGTTATGACTGGAAACTGCTCTTGCCTGGAGGCTCTGGAAAAAAGTCCAGAGGGCCAGCCTCTCCAAAGCAAAGAACCCAGATCCCCAGACACCCTGAGGCCTAAGGGGGAGACCTGAAAGTTTCTTATCTCTAATCCTGCTCATTTTCTAACATCTTGACAGGAAGCCTCCAAAATTTAATGCTGGAGAAACTGAGGCAAGATAGAGATTAGAGAGTATTTAATAATTTATTTAAAGGGAGAGATTTACTGGGACCAAATGGATCCATGGTTTGGTCTCAGGGCTGAATGAGACTATGGTCTCCAAGAATCCAGCAAACAATGTGAGTTCTCAATGACCTATATACACATGGCTCAGACTCAGGGGGTAGATTGAGGCAGGGGTGGAGTCAGAGTGTGAGAGTGGGAAAAGGACTCTGACAGGGTGGGATGAGCCACCGGAGATGAGGGGAGGAACCCTGGAGATGGGGAGAGGCATCTTGATAAGATGGTATTTGACATTCCAATAGCTTGGGATGGGAAGAGGCATTCTGATATTCTAAAACATAAGATCTTTTATCCTTATCAAATATTCTGATAAAGAGGGAGGGGAGGTTTTGCAGGACTGAGCTTTGAGCTGATAATTATAAACTGAAGCAGAACAATTAAAGAAATTGAGTCAGGACTGGGTCAGGATGATTAGGGAAACTGAGTCAGGACAATAAAAGAGAATTGGGGAATAACACTCTGATTCCAGTTCACTTTTCATTATGCCATGCTGTGTCTCAGTGAGAATCTTCACAAAGATGGATGAGATGGTACACATCAGGAATTCACAGAATTACAAGTAAAGTCTGCGTGAATGATGCGAAGTGAAATGTGAGAATCAGGAGAGCAATATGCAAAATGACTCCAATTATATTAAATAAACAGAAGCTAAATTCTGCATAATTCTAAAGACTAATTTTAGTCCTATAAAACAGAAAGAGAAGAGGGAAAGGAATGGACAATAATAAGCAGAGAAAGAAGAGGAAGTGTAAAGGGCTGAAACTCTTGAGTCAATGCACTGAGGTTGGTTCGAGCACTTACGGCTAATTACCGATTGGACAATACTCTATAAGCATATGCTTGGAAAATGGGCTTTCCTGCTATCCTGTGCTGGCTCGATGATTGGTGTATACAGAGGGTTGTAGGAGGGACTAGGGGGTGGAGTAAAATTAGCCAGGGTCACTTCTGGGCGGGAGAGGAAGAAGGAAGGTCTCAGAGATTCTGCTTCCATCCAATTCAATCCTACTTCTAAAGACCAAGAATAAAGACTAAGGACTTTTGCTTATCCTGACTCCAGCTGATTTGGTCATCACAAGGAAAGGGAAGGAAACTTTACATTTTGTAATTACTCTTACAAGATTGCAATAGCCCAGGTGATTGAGAAAATGAACTAAGGGAAGACTTTGTAAATTTTATCTTCTTCATGATTCATTTTGTCTGAAAACAAGATATTCAGAGGGAGTTATACTGAAAATATCTCGAGATCAAAGATAAGAATCAGAGGACTAAGTAATTGTTCTTTTTTTCCCTACCAGCCCTCCCAAAGATGGTTTAGTAATCTGATATAGATTATACATGAACAATCATATAAACATAATTCCTACTGTGAATTATTTAGCAAAAGCTCTCTGAGTCAATAAGCATTATCCTAACAATTAAATAACTTTTATATCAGCCAAATTTATTTTGCACATTACTGGGACACATTTTTTTATTGTGATCATATTTTCCCCTAAGATATATACATCTCTGAGGATACTTTACCTTCAACCATATTCATAGGAAACTAGAATTTATTTATTCAAAGAACTCTAGGTACTTTGTTGTTTTCTCACATGCACATATTAAGGGACCCAGGATTAAGATTATATACATATATACACACATATAAATGTATATAAAATATATACATGCACATATAAATACATATTCTTAATATATAACTTTTATCACACTCCACCTCAGAACCCTGCCAAAAATATCATTATACCAGTCTCAATATTAACTTTTTTAATGTGCCACATATTTGTTTATTTGTTAACTTTTCAATATAATTCCTGTATCCCTGAGTATCACTATCCTACCCTTGTCCTCTCCATTAAGGGGTCTACTATTCTAGTTATTTCCTTCTTTATAGTCACATAAATATTACAATAACCTTCTGTTTCATTGCCTTTCCTCAAGGGGCTTCCCTCTCCAATTTATCTTCCTAGTGGCACCTAAAATAATTTTTCTTCCTAAATCACGGGTTTCACTACATTACTCTTCTGCATGAAAAGCAGTTTTCATTGCCTCTAGGATTAAATAAAAAATTTTCCATCTGTATTTAAAATCTTTTACAATTTTCCTTTAATGTATCATTCTAGGCTCATTGTACATTAATTGCAAATATACACTACACAGTAGTTTTTCACACATATGGACACACAGGTATGCCTTTCATCTTTGTGACTTTGCATAGACCATGTCCCATGACTGACATTTTTCTACTTTCTAAAGGCAGTTTCCTGAAAAGTTCAGTTTAAACAATTCTGAGACGAGATCTTTCCCAATTCCCTATAAGAACCTCTCACATTTACCTTAGATCTATTTTGTTTATATTTTTTAGTTTACTCATTAAAATGTGAACTCCAGGAGAAAGGGATCCTTATTTTTGTCTTTGAATATTTTTGTCAGTGAACAGTACATGACATAAAGTGGGCCTTTAATAAAAAATATACTGATTAAAAAAGAAAGACTGATTTGTTGAAGGCTAATGTTGGATCTTGCTTCTTCTTTCTTTCTTGTTCTAGTCTTTCATTGAATTCTATGGTTTTTCCTTCTAAAAATATCCTGAAATGGTCTTTACTTGAATATATCCATTAAGAGTATACTGAATACCTTCTAAGATCAATAATTCAACCTTGTGCACACTATAACAGTCAATACAGAAGAATAATAATTCTAAATAACAGTAGAATTAAAAGAGAATGTGTTAGCCAAAAGAGGAAAAACGCATTTTTTCAATAATCTGTTGGTTTTGAAGTGAATTTATAAGATGTAAAAATCAGCCCATAACAAAATGAAACAGCAAAAAATTTAAAAATATGCATCTATCATCATTTTCTTTTAAAACTATAATTTCCATAGCCTAAAAAAAAGCTAAACTATAACTTGACTAATTAAAACAAAAATTTTTTTAAATGATAGCTTTTAACTGTCTTTTATACACATTGAAACCTCAGGAATAGAAAATAACTGGAAGGTAAAATGATGTTTTTATGCCAGATCCTAATGTCTTTTTGTAATATTCACATACAATATATGCCTCCCAATTATGTCACAATCTAGATTTATGTTACTTCTTTATATTATATACTTCATTCTCATTCCTTCTTTGTAGATTTAAATATCTAAAGCGATATCACTTACATAATTTCTTGTGAAAAATTAAGTTATAACCCGTACAATCTCTCTGTCAAGGGATCTTTTCCAAAAGAATTATGGAAAAGCAGAATATGATTCTCCAAAAGCATGTCATTGTAGCAGTCAAAATTTAGAAAATAATAAAGATTTTAATTTGTTGAAATCCTACTTAACCTATAAAAATCCAAGTCAAATGTTCTTTCTTCTAGGAAGTCACCTTCAATCTCTCTCAGTGAGTGGGAGTACATATCCAAATCCTATGTCACATAGTACTTTCTTTTCCCTGTAAAAAGAGATGTCATCTGTATTTCCAGATGAGTAACTAAGGCTGAGAAAACAAACAAACAAACAAAAAAATAGATAACTTGCCCATTTTAACACACCTACTCAGTCTCTGAAGCATAATTTGAACTTAGGTCTATCTGATGTTCATACCCAATGTCCAATACTCATATCCAAAATGACTTTTGGCAAAATATTATAAACTACAGTTTCCTCACCTATAAAACATGGGGGATTATATCCTACCACCTTTCCTGGCTGTAAATCTTCTGAAAAAAAGTAGCTTTATTTAAAGTTTCTTTGGGTAAATACTGGGGAGCTGATAATTCCTTTCATGATCAGCTCCAGATAAAATTGACCACAAAAGATTTCTAGAATATAGAACAACAACATTATACTTTACTAGGATAAACTTTTGTACTCTGGGTGTGTCTGCAAAAATCACTGACTTGATGGTTTTGGTCACAGTTTGTTTTTGGCCTTCCCACATAGGAAAAAAAAATGTTTCCAAGAGTAAAAGAACATTTTTGTGGGTAGACACATTTACAGACTGAAAATGTTTGACAGCGTTTCTGTCTTGAGTTTTTAGAGCAGTTTGGAGCAGTTTAGGGATATTCAAATGCTATATATGGCACAGTTAGTATAAGTCTTGGGTTTATAAGGCCAACAGTTCCTACAGGAATAACTGAACTAAGGAAAGGGCGACTGCTGATCAATTGTATTTCTAGGCCTACCCAAGCTGCCTCCAGAAACTTCCATCCAATATAGCAAATGTTTAGAAGCTTACTAAATACAAGGAAGTAGGAATATAAAGTGTGAAAAACAAAAAAAACAAAATAGAACACAAAACAAAACAAAAAATTCCACTTCTCCAAAAGTTCCATTCTATTTGGGAAGTGAGGTTATGACACATGTATGAGCATATTTTTCAAAGATAATGTGAGGAAAAAGCATTAGGCAAGGATCTAGGCTGCATGATTTTCCCAGTTTCCGGAAAATTACTTTACCACTTTAAAGGTCATCTTCTGTAAAAATAGAAGATTGGACTTGATATTGAGTGCTTAATGTGGGGTTCATGAACATGTTATTGGGTTAATGATAATATTTCAATATAAATGATTTCCTCTGTGATACTACATATTTTATTTTATGCACTTAAAATCATTCTTTTAAAAGAGATTTCATAGATATGATAGTCAAAGGTGTCCATTGAACATGCACAGACACACACACACACACACACACACACATATACATTAGGAATTTATTGCTAGATTATTGATCACAAAATAGAAAATTTTGACATGGAAAACCACTCCACTATCTTTGTCAAGAAAATTCCAAATGAGGTTATGAAGAGTTGGACAAGAATGAAGTGACTCAAGAAAAAAAAGAATATTTCTAATAAATATTAGTAGAATAGATGATCTCTAAAGTTCCTTCTGGAAAAGGGAATCCTTTAAATAATAACTTGGTAACAAATTTTATAGCATCAGAACACCCAAAAAGAGAGAATAAAACATTTTCCATATGGAGACAATTTAAGACAGTAGGAAAGTTCTATGGCACCAGGGTGGGAGTCCAGCACAATCCTAGTGCAGACCACACCAGTGCAACCGGAATCCCAGCCCTAGTCCCAATGTCAGCAAAGCAGGACTTCTGAATCAGTAGCAACACTGGAAGTTTCTAACCCAGAGATATCAAAAATGACTTGGATGGTTGACAGAAAAAGTTTGTCAGTTGGGTGTGAGGACCTTGGGAAACCAGCAAATTAAGAGTGAGTGAAGGTAGTAGTGGCACTGGGAGCTTCCTGAGGTCTCAACTCACAAGACATCTTTTTATTGCATCAAGGAAGGACTCTATTGTTTTAACACACTGATCATTAGCTTCCATTTGTTCAATTCTAATTTTTAAGGAATTATTTTCACCAGTGAGCTTTTATACTTCCTTTCTCACTTGGTCATAATCTGTCTGCTCATTTTCCTAGTATATTACTCAGCTACAGTGGGGCAGGGAATTGGCTAAGAAATAGATTAGTTTATCAGTGGAACAGGTTAGGTTCAAAAGACAGAATAGTCAACTATAGCAATCTAGTGTTTGACAAACCCAAAGATCCTAACTTTTGGGATAAGAATTCATTATTTGACAAAAACTGCTGGGATAACTGGAAACTAGTATGGCAGAAATTAGGCATGGACCCACACTTAACACCTTATACCAAGATAAGATCAAAACGGGTCCATGATTTAGGCATAAAGAACGAGATTATAAATAAATTAGAGGAATATAGGATAGTTTATCTCTCAGACTTGTGGAGGAGGAAGAAATTTGTGATCAAAGATGAACTAGAGATCATTATTGATCACAAAATAGAAAATTTTGATTATATCAAATTAAAAAGGTTTTATACAAACAAAACTAATGCAAACAAGATTAGAACGGAAGCAACAAAATGGGTAAACATCTTCACAGTTAAAGGTTCTGATAAAGCCCTCATTTCCAAAATATATAGAGAATTGATTCCAATTTATAAGAAATCAAGCCATTCTCCAATTGACAAATGGTCAAAGGATATGGACAGACAATTTTCAGACGATGAAATTGAAACTATTACCACTCATATGAAAGAGTGTTCCAAATCACTATCAATCAGAGAAATGCAAATTAAGACAACTCTGAGATACTACTACACACCTGTCAGATTGGCTAAGATGACAGGAAAAAATAATGACGAATGTTGGAGGGGATGTGGAAAAACTGGGACACTGGTGGAGTTGTGAACGAATCCAACCATTCTGGAGAGTAATATGGAATTATGCCCAAAAAGTTATCAAACTGTGCATACCCTTTGACCCAGCAGTGCTACTACTGGGCTTATACCAAGGAGATACTAAAGAAAGGAAAGGGACCTGTATGTGCCAAAATGTTTGTGGCAGCCCTGTTTGTAGTGGCTAGAAACTGGAAAATGAATGGATGCCCTTCAATTGGAGAATGGTTGGGTAAATTGTGGTATATGAATGTTATGGAATATTATTGTTCTGTAAGAAATGACCAGCAGGATGAATACAGAGAGGCTTGGAGAGAATTACATGAACTGATGCTAAGTGAAATGAGCAGAACCAGGAGATCATTATATACGTCAACAACGATACTGTATGAAGATGTAATTTGATGGAAGTGGATTTCTTTGACAAAGAGACCTAATTCAGTGTCAATTGATCAATGATGGACAGAAGCAGCTATACCCAGAGAAAAAACACTGGGAAATGAATGTAAACTGTTTGCACTTTTGTTTTTCTTCCTGGGTTATTTTTACCTTCTGAATCCAATTCTCCCTGTGCAACAAGAAAACTGGTTCTGCACACATACATTGTATCTAGGATATACTACGACATATTCAACATATATAAGACTGCTTGCCATCTAGGGGAGAGGGTGGAGGGTGGGAGGGAAAAATCGGAATCGAAGTGAGTGCAAGGGATAATGTTGTAAAAAAATTACCCTGGCATGGGTTCTGTCAATAAAAAGTTATTATAATAATAAAAAAAAAGAAAGGAAGGGAAAAAACTATTGAATTCATAAATAAAACTAAGAATTGATTTTATGAAAAAAAACAACAAAATAGATAAAACTTTAGTTAATTTCATTAAAAAAGGAAAGAGGAAAATCAAAATTTTAGTCTAAAAAATGAAAAGGCAGACCTTTCTACCAATGAAGAGGAAATTAGAGCAATAATAAGGAGTTATTTTGCCCAACTTTATGCCAATAAATTTGATAACCTAAGGGAGAAATAACTACAAAAATATAGATTGCCTACATTAACAGAAGAGGAAATAAATTACTTAAATTGGGACTGTATTTTAGAAAAAGAAATAGAATAAACTATTAATCAACTCCCTAAGAAAAAATCCCAGGAACTAGATGGATTTACATGTGAATTCTGCCAAACATTTAAAGAACAATTAACTCCAATATTATACAAACTATTTTTTTTCTAATAGCCTTTTATTTACAGGTTATATGTATGGGTAACTTTACAGCATTAACAATTGCCAAACCTCTTGTTCCAATTTTTCCCCTCACCCTCTCCCCCATATGGCAGGATGACCAGTAGATGTTAAATATATTAAAATATAAATTAGATACACAATAAGTATACATGACCAAACTGTTATTTTGCTGTACAAAAAGAATCAGACTCTGAAATATTTATACAAACTATTTTTAAAAATAGGGAATGAAGGACTCCTACTAAGTTCCTTTTATGACATATATATGATACTGATACCTAAACCAGATAAGATGAAAACAGGGAAAGAAAATTAAAGACCAATCTCCCTAATGATTATTGATGCAAAAATTATCCCCAGGATAATACACCATGATCAAGTAGGATTTATACTAGTAATGCAGGGCTGGTTCAATATTAGGAAAACTATTAGCATAATTGACTAGGCCAGTAACAAAATTAACAAAAAACATATGATCATCTCAATAGATGCAAAAAAAAAAGCATTTGATAAAATCCAACACCCATTCCTATTAAAAACACTAGAAAATATAGGAATAAATGGACTTTTCCTTAAAATAGTATCATCTATTTAAAACCATCAGCGAGTTTCATATGTAATGGGGATAAACTGGAACCATTCCCAATAAGATCAGGGGTAAAACAAGGTTGCCCACTATCACCATTACTATTCAATATCATATTAGAAATACTAGCTTTGGCAATAAGACAAAAAAAGATTAAAAAAATTGGAGTAGGTAATGAGGAAACCAAATTATCTGTCTTTGTAGATGATATGATGGTAGACTTAGAGAACCCTAGAAAATCAACTAAAAAATATTAGAAATAATCTGCAACTTTAGTAAAGTTGCAGGATACAAATAAATCCACATAAATCATTAGCATTCTTATAAATCACTAACAAAACCCAACAGCAAGAAATATAAAGAGAAATTTCATTTAAAATAACTGTTGATAGGATAAAATATTTGGCAATCTATCTGCCAAAGGAAAGTTGGGAACTATATGAGCAAAACTACAAAACATATTCCACACAAAGTCAAATCTAAATGATTGGAAAAATATAAAGTGCTCTTGGATAGGCCAAGCGAATATAATAAAGATGACAATACTATGTAATCTAATCTACTTATTTAGTGCTATACCAATTAAACTCCCAAGACACTATTTTATTGACCTAAAAATAACAACAATAAAAATTCATCTGGAAGAACAAAAGATCAAGAATTTCAAGAGAATAAAGGAAAAGAAAAGCAAATGAAAGTGGCCTAGTTATACCAGATCTAAAACTGTATTATAAAGCAGCAGTCATCAAAACCATTTGGGACTGTTTAAGACAGGGGTCCTCAAACTTTTTAAATAGGGGACCAGTTCACTGTCCCTCAGACTGTTGGAGGGCCGGACTATAGTAAAAACAAAAACTTTGTTTTGTGGGCCTTTAAATAAAGAAACTTCATAGCCCTGGGTGAGAGGGATAATCGTCCTCAGCCACCACATCTGGCCCACAGGCTCTAGTTTGAGGACCCCTGGTTTAAGAACTAGATCAATGGAATAATTTAGGTTCACAAAACAAAATAGTCAATGACTACAGCAATCTAGTGTTTGACAAACCCAAAGACTCAGGTTTTGGGATAAGAATTAACTATTTGACAAAACTGCTGGGAAAATTGGAAACTAGTATGGGAGAAACCAGGCATTGACCCACATCTAACACCATATACCAAGATAAGGTTGAAATGGGTTCATGATCTGGACATAAAGAATGATATTATAAACAAATTAGAAGAAATAGGATAGTTTACCTCTCAGACCTGTGGAGGAGGAAGGAATTTGTGACCAAAGAATAGATAATTTTGATTATATTAAGTTAAACAGTTTTTGTACAAACAAACTAATGCAGACAAGATTTAGAAGGGAAGCAATAAACTGGAAAAACATTTTTACATTCAAAGGTCAGAAAAAAGTCCTCATTTCTAAAATATATATAGAACTGACTTTATAAGAATTCAAGCCATTCTCCAATTGATAAATAGTCAAAGGATATGAACAGACAATTTTCAGATGAAGAAATTGAAACTATTTGTAGTCATGTAAAAAGGTGCTCCAAATTATTATTGTTCAGAGAAATGCCAATTAACACAATTCTGAGATACCACTACACACCTCCCAGATTGTCTAAGATGACAGGAAAAGATAATGACGAATGTTGGAGGGGATGTGGGAAAACTGGGTCACTGATATATTGTTTGTGGAATTGTGAATGGATTTAACCATTCTAAAGAGCAATTTGGAACTATGCTAAAAATGCTATCAAACTGTCCATACCCTTTGATCCAGCAATGTTTCTACTGGGCCTATATCCCAAAGAGATCTTAAAGGAGGGAAAAGGACCCACATATGCAAAATGTTTGTGCCAGCCCTTTTTGTAGTGATTAGGAGCTAGAAATTGATTATGGTATATGAATGTTATGGAATATTATTGTTCTGTGAGAAACAACCAGCCAGATGATTTTTAGAGAGACCTGGAAAGACTTACATGAACTGATGCTAATTGAAATTAGCAGAACCAGGAGATCATTTTACAGTGCAATAACAAGACTATATGATGATCAATTCTGATGGACATAACTCTCTTCAATAATGAAATGATTCAAACCAATTCCATCTACAAAAACTGTTGTTTGCTTGCATTTTGTTTTCTTTCTCAGTTTTTTCCTTCTTGATCCCATTTTTCTTGTGCAGCAAGATAACTGTATAAATGTGTGTACATATATTGGATTTAACATATAGTCAACATATTTAACATGTATTGGACTACCTGCCATCTAGGGAAGGGATGGGGGGAAGGAGGGGATAATTTGGAATAGAAGGCTTTGCAAGGGTCATTGTTTTTGTCACTGATACATTAGTGGTGGAATTGTGAATACATCCAGCCATTCTGGAGAGCAATTTGGAACTATGCTCAAAATGTTATCAAACTGTGCATACCCTTTGATCCAAGCAGTGTTACCTACTATGCTTATATCCCAAAGAGATCTTAAAGAAGGAAAAGTGACCTGTATGTGCAAGAATTTTGTGGTAGCCCTCTTTGTAGTGGTCAGAAACTGGAAAATGAGTTGATGCCCATCAAATGGAAAATAGCTGAATAAATTGTGATATATGAATATTATGGAATATTATTGTTCTGTAAGAAATGACCAGCAGGATGATTTCAGAAAGGCCTGGAGAGACTTAGATGAACTGATGCTGAGTGAAATGAGCAGGACCAGGAGATCATTATATACTTCAACAACAGTTCTATATGGTGATCAATTCTGAAGGACATGGCCCTCTTCAACAATGAGATGAACCAAATCAGTTCCAATAGAGCAGTAATGAATTGAACCAGCTACACCCAGTGAAAGAACTCTGGAAGATGAGTATGAACTACTACATAGAATTCCCAATCCCTCTATTTTTGTCTGCCTGCATTTTTGATTTCCTTCACAGGTTAATTGTATACTATTTCAAAGTCTGATTCTTTTTGTGCAGCAAAACAACTTTATGGACATGTATACATATATTGTATTTAACATATACTTTGACATATTTAACATGTACTGGTTTACCTGCCATCTGAAGGAGGGGGGAGGGGAAAAAAGGAGAAAATTGTTTTGCAATTGTCAATGCTGAAAAATTACCCATGCATATGTCTTGTAAATTAAAAGCTATAATAAAATAAAATAAATAAAATAAAGCTATAATAAAAATTTTTTAAATTACCCATGCATATGTTTCATAAATAAAAACTTTAATTTAAAAAACATACAATAAAAGACATAGAAAATTATGATTCCCATTATTATAGGAAGCTTCCCACAAGATACTTTCTGAACTAATAAATCACAGGTTTGTGATTTCCAACTATATCTAAAAATTATAATTTATTGTATATAATTAAATTATTAATATTAGTAATCAATTATCAGAAACTGACACAGGATCAGAGAACTTGTTCAATATGTCTATTTTATAATGAAAACATGGAGCAATCACAAGGGTTTATGAGAGAAAAATTGTCATATATCTCTTGTAATGAAAATATCTGTATTTTAAAGGATAGTCAAGCCCTCAGAAAACTATGGTAAAATTAGATCTTTGTAGAAATTAGATAATTTTCAACATCAGTTGATATAAAGAAACATTATCCTGGATAAATATCCCTCTGTTTTTGTATTTCTCCTGATGGGGAGCAGAGGTAGATTTTTGAAGGTCAGTAGAATACTATTTTTCTAAATCCTAACAAGCTGTAACAACTGTAAATATGAGCCTAGAAAGATGAATATAGTACAGTCTTCCAAAACAACTTCACCATCAGGCAATGAATGCTTTGGATCACAGCAACTTAAGAAATTGGGATAAGTATGGTTAATGAACTATGTTTGTGGGTAGGATCATTCCCACTCCAGTGCTTCTGCTGAACTTAAATTCATGTTTAATTGTACCTCAACTTCTGACTCAAATAAATATTTCTGACTGGTATGCTAATGGCTCCACTGAAAATTTCTAAAATCTCTGAATTATAATTTAATAGTTAAACAATAGGAAAAAAACAAGTAATGAAGTGCAAAATGCATCAACATCAAGAGAGAATAAATAGATTGACACATTCTAATCTCAAAGGATGTTCCTTCAAGTCAAATTTTAGGTTCCCAAATGAATAATTTTCCAAAGTATCTGTTGCAGAAGACAATGATAAACAGCTTCTGACATGCCAACAAAGAAGAAATCACACAGTTCAGCAACTCCTCCTGTCTCCTTCCCATGTCCATCTTTACAAAAATTTGTCACTTAAATACATTAAGGAGACTGTAAATGGAATGGGGGTGAGCTAAAAATAGCTCAAGTAATATAAATTAGCACAGATCATAAAATGCATAAAAATTTTATTAGATCGAAATACATATTGAGAGCTAGGAAGTAGCTACCAAAAAGTTCTTAGAATATTGACAACTATTGCATACACCAAAATTCATTATGATTTTTGCATAAATAAATTCAGGATACCTTTCCATACAAACTTTTATCAAGTGAGATCAATGCAGCTTACCCACTATTGATGTCGTCACTTCTGAGGCTCTTCCCAAGAATGTCACCATCACTCATGTAACCACCAACATCTATATCAGAAGTTATGTCCAGATCATTACTTCCTTTCTCATTCATATCAATCTGGGATATGTTTCCAAGGCGAGAAACAGCAGCACGACGCAGGGGTGTGGTATACATGAACCTGGAAGGGTCAGTATGGATAAAGCGACTGGTGCTACTCCTAGGATAGCCACCTCCCAATGATGGGGCATCCCCTGCTTGGAGTCGAGGACTAGCTTGACCTAGTCTCCAGGTCACTGGTGTGGAACGGCTTGTCAGGCTTGGTATGCTTCTCCCATTGACTTCAGTTGTCACAGTGCTGTCAAATGTTGTCTCCAGGGTGCTAACCAAAGGAAAAGAGTAAATTCTGGATTATTGGGGGAGGGAAATAGTTTGCAATAAGAGTATAAAAATTAAATGACTTCTTCAACCCTAAGACTTCAACTTGAAAAGGCTTTGGGGGGGGTATTCCCTCTAATCAAAATAGATTGCAGCTCCATGATAAAATGGCCGAGGTCTTTGGCTGAAAATTTTAGCATCTTGTGGACAAGTTGGTGATGAGCTTCTCTGAATTGAGACTAGAATGGCTCAGGCAAGAGATATATCTAATCAATGAGTTGGAATAATTTTGATTGTCATGGGACTTAAGTGGCATTCATAGAATCATTGATTCAGGGCTGGAAGGGATATTCAAGGGCATTTCACCTGGTGAAAAAGTGGGCTAGAGCAATTGAGAACTTGTTTAAGACTACACTGATAGTAGACAGCTAAGGTGAGATGTTAAAATCTTATTTAATAGTTCATTTTTGAGATTTAAATCCAAATACAACAACTAGGGAAGAAAGGCATAGATGATAAATTACTTTAGCTCTACCTTTCCACAGAAAATCTCTAATTTCTTCCTGGATTCAACATTATGTAATAACTTTTCCCCAAACTCTAAGATCTTAAACTATTCAACACGTGACAAATTTTATATAGTAATCCATGATTATAGTTAAGCAGTTGATATTACTATCTATATAAATTCATATTAGCTGTAACCAATGGTACTAGTGCTCTAAACATTTATTAAAGATAGTGCTAGCAACAGGTGAGATTCTCCAGAAAACAGATGGGATGAGACATTCATATAAGAATTTAAACAGAAATGGGAAATGGCAGACAAATATATTCTGAAAATCTGTAATGCATGGATAATCATTTCCCAACATTCTAAGTAGTTAATTTCGCATTTGGGGCAATAATAAAAATTTCATCTTCAAGGCTAGTGGTCTGGGCCTGCTTACAACAATAGATGTGTGTTTTATAAATTTACTGTTTTCTTTTAGCTTTATGCATCCAAAGTCTCAATTGTGTCACACTTATTTATGACTCTGCTGTGTGACATTTCCATTATGAGATATTAAAATCTAGAATAATGTAAGTGATAATAGTTTTAAATTAATTATCACTCAGTTTAAAAGAGAAAGGAATGAACAGAGATTTCCTCATGAGTGTCCCAACAAAACACTGATTCACTCTTTGAAGTTCCTCTTATGACTCTAAAGTAGGCTAAATCAGACAGTGAATCAGACCTGATCAAATCAGACCTGAGCTGTTAGTGTGAAAGGAAATCTTTCTACTAAGAACTACTTACCATGTACTAAACTGTTTTCTAGGTTTCTATATTTTATCTTATAAAATAGGAAACCCATCTCTAAGACTTAATTGATCCAGAAGGATAAAGCTTTAGTTACTTTTGACTTCCCTACTAATCTGTATTATGAAAAGAAAGGTCACCAAATGTCATTGTCCTTTGGACATAAAAAATATCTTATTATCATCCAAGTCATCAATCCCACTTGATCCAATATGCCATGTTTTCATATGGATGTAAGACAGGCTGTCTCCCTGAGGTACGGTCTTGAGTCTCATTTTCATGGTATTTCTAGGTAAACTATTTTTTTTTTTAATAAAGCATTGGATAGACAAACAAGTGTCTGCTTTTGTTCCATTCACAAACCTGATACATCATAATGGCCTAAGGTTCCATTAAATGATAGAGTTTGGAATTTTATGGAAAATATTATTCACATTAAAAAATATGGTATGGTAAAAATATGAAATAACATTAGGATATAAAATTTTCAATGAAAGATATTGTTGTCCAGTTGTTTCTATCTGAAACCTTGTGATCTCATTTGGGGCTTTCTTGGCAAAGTTAGTGAAATAGTTTGCCATTATCTTTTCCTGCTCACTGTATACAGATGAGGAAACTGAGAAAAACAAGGTAAGTGACTTGCCTAGGTCATATGGCTAGTTATCTGAGATTAGATTCGATTCAGGAAGATGAGTCATTCTAACTCTAAGCCCAACATTCTATACTAAATAGTTGTCAAAATGAAAGATTTGCCTCATCTAAAAATTAATTTTTCAAAGACTATAAGTCTTATAGAGGAAATGATGATAGTGAATAGAGGCCTGGGAGCTGGTAGAGATAGTTCCATACAACAAAACAAAAATCCTTTATATTCCAATAGCAAAATGTCTTATGAAAGACAGCAAAACTGTTATTCTTGCAATATTGTTCATTTTCTCCATTAATAAAATAAATTGCTATTTTATTTCGTTTTAACAGATTAGATTTTCATAGAAAAAAATTTGAAGTGGTTAACTGGAAATTTTTTTTTGTTCTTTTTACTTTAGAACTGAGTAAAACCTGTGGCTTATCTGAGTCCCCCGAAGACTAGACATTGTCTCTTCTAGATTCTGTCTCAGATCTGCTATGTTTTTCACTGTTCTCATTCTTCTTGTTTCTGGGTCTTCCCCTGAGAGAAAAAAAATTAAGTTAAGATCTCTACCAATAACATAATACCCTTCTCAAAGACTCACATTTATCTTTTTGATCTGATCCTTTTTGTGAAAATTAAGCAAAGAAAAAAAGGAAATCAAAACAATAGGATGTTGTAAGCCAGAGCCTGAATTAAAAATGAATAGGAATAAAATGTAATAACATAGCAAAGGTATTCTTTGTTTACAGTTAATAACAAAAGAAACATTCTTTTTCACTAGAAGAATATTACACACAATTAGAATTATAAGCTTAGATTATTTTATGACTTCATGATTTGTGATTGCCATCTGAGGTAACATAGTCATGAACAAAATTTAAAAATCTAAAGTAATTTGGATCTTAATTATGTTAGTGGTAACTATCAGAAACTACATTAAGGAAAATAAAGATAAATTGGTATTTTGCAGTGACTTTAGCTTTGGGCAACAAAAACCACATTGTGTGGTACCTACTAAGCACTTAATAAATGTTTGGAATAAGCACTTAATAAATGTAGGATCTCCTATGAGCAAGGCACTGTGCAAGTAGGGAGGAGAGAAGGGAGGAAGGAAAAAAGGCAATGTGGGTGATATAAACACTAGATGATGTCAGGCACTAAAAGTTAGGGTTTGGTCATGTGAAGAATTCACAATGGCCATTCTTTTTGGCAAATGGTAGATTTACTTAGGGGACTAGGCTACAGACAAAATGAAGGGCTACAATAGATAAACAAGAATGGTAAATATGAAATAGAGATGGGAGAGTATATGAAAGACAAGTTTCTCAGTGAAACTTTTTGCCTAGTAGAAAGAGAACATCCCATGAGATTGGAGCAAGTCCTTAGCCAGTTGACTAAATCCTGAAAGGACTTAGCACCCTAGCTAGCTGCAAGGAGGAGAAGTGGGGTTGAGAAGCATAGTGTAATTAAGAGAGAAATGTGGTACTGGAGAGAAGTAAAAGGAAAGACACCATGAGCCAGAGTGCAATGGTGGGCTGACCTAAAGGAAGGTGGAAAACATGGAATGGCCCATAAGTAGATTTTATAGAAAAAAATGTAACCTCAGGGACATGACTGGGATTTCTAACAGAGCATGACAAAGTGAGACTGCTTATGACCCCAGCAGAGGGTGAACCTCAGAGTATGACATAACTTGGATTTTTGACTGGACAACCTCCCCAAGAAGGTGGGATAATGGAGCTAAACTGTTCTCTATTAGTGTCATCTCCCTCTCTGACTCAGGAATTAATTTTTATCATTTTTTAATTTTCTCTCAGCTAATCATATCCAACATTGAATTGTTCATGAAGGGAGAGAGGACAAAGGGAGGAGGGAAAAGAAAAAAAACAAAGGAAGAAAGGAGAGACGGAAGAGAAAGAGAAAAAGAAAGAAATATAGGCAGATAGGTAGATAGTTTGATTTTGCAGACCATAGTTTAAAATCCTCTGTGTATATATCTATATATGCCTCTAACAATTCAATTCCAAGTTACAAATCTTTGTAATGTAATATGAAATATGTAAGACATATGTATGGAGAATATGTAAGAATATATGTAATATGTGCTCAGGTTGCAAAACAATATGACCACTGGATATGAAATCAGAAAGACTGGATTTGAATCCTGCCTCAAACATATACTACTTGTGCAAAGCTGATAAGTCTCTCTACCTCGATTTCAGTTCCCTTATCTATAAGATAGGGATAATAAGAGAGTCTTCCTTCCAGAGATGTTGTGAGAATCAAATGAGACAGCATATGTAAACTGCTTTGCCAGCCTTAAAACATGTACAAACTCATCTGATTATATGGGAGAAAGATAATTACTATATCTTTGACATTAAAAAAAAAAATGGTAATTGGGGCAGCCAGGTGGCATAATGGATAGAGAGCACTAGCCCAGAAGTCAGGAGGAACTGAGGAACTGAGTTCAAATATGGCCTCAGACACCTAAACTTCCTAGCTGTGTGACCCAGGTCAAGTCACTTAACCCCAATTGCCTCAGGAAAAAAAAAAAGGTAATTGAAGAAAATAAGGCAACAACATGTATAATCTCTATCAAATTGCTTATCATTGTGGGAAATGGGACTGGATGCGAAGGAAAGAGAATATTTGGAATTCAAATTTTTATTTAAAAAATGAAAATGAAAATTATCTTTAAATGTAATTGGGAAAAAATATGATCTACTAGAAAAAGAAAAAAATAAACTAAGGCAAGACAGAAGAGAGCTTCTATTTATTTTTTTTTTTAAATTTGGGCTTAAGAATAAAGACTGCATAGGTATGGGTTTCTTTTTTGTTTGTTTTTGCTATCTTTCCATAAGGAATGTAGAAAGCTGTGTATGTAATAGACAAATATATAGTCATGCATAGTAATACATTATGTATAGTCATGGATTATGTAGACTTAATGTCATGTATCTATCTAAGGAATTATACTGAACTTGAGACGACTGCTGGGAAGAATAAACATATTTTCATTCAAGGCCTATGTACAGTGATTGTGTCTGAAAAAGCAGTCTCCTCCTCTACATCTTACTCTCAAAAAGTCAGAAGTGAACAAACACCCTGAGGGGAGAATGCCAAGGTAGGGTCTAATCTTGAGCCAAAGCTGGAGAAAGCGAAGTAGGCCACTCTGAGATCCAACACTAAGAGCCAGTATTCATGCTACTAGAACAGCTATATAACTAGAAGTGACATTCTTAAAAACAAAATAAAATCTAATATTTAGTTTTACTATGTAGAAAATACTTAGAGTACAGGGAGAATTGCTCCGGAATAGTTGTCCTTTTGTATTTCCTCATCCCTTATATAGTTTTGATTGTCATCCTGAGTTCTACTCCAATTCTTCATTTTCTAAGAACTTATTCACTTTCTATATTTGCCACAGATTCCCCACCCACCTACCTCTGCCTCAACAATAACAACAGAAAGATTGTGTCTCTGGGAAATTGAGTGCAGTTATGAGGGAGTATATAATTGATTGGGTATATCGAGGGAGAAAGAAACATATATTTTCTAATTACTGGAGCTACTAGCAAAGGGCTAGAATTGAACCTAAGAAATTTTGTAAATAAATATTACCATACATTTGTAAAAGCAAGAAAGAATAAGTGAATGTCTTCAACCAAGCAAGCTATGAAATAAGCCAGCAGTTTTCAGATGGAAGGTGGTTCAGTGATTGAGCAGAAATCCTTTTTTTCTGAAACAGTATCCTCTTGAAAATTCCCTCCCTAAGTTTTCTTCAGCAGTGTAGAAAGGAACCTTATCCTTCTGAGAGATGAAGTAAATGCAATTAATAAATGATTCTTGATATGATGATTACATTTAAAAACTCCATCTGCACCACTCCTAACTCAATACTTTCTTGATCATTTCGAGTAATAGAAGGCATACACTTTCTCAAGGGAGCTTGTTCTTCCATTACATAGTCTCAGATAGAAAATTGTGTTGAGACAAAAAAAAAAAGGAAAGGAAAGAAAAAAGAAGGGAATAAAACATTAATTATTATTATTTAGTCATTTTTTAGTCATGTCTGATTCTTCATGATCCCATTCGGAGTTTTCTTGGCAAAGATACTAGTTTGCCATTTCCTTCTCCAGGTAATTTTATAAATAAAGAAACTGAGGTTTAACTGATGAGATTTAATAAGGTTAATTGACTTGCCCAGGGTTACATGGATAATAAGTACCTGTGGACAGTTTTGAAGATCATTCTTCTTGACTCCAGACTCCATCATAATTCACATCATTCTCCAAAGAGTTCTTTATAAAAATGCTTGGACAGATATTCCTGGTGCAATATAATTGAGCCACTCTATCTCTCTGTGAATTAATTGCTTGTATTGTATACATTGTATTCCCTGAAGATAGTAATTTCTGATCCAAATTTCTTTGTATTGATTCTAGCATTCTATCCACTATGCCATCTAGGTGTCCATTTAGTAGTTTAAAAAATTCCAAGAGACAGATGGGAGGTTGGAGACAATTTCAAGACTAGGAAATATCCTATACAAGGCGGAAGATGGGAGTAAGATCTTTTGGAGTACATTTGGTGGGAGGGCTATGAAGGTCATGAGTTTTATTTTAGACATTTTGTATTTTATACACCAAGAGGACCTTACTAGTAAATAGATCCATAGTATAGTTACAGATATTATAGTAGATATAGATATAGATCAGGAGAAGATGAGAACAGTGAGAATGTATAGAAAAAATAAGTTAAGAGGACCCAGTAAGGAATTCTGAGTAAACTTACACAACATGCAGGAAATGGATAAAAATAAAAAATAGATTCCAAAACAAGTCAAAAAGTTAGGAATATATCTGGTGCAGAACAATTTCATGAAAATCCTGGAAATAAAAAATATTCAGCAAGAAAGATTTGTCAATGGTATAGAAAGGTCTAGAAGAATAAGGAATAAAAAAAAGTCAGTGACTTAAAATTAAGAGACTAATGTTAACTTTGGGGGAAATTTGTGAGGTGAAGATCCAGATAACATATTGAGAAATAAATGGCACATGAGACAGAGGAAGCAATATGTATAGATGAGTTTGTCAAGGAAAAGGAAATGTAATACAGGAAAATAGGTTGAATGTATGGCAGAGCTAAGGGAATGATTTTTTTTTAATGTATAGTAGAGATCTTAGTTATCTGTTGGCATCAGAGAAGGAACCAATTATTATATATTGATCTTTCCCTGTTATAACTTATCCAACTTACCTCTTTCCCCATTTTACAGATAAGGAAAATGGGACACAAAGAGCAAGTGATTGGTAGAAAGTAGTGATAGAGCTAAGAATCTAATTCTTCTTTATTTAAATAGAATTTTATCCATTGGACCACACTTTCATCCACATCCCTCATTATAAAGGACTCACATTATAAAAGGAGTAAGGAAGGGAGAAAGTGAGAGAGAAAGAAAATGAGAGGGAGAGAAAGAGAGAGACAGAGTGGAACAAAGAAAAGTTACCCTTTGTTTGTATGTTTGTATGCTTGTACATAATTGTCTATATGTTGTCTCTCCCATTAGAATGTGGGATCCTTGGAGTCAGAGATTGTTCTTGTCTTTATTTATGTCCCTAGCACTTACCACATAGTGCTTAACACATAATAGATACTTAATAAATTCCTGACTAACTTGATGTGTGGGAGCTGACTTGAAATAAAATGATCTCAGAACAACCCTTCTCATTCTCCTTTAACTCTTGTTTTCCCCAAAATGTGAGGAGGAGGAGCTTTTGAAAAAGGCAGTTTTGACATGCCAGCTGAGAATAGGCTAGAAGTGATTCTATAGGCTATTGTCATGTGTTTGCCTTCAGACAGACAAAAGGTTTATAGAAAACAAAATTTGTGGTTTAGGAGAAAGATACATCAACAGATATGGAAAAAAGATGTTAACACCAGTAAAGAATAGCAGTGGGAATTTCAGGAAAAAATGAAAAGGGAGAACATTTTCAAAACTTGATCAAAGGAGAAGGAGAAAAAAAGAAATAGGGAGATAAAGGGTTTTTAATTTCATAAATGAAGAGGTCTTATCTAATATCATTGTTGAAATTTAATTAAACTTGAAAGTCTCAGTTCCCAGGATAAATCATATCCATTCTGCCCTCTGGATTTCTGCCACCTAAAAAGCTTGCTTACTAACTAAATACCAATTTCATTTCCCCCAAACCTGGGTTTCTTTGAACCATTTTAGTGATGGCAGTTTTGCTTCATATTAAACTTAAGAATGTTGTCTGTATTTCTAGTGATTCTACTTATATTCTGTCTTTTCTGAACATCCACTTTTGTCTCCATTTTAATTTCCTCTTACAATTCAACAGACATCTTAAACTCTTGATTTTCTCTCACTGAATCCTTTGTTAATTTCTCCCACTCAACTTACAAGCCTTTCATTCTTTTTATTCCTTCTGATTTTTCCAATGATTTTCTTCCTCATAATGTCTATACATCAGTGCCCCAGTCATAACAAACATATGAATGGGATTTGGGGCATGATAAGCACATATTTTCTTTCAATGTTTATGAAGTAAAATATTATAGACTGCATAATTCACATATAATCTTGTACAAGTGATAAAATTCAAATTTAAATTAAATAAAAATATATTAATAGCTTTTTAAAAGACAACTGAAAGCATGTAAAAAGTTTCCTTAATTCCCAACTATATTAGGCATATTAAATTTACATCTATACGATGTCTAATGGAAACTTGGAAATTAATCACAACAGAAAATTCTAATGTATTCAGAAGTAAATTTATAATTGATCACATTCTGATTTTAAAATACAAAATGAGAATAAATGAGAATAATACATACAAAATAAACATAGTTTACAGTGATAATGTTAGCTGCTCTCCATTATATATATTTTTGTTTTTCAGTTGTTCAATGGCCATCATGAGTCAGATCTATTGCTGTGTTAAACACATGGTATAAATACATAGATTCTTGGAAGTTTTGTAAATTTTGAATATTTTTGACATGAAAGCAGCTTTATTGAAGAATGGCTTTTGGTATGATTCATCATCTATCATCTTTGGCATTATACTTATTGTTCTCTGTATAAATTCTTATATTTCCTTAGTGGAATTTGATTGCTTGCTAAGAAATTCAACCTATCTTTTCTAGGAAAAAAATAAATAAAATGATTTTTTAAAAGTGCATACCTAGAGTATACAAGCTTTAAAAGTCATGACATGAACACAACCATATTTAGAAGTTCTTCATTGATAGTAATTCTTCAGAATCTTTATGCATGGAACACAAAAATTAGTGTGTCATTTGTACAACCACCTACAACTTCCTGTCATTTCCATAAGACAAATGACAAGGACTGTCAGATGATAGGATTCCACTTAATCTTAAAGAACTCTGACATAAATTCCAGGGACCAAGAACAAGGAAATGTGAAATCTAAAACAACAACAACAACAAAATAAAAATAATAAAAATTAAAATCCCAGTCTCTTTTAAACCCAAGGATTGGTATAGTTTACTACCATATCTTCCAAGCACAGGGGATAAAGGATATAAATTAAAAATAAATCTCTGCATATTTAAGCTAAATAACCCACTTTTTTGCATGCTACATAATTTATTAAAAGCAGTATAACACATAGAATAAAATGCTGATCAGCCAAACTTCAGTTGACTGAATGCCTTGGTCAATTTATATTTAAACCTAGTCTCAAGCATTGATAGAAGTCACATTCCTTTAAGGCAAAGAGACTTAAAAAGCTAAGCAAAATTCATATTTTCCCTTTTGATAACAGTGGCCTTACTTCTCTCTGATTCCAGTTTTGAAGGTTCCATATGTTCCCCTAAATAAGGTTTCCTAAAAGTGATTGAAAGCTACATTAAAAAAAAAACAAAAAACAAAAAAAAAAAGATGCATTTAGAACCTCATCCCTACATTTGAAAATAAGAATCATTGGCAAGGTGGGCTCAATTGTTCTCAACAAGTACCTTTAAATGAAAGTGTGCCTTAAATATTTATACTTTTTTATAAATATGGCTTCAGAGGAAGTAAATGTACCATGCAAATACGCTTTTCTGCAAGGACTTCTAAATTTAGCATTAATTTCTTTCAAAACAGAATTTGTATTCTATTACACTGAATTTGGGCATTGGAAAAATAAAAACGACAATCCTGAATATAATTTTTAATCAATAAGACACCCTACAAGAGGTTCTTAACCTTATTTGTGCCATACATACTTTTGGTAGCTTGATTAAACCTATGAACCCTTTCTCAGAATATTTTAAAATAATTGTGGGAAGTGCTCTTGGTCAGAATATGGTAAAAATAAGAATGTGATTTTTCTCATCTAACTTCACAGATGTGCTGAAATCTATTCATCCAACCCTTGAGGATCTATGAAGCAGAGGTTATGAACCCCTGCCCTAAATCAATAACCTTGATATCAGAATTTACTACTGAATCAGGAGTATACTAGAATGACCTAGTTTCAAAAGTCTGAACACAGCACAACCACTCATCCACATAATTGTTCAAAAATTGTTCTTAAATGTGCCCACTAGGGAACATTTGCTGTCAAATTGTGAAAGGCTGACAAAACTGATATCTGCTTTCCCAAATATGTTACTAATACCTGTTAGTGTTAGTAGCAGACAAGATAAGGGTAATCTGGGGAGATTGAGCTGGAGGGGAAAAAATCAAGATGGGGTAGGGACCTATGGGGTAAGGACAACAGATATAACTTGGTTTGCATTCTAATCAATTAATCAAGATATGTTTATTAGTGGTTCATTCTGTCAAGAACTGTGCTAGACACTCATGGTACATGTAGAAAGAATGAAAAAAAATTCCCACTGAATACAGTGGTTACCTTTAAGAGGCACAGTATCTATACTTCCATTGAAACATCATCTTGATAGATTAAGCCCCTAAAGAAGTAGCAAAGATAGGCCACATTTGCTATCCACGTAAATCAAAACCAGTAAAGTTTTCACCTCCCCCTTCACTCTCCAATCCATCAAGAGTGCCTACTGTAGGCAAGAAACTGTATGATATTTGCACATAATTTAAAGAGGGGAAACTATGAACATTAAAATAAATATTTATGAATAAACTGGAAGCATTTGAATTTAAACAGCTGAAAAATAAATGGTAGATATCAACTAAGACAGATTGTCATTATTTGTACTCTAAAAAGAAATTAAGATGCGGATTTTCATTTCTCATCTTTTTAAAGCAAAAACTGAAACAGACAAGGAATATGCAAAATAAAAATCTATTTAGGCTTATAATTTTAAGAAATCTGTCTTAGAATTACTAGTTATTTAATTCATTATCCAAACCAATGGGACTTACCCAATATGTCAGTATAAAGGACTTGCTCTAGGTCCCCCAGCATGGTGAGTATAACATCCTCATCTAGATATGCAGTTCCTTCACGCAAACAACTTTCTTCCTCATCTTCTGTCCAGCTTTTGCTGCTACTGTTGGGCTTAGAAGAACCAAGGTCATCTTCTGATCTGCTACTTTCATCACTGTCTCCATTGAAGTCTTTCTGGGCAGACCAGCCCTCTGGTTCCTTAATACCTTGTCCCTTGCCACCAGTAGGCAGAAGTGTTTCTAGGTTCCAGGTGCCTGAGCTATTGGTGTGATAGAGTGACTGAACTGACCTCGACAGAAATCGAGATAGTGGGTTTTTCCCTTCAAAGTAGGTCTCTCTCTGGCTGGCCCTTGCAGCATTTCCAAACCAATTTGATTTGCACACATTGGGTCTCTTCTCATTTTCACTGGTGAAATAAAGATTAGACAGAGACTTTTGCTTCTGAAGACAGACTCCATTTCTTCTAGTCTCCTTGCCCTTAAATACAGAGAGTTCAGCTGGCCGGTGCATGTTGCTTCCAATATCTCTCTTCACCTTCTTTAATTATCTTCAGTTACTGAAATTCTAATTGATTCTTCCTGTTCTTATCAACATGTGCTTTGTGGATAGCTTATAGTTGCAATGAAAAAAAACCAAGGCTCTGGGTTCCACATTCAATGCCACAGATGACAGTCACAAAGTCATTTGCCCACATTTATCTTCCTTTCTATTTCCCTCCACTTCCTTGCTTTAAAATCAGTCTGCAGTACTTATAATCATTTTGGCTGGGCTTTCTCAGAAACAAAAGGGAAGTTGATCAAACATCAAACATGCCCCGACATAAAAGTAATCTTCTTTCTCTTCTTTATCCAATCACTGGTCTGCTTCAAGCACCAGGCCCACATCTCCCTCTTTAGCTTCTGCCTTTTAGATTGTACCGTAGAAGACTCCAAGTGATGCCCGGTGCTTTTTTTTCCTTGCCTTCCCTAAATTCTCATCAGCTGAAGACAGAGCCCCATCCACACAGTGCTTTACTCTATATAAACTGACATAGTGCTGCAAGTCCAGCCCCCACGTCAGAGCTCAATAAGAGCTGAAATTAACTACGGAAGCAACCAACTGCTCTGCACTAGCCTGCCTGCATTTTTGCATTCAACCTGCATCCCAGATCTATGACTCTTCCTCGATACCGCAGTGGATGCTGCTCCCGGCTGCCATGGCAGCAAGCATCCTGGTAAATTAGAAGAGAGAAGGCGGAAGGTGCTGTCCAGTTTGGAATGCCACAGGTTTCAAAGCAAGGCAGAGCTTGAATAAGACGTGTTAACATTAACCCTGCTGAACAAGGAGGCAGCTAACCACCCCCAACCACCGGCACTTCTCATACCCTTCCACATACATCCACCCCCTAACTGAAGAATGACACAGTAATTCCCTGGAGCTGCCGACAGCTGAAGCAAGCAGGTCTGCCTCCTCAGTGTTGAGGTTGATGCCAAAAGAGCACAAATAAAATCTGAGAGGGCAAGAAATAAAAAAAATAATAATAAAAAAAAAAAGTGGAGCTTGACACTATCTGCTGACGGATATCACTTTAAAGGGAAACACTCCACTTTTTTTTTTTTTTTAAAGAAAAATTCCACGTACTTGTTCTGAAACCATTTAGGAATATACCATTCTATCATTCAAGAAGAAAAATAAATCATAAGACATCATTCTACCTTCTGGGGAAAAGAAGGTGGGGATATGTTATACTTTTTTAAAAAATCTTGAATTTCTCTTAAAATATATAATTTCAGGTCCCCAGCCAAGTTCTGTGTAGCATAAATGATGCTTTTAAAAATAGAAATATCACAATAAGACTTTTAGAATTTATCGTTTTCTCCAGAGGAGGATGGAGATGAGAGAGAAATACTTTTCACAAACATAATGTAGCAATAAAAAAATCTTCTCCAAATATAAATTATGATATTTTAAAAAGACTCACTCATCTTGTTGTCCTTGAAACATTACTAATAATCTGGATCTGAGGGAAACTTTTGAAATCAAACATCAGAGACAATTATAAACATTGGGTTTTATGTTCACCCTGACAGTTAATTAAGGAGACGTGTTAAGAAGAAGTTTCTGGGGATCCTCTGTCTAAATAAAATGTCTTCTTGGTATTAAAAGGAAAGTTAAAGAAATATTTGAACAATGTTTTGACACCATTTTGAGGTTACAATCTACTTTCAGTCCTAACTAGCAAATTGTGTTTGTTTCTTCTCCCACTCTAATAAGTAATATATGTGTGCATGTGTATAAACATATATATAAACATACATATGTATGTACATATACACATAAACATGTAAATATACATATGTATATACATATTTTTTCTTTAAGACTATCTATATGCATATATATGTATACATACAAACATACATATACACTTATACAATCTTAAAGGGGAAAAAAAAAAACTATTAGCATTGGTTTTGTATTTCTACCAAACTCTATTATAAGGTGATTTCCAAGCTTTCTACACAGTTTATTATTATTCTACTTCCTTTCAGGTTAGAAATACAAATACATCAATAAATCAACAACTTTTATATGCCAAGTACTACACTAAATGCTAGGAATATAGTCCTTCTCTTAATGATCTACTAAATTACGGGTGGGGAAATAAATGGTACAGACATAACTATACATATATAAAATATATGTCCTCCCATAAAAAAGTAGGGAAATTTCAGAGGAGTGCCATCAGAAACTGGGAATTTATACAGAAGATGGATTTGAATTTATCTTTGAAAGAAAGTAATGATTGTAAAAGACAGAGTAGAGGAAGGAATACATTACACAAAATGTGTACCACAAAAGAAGAGTAAGCAGAACAGACATGGGAAATGAAATATCCATTTTAGAGATGGGCAAGAAGATTTAGAATAACCCAAGATCAGCACTTAATCACAGAACAGCTTATATTAGAGTTCTAGAAGGGTCATAATCTTTTGCTATCTCAGTAAATTTTTGCTTGTTTTACTCAACCTGCTCCTCATATGACTTCAGTACAAATATTAAGGAGGTTGACGAGTAGGATACAAATTCACATGAAGCAGTTGTACAACAATATCCTATGATAAACCTTTGGAAGACTTTTGCTAAACATCTTCCTCTTTTTTAAAAATTAAATTAAATTTATTCTATTTTTAATTTGTGTCATAAAACAAGCATTTCTATAATATAATAATTTTTTAAAAGAATGCACATTTCTTCTTTATAAATTATACAGTAAGACATGGGGTTATCAGGCCACGGGAAGTAGAGAACTTTTATTTTTAATCACGTAGCTTAATACTTCAGTAGATACAATTTCGTCAATGTGGGTACAAATTCCAATAATATAGGAAGTGAACATGAATTATCAAGCACCTATTGTGAACCAGGCACTCTACTAGGTGCTTTACATATCTTATCCCATTTGATTATCGCAAATATGGGAATTAGATGTTATTATTTCCATTTTATAGTGAAGGAAACTGAGTCAAATATCATTTAAGTGACTAGTCAATGGTCACAAAGCTATTAAGTGTCTGACAGTAGCTCAAAGATTTTTTTTTATTTTAAAGTGCTTGAGATATAATGTTGAACTACATTCCTAATAGCATATGGCACAGACCCCTATGGGACATAGAGCACAGAGACCATGGAATATAGTCCATTAGGAGTCACACATCCCATTTTATTACAGCACACACAAATAAATATATGCAAATTATGAAATTTGCCTGACAGATTCAGATAAAGTGCCCTAGAAAGGGGTAAGAAAGGAGACAGCCTCTTTGACATTCAAGAAAAGGGAACCTGAGAATCTTTTTGAAAGGTGTCACAGATCTATAGTCGTTATCACATTTAGCATTTTTTTCCTTCATTAGGTCAAGGCTTATCTTGGGTAGACATTTTCTGTTTCATTCTACTTAATAAAATATTTTTTGATGAAAACATTATTGAACAGAAATAGAATAAAAAAAATCTATCAGTCAACGAGAATTTCCAATTTACTAGACATTGGAGATAAAAAGACAAAAATGAAACAAGCCTGCCCTTTTATGTTCTAAATGAGTTAAGTCAGTGCATATTTATTAAATATTTAAATTTTGCCAAACATTATGGTAAATTCTGAAGATGCAAAAAAAAAAAGAAAGAAAAAGAAAAACAAACCATACTCTTAAGGAGCTTACAATGTATTAGAAGAAACAATTACCAAATAATTATGTACAAACAATATTTATATCGCTAGCTATATACATGTAAAATTTATATCAAATTGCTTGCATTCTCAAGGGAGACAAGATTGTGTGAAGGGAGAGAATCTGGAACTCACAGTTTTAAAAATTAACATTAAAATTGTTTTTAAAATAAATGATAAAAGTAAAATAATAAAAATAAATATATTTATGTATTTATATTTACATTTTGCATATAAAATACATATATAAAAGGTCATTTATAGGGGAAGAAATGAAGAGAGGAAAAGTTTTGAAAAGAAAAGACAGACAAAAGAGGCAGAGATCCCAATTAAATTAGTGTGAATAACAAATCTTTTGAAAGAAGTTGAGGAAAAATTGGAGAAAATCTCAGAGAGAAGATACTAGCAGTAGGGGGAATCAGGAAAGGCTTCTTGCAGAAGATAAAATAGTAGTTGAAATCTGAAGGAAAACCAAGATTCAGAGATGAGGATGGTGGGCATTCTAGACATCAGGTATAGTCATTGAAAATGTCTGGACTTAGGAGATGCAATGTTTTATTCAAGACATTTCAAGGAGCCAGCATCCCTGGATCCCAGAGTAAGTGGAGGGAAGTAAGGTGGAAGAAAAGTGGAAACATAGGAAGAGAAAAACTTATAAAGTGATTAAAAAGCCAAATGGAGTATTTTATATTTGATTTTAGAAATCACAAGGCTGCAGTGGAGTTGATTGAAATAGGATTAGGTGAAGAGGGAAACCTTTTCTATTGAGGGACTCACATGGATGAATATAAATATAATTATATACAAAGTTATTTTAAAATTATTTCATTTGTAAGATACTACTGCCTGATGACCATTTACCTAATCTAAACACTAAAGATATTACAACACTATTCAGTAACTTGGCGCTCATCAAGAGCCTATATGAACTATGATCATAAAAGGAAAAGTATATGAGTATGAATATTATTTCCTCTTGCAATATAGATGGCTTCCAAATCTATATTTGCAACCACAGGCTTGCTTTTGAGTTCAAGGCTCAATCTCCAATAACCTACCAGGCATTTCCTCTTGAATGTCTACCAGGGAACCTTTCGCTACCCCCACTAACCTCAAAAATCAATGTATCTAAAAATCAACATATACTAAAAAAATAGCATAAAAAGAAAAAAAATTTGAATGTGAATGTTATTTAATTATATTGACCAAACTTGGTACAACTGAAGAGTTGAGACAAAAAGTCTCTTCTTTAGAAAGGTAGGGAACTATGGGTATGAAATTTCATGTATAGATATAGTGTATCTGTTGGCTTTCTTTGTTGTTTGTTTTGTTTCCCCCCCTCTCTCTTAAGAATGAAATCAAATCAAGAATCTATAATCAAGATTCTATAAGAGATGGATAATTGTGGAAGAAAGGAAAGGGAGTGTGTGTGTGTGTGTGTGTGTATGTGTAAATGAAGATGATATAAAAACAAAATTATAGGCTGAAAAATTATATTTGTAAGTCTTCCAGCCCTTATGAAAAATATTTTCTTTCAGAGTCTGAATTCATAATAATTTATTTTTACTTTTGAGTGACACATAAAAATCTGCTTTCTTTAAATCTATGCCACATATTAGACCAGGATACACTTATCCAATATCCTCTTCTTTAGCCATTCAAAGCTTGAGTCACTGTTACTCAAACTTCCCTTCACTTCTAAATTATCAACTAATCTTTTGTTGTTAACAATCAAATCCAGTTCTCCTCTTTGCTTTTGCTATTTCTCTCTAAGTGAAAAAAATATTATCAAAGGCAAGTGTACAATTCTCTAGTTGCTCTGTTTTTATTAGAATTAGCCCTCTTGCAGAGGCTTTAGATGTCAGAAGTCCTCTATAGCTACTCAACTATCTCTGTGTCAGTCTTATGATCTATATTAGGAAATAAGTGTTTGTACTCTCTCTCTGGACATATAGCCTATTACAATATCTTCAGACCATTTTCCTTTTGTTTCTCTCTCCTTTTAGTCTCACTCACTTATTCTCCACCCATTTCCCTTCTCAGGTTTATAGATTCCAATGCATTTTTCTATTGTTTGGACATACAAATGTACTCTTCCATCTTTTATTAGGTGTTTGTTCATTCATTCTCTCTCTCTCTCTCTCTCTCTCCATATATATGTAGACACACACACAAGAATATTTTGATAGAAATATATCTCATCTACTGCCATACTTTACCAATCTGCTATTCCACCTAATAACATATTTATCTCCATGCTAAAATATGAAATGTACTTTGTGTTCATTACTTTTTCTCTTTATACTGGCAAGTGGGATCACAAAAATAATATCAAGGTCTATTTCTATATTATTTCCTCCTGAGCCTATCTTTATTATATTTCTTTCTCTGTCATGCCTATTTTATAACTTTATTTATTTATGATATTCAATGCCATCACCATATATCCTTAATTTATCTTAAGTGTTAGGATACACATGCATGTATGAAGCTATATATACTATTATTTTTATGCATTTGAATGTGTGTATATTTGTATGCATGTACATATATAAGCATTTTCAAGCATAGAGTTTGATTTGTAACTTGCTTGATCACAAAAAAAGAATACCATTTTTCCTTAATACATTGCCATCAACCAGCAGTGTTACTAGTGGGCTTATATCCCAAAGAGATCTTAAAGAAGGGAAAGGCACCTGTATGTGCAAGAATGTTTGTGGTAGCCCTCTTTGTACTGGCCAGAAACTGGAAACTGAGTGGATGCCCATCAATTGGTGAATGGCTGAATAAATTGTGGTACATGAATGTTATGGAATATTATTGTTCTGTAAGAAATGACCAGCAGCATGATTTCAGAAAGGCCTGGAGAGACTTACATGAACTGATCCTGAGTGAAATGAGCAGGACCAGGAGATCATTATATATTTCAACAACAATACTATATGATGATCAATTCTGAAGGACCTGGCCATATTCAGCAATGAGATGAACCAAATCAGTTCCAATGGAGCAGTAATGAACTGATCCAGCTACACCCAGCAAAAGAACTCTGGAAGATGACTAAGAACCATTACATAGAATTCCCAATCCCTATATTTTTGTCTGCCTGCAATTTTGATTTCCTTCACAGGCTAATTGTACACTATTTCAGAGTCCAATTCTTTTTGTGCAGCAAAATAACAGTTTGGACATATATACTTATTTTGTATTTAATTTATACTTTAACATATTTAACATGTATTGGTCATCCTGCCATCTGGGGAGGGGGTGGGGGGAAGAAGGGAAAAAATTGGAACAAAAGGTTTGGCACTTGTCAATGCTGTAAAATTACCCATGCATATAACTTGTAAATAAAAAGCTATTTAAAAAAATAAAATAAAAAAAAAAATACATTGCCATCAAAGGAGTCTTACAATACCCATTAAGGAATGTCTCTAAGTGACTACTGTAAACAGGCTGATTTTAAACAAATGGAGAAGAAATAAGTTTGTCAGCTAAATCTCAGAATGTTTTTGTATTTCTGCATTTATATACTTTTTTTCTTTCTTATATTTATCTATTCCAGCCTAAAATGTAAAAGAATATTTCCATTTTTCTATGTTAATGTTTTAGCCATGCAAGGGAAAAGAAAAAAGAAAAAGGCCACTATGTTTTTGGCAACTATTAAAAAAAACATTTTATGCAAATCTTTCACTTTCAGCCTTCCCTCTCTCTTTTTAGCTAGCAAGAGAATATATTCATCTGGCTTGTGAGAGTTGCCTTTAATTTTCTGTGTGAGCATTTAGAACTTGATAATCAGTAAATGCTATAAATCAGGATTTGAATTGTTTGTTGGCTGTCCTAGATTTAAGAAAGTGATGGAAAAATATTATCAATATGGATTAAATTTAAAAGTCTTCTGAATTAATATATGCATATATACACATATATGTGCATGCATATACACATATGCACATATATAAACAAGTTGTGGGTATGTAATTACATGTTCAGATTCATGAAAAAAATCTAGGAATACACATATAATTATATATGTATATATGCATATATATCTTGCATGTATATCTTCATATATATTATGTATGTGTGCTGGCACCAGTACATGCCTAACTATTACTTTCAACAAAATTTACTAATATAATTTAAAAATGTTCTATCATGTACCATCAATCCAATTACTTCTTGTATATTTTAAAACAATATGAGAATGCTAATTTGATTCAGTATTCATTATATATTTATAAAGACATTCAAAATGCAGATTTAATTTAAAACTTTTTTTTTCTAATATTACTCATATAAAAACATGTATTTGTACTGTGAAACAAGTCTCTCTTCTAACTTCCCCAATCCCCTTTAGTTTTTTATTAAAACAATTGTCAGGGAATTATAATTTTAGTTTACCAATATTGAGGAAGATGCATGTGAAATAACTGTATCTTGAATCAGAGGTGAAACTGAGTTAGAAAGAAATTTAGGAGGATTCCTAAGTTTGAGTCACTGTACAGGCTTTAAGTTTCACAGAGTCAGACCTACTGTCTTCTGGAAAAGTAGCTTTCCTTCTAGTTTGCCAGCTGATCATTGCAATGCCAAATTTTCTGACATAGTGATTCTTGATCGTAAAAAAAAAAAAAAATAGCTTTATCTACTATGAGGAAGTATTCTATAATCTTGGGAAATACACTTTAAATTGATCCTCATCATCTGTGCACAAAGAGGTAGCAAGGTTGGATGGCACAATGATACTCTATAGCAAAGATGTCAAAAAAGACCATGTGGAGACCATAATAACTTCATACCACCAAATCAGATTAAAATGCAGTTGGGAAACATTTAACAAAATAAAAATATAATAAGATATAGATAACATGAGATTTTAAAACAAAGTCAACATGGGATCCAGTAAATCAGGATGCCAATGGGACTTCAAAGGCCTTTTACTCCATCTCCAACCATTTTAGAATGAGGGATAGAAAGATTAATTGCATTATTGGTAGCCATCTTGAAGGATAGGATGAGGCAGAAAAGGGGACAAAAAAATGGGGGAACAAAGAAGTTACATGAGAGCTTTATTATATGTTTAAAAGGAATAGCAAACTGGGGGGGTTGAAATATACAATCCTATAATCCTCTATATGTCTCATCATTGCCATATATATATGTAAAGTGCTGAAACTCTTGAGTTCATCCACTGAGGTCGGACAACCCAGCACTTAAAGCTAACTACCAAATGGACTATACTCTATTAGCATATGTTTGGAAAATGGCCCACCCCACTATTCTGTGCTGGCTCGATCTGTTGGTGTATACAGAGAATTGGAGGAGGGATTAGAGGGTGGAGTAAGACAAGCCAGAGTGACTTCTGGCTGGGACACAAAGAAGAGAGGTGTGGAGATTCCTGTGTTCATTTCTTCACTTTGACCAAGAATAAAAACCAAGGACTTTTGCTTATCCTGACTCTGGCTGATTCTAAAGAATCCAGGGTGCTAATTCGGGCTTCACATATATATGTGACTTTCATATCCCAACCTGAGTTTCTGATTTCTGTAGTCACAGAATCTTTAATTTGCTGATAGATTCCCAATTAGGGATATTTTGCTTTTTGCTGACAGCATTCAATTTGTCTGAAGTGAGTCATTTCTTGAAATTCCAGTTCCTGAAAGCCCTATTCACACAAGAACAAAAGCTGATTTCTTAATCAAAATAGTTAGGGCATCTCAAAGAATCTATTTCAAAATTGCTCCATCTTTCTTTCCCTCCTAAAATCATAGTTTAGGATAATTAGGAGGCTAACACAGATGCATCTTGAAGTGAACACTGCATGACTGAGATAAAGATAAATCAAAACACCTACACACACACACACACACACACACACACACACACACCAATTCTGAAGACTGGTCTCCCCATAAGTTATTGTACTTACCAGATATCTCCTCTAGGCACTGTTTGGCGGTCTTACTATATGATAAATCTGTTTTAGTAGGACTGGTGCAGGATTCCATAGGGATTATAGTGGTACCTTCATTTTCTGAGTGTGTTCTGAAAACAAGAAAGAAAACCAGTTAAATCTCCTTCAGTCTAAAGCATCAACCAAAGACATCAGTGATAGATGAGACTTGTTTCTTATCACAAGGAATCAATACCTGAAAATTCTCCACCAAAGAGTAAAGAGGATCTTTACATTAAGGATCTTCTAGTTCTTCTTAAGAGAATGTGAACACTTTCCATATTCAAAAACTTGTATCTGAGAGGACTAAGAGATTTCTCATTTTATAAACATTTAAAGTACAAGAAAAGAGTATATTTACCTTCAAAGGTCTAGTAAATATAGTTTATTTAGACATTTATTTATTAGACATTGACCTTTTCTAAGCTCTGACAGAAAAAAAATTAATGATCATAGAGTTGGAATTCCCTTCAGCTATTGTTTGAGAAAAAAAATCAACTTGAGGATGTTATTTTGTGACTTATTAAAGGCATCTTGCAAAAATTCCAACAAGACAAACAGAAGCATTAAGATTTCCCACTAAAGATATTTTTCTTTGTAAAAGCAAATCTTTTATCAAAATTAGCCCTTTATGTCTCACTGTGGTAGATTCATCCAACCATAAGTTATGAAAAAGAAAGAAACAGATTATGAACAAAAACATCAACAGAAGATATTTCCCCAGAATAGTATTTATCATATGTAATTTTCAAAATGGTGTTATAAATAAATTCAACATGTGAGTTAAAATAAGCATTGTACCTCTCTTAAAGCCACAGAAATGGCTATGATGCACTTGATACCAGGGGCTTAATAAAAAGTACTCAATAATGGCCATCCTTACAACTCCTCTTTTCTCACTCTTTAATATTTCTGAGTTTCATATGTATGACACAGAAGAAAATCAATTCAAGCAGTACATTGCATCTTTTTTTTATATTCTCTTCCTGACTCATATATTTTTGTGTTTGGGAGTACAAGAAACATTGGAGCATACAATTTTCTGCAGAATCTCAAGAACTGATCTTTACTTTAAACAACCTATCCCAACATTATGGGCTCATAGGTATGGAGCTTTGAGGGATCTTAAGGGCAGGTAGTTCCATACTTCCTTCATTTAGCAGATAAGGAAATTGATACACAAGACTTAAGTAACCTGTTCAAAAACATAAAGATGACAAGTACCATAGTCAAGACTATATTTAGATCCTCTGACTCCAGAATAAGTACCTTTTCTAATTTACTAAAATACCTGTGATTACATCATTACTCTGAAATCCAAAGATTCTATTTCCCCGTTTTCTATCTATTTTTTTCCTTTGTGTATTGGTTTATTGTTTTTATTTGCTGTTTTTGAAGATTTAAAAAAAACATATTAAATGAAAGCATAAATCTTAAAAAATAATTTCTATTTTGTCAATAACTTGGAAACTTTGAGTCATTTGACAGCTCTAAAAACTGGAGGAAAGTCATAATAACTCATACAGAGATCCAAAAAAGTGACAATCCAGTCCAACAATATATTCTAATCCAATCCATATAAGGTACAGTAGTAGGTGCTAGACCTGTCATATAAATGAGAAAACAGTCCAGAAGCATATGTTCTAATACATTCCAAAAATACATGTAATGAATCCTGTCTTAATCCTTCTCTATACTATTTGTACAAGGGCTTTTTAATTTGATGTAATCAAAATTTTCTATTTTGTGATCAGTAATGGTCTCTAGTTCATCTTTGGTCACAAATTTCTTCCTCCTCCACAAGTGTGAAAGATAAACTATCCTATGTTCCTCTAATTTATTTATAATCTCATTCTTTATGCTCAGCTTAGACTCTTTTAAGAGACTGGGGAAGGCTTCCTGCAGAAAGTGATATTTTAGTTAAGATTTTTAGGAAGTCAGTAATTAAAAGACCATCTTTAGAAGGCTGACATTATCATGCTTTTGAAGCTTAGGGAATCTAAGCATTCCTAGAGTAGAAATATTGAGTTTTAAAGGAGAAGAACTTTTTCCATTTTCTTAAAGCCTAGAGATTATCCAGAGAAGAATAATGACCACAAAGTCATGTGAAGGCTTTGGAGGGAGGGGAAAGAAGGATATATTTATATTTTTGAATGTTATACTTTCAAGCCTTGAAATTATGACAAATTGGGGGACTTCTGGCCAAGATGGCCGCAAGGAGCCTTCCCCAGTTTCTCAGCAGCTAATGCTTTACATTCTTTTATTACCTATGGGCCTTGTATATCTCCCTGTGTACTTCATTATTTTCATGTTTGTCCTACCCCACCCCCTTTAGAATATATTACTTGAAAGCAGAGATTGATTGCTTTAGCCTTCTTTCATCAATGCTTCATGACTGATAATTTACTAATAATTGATAAAACTGATAACTGAATAAGAGAAAATTACATTGCCCTTTCAAGGTCCTAGGTTGAGCTATTATTTAATAAACATTTATAAGCTAATGCAATGAGCAAGTGGTAAGTCTTAGGAATACAAAGAAAAGAAAAAGAGTTTTTTCTGCTCTTAAGGTAATCTAGCTCAACACTGTCAAACATTTGCTTTGATCTTGAAAAATTAATTCTTGTACATTTAAATCTTGACATAAAACAAGAACACTTAACAACAATCCTCAACTTAATATTTTGGTTAGAGGAAATGAGTAATTAAGTCTGTGGGGGTAGGAGCTTGAAAAATAAAAGCTGAATACCAATCACAAATAATAGTCCCTTCATACTGCCTTTGAAATATGGGATAAAAGTCCAATAAAGAGATGGTCTTCAAAGTCAAGAATAAGTTCATATCTTGCCCTAGACATGCATACAGGAAAACTGACTTTTGAAGTGAAAAAACTAGAATTTGAAGAATGAGTTTAGAGTAAAAAGTAGAAAACTTTACCTAAGTTAGAATCTTCCTTTTAAATTAGAATGGAATACAAAAAACTCAGTGACTTTAAATGATTAGAAATAATAGAACAAATATCAAAAAATTAAAACAATAGGAAACTAAGATCTACTATGAAAAAAAATTGGCCTGCAAAATGGGTCAAATGAGAGATAATTTAAATATTATAGAGCTCCCCGAAAACCAATAAAATCCTAGATATCATTGGTTGAAGAATCATAAATTTAAAATGTCCAGATCTATCAGCACTAGAAGCCAGAAGCCAAAGTAAAAACAGAAACACTTTTAACTACATATATATATATATTAATATATATATATATATATTTATATACACACATACATGCAAGCATGCACATATACAAACATATACACACACTTGTATATTTATACACTTGTATATAAATATATATGTATATATACACATATATATACTTACAGAAATGTCAGCATCAAAATTTAGAACTTTAAAGTCAAAGAAATTATATTGCAGGTATCCAAAAAGAAAGTTTAAGAATGAAGGAATCACAATTAATATCCACACTAGGTTTGGCAATAACTACTATAAAAAGAAAATTATTTGAATATGATATTCAATATACTTAATATACTTTTAAAAACAAGCTACACATAAAATATTTATGTTTTCACCTTTTTTCTGTTCTTTGTATATGGAAATTCATTTTAAGATTCAGAATAGCAAAAAAATATAAAATACAAAAAACTCAATAAAAATGCAATCAACAACTGCAATCCCACCAAAAAACAAAGCAATATAAACACAAAAACACATTCTATCAAGTTTTTTAAAAGAAAAACAAAATTTTAAAACTGGATCATTTGTACTGAAATATCTTAAAATTGGGGAAAATACATTGACTGGTAAATTTTAGTTAATTTACAAATTAGAATATAAAAGAAATTACTCTGAGTCCACACTTTGTAACCTGGACTACAGAAAGAAGGTCATTGTCACTCTGATCAGAATCTTAGTCCTTGATGAGATTTTTAGCACAGATAACCTGATATGGAAAAGAACTATAGATTAGATAAAAATGAGGGGACCTTGCTTCAAATATCATTTTGTCATTTACTACTATGTATGTAACAAGACAATTAATCACCTATTTTTTTTTATAATATGGGGAGAATAGAAGCTGAATTAGATAATCTCTGTAATTCCTTCTCACTCTAGGTTTTTTATGATCTATAATCTGATCCCACAAACCCCATTTTCCAGATCTCCAGTCACAGGGAGCCCATTTCCATCATTCACAGAAAAAAATAAAGAGGAATCAGATGTAATCAACTTGCAATAAAACCAACCACTATTTGACGAAGCCAACTTCCAACAAACTTTCTAAACTAAGTGGTGAGGTATATGTATAGCAAAGTTTCACTGTTTATAGGCAGAAACAGTTGTATTCTACACCCCAGTTCCCCTCCTAGAACTTTCTCTGTGCTCTATCTAAAAATACTGCTGTGTGAGGAAGTTTTAACTGCCACAGGACACATAGCCATATTTTAGAAATGCAATAATAGTCAAGCTCCATCCTATGACTCAATATGTTTCAGTTTTTGCTGATGTTTCATCCTGTTCCAGTCTACATTAAGTCACAATTGCAGCTGAATCTCTTAACAATATACAAAGGGCTTAAAGGAACCTTATCTACATGACTGTAATAGACTGTACATTTTAAAATTTCTCCTTCTACCATAGGACTGTTCATTTTCCAAGAGAAAAAGGGAGATGTAAGCCAGAGTTACTAATCTAAGCATGTCGTAATTATTGTTTGGTCATGTTTGCCTTTATTTTTTTTTCTGACTGTGGAATAATCAAAAGTGAATTATCCTGGATTCTGATATTGGTCATCCAGCCTTAACATGAAGAATATTTGGTGTTTATTTCATATAATGTCCTTTGGATGGGGCCCCCTCCATTTTGCATTTGAAAAAACTGAGGGTCTGTTAGAATTCTTACAAGGTGCCAAGTCACTGAAATTGATAAAGACAATAATTATATAATTTAGCATGGTACTTAACTGTTCTCTAGTTCACTAATGAACTTAGTACTTATTAGAGTTCATACCTTTCACACCTTTAAGATTCACAACTGTAAGAGAGCATATATAAGCTAGGAGCCTCAACCAGGATGGAGTCCAGGAGATTCACAAGTCTAAGAGACAAGCCCACTCTTGGAGGCAGAGTCAGATTTATTCCTTCTTCCATCTTTGTGCTGGCTGGAGAGATTGGGAGGGAGCTACAGGATGAAGCTGGAGAGGCAAAGGACTAGCGGCAAGAGTTCTTGGAACCAAGGAGAGAGATAGGCCTCTAAGAAATCTAACTGGGTCCAAGGAAAGAGACAAAACTTGAAAGAAGAAAATAAAGGATTTGGACTTTAACTCCTGAGTGCATTTGAGGTGATTATCATTTTGAAATGAAACTAAGGCTGCCTCCAGAAGCCCCCCCGAGGAAACCTGCTCCCAGAGAACATTATAATTTAGAGAAGAATATTACAAGGATTAGTGAGACAAAGTAAATTTCCTGAGGTACTGGCAGAAGCAAGATTTGAACCTGTTTTGAAAAATCATGACTTCATTTTACTAATGATTGCATCCTTTAATATATAGCAAGTTGCTTAGGAGCAGGAGCTATTTCATTTCTGTCTGGGGTCAATAAGTAACAGAATACATAGAATGGCATACCTGGAGTCATATTTGAGTTGAAATCTGGCTTCAAACACTTGGTAGCTGAGTAACCCTGGGCAAGTCACCTAACCTTGCTTGCCTCAGTTGCTCATCTCTAAAATAAGCTGGAGAAGGAAATGGCAAATCACTGCAGTTCCTAAATGAGTCTCAGAACTGACAAAGAGTAAGTGTTATGCAAATGTCAAATATTGTTATTAACTTTTATTATTGAGTTACTGACAACTAGCATCAGGGAACTTTTTAGCCCCATCCTTCATCTTCATCTCTCATTAAAAGCAATTCATTTTTTTTTTTTTTTGCTAATGTTCTATTTGTCAACAAGATTTTCTTTTCTGTTCAACCAGAATTCATTATCTGTATAAAGGTTCCCTAATTATTTTTATTGAATATCATGGCAAAATGGTCTAAGATAATTTCCATGCTTGAACTAGATAAGGACTGGTGGTGGAAACTGCCAGTCTACCAGAGCCTGGGATGGTCCAGTCACCACCAAATTTTCCTCTCTTCCTCATCTATTGGGTGACATTGGGAGAAAGAGGAACAAATGACCACAATTTAGTACCAGAATGGACTGAAATAGTCATTTAAATTCTTATTTTAAAGATGAGGAAACTAAAAGCAGATAAATTCACTGACTTGCTTAAAGTCAAGTAATGAAGATTTGAACACTGTTTCTCATACATTAGATATATCTATTCTAATTATGGCATGAGAATTAGAAAGCCAAGCCTCATTTTACGATGCCACCATATTTCCCAACTGTTTTCAAAAATTAAATCTGAGGCAACTAGGTGGTACAGTGGATGGAGCACTAGCTCTGAAGTCAGGAGGACCTAAGTTCAAATCTGGCCTCAGACACTTAACATTTCCTAACTGTGTGACCCTGGGTGAGTCACTTAACCCTAGTTGTGTCAGAGGGAAAAAAAAAAAGAATTAAATCCAATGATGTCATCTCTCAGACTTGTGGAGGAGGAAGGAATTTGTGACCAAAGAGGACTACAGATCATTATTGATCACAAAACAGAAAATTTTGATTATATCAAATTAAAAAGCCTTTGTACAAACAAAACTACTGCAGACAAGATTAGAAGGGAAGCAACAAACTGGGAAAAACATTTTTACAATTAAAGGTTCTGATAAAGCCCTCATTTCCAAAATATATAGAGAACTGACTCTTAATTTATAAGAAATCAAGCCATTCTCCAATTGATAAATGCTCAAAGGATATGACAATTCTCAGATGAAGAAATTGAAACTATTTCTAGCCATATGAAAAGATGCTCCAAGTCATTATTAATCAGAGAAATGCAAATTAAGACAGTGCTGAGATACCACTGTCAGATACACCTGTCAGACTGGCTAGAATGACATGGAAAGATAATGATGAATGTTGGAGGGTATGCTGGAAAACTGGGACACTGATGCATTGTTGGTGGAGTTGTGAACGAATCCAACCATTCGGAGAGCAATCTGGAATTATGCCGAAAAAGTTATCAAACTGTGCATACCCTTTGATCCAGCAGTGTTACTACTGGGCTTATATCCCAAAGAGATACTAAAGAAGGGAAAGGGTCCTATATGTGCCAAAATGTTTGTGGCAGCCCTCTTTGTAGTGGGCAGAAACTGGAAAATGAATGGATGCCCATCAATTGGAGAATAGTTGTGGCATTTGAATGTTATGGAATATTATTGTTCTGTAAGAAATGACCAGCAGTATGAATACAGAGAGGCTTGGAGAGACTTACATGAACTGATGCTGAGTGAAATGGGCAGAACCAGGAGATCATTATACACTTCCACAACAATATTGTATGAGGGTGTATTCTGATGGAAGTGGATATCTTTGACAAAGAGATCTAATTCAGTTCCAATTGATCAATGATGGACAGAATTAGCTACACTTAGAGAAGGAACACTGGAAAATGAATGCAGACTACTTGCATTTTTGTTTTTCTTCCCAGGTTATTTTTACTTTCTGAATCCAATTCTTGTGCAACAAGAGAACTGTACAGTTTTGCACACATATATTTTATCTAGGATATACTATAACATATTTAACATGTATAAGACTGTCTGCCATATAGGGGAGGGGGTGGAAGGAGGAAAGGGAAAAGTCGGAACAGAAGTGAGTGCAAGGAATAATGTTGTAAAAAATTACCCAGGTATATGTTCTGTCAATAAAATGCTATAATAAAAAAAATAAAAAATCTAATGATGTCTCTGTTATCTATGTATCAATGATTCTAGCTAGATACATGATATGGGGACAGACAGGTAGATTGATGGACAAACACGAAAACAGACAGACAAAAAACAACAACAAAAAAAAAAGACAGCAAAAGACAGACAAAAAAGCAGAATAGGAAGAAATGTAAAAAGGTAGAAAGCAAAGGAGGAAGGGAGGAAGGGAAGAAGGGAGGAAGATACATAGATACATAGATAGAGAGAGCAGAAAGGTTGATAAATATATTAATAATAGGAACTAGATTTTTACTTTCCAGGCACAGGAAAATCCTGGGAATTCAAACTCTTTAGTTCTGCAGGTCCACACCTTCTCTGTTGTCAGTAGCTACCTGACCTACTATACTGAAAAGTTTAAGCTCCTTGCTCAGTGTCCAAGAGAATCAAAAATTTTCATATAGGAATTCCCAATAGTTGAAAAGTAGGATTAGATCCAAAAGAATCAATAACTTGAGCATTTCTGTAGGGAAAGAGGTATACAGGTGTATACTACAATATCCGTGCCTAAATTCAGCTTTATTGCCACTTTTCTATTTATAAATCTTATATTTTAAAATTCATAGCAGAAACGACTGAATTGCAGAGTTTAACATTCTGGACCATTATCTTAGAAGTCTGTTTATAGGAGCTGACAAGTTTTATATAATTGTTTATTTCTGAATTGATCACAGATCATGTCAAAGAGAGACTGAGATTTTGCCACTTGTGTTATGAATTTTTTTGACAAGATGATTTTCCTCTCTGCCACTTATATGAACTGAAAATAATTTCAGCAGCTAACCAGCACTTTTCTGGATCAGTGCCTTAAATTTGCATGGGTTGGTCATTTAATTAAGAGAACAAGGAAAAACTGATGTGCTCAAGCGCGAATTTACTCAAGGAACTCAATGTGCTGAGTTGACAAATACTATCTTTTCTCCTTAGAGAAAGAAACTTCTCAATAAAGTTGTTTTATGATATTTTTAAATTACATGTTTCTAAAGGGCATGTTTAAACTTGGCAAGTGTAGCCTAGAAATATGGAATTTTGCTCTCTTATCTACGTGGACTCAAGTCAGTAAGAATTGAATTCCTATATCCAGATTCTTTTATTTTGCATCCAAATATCAACTATGGCTACTATCAGTGGTATAGCAATGCTTAAATAAGATGGATCTCCAAAGATGGAACTCAAACTTTCAAAAAATAAAAAATGAAATATTATTTTGGGTATTCTTTTTCAAAATCAAAAGATGGAAACAAAATAGTGACTGCCTTGATAGCCTTCTTCAGAATTTCTTCCAAGAACTAGTGTAGGAAGTTACTTTTTCCTCATGTCACCTCTTCACTGAACTCCCAGCAGGAAAGAAAAGGGTAAGGAATCTTAGTATTATATAAAATATTGATGACAGCTACCTCTGGAGAAATGAGCAGCTAGGTGACACATAGATGCAGCATCAGGCCAAGAGTTAGAAAGAGTTCAAGTCTATATTTAGATATTGGGCAAGTCACTTAATACTGTTTGCCTCAGTTTCCTTATCTGAACAATGAATTGGGGAAGGAAATGGCAAATCAATCCATTATCTTTGCTTTAAAAAACTTGAAATGGGGTCACAGAGAGTCAGACAAATGCAAAATTACTAAACAACAACAACAAACATTTAGAGAAAAGAAGTCAGTATGGCTTAGGCTATAGAGTAGTATTAATCTTTTAGGATGACCTGGCTTCAGTTCCCATCTGACATATTGAGTGAGTGACTCAGAAAAATAAACATCTAATCTCTCAGTGCTCAAAGCAACTTTTTAAGCCTATAAATTACAGAACAATTGCTGATTTGCATTTACATAAATATTATTCCAGTCTGATACAGCATACCTAATCAGATATCCCATGATCTAACATAGTCAGCTATCTTGATGTTCTGACATACAATACATACAAAAACTCATCTTTTATCTCCATACCTTTATACTTGCTGTGCCTAATGTCTAGAATGAATATTCCTCCTCAGCACTGCCTGTTAGAATCCTTGTTTGTCTGTTTTCTTCAGAGGTCAGCAATTAGTAGTACCTTATATATAAAGCCTTTCCTGTTTCACAGCTTTCTCTCAAAAAAATAAATCATCTTACATTTATATTGCGTATTTTTCCCTAAATAATACTTTATTTTTCCAAATACATGCAAAGATAGCTTTCAACATTCCAACTTTGCAAAACCCTGTGTTCCAAATTTTTCTCCCTTTTTTCCCCTTTTCAACACAGCAAGCAATCCAATATAAGTTAAACATACACAATTCTTCTAAATATACTGTGCCCATTTTCATATGTGAATGCTGTTGATATTTCCCCCAAAAGAATGTAAATTTCTTGAAAACAGGGACTAGTTTTCAATGTTGTCTCTGTAGTTCCAATATCTGTAACAGTCCCCATGATTTAATAGACACTTAATGAAATATTGTCAGTTTATAGATTGATTGGTGGAAGGAGTTTTCTCCCTAAAATAGGAGTGCTACACCTAAAATGAAATTATAAATTTACACATGCAAAGAAAGAAGTAAATATATTTTTAGCAATTGAGACATGATTTGGAAGAAAACTTCCAATAAAGAATTTAGAATTTTGAACTTGGAATTAGGAATATTGGTTCAAATAATGCAAGTTACTCAAACCACTCATCCATTACAGATCTTATGCCAATTCACAGTTATCTATCTATCTACCTACCTACCTGTCACTGCATCAATCCATCTATCTATTCATCTATCAATCTGTCTGCCTATTACTCTCTGTATCATGTTTTATGTATGTAGCTGTTATTGGCTAGGCACTTACGCTTTCTGTATCACAATTCCTACATTAGAAATTATCAGCTAAGTCACAGGCTTCTTACAATGTGCCAGTAAAAGGAATTCTCATAATAGGAGTTTTCCAGTGCTGACAAAAATTGAAGATTTAGCTTAACAGCGATCTATCACTTGACAAATGAGATGATGCAAATTACAAAGCTGTGATATACATATTTTAGAGTAACATTATAAATTAGGAATTCTCATCATAACATCACTTATAACATAACAATGCTTCATGCAGTTGCAATTTTTGTAATTACTAACTCAGAATGTGTGTCAAAATATGTGTGTGTGTGGATTGTAGCTGACTTAGTGAACAGAATGTAGATTTAAAGTCCGAAAGACCTAAATTAAAATCATAATATACTTAACTAGTTATATAATACTGGAGTCAGTTAATCATTCTGATCTCAGTTTCCACATCTGTAAAATAAGGTTACTAATAGGAACCACTTCACAGGATTACTATGAAAAGCAATTAAATTATATATGACTTTGCCAAGCATGTTGTTATTGCTGTTAAATCATTTTTCAGATTCTTAGAGACTCCAATTTTGGGTTTTCTTGGCAAAGACACTGGAGAGATTTGCTATTTCTATCTCTAGCTCATTTTATAAATGAGAAAAAGGAGGCAAACAGGCTTAAGTGATTTGCTCAGAATCTGAGGCTAGATTTGAACTCACAAAGTAGAGTCATTTGACTTTAGGACTAATATTCTTTTTTTTTTTTTATAGTAACTTTTTAATGACAGAATCCATGCCAGGGTAATTTTTTTACAACATTATCCCTTGCACTCACTTCTGTTCCGATTTTTCCCTCCCACCCTCCACCCCCTCCCCTAGATGGCAAGCAGTCCTATATATGTTGAATATGTAGGACTAATATTCTATCCACTTCTCCACCTACTTTTTCATTGTCATCCTTAAAATGCTATAAAAATTCTAGTAATTGTGATAATAATATTAATAAGTGTTAACTAGGCATTAGGCACTGTGGAAAATACTTTGAAATTATTATTTTATTAGATCCTTACAAAATCCCTGGGAAGTAGGTGCTATTATTATCCTAATTTTATGGATAAGCTAGAAGAGGAAACTAAAGCAAGCAGAGATCAAATGAGCAGCCAGGGTCATATAGCTGGTAAATATTTGAGGTCATATTTAACTCATCTTCATGATGATCATTATGATTCCACAGAAGCAAACAAATAAAAAAAAAATCTTACCTATAAATGAAAGGAGCAACTGTGGCAGTGTTTGGGTGACTGTATTGCTGCTGGGGAAGCTGGACAGTACCATTGCCTGTATTCTGCCCACTATCTGACATGGCACAGGAACCAGAGGCAGTAACTTGGCTAGATTCCTTTCCTTCTAAAGGAGCCAGACAATTAGAGGTGCTGCTAGACTTTTCAGTCATCTGAGATTTGGATACTGATTGGGACTGGCTGCCTTTTGTAGTCCTGAATTTTTCAGATTCCTTATTTCCCACACTGCCTGGCGAAATGTTCTGTTTTGCAGTAGGCATCTTAGATCCTGGTTTTGGAATCCCACTAGAAGATGGTATTAAGCTTTCCTTCTTGGCTGCAGCAGTCTTGCTTCCCTTTGGGATTAAGCTTGCAATTTTGGAAGTCTTTTTCGCTGTGGTCTCTGTGACCTGTTCCTTCTCTTCCTTGACTGGCTTTTCATTGCAAACTTTATTTTTGTCCCTGCTCTTTTCCTCCTTATCCTTTGGTAGCAAAGATTTTTTATTGCTCAGATTTTTGCTTCCAGCTTTTGGAGGAGTCAATTTTGGTGACACTTTGGGACTGCTGCTGGTTGACCCACCACTCAGTCCATTGTTAAAGCCATCCAGCTCACCACATTCAAAAAAAGTATCATCATCTCGTCCACCATCATTGGACACTGGATTGGGAGCCTGTGGTGGTCGCAAAGCAGTCCGAGCATTTACCAACTTGAATTTCTCCAGCATGGATTTCTGTCCAGAAGAAGGGGGTTTGACCCCTTCTGCTAGAGGTGGTTTCAATCTCTCTGAGGATGGTGTTGGAGAGGTGGCAGGACTGGACTGCTTCACAGACAACATGGTAGAGGTGGCACTGTGCTTGACATTCATGGATTTGCTGCGCCAAGGCTTGCTGGTACTTGGAGAAGGGATGGCAGAAACTGGCTGCTGCCCCGTGCTGGTAGGATGCTGCATGTTGCCATTTACACCTGAAGATGGTTGAGGTCCTTTGGAGGAATCTGCCCATTAAAAAAAAAAAAAGAAAGGTCAATTTAATTTTCACCATACATATTTTCAAATCCCATGTGGAATGCTGATCACTGTGTCATCACTGACATATAAAGTAGATTAACATCTTCAATCAATCAACCATGTTTACATAGTATGTTAAGAATACATTATTTAGGACAGCATGGTATAGTGGATAAAGTTCTGGCCTTAGAGTCATCTCAGGTTAAACCCTATCAGTCATTCATATTAGATATATGACCCTATGGTCATAAGTTACAACTTCTAATTGTCATGGGCAATTCTCTAAGATAATAAATAAAAGAAATGAATAACCAATGATTCCCTTTTTCTAAAGTCCTGATTTCAAAATTTCAGTCTCTTAAAAGACTTTACTAATCCTGAGATTGGATAAACTTTCTTAACAATATTGTTTAGCCCCCACCCCAATGGGGAAGCCATTGTGCTCCACTCAGGTTTGGGTGGGGATGAATTATTTGAATAGATTTCCAAAACTGTAGTAGTCTGGAGATAGATAGCCTCTCTTTGACCTCGTGTCATTCTCAGCTGCTCATTGCAATATTCATTCTTTCATTAGCCAGTCAGAGTTGACTGTGACCCCCTCCTTCGAAGAATGTAACCATTCTTCCAAAGGACATATAAACCATGAGTCCACCTCCATGACTGCTTTTGGCTTTCCAGAGTACAATTGATTCTTTTATTCAATGATTGGCCTTAATACAAAATGATTAAATTACCCCACAGTTATGACTCTCAAACTTTTTAAATGCAGAAATGATAAATTATATCATAGGTACTGATTTTCTTTGAAAGAGTTACCTTATTTGGAAGTCAATGAAATTCAAATGAAATTATAGATCTGGGCCCTATTTCTGTTTTGGAAAGGATTTCCCTCATATTTTTCCCTTCATATATTTTATTTAGTCATATTTTTAGTTCCCTTTCATTAAAAAAAAACATAATGAATAAACTTCTAAAAGCAAATCAAATTACTATATCACTTGATAGTATTGGAATATTTAATAACTCCAGTTTCCCAGAGAAAAATGAAGTATATTAAATGTGACATAAAACCTCTTTCAAGGCAGGAACGGAATCTTCTTTTTTCAATGTTTTCTCAATATCTAATACACAGATTTGCAAACAGAAGATGTTTTATCAAAAAAATAAAAAATGAAAATTAATATCCAACTGAAAAGAACTAAGGGGAAAATGTTTCAGTTATCAGATTATAAGTGTTTATAATTCATGATTTTTCTCTCTTTTTTTCTTTGCCTTTATGTAAAATCACAGAGTGCAAACAAATCCATTAGTTTTACTTTAGCATTGTATTCAACTGGAAAATCAAGCCAACTCTTGATACCCCAAAGAAAATAAATTCCTTCTGTTAATAAAAAGAATGGCATTTTCCAAATCTCTCTCATCTGAGACACAGTTGGATCATAGATTTAGATATTGAAATAATCTTAGAGGTGATCAAATCTAACACCTTCACTTTGCAGATGAGGAAATGAGTCTCAAGGATGTTATATGACTTGGCTGTGGTCACAGAGTTAGTAAGTGTCTAATCAGAATTTGAATCCAAGTCTGCCAGTTCTATTAATTTTATCCAACATCATACTTCATGATTTTAATCACTATATGATTTTCCTATAATTAATAGCAAATCTTGTTTTTGAGAATAAAAACGATAATAATGTCAAGTACTCATACTATCAGCAGGGTCTTTCTCTGCAAGATGATAGTGAACAAGCTACTGTCACATTGATGAAAAATGCCACCCAGCTGGGACTGCTTTGTACAGAATATTGTTGCAGCTTGCTGGGGATAAAAATATAAATGAAAAATAGTCCTTCTCCATACTGGGAAAGACCATATGCACAGAGATGAATATATATGTGATACTTTTCTGAAGGATGCACGTGAACATTTAGGGAGGTTAGGAAAGGCTTCACACAGAAGGTGCTTATTAGCTGAATGCTGAAAGAAGCAAGGGATTCTTAGAGACAGACATAGAATGGGAGTAAATTCAGGGTTGGAGGAATGCCTGTATAAACCTCCAAAGACAGGAGATGGAACTTCAAGAAAGCAAACAGCCAAACTTGGTTAGAATCAAAACAAACAAACAAAAAGCTAAGCAAATAGAAATAATGAGCAATAAAACCAGAAATTATATAATAGGAGAACTGCAGCTTTTTTTCTTCCTTTATAGTGAATAATCATTATGATTATTCATTCTGTAAATTCTGTAAATGTGCAGAGAATTTCTAAAATGCTTTCTTCCCAATAACCTAAAATATATAATTAATTAAGTCTAATCAATCTGAAATATATTTTTGTGTTCTGAAAAATTGCTAAAATATTCCCTTATTTTTCAGTTGAAAAGAATGACATACACAATATACATGTTATAAGGGAAATGAAGTTCTTTTTTTTTTTTTCTGAGACAATTGGGGTTTAGTGACTTGCCCAGTGTTAGTGTTAACTGTCTGAAGCCAGTTTGAACTCAGATCCTCTTGACTTCAGGACTCATACTCTATCTACTGTATCACCTAGCTGCCACAGGGAAATGAAGTTCTAAGAGATAATCACACTACCTGCCTACCAATCTAGAACTTTAGTACACTAGACCCGAAATACAAATAATACTTTTCTGAAATCTCTTGGGTAATCTTGGGACAGTTACAATCTCTTTGAACCTTAGTTTCCTCATTTGTAAAATAAGGTGGTTGAACTAAATGACCTTTATGCTTTTCTTTCAGATGTAAATTAGTGACACAAACTTATACACCATCCTACATACACATAATGTATATAGGTACATATATACTACATGTATACATATATGTACATGTACACATACATACTTATAAACAGATGAGTGCATACATACACACACATGGGTCCTTGGATTTAATTATCCACATGGAAAATAGGAGTTGCACTAGTCCATGTAAGAAATTGCTTTGCCTTGCTTTTTATAGATTCAAAGTTTCTGAATACTCCTTGTAAATTCAGTCTAATTCACTGATATACTGGTCTAATAATTAGGCAATGTGATTAATTTCTTACTTCTGCATTTATTTTGTGACATAAGTGCTCTGTATCTGTTTTTTCAGAAAAAAAATTTTTAGATAGAACCAGGATCTGAATCCCGGGAACTAACAAGATTCTCTACTGTTACACTATCAAATATCTACCTTTCTGGACTTCCCAGTTACTAATGTTCTCTCCATTTGGAAATTATTTGCTATGTTCTTCTCTACCTTTATAATGAGTCCCCCAAGAGAATACAGGCTATTTAAGGTCAGAAATAATTTCCTTTTTGAAAGGAAATTTTGAATTTCTTTGAAAATCTTTGAATTTCTAGCACCTGATAATGTCCTGTGCTTAAAGTGTTCTAAAACAAAATGTTATGATTTTAATTGAAATGAATAAAAATGGAAAATGAAATTCTAAATTTTAAAATCTAAATGATTCCATTAAATTTGCCCAAGTCTAATCAGTTCCTATCAGGGGCACTGAGCATTGTGTTAACCACTAGAGATTCTAATAAAATAGTTCCTTATGGATCCAGGGGAGATTAACATGTACACTGGAAGTACATAAAGCATAAACACAAAATGATTTATGGGAGTACTAACAATTAACTTACTCTTCATGCTGTTATTTTGCTAGTTGTAAATATTCCAACAGTTTTTATTTTTCATGTGGTTTGTGGCTACATATATGTTATTAAATCCTTGTGAGAAATGGACATTTAGGGTTATTTTTGAAAATTTATTTATTTTTAATACACATGGCTTTATAAATCATGTTGGGAGAGAAATATCATAAGCTAAAAAGAAAACCATGAGAGAAAAAAAAACAGAAAAAAAGAAGTGAATATAGCTTGTGTTGATTTACATTCATCTCTATAGTTCTTTTTCTGTATGCAGATGGCATTTTCTGTCCAATGTTTATCGGGATTGCTTTAGATCACTGAACCGCTAAGAAGAACCAAGTGTTTCATAGATAGCACATTTTTGCTGTTATTGTGTACAATTTATTCCTGGTTCTACTTGTTTTGCTCAGCATCAGTTCATGTAAATCTTTCCAGGCCTTTTAAAAATGAGCTAGCTCATCATTTTTTATAGAACAATAATATTTCATTCCCTTCATATATCACAGCTTATTCAGCCATTCTCCAATTGATGGGCTTCTACTCATTTTTCAATTCTTTGCTACCACAAAAAGAGTGACTACAAACATTTTTGCACATGTGGGTTCTTTTCCCTCTTCTAAGATCTCTTTGGGATATAGAAACACTTATAGAAACACTGCTGGATCAAAGGGTAAGCACATTTTGATGACCCATTTATCATTATCTTTTCCAGTCATCTGAGCCAATCTGAGAGGTGTGAGGTGATACTTCAGAGTTGTTTTAATTTGCATTTCTCTAATCAATGGTGATTTAGAACATTTTTTCATTTGACTATGGATGGCTTTAATTTCATCATCTGGAAATTGTTTTTTCCTATTCTTTGACCTTTTATTAATTGACTTGTATTCTTGTAAATTTGACACAGTTCTTTATGTATTTTAAAAACAAGACCTTTATCAGAAAATCTGGCTGTAAAATTTCTTTCCCAGCTTTGTACTTCTCTTTTAATCTTGTTTCTGTTGATTTTGTTTGTACAAAAATATTTTAATTTAATGTGATCAAAGTTATCCATTTTGGATAGAGCATCAGGCTTGGGAGGTCAAGAAAACTAGTTTTTTTGTGAGTTTAAATCTGGCCTTAGACACTTACTTGCTGTATGACACTGTTAGTCACTTAACCCTGTTTCCTTCAGTTTTTTCATTTATAAAATGAGCAAGAGAAGGAAATGGCAAGTCATAGTAGCTTGAAAAATAAACTCCAGCTATTCTGCCTAGACAATCCCTTTTATAAATTTTAATACCTCCTTTATGGCCTGACTTTAAGATAAAATATTGCACTTTTTTGTTGTTGCATCTTTTTTCAGTTGTGTCTGATTCTTCATTGCCCCACATTTGAGGTTTTCTTGGCAGAGATACTAGAGTGCTCTGCCATTTCCTTCACAGATAGGGTAACTGAGACAAACACTTTTCTCCCTACTACCCAACTTTTTTTTAACATAAATACTAGACTTACAGAAGTGATGGGAAGAGAGAGCCTCATGTAAGACTTGAATCAGACAGATTAAGTCCCATTTATTTAATCATCTGGAATAGGTAAAGTTAGCATTTGAAAACAAGATTGTAAACAAATTTTATTAGGAGAGTACAGTGTATTTGGGCAGTGAGTTCAAAGAAATGAAGCTGAAGAAAAGAATGCAGAACAGTTCAGAGCAAGGACTATTTGATTTGAATTCTAAAGACATTGGTTCTCATCTCATTCTTCACTTATCAGTGTTGTTATTCAGTTATGTCTGACTATGACTCCATTTGAAGTTTTCTTGGCAGAGATACTAAAATGCTTTGCCATTTCCTTCTCCAACTCATTTTATGAGTCAAGAAAAAAGTGACTTAGGAGTATGGGGACTGAATGTGAATCACAACAAAGTATTTTCATCTTTTATGCAGCTGTTGTTTGTTTTCTTGTTTTTTATTTTTAATTTTTTCTCCTTTTGATCTGATTTTTCTTGTGCAGCATGATAAATGTGAAAATATGTTTAGAAGAATTGCACATCCTTAACCTCTATTAGATTACTTTCTGTCTAATAGAAAAGGGAAATGGGGAGGGAGAGAGAAAAATGTGGAGCACAAAGATATGCAAGGATGAATGCTGAAAATTACCTTTGCATGTATTTTGAAAAAGAAAAAAAAACTCACCAAAGTTAGTCACAAAGTTAGTAAGTACCTAAGGCAAGATTTGAACTCAGAAAGATGAGTCTTTCTAACTCCAGGTCAATTAATTTCATATTATAATTTTTAAAATATGCTATATTTGAAGTTATAAGACCCAGATTCAAATCTTAGTTTTAGTGCTCATTTCTAATGTGACTTTGAACAAAATGTTATACGTTTCCAGGCTCTCAATATCTTTATCGACAGAAAGGTGATATTAGACTCCACAAACTTTAAGGTCCTTTACAGTGGAAAATGTATAATCACAAGAACTCTGACTATTGTGGAAAAATTTTTTGGGGGTTTCTTTGGTTTCATTGCTTCCAAACACTCTCCTCCTCTTCCAATTTTTTACACACTTTCAAAAAATTTATATTCCTAAAGCATAGATGTCATTCCTGTACTTCAGAAACTTGGTGGTGTTACCAGCAGTGTAGAAAATAATAAAAAAACAATCTTCTGAGAGCTTCCCATCTCTGTCTCTTCTCCATAACTAGCTTACTTACAGAACTATAGAGAGGAAATAGTTGCTTTCACTGAGGAAGTAAGGAGTTACAGAAATTTTCTTCCATAATAGGATAAAGGATAAAGAGAGAAAAGATATTGGAAAAAATCTAGAATAGGAGAGAAATTTGGGGAACACTGAATAATGAAATAAAAGATCTTCAAGTAATCAACCTGACATCTTAGATAATATAATGGAGGGAATGTTTGGGACCAGAAAGATCCAAATTTGGATCTTGCCTCAGATACTTATTTACTAATTTTGTGATCCTGGCTACATCACATAATCTCTTAGTTTCAGTTTTCCCAAACACAAAATGAGGGTATTGGAGTCAATCTTTAAGATCCCTTAAAGCTCTTACACTGATGATCCTATCACCCAATCAGTAGTCACACTCACTACATTGACTGTGAATGGCTCTCAAACAAAAGCATATGCATACTCTAGTGTTTTGAGCTTAATGTTTCCAGTCACCAAAGAGATGACTGATTTTTTTTTTTAAATACAGCACAACAGGTTTGTGTTGGAATCCTAATGTCAACTCAACTTGAAACAAGCTGAAAACTCAAGGGTGATGTCAGAATCCTGGTGTTAACTCAATAGAATTGATACAATGCTTGTTGGTTCACACCTTAGAGCAAATCCTTACAAGGTGAGAAGTTGCTAATACTGATGGAAACAATGCTTGTGTTCATACCTTTAGAGAGCTCATAAGTATCTAAGTACTCAATGCAGTTCACACATTTGGGAGAGTCAGGGTTTAGAATGAGATAACTGAATTCACACCTCCCTTAGGGCCAGAGATCACATATCTCCTTAGGGAGATCACATATATAGAGGGAGCTTTTGGAGCTTGGGGACTGACTTGAGTTAGTTACTTGAGGAGTTACTAGAAACTGTGGGAGCTCGAGAGAGTTTTACTTGGAGTCGGAGAGAACTCTTGGAACCCACAAGCCCTATCTTGGAGGCAAGAGATTCATTGCCTCTTCCAACTTGGTGCTGGCTAGAGGCTGAAGAAAGCAGAAGCAGAAGCCAAGGACAAAGCTGCAAGATCTCTTGGAACCAAGCAGAGAGTTAGGCCTCAACTAACCATGCTATTTTGGAAGGAGAAATAAAAGTTTGCATTTTTACCAGCTGGTTGCATTTTGGAGTAATTGTTGATTATAACTGAAACTAAGGCTGCCTCCAGAAAACCTTCACAGGATTGCATCTGAATAATCCAAGTCTTTTCAAATTCCAATATTAGAATGCAACAGTGGAATAAATGATAATATCTAGAGCAGCTGTAAAATGAATATAACCCTGAAATTACAATATCCTAGACATTTTACATATCCTTTCAGTCACGTTTCTAGCAATTCTTCTCTGCTCTCTCCTCTCTCAGTCTCTGTCTTTATCTCTCTCTGTCTCTTCTCTCCATATGTATACATAAATATACATATATTTAATCATACATATGTATGTGTGTAGATATATATATGCATCTATGTGTGTATAATTCATTTTATACACACATATTTTTATGTATTGCTTTGTTTATATTAAAAATGATGGGGGAGTGGAGCCAAGGTGGTGGAGAGGACACACACTTGTTTCTAAGCTCTCTTGCTACCCTCACACTAATTATGAAATTCAGCTTCTGAATTAGTGTTAGACTGACAGAATCCACGAATATTGGGAGTGCAGCAAATTACCAACATAAGATAATTCCAAAGATCACCAGAAAAGGTCTGTTTTGATCAGGTGCAGGCACGGGAGGAGGTGGCTAGGAGCAAGCCGAGAGGCAGGCCCAAAGTTCAGCACACACTGAGCAGACCAGAGGTCTGCTCACCAAGTGGTATAGCATCAAGAGTGCAGTCTCTGCAATGAGAATCTAAGGGCAGGACTCTACCACAGTGTTGGCTACTCTGCCCTGGTTGCAAGCCAGTAGATCACCAGAGAAGTTATAAAACATCCAATACAAATGCAGAGGGTAAAAAGTGCATTCCAAAGTTCAGGAGTATCATAGGACTTGGCCACATGCACCCAGCACCGGGAGTGACAATCCCAGGGCAACTGTTGCTGCTACTGGGAGTCTGTAGAGGAAGCTTGGAACCTCCTTTCCCAAAAAAGCAGATTCCAACTTTTTTTTAAAAAATGAGCAAAAAGGCAAAGTGAGCTCTTCTATAGACTGCTTCTATAGTGAAAGAGAATAGATTTCAAACCCTGAGGAGACTAAAAACAGAATGTCTCCAGATGAAGCCCCAAAGGGGGATATAATCTGATCCCCAGCACACAAGGCTCTCCTAGATGAAATTTTAAAAGATCTTAAAAACAGCTACAAGAAGAATGGAGAAAGGAAAGAAAAACTCTGAAAGAGAGTTTGGAAAAGGCATATAACTCATTAAAGGAAAAATTTGATAAAGTGGAAAAAGAAAACAACTCCCTGAAATGTGTAATGGAAAAGGTAAAGAACTCCCAGGAAAATAGAATTTGTGAATTGGAAAAAAAAAAATAACTCCTTAAAAAAAATTTTGAAATGGAAAAAAATTCCATAGAACAAAAAAAATCATTTAAAAACTCAATTGGATAAATACAAAAAGAAATTTAAAAAGTAATTGAGGAAAATAATAATTAAAAATCAGAACTGAAGAAATGGAAGTGAATGACTTGAGACATCAAGAATCAGTCAAGCAAAATCAAAGAAAAAAAAAAAGAAAGAAAAAATGTTAATATCTACTTGGAAAAGCAACAGATCTCGAAAATAGATGTAGGAGAGATAGTCTAAGGATTACTGGACACCCTGAAAATCATGATGGAAAAAAAAGAGTCTAGACAATATTTTTTCAGGAAATCATCAAAAAGAACTGCCCAGATGTCATAGAATCAGAAGGTAAAATAGCTATTGAAAGAATTCATCAAACACCTCCTGAAAGAGACCCCAAAATTAAAACTCCAAGGCATATTGTGGCTAAATTTCAGAACTATCAGAGCAAGGAAAAAATATTACAAGGAGCCAGAAAAAAAAATTCAAATACATAGGAGCCACAGAAGAATTACTTAGGATCTATCAGCTTCCACATTAAAGGATCAAAGGGCCTGGAAACTGATATTGTGAAAGGGAAAGGAACTTGGAAAGCCAGAAATAAACTACCCATCTAAACTAAGCATTTTCTTCCAAGGAAGGAGATGGGCATTCAATGAAATAAAAGAATTTCATTTATTTCTAATAAAAAAGTAGACTAAACAAAAAATATGACCTCCAAATATAGTACTCAGAGAAACATAAAAAGATAAAAAGGACTCTTGAGACCTGTATTTCTGTTATGGGTATACATAGCGAGTGCATGTATAATTTGATTTTACTATTATAATATAAAAAAGGAACTAGAGATGGAAAGGGGATTATACAAGGAAAACTGGAGGTAAAAAGAAGGAAATTACATCTCACAAAGAGGCAAAGTAAACCTATTATATCTGAGGGAAAGAAGGGAAGGGGATGAACATTGTGTGAATCTTACACTCATCAAATTTGGCTCAAAGAGAAAATATTAGATCTATTTGGTTTGCAGAGAAATTTCTCTCACATCATTGCAAAATGGGAGGGAAAAAGCCAAAAGGGAAGGAGTAGACAAAATAAAAGGGAATACAGAAATAGTAGGGGAAAGGTATAAGAAAGGGGGAGGCACTCCAAAGGGGTGCCCATAAATTAAATAGTAGAAAAGGGGTAAAGGGGAAAGGGAAAAGTATAATCTGAGGATAATAAGATAGCAGGAAATAGAGAATTAGCAGTTTTAACTGTAAATGGGAATGGGATGATCTCATAAAGCAGAGGCGGATAGCAGACTGGATTAAAAGCCAGAATCCTACAATATGTTGTTTACAGAAAACACACCTGAAGCATGGAGATACATACAGAGCAAAGGTAAAAGACTGGAGTGGAATCTATTATGCTTCAGATGAAGTAAAAAAGCAGGGATAACCATCCTGATCTCACATCAAGCAAAAGCAAAAAAAAAAAAAAAAAAAAAAAAAAAAAAAAAAAAAAAAAAATCTAATTAAAAGGGATAAGGAAGGGCACTATAAACTGCTAACGGGCAGCATAGATAATAAAGCAATATCAATACTAAACATATATGCACCAAGTGGTATAGCATCTAAATTCCTAAAGGAGAAAGAGAACTGCAAGAAGAAATAGACAGCAAAACTATAATGGTGGGAGATTGCAACCATGCAACTCTCAGAATTAGATAAATCAAACAAATAAGAAAGCAGTTAAAGAGGTAAGTAGAATACTAGAAAAGTTAGGTAGGATAGATCTTTGGAGAAAACTGAATGGAGACAGAAAGGAATACATTTTCTTCTCAGCAGTTTATGGAACCTATACAAAAATTGACCAGATATTAGCATATAAAGACCTCAAAATCAAATGCAGAAAGGCAAAAATAGTAAATGCATTCTTTTCAGATCATTATATAATAAAAACTATATTCAACAAAAAGTTAGGGGTAAATAGACCTAAAAGTAATTGGAAAGTAAATAATCTCATCCTAAAGAATGACTGGGTTAAACAGCAAATCATTGCCACAATTAATAATTTCATCCAGGAGAATGACAAAAAGGAGACAACATGCCAAAATGTGTGAGATGCAGGAAAAGAAGTAATAAGGGAAAATCTTATATCTCTAGAGGCCTACTTGCATAAAATAGAGAAAGAAAAAATCAATGAATTAGGCTTGCAACTAAAAAATCTAGAAAAAGAGCAAATTAACCCCCCCCAATCAAATACTAAACTTAAATTCTAAAAATAAAAGGAGAAATTAATAATATTGAAGATAAAAAACTATTAAATTAATAAATAAAACTAAGAGTTGTTTTTATGATAAAAAACAATAAAATAGATAAACCTTTGGTAAATCTGATTAGAAAAAGGAAAGAGGGAAATGAAATTGTTAGTCTTAAAAATGAAAAGGGAGAACTTTCCACCAATGAAGAGGAAATTAGAGCAATAATGAGTTACGTTGCTCAACTTTAGCCAATAAATTTGATAACCTAAGTGAAATGGATGACCAACCTCCAAAAATATAGGCTTCCCAGATTAACAGTGGAGGAAGTAAATTGCTTAAATAGTCCCATTTCAGAAAAGGAAATAGAACAAGCTATTAATCAACTCCCTAAGAAAAAATCCTCAGGACCAGATTGATTTACATGCAAATTCTACAAAACATTTAAAGAACAGTTAACTCCAATGTTATATAAACTATTTGAAAAAATTGGGAATGAAGGACTCCTACCAAATTCCTTTTATGACACAGATATGGTACTGATACCTAAACCAGGTAGGATGAAAACAGAGAGAAAATTATAGACCAATCTCCCTAATGAATACTGATGCAAAAATCTTAAATAAAATGTTAGCAAAGAGATTATAGAAAATCATCCCCAGGATAATACACCATGACCAAGTAGGATTTATACTAGGAATGCAGGGCTGGTTCAATATTAGGAAATCTATTAGCATAGCTAACTACATCAATAATCAAATTAACAAAAACCATATGATCATCTCAATAGGTGCAGAAAAAGCATTTGATAAAAATCTAACACCCATTCCTATTAAAAAACATGAGAGAGTATAGAAATAAATGGACTTTTTCTTAAAATATTCAGTAGCATCTATTTAAAACAATCAGTAAGCATCATTTGTAATGGGGATAAACTGGAACCATCCCCAATAAAATTGGGAGTGAAACAAGGTTGCCCACTATAACCATTACTATTCAATATCGTATTAGAAATGCTAGCTTTGGCGATGAGATGAAAAAGAAGAGTAGGTAATGAAGAGACCAAATTATCACTCTTTGCAGATGATATGATGGTATACTTAGAGAACCCCAGAGAATCTACTAAAAAGCTATTAGAAATAATCCACAACTTTAGCAAAGTGGCAGGATACAAAATAAATCCATGTAAATCATCAGCATTTTTATACATCACTAACAAAATCCAACAGCAAGAGTTACAAAGAGAAATTCCATTTAAAATAACTGTTGATAGCGTAAAATATTTGAGAAACTATCTGCCAAGGGAAACTCAGGAACTATGAGCAAAACTACAAAACACTTTCCAAACAAATAAAGTGAGATCTAAACAATTGGAAAATATCAGATGCTCTTGGATAGGCTGAGCAAATATAATAAAGATGACAATACTACCTAAACTAATCTATTTATTTAGTGCTATACCAATCAAACACCCAAGAAACTATTTTACTGACCTAGAAAAAAATATTAACAAAGTTCATCTGGAAGAACAAAAGGTCAAGAATTTCAAGGGAAATAATGAAAAAAAAAATCAAATGAAGGTGGCCTAGCTGTACCAGATTTAAAACTATATTATAAAACAGCAGTTACCAAAACCATTTGGTACTGGCTAAGAAATAGACTAGTTAATCAGTGGAATAGGTTAGATTCACAGGACAAAATAGTCAATAACTATAGCAATCTAGTGTTTGACAAACCCAAAGACCCCAGCTTTGGAGATAAGAATTCACTATTTGACAAAAACTGCTGGGAAAATTGAAAACTAGTATGGCAGAAATTAGGCATTGACCCACACTTAACACCTTATACCAAGATAAGGTCAAATTGGGTTCATGATCTAGACATGAAGAATGAGATTACAAATTAATTAGAAGAACATAGGATAGTGTACTCCTCAGACTTATGGAGTAGGAAGGAATTTGTGACCAAAGAAAAATTAGAGATCATTATGGATCACAACATAGATTACATTAAGTTACAAAGTTTTTGCAAACAAAAATATTGGACTAGAAGAAAAGCAATGAAGTGGGAAAACATTTTTACAGATAAAGATTCTGATACAGGCTTCATATCTAAAATATATATAGAATTGACTCAAATTTTTAAGAAATCAAGCCATTCTGCAATTGATAAATGGTCAAAGAATATGAACAGACAAATTTCAGATGAAGAAATTGAAATTATTTTCAGTCATATGAAAAGGTGCTCCAAATCATTATTGAACAAAGAAATGAAAATTAAGACAACTCTGAGACACCACTATACACTTCTCTGATTGGCTAAGATAATGATGAATGTTGGAGGGAATGTGGGAAAACTGGGACACTTATGCATTGTTGGTGGAATTGTGAATGGATCCAATCATTCTGGAGAGCAATTTGGAACTAAGCTCAATAAGTTATCAAACTGTGCATACTCTTTGATCCAGTAGCATTACTACTGGGCTTATATCCCAAAGATATCTTGAAGAATGGAAAGGTCCTATATGAGCCAAAATGTTTGTGGAAGCCCTTTTTGTAGTGGCTAGAAACTGGAAATTGAATGGATGCCCATCAATTGGAGAATGGCTGAATAAATTGTGGTATATGAATATTATGGAATATTATTGTTTTGTAAGGAATGACCAGGAGGATGATTTCAGAGAGGCTTGGAGAGACTTAGATAGATTGATGCTAAGTGAAATAAGCAGACCCAGGAGATCATTATATACTTCAACAACAATACTATATAATGATCAGCTCTGATGGATGTGGCTCTCTTCAACAATGAGATGTTTCAAACCAGTTCCAATTGCTCAGTAATGCAGAGAATCAGGTACACCCAGAGAGAGAACTTTTGGAAATGAGTGTGAACCACAACATAGCGTTTCCACTTTTTCTGTTATTGTTTGCTTACATTCTTGTTTTCCTTCTCAGATTTTTTCTTTCTTTCTAGATCTGATTTTTCTTGTATAGCAAGATAACTGTGAAGTCCAGGTTAGTCCCCTGAAGGCCTCAGAATCAGCCAGAGTCAGGATAAGTAAAAGTCCTTGATCTTTAGGAGGAGAAATGAAAGGGGTTAACAAGACTGCCACAAGTTCTTCGTGGGAACAGAAGGTTTTGCAAGGGTCAATGTTGAAAAATTACCCATTTTGTAATGGGTAAATAGAGCTATAATAATAACAATAATTTTAAAAAAGAAAGTAAAAAAAAAAAAAAAAGAATGATGCTTGTTGGTAATAGAGCAGCACCTGTTCCTGTTTATACATCTATCTCTTAAATTAATGATTTTTTTTTCTCTAGAGTAGCCAATCAACTCTTAATTGATGCATACAATAGTAACCTGTGTATCATTGTGTCCCAAAAGTCTATGGTCACTTCACATTTTTTCAAAAGATATTGCAGCAAGTTCTTAAATCATTTCTTTTACTTTAAAAACTTTCATTCACAGTATGAAAGTTTTGTGAGTTGTAAGTTCCTCATCTAAAAATAAGGTAGCACCTACCTCTTAGAGTTACTATGAGAATCAAAAGACTGACTAATTATTCTTTGAATCTTCTGCCCTGTTAAATTCTGTTTTTTCCCCAGTTCAAGAAAACAAGATACACATCCCAGGTTAAACTTATTATCTTGAGCCTCAGCACCATGATGCTAAGGAAAATCTTGGCTAGCATCACTTCCTTCAGTCTCTCTATCCTCTGACTAGAGGGCTGAAGGTTAAAGTACCAAACTTCCCCCCAATGTATTCTTTAATAGAAGACAAAAAATTGGACTTTAAGGTTCTCTCCATTCAGCATCTGCTTCCCTTCCTTTTTTCCCCAACTCCACAGAACAAGATGCTCCTTAATTCTGCATTCTTTTCTGTTATCTCTTCCTATGATATTTTAAGCTCCTTAAGGACAAGACTGTCTTTCTTTATATTAATTTTATTAATAATAATTTATTAATTTTAATATTTATAATTTAATATTATAAATTATATTATATTATATATTATATTATATTATATATATTATATTATTTTATCTTTTTATTAATTTTATGATTAGCATATTGCCTACCACATTGTTGTTCAGTCCTTCAGTTGTGTTCTACTCTTCCTAACCCCATGGACCATAATTTCAAGGAGGTTTTGTTAGTAAAGATATGGGAGTAGTTTTCCATTTCCTTTACCAATGAATTAAGGCAAACAGAGATTACAGGACTTGTCCAGGATCACATAGCCAGTAAGTGTCTGAGGCTGGATTTGAACTGAGCATTCCTGAACTACAGACCCAATAACAGATATCCACTGTTATATCTAGCTGTCTGTAATACAGTATACACTTATTAAGTACTTATTAGATTGGATAAAATAAAAGAAGTAAAATATTTTACAAAACTAAAAGTGTTACATAAATATATATATTACTATTATTCTCATTGAATGATAGGGTCAAAAGGTACCTTAGAAGTTGCATATATAGTTCCTCAAATGCTGAATTAAGAATGTCTTCTAGCAAGATTGTACTGTAATCAACTATGATAAACTTAGCTCTTCTCAGCAATACAGTGATTCAAGACAATTCCAAAGGACTCATACTGTAAAATGCTATCAATATACAGTGAAAGAACAATGGAGTCTAAATATATCGTATTCTCACTTTTTGTTTTTTGCCTTTTCTTTCTTATGGTTTTCCTTTTTTAAAAAAATTTCTTTCACAAAATGACTAATGTGAAAATATTTTTATGTAATTTTACATATATAATCTATATTGCATTGCTTGGTATTTTGAGGAGGAAGAAGAGGAAGGAGGGAGAAAAATTTGGACATCAGAATCTTACAAAAATGAATGTTGAAAACAATCTTTATATGCAATTGAAAAAAATACTATGAAAGTAAAAAAAAAAAAAAGTCCTCAAAATACATATCCCAAAATTGGTCATCCAAACTTGTCTTAAAGATGACTCATGATAGGAAATTACTATAAATGAATACTGCCCATTATTTGGTTCAGACAATTCTAATTGCTAAGGAGACCTTCTCCTTGCTGACATCTGCCTCTTCAGACAGATAGCATTCAGACACTTTCACTCCTAACTCCTAATTATGCTTTTCTATACTCAGGCAATTAAATCTACAATTATTTTGATAATTCTTCAACTATTCAGAGACAACAATCTTCCCTTGCTCCCTAATCTCTCTTCTACAATTTTCCCTTCTCTAGGCTAATATTGTGAGAGATTACCAGTGAATGAATATCTGCTTCTTTGTATACAAAGCTTCAAGCATACTCAGATTAAGAATGTGGGTAAATTGATAAAGTCAGATATCAGTCCCCATTGCCTTGTTTGGAGTTTCTGAATAGGGAGTCATGACTGAAAAATTTTCAAAGGAAATATCTTGCAGTAACAAGGGATGCTCTTTTCAATTTACCATCTGGCTCATAATTTTCCACATCATACTCTCTGACATAATAGCATGATGTTATGGTAACAAAGAGCAAGTTATCCATTAGAGCTCATTCACCAAGTGATTAGAAATTACAGATGATAGGGACAGCAGTGGGGCAAAGTGTATATAGAATGTTGGGTTTGGAGTCAGGAAGACATCTTCCCAAGTTCAAATCTAGTCTCAGGTGATTACTAGCCATGTTACACAGATTAAGTTATTTAACCTTATTTGCCTCAGTTTCCTTATGTGTAAAATGAACTAGAGATGGAACTGTCAAAACACTCTAATAGATTTGCCAAGAAAAACCCTAAAATATGGTCACAGAGAATAAAGCACAACTGAAATAATTGAATAAGAATTTATTTATAATACATTATCTTACAGGTTGTCCCAGAAGTTTTAGTGCAGTTTTGAACTGTTAAAGCTTCTTGAAAAACTGTTAGTTTAAAACTGTACTTTGGGGATAACTTGTATTAAATATTATGTATATGAATTAAATCATCAAGGGAATTTTGGATGCTGTAGGGATTTTTATTATAGTACAAAAGAGAATATAAATGTGATTCAGAGAAAAGCACTAATCTGAATTTAGGTGAGTTGCTTTTGAATTCTACCTTTCTCATAAATTCCATATTTGGGGGATCTCAAGTTTTCATCTGTAAGAAAAAAGATAAAGATAACATCTTTTCAATTCAAAAACAGTGACTCCATCCCCAGGTTTTTATAGGTGATCACAATAAGTTGTACCAAGAAAGAGTATATCTAATATAACATTTAATATCTATAGTGAAAGTGATGACCTATGATTTCACTAGTACAGCAAACTCTGAATGAACAGACTTCCTCTACCAAAGCAGGTTAGCACTTTCTTGGCAATTTACATTTTAAGAGATTTACATTCAGCACTGTGAGGTCAATAATTTGATGAGGGTCACACAGGCAACATTTATTTAAGTGTCTTAATGCATGGGTGTATATGTATCTTTCCAACATGTGATATTGTCCCAAGAAATATCCTTAGAATTTTTGTTAATAAAAAAAAAAAACAAAAAAACAATACTGCACAAGTGGAATCACATGAATCACCTATATAGAAATTACCATTTAAAATAGTTATATGCTAATTAGAATTAAGTGGCTAAATATATGATAATTCTATTGCCTTGATGTGGATTTCAATGTTAGAGGGTCCATAATTGAGAGCCATGCATTGTAGATATCTGTCTCCACCTAGTGGTGATTCAAAAATATAACTAATTTTCCAAGTGTTTTCTATAAATTTTCACTAGTAGGAAAAAAGACTTGAAGTGATCAATAGTGTTATTTGTCTAAATTGGGGATTAGATTTTAGTTTGTATTATAATTTCCAGAGGGAAACTATTCAAATATTTTTTTTTTTCGGGATAGAACACTTTAAAGACTGGCTATCTTTAGGCAACTGGAGGCCTAATAGTGATCTCAAGAGTTCATTCCAAGTTGAGAATCATCTTAAAATACTGAGAAATGCTATCCACCAAAGAGACTGGATTCTGAAATGAACCAATGAGAGTAAGCGTTCTCTGGAGAGTGTACATCTGGGTTTGATACTGATGCTTCACTAGAAATCAAGAGAATGATGTTCAGAGATGTCTTACAAATGAAGTAAAGGGTAAATAGAGAGTGGGGGGGGCGGGGAGGAGAGAAGGGAAAAAGGTGGAAGGAAGAGAAAAAACATTTATTAAGGAAACATTATGTGCCAGGCCCTATGCAAAGCAAATATCTCATTTGATTCTCATAACTATAGTAGAGATTTACTATAATTATCCTTATTTTAAAGTTGAGAAAACTGAAGCAGAAAAAAGTTAAGTATGTTTCCCAGTGTTACAATCTACTAAATATTACAGACAAGATTTGAAATCATGTATTTTTGACACCAGTCCCATTTGTGTCCAACTCTTTAGGACCTTGTGGATCATAATATACCAATGCTGTGCATGGGGGATTTCTTGCTAAATATTTGCAATTTGATTCTCCAATGGCACACACACACACACACACATACACATACACTCACACACAAAAGACAGTTGCCCAAGGTATTGTGTTGTGTCCTGCTTTTTAGAACCCCAAGTTGGGGTGACAAAACATACCACTGCTTTCTAGAGCCCCCACGCTGGGGTGATTAAGATATACCTTCCTAGTGGAGAAGTGATGAAGTGGGACTCCTGAGGATGATGGGAAAATGGAGGCTATTTATTTCACGGACTTTCCCTTTTTATAATGTAACAAAAACAATACTGCACAAGTGGGATCACATAAATAACTTGCTATTGTATGTAGTTTGCCACCTGGTATCACTCTTCCACTGGTATCACTCTGCTTCAATCACATCACAGGTTGTCACCACTCCCTGAATTCTCAGGAAGGGTCAGAGTCCTTCGGGAAGATGGGGAGCCAAACCAGACATTGTTAGTAGGTTCCCTCTGAGCTGAAGGGTCTTCTACCTCACCCAGAGTTTCCCCACTGACTGTAATTCTCTACAGTATTGTAGCTAGTATCTGATGCTGGATTTGAACTCGGGTCTTTCTGAATCCAAGCCTAGCATTATATCCTCTAAGCCAGCTGCTTCTTCCATAAACCTAGCTAACTTTATAATGGGAGTTCACAATACTAATATATCACAAGTACAGAATGAAGCAAATAAAACCATAAATAAAACATTGTTGTTCAGTCCTTTCAATCATGTGTAACTTTTCTTGATTCAATTTGAATTTTCTTGGCAATGCTACTAAAATGGTTTACCAGTTCTTTTTCCAGCTCATTTTACAAAGGAGGAAATTGAGGTAAACAGGATTAAAGAACTTGCTCAAAGTAACACAGCTAGTAAGTGTTGAGGCCAGATTTGAACTCAGGAGCATGAGTCTTCCTGACTTCAGTCCTGGCATCTCTATACACTGCATCCCCTAACATCCCCTATACTAGTGATATTAAGCACAAATAGAAACAGACCCCATTAGATAATGGCTAACATTATCTAAGTTGCATTCTATTTTTATTTATTTTGCCAAATTTTCCCAGTCAGAGTTTAGATGAACACAATTGGATTATCAGCTGAAATGTGACACCTCAATCCTACTCTACTACTGATACATCTTACTGGGACACTGTTATGATCATACCATTCTCTTATCCACAAATCATCATTGGCTCTTCATTGCCTACCCAGAAAAAAACTATAAAGTCTGATATTGGCATTTAAAGTCTTCTGTCTTTTTATTACAGCCTTATCTCATATGTCTCTTGATCTTGGCACAGTATGAGATAGTAAGGACAGTGAATTCATATTCAGAAGATCTGAGCTTCAAACACTGCTTTGTTATTTATATGAATTTGGCAAGACAACTCACTTTTCTATTTTCAACTTTCTCATCAATAAAATGAAGAGATGGCATTAAATAATTTCTAAGGGTACTTGCTGGTTTCAATTCTTTGATCTTGCAAAAAGAACATATATCTATCTATATAGATATATCTATATATTTAGTGAGAGGACAACTTTCACAGTGAGGAGTCAATGATTTCAGCATATCCACCCAGGCAGTAAATGGAGAGCTCTGTTAATTAATCAACAAACACACACGAGTCAGAGCAAAGGAAAATATGCCCCAAATGGATCAACTATCTTAAATGATGTGAAGATTTCTAAGTGGAAATATGGCTGTGGGATGGTTTTGATTGAAAATAAAAGTGAATTGAAAATGAAAAATGTGATTGTGAAGTTAACTTACCATCCTAATCAGCTCAGATCAATCATTTAGTTTTCAACCTACACAGGTGGCTTCATATAGATACCAGACTTCCCAGATTGTAAAACTTTGAAAATAGCACAAAATTCCATTACTAGTCACAATACCTCTTCTCTCTCTCCCTCTCTGCAAACTCCCCACCCACATACACATAGAAAGTGAGATTTTTCAATCAACTTAGTCATAGTTATGAAGAAAGAAAGAAAGCGAGAGAGAGAAAGAGAAAGAGAGACAGAGAAAAAGAAAGAGAGAAAGAAAGAAAGAAAAAAGAAGGAAAGAAAGAAAGAGAAAGAAGGAAATAAAAAAGGAGAAAAGAAAGAAAAAATATATATTTTTTATATTTATATATATATATGTATGTATGTATGTATGCATGTATGTGATGTTTTTCTCCAAGTGTCAATGCATAAAAAGCCAAATTCTCAAGTCATTTTAGTTGTTTAATTTCCAGTTTGAGAACATTCCTGAGATTTTTATTAAATGAAATCAAAAATTTCAGTAAGAATTGTGGAAATATGTTTTCTAATATAAGCAAATTTTTTTACACCAAGTGAAAGAGGTTGTCATTGCTTTTAATTCAACACAATAATAAAGCTGGAAATTGAATAGCCTAAAAGTATAAGGAAATAAGAATATGAACCATATCATTTTATAAATATGCTTGTCCCAAAAGAGAGAAGAGGAAAAACCAGGATTACATGCAGAGAGGTGAGATATTTTCTGAGAAACTCTCAAATTCATGTCTTACTTCCAAGAGCTTACACCAATTAAAGACAAAAACAAAATTTTAGGAAATGTGATTTAAGGGATAGGAAAAGGTGAGTGTGCTCAGTTATTTGTAATGATGTAACAATGAGACACTTACCTTTGTCATTTCCATTTGCATAATGTGGAGGCTTATTTTTGTCAATGCTGTTAAAGCTCTGACTTCTCCGATTTAAATTAGAGGCTCCTTGGACCTTGCTACTGCTGCTTGCAGCTGGCACCCTTGAGGGCCCTGGAAGCCTAGAACAGAATAATCAAATTATGTTAAGGTACGTCTAGAAAGACAGGAAAATAGGATACTCTAAGCAGGATAAGAAATGTTGGAACAGCTATAGCATAAACTACATTAAACTATATTTAGGTAAGCTCAATAGATACAAAGAATTCTTCTGTCTCTAAAAGGAGTTACATTTTTTAAAGGGTTTAATCCTATTTTTCTTTTCAAGACTATTGTAGTTTCACTTTCCAATAAATTATCCAAAGAAAAAATACTTCAATGGAAATTCAAGAAGGAATGTAATTTTTAAGCTAAAATCAGTATTTTCTTATTATCCAAGGTAAGAAAAGGGAAAAATCAATGTAGCTTATTGACTCTTTTTTATAGTACTCAAAAACCAATTGTACTGCTGCTTACTTCACTAACTTGCTCAACTTTGGGGTAATGTAGAAAAATAACCTAAGTTAGAATGATTATAAATACTAAAATTTATATTAAAGATAATTTATTCATGGCAAAGTTAGTTAAGAGGTCAGACCAGGTAACTTAATTATAGAAAATGGTTCTGAGGTTAAGGGCACATGTTCAATTTCCATTTAATTTTCCATTCCAAAGAGGAGTTGTTTTTTTTTTTGGGGGGGGGTGTATGTATTAAAACAAATGAATAACAAAAACCAAAACAAAAAAAAAAAAAAAACACATGGCCCACTCTAATTATCCATCTCACAAGTGTGTTTTATTGGCCGCAAAAGAGAAAAGTAAATATGGGCTGAACTGAAATATGCATTATCATCACTGTGAAAACAACTCACAATTAATATGGTGTGAATCTTGTAAAATCAGCACCATCAACAAATTATCTTTTTATATTATGGAAAATACAATTTTAGTTGTCATCACTGCAACAAAATAGTTCCCAACCAGTGGGTCAAAGTTTCTGGGCATGCCACAGGGATGTCAGAGTATGTAAAACTACATGTATACCAACCATTGCCATTTTGACTTTATTTAAACTAAAAAGAAAAAAAAAAAAACAGCTTAACTAAATATCTTTCTTTAAATACTTTACCTCCTTTAGAATAAATAATTGATATTATACACAGATATGTATTTTAATCATATGTTTAACATGCTAACCTTTTGAAAAGAGTTTATGAATGAATAACTTTTTGTCCATTGTTATTTTTTATTGATGAATATGAATCCTACAACAAATTTTGTGTATATTTAGAGCCACACAAATCTAGAATTATAAAATGAAGTACTAATATTTATATTTGTCCACTACCACTGGACATAATGTAATTAAGTTCAGAACATTGGGATGTTATGACCTAACATCATTAAATTGAAACTATATGTATATTTCAAATTGAATCATTCATTATTTTAAGTAGTTTCCTTTATAAAATGAAAACACTGACTACCTTCCTAACAAAGTATCAGAAACATGCTGGTTTTTTTTTCAGAGTTAATATAACATTTTGCTAAATAAATGTCTATTTTAGTAAGAAAAAAAATTGTGATCTATTAAACTCTAACTAAAGTTGATACTCTGAAACTTGTAAGAAAATATGTTATCACTGGTTATATAATAGATATTCTATTATCTACTGCCATCATATGAAGTTTCCTCGGTAAAGCTATTAGGTCATGCTATTTGGGGAAAGCAAATCATAAAAATCAATAAGCTATAAATGGAAGCTATTTCTCTTTTTTTTTCTTGATAGTTCTATATCATGAATGCATTTCTATGAAATATCCTTGCATTTTCAACATTGAGATGGAATATATGATCTCTTTGAAAAAGACAGCTAGTAAATTACTGTCAATTCACTCTGATAATATCATTCTACTACTTTCAATTCAGAAAATGACAGAATTTCTCAATGCATGACAACTGTGTTTCCAAAGGAGTGTAACACTATATTACAGTGAAATAAAAACATAAAAAAAAAACTATTGATTTAGAAACTTTTTTAAATGCTTCAATGTATATTTAATTTTTATTTGATTTGGGGAATAGAACTTTTGATTCATTTTCTGGGACAGCATTTTAAGGCATTTAAAAATACCTTTTTTTGGTGACTACCAGTTAGAGGCCATGATGTATATATACACACACATGTGCACACATATGTACACACATAGACATGCGCACACAGATGCAGCCATTTTCAAATCTTCCCAGTTATCATTTTTTAGGTGAATGATCAGCTGTAGTCTGCCTGCAGGGCAGCATATCAAATAAGACTTGAAATTTACAATTATTCCAATGAGACTATTCTGGTAAATAGCAGCAAAATTTGACAGGTGGCTCAGATATTATGAAGAATTACTAAAAGTAAGAGGAGGAAATGAGAAAATTACAGAAATTAACTTTTTGAAGCAAATTGAAAAAACTATTTTAAGAATTTATTATAGCAACTAATATTAACAATATGTTATTATTTTAAGTATATCACATAATATGTAATATATTTTACAGGCATTGATCCCAGAAGTGACAGTAAGGAACATGTTTGCACAGTATATCACACTGTTCCTCACACTTTTCCAAATAATTTCTTTTTCTTTAAATTTTTCATTATATTTCTTTCTCCATCATCTTCTATAAAACTATTTTCATTAACTAAAAAGAGAAATAAATTAGGAAGAAAAATTAAAGGGAAAATACCTACCTTTGCTCTGGGCCTCAGAAGCAGTAAACTTAGGTTAAAATTATTAGGCAATTAGATCATTTACTAATTTCAGTGAAATACCACTAAGGAGGTCCTATAGTGAACAAGTTAATATAATGATCATGGGTGTAATGCATGCATATCTTCCACATCAGTTCCAAATCAAGAGTATATTATATTCAAAATACTAAATCTCTACTCTGAAGAGTATTCTATATATACTAGCTTATTTCACCTTTAATAACACATAACAAATTAACCTGTCATGACTAGTAATTATAAACAAACTTTCAAATACATATCCTATGCAGAGGTAGAAAATCCATTTCCTTAATGCCTTTGATTTACTTCACAGGAGACCTTTGTAAAGTGGTAGGTCAGCCTTTATCAGTTGGCTCTTGGTCAGTCTTGAGAAGTGTTCACAAATGATCTGGAATTATTTCCTGAATGCATCAGTCATCTGGGGAAGATACTCACTCACACTCACGTTCTTCATCTGATGTGGTTCCATGAGAAGCCAGGTTTCACTTTGGTACAAGAAAAAATAAGGTAGGAGGATCCCAAAGTTGTCTTCTGCAAAATTGTGGGTCACCAAGGCCTGGCTGGCATAGAGTTTTGCTATGACATAGTTCAGGATTATAAAATGTCCCTTTCTGGACCCACCTCAAAAAGGAGAGACATTTTTTGAAATTGAGAGTGACCAAAAAAAAAAAAAAAAAAAAGACCAAGGGGGAATTAATTTGAGTATCACTAACAAGTAATAAATTAGAGATATTAACTGACCTAGAAGCCTTTTTCTGACTGGTTGCAATTCCACTGTGATTAGACTGAGCTGCATATCTGGCTGCCAGACTGTATGAGGAGAAACAGAGAAATTGAATTAAAGAGATTCTTGGAAGATGCAAAGAAAGCACAAACTTACCAAAACAAAAAATATGTTTATGAAATGCAATCTGAACATGTATGAAAACAAATTAATTGGAAAATTATGAATTAATGCAAGGCATACATTATGATCTTAGATAATGAATACATTATGATATGTAATATTACTGATTGATTTCTGTATATAAAATGTTCATCTTCACTTTCAATAATATGGCTATTTTCTGAGAGTGTAATCTATTTTTAAATAAATAAAACATGCCAAAATGTTTGACATCTTTTTGGTTTAACTTGATAAACTGGAAGACTCAAATTTTGCTATTAGATTATTAATGTATTGAAGAAGTAACAATTTTTTTTTTACATCAAATCTTAAAGCAAAATTTCAGGAGCAACTATTATTTAAGCAATTCTTGCTACATAGGTATATATGTGTTATATTATGTATTCATTCCATTACATCTACGTTATGTATTGTATTATATGTCTGTGTATCTATATTTATGTAATATACATACATAGGTACTGATATAGCTATAGATATGTATAGGAAGGAAGAATTTGGACCTATAATTTAATCAGTGAAAGAAATTTCCAGACTAGTATCTCCTTTTGCTTAAGGAGATAAGCAACTAGCCTCAATTTATTCTTTTAAGAAATTTACCTAGGATATTGAAAGATTAAATGTCTCTCCTATTGTCATAGTGTTTACCTGGGTTAGTATTTTTGCATTTTTTCACTAACTAGTTTAAACCAATTTGAACAAAGCTTTTGTTTGGGGTAGAGATATTACTACAAAATCATAGAGCTAGAACCAAAGGGATCTTAGAAGATATCTGGCTTGTCTCCTTTTTAAAGATGAAGAAAGTTCATCCCAGAAAGGCAAAGATCACATATGTAATAAATATTAGAAGCAGGATTCAAAATCATATTCGTTGATTTGAGAGTCAGTGTTCTGTACTATATTACCTGCTAAAATGTGAGATGAATTTATTCTTACAAATTGGTTGATGACCAAAGTGTATGTTGGATTGGGTGGGGGGCGCTTCAAGTGTAGCTCTTGAGCAACCATTTCCAGATGAGATTGTCACTGTTATACAATTTCCACATTCCAAAATTACAATCTGATTTTCTGAAAGTCTATACTATAAGCCTCTCTGCTGTCTCCCTCTGCACATGGGAAGGAAGAATTATGAAGGACAGACAGACAAGCCAGTTGTATGAACAACAACATAGGGATGGTTAGACAGATAAAGGATCATTTATGGTTATGATTTTCTAAAAAAATCAGAACTATGAACATGCAAACATAGATGTCATGATGTAGAGCAGCAGTTCTCAAAATTTTTTTGGTCTCAGGACCCTTTAAACTCTTAAAAACTAGAATACTCATCAAAGATCTTTTTGTGAAGAATCTGCCTCAAATATTCATGGAGACTATTTGTGCCCAACCTGTGGCAGAGCATTCTGAGGTCCTATTGGTCTAATTGGTCATAGTTAGCCACACTAACCTGAATGTAACATAGTAATGTCATTTTTGTTCTCTTTAAGAAGGACAACAATCAACCAAACAAGTGGAATAGATAGATAGATAGACAGAAAGATGGATGATAGAGATACATATAGAGGAGTATATACATAATATATAGATGTACATATGTATATACATGCACACATGTATTTGTAGAGAGCCAGAAATCTGGAGAAGTATCCTTGAAAGAAATATACTTGAAACAAGGTGTTAATTCAGAGCAATTGATGAGGCAATGGTTATATACTTAGTACTTGGCATGATGATGTAAGAGTTCTACAGCTGATATAATTGTAATAGGGTATTTAAACTGAGGACAAAGTCAGCCACAGACATTCTATCTTTGACTCTCCTGCCTCCTGCCTCCTGCACTGGTTCAGACTGGGAGACTGAAGGAGACAATAAAGACTTTGGACTTTATTTCTGACTATTCTTGTAGTGTCTATCTTGCTGAGACACTCCCTTCCAGAGGACCTCTAGAAAGATAGCCCGAACATTACATCTTGGAGCCCAAAATGGGGCATAAGGATTTACACTCAGCAGTTCGACTGACATGATTGTAAGTTCAATGGAGAAGTCCCCATGACCTGGAAATAGGATGAATACAAAAATAGACAAGGAGGAAACTTTGGTAAGGGCTAAACTAGGGTTTCAGCTGAAATGGGACAAATGCTTAGAAAAGAACCTTCCCCACCCCAAGGGAAGTATGTAGAAGGCATAGTTAAGCTAATAAAGAACCAAGGTTTCATTGTAACTTGGAAGCAGATCATTGAACTCTTAGAAACTATTGTATTTTCTAAGGAAGAAAAAATTAGAGCCAGATAAGTGGAAACTAGTGGGAGAGCAACTAATGGAATATAACAATGATAATGGTTCTCAAGTCCTGAAGAAACATTCTATATATACAACATAATACATTTGGCTTTAAGAAATTACTTAAGTATTAGAATAACGAAAAAGAAGAAAGAGGAGGAGGGAGATGGTACTGACAAAGTAGCTGAAAAGCATGAAGAATTAGACAAGAAAGGAGTTAAGTACAGTGCTAATGAAATTAAGGAGTGTGGTGCTTCACAGCAGGAGCCATTAGGGCATTCCCCAATCTCATGACTTTCCCCCCTCAATTTCCCCTTTGTGGGTGAAGGGAGGAGGAGAAGAGGGAAGGGCAATGACATCATCAGCACCACCCATGCAGTAGCTTTGTTGACCCCCATGACATGATTACAAAAGGCACTAATTAAAGCTAAAGAGGAAGGGCAAGATACATCTGATTTGAGAATAGAAACGTGTCCTGTGATTGAAGAGTTTGACTCTTCAGTTCAAGAAAAAAGAATACACTCCTTTTAATCTAGAAACTATCAAAAATCTAAAAAAGGCTTGTACTCTTTATGGGTCTATATCATCTTATGTTAAAATGTATTAGAGAATCTGCCTTTGTAGTTTTAACCCCTAATGAATTGGAAATCTATAGCAAGGACATATTTAAAATCTGGACAAAACTTGTTGTGGCTTTCTGAGTATAATGAACTATGTAGAATACAAGCTCAATGAAATAGGCAACATGGAGTTAATATACCAGTCATCTTTGATCAACTAGCAAGTTTAGGTCTTTTTACAAACAATTTAGCACAGATTAATTACCCTCTATCAGCATATGAGCAAATTGCTGCTGCTACTGTTGTCAAAGCATGGGGCACCCTCCCAGGAAGACAAGACAGAGGGGAAGCCTTCACAAAAATAGTGCATGTTCCAAATGATCCCTTTGCTTATTTCATGAGACATCAGCAGACAGCCAATCGAATTATTGATGAAAATGTAGCAACAGAATTTTTGATAGGACAACTTGCTAAAAAAAAATGCTAATGAGGTTTATAGAAGAATTATACTAGGACTACACAAGGTAGTCCTTTAGATGAAATCATAAGATACTGTGCCACAATGGGCACAAATGCCTTTCATAGCTAGGCTATGATGCGATGCAGACTTCCCAAGATCCCAACATGGAAAGACAAGGTCCCTTTTGGCAAGGGACTTCCAGAGAGACTCATCAATGCTTTCAATATGGTTCCATCAGATGGTTCCATCTCTGACTACCTGTGCCAATGAACAACAAAAATTGTTAATGAAACTGATGCAGGACTTCAAAACCCGCAGGAATCATTGGATTCCCTGATATATGATATGACTGATACAAGATTTCAAAACCTTCAGGAATCATTGGATTCCCTGAGACATGATGAGACTATTTCAGGACTTCAAAACTTGCAGGAATCATTGGATTCCCCAACACATGAAGTAATGGACATAGATTAGTTTTGGACTATTTATGGGACTTATGGACACATATTCCTCATATTGATTCATGTTGTTTGCTACATCACTACTAGTCTGAGTTATATTACTATGTGCATGTGTAACACCTCCCATGCTGATAGATTTATATATACCTGTTTCAATTTCAGGCCAGAGGAAACCCGCTAACAATATCTGGTTTGGTGTTTCCACCTCCCTTCCTGAGAAATCAGGGAGGGTATGATCACCTGTGTTCTAAAACAAAAGAAAGCAGGAGATGTAGAGGGTCAGAACTCTGGAGAAGTATACTTGAAACAAGTATGAGGAACCAACACTATTGTAACCCCATAATTCTCAGGAATGAGTCTGCCAACTTCAGTAGCATCTTCTGAGGAATGAAGTGTCTTCATTTGTCTCATATCAACAAAAAGGTTATTTACTCTTATAGGTATATACACAGATATCAAATATAAGAGTAATTTAGAGTATTTACTTAGTATTCAGTACATTTATATTGAAGATTTTACTTTATGAGGTAGAGAAGACAGTATTTGATGATGATAATAGGAGTATGTATACTTAACAATAAGACGGATTCATTGTTACATTCACTATAGCATTAAAGGTATATATAATATTTTCTTTTAATAGAGAGGAAACAGAAAATATAATAATACAATTCAAGGCTACCATAGAATAACTAAATTATAAAAAGGTGTATAATATATGTATGTGCATGTATATACACATATGCATACTAGGAATGGAGGCAACAATAATTTATTACATAAAAATTCTTTTCTACTTAGAATTCAGTTTTTCTCAGTGTTCTTTTACTGATTAGAGTAGTTATAAGAAAATAAATCATTTGTTAATATTCATGAAAAAATAAAGGGTATGGAAATGTAGTGCCTTGGAATGAATATCATAGTTTTGCACTTTAGTATTATGTCAATTAATTTTACAAATATTTATTGAGCTCATACTAGGTTGAAAGCACTTTGTTGGGCTCTAAAAGGGAAAAAATTACCAATATGCATAAAAAACATACTTTTTAGACTATTTTCTAGGTCAATAGATAGTATCAGTGTATTGTATCCTTACAGTTAGAAAGATATGAGAGCAAGTGAGCAGCCCTATCTCAAGTACTTACTAGTGACCTATAGGCAATTAAGGCAGTTAGATTGTGCAGTGGAATAAAGCACAGGAACTACAGTCAAAAAGAGCTAAATTCAAATCCCACTTTAAATACTCACTATGTGACCCTGGGCAAGTAAACTAATATTGTTTGCTTCCATCTCCTTATCTATAAAATGAGCTGGAGAAGAAAATGGCAGTATATTTGCCTAGGAAATCCTAAAGGGGAACATGAAGAGTTGGAAATGACAGAAATAAATGGATAACAATAGACAAGTCATTCTATGTTTCTCATCTTTTATTTTGTTCTCTGTAAAATAGGGTTTATTGTGAAAATCAAATGAGATGACATATGTCAAAGGCTTTGCAAATCAGAACATTCTGTGTGAATACTATTAGCATTATATGTCAAATATTTTGAAAGTTTTAAATTTCTGCATAAATGTTACCTTGCTAATCCTATAAAATAATAAAATATATGAGTAACTAGTAATAGAATATGGAATATCTTGAACTTAAAAAGAAAGACTTTATAAACAAGAAACCCATAACCTAAGTTGGTTTAGAAGAAGGAAAAATTGAAATCATTTGTATTGTTTCAAGAAAATTTTAAGGTGAGGGCAACTGAAGCAACATGACAATTGTTAGAACACTTGGAATTAGAAGACCTTGGTTCAAAATCCCATGTACTGGTTATATAAGCACTAGCAAGTTATGTAATGTTCCAAAACCTCAGTTTACTCTATCTGAAAATGTAGAGCATATACTTGTACTATTTAGTTCATAAGATTATTGAATGAAAAGTTTTTGCAAGTCTTTAAGCATTATGAAAATGAAAATTATACTTTTTAAGCTCACACTTTGCACATCAAAAAAGGATGCATTACTGGAGTAAGGGAAACTATGATCAAAAGTGTAGAGATATGAATGTGAGACTTTCATTTGAAAAATAGTGAGTATATAGATATCTATAAAGAATAGAGTACTTAATAGAACTTGTAGGTTGTAAGGCAGGAAAATATGTTGAAATCATACTGTGGTGTTGAAGTCCAGTTCTAGTAGTGATAAAGGGTATAGAATCAAGGGCCAGATGGAAGAATGGCTTATGCAGTCTTCCAAATTATTGGTAAGAGAGACAAATATGTATATGTATATGTGTGTGTGTATATACATACATACATACATACATATTTCCAAAGCTTATAGAGTCAATACATAATACACTCTGATATTCCTATGTCCTTTCTAACAAACCTTGTCCACTGAGATGCAAATGGTTAGATGCAGATTTGGGCCACAATTCTGAATACACATTAGAGCAAAATCATCATACCAATGTCTTCAAATACATTTCTCCCAAATGTCTTTGATCTCCATTGTGGACTGCTTTTTCCTGTCCTAAGTATGCTTTTGATCTATTGTTCCATTCACAGGCATTCTCTAATTAATGTATTAAACAAGTCCTCTGCAAATATTTATAGGAAGAATTACTGAGCCCAGAATATTTTTCCTGGCCTTCTACACTGTAGGAAGACTTAACATTAGAATAAGAAATTGGCATTTTTTTTCTGTCATAGCCAAGAAAACATATTGAGTTTGGAGTTGTGATAATACTACCACTGTATAGCTAAAAGTTTTCTGATCAATGCATTGGAAAGGACAGAGAGAAGAAAAAGAGAGAAATAAAGGAGATGCTATACTAGTTAGATGGAAAATATAAAATATCTGATCTAAGATGGTGCCAATGAGAATAAAAAAGCAAGAAAATATAGGGAAAGTCTCAGTATATAGAAATGGACAAGAGATTATACATAATTAACAAGACAGTGAGAATCAAAGAATTCTTGAAAATCTTCAGTCTCAATAATTAGAACATCAATTATATTAATTTCCATTATAATTAGTTAATAATAATTATAATTATAAAAATTTTCTAGCTCTAATTGTTTCTTCTCTTCCTTTGTCATTGACTTTTCTTCCTTATCCAGTACTCCAATGTGGGCATTTCCCACAATTATATATTTATATCTTTTTTCAACTCTTGCTCTGTTATTTTACAAAGCTTCTGTTTCCTCTCACAGTTTTAATTATGACACCCAGGTAAAATTACTGAATTTCTCTCCATTTCCATCTCTTCTCTGTTGGCAATTCAAACTCAAAATATCAAAATAATGAAACCATTATAATTAAACTGACTTTTCTCTTTTAATCCCTTATTTCTATTGAAAACAATCAGGTGGTAAGAGTTGACAGAGAGCTGGGCCTGAAGTCAGAAAAACTTGAGTTGTCACTTATCTCTGTTTGCCTCAATGTACTTGCTGTCTTCTTCTTAGACTCCCCTAACACACTTTCAGTTAGTCTCCCCATTCTCAGTTCTTCTCTCTGGTCAGCATTTCACATGGCTACAAGAATAGGTTTCCTTATTCATAGGTCTCATTAAATTACTCTGCTCTAAAACTGACAGTTTACCCCCCCACCATCAACCAAGTAAAATATATTCCTTACACTAGCATCCAAGCCCTCCAAAATTTTGTTCTACCTAACTTTCTAGCCTCCACAGTAATCACCTTTATTTTCAAGCATGAGTAAAGTAATGAAGCTTAAGTATGTACTGTTCCGTGTTTTCAATTACCATTTCCTATCTCCAAACATTTATCCAATGCCAAGTAGGCCCCAAAACATAGACTTATTTAAGTTATAATTTTTGTTCTATTTGAAAGGGTATAGTGATACTCCAAACTGGGACTTAACCTGAGTGCAAGAATGAAATACATATATTTGATAGTGATACCCCACTCAGGAATAGTTACAGGGAAGATGGTAGAGTAAATCACTTAGGAAATATTCCATCCTCCATGAGGAAGAGCATAAGAGATTGGGGGGAATAAGAGAGCTCAAAATATAAGATGATTTGGTAACATGTGCTTCCCAAATATTATAATTCCAAACTCTATTTGACTTATATCTTGCCACCTATTCTCTATATATTCATAGAAGAATTATTTCCCAGGTTTACAGAGGAGCTATTACATTGCTGTTTTCTTATAATCTCCTTTAGTAAATGTCTTTGCTTTGAGCAGATCATATTACTTGACTTTTTAATGGTAAATTTATCAATGGAGGTTCTTACTATATATTTAAAGAGTGAATAGCTCAGAATGTATTTAAATCCTGGGATCATTGTAGCCAGAGGTAACCAAGATGGAAGTGGTAGTTGCAGAAAATATCCAAGAGCACCAATCATTTCAATGGTGCTTGCAGTAAATTAAGCATAGATCTATAAACTAAGTATAGATCCTTCCTAGTGCTTTTAATTCCTTAAACACAAACTAATACGTCAAGGAAAAAAGGAGAAAATGTGATTGCCTGAAAACCTTATAGAACCTCTCAAATCACATATTCTTGGTATTAAAGTGACTGCCATGCCAACTTCTCTGTTCTACAAAATTCAACACTTCCATATTTCCACTACAGAATTCTTCAAGTTAACAAGTATTTTAAAAAATACATGGTTGACACACAGGTTTCATCAATTTACCAATCACATCTATTTCATACCCCCCAGGTGGTCACATTTTACCACCAATTTACATCATAAACAACTGCCAGAGACTCAAACCACTGGTCAATTCTACATGTTACTCCTCTTCCCAGATGTTGAAGTTCAGAACCCTCAAATGAAAATTTATTTTACTTCTTTCCTCCTTTTCATCTTTCTTCCCTTTTCTCCCTTCCTTTCCTTTAACTTCCTCTTCTTCCTCTTCATTTTATCCTTTAAGAGAAAAAAACTGTTATGCACTGGACTAAAGAATGCTTAAGCAGTTAGATGGTATCTTGAATTTCAACTTTCTTACCATATATCCTTGGTGAAATCATTTGATTCTGTTACTTTTCTCTATATTCTCATTTTAAATTTAAAACAAATCAAGTGCTATATGGTATTGACAACCATTGATAAACAGAAAAGGCACACTGAAAACATCAATTCAATTTCATCACTTCTAGTGACTTATTTTGGGGCAAGAAAGAAAGGAAAAGAGAAGAGGGATGAGAGAGGGAGAAGAAGGGAAATAGATACATAGAGGAGGAGAGAAAAGGAAAGATGAATGGAGAAAGAGTGGTAGAAACATGGAGAAGTCCCAGATAAGAAAATTTCCTCTACCAATTGAGTTATTTGTAGTATTATAACATATCTTCAAGTAAGGAGAGTACAAGATATTTGTCCAAAAACACACAGTATTATCAGACTGAATCAAGACTTGCTGGACCAAAGTCACCTCCCTACCTACTGTGTCACACCCAGATCACCTACAATTCTGTGTCAACATGATTTTAAAAATTGACAAATTAAATACAAATCCCTAAAAAGCCAGCATCATAAATTCTGTTTCTTTCCATTTCCATTGGCTTAAGAGGATCTATTGAAGAATTTGGACATATATTCTCTGGAGAAAAGAAGATGAGGGGAGGGAGGAGGATAAGACGTTGAACATATCTAAAAGATTAGAAGAATATTAAAGTTGTTCTGTTCAAGAACATAATTCAGGACAAGTGGAAAGAAATTTAAAAGAAAGTAAATCAGGGTTGATTTCAAAAAAGAAAAAAAAAAAACCTTCTTTACAATTAGAACTGTACAAAATAGGGACAGATTCCTTTGAGATGTGGTAGATTCTTCCTAAATTAAATCCTTTTTTTTCTCTTTAAGAGGCAACTGGGGCTAAGTGACCTTCCCATGGTCACACAGCTAATAAATATTTGAAGCTGAATTTAAACTCAGGACACCCTGACTCCAAGGCTGGTGTTCTATTCATTGTGCTATGTAAGGACCCCTGGCATTGAGGTCTTTAAACAAAGGATGGATGAAAAGTTGTCAGATAAGTTACAGAGACGTTCCTCTCTAGTTGACCATTGAAGTCCTTTTCAAATTTCAAAATTTTTGAGTTCGATAATCTTGAAAGTGAAGATGAACATCTTGAAAGGTTCAAGAGAAATAAATAACTATCCTCCTTCCAAGTTTTCTTTCAGCTTTATTAAATGAAACTTAGTTATAAGTTAGTCCCCCTGAAAATCTCAGATATACTGATTCCACATTCTAATTCCACATTTTAAATGAGCCCATGAAGATGAATGATATTAAGTAAACAGAGTAAATATCAAGTAAATTTGCATAATCCTTAAATTTCTTAGTTGAGATATTTGTGCCTTCTTAGGTCAACAAATATCTTAAAAAGAACTTACTCAACAAGTGCTCATATAGCCTTTCTTTAAAGATCTCAAGAAAGAGGGTAATCATTACTCCCCTCCAAAATTATAGTTTTTGAATAATACAACTTGTTAAAAAATGTTTTCCTTATATAATTTTGGAATTTACACCTAGGGCATTATATATGCTTTTGTGTATGCAGAAGACTCTTAATTTGTGGAGAGAATGCTTACATAACACTATATCAAATATAGTGAAAACACTATACACATGAAAGGAAGTGTCAGTGTGAGCATTTCAGGAGAGACTCTCTTTGGGAGCAACTACAGGGAAGAGAAAGAGGGGGAAAAAAGAAAGAAAGAAAACTGCAGAACCTGCAGACATGTAGAAGAAACCAGCTCCTCAATGTATTTTTTTGATTTTCACTCTGCATCCCTAGAGACATTGGTGAATTTCCTTTTGAGTAAGATGAGCTCTCCTTTGGTTTGAGGTGAGATTTCTTATTCTCTTAGCTAGAATAATTTTTCACTTTTTGTATTATTTGGCATAATCTAATGTATACAATTTCTCCAATTTTGGTTTCTTCTTTTCTTCGAATAGATGGGATTACTCAGTATTTGTTATTTTCAGGAGGACAAGTTAGTAGATGTAAACTTGGGGTTATCTTTCCCTTCTAAGAGTATTTATGGAAATAACTTTTGTTTCTTACCTATAGTAAAAATGTATGTGTTTAGGGGGAGGGTGTACAGATAGATATAATTCTAGTCTAAAACTCTTCTATCTTTTTAAAGATAGGAAAAATATCAAGTATCCAAATAAATCTCTCCAATTTTCATCAATATGATGACTACACTCTCCTTTGGAGAAGTATAAACCAAATTCTAGAGAGATTTATCCATTCTAACTCAAAATCCATATGTATGATACATAAATGTATAACACAGTCTAATTCACACATGGCATCTAGGTTTATATGGAACTTGATTTGCCTATCATGTACACATATAACAGGAAGCTAATCCCTTTTGCAATCATGAAAGTGTTATTGTTCACTGGAAATTTTTAGTTCATCAATATCTTCCCCCCAAAATAGTATTTGGAATGGAATATATTATGGGCTGACCACAGTTTAGTAGAGTAAAGCATGGTATTCATAATACTAAGCACAATAACTGTCAAATAATAGGTACTTCATAAATGTTCACTAATTGATTTTTTTAAAAAGAAAGATAATTCATGTTCAATAACATAAAGAAAATAAAAGATAAAACTATTGTTTAGCTGTTTTTCAGTCATCTCTGACTTTCATAACTCCATTAGGAGCAAAGATATTAGAGTGACTTGCTATTTCCTTTTTTTTAAAAACAGATTTTACATTTTACAGATGAGGCACAGGGTTAAGTACTTAAGGTTACACAAGTAGTAAGTGTCTAAGAGCAGATTTGAACTCAGGAAGTGGAATCTTCCTGACTCCAGACCTGTCCACTGTACCATGTAGTTATGACATTTCCCCCCCTCCCCCAAGAAAATTTTAATTATATATAAATTCTGACAAGATTTCCAAGAACCTATATCCCTTTCACAGGATTTCATTAACAGAAGTTTTCTTCATTGTCACAGCATTTGATTTATATAGATGACATCCCCCCCAAAAAATTAATTATATATAAATTCTGACAAGATTTCCAAGAACCTATATCCCTTTCACAGGATTTTATTAACAGAAGTTTTCTTCATTGACACAGCATTTGACTTATATTGAACTTGTAGTGCCCAAAATCCACCAGTCATTTTCAGACAAACTTCTTTTGACATGGGCTTCTTGGTCCTGATATTAGTAAAAGTGAATTTTTTGTTGTTCAAATTAAGCATAAAGCTTCGATTTTTTTCTCTATTAGATATCATCTTATTAAATTTGATCTGATGTATAGCATCTCAATATCATTTTTAATTCTCTTTCATCCAATGTTTAGCTATAATTTGGTGCTATTAAGAAATTATCCAATTTGATAACGACATAGATTCTTTTATACAAGCCATTGATAAAAAAAAATAAACTGCATGACAACTAGAAAAGAAACTTTGAATATTCCTTCCATTTATTCATCAAATCAGTAATTATTGCTCCATTCAATCAGTTCCAAATTTATTATAAATACAATCGCAAATTACGATAAAGGGGCCTCCCTGCTTAAATTGCATTTTGTTTATTGCACTTTATAGAGGCTCTTATCCAAGGAAACTATTTAAAGATACACTTGTCTGTGTACAGCTGTTAAGTAACAACATTCAATTACTATCTCCATTAGAGAATTTGACATTTCTGATTGAAGTTATTATAAGAGTCCATTGATCTCAAAGTTTTCTGTAGAAACCTTGCTAAAAATTACATCATATAAGCTCATATAAAAGTCAAATTTTCATTTACTATTGCTGTCTTTTCTTTTTCTTATCTCAAATTTTATTCTATTTCAATCTAAACATATTCAAATTTGCTATTATTCCAAACATGTTTTTATTTTTAAAAATTCAGCTTGACATAGTCAGTATATCCTACTTTAACATATTTTTTCCAGTTTTAGATTGAGTGACTTTGTTTTTTCATGGTAAGCACTAAAATTTCTTATTATCATTTCTTACTTATTTTATGAACTTTATTTCTATTTTGGTCTATTTTGGAATATCTTGCTCTTGCTCTTTGGCTTACATAAAAGAATCTATGTCAAATTTGATCTTAATAGCACCAAACTATAGCTAAATACTGGATGAAAGACAGAATTAAAAATGATCTTGGTATGCTATAACATAAGATCAAATTTAATAACATTATATCTAATAGAGAAAAAGCAAGATTTTGTCTTTCATAAGACTCACTTTCCTTCATGTCATGGAACAGGCATTGAATAATCACTTACCCTGTGTCAGACATTATGCTCCTCACAACAATTGTGTCAGAAAGGTTTTATTATCAACCTCATTTACAGGTAAATACATGCTGTATATATGCAGAATCTGAAAAAGTGATCTAAATATCTAACTATATCAACCTTTTTATAGATAATTTAATAATCAATAAATAACAATATAAAAATACAAAAGTAATGAATTAAGTTCAATCAATTTGTAATAAATAATTCTAAGAAATAAATATAAAGGCAAAATCTAATTAATTTATAAATTAGAAGGAAAAAAATCAATGACAATAATTTATAAAATAGTAAATAAGATGTTCTATCTTCAAATAAGAATAAGATGCATGGGAGTTAGTGGAAAAATCACTAGAGATGTCAGTTTTCTATTCTAGTCCAGGTACTCCAAATGCTGCCTCTCTAGGTTTCAGTATTTTCAGGAACAATGAACATTATTTAAATTAGATAAAGTTCATTAAGCATTATCTAATGTTTACCATGCTAATAATATTCTAAGATTCTAAGAAAAAAATTCTTAGTTAAAATTACAATTTCTTCTTTGTAAAATTAATGACAAAATTCAGCAAAAATTTTGAAGATAAATTACCTCAGGAATAAGAATTTATAAAACAATGGTTTTCAAGACCAAGAGTAGATGCAGTACTTAAAAGAATATTTCATCATAGCATATTTATCCATTCTGAAGCTACTGATTAAACTGGTACCACATGCAAAGTGATATGTAAAGTACTACTGGTGACATAAAGATAAATAGGATACAATCAATTACTTGTACTTAGTAGTATTTATTTATGTCAAGTCAAATGACAGGGTTATTTTTTTCCCAATGGAATGATAAAATAGAATTCATTAAAAAGAATGTAAAGGAGAAGAATGTCATTATACATATACCGACACACACACACACATAAAGGATATAGAATAAAAGTTGATTATCTAAATAATTCTTATTGAAAATAAAATGCTGATAGATTTATATTAAATTGGCTATGCAAGATGCCAGTTACAGTCATAGATCACTACTGTGTAGATAGGGATAGAATAGAACTTTGGTTCTATTGGTTTTGGTGATAGAATAGAACTTTGAGATGGTTTGGTTTAACCTGAATAGTAAGTTTTCTTGAATAATTCATCTTGTAACCTCAGGTTTCTATAACTTATCTGACTTTGTATAACAAAAATTAAGATGGTACTTATCATGTGTAAATAGTCTTAGCAAGATATTTTCAGGAAGGAAATCTAACCAGAAATATTTTATAGAAATATGTAGATTTAGAAATAAAAATATTGAAGGGATTATGTCCTCTGAAGTACACTCCCAATTTTATAAATGAAAAAACTGAGGCACTATTAGGAAAAGCAAATTACCCATATTAACTTACATAATAAGTAGCAGAGATGAAATTTGACTAAAGAACTACCCATCTTTCCATTCTACCAGTCCATTCTTCATTTGGAAACTTCAATTAGAAGGATATAAATGGTGATTATAAAGGAAAAGACTACTGAAAACAAAGAAAGGATTAAAGGTCAAATTTTGTTACTGTTATCCAATAACCCTAAATGATATCGCCCAATTTCAGTAGTTTCTTGTGAGATATTATTTTTCAGAATTATAGGCAATAATTCTTTTCTACATTGATTGAGAAAGGGCCTAAAAATAATTTTTTTAAATTATATAAAACCAAATGGGAAAAAATGGAAATAGCATTTTCAGGAACTTAGAAACAACAGAAACCCATTAGTGGAGTTTTGAATTGTTTCAACAATGCTGAAAAACAATTTGGAATTATGATAAGAAATGGACCAAAAATCCATACCCTCTGACCTCCAGATTCTTCCACTGCTACTATAACCTAAGGTCAGTGAAACATTGAATATATATTTATCTTTATTACAATAGATATTACAATATAAAGAGGGAAAGAGAAAAAACCAGCATTTCAAAAAATTGTGATGCTTTATACATTGTTCCATGTATATGCTTTGCACTTAATAAGTTCTATTTAGATGTTACTATTATTGTTCCTGTTACATGATATTAGGTTATAGTAGGAAAATATCTGTAAAATGAGCCAGAAAAGGAAATAGCAAAGTATTCCAGTATCTTTGCCAAGAAAACTTCAAATGGGACCAAAGAGAGTTGGATGTGATTCAACAACAAAAATAACAAGACACCTCAAACATTAAGAATGATATTCCTGAATTAAAGATCTGCAACATAAAATATATTACAAAGAGGGGATATTATGAGCCAGAACTTGAAACAAGGTGATAACTCAATGGAATTGATAGAAACAATGCTTAAGTTAACACCTTTGAGAGTTCACACATTAGCTCACACATTAGTTCACACATTTGGGAGATTTCAGGGTTCAGTATGAGATATCCAAATTCACACCTCCCATAATCCTCTCAGAGGAGGAGTCAGCCTTTGAGTTTACACTTCTAAAAGAGCATAAAAACAGCTGAGCTTAGTCAGGAGAGTTCAGTTGAAAAGACTGAGGGGGAGCATCAGATGGAGATTGAGAAGCCAGGCATTGGAGTTGAGCTGGAGGCAGAAGCTGGCAGAGAAGATGCAAGAGCTCTTGGAACCAAGCAGAGAGATAGGCCTCTAAGAAAACTAATCCGGCTATTTTGGAGGAAGCAATAAAAGATCTGAACTTTTAACTCCTGGCTGCATTTGGAGTGATTATATTACTTGGAACTGAAACTAAGGCTGCCTCCAGAAAACCTTCCCAAGAAACCTGCTCCCAGAGAACCATCATATTACACAAAAGAAGACAACACCACAAGGGGATAGTATTATTCCTTTTCCCAAATATTTTAACAATAGGAGATAGTAGAAATGACTGAACTTTATGAACTAAACAATCTGTTTCCTACCCTCATCGTCAAGGAAGAGAATAATCCAGTATTTTTTTTCTTTTTCTTTTTTTTTTAAATTTAATAGCCTTTTATTTACAGGTTATATGCATGGGTAACTTTACAGCATTAATAATTGGCAAACGTCTTGTTCCAATTTTTCACCTCTTACCCCCCCACCCTCTCCCCCACATGGCAGGATGACCAGTAGATGTTAAATACATTAAAATATAAATTAGATACACAATAAGTATACATGACCAAAACGTTATTTTGCTGTACAAAAAGAATCAGACTCTGAAATATTGTACAATTAGCTTGTGAAGTAATCCAGTATTTTCAATGGGGACATCTGAGTTTTATTGTGAAAAAAGGATGGGATTCAATCATCCCTTAATCAGAAGTGTTTCTTATGGCTTTCTAAATATTTTTTCCCTTGACTTCAGTCAACTATAAATGGAAATTTTGGAAACTTAAATGCCTTAATATTAATTTATATTTCTAAAAAGAAAGAGAATAGGGTATAGTTCAAAGTCTTGGGCCATGTCAGCTTAGTCTTGAACTTTATGCCCTCCAAAAATCCCAGGTGCGCCTTCAAAAGAATTCATTAATAAGGAGCATCTGGGATTCCCACTGGGCTCATCATCATGATGTGAGATAAAATGACTTATCTATCCAGTGAAATTCTGTTGACAAGTCACAAAAAGCAGTTACTGCCTATACCATCAGTGAGACAGATTCTTAACTTGAATGCACAAGTGTTTCTTTTCAGAAGCTGGATGGCTAAAAAATCATCATGACAGTGAATTTAGACATATTACCATGATAACTTAGTCTATAAGTGAAAGCATATATAAAATATATTGTAATTTTTGTTGCCTCAGATCACTACTAACATTTATAAATAAAGCCACCAGGCATAGTGTACTGTATTACCTGGTGAAACCTCAAAGTGGTAAGGAAGTGGAAAAGTGCCTGTAAAGACATTACAAAAGCAAATTCACATACATTGGAAGATGCAGAAGAACACGAGATTAAAAGAAATTTATGAAATTTAGAGCACCTCTTCCCACACTGATAGCTATTATCCATTACTTGAATTACCATGCTTTTAACCTTCACATACTCCTCAGACTGTCCTTGAAAATTAACTGAGTCCAATGCCACCTTAATACTCTTGATTTTAATCAATCTAGTAGCCTCAGCCTCTTTCAATAATATTAAACATAATATTCAGCCATGTTAAAGAGTATCCAGAATAATAGACCAGTAAGTAATTTAAATAAATTGTATGAAAAGCCCTCTAAAATCCATAAGATGACAAATACAAACTAGAATTCATGTCTTTTAGCGTCTAAAATATTAACTGTTGTTCAGTCATTTTAGTTATACCCAATTCTTCATGGTCTTATTTGGAGTTTTCTTGGTAAAGATAATTTGAACATTTTGCCACTTCCTTCCTCTTTCATTTTACAGATGAGGAAACTGAGGCAAAGTGACTTTCCCAGGATCACAGAACTTGTAAATGTCTAAGCCCAAATCTGAATTCAGGAAGCTGAGTCTTCCTAACTCTAGGCTTAGTATTCTATCCACTGTGTCCCTCCAAGATGCCCACAATGAAAAGGAATATAAAATACGTAATCAAGATATTTTCTTCTGTATTTATTTTCTATTTTCTATTTCATTAGCAATCAGATATATTCTTTATTTCATTACTTTGGCCTCTTATAGGCAGATACATTGGAAAATACTAAAATGTTTCTTTAATTTTACTTTACATATTTTTCTTGAATTTTACTTTTCACAATTACCGAAAGGAAATATAACTAAATTATACTTGATACCTTGATGGGTATCTACTTTCATCTGTATGGGTTGTCCTTCCTCAGAGGCAGGAAATCACATTCTACATGCCTTATCCTCCTCCTCCTTGTACCATTTTAATTTAAATTCTTCCATAATCCTATCTAAAGAATTTTCTCCATCAATTGGTAGCATTCCTCTGTTTCTGGTAGCAATAAGGTAATGATGTCAGCACAGTATGCTACCCTTACTATTACTACAAAAATCCAGTCCCTGCTTTTTCCAATTATGTTTTCTTCATAAGTTTATTTCATTAAAAAATCTTATAAACAAGTAATGATATCCTGTTAAAGCTTACTTGAACTCTCAATATTCCATTATGCCTTAGATTATTTCTAAATTTATAATTATTTTAAATCTCAAATTTTTCTGAGATGCTAATGTTGGAATAAGCAATGGAAGATTATAGAGAGCCAGAATAAAAATTAGGAAGCCCTGGGCAGAAGAAATTCTACTTCTGGCAATATTGGTTGTTTGATCCTAAGCAAGGCATCTAAGTTTCTTAAGTGTTCTAAGTAACTCTTTAAAACTACATGTCTTAAAGATGATGACCTACATCAGAAGAAGAATATTCCTCACTGGGAGTTCATTAGACGAAGTAAATTAGGCAACCAGTTGTTATTATTGTCCTTTTTTGAAGAATTTTCAGTAGCATCTTTTATTTTGTGATTTCATTTAGGAAAGGTACTGGAGTGGTTTGGTATTTCCTTATCCAATCATTTTATCGATGAGGAAACCAAGGAAAACAAGGTAAAGTGTCTTTCCCAGAATCATATAACTAATATGTATCTGAAGCCAGATTTGAAATCAGGAAGATGAGTCAACTCCAGGTCTGTCACCCTATCCATTACACCATTTAGCTTCTTCATAGAAGCACTCACCACTGCTATGAATAACTGAGAATGAAGAAAACACTGACATCAAAGAAGAACCATAAAAGTTTCCCGCTAAAAGTAGTCAGGGATTCCCATATAAAGAGGGGAGGAGTCAGAGCATTCTTAAATATTGAGGGTCAGCCATATAAAGCAGGGAAAATGAAGTACTGGATTATTTCTTGCTCATAACATAAATAACACTTGGCACAAGCCAGAACTTTCAAACATGAAGAAATATATTTTGAAGCTATGAGGGCTACCTTTGTTGAATATTGAACAGAGAACCAAAGGACTTCGAAGCATTGCTGAATGAGTTTAGGAACAGTGCTTCAAACTCAGTATACTAATTTTGCCATCATAGTAGCATCCTATTTTTAAAATGTTATTTCAGATGTATGTGCTTCCACATAAACTATTTAGGATTCCTACAAACAAGTTTAATTGATGCTCCAGATCTATAAAGTTAGGGAGAAGGAGTAGCATTTTGACCACCAAGCCACTAATGCTTTTATTTTTTTTTTAATTTATGCAATAAGGACATCCACAATGTAGGATAACTTAAAAAAAGATGACTGCACCCCAACATTTGTGATAATAACTCACTATTTGACAAAAATTGCAGGGAAAATTGGAAATTAGTATGGCAGAAACTAGGCATTGACCCACACTTAAGACCATACACCAAGATAAGTTCAAAATGGGTTCATGACCTAGGCATAAAGAATGTGATTATAAATAAATTAGAGGAACATAGGATAGTTTACCTCTCAGACCTGTGGAAGAGGAAGGAATTTATGACCAAAGAAGAACTAGAGATCATTACTGATCACAAAATAGAAAATTTTGATTATATAAAATTGAAAAAATTTGGACAAACAAAACTACTGCAGACAAGATTAGAAGGGAAGCAATAAACTGGGAAAACATTTTTACAGTCAATGGTTCTAATAAAGGCCTCATTTCCAAAATATATAGAGAATTGACTCTAATTTATAAGAAATCAAGCCATTCTCCAATTGATAAATGGTCAAAGGATATGAACAGACAATCCTCAGATGAAGAAATTGAAACTATTTCTAGCCATGTGAAAAGATGCTCCAAGTCATTATTAATCAGAGAAATTCAAATTAAGACAATTCTGAGATACCACCTCACACCTGTCAGACTGGCTAGAATGACAGGGAAAGATAATGCAGAATGTTGAAGGGGATGTGGAAAAACAGGGACACTAATACACTGTTGGTGGAATTGTGAATACATCCAACTATTCTGGTGAGCAATTTGGAACTATGCTCAAAAAGTTATCAAACTGTGTATATCCTTTGATCCAGCAGTGTTACTACTGGGCTTATATCCCAAAGAGATCTTAAAGAAGGCAAAGGGACCTGTTTGTGCCAAAATGTTTGTGGCAGCCCTCTTTGTAGTGGCCAGAAACTGGAAACTGAGTGGATACCCATCAATTGGAGAATGGCTGAATAAATTGTGGTATATGAATATTATGGAATATTATTGTTTGGTAAGAAATGACCTGACAGGATGATTTCAGAAAGGCCTGGAGAGACTTATATGAACTGAGGCCAAGTGAAAGGAGCAGGGCCAGGAAATCATTATATACTTCAACAACAATACTATATGATGATCAATTCTGATGCACCTGGCCATCTTCAGCAATGAGATGAACCAAATCAGTTCCAATAGAGCAGGAATGAACTGAACCAGCTACACGCAGCAAAAGAACTCTGGGAGATGACAAGAACCATTACATTGAATTCCCAATCCCTATATTTTTGCCTGTCTGCATTTTTTATTTCTTTCACAGGCTAAATGTACAATATTTCAGAGTCTGATTCTTTTTGTACAGCAAAATAACTGTTTGGACCTGTATACTTATTTTGTATTTAATTTATACTTTAATATATTTAACATGTATTGGTCATCCTGCCATCTAGGGGAGAGGGTGGGGGGAAGGAAGGGAAAAATTGGAATAAAAGGTTTGGCAATTGTCAATGCTGTAAAATTACCCATGCATATAACTTGTAAATAAAAAGCTATTAAAATTTTTTATAAAGATGACTGCAAAAGAAGCTGCAAATCCAAAATATAAAACTTGCAATTCCTTTTAAATATAAAAGTTATCATGCAAATTTCTTGGGTTTTTTTTTTCTTTTCCATCCCCTTCCCAACTCCCAAAATGGCTACTGTTTTTAAAGGAAGCCGAGGGTCCAAGGTGAGATGGCAGTGAATTCTTATTAGAAAAAATATAACAGAAAAGAAAATAGAAATGAAAAAGTAGAATAGAAACATTGGCATAGAATTATTAGTTATTTCCTGAAATCAATTTATCAAAAAGCATTTATTCAGGCATGGTCTGAGGTATTTCAAATACAAAGACAAAAATTTTAAAAATACATTTAAATAAAATTACTTTTTATCAAGAGTGATATACTGAGGGGAGTGGATCCAAGATGGCAGATAAGGCACACGCAACTTTCTGAGCTTCTCTCATACCCTCACTACTAATCATTAAATTCAGCTTCAAAAATAGAGCTTGACTGGTAAAATTCATGAATATTGGGAGTGCAACAATTTACCAGCTAAAGATAATCTGGAAGATCACCAAAAAAGGTTTGTCCTGCGCTGCAGGAGCAGACCAGCTCAAGCAGGGAGATAGGAGAGGCTAGCATATGGAGCAGACAGGGCAGGGGTGATCTCTGTGGCTGGAAAATTTACAGGGAGGACTCTACCACAGTTTGACTGCTCTGCTTTTGTTGTAAAGCAAAAGACCAGCATAGAAATTAAAGCCAAAGGTACTCTAAAAAACACCAGAACCTAACATGATCTGGCTATACCCACCCAGCACTGAAAGTGACACAGCACAGACCATAGCACAGCTGTGCAGCTCCATTCTGCAGCACAGGGTTTTTGCCTGGGGCAGTCACAAATCTGCATAATGGGAGGGTGCAGCCCAGGGCAGCCTCTAATCTGCACAGTGGGGGTCTTGGCATGGGACAATAGAACTTATGCAGCAACTGTGCTCCCCAGGGAGAGACACTTCTGTGCTTTGGGGGGCTATTTGTGAGGCAACTACTAATAGCCACAGCAGACTTTTATCTGGGGTAGTGACACATTTGCTGTTTAGACTCTAGCCCCAGGGCAGTCACTAATCTGCACAGCAGGGCTCTTCCCAGGGCACTTCCACAGTTCGCTGTGCTACCCAGACTTGAATCATTTCCTTTGTAGAGCTTTCTCCAGAGCACTTCTGCAGCTCAGCTACTCTTTGCAGCCCATTGACAGGATAGCTACTGTCCGTATACTTATCCCTGCTCTGCAGAGGAAGCTGGTAACCTCCTTGCCCTGAAGGCAGGTTTTCAACCCCAGGAGACTAATACCAGATAATGTCCAGACAAAACCCCAAAGGCATATGTAACCTGGTCCCCATCAGACAAGACTCTCCTAGAAAAAACTATAAAAAATCTTAGAAGAGAGCTAGAAGACAAATGGGGAAAGGAAAGAGAAGCTATGCAAGAGAGTAACAACTTCCTGAAATGTGAATTGGAAATGGTAAAGAACTCCCAGGAAGTGCAGGGAAACAAAATTTGTAAATTGGAAAAGGTAAAGAACTCCCAGGAAAGTAGGATTTATGAATTGGAAAAGATAAAGAACTGCCAAGAAAATAGGATTTGTGAACGGGAAAGAGAAAGAACTCCCCAAAAAGTAGGATTTGTGAAGTGGAAAAAGAAAATAACTCAGTAAAAAAAAAAAATAGTGAAATGGGAAAAATTCCATAGAGCAAAACAACTCATTTAAAAATTCAGTTGGACATATACAAAAAGAAGTAAAAAAAGCTAATTGTTAGAATCCTTACAAGGTGTTAAGTCACTAGAGTTGATAGAAACAATGCTTATGTAATTGGGGATTCAACCAGGAGTTAAAATGCAATCTTTTATTGTCTCTTCCAAAATAGCCTGGTAAGCTTTCCTTGGTTCTGAGAGATCTTCTCGTTAATACTTTGGCTCTTCCAGCTTCAGCTTCAGACTCCAGCTCCCTCTGAATCTTGGTTCTACTCATCAACTGACTTGACTTCTGGCTTTCAATCTCTTTAAATGAATTCCTCAACTTGTGTATATCCACAAGTCTCCTCCTCTTCCTGGAGGCTTCTAGCTTATATAAGCTCGCTAAAGGTGTGACCTGTAATGTGTAAACTCTCTTAAAAGTGTGAGCTCTAATGTGTAAACTCTTCCAAAGGTGTGAACTCCAAAAATGTGAACCAATTAAAAAAGCATTGTTTCTATCAACTCTAGTGACTTAGCACCTTGTAAGGATTCTAATAGCTAATGAAAAAAAAACTCATTAAAAATCAGAACTGAACAAATAGAAATAAATGATTCATTGAGACATCAAGAATCAGTCAAGCAAACCCAAAAAAACCTGAAAAAATTAGAAAAAAATGTTCAATATCTACTTGGAAAAACAACAGACCTGGAAAATAGATCTAGGAGAGATAATCTGAAGATTATTGGACTTCCTGAAAATTGTGATGAAAAAAAGAGCTTAGATACTATTTTATAGGAAATCATCAAAGAAAACTGCTCAGATGTAATAGAATCAGAAGGTAAAATAGGCATTGAAAGAAAATTCATTGCCCACCTTCTGAAAAAAATCCTAAAATTAAAATTCCAAGGAATACCGTGGCTAAATTTCAGAACTATTAGACTAAGGAAAAAATATTATAAGTAGCCAGAAAAAAACAATTCAAATACCAAGATGCCACAATAAGGATCACTCAATATCTAGCTGCTTCCACATTAAAAGATTGAAGGGCCTGGAATCTAATATTCTGAAAGGCAAAAGAACTTGGAATGCAGCCAATAATAAACTACCCAGCTAAGCTGAGCATTTTCTTCCAGGGAAGAAGATGGATATTTAATGAAACAAATGAATTCCATTTGTTTCTACGGAAAAAAACAGAACTAAACAAAAAATTTGATCTCCAACCATAGGACTCAAGAGAAGCAGAAAAAGGTAAAAAGAACCCTTGAGAACTGTATTTCTGCTGTGGATATACATAAAGAGTACCTGTACAATTTGATTTTACTGATATAACATAAAAAAGGGAAGTAGAAATGGAAAAAGGATAATGTCAGAAAAAGAGAAAAGGGGAAACAAAAAGAGGGAAACTACATCCCATGAAGAGGCAAAGGAAAACTATCATATCTGAGGGTATTTAGAGAGGGAGAGGAACATTGTATGAATTTTACTCTGATCAGGGTTGGCTCAAAGAGAAAATAATTGACATATTTGGTTTCAGAGAAACTTTTTCCATCTCACTAAAAAGTGGGAGAGAAAAAGGGAAAAGGAAAAGAATAATAAGGGAAGGTATAAGAAAGGGAAGGGATTCAAAGGGGGTGGAAGGGATCCTAAAGAGGGAGAACTGCATAATTGGTACCCATAAGTTTAATACTGGGAAAGAGGGTTGGGGGAGTAAGAAAAAGAAAAGCATAATCTGGGGATAATAAGATGGCAGGAAATGCAGAATTAGTAATTTTAACTGCAAATGTGAATGAGCTGAACTCTCCCATAAAGTGGAGGCAGATAGCAGACTGGATCAAAAGTCACAATCCTACAATATGTTGTTTACAGGGAACACATTTAAAGAAAGGAGATACATAGAGAGTAAAAGTAAAAGGCTGGAGCAGAATCTATTATGCTTCAGGTGAAATAAAAAAAGCAGGGGTAGCAATCCTTATCTCAGATCAAGCAAAAGCAAAAATTAATCCAATTAAAAGAGATAAGGAAGGAAACTATATCTTGCTAAAGGGCAGTATAGAAAATGAAGCAATATCAATACTAAACATATATGCCCCAAGTAATATAGCATCTAATTTCCTAAAGGAGAAGTTAAGAGAGTTTCAAGAAGAAATAGCCAGCAAAACTATAATAGTGGGAGATCTCAACCTTGCACTCTCAGAATTAGATAAATCAAAGCACAAAACAAATAAGAAAGAAATTAAAGAGGTAAATAGAATATTAGAAAAATTAGGTATGATAGATCTTTAGAAAAACTGAATGGTGACAGAAAGGAGTACACTTTATTCTTAGCAGTTCATGGAACCTATACAAAAATTGACCATATATTAGGACATAAAGACCTCAAATCTAAATGCAGTAAGGCAGAAATAGTAAATGCTTTCTTTTCAGATCACAATGAAATATAAACTACATTCAACAAAAAGGGGTAAATAGACCAAAAAGTAATTGGAAACTAAATAATCTCATCTTAAAGAATGATTTGGTGAAACAGCAAATTATGCACAAAATTAATAATTTCACTCAAGATAATGACAAAAATGAGACATCATACCAAAATTTGTGGGATGTAGCCAAAGTGGTAATAAGGGGGAATTTTATATCTTTAGAGGCTTACTGGAATAAAATAAAGAGAAGATTAATGAATTGGGCTTGCCACTTAAAAAGCTAGAAAAAGACCAAATTAAAAACCCCCAATCAAATACTAAACTTGAAATTCTAAAATTAAAAGGAGAAATTAATACTATTGAAAGTAAAAAAAAAAAAAAACTATTGAATTAATAAATAAAACTGAGTTGTTTTTCTGAAAAAATCAATAAAATAGATAAACCCTTGGTAAATCTGATTAGAAAAAGGAAAGAGGAAAATGAAATTGTTAGTTTTAAAAATGAAAAGTGAGAACTTTCCACCAATGAAGAGGAAATTAGAGCAATAATAAGGAGTTACTTTGCCCAACTTTAACCAATAAATTTGATAACCTAAGTAAAATGGATGACTCCCTCCAAAAATATAGGCTTCCCAGATTAAAAGAGGAGGAAGTAAATTTTGCTTAAATAGTCCCATTTCAGAAAAAGAAATAGAACAAGATATTAATCAACTCCCTAAGAAAAAATCCTCAAGACCACATGGATTTATGTGTGAATTCTATCAACCAATTAAAAAACAATTAGTCCCAATGCTATATAAACTATTTGACAAAATAAGGAATTGAATGAGTCCTACCAAATTCCTTTTATGATGCAGATATAGTATTGATGCCTAAACCAGTTAATCTTAAATAAGATATTAGCAAAAAGACTACAGTAAATCACCCCCAGGATAATACACCATGATCAAGTAGGATTTGTATCAGGAATGCAGGGCTGATTCAATATTAGGAAAACTAGTAGTATAATTGACCATATTAATATCCAAATTAACAAAAACCATATGACCATCTCAATAGATGCAGAAAAAGTATTTGATAAAATCCAACATCCATTCCTATTAAAAACACTTGAGAGTATAAGAATAAATGGACTTTTACTTAAAATAATCAGTATCATCTATTTAAAACCATCAGTAAGCATTATATGTAATGGGGATAACCTGGAACCATTCCCAATAAGATCAGAAATGAAACAAGGTTGCTCAAAATCTTCATTACTATTGAATATTGTATTAGAAATGCTACCTTTGGCAACGAGAGTTGAGAAAGAGATTAAAGGAATTAGAGTAGGTAATGAGGAAACTAAATTATCACTCTTTGCTGATGATATGATGGTATATTCAGAGAACCCCAGAGATTCTACTAAAAAGCTATTACAAATAATCCACACCTTTAGCAAAGTTACAGGAAACAAAATAAGCCCACATAAGTCATCAGCATTCTTATATATCACTAACAAAATCCAATAATTAGAGTTACAAAGAGAAATTCCATTTAAAGTAGCTACCAGTAATATAAAATATTTATGAATCTATCTGCCAAGGGAAAATCAGAAACTATATGATCAAAACTGCAAAATACTTTCCACACAAATTAAGTCAGATCTAACCAATTGGAAAAATATTAAATGCTCTTGGATAGAGTGAGCAAATATAATAAATTTCATAATACTACCTAAACTAATCCATTTATTTAGTGCTATATCAATCAGACTCCCAAAAAACTATTTTAATGACCTAGAAAAAATAACAACAAAGTTCACAGGGAAAAACAAAAGTTTATTTACTAATGAAACTAATGAAAAAAAAAAATCAAATGAAAGCTGCACCAGATCTAAAATTATATTATGAAGCAGTGGTTACCAAAATCATTTGGTATTGGCTAAGAAATAGACTAGTTGATCAGTAGAATAGGAAAGGATAAAACAGTCAGTAACTTTAATAATCTAGTGTTTGACAAACCTAAAGACCCAGCTTTTGGGATTCACTGTTTGACAAAAAATACTGGGAAAATTGGAAATTAGTATGGCAGAAACTAGGCATGGACCCACACTTAACATTATACACCAAGATAAGGTCAAAATGGGTTTGTGACCTAGGCATAAAGAATGAGATTATAAATAAATTAGGAGAACATAGGATAGTTTACCTCTCAGATCTGTGGAAATAGAAAATTTTGATTATGTCAAATTGAAAAGTTTTTGTACAAACAAAATTAATGCAGACAAGATTAGAAGAGAAGCAATAAACTGGGAAAACATTTTTTACATTCAAAGGTTCTGATAAAGGCCTCATTTCCAAAATATATAAAGAATTAACTCTAATTTATAAGAAATGAAGCCATTCTCCAATTGATAAATGGTCAAAGGATATGAATAGACAAATTTCAGATAAAGAAATTGAAACTATTTCCAGTCATATGAAAAGGTGCTCCAAATCATTATTGAACAGAGAAATGCAAATTAAGACAACTCTGAGATACTACTACACACCTGTCAGATTGGCTAGAATGACAGAAAAATAATGCAGAATGCTGGAGGGGAAGTGGGAAAACTGGGACACTGATACATTGTTGGTGAAATTGTGAATACATCCAACCATTCTGGAGAGCAATTTGGAACCATGCTCAAAAGATTATCAAACTGTGCACACCCTTTGATCCAGCAATATTACTACTGGTTTATATCCCAAAGAGATTTTAAAGAAGGGAAAGGAACCTGTACATGCAAGAATGTTTGTGGCAGCCCTCTTTGTAGTGTCCAGAAACTGGAAACTGAGTGGATGCCCATCAATTGAAGAATGGTTGTGTAAATTGTGGTATATGAATATTATGGAATATTATTGTTTTGTAAGAAATGACCAGCAGGATGATTTCAGAAAGGCCTGGAGGGACTTACATGAACTGATGCTGAGTGAAATAAGCAGGACCAGGAGATCATTATACACTTCAAGATGATGATAAATTCTGATGGACATGGCCCTCTTCAACAATCAGATGAACGAAATCAGTTCCAATAGAGCAGTAATCAATTGAACCAGCTACACCTAGCAAAAGAACCCTGAGAGATACCTTTGAACCACTACCTAAAATTCCCAATTCCTCTATTTTTGTCTGCCCATATTTTTGATTTCCTTCACAGATTAATTGTACATTATTTCAAAGTCCGATTCTTTTTGTACAGCAAAATAACTGTATGGACATGTATACATATATTGTATTTAACTTATACTTTAACATATTTAACATCATGCATTTGTCAACCAGCCATATGGGGGAGGAGGTGGGGGGGAATGAGGGGAAAAATAGGAACAAAATATTTTGCAATTGTCAATGCTGAAAAATTACCCATGCATATATCTTGTAAATAAAAAGCTATAGTAATACTACTACTAATAATAAAAGAGTGATGAACTTGCCCAAACATAAACTTACTCTATATTCCAAAGCAAATTGTTTGCAGGATACAAAGTCTTTCTTAGGGTCAAGCAAGGCCTAGATCAGGCACTACTTCTAATACTAAAGGTTGTGTGATTCTGGCAAACTACTCCCTAACTAGAATAGAAAGTCCCTACCACTCTTGAGTCAAAAATGTCTAGCTCTTATATTTCAATATCTCTCCTGATCAGCTATCAGCTTGCTTTATCTCCAGTGATACCAGTTTCTCTGATATTGCTTGATCAAATATACCATTCCCCAGAGTCCAGAGCTGTGCCTTTGAATGGAATGTTCTCCTTTCTCATTCCCTGAACTTTCTTGAAGTGCCAACTTACATCTCACCTTCTACCAGAAGCTTGCCCTGATTCCTTTTAATTATCATACTTTCTTCTTTTCGTGATTTCCAACTTATCCTACATATTGTTTCTTTCAAAATAATTGTTTTTACATTGGCCCATTAATCTGTGAGATCCTTGAAGTCTGCGAGTTTCTTTTGTCTTTCTTTTTATTTTTGTGCTGAGATGCCCAATATATGGAATGCACTTAATAAATTTTCATTTCTTAACTGATATGCACATATATATATAAATGTACACATAATACATATATATAATATGGAACGTATGAAAATATCTTTAATGTCAATAAGAATTAGACATTCCCCAAAGAAATAAGCTATCACTACACTGGCAATATGAAGTCAAAAACTGGGATTCACATTTATTCAAGAAACAAATAATATTTATTTATGAAAGGCTAAAAGTTATGTAAAGCATGATTAATGAAATCTTTTGACAATTATTTAAACCTACTTACATTCTAAAAAACTTAATCCCTTTATTTTTGTATGCCATTATTATTATTATTATTAGTCACCATGTCAACTTCCTGTTCATTTCAATGGCTTAAAAAGAACTCTAGGAAATCTTTTTCACCAGTGATGTTTACTTTTATATTGTAAGTTAGAATATGAAAACCCAAAAGAGGAAAGAGAAGTGAATGACTTTCCCCCCCACCTCTGGCTAGAGTTTTCCTTCTATTCTTTATTTAGCCCAAAGAACTCACAGAGCAGAAAATGTCTTCATCACAAATTTGATGAGTATAATTCTTATTTGATTCTGCAACAATCTACTATAAGGTTTTAACAATCTCCTCCCTTTCCACACAATTGCATTTAGAAGGGATGAAGGATAATATTCATCATATAACTTGTAATGTTTTAGCAGTACACCCTCAATATTTTTACAACTAATAATAAAGGGGAGTGTAATGTGCAGGTAAATAAGATCTGAACACAATTTGAAGCCTTAGAATGATTTTTTACATTTAGTAGATGAATAGCCAGACAGAGCCTCTGAATTAGATGACATTTGAAACAAAATTTCTGTTGATACTAATAGGTCAATAATTGAAAATAAGAATGACAAAAAATAGTACAAGAATTTTATAAATACTATTTAGTTAAATAGAAAGTTATTTCTAAAATATCTAAGGCAAAATGAAACTTTTCAGATTTCCAGATTTAAGATTACTGTGTGTATGTTTGTGTATGTGTGTTGTTAGCGGAGATTTTCTTTAAGTGAGGCAGGTCAGGAGGCAAGTCATAGGCAGCTTTTAGGAAGGAAGTGTCATAATTATACTTTGTTTTGAATGGGAGAAAAGATCCTATCAGGAAGGAGAAGGGAAAAATCGGGTGTTTGAAAGCATCTTATCCTCTGTGACCATGCACAAACAACATGTTTACTTACATGGAAGGAATTAAACACACAGAGAGAAGGAATTAAACACACACACACACACACACACACACACACACAAAACAAAGATAAAGTAGCCAATTATTTGTTTTGCTGACTAGATTTTTAAAATAACATCAGTATCTCATCAATTAAAACAGTCAAAAAAGAGTAAATAGGTCCAAAATGAAGGAAAATGTGATGGTTTAAATTCATCAACATAATTCAAGAATGAAAAGGGTACATAAAATATATTTCTGTCATGTCTCTTGTAGTAAACACATTTAATACACATTATTATTGTAGGGAGAAAAGGGGAGGGATCACAGAAAGGAAGAGGTGCACCACTTGTCCAAAATGTTTTTACCCACAAGTGTGGATTAAATAAATAAGTTACAAAAACACAAGATTACCAATTAGAAGACACACAATAAACAAATCAAGCTTGACTCTTTAAAGTTCATTCCATAGGATTGTCAAAACATACCTTTGATTTATTATTATTTTTTCTGATCAAAATCAGCTAGAATCTTCCCCTTTTCCCCTGCATCCAACTTACCTGGACTGCATATCTTGTTGAGTTTTGGACTGGCCAACTTCAGCTGGTGGTGATGGATGACTAACGTGTTGCTGGAGTTCTACTACAGATTGATAGTACTGTTGTTGATGGTGCTGCTGCTGTTTATACCGAGATAAACTAAAAAACAACCCTAAAATGGCTTTCAAATTTCCATTTCTTATTTCTGTTAAAAAAAAAAAAAGAAAGGAAAATATAAATACCATAATTTAATTTAATTTGGTATTACTGCTGCTATTATTATTATTATTATTATTATTACACATGCACAGAAAATACTAATTAAATTTTAGATATCATAATTTATAAGTCTGGAGAGAAAACCTGACCTTTTCAAATAGTGATAGGGTTGGGAGAATAGATTCAAAAACTATTCAAAAGAGAATTGTTTCTGCTCACTCAGAGACTCTCATTTCTCTTTAAGTAACACAAAAGCTTAGTGGCTTCTTTTTAAAATATGTGTTTCAATATATTACCTCAGTCACATTTCTACAGATCTGGAAATGGTTCTTACTATCAAGTATGTAAAGAAATCATCCCTGTATTTTATAGTTGCTAACAACGGGTCTGGAGTTTATTTTTTTATTTACTTAATTTATGAATAAAACAAGAATTACTATAACATAGTATAATAAAAATGATTGCATATGAAACTCCAAATCTATGATGTATAATTTACTATTGCTTTTAAATATAATAAAGTTTTCATGTTAATTTCTTTGTTTTTCTTGCCCACCCCACAGATGGCTATTATTAAATGCAAATAGATTTGTGTATATAAATACATATGTAAAAATATTCTATACATAATTCTATTTATCAGTTCTTTCTCTGGACTTAACCCATCAACAGAATTTCTAGCATGAGAGGTTCCTTTTCTTGGCCATTGCTATCAGTTTTTTTGTATATGTACAAATTAATGAGATTTTCCTAAATATAAGGGCACAACATACAGGAGACTGAGATTTCGATTTAGTCTTTCTAAATGAAAGTTATAGGTCAATTTCCATTTTAATGACTTCATTTGGGGGTAATGACTTTCTATTTTTTTTTGTCATTATCCTAATTGCCTACCCCAGTATCTGACAATTAGCAGGTGATAAATGAATACTTTGTTCCCCAAAATTTATTCCCTCAAATAAATCCTTTATTCCCCATTATTTTGTCTCCTATACAAAACTTTCAAAGTCTAATATTTCATAGTTGTGGGTACCTGCCTTGCTGACAAAGACCAGTCCTTGATATATTGTCATCAAGAGTTTTTTTGGCCCAAAGATTCATTACCTAGTGGCAATTTTCCTTTGAAATATACATGCCTTATCTTTTTATTGAATATAAGTAATTTGAGGGTGGAGATTATTTCACTTTTTCTTTGTATGTTGTTGATATTCATTTGTTTTCACTTATGTTTGATTTCATTTATGGTTTACATAACAAAGAATCTGCAGTGCATTGTCATTTCCTTCTCTAGTTCATTTTACAGATGAGGAAACTGAGGCAAACAGTGTTAAGTGATTTAACCAGGGTCACATAGCTAGTAAATGGCTGAGGCAGAAGATATAAGAAATGTCTTCTCAGGAAGAGAAGTCTTCTTGACTCCAAGCCTGGCATTCTATCCAGTTTACCAAATACCTGCCTCTTTCCTTTGAAAACCCAGCATCTATCCCAGTGCTTCATATATAGATGCTTGAGGTAGTTCATTGATTAAGTTAATATAGAACTTAGTAATATTTCCCAGAGCTTATTTCTTGCTTATATTGACTTTTAGAACTTAGAATCACTACCAATGCATGATGAGATATCAGAGGACACTTATTATCATTATTTCCCTTAGATATATGATTAAACATTTTTTAAATGGAACAGCTGCTGCCAGCATTTGAAAGTTACATTTGAGTTTTATTCATTTATTTCTGTATTACTATAATAAATGAGGATATGCATGTCAGTAAAAATCTGCAGCTGACCTTTATTATAGTAGTTATATTTTAAATTGATTAGGGAAAAACAAATAAGCAGAATAGAGAAAAAAAACCCTAGGAGATCTGTAGTAATATTTTTAATATGGCTTAGAAGAAGCAATAAAATAAATTACCCTGTGATATCAAAGCTTTCTGTTTGACTTTGTATTCTGATTTCATTAACAAAGTGCTTTGTCTGCTGCCTTTTGGCTTTTGATGTCACCTCTGCTTCTCAGTGGAATTGCTGCCATAACATAAACCCCTGAAAGGTTATTTTTCTTTCAACCTCTCCCCAGTGTAAAACAAAACACAAGTGACAACATTACACTGAGTTTAGGCTTTTAAAGGTTTTAATAAACTCTTGAAATACTACTATGATTTCTTGTTTGAAAATAAAGTTTTACTAAATCAACAAATATTTATTAGATATCAGCTATATCCAGGGCATTATGCTCAGTGATGAGAATGAAAGAGATATAATCCCTGCCTTCATGAAGACTGCACTTTAGAAAGAAAGGGGCAAAATGGTTATAGAGAAGAAAAAATAACCTTAAAGAAAAGAAGGAAACAAACAAGGATTAATGTCTATAAATATGTCAAAAACTGTTTTGAGTATTTTCAAATATTGTCTCAATTGATCCTCACTACAAGCCTGGATGTTTGATTATTATCTTCATCTTTCAGTTTCTATAACTGAGGGAATTATTAACTATGTGGTTTGCCCAAAGATAATACAATTAGTAATAATCAGATTTAATTTGAACTCACCTTCCTGACTTCAGAGCCCAATCCTCTATTCATCATATGATATATTTTAAATAACATTGTCCCTCTTATTTCTAATTTATCTAGAATATAGCCTGTCTATACATAGTTATTTTCATGTTACCTTCAACTAAAAATTGTGAGCTCTTAGAGGGAAGGAATTGTCTTTTTACTTTATTTTTCTCCCTACCACTTAGGAAAATTCCTGGCACATAGCAAGTACTATATAGTACTTACATATTTAACATTTTTAGTGACTGACAGATTATTCCAGAAACTAGATGAAGGAGGGATAAAAAGGGGAAGACAACAAAAGTAGTGATCAATAGAAGGATATTACAATAATCAAGATAAGAACAAATGAGAGCCTGAATCAGCAGAATTGCAATATAATATGAAAGAAGAGACAGATGTAAGAGAAATTAAAAGGAAATTTGCAGGAACAAAGAGGGAAAAAAGGGCTAAAGGCTGCTGGGTATGAGTATGTCCACCCCCTGATAATGACCACTTAAGTGATCTTAGATAACTTATTTCATCTGCCAGTGCCTCATGTTCCTGAAATTATGAGTCTGGACTAGATGACTACTGAGATCTCTTCCACCTTTAAATATACAAGCTTTTTGCTGAATTTGCACAGATTATTAAGTAAAAAGTGATGTCATGCCCAAAGGTAGAGAAGTTGAAAGGGGAAAAGTAAATGTCTTATATGGGAGAAGCTAAAGAGTTCAGTTTTACTCACAGAAAAAAAAAAAAAAAAACATAGTACACTGGAAAGAGTTCTTTCCTTGCGGTAAGATAACTAGAATTTAAAATCTAGCTTTCCCACTGTAGTTCAATTAATATATGCTAAGATGAATGTATATATATATATATATATATTATATATATATATATATATATATCTGAGTGTGTGTGTATGTATGTATATATATTATAATATATATATTATAATTATATATATATATATAATATATATACATACATACACACACACTCAGATAGTCATATGTAGACACATATACATGTGTTTGAGTCTAATCTACATATATGAACATACCCACATGAGTATACATATATATCTATATATATGCATTGCATATATACTATAGACACAAACATATATTGTCAGCCATGACATGCTGTTGACTAATATTAGAGTTAATTGTCTTCTAAAATCTAGAGATCTTTTTCATATAAATTATCTACTTATGCAATCTGCTATTATGAAATTCACTTTTTGTATTTTTTATTTTAATCTATTTTAGTTTATTTTGTCAGACATTTCCCAATTATATGAAAATTGATATATATTTTTTAATTTTGAGTTCCCAGTTCTATCCCTTTCTTCAGCCTTTCCCCATTCCTTAAGAACGCAATCACTATTATTATAGTGTATTATATTTCTGAAGTCATGGAAAAATAAATCATATTGGCCTTGTCGCAAAAGAAAATACACATTACAAAACAACAAAATAATATAACAAAAAATTATGCTTCAATTTGTATTCAGTTTATTAGATCTCTCCTTGGGAGCAGTTGGTAATTTTCATCACAGATGTTTTGTAATTGTATTGGATCACTGTTTTCATCACAATAGCTAAGTCTTTCACAACTGATCATCCTTGCAATATTGGTGTTATTGTATACAATGTATTCCTGGTTCTGCTAATTTCATTTTGCATCATTTCATGTAAGTCTTCCCAGATTTTTGCAACTCACTTTTTAAAACCTCTGCTTAAGTTCAAGTTTAAATGAAAGCATTTCTGCATGTCCTTAAAATATATTCTAAAATACTTTCAAACTTTATTCCAAATCAAAACTTGCATTATCATTCCTCTCTTTCAAAATCTTAAGTAGTGACCTTTTATATATTAAGTAAAAATAATACTCCATTGACTTCCATGAAAGATTCTCCATAAGCTGATGCTACTCTGCTTCCTTCAAGTCTTATCTAACATTTATTTGCTCCCTTTCTTGGACTCAGAGAGTATTCTCTATTTCATTAAGCAGCTGTGTGATAGCTGCCAGAGTAAATAGAGAACTGAAAATGAATTCAATAAGCTCTTGGTTTAAATTCAGTCTCAAACAGTTGTATGACCCAGCTTAAGTCACTTAATCTCTGTCTCAATTTCCTCATCTATAAAATGAGAATAATATTAATATCTATTAGTATCTACCTGCCAGGGTGGTTGTGAGGAGCAATTAGTGCAGAGTCTGGCACATAGCAAACATTTAATGGATGCTAACTCTTGGTATTCAAGCAATCAATAAGCATTTAATAAGTATATAAAAATATATCCATCCCTTTTCCCAAAGAAATTAACATTATACACACAGTTAGATGCTGTAATATATAGAATATATTTTCTTTTATTACATATTTTATTATATAATGTTATATTTTTATATGCAATATATGTCTTGTTGTCCTTCAGTTCTTTCAGTAATGCCTGACTTTTTGTATTTTGGGTTTTCATGGCAAAGATACTAGGATGGTTTGTCATATCCCTCTCCAGTTCATTTTACAAATAAAGAATAAAGGCAAACAAATTAAGTGACTTATCTAGGGACAAACAGCTAAGAAATTCTGAAGCCAGATTTCAACTCAGGTGTTTCTGACTCCAGGCCATTGTCCAACCTAGCAGCCTAAAATATGTGTATGTATCTATACATTTACATAAATATACTTTATATTATGTCATATATTAATAGGACATATGTAATATGTTATAGACTCCTATATATGATTTGTGCATACCATAATATGTGCCTCATATTTCAGACTTTCTTGTCCCTGTTTTGTACATACATAAACATTTTAAAGTTTGCATTTCAATATAAAAAACATGAGAAAATTGATTGAGAAGTCAGTGGAACAGGCTAATGTACAAGTAGTTAAGAAATGAAAAAAAAAAGTAGTTAAGAACTGGAACAGGCTAATGCACAAGTAGTTAAGAACTGGAAAAGTTTCATGGAGAAGGTGATATTTGAGCTAAAATGGGAAGGAAATTAGGAATTCCCATAGGTGAAGTGAAGAGGGAACACATCTCAGAAATTGGGGAAAATCTGTGCAGAAAAAGAAATTTTAGAGAAGTATTGGTCACCCTGGAGACTCAGATGGGCTGGCTAAACTTAAAGGATGGAGCATCCAGGAAAATTATATATTATGGGTGCTATATATTGTGTTTAAGGAACAGAAAGAAAGTGAATGTTCATCGTATACTGCCCATTCTTTCTGATGCCCTTGCTTTTGTTGAAATCTTTTTTGCTTTGTCTTTTATGTCCTTCCTCTATTTACTTACCTAGTAAATTAATTCAAACAGAAATGAAACTTCCACAAAGGTTTCCCTAATCCTCTTGTCAGGGTGAACTTCCTTCTTGGATCCCCCAAATCTGTCACTTTGTATTATTCTAATAAACTTAGAATGATGGGGAGCCCTCTTGTTACAGATTATTCACCCTAATAGTGTCTGCCAGGGGCAGAAAGAGCAATAGATAAATTCAGTTTTACAGCTGTCATCATTGTTGTAATAGTGTTTATCATTACATGTAATGGCTCTATCTACATGTTGTAGAAAGCATAGATTATTAAATTCTTACGAGTCATTAGCAATATGGTGCAATCAATGAATCCCTTCTCAAAACAGCGTTTCTAAGTGCATAAAATGAGATTGATAGAATTATAAGGTAAACTAATTATAATGAAATGAATTTATTAAAATATTCTTTTCACAAAAAAGTCCAGGGTCTGAGAGGAAGGCAGTTCAAGGACCATGGATTAAAAATTCTCATTATACAAGAAGATCCTTTCCTGCCAAGAAACAAAACCAATGAACACTAAAAAGGGGGATCTCTTCCCTACATGAGAACCATGCAGGGGAACAACCTATCTTTTACATAACTACCAAAGTGATATTATTGAAGTACGATCTGACCATGTCACTCTCCTATTCAGTACATGCTATAGCTATCACATGGATAAAACACAAACTCTTTTAGCATTTTAAGTCCCTCATCAGTTACAAAGTACTCTCCTTGGATAATTATCCATTACTTCCCTCCATGTACTCTGTATTTAATGAAACTTACCTACTTTCTTTCCCTCTTTTATAAGATTCTAATTCTGACATCATGTCTTTTGAAGGACATCTTTCTCTGATGTCCTTCTCATCTCTTGTTTCTCTTCTCATCTATGTTTCTTAGAATTCTTCCTTTAATGCTCAACACAGCACTACTTGCTAAGAAGACTTTTCTGATATTAACCAGATACTAATACCTTCCCTATTCCTTTTCTATAATGTATCCCAAAAGAAATCATTAAAATTTAAAATTGAACTAAAACTTTTGGGACATATAGTAATAATTGTCTATTTACTTTGGAATTTTATTGTGTATTTTAATTTGGATTTATTTTTTAAATGATTACATGCATATACTTTGTGTCCTTAAAGAGAGTATAAGCTCTTTGAAGACAAAGATTGTTTCATTGCATACCCAGAACCAATAAAAATTTCTGGCATATTTTCATAATTGATTAAAAGATGGTTGGATGCATAGATAAATGGATGGATAAAGGTAAATACTCCTAGTCTCCATATTGATCCATTTTCACCTTTTGCTTTCATATCATCTAAGCCTTCTACTATACACAATTCCCTGGTTTCATTCTCTGCTCTAAATTAATACAATCCCAAATTCATATTTAATGATTTTCCTTCCATACTCCCTCACATAGAGAATTTAGCCCAGCCACCCCTTAATATTGTTCTAACGGTGTCACTGCTACATACTAAGTGTTTAATAAATGCTTGTTGCTAATTCCTTTGTTCCTGTTAAGTCATTTAGTCATTTGTGACTTTTTATAATTTGAAGGACTATATAATACTAGAGTCTTCTATTCTCCACTATCTCCCAAAGTCTGTGTAAGCTCTTATTGTTGCTTCTATAATATCATTTATCCATTTCATCTTCTGCCCCCTCTTACTTTTGCTTTCATTCTTTCCCAAAATCAGCCTCTTCCAATGAATTCTGTCTTCCCATATGGCCCACCCATTTGATCCTATCATTATAATGCTATTTGTTCTATAAAATTTCAATTATTTTTAATTTGCATGTATAAAACAAACTTATATTTCACCAAATCATTCTACCATTGCCAATGACAGCAAAGCTTTCTTACCTTCAGCAGATAGACCTTGTACATTTACTCCTCTGGCTGCTAGAAAGCTAAGGCAGACATCGACATTTTCAATCTGCAACATGAAAAGAAATGACAAGTAATTGAGAGACTTTTCACCCAACAGTAACTAAGAATGAGATTGGGAGTTGCAAAATGGGAATGAAAGAGGATGAATACTTTGCATTCATTATATAGTACAGCTCCTTATCAGATTTTAACAAGAATTGTTATAGTTAATTAGGCAGTTGCTATAAAGCTTCCATTGTCCAGTTTGGCACTTATAAACAATTCATAAAGCCTTGTAGCAGAATGGCATTCTGGTAGATCAGCAACCCACCTACTTAACATAAAACCGGATTTTGTGTTTTACAAATAAATCACAATGAAAGCATACATACAAGATGTGTATATTCAAGAGGAGGTTATAGCATGAGTGAAATTTTACAAGCAGTATTTGACAAATAAGCCAAAGGAGCAGTGATTAATGTGGGAGACCTTGACATTAAATCTGTAATAAATTTTCCCCTTTTAATCATAAAAATTTAAAAATGCTACATTAATTTATCACTTTAATTTACTTCTTTGCAGGATAGAATTAAACAGAAATACTTTAGGGAAACAAGGGACATATTCAAGAAAATGAATTCACTGAAAATTAACCCATGTTATTCAACTTAGTAAAAAAATAAATGAAATGAATAATCTAAATTGTATATAACCTGATAGTAAATATGGAGGGGGAAATTAAAAATCAAAATAAGATAAGTGATTTTTAGAAATGGTTTAAAAACAATAAAGTTTCAGTTTTCTACAAGGCATTTTCATTATTCATGTATATATATTTTGATATTTCTTAATGTATTTAGCTAATCAATCCTAATTTCCTAATTTGTAAAATAAAGGTTTAGTTTGATTATGGTTCCAGCTCTAAATCTATTATCATATTTAATAGTATTCACATATATGAAAATATTCCATGTGATATCTTATATATTCTCTGTATTATGAAACAACATATTGTAATACTATACATTTACATTTATGAAAAATAGTGTATAGAGTATGTTATATATGTATGCATAAAGTGAGTATAGGGGGAAAGGAAATAGAAGAGAAGGAATTAGGGATGAGGACAGAGGGAATGAGAAAGGGAGGGATGATAGAGGCACCAGCAGAAATAGTAAACAATTAGTTACTAATCTGAAGAATTATTTTTGAATTGGTTCCCAGCACATTTTAAACAAATGGATCTTTAGTTTTTCACCTTATGATTTCATTATATTCAAACATTTTTAGGATACCCCAAAAAACTTTTACTTATGAGGGATATAAAAATGTTGTATTATTTTCAAAACATGTATATATTTCAAAACACTGAAAGTGTCTCAGGAATACCCAGACTCAAACCAAAAAATTAGAAGGATAAAAGAAAAAGAAGTAATACAGGATACAGCTGTCTCAGGGATGGGAGAGTTAAGTAAAAGAGAAAGAACACTGGGAAGTTAAAATTTTAAAAAAGATATTAAAATTTATCTTTATATGTAGTTGGAAAAATATTATTTTTTTTAAAGTTTCAACCTAAGTGCTTTAAACAATCAATATAAACAAACTAACAGTATAAAGGAAATGATGTAAACAGAAGTATCACCCACTTTGAATCTGCAAAGAAGTGTGAGTTTAGCTTACTAATAACAAAGTTTGGAATATGATTACAGCTAAACTGTATATCTGCTTTTAAGGACCAGTTTTGAAAAATACAAAACAGTTCATTGCCAGCAAGCTGGCCACTAGTTTGAGTCTGAAAAATCAGGGAACCCACTTTTTTAAAATAGTCCTTGGTCCTGAGAAAATAATTCCCTTGAGCTTCTTCAATGACAAAGGCAGAATTCTGGAAAGGGGAACAAAAGGTTCCAGAAATCAGTGGTTTTAAATCATCTATAAGTAATAATATTTCCTGAGATATGCTGATTTACTACTAATGAAAACCCCTGTAGGAAGCATAACATAATAGAGATATAGTAGTTGACTTAGAATTTGGAGAACATGAGTTTAAAATGTCTCAGATAGCCATTTACTAAATGTGTGATATTCAATGTCTCAATATTCGGTAATTTCATGTCCTGAGTTACAAAATTAGGCACAGTGGAATAAAATTCATTTTAAGTGTTCTCCTGTTGTTGATTTACAATCTTATGATATTGATATTTACATCATTATTATTTCTCTTTGTAGTGGCAAAGAACTGGAAATTAAAGTGATGTTCATTAACTGAGGAATGGCTAAACAAGTTTCGTTATATGATTATAATTGAATATTATCGATCTATAAGAAATGGTAAGTTTGATGATCTTTTAAAAAAATGGCTAGACTTCTGTGACATAAAGAAGAGCAAAATGAGCAAAACTAAGATAACATTGTATACAATAACAACAATTAAAACAAGTTTGAGTGACTAAGTCATTTTTACTAACATAAATAGCCAATGTAATTGCAGAGGACTTATGTAGTAAGATATTATCCATAAGCCAAGAAAGAATTCATAAAAGTATGCATAGAATGATTTTACATATACACACACACATTTGTGTCTCATGCTATATCTACATCTTAGCTATATATATATATATATATATATATATATATATATATATATATATATATGTTTATCTATAGCTAAGACTGGAAGAGGGAAAAAATAAAATAAAAATATATAGCATATATACACATGTTTATACACAAATATACATCCATATATGCATATAGTACAATACATTTTCACACATATATGTACACACATAGATATATAGACAGATATAAACACATGCCTAAATGGAAAGATGTTTTTAGGAAGAAACAAAGAAATTATCAGTCATTTTTGTAATTCATTCAGAGAAAATAATAAATATCATTTCAAAGGACTCTTGGTCACTTGATATTGAAATATTTTTACTTATAGAAGCAAAACAATAAGAAGAAAATAACAGTAGTCAATGGACAAATAACTATTGTAGAAGTTTAGACGTAAATAAAGAATATGACAGACACCAAACTAAATCAACATATACTTTAATTTTCAATGCAATAGAATAGAGAAAATTAACCAGAATAAAAGAGAGTTACCTGAACTGATGCTAAGTGAAGTGAGAGATACTGTACACAGCGACAACAAGATTATGTGATGATCAGTGGTAATTGGATGTTTTCAACAACAAGGTTATTCAAGACAATTCCAATAGACTTGTCTTACAAAGTCCCATTTGCATTCAGAGAGAGAACTATGGAGACTGATATCATGCATAGTATTTTCACCTTTGTTGGTGGTGGTTTTTTGCTTTTTTTTTTTTTTTTTTTTCTTTTTCATTTCCCACCTCTTCATCTGGTTTTTCTTGAACAGGGTGATAAATGTGAAAATATGTTTAGAAGAACTGCACATATTTTGACCTATATTCTATTGCTTGCTCTTTGGGGGAGTGGGGAAGGGAAGAGGGAGGAAGGAACATTTGAAACACAGGGTTTTGCAGAGGTGAATATTGAAAACTATCTTTGTATATATTTTTGGGAAAAAGCTATTATTTTAAAAATAATTTTTAAAATTAAGAGTTAAAAGGCCATCTAGTCCACATCTATTATTTTCATATATGAATCAAGAATGCATTATTGAAAGAAACAATATCTTAGTTTAAGTCCCTGAAAATACTCAAAAAAGGTAAAAGAGGAAAATGTGGTTCAGATTAGGACACAGAAGAGTTCAAATGTATTTTTATACTTATGAAATTATATTATAATTATAAAAATAAAAACAAAAGAAACAAAAAGTATTAGATATAACACACATTTAGCAAAACCATATACACACACAAATGAAACATTACATCTTGACATTGTGAAAATGATTGACTTTTAGAACAAAGTCCAAAACCAATGGTAATTAGGAGAAAGAATAACATAAAAAGATGAATACAGTTTTGTGAGACTGAATCTGATGTAATCAGAAAAATGTTACTGATACTAAACTGATACTAAACTAAATGTAACTGATACTAAAACTTGGGGAAAGAATACAGGAAATTGGGGCAGCTAGGTAGTACAGTGTATAGAGCACCAGACCTGAAGTCAAGAGAACCTGAGTCTCAAATCTGGCCTCAGACACTTAACACTTACTAGCTGTGTGATCCTGGGTAATTCACTTGACTCCAATAGCCTCAGCAAAAAAAAAAAAAAAAATACAGGAAATTACTAACATTTATATAAAATAATATTTACACAAGGATTTATAACTTGGAAAGTACTTTTGAATCTTTTTTGTTATTGTTGCTCGGTTGTTTTCAGTTATGTTTGATATATTGTGACCCTATTTATGGTTTCCTTGGCAAAAACAGTGGAATGGTTTTTCATTTTTCTTCTCTATCTCATTTTACATATGATAAAACTAAAGCAAACAGGATTAAATGACTTGTGAGGGTCACAAAGCCAGTAAGTGTCTGAGAGTCTTCCAGATTCCAGACCAGGGATTCTATTCAAGGTGCCACCTAGTTGCCCTTTCATACATAATTTAGACAAATATAAACAAAGTGTCACAATAGATTGATGACTCTACCTAGAATGAGGAAGAAAAAAATTCAAATCTGGCCTCTGACATTGACTAGCTGTGTAACCCAGAGGAAGTCACTTACTTTCTATACATCTCAGTTTCCTTATCTGTAAATTGTGGTAATAAAACACAGAGATATTACAATGATAAAATTAGATACTATTTGTCAAGTGCTTTGCACAATGTCTGACATAAACTAGTCACTTAAAAGTTCTTTTTTCCTTTCATTATTCCTTCACAAAAGCATTGCAACAAATCTTTGAGTTATTTTCCCTGACTTTCTATTTTTATTTAATTTTTATTGATTTTAGTATAATCTTCATTTCCAAATCCAACCCTCAATAACCCTTCCTCTGATGGATTTCCTTGTAACAAAAAATAAAAAAGAGAGAGAAACAAAAAGATAGCTCATCAAAACTTAGATATTTATCAATTGCACAGGAAATATTTCATAACAGTCATCTGCCATCATTGCAAAGAAGAGAAGAAACCAGATTTCCATGTCTTTTCTTCTAAGTACGACAATTTTCATTACAAAAAATATAGATTCATACTTTTTGTACTTCTTTCCATTTATAGTTTTGAAATTATTGTGTGTGTCATTTTCCTGATTCTACTTTCTTTATTTTACATAATCTACATAAATCATTCCATTTTCATCTAAATTCTCCATATTTATTTTTTCTTATATTCATCTATTAAAATTAATTTAAAAGATATTATTTTATATCTTGATAAATTTTGATATTAAAAACTATGAGACAATTCTATTAAAATATCATGAAGATCAGCTTCACTTTTTAAATTAAAAGGAGGTTAGATGGTAAAATCATAACAAATATGAACTAGAAGAATAGTACATATATTATACTTATATAAAAAAAATAAGAATGGATAAAAAATTCTGATAAAAACTTGGTGGAAATGAATACTGTGTCAATATTTATGTTGACATTGATTAAATTAAAACAGCAAACAAATCTGAGTTGTTTAGATTGATGCTTCATATAAAGAATTTTAAAAATAGAAACTAATGAGTAAAATCTGATAGAAAACAGATGAGTAACTCACCTGTTTTCATTAACTACACAGTGGAGAATATTTTCCAAATCTCCATTAGAGCTCTGAACAGAGGGAACATTGTTTTTGGTTTTGGTTTTGGTTTTTTTTGTTGTTGTTGTTATTGTTTTGTTTTGTTTTGTTTTTATCCTAGGATGATTTTGCCAGAATGCTATATGTCTTCTATTCATGGAAAACAAACTACTGAGTTAATATAGCAGAAAATAAACATAAAACATCAGTTCCTCATAAAAAGATCAAACCATTTTATAGGGACTATTCAAAAAAGGGAATGATACATAATGAAGCATTTAAACATTTTTTTAAAAAAAATAATGATTCATTAAGGGCTATTCTACTGTGCTTAGCAGATTCTCATGAATATAAGTAGTCTTTGATAATGCTTCTGTTCAAATAAACATGGGATCTCAGTTTAAATAGGACCGACTACACTTGGGGTTTGCTTTGGATTTTTTCTCAGTGGTTAAAGCAAGATATATTGGATTGAACACTCTTCAGGGATTTGCATTCATTACTCTAATTCCCTTTGCAATTAACCAGCAAAATTTACATCCTTTGAGACTCCCTGTCTTGTACAAATTGCACCACAGGACAAGGAAAAACTAAAGCAAGGCTTAAGGAGAGAGTACTACAATGTTTTCTAACTTTTCTTTTTCAGCTAAAATAATAATAAGGGAAAACATTTAAAGAGAAACACTGTGGAGAGAGAGAAAAAGAGAGAGAGAAGAAGAAAAGAGACAGAGAAGTAAGGACAGAAAAGAACAACAGAGAAGACAGAGGTCCAGAGAAAGACAGACAAAGAGAGAAAGAACATGATAGAAAAACAGATCCAGAAACAAGGAGGGGAGAAAAAATAGACCAAGAAAGAGATAGAAACAAGACAGTCATGAAGAGCTGTGTTACATATTTGGAAATCTTCTTTACTAAAATTAAATTATGGTTCCTTGACAGTATTGCTGTTCCTATGACATTTTTCATAGCAAGTGTGTGCCTTTTATAAAAGTGAGTCAGAAGACTATTGCTGTAAACATCTGAAGTAATTTAGTGTAGGGCATTAAGAACCTCTGTCACCTATTTTAAAGGGTATTTTTGTGAGAGTCGAAGAGAAAGTTAATAGACTATCTAAAACTAAGTTGGTAGAATTAACTCCTTCCAAGCTATAGAACAATCACTTTTATCATAAAAATGCACAGAACTGAAAATCATATCACAGTTTAGTCTTTATTTGTGGCATTGGTTCTAAGGGTGAAAAAGAGGAAAATAACTGAGGAAAGAGATATGAAAAAGAATTGCAAAAGAATTTTCTCTTCACATCCATATCTTAGAAACTATCTTCCTTTTTGAAGATATGAATGAAGCAATCCTATATATAATTTATTAAATGGCCCCAATTACCAAACAATGTTTCATTTTTATTGATTTTTAATAATAGGATTATATCAAATGAATCATAAATATTAAATGGTTCACTTTTTAATTTCCAGAGGTAGGACATACAGAATATTTGGTTTAGAGTCAGGAGATATCTCAGCTTGAATTCAAACTCTGGCCTCTGCTAAGTATGTGATTATAAGCACTATCCCTTAAGGTGTCCAAACCTGAGTTTTCTTATCTATAAATAAGACAATAATACCTGTTGTACCTAATGCTCAGGATTGCTAGAACAACTAAATGAAATAATATATTTAAATTTAAATACTGGGCCTGAATCCCAAAGAGATAATAAAGGAGAGAAAAGGACCCACATGTGCAAAAATGTTTGTAGCAGCCCTTTTTGTAGTGGCAAGGAAATGGAAACTGAGTGTACACCCAACAGTTGGAGAATGACTGAATATGTTATGATATATGAATATTATGGAATATTATTGTTCTATAAGAAACAATCAGCAGGATGATTTCAGAAAGGTCTGGAGAGATTTATATGAAGTGATGCTAAAAGAAGTGAGTAGAACCAGAGAACACTGTACACAGCAAACACAAAATTATATGATGATCAACTCGATGGAAGTGGCTCTTTTCAACAATGAAGTGATTCAGGCCAATTCCAATAGACTTGTGATAGAGAGAGTCAGTTGCATCCAGAAAGAGGACTATGAGAATTGAATATGAATCACAACATAGTATTTTCACCTTTTTTGTCGCTGTTTGCTTGCTTTTTTCCCCTTATTTTCTTTTCTTTTTGATCTGATTTTTCTTATGCAGCATGAGAAATATAGAAATATGTATGGAAGAATTGCCCATGTTTAACATATATTAGATTACCTTGTCTACCAGGGGAGGGGAGTGAGGGAAAGAAAAGGAAGAAGAATTTGGAATAAAAAGTTTTGCAAGGATGAATGTTGAAAATTATCTTTGTATGTATTTTGAAAATAAAAGTTATACATTTTTAAAATTATTTTCAAAACTTAAATAACATAAATGTCAGTTGTCTTTTGTTATTACAATATCCAATCAAAGGAAAATTTCCAAAAGTGATGTGGTACTGAAAGGGGAGGTGAACTATTCCCTTTAAGATTATCACTCTTAGAGATTGTATCCCCTTTTCTGATCTCAGAGATCAGGATTTCCCAGGCTCCAAGGAGTTGAGGCAGAGCCCCATCCTCCCAGTATAAAAGAAGCAATACTATTCAGAGGCTGATCAACTCCCATAGAAATTCTAAATTCTAATTCAAATGAGGAATCCTGATCTGATCAGCTTGGGCTGTTCCAGCCCCCACCAAGAATCCTGGTCTGATCAGCTCAGGTGATCCCAGCCCCCATCAAGATATCCAATGTAACAGCTCCTCTTAACTAAGGTCTTTGCAGATGGCCCATGCACTTTGCTAGGACCCTGCCTGCTGAGTATTCTGGTCACCCAAATTCCCCATTTTCACTAGAAACTGATTTCTATCCAACAACAAACTTTCATTTTGCAATTAATAATTCTGAAATGAGTGAATTCTTTCACTCCTAAATCTGAGGCCGATTTAAAGGGAATATTTAACAACTCTCTTACTGACACTTAACCTCTTGACCACCAGGAATTGAGAGTATTCAAACTGCATCAGTACCATGGCCAATATTAAAAGGGATTTTGCTGAAAATGAATGTTGCATAGATATATGCAAATCTTCATTTAATAGTTAGTTTGGTAATAAAGCCTTATTTACTGTGCTATAAATGAATTTCAAGAAACTAATACTCAACACATTTTGTAAACAGATTATTCTTTTACAAGGTTAGAGTTAAGGGAAAGTATAGCATAGAACAGACACAAAACTGAGAGTATATATGGAATGAGCTATGGTGCCCAGCTGACCAGTTCTAACTGGGTTTCCAGTGGGACAACTCTATTAATAGAAGTTGTTCTCTGGCCTTTGTTCTCCAAAAGAACTTTGACATCAGGGAGGTGCCATGCCAGTGACGGAAGGAGTAAAGGAAAATTGTAAAATGACCAGTCTCATGTCCTCTTTCAGAACCATCTAGGTCCAGTAGCAAGATATAGATCAGTATAACTGGAGATGGCCCTAAAAGCAGAGTACCTCAAAGGGAGTAATATAACTGAAGACAAGAAAGGTAAGGTGGGACTACTTTGTAGAAAGACTTGAAAAGTTAAACAAAGGAAAAGGAACTTTATTTTGTAGATGACAGGGAGCCTATGAAGATTTCCAGGTAGGGTCTCCTCTCTATATTTTCTTTCATGCATTGCTACCTCTTGATTCTCTATCTACATGTCTGGCTTCTTTTTTTTTCATTTCCTTTGCTGTATTATAATCTGTCTTTTATCCCTTAACACCAAGTGTACCCTAAGGAACTATCCCATCCCTTTTACTTCTCTGTCAGTTCTCTCTTTCTTTGAAATCTCATGCAGGTCCATGGGTTCAATTGTCATCTCTATGTAGGTCACTCCAAGATGTACATATTTAACCCTGTGCCCCTTAGCTAAGATCTAATTCCAATCACCAATTGCCTATTGACATTTGCCATTGGATGGGCAACTCAATCTTAGAGAAAATGATTTTTTCCCCCTCAAATTCACTCTTAAACTTTCTTATATTTGTCAAAAGCACTTCCATTTTCCCAATCACTTAGGTTTGCAATTTTAATGACTAATGAGTTCCTGGGTAGGTAGATGAGCATTAGCAGAGAAAGTGGAAGAACTGATAGGATTATAATATTCCTTGAGGCAAGCAGGAAAAGGCATTGATGGGATCATCTAAATCTTGAGAGATTTTTGTTCTTAAACAGATCTTTTGTTCAAATGGATGGTTCAATTATAGTCCCACCCTAGTTGAGGGTGTACTCTCTAGAAACCCCACCTTTACACATCCAATCAGAAAGCCAAATTATGATATCAAATCCCTGAAGTTATATTTCCTTAGATTAGCCTGTTATGAAGTATTCTCCACCACATACCTTCTTCCTTTTAATGGCTTCTTCCACCAGGTTACTTCTGAACTAGTCCACCATGAGGGACTTCCAGTTCATGGTGTCTTTATCCTTGTTATAGATAACTCTTTTAGGATGTTAAATTCTTTTTAGTGTTAGCTTGCCAATCAGTGATACAATCCCCTTTCCCTGCAAACCCTTTTTTCTTTTGGGGGAAGGGGGTAGTCTGCTAAATTTCTCCATAGATTTTGCCCATCAGTCAATGACATACTCCCAGTTCTTGGTATCTTTTCTGTAATGGCTTCTTCCTCTATTGGGTTGGTCACATTGATTGAATGTCAAATGTATGCTTGTCAAAAAGATTATTTTATGGAGAACTCTCATAGGACAGACACTCACAGAATGACTCCCCTTCCCCCCCCAAAAAAAAAAAAAATACAAGAATACTCTCAAGATCTCTCTTAAGAACTTTAGCACTAACTTTATGATATGGGAGACCCTGACACAGGACTACCCAGCATGGTGTGTCCTCATCAGAGAAGGTACTGTGCTCGATGAACCAAGCAGAATTGAATTACCTCAGAAGAATTGTGAGCTATGAAAAATTAGAGAAAGCTACCCCAAATGTGTCTAACCTGTGGCAGAGCATTCCTAAGCTCATATTGGTCTGATCAGTCACAACTGGACACACTATAACTTGACTCTAACATATTAATGTCATTTTGGTCCTCTTTGAGAACAACAACAACAACAAAAAAAAACAACCAACCAAACCTTAATAACCTGTAATGAATATCTTGTCATGATTATTTCATGTTGTGAACTTTTATATAATATTCTTTTACAATTATGTTCTCCCAAATCCATTGTTTTCCACTCCTGGGGACTATTTTTACCACTTTAGTCACTACTCTTTTCTATCCTTCACTATCCATATGCAATCATTTGCCAAATTGAATTAAAGTCCCTACACATCTCAGTCTCTTTGAATCACTAGTTTTTTTCAAAGCTGGTTTTAGGGTCATGTTTTATATGACACTTTCCATGATCCTTTTATATATATACACACACAAACACATACATACATACACACACACACATATTTGACTTTTCTCAAATACCTCATACTTTGGGTTTATGTATTTGTGTGTCTGCGTGTGTGTGTGTGTGTGTGTGGGTGTGCGTGTGTCCATTGTTTCTCTGGATAAAATGTAAGCCTCTGGAAAGCAGTTTTACTTTGTTTTGGTTTTTCATCTAAAACTTATTTGTTTACTTATTTGACTAACTTATTTCTGAACATCGGTACCATATACAAGAATCTATAAATACTACTTTGTCTATAAATTCTCTTTATAAAATCCAACTGAGATGCAATATAGTTATTAGTGAAATACTATTCAGTTCAGGGACAGCAAGAGGTTTGCAATAAAAACTTTGGCTTAAAAATCATATATCTATGAGGTTTATTTTTTTCCCTCTTAAAGTAGACACTCAAATTCCATTCTTATCATTATCTTCTCCTGTAGACATACTTTAAAACAACATTGGCTAGAAGATTTAATAAATATTACAGTTAATGATGTTTAACGTTCAATAAATTTTGGAAGTTAGTTTTTTTTTTTTTTAAATCCTTTCCATTTATTAAATAAAAAAGAAGTTTTGATCAAAATTTACCCAATTAAAGTCTCAGTGTATTTATGAACACTGATTACCTATTAAATAGTTGCCTATTTGTTATCATAGCAAACATATAGTTTTTTCTTTGAACTAATCCTTCAAAGTTTTTTGTTTGTTTGTTTTGTTGGAAGACATTTTTCTATTATAGATGCTTTAATAAATTGAAGCTACACCACATACCTCAACATTGCTTGAATCATTTTTAAATCCTCAATTCTGTTTCACAGCAACTAATAATAATCGTTGAAATTTGACTTGTAATTTTACTTCCCAGTTCTTATATAATTGCTTTCATAGCCACCATCACAATGATGTAAAATTTAAGGATCAATGCCTGAAAATTGTTATTTTCTTAGGGATGCTGTACTTGATATCCTATAAAGAGAGGCAGCTTGGTAAAATTATATACAATAGGTTGGCCATAGAATTAAGAAGATCTGGGAATGAATATTGCTTCTAACATGGAATAGCTGTACAAGTGGAAAAAATTCTTGTAATTTCTCAGAGAATCAGTCCACTCTCTAAAAACAAAACCAATGATATTTTATTAATCTATATGAGTCATATCATTTTCCAGTCCTAGAGCTTCCTATTGTTAAGATAGTAGGGGAAAGTTAGGGTGAAGACAAGTAAGGAAAGGAGGGAAAAAGGAAAGAAACCTATTAAGTGCTTGCTGTGTGTCAGTCACAATGCTACCTTCTTTACAAATATCTAATTTGATTTAATAAATGCCTGGAAAGGCAATTGTTATTGTTTTCCCATTTACACTAAAGCATAGTCATCCAGGTATGCAAAGTTGGTGTCATCCATGACTCCTTGTTCTCATTTACCTGTCTCTGCACTCATAGTCACAACCTGAGTTTTTGCCCTCATTGTGTCTCACCTAGACTATTAAAAAAACCACTTCTAATTATTTCTATTTTCCCAAACCTCTCTATTCAAATTTTCCTTTTCTCATCCTCTATTCAGGGTTGAAAAGATTTTCTTAAAACATTAGTTTGTCTATATAAACTACATGAGCAAAAGTGATTCCCTACTAACTCTATTTCAAACAAACTCTTTTGTTTAACAATAAAAGTTGCTCAAAACCTATACCATCTTCTCCTTATAGTCTTATTTATTGGAGACACTCTATTTATATATGATCTTATTACCCAACTACCACTTTCATTTTTCCACCACCATGTTTTTGCACTGTCTATGCCTAAAAGATCTCCTTTCCCAGCTCAAATATGAATCTCAGAATTCCAAATTTCATTCAAGCCTTACTTTCTGCATGAGGCCTTCTACCTATTAGTATCTTCCTACCAATCTCAAGATAGATAATTTCACATCTTCTTTATTGTATGTGTCCATTTTCTCTCCCACTTTATAATCTTATTCCTTTGGAAAGGAGATAATTTTGATTTTGTCTGTTTCGTAAAACTGGCATGTAAAAGACATTTATTAAAAACTAATTGATTGATTAATTTCCAAGCACTGAGCCAAGAACTGCTGATAAAAAATAAAACAATACTTTCAAGAAACTTACAGTCTATTAGGATAGACAACACCACGTACATGCAACATATATATGTAACTATAGAAATAACAATTAGACAACAGATGCACTAACAGCTCAGGACATCACAAAAGATCACATAAGAGCATCAAACATTACTAAGCATTTTAAAAACTCTGATTCTTCTTTAATAATATAATCCTGGATAAGTTACAAACTTTCTGAATTTCAGTTTTATTTTATTTTTTGATTCACTATGTACATCATAAGCTTACTGTGGTCTTCAGGTCTTCTTAGATGAATTCTTCAAAAGTTCAGAGTGGTTCTTATTTTTAGTCCTGCCCAAGGATCTAATTTGCTCCCTTATTAACAAGGATAAGGGGACAATTTGAAAACCCTTCTGGATTTTACTTGCTATCTGTAAGAAACTGTTATTAGAGAAGAGACCTTCTAACTGCTAATAAACTTGCTAGACAAGACAGATTCTGTGAATTCTGTATTTACAAATCTGATACATGTTTTGAGGATAACAATATATATAGGCACAAAGTTTGGGGGCATAGCAACTACTGAGGGAAAGAAACAGACCCACAGATAAACAGACAAAGAGAAACAGGCAAAGAGAGACAGAGACAGAGAAATAAGTGGAAACAGAGAAAGAAAGAGATGTATGTGTATGTATATATACATATGTGTATATAAAAAGATATATACACAAATACACATGTGCATGTATATAATTCAGAAATAAATTTATATAAGCATACATTTGGAGAAGGACATGTTAAACTACACTATGTTTACCAAGAAAATGCCATAAACAGTCATGAAAAATCAGACATGACTGAATGGCTGAATAACATACATGCATATATTATATCTAAAGGAATTTATTTTGTTTTAATATTTGTTACAGGAAATTTGTTCTTTTTTATTTTCTAATGGCTAGAGGATGGAAGGAAAAAAAATATAACTGTAAGAAAACCACCTCAAAATTAAAAGGAGGTACTGTATAAAAGAATGCCTCTATTTTCAGATGTATTTGACATATTTTTAGTTTTTTGCTCAATTCTTTTCCACTGATACAAGTATTTTATTATGTATGTATATAATTTATATGTAAATTATAATATAAAAAATTAGTGAAACTTAAAAAAAAATAAGAATGATAGCTAGGAAGAGTCTTGGAGATCATGTAGTCTAATCTACAAATTTTAAAGGTTAGGAAACTGAGATCCACAGAAATCAGGCTGTCTAGCTATGACCCCAGTAGCAAGAAGCTAAAAGTAGAGCTGGTATTATTTTAAGATAAAGCCTTTGATTCCAAAATTGTGTAATCTTTCTACTATAAAACAACCACATAAATGACAACTACTGTCAAATGGTGATTAGATTTGGATTCAGAGGACCTATGTTCTAATCCTGGATCACCAGCTGTATGGCTTTAGGCAAGTCACTTAGACTTTAGCTTCCATATCTCTGAAATTAGATTCTATACTAGCGGTCCTCTATGATCCTTGAGACCACCACAGAAAGTGCTACAAGTTTATTCTCAAGGAGTTTAGAACCTATATGTACTGCTACAAAGATTACTAGATAACTTATGATGAGTTTTAAGTAAATTACAGTAACAGCAGTTCATCCTCCTGCTCCTATTTTGATGAATACTGACTCTGAATCAAAATGTATTAGGCATTTACTATGTGAATATTTACAATATGTTTGTTGAGCTTCAAAATTATTCAGTGGAGTGGGGGATAAGGGGAATGAAGGAGAAAGTTAACGATTATCAAAGTCAAGAAAAGATCACAAGAAAACGATTTCAAGAGGAAGAAAAAAATCACACACCTTCTGAGATGTATATTAAAACTCAGCATTCTAAAATTATTTTAGACTAGCAGTATTCAAAGAAGTCATTTACTTGACTGATAATGTTAATATGCACCCATTAATAAGCTATTTATAATTAGAGAGCAGAAACAGATAGATAACATCATAGAGTTTTAGAACTACCAGAAATTTCTAAGTCCTTGGAGTACTTTTGGTCAGACCTCTGCAGACTAAAATGAATCATAAAAGATTAAAGTACTTCACTGATATCCAAGTAGGATAATTTCTTTTAAAATGGTTACACATTATTTAAGATGCTGAAATTTATTGAAATTTAATTCATGTGCAATAATAAAACCTCATAATTCTATGATGTTTAAACAGTGCTTTACAATATGCAAAGCAATTTATTTACATTATCTCATTTGATATAGTTTATTAGAATCCAAAATTCACTCATTTGACATAGCCTGCTAGAATCCAAAATTCATATTAAAGACAATATAGTCTTGCTTGCACTATTTGCTAGCTCTTTGGAAAAGTTAGCAAAAAGTTTTCTAAACCTAATTCAAAAATTAAAAAATGACAGGATACCCTTTTTTTCCCTAACAAGTAAGTAAACTTTGAGTGGAAAAAAGCTATGTTGCAAAATGAAGAAAGTTTAATATTTTAATTTCTTTATTAAAGGTAACTCCAAAAGATTGAAATATTAAGTCTACTCTAGGTTAATGGTGGGAAAACCAAAACTTACCTGGTCTTGCTTAATCCCATAAGTAAATGCACTGAATACAAAAAGACCTTCCCTTCAATCCAGCTCCTGTGGCTAACACAAAGTTTATCAATTATATCTGTGCAGTAACGTAAATTACACCCACCATTATGACATGTGCATCTCAACATAATGTAAAACATTGTTGGCACTTTCTGTCTTCTCATTTGGCATCACATGTGATAGTTATCAAAAATAATCTTGGGGAAGAATCATATTCCATAAGTTGTCTAATTTAGCTTTCAAATAACTACCCATGAATCTCCCGTACTTTCTTCTAGGAGCTATTCATAGACAGCAAATGTGGGCCACATAAAAATGTCTTCTTGGTAAACTCCCCCACCCACTGTTGTATACAATATTAGAAATCTTGAGTATATATGCTGGCAGCTGAACTTTGAAATTTGAAATCAACTATTTGGAGGTATTTATCAATTAGAAACTTAATTTACTATTAAGCTACCATGTGGACAAAGACAATTTTTTTCTCTCCTCACAAAAGGAGACAGGCAGACATTAAATTATTCTACTAAAAGTATCCCAAAGTTGCTAGTAAATTGGCTTCAAGGATTTTTCTTAGACATTTTAGAAACATCCAACAAATTGCTGTATTACAATTCTACCCTAACTTTTCTAACTGGATATAGAATTGTCCTTGGAATAAGAAAAACTTAAGGGAAAATTTTGCTTTTGGCAATATTATCTTTGTGATCCTAAGCAAATCAATCAATCCTTTCAATGCTCTAAGTAACACCATGAATGGCATGCAAGTTGTCAACTTATTTCTATCAGTTAAATCACAGATGTATTCCCTATCTCATTGTTAATTTTTTTAATGACTAATCAACCAACAAGCAATTATTAACCACCATCTACAAGCACTGGCATAGGTAATGAGAATACAAAGATAAAATGTTGTAAACAGTCCTTATCCTCAAAAAGTAGGTATTTTATTGGGAGACAAAAAAGTCTCCCCTTTCTATACACAATCATCACTCTTCATCTGCATTCCTGAGACATGCCTCAAGTCTCTAATTACTCTACAGTTTCCTTGACATATCTGCCAAAGTGACTTTCTCATAGTATCCATACTTACATCACTCTATAGAAAAAGGATAGAATGGAATTTGGTTATGCCTAATAATAGCCAGATTGGCTTCTTCCTGAAGAATAAGATTATTTCAAAGTACACATCAAAAAGAAAAACCAATGTTATGCCACAGTTCTCTTTAACTGTTCTGACTCAGTTTCCCTGTACTAGTTTCCCTTGTCTCAGTTTTCTTAACTGTTCTGTCTCAATTCCCTAAACTGTAAAATCCCACTCTGGCCCATTAAGATTGAGGACTATTTGCTCTAGGGTTGTAAATTGTTAATGCAAACAAGATAAACAAGAGAGTAGACCTCCTGACTCTTTCTGTCCTCAAGAATTTACAATATCCCTCTAAAATATTCCAAGATACCTCACTGATATCTTTACCTCTGTGTATTCAGACATCCTGTCTCTGGGTTTTTAGGATTTATGGTCTCTCCCCATCCTGACAGAAGTTTTCCGGTGCTTCTTACCCCTTCTTTGTTTCTAAAAGGTATTTAAGAAGTTGGGTTTCTTCTATTCGTTGCTGGAGGCTATATGCTAGATGCTGGATTCTTTGAGATGACAGTCTCCTCCAGCCCTGGGACCAACATGGATTCCTTGGTCCAATTTATCTTTATCTCTGTCTAACTGGATAATTTGAGATGAGAGTCCTGTCCAGTCAATTATACTTTCAATTAATAAAATATTAAAAAGCTCTCTAATCTCTCTCCTGCCTCAGTTTCTCTGGCATTATATTTTGGAGGTCCCACCAAGATAAGGGAAACTGAGTCCTGGATTAGAGGTTAGAGACCTCTTGGTCTCCACCTAGGCTTGAGAAGGCTCAGGATCTGGGTCTTTTCCTTGAGAAAAGATCAGCACTCTGGATAACTCCAGAGCCTCCAGGGAAAAGGAAGCGGTTCTTCAGCCTGTCTGGCCTACAGTGGATAACGAAATCGATTCGGCATTTGGGAGAGTAAGTCTGTCTGGGTATCTTTTAGGGTACCATCTGGTTCTGGTTCTGGTTCTGATTATTCTGGTTCTGGTCTGGTCTGTTGCTAGCAACCTGTGGTCTCAGAATAAATACCGACGAGTTTAAAAGTTCTGAGGCGGGTATTTTCTGGGACGTTGGAAAATATCCTCTGGGTATGTGTTATATGTTTGTTTAATGTTGTAACTGTGTGTTCTATGTTCTGTGTGACTTGTCTGTCTGTTTTGTTGGTTGAACAACGTTGTAACTGTGCTTAGTAAAACGGAGCTCCGAGTGTGTCTGTGTGTGTCTATGTTAAAAGTTAGCAAGCTTGTAAGAAATAAGAATTCAGCCTGTGTTGCAGGCTTAGAAAATATCAAGAATAAGATGACAGGAAAAAAATAATGACGATTGTTGAAGGGGATGCGGGAAAACTGGGACACTGAAACATTGTTGGTGGAGTTGTGAACGCATCCAACCATTCTGGAGAGCAATCTGGAATTATGCCCCAAAAGTTACCAAAACTGTGCATACCCTTTGACCTAGCAGTGCTACTACTGGGCTTATACCCCAAGGAGATACTAAAGAAGGGAAAGGGACCTGTATGTGCCAAAATTTTTGTGGCAGCCCTGTTTGTAGTGGCTAGAAGCTGGAAAATGAATGGATGCCCATTAATTGGAGAATGGTTGGGTAAATTGTGGTATATGAATGTTATGGAATATTATTTTTCTGTAAGAAATGACCAACAGGATAATTTCAGAAAGGCCTGGAGAGACTTACACGAACTGATGCTGAGTGAAATGAGCAGGACCAGGAGATCATTATATACTTCAACAACAATACTATATGATGACCAGTTCTGATGGACCAGGCCATCCTCAGCAATCGAGATCAACCAAATCATTTCTAATGGAGCAGTAATGAACTGAACTAGCTATGCCCAGAAAAGAACTCTGGGAGATGACTGAAAACCATTACATTGAATTCCAATCCCTATATTTATGCACACCTGCATTTTTGATTTCCTTCACAAGCTAATTGTACAATATTTCAGAGTCTGATTCTTTTGTACAGCAAAATAACGTTTTGGTCATGTATACTTATTGTGTATCTAAGTTATATTTTAATATATTTAACATCTACTGGTCATCCTGCCACCTAGGGAGGGGTGGGGGTAAGAGGTGAAAAATTGGAACAAGAGGTTTGGCAATTGTTAATGCTGTAAAGTTACCCATGTACATATCCTGTAAATAAAAGGCTATTAAATAAAAAAAAAAAAAAAAAAAAAGAAATGACCAGCAGGATGAATACAGAGAGGCTTGGAGAGACTTACATGAACTGATGCTAAGTGAAATGAGCAAAACCAAGAGATCATTATAAACATCAAAAATGATACTGTATGAGGATGTATTCTGAAGGAAGTGAATTTCTTCGACAAAGAGACCTAATTCATTCAATTGATCAATGATGGACGGAAGCAGCTACACCCAAAGAAAAAAACACTGGGAAATGAATGTAAACTGTTTGCATTTTTGTTTTTCTTCCTGAGTTATTTTTACCTTCTGAATCCAATTCTCCCTATGTAACAAGAAAACTGTTTGGTTCTGCACACATATATTGTATCTAGGATATACTACAACATATTCAATATATATAGGACTGCTTGCCATCTAGGGGAGGGGGTGGAGGGTGGGAGGGAAAAATCGGAACAGAAGTGAGTGCAAGGGATAATGTTGTAAAAAAAATTACCCTGGCATGGATTATGTCAATAAAAAGTTATTATAATAAAAAAAATTTAAAAAAAAAAAAAAAAGAAAACATCAATAAGTTTGAAAAATCTTTCTCCCTATCGCTGTCTCTGGCTGCCTATAGCAGTCTTGTGGAGAAGAAGGGAGAGAAGGGAAGAAATAATAAAAAAAAACATTTTTTTTTAAATAGATTGAAAGGGATTTGAAAGTTTGGAAAGTTAAATATATATATATATATATATATATATATATATATATATATATATATATAGAAGAACTGTGGCATAACACCAGAAATAGTTTTAGTCCTTAAAAAAAAAATTCTATTGGGAGACAAATATACATAAATATAATTAAATAAAATTAATTTTATTCTCACGTGATAAATGCTTATTGACTGATTGATAGTTTAATTCTTTTATTTTACAAATGGCAAAATTGGTTGCCAAAGTGTCTCAGTGATTTAACTATGGATATACAAATGCTAAATGATAGGACCAAAATGAAAACAGTTTACAAACCTTAGCTCTTTTACTGTATCACCCCCAACTCTAAAAATTACTGATGTTACACAACAGAGAAAACAATCTGTTTCATCATTGCCCCATTTTTTGGTGAATTTAGAAAAATATAAGTATTTGAAAAAAGATAATGGAAAGAAAGATGCATAGAATTTCAGATTTAAGAACACCAGGGGCCACTAAACTTGATCCAAACCTACCTAACAATTCTTTATGTAATACATTTGACAGGTAACCCAACTTCCAGATAAAGCATGGTATAATGCCTCAGTTCTCAAACTATTGGTTCTCAGGATCACTTTATATTCTTAGAAATTATTAAGGAACTCAAAGAAATTTTATTCATGTGAATTATCTCTATACTATTTAATAACTTTGATTCTGGGTAAATAACATTCTACACTTCAATTACCTTGTCAGCAAAAATGTGGGGATGGATTCAAAGGTTTCTGGAGACTCTTCTAGCTCTGGTGCTCTATCATTATATTTGAAGATGTCCAATGGAAGGGAAAGCATTATATTCAGAGATAGACTACACCTCTTTTTGATGATTCAAATTATTGTTAATATCTTGTTTTTATCATATCTCAATATGTCTCAGTGGCAAAGTCTATAATGTCTCTTATTTTTGTATCAAATAAAAACCCCAAGCTAAGAATAGCAGTACATACAGGCTAACACAAATGTATTACAAAACAGCATTCTATTACAATTCTTGCTGTTGTTTGTCCTTTGTTCTCAAAAATGACCAATAAACATCTTGAATTGCAAGTGAATTGGATTCAAATCAGGCAGAGATGAGCAGAGACATTAGTCTCCCTCTATCCTCCTGAAGCATTGGGGTCCACTGGCAAGATATATGCCCCAGATGCAGTAGGAGACCTTGGCCTTTCTAAACTAAAATCTTTCTCAGGTCTCAGTTTCTCTGAAACAACACCCATTCAGTTATGAAATAAACTTCTCCAGTAATGTTGTTTTATTTCAGTATTTCAACTTTTTATGAACTGTATTATTGTCAGAGGGGAAAAGAGGAACAACTACATTATCTTTGGGAAACTGCATATTAGTTTCTAATGACTGCAAATTCTCTCAAACAAAGGTTAATCTTTTCAATACTGATATTTTTTGATAATGCTTATTCATAATCATGAAATACCCTCAAACCTCTGAATAAATAAAAGTACAGATGACACAAAAGGAAAATGGAGACATATACAATGAGTGGAAGCAGGTGACCTAAGTGAATAGGAATGGAAAGGAATAAGCATTTATTAAATATGCTAGGTACTCTAGTACCTATTTACCTAGTACCTATTTACAAATATTATCTTTTTTGATCTTCACAAAAGCTCTTGATGGTTGATTTTATTATTATCCTTCTGTTGCACCTGAGAAAACTGAGACAGATAGTAGTCAAGTGATTTTCTCTATGTTACCTATTAAGTACCAGAGGCTGGATTTGAACTTGTCTTCCTAATTCCAGGCCAGTTCTCTAGTCGCTGTACCACCTTACCATCCAATTACTAGAACTAGAAAAATTTCCTTTTTTCTCCCTGCTTGAAAAGTGAAACTGTTCACTAGTTTTTAGATAATTGATAACTTTGTTTCTCAACTTCCAATTAAGATATTTGTCATCAACTATCATTTTATTAAACAGAAAGAATATATTCTCCAGAAATCGCTACTTTCTCCCATGGACCTTTGCATTTGCAATTCCAGGTATTTGCAATAGAGTGGCAATTATATAGTTCCATATAGTACTGATCAATTAGATCCTTGGAATTTCTATCAATGGAATTGAAATACTTGGAAAATGGTACTAGTGACAGCTGAAGTCCTTTCTCTAACAACTTAAGTCTCTCTCTCTTTTTTAAAATTCATGTTCTTGTACTATTGCATTATTTGATTATATGTGTCCTTAAAGTCAATCAGCATATAAAAAAGTCTGGAATTTGAAAAAAAAACTTTAAAAATTTATTCTTTTAGTTTAAAATATTGGAAATGGTTTTAGAAATAATTTTTAAATCATAAAATCAGAAATTTAACAATTTCTAAAGGAAATAGTAACCTCATATCTAATTTCCAATAATATTATGTAAGCAATTCATTAACTGAAATTTTTAAATTTAATATAAAAACACATTCTGGAAAACATTATCCACTTTTTTCAAAACTAAATGCTAAAACATGAAGCAGTGATAATTATTTCCCCCATTTTATTATTAAATAAACAAATTCATAGAACATCTAGAAAATACATGAAAATAAATTATAACATATAAAATGTTCATGGATTTGCCATTATTACCAAAAATTTGGAATTTCTAAATACTTAGTAATAGCTAGCATATATATAATGCTTTAAGGTTTACAAAGTGTTTTGCAAATATAATCTCATTTGGTCCTCATAACACTAGGCAGCAATTATAATTATCTCTACTTTTCAAATAAAGGGACTGAGGAAGGAATAGAATAAACAATTTACCCAGGATCATAAATCTAGAAAGCATCAAAATTCAGATGTGAACTCAGGCAGTGCAGAGTTTAAGTCTAGGTCCAGTACTTTATCTAAAGTACCATCTAACTAACTTTAGAACTAGCCATCTTCCTCTAAACTAGCTTCCAGTTCTAAAATAGTATTCCATATATATATATATATATATATATATATATATATATATATATTCTTGACTCCCCAAAGCACATACTGAATGTTTAAAAGGTACTTGTTGACCTGACAACAGGATATTAAACTCCTTGAGTTCAGAAAACATGTTTTATATATCAAGATTCTATGTATTCGATCAATATCTTTGTATGTTTTGATTAATTTTTATAAGGGATTTCCAGGTGAGAAAACTACCTCTACCCAAGCAAGAAAGCAGGTGTTCTGAAATGTTATTCTTAAAGAGCTATCTATAAAGCAGTGAAGGATAAGTGACTTATACAGAGTCTCAGAGATATCTGTTGCAATTCTGTTTCTCCACTGCTTCAAAGAGAGTTCTTTATTTCTCATGCCTCTTTAAATAATATGTTATAACTCTAATTAGTATAGTTCTGTTTATACAATTAATATGTGCTAAATGAATGAAATTATATAAAGTTTTGAAAGTGAAACACAGCAGAAACAAATTATATGAAGACATTGATGGATCATCTATTTAGAACCCATCCAGAAGATTACAATGTGATACAATATAAAATTGTAGATTTAAAGCTAGAAAAGAAGGACTTTAGCAGCCATAAAACCAATCTCCAGATTTAACAGGCAAGGAAAATGAAGTGTAGAAAACTTAAATGATTGGCTCAAAGTTACACCAGCATGAAGTAATAGAAGCATAGTCTAAAGACATTTGCCATGCTTTCAAATCCAGAGATCTTACAGATACTGAGGAGTGGTTTGAAGCTAAATCCAAGAAATTTTGGCTAGTGTTAGCTGAGTTAATAGAGTGTACAGAAGTACCTGTTCTAAGGTCAATTCATAGGTAGTAAATACATCCTGCAGACTCCAGGATCAAATGAAAAATGTTCTGTTTAATATTCAACCTTTCACAGCTAGGTCTTACTTTCCAGTCTTAAACCTTACTCCCTAACACAATGATACTCCTGGAACTACTGGCCACAAACAAGACACTCTGTCTCTCAGCTATGGGTATTTTCTCTTAGTTTCCTTCATGCTTGTTGAATGAATGATTCCATCAATTATGGAATGATCCATAATTACTTATGATCTCTGAAATAAAACAAAGACAAATATTATTCCTTTCTTAAGTTAACTTTTATCAGACCAAGTAACTCAAACTCTTTTAATCAATGTTTATATTATCAGATTTATAATTCAAAAATGGATCTCAGATACCATCTACACAATCTTCAGTTTATGGTTGAGGAACTGAGAACCAAGAGGTTAAATGGCTTATCCAAAGTCACACAGCTCATAAGCATCTAAGATAAAATGGCCTCCATTCTAGCACTCCATCTATTACACATACATCATATTCTCTGGCATTTTCACAATTTTAGTTGCCCTCCTTTAATTTTGCTCTAGTTTGTCAATATCCTCCCAAAAATGTACCATGGAAAATTCAACATAAGTTTCAATTCCTACTTCTGTATTTGTTTTTAATATCATTCAACTACATAGGAGATCTCTCACCATCCAAAATCCTACCTAATCTTCAAAAATCAAATGGAAACCCATTTTCCCCTGGATTATTTCTCAGGCATTCTTGCATTTATTATCTCTTCCTTCTTTGATAATATTCATTTAGTTTAACAGTTGCGAATATAACACTTTTTGATTGGCCTTAATGTTGAAAATTCCCATGGATACAAAAAAAAAAAAAGAAAAAAAATAGATTTTAGATGACAGTAAAATTTTAAGTACAAAAGGATAAATTTTTAAGAATAGAACATATGAGAAATAAAATTTAATATACATAAGCACAAAGTCAAAGTATAAGCCATCACAATAAGTGATTAAAAATATACTTCCTGAGTAAATACAAGAAATAGAAGATAATACAAGAAATAAAAGAAATATTTCAGGGAATTGATGTTATGCTACAAGTATGTTATACTTGTGCATGTCCTTCTTAACATAGTGGATCAAATCGTTATTGATGGCTTCTGGCATAGGAGAAGGGAAAATAAAACAATAAAGCTCTAATCTTATACTATTATGATATGTTCATGATGCTTATCTCCCTTTCCCAACGGAAGTACTTCAGCAATCTATTTCAGAGTCTACTGAACAAATGAAACACAGAGAATTACTAGAGCAGCATATACCACCATAATGATTTACACTCAGGAACAAAACTGGCCCATTCAAGCAAACTATCTGGCTGTAATTGAAAGTGTATCAGACCATGAAATCAATAAAGCCAAAGCCCTGGTCCCATTCCCTTCCCCCTACTTTGTTGATCCAAAGGACTAGATCTATATTTTCACAAGAGGCCATCATGTTTGTTGACTAAAAGACATTAGCAACAGATAGTGTTAATGATTTGATTGTTCATTGGGTCATAACATTGAGAGCTTGAAGAGGAATGGGAGAAACAGTGAAAATGAAGTCACAATTATAATTTGCCTCATGCTCCAGTTTTCATTATACAGGTGTTGGATTTAGTGCAGGTAACTTTATTTCTATTGTAGCTCAAAATTCACAAAGTCAAATCATACATCAGTCTCAACCTTTATTATTAGTTGAGGTCACAAGGTGTGTGTAATAATGGCTAGCTTCTCATTCTTATAGTATCTTTTTTTTTTTTTTGGTGCTTACATAAAGGATAAAATGGACAATACATACTTAGTAAAAGCAGTCAGTATGTTGAAAAATTTTGATACTATATGCAAGGTTCCATGCTCATTTTACTCTACTTTAGAAGAGCTTCAGGTGCCTTCTCATAGTTCTTGACCAAATTCAGGACAACTGGTGAGAACCCTGGATTCAGTGAATAACCTCAGCAGCTTGGATATCTGATCAAGTACTAAGAGCTCCAGTGCATCTGTTTCAGCTGCCTTTGTGGCTTGTTGGAAGAAATTATTCCTATCTGACCATACCATCATGGGAAATCTCGTGTGACAATTGGGGTGAATATTAAATCATACACAAGTTGAAGCCTGCCAATTACCCTCAATTTGATTTAATTCATCTGCCCAAGATGATTTCCAGATATGTGGACACTGTGTTACAGATTTATAGAGCCACAGGCGAGAGTTGGGTGAAAGTGGAAGCCAAAGTTGGATGAATAGCCCTGAAGAAAGGTCCTGCCAAGCCATCATACCAGAGAAGCTAGTCTTCCCTGAATAGTTCCTACATAAAATCAGGGCTCTAAATTTTGTTTGGTACTGTCTCAGGAACTTCCTAGGTATAATTTTTCCATAATTATACTTATCAGCCTCAGTTTTTCTCCATCTGTAAAATTATGGCTTAAAAAACAAAAACTTACTAGGGTTGTTAGGATCAAATGAGATTATGTATATCTATAGCTATAAAGAAACTTTATCTGTGTGTACACATACACACACATACAAACACACACACACACATACACATATTTAAGTAGTGAATCACATTCAAGAACTACATAAATGATATTATTGTTACTAATTTTCAAAAGATTATTATAGACAAAGGCATAAAATGGTGATTTTCTTTTTACAAAAATACAGAAAACTTATTGTGAATATATATAAACACAGCCTTCATTAATATATAGTGAGAAAAAGACCACTGGCAATATAGAGTAAAAAGCCTTGGTTAAGTGAAATACTAAGAGAATTGGTTGCCTGAAGAGTTTTTTTTTTTTTTGCTTCAACTCAAAGATCCTTGAGAAATTTTATAAAATAAAATTTATCTGCCTTATTAAATATTATAAACTGAATATATATTTCATTCTTTCTTGATAAATGAGGTATTATAAAGAGTACATTAATATCTACATTCTGAGTTCTAATGGGAATAGTACAATAATGTACTCCAAAACTATTTGAGAGATGAGATCAAGCATGGAATGACTTCAGTTCATGCTGCAAAACTTAGATTTTGTTTTATTGTTGTAATTATTTTTTTAAACAAATTTTTTTTACTTTGTTTTCTTCTGAAACATTAGGAAAACAATCCCACATGGCAGCCAAAACAAACAAACAAAAAAGGTAAAAGAATTCTTAGGATAAATTACAAAAGACATCATGCCTAGAACATGAGAAATGGTCATCATGCTATATTCTACCTTAGACAAAAATCCATCTGGATAATTTATTCAGTTCTCAGTATTATATTTTAGGAAAGGTATTGGTAACCTGGAGAATGTCCAGAAAAGAAAGACTAGGGTGGTGAAGGGTCTCAAAACAATGGCTTATGAACATTATTGGAAAGAAATGGAGATATCTAACATGGAGAAGAGAGGATTTAATGGTGACATAATATCTTCAATTATTTTCAGGGAACTGACATTAGATTTAGGATACCACATGTTTTTAAAGTTTGATCAAATCACTCACATATGGGCATCAGATTTCTCATCTATAAAATGAGGAGATTGATCCAGAGTATTTCTAATTTTTTTTCCAGATCTATACTTCTATGATACTATAAAACTGAAATTTTTTTCCTCTTGGACCATGGGAAAGAAATAAAAAGAGAGTAAGTTGAAGCAACATAAAAACACATTTTGGTTTCTGTAAAGAAAAAAAAAAAACATTCTAATTATTTTAGAGCAATACAAAAGGGAAAAGGTTGCTTAAGAATGGAGGAGGCTCTCCTTTATTACAAGTTCTTCAATCAAAAACAAAGAATTCTTAGTCAAACAATAACTGAAGGGGAAATGACATGTTAAATCCCCTTTGATTCTGGGACTCTATGACTTACTAACTTCATTTATTTATTTATTTATTTTTGCTGAGGCAATTGGGGTTAAGTGACTTGCCCAACTTAACAGCCAGGCAATGATAAATGTCTGAGTCTATATTTGAATTCAGGTCCTCCTGACTTCTGGACTGGTGCTCTATTCATTACATCGACTTATTAACTTTAAATAAAACATTATTACTTTTAACTAAAAGACTAAAAATTATAATTCTAAATCTTCCCACTTGATGAAGTAATCCTCATCAAATTGCATATTTCATGTAGTTTAGTATAAAAGGAAAATCCTTATGAATTCTTAAAACTATGAAAATTACTTTAAACTACTAATGCTTATTTTTTTTAAATCTGAAACCGAGAACAATGTACTTCTTGACACCACAGAAAGATATGATAGTTATATGCATAAGGCAGTTTATAAAATAAACTGAATTTATTTAACCAAAGTCTGATTTTATTATGTACAATTCAATGAATATTAAGTGCTGTTCTATGTTAGGGACTGAGAATATAAAGACAAAAACTAATCCATTTCTCTATGTCGCTATAGGCAGTTACGTGGCACAGAGCCAGGCCTAGTGTCAAAAAGCCTGGAAACCAAAACTGGTCTCATATCTTTACTGTGCTCTCTGACTTTAGCAAGGTCATTTAATTTTGTTTGTCTCAGTTTCCTTATCTATTAAATATGCAGGAGAAGGAAATGGTAAGCCACTCTAGTATTTATGTCAAGAAAACCCCAAATGAAGTCATAAAGAGTTTGACATGATTGAAAGGATTAAACAATAAAGTCCTACATACAGGAAGTTTTGTGTATGTATGTGGATATGTTTGTATGATATGTCTGTATACACACACACACACATATATATACATATATGTAAATATGCAATGTATACAAAATAAATGTGTTATATGTATATATACTTTATTTTATTTATTATATATTATATATTTATTATGTGTTTATTATTTATTCATTATATTTATCATTATTTATTTAATATATATTATTTTATTATTATATTTATTTATTATTTATTATGTATTTATCATACTATTATGAGGTATTAACAACAATGTAAGTCAGAAAATGCCTCATGTAGGCAAAAGGGAAGGCTGAAAGGTAGAAGGCAAGGCAGAAGGCTAGGAAACAAACATTTATTAACCATCTACTATATGCCAGGCACTGTGCCAGGTTCTTTAAATTATTATTTTATTTGGTACGCTCAGAGATAGGTACAATAATTATTATGCCATTTTAGAGCTGAAGAAAATAAGACTAAGAGAAATTTAATGACTTGCCCATGAATACACAGCAAATGTATTTTTGAGGTGAAATCTCTGGACTCCAGACCCAGTGCTATATACAGTGGGTCCACCAGTTTACCTAGGAGGTGATACCCAATTGAGCCTTGAAAGAAATAATGGGTTTTAAAGAGGAAGCAGTAAAAAAGGAAAAAATCCATGCATAGAGAAATACAGTGGAGAAAGAAATTTGGGGATATCCAATAACTTGTATGGCTGGAATGTAAATTGTGTGATGAGTAATGTGCAATCTTTTGTTGTGGAGGAGTCTAATGGATTTCAAATAGCTGATTTTTTTTTCCTGTCCAGCCAATTCCTCTGTCTTTCTCTTTCTCACACCCTCATATTCTTAGAATATAATGGCTAGAACATTCAAAAGCACTTAAGTTAAAAGTTTTCCACTTGTCAGTTTATGTTTAAATCAGTCTTATTTCCCAAAATTCAAATTTCTATTAGAATTAGATTGTATGTACTTTCCCTAGTATTTAAAATAATACCAACAATCTTTTTATTGTACTCTTTTCTACATTAAACTGAAAATGGAGGAAATTTGAGTGAGGTGGAAGAGAAAGACATTTGTATTTCCTAAGGAGACTAGATAGGGTGGTAGGATAGGGGACAAAAAGAAAACCCAAAAGAAAATATTGCAAATTCTTTCATTGGCTAAGATTGTAGTCATGTTTCACTAAGAATCTACTATAAATGACGATGAACACCAAGAGGACATTAAAATGCAAAATACAATTAAGCAATGACCACTTCTGGGGAAATTTATCGAAAAGTCACTCCATCTGCCAATTCTCATCTTTAAAAATAAGTATTTTTATAAAAATGTTAACTATATACTCGGGGTGTGTGTGTGTGTGTGTGTGTGTGTGTGTGTGTGTTTCTTTGAGGGAGAGAAGAACTTAAATGGAGTAGGTATTATATATTCACACCAAACTAACCTTAGAAAATATCTAGCCAAACATTTCTTCCCATATCATCCCTGAAAAGATGAGAAGGGAGCTGAGTCTTGTGAAGCAGAGTTGATCATAAACATATTCCTCCTAAGTAGCGAAGCAGTCTAACATTCCTGGCTCCCACTTCAGTATTCTCAATTTTCTCTTTTGAAAAGGAAAATTTATAGCATCACTTTGTTTTAATTTACTTAGTTGGCACAGCAGATAAAATGTAAATATAAAACACAAAAATTAATATTGAATCAGGAATCAGAAAGATTCATGTTCATATTTGGCCTCACATATTTTATTCCCTTATTTTTCTCCTATATTAAATGTGAATTATTATAGCATCAAAATCTCATGACTGCTGTAAAATCAAATTTGTAAAATACTTTACAAATTTTAGAGCATTGTATAAATGGCAGCTATTATTATCATGATTATTATTTATAAAAATTGCTATAAAATTTAGTGGAGAGAATGTTTGAAAAGAGGTTGAAATGGCCTCACAATATTTGAATGTCATAAAATAGCAAGAAAAATATATACAAGAATATTTTTAGATGCTATATATGATTACAACACTAAAATTGGAATGAAAGGATCTGGATTTAAATGCTGGCTTTTCTGCTGCACATGTAAATTTGACCAAGTTACTTAATCTCACTATGTCTCAGTTTTCTCGACTGTAAAATATTAGGGTGTTACTAGATAATCTCTAGAATTACGTGGATATTCAAAGCTATCAAAGTGCATTAAAAATATACAGTTCAGGTAAACAGGCCCTACCAAATTCATTATACTGGATGGATATCAAGAATACAGGAAAACCCAGGAAAATTTACATGAACTGATGAAGAACTAAATAAGAAGAAGCAAGATAACATAGACACAACGACTACAATGTATAGAAAATAATTGTAAAACTTGAATAATATGTAATTAATTATAGTGATGGCTAACATGGTGTTTTAAGGTTTGCAAAAATACTTACCTATATTTTATTTGATAATTAATATGAAAATATCTATTAAGCACCAACTATGAGCCAGGCACTAATTGAGACATTAAGTATATTTAGAAAAAATAAGAGTCCAATTTTCAAGAAGCTCACCTAAAATAACAGATGAAGCAATGAACAGTGTTCCATTCTTTATAAAATTGTAATGACAGTATTGTTTGATGGGCTGATAGTTTTGCTTTCTTCTCTGTTCTCAGATAACATCTGAATAAGGGAGGATGGTTGAAAATATTCATGTGACAATTACATTAAAACAAATAATTATGCAAAGCTTTGAACAAAAGCTTTCCTTAAAGGAACAAAAGTTCCTTAACAAGATTAATTTAAGATCTCCAGGGCAAGCCCGAATAAAAAAGTATTTAGAAGACCAAAGGAATTTGGAAGTTAAAAAAAAAAGCTCACAGTATTCCTTTGGCGATTAAATCTATTTTTGTTTTAAAGCTTATGTCTCTCAAATTCAAAAGGGTAACTAGCACTAGAAATAGAAGAATAAATATGTGAGTGGTTTCTGTTTTCAATTTAGTCTATGCCACCAAAGCCTATTGACACAATGATAAAGCAAAACTCTAAAAAGAACTTAAAATTTTATCACTTCAAAGACATGGATGCCTTCTTTTCTATCTTTGTATCTCTATAATCTCAAAGGCAGCAAAGACAAATGGAAAATGAGCTCCCCTTGGAGCAAGGATGACTTGGGTTACAGCCTTATCTCTGATACCAGGTAGTGTGACCCTGAATAACACCTGCAATTCTCAAGAATCTAAGCAATTCTCCAATATTGCAAGCTGCAAAGATGAGACTTAGCTCCCTTAGTAGAAAAAGTTGCTTAGTAGAAAATCTTTGCAATCACAGATCCATCCCTACTAAATATCAAATACTTAGCACAATGCCTTACATTTAAAGAGCACTTAATACATATCTGTTGATCTGAAATGAGTTATTGCCTCATTAGGAACTAGATCTTGTGAGTGAACAGGGAGGGAGGGGAAAGGATAACGGTATGACTAATTAAGATCAACAGTTATAAGCAGTAGCCTGATGAGTCTAATCTTTAAAAGACAATAAACAACCTATAAATACTTGGACTGTGAGAGGTCCAATTCTATTGAGTACAGATGGACTCCAGATACTTGAGAAATCCAGTAACTAATTGGGAAACCCTACTACAACAGGACATAGAATATAATTGCTGAAAATTTCAGCAATAAAGTGGGTACAAGATTCAGTTCTAGTGAAAGCATAGCCTGATAGATAGAAGTCATGAAGACCTGGGTCCCAGTGTCATTGATTGTGGGAGAAGACATTTAACCTATGTGACTCAGGCAAGACTAAAATTTATCTGCTAAGTATTCAATAGATGACGATCTGAATTTGTGAAAAGAGATCTGCAGAAGTAAGAGATCCTATATTTATTCATTTAGATAACTACAGGGGTCATCATTCTGTGTTGTACAGTAATATAAAAAAATCTAATATTTGCATCAAATAGTTCTTAACTATTTAGAGACAATATAGAATGGGGGGGAAAAACAGGAGGTTGAAAGCTTGAGTTTGAATCTTTGCTCCTGCCTCTTTCTCTAAAATTCATCAAATTGTACAAGGGATAGAATACTGAGCTTGAAATCAGGATTATTTATCTCTATAAGTTCAAATCCAGCACTTATAACTTATTAACTGTGTGACTGTGGGCATGTCATTTAACCCTGTTTGCCTCAGTTTTTTTTTTCAACTGTAAAATGAATTGGAGAAAAAATTCTGTATCTTTACCAAGAAAATCTCAAATGGGTTCAAGAACTATCATAAACAACTCAAGTGACTAAACAATTCAGTGGAAAGAACACTGAGTTTGGAGTTGGAAAGACCTGAATTTAAATCTTTCCTCAGTCATTTATTAGTAGTATCACCTTAGCTTTTATTTGCATCAGTTTCATCAAGGAGATGATCTCTGTGAAGCATTCGGTGCTTCCCTTCTAATTTTTTTTGCATTAGTTTTGTTTGTACAAAAACTTCTTAACTTGATATCAAATTTTTCTATTTTCTGATCAGTAATGATCTCTAGTTCTTCTTTGGTCACAAATTCCTTCCTCCTCTACAAGTCTGAGAGGTAAACTATCCTATGTTCTTCTAATTTATTTATCATCTTGTTCTTTATGCCAAAATCATGAACTCATTTTGATCTTACCTTAGTGTACAGTGTTAAGTTCGGGTCCATGCCTAGTTTCTACCATATTAATTTCCAATTTTCCCAGGAGTTTTTGTCAAATAATGAATTCTTATCCTAAAAGTTATGGTCTTTGGGTTTGTCAAACACTATATTGCTATAGTTATTGACTATTTTGTCCTGTGAACCTAACCTATTCCACTGATCAACTAGTCTATTTCTTAGCCAACACTAAATGGTTTTGGTTATCTCTGCTTTATAATATAGTTTTAGATCTGATACAGCTAGGCCACCTTCATTTGATTTTTTTTTCTTTAGTTCCCTTGAAATTCTTGACCTTTTGTTCTTCCATATGAATTTTGTTGTTATTTTTTCTAGGTCACTAAATAGTTTCTTAGGAGTCTGATTGGTATAGCACTAAATAAATAGATAAACTTAAATAGTATTGTCATTTTTATTATATTTGCTTGGTCTATCCAAGAGTACTTAATATTGTTCCAATTATTTAAATCTGACTTTATTTGTATAGAAAGCGTTTTATAGTTTTCCTCATATAGTTCCTGACTTTCCTTTGGCAGATAGATTCCCAAATATTTTATATTATCTGCAGTATTTTAAATGGAATTTCTCTTTGTAACTCTTGCTTTGTAACTTTGTAAATCTTGTTGGATTTTGTTAGCAATATATAAAAATGCTGAGGATTTATATGGATTTATTTTGTATCCTGCAACTTTGCTAAAGTTGTGAATTATTTCTAATAGTTTTTTAGTAGAATCTCTAGGGTTCCCTAAGTATACTATCATATTATCTGCAAAGAGTGATAATTTGGTTTCCTCATTACCTATTCTAATTCCTTTAATCTCTTTTTCATTTCTTATTGCTGAAGCTAGCATTGCTAGCACAATATTGAATAGTAATGATGATAGTGGGGAACATTTTTTCACTCCTGATTTTATTGGGAATGGTTTCAGTTTATCTCCATTACATATGATGCTTACTGATGGTTTTAAATAGATGCTACTGACTATTTTAAGGAAAAGTCCATTGTTTTTAATAGGAAGGGGTGTTGCATTTTATCAAATGCTTTTTTGGCATCTATTGAGATGATCATATGATTTTTATTAATTTTGTTATTGATATAGTCAATTATGTTAAAAGTTTTTCTAATATTGAACTAGCCCTGCATAACTAGTATAAATCCGACGTGGTCATGGTGTATTATCCTGGAGATGATTTTCTGTAACCTTTTTGCTACTATTTTATTTAAGATTTTTGCATCAATGTTCATTAGGGAGATTGGTCTATAATTTTCTTTCTCTGTTTCTGTTCTACCTGGTTTAGGTATCAGTACCATGTCTGTGTCATAAAAGGAATTTGGTAGGACTCCTTCAATCCCTATTTTTTCAAATACTTTATATAGCATTGGAGTTAATTGTTCTTTAAATGTTTGGTAGAATTCACATATAAAATCATATGGTCCTGGGGATTTTTTTCTTAGGGAGTTGATTATTAGCTTGTTCTATTTCTTTTTGTAAAATGAGACTGTAACCAATTTACTTCTTCCTCTGTTGATCTGGGCAAGCTATATTTTTGAAAATATTTATCCATTTCATTTAAATTATCAAATTTATTGGCATAAAGTTGGGCAAAGCAATTCCTAATTATTGCTCTGATTTCCTTTTCATTAGTGGTAAGTTCTCCCTTTTCATTTCTAAGACAAACAATTTGATTTTTTTCTTTCCTTTTTCTAATCAAATTTACCAAGGGTTTATCTATTTTGTTGGTTTTTTCATAGAATCAACTATTAGTTTGATTTATTAATTCAATAGTTTTTTTTTTTTTTTACTTCAATTTTATTAACCTCTCCTTTTATTTTTAGACTGGGGGGTTTTAATTTGCTCTTTTTCTAGCTTTTTTAGTTGCAAGCCTAATTCATTGATTTTCTCTTTCTCTATTTTATGCATGTAGGCTTCTAGAAATATAAAATTTCTCCTTATTACTGCTTTGGCTGCATCCCACACATTTTGGTATGTTGTCTGATTATTGTCATTCCCTTGGGTAGAAATTGTCAATTTTGTCTATAATTTGCTGTTTCACCCATTCATTCTTTAGGATGAGATTATTTAGTTCCCAAATACTTTTTAGTCTATTTTCCCCTGGCTTTTTATTGAATGTAATTTTTATTGCATTGTGATCTCAAAAGGATGCATTTACTATTTCTGCCTTTCTGCATTTGAATTTAAGGTCTTTATGTCCTAATATATAGACAGTTTTTGTATAGCTTCCATGACCTGCCGAGAAGAAAGTGTTCTCCTTTCTTTCTCCATTTAGTTTTCTCCAAAGATATATCACACCTAACTTTTCTAGTTTCTGTTTACCTCTTTAACTTTTTTCTTATGCATTTTGTAGTTTCATTTATCTAGTTCTGAGAATGCAAGGTTGAGATATCCCACTATTATAGTTTTGCTGTGTATTTCTTCTTGCAGGTTTCTTAACTTCTTTAAGAATTTAGATGCTACACCACTTGGTGCATATATTTTTAATGTGTTTAATATGTTTAATATTGCTTCATTTTCTATGCTACCCTTTAGCAAGATATAGTGCCTTTCCTTATCTTTTTTAATTAGATCATTTTTTGCTTTTTCTTGATCTGAGATCAGGATGGCTACCCCTGCTTTTTTTTGGCTTCACCTGAAGCATAGTAGATTCTACTCCAGCTTTTTACCTTTACTCTGTATGTGTCAACCTATTTCAAGTGTGTTTCCTGTAAACAACATATTGTAGGATTCTGACTTTTAATCCAGTCTGCTATCCTTTTTGCTATGCTTTGCTTTATGGGGAATTTACCCCATTCACATTTATAGTTAAAATTACTAATTCTGTGTTTCCTGCCATCTTGTTAACCTCAGATTATGCTTTTTTCTTTTCTTTCCCCTTACCCCACCGCTCCCCAGTATTCAACTTGTGAGCACGGCTTGCCTCATGCAGCCCTCCCTCTTTAGAATCCCTTCCTCCCCCTTAGAGTTCCTCTCCTTTCCTTAAACCTTTCCTTTACAATTTCTATATTCCCTTCTATTTACCTTACTCCTCTTTTCGCTTGAATTGCACATTTTTAACTGTGTTGGATTACTTGCTGTCTAAGGGAGGAGGGAAATAGAGATGGAAGGAGAAACATTTGGAAATATTGAAAATTATTTTTGCACATATGTTGAAAAATAAAAATCTATTAATTTTTTTAAAAAATAAGTAAAAAAAAAGAAATTCTTGTTCGTGCCCATCGTCCCCTCCAGTTCCTTCAATTACAGTATAACTTTGAGTCACTCAAACACTCTTAATTTCTATTCCTTTATTAACAAACCAGAGAAAGTCATAGTTGCCTTATCTGTAGCTCTCAAAATACTCATACAATCTAAAGCACAGAAGTTTCTCCCAGAAACCAAGACAGATCTATATTAGCATCAGAGGATCATAGATTTAGGGGTGAAAGCGACCTCAAAGGTAATCTCTATATTTTACTGTTATTGAGTCAGAGAAATTAAGTGATTTAATGACAATCACATAAGCATTATGTCCTGGAAGTGTGATGTGAATCCAGAAGAACTGGGTCCTCTGAATCCAATGTTTTCCATTGTACAAGGTAGTCATTATGTACATTGAATTTAGACATATCTCAATGTTCAATATCATGGTTACACTTCTTGATTTCAAGAGAGAGGTTCTCTCAACACAACCTATTTTTAGATTCAGCTGAGCTATATACAGTATCATAAAAATGAGAGCCTAACATGTAAGATTTTGTTAAACATAGAGCTTAAGACAAAAGAGTTCATTTGGATAACACCTGTTGATTAGGGCATTCAGGGAAAACATTTCTAGGTGGGTGGTAACAGAATTAAATACGTATGTATGTATGTATGTCTTAGATCACAGCTTTAGTGAGCTTATTCTAGGAAACCAAATAGTCCACTCTACATACCAGGAATGTACAGAATGTCCATTAGATTAAAAATAGCTAAAAAAAAAAAAATGCATGCTTTTGACCTGAAATACAAAGGCGCAAGTGCAGGATTGCCAGACAAAAATGAGAGACACGCAGGGGGATTTTTTTTTTTTTTGTTTTTTGTTTTTTTTTTTAACTAATTTCCCATTTTGAAAAAGAGGCTGTCCAAGCTAAAGACAGCCCCAGATATTTAATCTTAGAGCATATTAGAGAATGAGAATTTGATATATTCCAAGCATTTATGAACTAGGAATTTCATCATGTACTGTAGCAAAACTTCTGGAAAACTGGCTTCTAGGGATGGCTTGATAATCATCAATATACTAATATCTCTAGTTACAGTTTTTAGTTTTTTTTAGACTTTTTCTTTATTGTATGATATTTAGGAATGAGATATAGAGGAAAAAGTGAGAGACAAGTTTTCAGTCTCTTTTCTCCCCATTATAATAAAGTACCAATGAGAAAATTCATTAGACCAAAGTAGCTCAGTACCTACCCTGCTAAGTTGTCTGAGGCACTGAGCAATGGGCCCAAGATCAGAAAGGCCATTTATAATGAGAAGTAGTACTTATATTTAGGTTTTCCTAACTTGGAGATCAGGCATCTATCCACCACTATGCTATCCTATGCTACAGTGCCTTTAAAAGAATGAATACTTTTATTTATTTTTTTAAGAATCTCCATTGCTGAGATATTTTGGAATGGGGGTATCTCTGACATTCTTAGAAAAAAAGAATTTTAAAAATTGTTCTATTCCCCACTCCCCCACCTCCAATCATTAACTCCTTTAAGGATCAGCTTCTTGTTATTCAGTCATTTATTCAGTTATATCTAACTGTTCATAATGGCATTTGAGGATTTTCTTGGCAAAGATATTTGTATGGCTTGTCATTTCTTTCTCCAGCTCATTTTTCAGATTATGAAATTAAAGCAAAGTTCAAGGACTTGCTCCAAGTCAACTAGATAGTGTGTTAAGCAAGATTTGAACTCAGGAAGCTGAGTCTTCAGGATTCCAGATCTAGGATCTGTTCCATCTACCTACAGGAAGTAGGATGAGATTCTACTAGTTTCTTTTTTTAATTTTAATTTTTGAAAGAAAACATAATATACTGTAGCATACTATAATATAAAAGATGATTGTACATGAAACTGAAAATTTACTATATACAGCTTACTATTACTTTCTACTATCTTTGTAATCCACTCATGTGGTAGCTTACATTTAAACAATGCTTCACAACTATGAAAGGCTTACTTAGTATTTCACTACAATAACAACTAAGAAGTCTTCCTGGAATATGCAGGATTTCCTGTATAGGAAACCTGTAAATGATGAGTGTTGTCCAGAAAATATGCACAATATGCCAACTTTTCAATGTTGCCTAATAGAAAGACTATACTGAGTCACATGTGCAAATGCAGATAAGGGTTATCTTTAATGTCTAATTTGCTTTCATACATTTGTGTCTGGGTTTTTAAGCAGATATTCCATTTTTCTAAACATTTTTCATTATATGGAATAAAAAAGAATTTTTCATAATAAAAAGGATGAGTGCATTTAAATTGCAAATCTACTATGTATAATATTCCTTTTAAATATATAACAAAATTCAAATTTTTCCCATTTTTTTCTTCTCTCTTCCTTTCTCCTTGCCTACCATTAGATAGCCACCATTAGACACGAACAGGTGTGTGTGTGTGTGTGTGTGTGTGTGTGTGTGTAAAATTGTTCTACACATACTTGTATTTATCAGCTCTATCTCTGGGTACATGGAATTTTTTTCCCAATGTTCAAAAGAAGACATTCATATATAGCCATTTAAAAGGGATAATAAATAGTTAGAATTGATACTTAAAATAATGATGAAGCAGCATGGCAAAAGGAGTAAAAAACTTGATTGTCAGAAAGACCCGATTTCAGGTTTTGCCTCAGACCTAATCTGAGGATTCCTTATTCTAAGAAAATCACAGGTCCACTATATAAAATAACAGAAACATTCATTGCATACATACTATTTTTATATCTTGGAATTTAACAACAGAACCATCCTCTCCAGAACTTCCATCTTGTGCATCCTTACATATTATACAATGCAAAGATGGTCCTTGCCTATAATTCAGAAAGGATTTCATATATTGGTAATTGTAATGTCAATCAGTTTACCTCATTAAGATTCCCTAACTGAATCCTATATTTTTTCTGAGTTTGTGGTGTTGTGATATGCTTACTCTTTAATATAATTTCAACTGATAAGAAGGAAGGAATGATATAAACAAGGGGAATGCAATTCTTTCACATGTTCTTCTATAACTCATCACAATAATGGCAGAGGTAATTTTAGATTAAAGTTGCTAAACAAATTTTATGAATTAGGTCCAATAAAATTTTCACTCAAACCCAAACTAATCCTTGCTTTAACTGAGAAAGATGCAATTCTTGTTTTGTATTTTGTATTTTTGCATGAGCATAACTTAGGAAGATAAATTTTTAGCATGTCCTTTATATCCAGAAGCAGCAAAAAGCATATCAGTTTCAAAAATAGGTTCACTCTTTTGAAAATTCCAAAGACAAATGTGTAAACTTTTGAGGTGTGGAAGTTTTAGTTCAGCATTTAATGGGCTGATTATTCATAATTATTCATAATTCAAAATTCACAATAATAAAACTTATCATTTATATAGCATTTATATATATTTATTATTTATATATTATTTATTATTTATATATTATTTATATATATAGCTAAACACTTTACAATTTATATCTCATGTAATCCTTACAATAACTCTGGGGAATGAGTATTATTATCATCTTCATGTTAAAGATGAAGAAACTGAAGCAAACAGAAATTAAGTATTTTGCCAAGGGTCATAGAGTCTGAGTCCAGATTTCAATTTGAGTTTTTCTGCCTACGTCTGCTGCACTATCTCCTGCATACTATTTTGTCAAACTCAAATAAGTACACTATCAGAATCCTTAAGAGATTCCAAAAACACCAATTTTTTTAAAAATGTTGAAATTAAACTAGTAACAATAATACCTCTGTTTCTAAGAAAGGTGTCATCTTCAACATATAGTGGATTTAGGGTCAAAATTCTTGGGATCTGGTTTGGCTTGCTATTACATTCCCAAGTGAGCAGGTCTTGAGGTTTGTAAGCAGAGCACCCGAGTTTGGATTATATCTAAGACACTTCCTAGCTTTAAGTCACTTAATTTCTTTGGGATTCAGTTTCCTCATGTGACCTTTAATATCCATTCCTATTCTAGACTTATTATCCCAATTTCTTTATCTGTTAAAAAAATGCCAGACTAAGTTTTCCCTTGCAATTCCATCTCTGGGCACAGTGCCTTCTTCTATAAGATGAGGGAACTCAGTTAAAGTTGCTTCTAACTACAACTTCATTGCCTTCATCTATAAAATAAGAGAATTGAATTAGATGATGTCCAGTCTCCCTTCCATCTCTAAATCCATGATAATATGAAAATCTGATTTAAAGTTATCATATAAATTTCTGAAATGAAACTATACAAATAATTAATTAAAAGTTCACAATCCATGAAAGTACACCCTTCAAAGTATATACTAGAAGTTTGTACAACTACAAAATAATGATTCATAAAGTTTACTTCTAAAAGCAATCTGATCAATATTGTTCCTCTATTATATAAATTATCTATAGCGCATATGTGTTTTTTACCTGAATTCTCATACTAAATACCATATGAGATCATTGGAGTATTTCACAAAAATTTACATAAAACAGCTAAATAAGAATTTTTCTGGTATGAGATGCTAAAGATTCAGAAGCACATCAATAGAAATGATAAAAAATAATCATAATAACTGATATTTACAGAGCATTTTTGCTCATAAAAATCATGTAAGATAGTGCAAGTATTGTTATCTAGATTTTAGTGATGTGCAAACTGAGGCTTAGTGAGTTTCATTTAAATCTGCCTCCCAACTCCAGGTCTACCACTCTTTCTATAATCCTTGTCTGATCCAAAGAATTATTCCCTTAAAAATCTTCAGTCTTTGATATTATTGATTATTGCATCATTTATTTCATATTAAAGAGTACCCACTGTGTGCTCATTGTTATTGATGAATTCATCTAACAAGTGTATATTAAGCATCTACTGTGTGTTGAGCACTGTGCTAGGTGGATTGCAATGACAGCTATGGACCTAGAGGCTTTTGATGAAAAATACTAAGTAGTCCACCTAATACATTTTAGTTTTGATTATTCTGTATTTTTGTTTATCAGCAAAAAAAAAAAAAAAAAAATTGGTAGATAGCAAAAATGAGGAAGGTGACCTTACATCTTGCTTTTAGTAACATTTCATTTAAAGAGTTTCATCATTCCATCCTAGAGTTTTTGGCAAAAAAATTGCATTCAACCTATTCATTAGTAAGGATGAGGGGTAGGGGGTGGGTAATAATATTTCATATACAAGATCCTTGAAGAAGTTGTTATTCATATATAACTTCCAATCTTAGCTCAGAGAGCTTTCAGCAGCTTGTTTTTAGTTCTATTGACAAAAAATGTTGAGGAGTCAGTGTGTTTATATTTGACTTTGCCATATACAAATCAAAATGCTATTTATTTAAAAAAAAAAAAAACACTTGGCAAATCAGAGTCTTCAAACCAGTTGTTCAGACAAAAAGACTCCATTTAAAATTGGTTAGGGGATTTATTAACATCAATTCTAAAGCTAAATTCAATCAGCCAGGTTAATGATCATTTAAATAAATAAAATCTAGTAACTACGACTACTATGTCCTGTGCTATGGGTTTATACTGACAGAAATCGATAGAATAGGACCTCTGACCCAGAAGTATCTAAAGTAGAGTGGAATAAGAAATGGAGATATGTTACATTCTACTTTCATCCCCAAAGTTTAGCATTCTAATTCTCTGGTTACAAAGAGAAAGGAAAAAGACAGAATATATTTAATCCTTACCATTTGAGATTGACTCCTGGGGCATCCATTGATATCTTCAACCTTTTCATTTGCTAAATTTGAGGATGTAAATAAAAAGAGAAATAAAATAACAATGAAAAGAGCAATAAGGGAAAATATCATACTTTAAATTTTTCAGGAAAAAAATGCTTTGTGTTTTGTTTTGTTTTTCCTGCAAACTTCCTTTTTCAAACTTTACCCACTTGTTAGTGATAGACACTTCCCCAATGCACAAATCATTCAAGAATAGGAGTGTGAAGAAGGGCATGCTAATTTTCTAACTGGTGCCAAATGACTGCTGACATGAAACCCCTTCACAATTGTCCACACAAGATCAGGATACAATTTCAAGGAATCCCAGAAAGTATGAGCCACTCCGGCTCACAAAATGCACACATGGGAGACATATGGTTTCACTAAGCATTCATCTCTGACAATAACAGTGGATGCAACCAAATGATTCTAGCCATTTTGAAAGCTGGGGCTCAATAGTCTCTTGCGAATATCTTCATGTAAACATTTTTTTCCCAAATTAAATTGAAGCAGAACTGTATGAGATTTGGAAACATGGCTACATTAGGATGTATTTCTGTAGGGTTCATTTCAGGGTACATTAAACATATATCACATTTCACCATGCAACAAGCCTGTTCATGCTTTCTTTCAGAGGGCAGTTCTTACCAATGCTCTGAATGATTTCTGCTAGCAGTACTCCATCTGTAATGTCCTGTTGTAAATCTTTAATCAACCGCTTGTGGCCAGATTTAGCTAGGTAGTGGTTAGCCCAGTCAGTGTAAATCTGTAGAGTAGATAGGAGGGAAAAAAAGCAGGGATGGGGGTGAGGGGAAGAGATACAATAAAAATTCTTAAGACAAATGTTGGCTTTAAAGGGAAAACTATTCTAAATTACATTCCAGTTTCAGAAGTCATAACTCAAAAGGAAATGGTTTGTAAAGTCATCTAAAAAAAATTTCCTCTCCCCTCAAATTATCTCATTTTAACTTGGGATGATTCATTATCTCTCATAATAAAAGGTCAGTCATTTTGTGACAAAGCAAAAATTCCCTTGCATTATGAATACTAAGGATAATTCTGTTACAAACCAGTCTGAATTCTGACTCTCAGTTTTCCCTAGATCTGTTCATGTAAAATACAATCCAAACACTGTAATTCATATAGGAAATATAAATATTTTTTTCTTCAAGTAGTTAAATAATTCTCAAAGCACTCTAAACTGTGCCAAGTATTTTCTTTTTTGTGACCCTTTTACATGAGTATGTTTCTCCTAATTTCAGATAAGGAAACTGAGACTTAAAGTTAAATGACTCCCCAGGATCTAATAAATAATAGTTAGGACTTGCCACTGACCTTCTAATTCTATATCCAATCCTTATGTATTTGTCCCACTTCTACAGAAAGATTTCCCTCATCTTCCTGTTCAATCAGAACTTCCCCTTCAGCCACTATAGAATATGTGTTTGTTCTATATAATATACATTGTTGACTTATTCACTTCATAGACTAAATTTTTTTCCTCAATAGTGCTTTATTTTTCTAATTACAGGTAAAATAGTTTTTAACATTCATATTTATAAAATTTTGAATTTCAAACTTTTTCTTCCCTCCCTCCCTTACCTCCAAGAGGACAAGCAATTTAATATAGGTTATACATGTACAATAATTTTAAACATATTTCCATATTTAAACTATAATTTCTTGAAAGCCCGGGATTATTTCTTTTATCAAATATGTGTCCCTCTAAATAACTAGCACAGTGTTCTGAATACAGTAAGCACCTGCTTGATGGACAATATTTGTATACACATTTTAAAGTTCAGAACAACAGCAAGAGCAACAGAACACTTCAATGCTCTATATGTGTGTGTGAGAGAGAGAGTGTGTGAGGGTGTTGTATGGGTATGTATGGGTATGTACTTTAGGAGTAGCTGTAACAATAAAGAAGAATCTCTAATGTAGTCTTCCTCAAGTTCTAACATTTTCATTATTCTTTATAAATGTTCTCAATATGATGGCTTGTGCCTTAAACAGTCAAGGCAGCTCTGAATAAAACTATGAATATAATTTCCAGCTAAATCATGCAAGTAATTAATAAGCTTTTTTGATGGTGCCTGATACTGTAGTTACTTCATCTCCCCCAAATTCCACAGATTCATCAGCAAGAGTATAGATAGGAAATTCATTAAAGTCCCAAACAGAAAAAAACACACAAACACTCAGAGTTCAGTGAACTTGACTTCCTTCTCACATTTCAATGGCTACTCCAGGAAATCCATTCCGAACTCTTCATTTTCTAGTATCTACCTCCAAAAACTATCTATTAATATGAATCTCTCTATCTATATATCTTTATATATATACATATATTTTTATATATAAATTTAAGTAAAACTTTTTTTCATTAAAAGACAGCTTAAATGCTACCTTCTATATGAATCTTTTCCTGAGTTCAAAGCTGCTAGCATTCTTCTCCCCAAATCCACACCCAATGACCCCAAATATATTTTGTAAACACAAATGAGATATTAGGTGCTTATTATGTATCAGACAATAAGCTTAATATATGAAAACAAGGGCAACTGAGAAACAGACTCTGCCTTTAAAAAGCTTCAAAGAGGGAAGCAACACCATAGAGAGCTACAAAACAGATATAAAGTAATGATTGGGAAATAAAAGGGAGTATAGAGAGACTTTAATAGCTGGGGAAACAGGAAATTCTTGTAAAAGATGGCATTTAATATGAATTTTAAAATTATTATTTTAATATAATAAACATTTGTCTTTTCTCCCTTTCACCTCTAAAACTAGGAAAAAAACCTTGTAAAAGATAGTTATAGTCAAGTAAAATAAATTGTCCATGTCCAAAAATGTGTGCCCCATGTAGTATATTTAGGTTATCATCTACCAATAGTTAATAGTTAATAATGCTGACTCCTGTAATCATGATAGGTTATTGTCAAGGCTCTTAAATTATTTTATGGTGGCAAAATATGGGAAAATAAGAGTAAAGCACATAAACTAGGGGATAACTAAATAAATTATATTATATGAATGGAATGGAATATGATCATGTCATGATAATTGCCAGCTGGAAGTTCAATGGATAATGTTAGCTCTAGAAAGAAGAATATCTGAGTTCAAAATGAGTCTTCGAGATTTACTAGGTATATGATCCTGGGGAAGTCTGTTTGCCTCAGTTTCCTAATTTTCATTTGAGGAAACTGCAAAATGAGGATAATAGTACCTATCTTTCAGGGTTACTATAAAGTTCAAATGAGATTTTTAAAAAGTATTTAGCAGTACCTGGCATACAGGAGGTGCTATATAAATGCTTATTACCTTGCCTTATTCCACAAGATATGTTAGAATGGAAAGATTCAGAGCAACCTAGGAGATATGTATAAACTGGTGAAAAGCAAAGTGAGCAGAATCCAGAAATAAATCTTTACTAAGACAACATCATGGTAAAAATAACCAAATCTGAAAAGTTTAAATAAGTTTTGAAGGAACCAATGATTCTAAGCAGTGGTAAAAAAAGAGAGTGCATTCAGACATGCAGAGATACAGTGTCAATAAAGAGATCAATGGTTATATATGATAAACCATAAGAAAGCCAATATAATTTATGATAAATTATATGAATGGGAGTAATGTGTCATAAGGGTGAGAAAGTAGATTGGGATGAGGTTTTTAAAAAGCTTTAACTAGACAATGAATTTATAGTTTTATTTTGTTTTGTTTTGTTTTTCCCATAGAAGTAGTAGGGAGCCATAGAAATACAATGAGAATGGGCAAGACTATCTGAAATATACTTTAGGAAAAATCCCTTTATTAGGTATATAGAAGATGGATTCAAAAGGATGAAACTTGAAGTAAAACACCACTACTCATGAAATCCTTGGTTACATGTGTTCCTTTGAGAAAGGATTTAATAATTACAGAGTTAATAAATCTCATTGTTTAAAATTTGTCCCCAAATACCACTTTTCTGAATTGTATCTAAATATGAATCCTTTCTATAAATCTCCTTGGAATAGGAATAGCACATAGTCAATTATCTATTTTCTGCTTAAAGATTTCCAGCAACAGGGAATCTACTTTACCTGAGGAAGATGTATTTACTAATGGAGAATTGTTTTTTATCCATTCATTTATTTATTTTTTAACACACATTGCTTTTATGAATCATGTTGGGAGAGAAAATCAGAGCAAAAGGGAAAAATCATGGGAGAGAGAAAAAAAAAAACAGAAAAAAGAACTAAACATAGCATGTGTTGACTTACATACAATCTCCTTAGTTCTTTTTTCTGGATGCAGATGGATTTTCTGTTCAAACTCTATTGGGATTACTTTGAAACTAATAGAGAATTTTAATTGTCTTTTATAAGCCTATGTTTGATTCCCTACCACTTCACCTCAGTCTCCCTATTCTTCCTTGTGGAAGATAAGTGAAGCAAATACAATCCCCATTCACTAGATAGCTATTCAAATATTTAGTGATAGTATTCAGGCACCCCTTGTTATATCCTCTCCAGACTAAACATCCTCAATTCATTCATACAATCTCAATAGGTTTTCAAGGTTCCCTACCTAGAAACCCAAAAGTTATCCAGAGAAGCATTATTTTTCTTTCAGTAAATAGCAAGTCATTGTATTCAAGTCAACACACATTTATTTAGTGCTTTTAACGCGCTAATTTGTAATCACTTTGCATATCTGGAACCACATAAAGGCAAGAAATAAAATGAACAGCTAATCCATGTGAGATACTAAATGGAACTAGGAGGTTTACAAAATATTACTGACCAAAGTAAAGGAGTCACCTCTATGCCAAGGTCTCTAGGCACATAGTCTTTTGAAAGATTGTTTTCTTCTAATGCAAATTTGATATATCACAATTCTAGTCACCCTTCAAAAGTTAGTTACAGGCACAGTTGAATCTCTCTTACTTTGTCTTTAATTCAAAATTTATATATTGTTATGCCTCAGTTTCCCTGCATTAGTTTCCCTGAATTGTTCTGTCTCAGTTTCCCTGAATTGCTCTGCCTCAGTGTCCCTAGTGGCAACTCCCTTCCTAGTCATTAGGACTGAGATATTTAGGATTGGGAGCCCTGGCCACTAGCATTCCAAAGAGTCATAAACTGCAGGTGGCTTATCTCAGATACCTAGATGGGACCCTCTGCACCAGACTTAGTGGCTCCTAGCCTCCCAACTTATCAGAATTTATGATGCTGTTCCTGACCCCCAATCTGTCAAAACTGAATTTATGGTCCTTTTCTGGAACTCCTGCTCACCAGTGCTCTACCCCTACCTTGCCTTTGTTTCCCTGATCGCTGGAGCCCTGTAAGAGTCTCTGGAATCCCTCCCTGGATATGTTGAGACAAGAGTCCGATCCAGCCAGCTAGGGTCAGCATGGATTCTGTTTTTCCTCCTGTCCAAACTCTCCCTCTAATAAAATATTAAAACCTCTCTGCTTTCTATCTTGCCTCAGTTTCTCTGGCATTACAATATTATCCTATATTTCCATTTAATCATATCTTCCTCCTATCTTATTCATATAATGAATTTCATAGCAATGGCAAGTGTTTTGTGCAGCAGGGAGATAATACACAATCCTTCATAATCTGATAAAAATGGAGCTTAATAACATTTCTTAATCTTTCTTCCTCTTCCTCTTCTTCTTTTTCTTCTTTTTTGATAAGCCAACATATAATATTTGATGATGCCCTAAATTGTCAATGAGGTAATCTCATCACTATTGGACATTTTAACCAATGTGAACTCTTCTTGAAATCCATTAGGCTTCTCCATATTTTTGCTCATCTGCCCCATACCGATTACATCCATTCCTCTTCTAGGATTTCCTATTATATCTTACCTTTATTGACACATATACATATTTTAAAAGCCAAAGATTTTTCCTTCTAGGGACTATTTCATTTTAGTCTTTGTATGAAATGAATATAGCATGGTACTTGTTATATGGTAGGAAATTAATAAATACTTGTTGGCTGATTGATTGAAAGTAAGATGCAGCCTATTATAATGGGTGACAGGTCGCTTAAGGTTAAGTTTTGCCACTATCTCATGCAGATTTTATGCTCATGTGCTTACTTCTCTGTTATCTTAGACAACTTTTTAATTAAGAGTTTAGGTTATGAACTTGTTCTGCATCCATATAAAGTTTCTACCCTGGAATCTCTCCCCATGAATGAAAGACCAAATCAAGACTAAAACTAGAAGGCTGGGGTTGGAGGAGAAGCAGTGTAATTTACATATGTGTTATAATTTTCCATAAGACTATAGGTTCCATGAGAGTAAAGACTGTCATGTGTTTAAAATATTTTTATCTCTCCATATCTAGAACAGTATTTTATCTATAGTAGATGCCTATCTCATGTTTAATGAATGAATTAATTAATCATGGACTATTACTGTGTTGATATTTTCTCTCAATTGTTGTAAATTGAACATCCCAATAATAAACACAATAAAGGAACAAGTCATAAAGAAATATAATGTACAGACATTTGGTTTTCTCCTTGCTAGTTATTAATATATGAATTTTTTCATGTTCTTTAAGCAATAGCATGTAATTTTCCACTTCAGCAATTAATAACATAGTAAACCTATATTCTTAATTAACCATAAAACCCAGTAACAAAACTTCAACACCAGGACCATAAACATAGAAGCCCTATATTATGTCAGATTTATCAATAAGCCTGGGTGATTCACAACATTTCTGGGCTGCCCTAGCATTGATTGTAAAATGTGGGGTTTGGGTTAGATGACTTTATAAGGTCCCTTTCAGTTCTATATCTGTGATCCCTTCTCTATAAGAAGTTTGGTAACTAAAAAACTGTCAAAAGCATATTTTAATCCAAACATCCAATTTAGATAGTTTTCAACACAATGTTCAATATGGTATCTATTTAACTTTGTTTAAACCACAAAATTTTAGGTTGGAATATAACAAAATTTATTATCACATATACTTCTTAAATAATTAGACCAAACCAATAAGGTGGGAGGAGGAATAAAGAACACTGGTTTTTTGGCTTAATAATTATGAGATCAAAGAAAAGATAAAAAGTATGATTAGCTCTCCAGACTATAAGTTCCTAAAATGGAGGAGACAGTGGTGGGAACAAGAAAGAAGAGGGGAAAATTAAGAAATACTACAAAGAAAAAATCAACAGCAATAAGTAATAATGGATTGATTAGATATTAAGGGTCATGGAAAGAGAGAAGAATCCAAGTCTATCTTGCCAGCTGAGAATGATAGCACCACTGAAGGGATAAAAAAGTTGGGAGAAGGAAGGTGCTAAGCTGTGGGAAAAAAAATCCAGGAAGATTTTGAGTTAAAGGAAATTATGGGAACTATATCTCTAATTTTATTCATAAGGACAAAATTGTAGGTGATTACCCTATAATAGGTTTTGTAGCTGAATGTGGGGTTGCAACAAACTTTTCAACAATAAAAGGTTTCTGAATACAAAAATTAATCCAAGATCAAACCTTTATTGAATACAAAGTATATCTGGAAGTACTTTTTAATGTTGCTTTTTGTAACTTCACTGTAGCTAAACATACAACATTGGACACTCTGCACTGCTTATGAATGAACACTGCTAGAAATACCTTAGCACAGATTCCAGATTGGATCATGTAAAAAATTTCAGGAAAAAGGGGGTTATAAGTGGGAAAAGTTTGAAGAAGACCTGATACAGAGGACTCTGGACTGAGCAAACTCCCTCCATTTTGTGCTACTCATTGGGAAGATAATAGAATTTGAGGGAGGGTAAGAGCCAAAGGAATGTGGAAAGATTATGAGTTACAGGAAAAGATAGGGATTGGGCCAATGATTTTATTAGTATAAGCAACTCCTAATTATGGAGCCATTGTAAGTGGGCCCCTTATTTGCAGCATATAGTTTTAGAGGGTTGTCTTGAATCCTGGTATTCTTGGCTCTAAAGTTAGCTCCATATTTATTATGCCATTCTGTCTTCCTAAAACAAACCAAAAAAGGTATGCTATATGATTTTGTTCTGGAAATAAATAAACCCAAGCTAATAAAAACTGAGTGGAAAAGAAAATTCCAAAAGAAAAGCTCTCCTGACAAAGCTCTTCTACCACAAACTACTTGAAACAGGCCAAAAGGGTTGAGAAAAATACTCTATATACATTTGGAGTTGTATAATACCCAATTAATGACCTCTTCTGAAAAGCCATTTGCAATTTTTTTTTTTTTTTTTTTTTTTTTTTTTTTTTGGTGTGTGAGGAAAAATGAATTAGACTAGACAGCACTGGCACTGGTTTAAACATTATTCCAGATCTTTTTCCATTTCCCCAGAAACTAGAAACTCATCCAGGATAGGCTACTTATCATTTGTTATTGAAGATAAAGTTTTTATTCATCTAGACAAGAGAAAAACCAGATTTTATTTCTATATACCTTCATTCCAAAGAGTTTCCTTATGCTACTTCCTAAGTCCAATCACATCTAAAAGCTTCAACATAACATCTGAACTCAATTCCAGAACATGGGCAAATAACTCTTTTGTTTAAACCCTGGCACCTAGATGGCTTTATGGGAAAACTCCTTTAATAATTCTCAAAATTTTGGAAAGTGTTAAGGATTATCTGGATTTACCAATACACTGGCAGAATAGAAAATATTTAAAGGGATCCTGGGTCATCTATTGTGTAAAAAGTTATTTATTTCAATTGAAAAAAGAAAAATAGTTTCAAGATACTTTTAGAAGTTTGTATGAAATGGGAAAGTACAAATTAAATTCAATTAAACTTATCTTCTGGGAAAATGTGATTAGCTGAAAACTATAAAAGAAGTAAATTCTTTCTAAGGAAGTCTTATCCAATTATTCAAACAAAATCCATAAGAGATTGTAGATACAAAAGAGTTATAAGCTCTCAGTGGTAAAATAACTTTAAGCTCCAGAAGATTTCACACTTTACTATCCAAAAGATTTTTTACATCAAAAAAGGTACACTGAAAAAGGAAAGTCAAATTAATCAAGAAAAATGTGTACAATGACAAGAAATAGTAAAGATTGGAGAAACAGAAGCTTCTCATCAAGAGTTTGTATGTCGGACTTTGCCAAAATTGGTTTATGTGAGCATTAAATATTGCAATTCTTCAAAGGTTGAAATTAAATCCTTTAGAGTTAGGGACAAAATTATAGGTAAAATGAGTTATATTATTAGATGAAAGAATTCATCTCACTGAAACCACCTTGGAAATTCCCATTGGGCAAACTCAGAACCTATTATTTATTTATCCCCTCATTTATCTGGTCCCAAATGGAAAAATGGATGGAGAAAAAAAAACAACCACCATTTCCCATTCTGGTAATTTCAGATTATAAGCACCATTGTTAAAGCTCCTATTTCTATAAACAGAACTATGTTTAAATGTAGCTCTATATGCTTCGGATGATATTAAAATCTGGATGGTCATTTGAATCTGTACCAACTCTTGAGTACTTGAATATTCGTGTTGAGCCTGAGAACACAGGAAAAACTACCCAGAACAGGAAGTGACTTGATATAGTAAGCTTAAAAAAAAAATTTGCTATTTTTTTTTTTTTCAGCTCAGAATGGGAGCTCAATATGTAAGTATAGAGAGTCAGAACTCTGGAAAAGTATACTTGGGTTTTTTTAAATAATTATAATTTTTTATTGACAGAACCCATACTTGGGTAATTTTTTACAACATTATCCCTTGCACTCACTTCTGTTCCGACTTTTCCCCTCCCTCCCCTAGATGGCAAGCAGTCCTATACATGTTAAAATGTCACAGTAATTCCTAGATACAATATATGTGTGCAGAACAGAACAGTTCTCTTGTTGTACAAGAAGAGTTGGATTCAGAAGGTAAAAATAACCCAGGAAGAAAAACAAAAATGCAAAGAGTTTACATTCATTTCCCAGTGTTCTGGTGTAGCTGCTTTTGTCCATCATTGATCAATTGAAACTGAGTTAGATCTTCTCTTTGTCTTCCATCAGAATATATCCTCATACAGTATCGTTGTTGAAGTATATAATGATCTCCTGGTGCTGCTCATTTCACTTAGCATCAGTTCATGTGAGTCTCTCCAAACCTCTCTGTATTCATCCTGCTGGTCATTTCTTACAGAACAATAATATTCCATAACATTCATATACCACAATTTACCCAATCATTCTCCAATTGATGGGCATTCATTTATTTTCCAGTTTCTAGCCACTACAAACAGGGCTGCTACAAACATTTTTGCACATACAGGTCCCTTTCCCTTCTTTAGTATCTCTTTGGGATATAAGCCCAGTAGTACCACCGCTGGATCAAAGGGTATGCACAGTTTGATAACTTTTGGGGCATAATTCCAGATTGCTCTCAGAATGGTTGGATTTGTTCACAACTCCACCAACAATGCATCAGTGTCCCAGTTTTCCCACATCCCCTCTAACATTCATCATTATTTTTTCCTGTCATCTTAACCAATCTGACAGGTATGTAGTGGTATCTCAGAGTTGTCTTAATTTGCATTTCTCTGATCAATAGTGATTTGGAACACTCTTTCATATGAGTGGAAATAGTTTCAATTTCATCATCTGAAAATTGTCTGTTCATATCCTTTGACCATTTATCAATTAGAGAATTACTTGATTTCTTATAAATTGGAATCAATTCTCTATATATTTTGGAAATGAGGCCTTTATTAGAATCTTTAACTGTGAAAATGTTTTCCCAGTTTGTTGCTTCCCTTCTAATCTTGTTTGCTGTAGTTTTGTTTGTACAAAGGCTTTTTAATTTGATATAATCAAAATTTTCTATTTTGTGATCAATAATGATCTTTAGTTCATCTTTGGTCACAAATTCCTTCCTCCTCCACAAGTCTGAGGGGTAAACTATCCTATGTTCCTCTAATTTATTTATAATCTCATTCTTTATGCCTAAATCATGGACCCATTTTGATCTTATCTTGGTGTACGGTGTTAAGTGTGGGTCAGTGCCTAGTTTCTGCCATACTAGTTTCTAATTTTCCCAGCAATTTTTGTCAAACAATGAGTTCTTATCAAATAATGAATTCTTATCCCAAAAGTTGGGATCTTTGGGTTTGTCAAACACTAGATTGCTATAGTTATTGTCTATTTTTTGTTTGCTTGCATTTTGTTTTCTTTCCCAGTTTTTTTTCTTCTTGATCCAAATTTTTCTTGTGCAGCAAGATAACTGTATAAATATATATATATATACATATATTGGATTTAACATATATTTTAACATATTTAACATGTATTGGACCTCTTGCCATCTAGATGGGAGGGAGTGGGGAGGAGGGAATGATTTGGAACAGAAGGCTTTTCAAGTGTCAATGTTGAAAAATTGCCCATGCTTATGTTTTGTAAATAAAGTTTTTTTTTTTTTTTTTTAAGATGGTGATTGGAGGATTTTTTCTATTTCTAATTTCCACTCATGTTATATCGATCCAGGACAATTTTCTTGGATTATTTCTTGCAATAGCACAAGATTTTTTTTTTAATCACAGTTTTCTGGTAATCCATTTATTCTTATATTTTCTCTTCTTGATCTGTTCTCCAGATCCAGTTGTTGTTCTTACAAGGTGTTTCACATTCTATTCTATCTAGCACATTCTTAATATGCTCTTTTATATTTTTATGACTTCAGTGGCTTCCCCTTTCCTAGTTCTAATTTTCATGGAGTCATTTTCATCTTTAAAAATGTATCTCCTTTTCTAGTTGGTTAACATTTTTTTCATAATCTAATTTTTCTTGGATGTTTTTTATTTTATTTAGTTGTTCCTCAATTTCTTTCATTTGACTTTTTAATTATTTTTTGAGTTCTATAAATTCTCTCTGAGCAGGGAGTGATTTAACATTATCTTTTGGGGTAGAAGCTTTTTTTTTTTTTTTTTTTTTTTTTATACTTCAGTGTCCTTCTCTGAAGATGAATCTCGGGCTACCCAACCCCATAGTAAGTTTCAATGGTTGTGTTCTTTCTACTTTGCTGATTCATTTTTTTTTACATTGTTGTTTGTGGGGGAATCTAAAGAGCTTGAAATTTAATGACTTATTCTTGTCATCTTTTCAGAATCCTTCTCCCTCAATTCTAAGTTTTAAGGAGTTCCTTTTGTCACTGAATTTTTGTGTCTCTTTTACCATTTTCTCAATTCTGTTTTTTAAGGTGTTATATTTTGCAATATTTTTATTCTTCTTTTACCAAGCTACTAACTCCTTTTTTCATATTTTTCTTGCATTACTTTCATTTCCTTTTCATTTCCCTCCTCTACCTCTCTGATCTTTAAATCCTTTTTGAGCTCTCCCAGGAATTATTATTGGCTTATGTTCCACTGATATTTTTGATGCTTTGTAACTGTGTTGACATCTTTGTATTTTTTTTGAATTTATGATTTCATTTTCCCTACAACCATATAGTCAAGTTTTGTTGTTGTTGTTGTTGTTGCTGTTTTTTGCTCATTTTCCCAGCTTATGTCTTAACTTTTAACTTTGATGTTGAAGTTGGGATCTGCTGCTATTGAGTCAGATGATCCACTGTCCCAAACTTCAATTATTGCACACTACTATTTTCAAAGGTAGTTCTGGGAATATGTAAGTTTTCATTACTTCCAAGTTGATGTAATCTAAGGAGAGGGGTGATCTCTTCTCTTTTGGACTGTGTTCTGGTTTTTATCCAGTAAGGGACCTTGTTTTCTGTAGCCACACATGGTAATTCTGTTTTCAGGTCAGGAACAGAAACTGCTCCCTTGTGAGTGACTACAAGCATTCTTCTGTATCCAAGAACTATGACTGGTACTCCACACCACTACGGCCACATTCAATAGTGCTCTTTTTTGCCCTAAAACTGAGAGCTGTAACTGTGTATGGGCAATGCATCAAGGTCCTGAATTTAGTGCCAGAAGAGTCCTTTCTAATCTATTTATGACCAGTCACCTGACCCCATTACCATCTTTTGAACTGAGATTCCTGTAGTTGTTTATTGCTATAATCACCTCTGAGGCCTGCTGTTGGCATTGTGCCTTAGGGTGGTTTGTATTGCCCTAAATCTGACCAACAATCCAGTATGATAATTTTTTTTTCCTACCAGCATCCTAAGTTACATTGGGCTGGAAAATTTTTGCACCCATAACTTTTGCTGGCTCTGTCATTCGAGAATTTGATTTCCAGATGCTATTTTGACGTTCTTTGGAGGGGAAGATGGGAGAGTTCAAATTAATTCCTGTATTTGTCATCTTCTAATTTTGCTTTCAAACCTTGTCTGGGAGGAAGAAAAGCATTTTCCTCAGAAAGGAAACTAATCAAAGAAAACTGTTCCCAACTAAAAAGTGGTAAGTTTTATGAGCATGCTTAATACTTTTGGTTTCATGGATAAGTTGAAAACTCAGTATGTCTGGAACACTATTTCAACTAACAACTTATTCGGGTAAGAAAACTAAGGTTTCAAGAACTAAATTGACCACATAGATATGAAATGTTTGAGGTTGAGTTCAAATGAAGATTTCCTTAATTCTATATTCAGGGCTCTTTCTTTGATAACATTTTCTTATTCCTGAGTTCTAATCCTGGTATAAGGGTGGGAGTGACTCGTATCTTTATCAAATGACAACACATCTTCATTAACTCAACTAATCTGAAAACTGAACAAAGGATATGGCATCCCTGGAATTAATCCACAAATTCAAAAGTGTGAAGGGCTTGACCATTCCCTGGAAGGACTTTTATAAAATCATCTAACTTGAAATTGAATTAAGTGTCTACCAGGACAAAGGAAAGAACATATCAGCCAAACTCTAAAGAAGGGATCATATGGAGATGAAAAATCCAGCCAAGTCCTTATTCTACCAGCACCCATGTTAGGGGTTGGAGACTACAACCTCTGTGAAGCTCAGGATAAATATTGAAAATTGTTATAAATCAAATGTACTTTGTATGTAGCCATTTACCAGAGGTTGCATTTTAAAGAAATTACTCCTTAAGCTTCTACATTTTCTTTTATCTTTCTTTTCTGTTTATTATAAAATAAAAATGAATAAACTCCTCCTTGAGACTGGACTTAAATTTCATAAAACAGATTTTTTTTTTTTTTTGGTAATATCGGTTATATAGAAAGTGTGTAGCACTTCCTTGACTACTTTTAAAGTAGTCTCTTTATTGATCACTCAGCAGAAAGTGGACTAACGATTCTGTGGACCTTTAAAAAGGAAATGATTCTACTGCTGGTTCTCTCTGGCTTTGAATCTTCTGGTAGCAACCTATTAAGGTATTTGGATGGGGAAATGTGGAAAAGCATCTCACCAATTATCCTGCCCCAGATGTCATATATATAAGAGCCAAAGCACATATACTGCTTAGGAAAGTATTATTTTTGGTTTTCAAATGTACTTCCATGTTTACCGAGTTAGTGAACAAACTTTGAGGTCAGTGAAAATGATCAAACTTTAAAGTACTCTTCCTTGCTTGGTCCTTGCTTAGGACCAGGGATCCTAAGTCTCTGGTGTAAAGCTGACTATTGGCAGGGGAAAGCTCTTCACTGAAGAACACAACCACTGACAAAAGAATGAGCTGAATTTGCATGGTGCTGCCATGGACCATGCAAAACCAAGGTAACATTTTATAATACATATTCAGCAGTTCTACAAACTGCTTTATGTTCTAAAGAAGCTTAAATATCAATTTCCCAGGAGAGTCTAATTATAGTAATAACTATAAATAACTGTAATTTTATCACCTAAATTGCAAAATTCTAAGTCTTCTATAAAGGCACTCTTGTGCATATTTGTAATCATCATTGTAAATAACTCCTTCCACATACACACTTGTTTCATATTTTATGAATATTTTTATTATGTTTTTATTCCAATCTTTAGAGATTTTGATATCTTTAAACTTAATTCGAAACTTAAGCTTTAAGCAGTACTTTTCCTGGCACAGGGGAGTAGGATATAAAGAACCAATGAAGAACAGCTAAATGGCGCTGTAGCTAAAAGACTGGCCCTGAAGTCAGAAGGAGCTGAGTTTGAATCTAACCTCAAACACTTAACGCTTACTAACTGGGCAACCCTGGGCAAGTCACTTCCTCTCCCTTCCCCCACCATTGCCTCATAAAAACCCCAGCACCAAGAACCAATGAGGATGGTGGAGATTTTGAGGGGGGGAAAGGAGGGAAGGATGAGAAAGAAGCCTAAATCCTTTCTTTAGAGACTAGAATCCTCCAGGATTGAACCTGATTGCTATATGTGGATCAAATGAAATATTCTTAGTTTAAGGGAAGGGAAGATTTCCTCAGCTTCCACAACCCCCAGACAAGAAGCAGCTCTTAGTCTCAGACATTCATAGAAGCATATAGATCTTTTTAAAAAGAAGAATCAATTTCATTATTACAAATATACCTCACTACAAAATAAGAAAGAGAAAAACAACTTGACTAATGATTTCATTAGCAGTATTAAGTTCCAAGTAGTCCCAAGTCACTACCAATGCTACTTGGTTCCTAGTTCGCATGTTAAAGAGCTTCCTAGAACATCACATGTTTAGTGACTTGTCAAAAATCATGAAATTAGAATGTAATGAAAACCAGATTTGAAACCAGTTTGGTCTTCCTAATTCTGAGATTAGTTCTCCAAACTGTAAATCATGATAGCTCTTATTACTTACTAATGATGATGATGATGATGATGATGATGATGATGGTGATCATATTTTTCTATCACTTTATAAATTAACTCATTTGATTCTAATAATAGCATTTCTAGTTGCAATTATTATCCCCATTTAAAGACTTAAAAATAGGTCTTCCATTGGATCCCAGGCTCAGAGATGATTAAAGATCATCAAATTCAACCAACTAATTCTACAGATGGGGAAAGTGAGATAATAAGATCACGAGAAGTATCCAAGATGGATTGATTAGATTTTAAGGAATGAGTTTTCCCCCACGAAAAACTCTAAAATGCTGAGTAATTGCCAACTATCTTGCAAAATCTCCCATACAAATTAAAAGTGAAATTGCATTCACCTTTAGACTGATAAGCATTTCTCAAGCAACCTTATTCATGATTCAGACCATCCTGATAACACCAACAGTAGCTCCCTGCTTTTTCTGATTTCCAAGTCACTTTTTAACTTTCTAAAAGCAACTGATTGGAATAGGGTTTGATCTGGAAATTATGCTTTTCTTTCTTTTTAAGAATAGACCTCATTTTCTGTCTTTTTTTTTTTTTTAATGTTTTTTGTCAGACAAAAGTTGGGCTAATTGCATTGATGAACTGTTCCATTCTTGGTATTAATTGGCAGGCTTTGGGGCATGGCTCTCCCTGTTCCTATGGCTCCAAACCACCACAGGGAGGGGCTAACTCTTCATTATTGAAATCATGATCAGCTAGCTGCTGCTATTTGTTATCAACTCTCACAACACATACTCCTTATTGTCAATATCTACTGAGAAATATTATAAGGATAACTAAGAAATAGAAATCCTCAACAGATACTCTTAAAAACTTCCATTTTTGAAATCCTCAGTTTACTTCAAATTTTCCATTTTTGAAATCCTCAGTTTACTTCAAATTATATCCCCATTCATGGTCCCAAGAGAAGAATACAAGCTTGTATTCCTGACAAACCCTCTGACTTTTATTCATTTCTTTGATTTTTTTATAAAGACAAACTATTACATGTCTTTCATGCAGTTCTTGTATATATGCATGAAGACTTGTTTGAAGCCCAAAAGTTTGTAAAAAGCAATTCCTATAAAATATTGGCCCTTTATCCAGCAAAATTGTCAGTTTTTTTTTTTTAAATCTTCCTTCTCATTCACCATGTGTATGATATTAAAAACTAATCGCCCTCTATTTTACTATATCTCATACCATAATTAATCAGCATGCATTTAGGAGACATAGCCAGATAGGTCCCTATGTTAGGAAGCTGGGAGTAAAAGGCAAAGCAAAAAAAAGAAACAAAACAAAACCAAAAAGAAAATAACCTCTGTTCTCAAGGAGCTTACTTTTTATATGTAGTGCATATGAATCAGCAGTAGTGGTAGTCCCTGTGGTTATTTTCTTAATTTTTGTTATTTTTCTACTTATATGTGTACCTGTTGCCTCCCCCTTTAGAATATAGACTCTTTTCACGTGGAGATTTTTTTTATCTTCTGTATTTTTGTATGACCTATGCTTGGCACCTGTAACAGGTGTTAAATGTTTGTTGGTTGATTAATTGACTAATATACTATCAGCATGAAAATTATAAGAAAAAATAAAAATAGAGAATTTCTATTTCTTTTTTTTCCTAGTTCCTTGAGAAACTTAGCTATTAGGGCATACATATCATTGTGATGTCTTAGCTTGCCTGTGAGACTAGACAAAGAATTGAACCTCAACTCTGTTGGAATAGGAAAATGTGAAGAAAAAGTAGATCAGAAAAAAATATTAAGAAATAATGCTGTATTCTTTGCAATATATCACTCAGACCTACTCAGAATACAACCCTTCAAACTGAAACTCATAAAACAGCTTCATCTTCTCTATGAAACTGTCAATAAAGAAGGGTAAACATTTTCCTCCTATTCTCCCAAGTCTAAAAAATTCTCCACATAATTCACAGCAGACTTTATTTTACTCCAACATCAAAACTTATATTTCCTGATATTCTCAATATCTGTCCTTAATTTGATATTTTCATTCTATTATCTATATATCTTTTACTTAGAATCAGAGATGAGGAAACTCCTACTAATGGAAAATCACACCTACTCTAGCATAAATGCTTATCCCTGTGCCACGGACAATAGCCATTAGAGGAACCATTTGAACCCAAGTCTTCTTAGTTCTAAGAACAAAATTAATAATAATAAAATTATAAATAACAATTTTTTTACAGGCTTTGTTCTGGTTGGAATTATTTTTACCTTGATGTCTTTCACTCTAATATTAACTGGTCCTCTTGCCTCAAGCCTGTCCCCTGTTCCATCAATTTTCTTTAAATTCAGATCAGAGCATATAATTAATATTTTCCTAATCAGGAAACCCCAATGGTTCCTTAGTGACAGAAGGATAAAATAAAACCTCCTCTTTTTAATTTTTAAAGCCCTTCCCAACCTGGCCTTGACCCATCTTTGCAGCCTCAAAGTATGTTATTTCTCCTCTCATTTGTGATCCAGACAAAATAATTTTCTCTCTCTTCTATATTCACTGAACTCATATTCCAGTCCCCTGCTTTGCACTGGTTGTCCTCTATGGCTAGAAGATGCTCCCTTTTCATTTCAGAATCTTCTTCCTTCAAGATACAGGTCAAACATGACTTTTCTTGATGTCTCTTCCCTTCACTCCTCACCCCTTTCATCATCCCTACAATCACCATATAATTAGATTTAGAAGGAAACTAAACTATCTAATTAACTGTTTTATATTCATTTGTATTTATTCTATTTGTACTTTTGTTAATCTTTCTTGATTCCTAACTCTACTACACTCCCATACACTATGCTCCCAGAAAGAAGGAAATCCCAGGTGCCTGAAGCATTGTAGAAGCTTAATAAATACTTACTGAGTGATTGCTCCTGTCATTTGATAGGGATAATCACTAGACTAGAATAATCCACTGTTCAAAGCACTCAAATTCAGTTGAGAAGCAATACAAGAGAAGATGGTAATAACACAAAACAACAACAACAACAAACAAACAAAAAGAGACTCATCATTTATCATGATGATGTCCACAATAATTGTACTATATTTCCTTGTTGGAATCTTTACAAACTGTTAAGTCATTAGAGTTGATAGAGACAATAATTATCTAATTTAGCATGGTTCAGTATGATTGATCTGATCTTAGAAGGATATGTTATGGGCCAGAAGAAACAAGGTACTAAATAGAACTGATAGACAATAATGCTTGTGTTCACACCTTTAGAGAGCTCTTATAAGTACTCATTGGAGTTCAAACGTTTGGGAGATTTCAGGGTTTAGTATGAGATATCTGAATTCACACCTCCTTTGAAGCTCTTAGGGCCAGAGAGCACTCTGGGAGAAAACTCATAATCCTACTCTCTTTTACACCCAGCATAAATAGAGCTTCAGTGAGTCACTGGAGTTAGTTACTTGGGAATATTCCCAGGGGTCGGAGAGGAGCACTCTGGGAGGAAGCTCACAAGCCCTTTCTCAGAGGCAAGAGAAATTCATTCCATCTTTGTGCTGGCTGGAGGCTGAAGGGAGCAGAAGCAAAGGACAAAGCTGCAAGAGCTCTTAGAACCAAGGAGAGAGAGAGGCCAAGAAAAGCTAACTGGGCTATATTGGAGACAATAAAAGATCTGAACTTTTAGCACCTGGCTGCATTTGGGTAATTATTTACTTGTAACTGAAACTAAGGCTGCCTCCAGAAAACCTCCTCAAGAAACTTGCTCCCAGAGAAAACTATTGTATATTAAAGAAGAACAACACCACATTTCCTATTGTGGATTTCTATTGTAGGGTATTTAATAAAATATTATTTAAAGCACAATGACTAAAAATCAGAGAAATGAAATTAATATGACTTTGGTTTTGGTTATTATAGGTTTGTTGGTTTTATTTTTGGTAGAGGGGGAAAGGAAGGAAGGTACAAGAGGAAAGGAATAAGCATCCTTGCTATGTATCAACAATGTACTAAGAACTTTACAAATATCTCATTTGATATTCACAAACTTTCTTTAAAGTAGAAGTTATTATTATATAGTTGAAAAAACTCAGGCAAATAGAGTTTAAATGATACAGTTAATGAATGCTGAACAGAAGATTTGATATAGTCTTCCCAAGTCCATGTTAGAGGGATCAATTCATTTTGAAGCAGGAGTGAAACTGTTCCCTTTATTGTGTTCCCTTTTCTTTTAAAATTATCACTTTGACATAGTGTCCCCTTTTTTGATCTGAGAGCTCAGGATCTCCCAGGCTCTAAGGAGTCTAGAGACAACCCATCCTCCCAGGATGAGAGAAACAATCAACTTCCATTGATCTTTTTGAAATTCTAAATTCTCATTCAATTAAAAAATCCTGGTCTGATCAGCTCAGGCTGTCCCCGCCCCCACCAAGATACCCATATAACAGTTTCCCTTAAACTCATTCCTCGAAAAAGGCCCAAGCAATTTTCTAAAATCCTTTTTGCCTGCTGAAAAAGTATTCCCTTCTCAGCACAAAATTTCATTTCCCTAATAGGGCTCTGCCACTATAGAAGTCAGTCTCTTAGCAGACTGATTTCTACCCAACAATAAACTTTCATTTTGCAATTAATAATTCGGGAATAAGTGAATTATTTTACTTTAAACCTGAAGCAGATTAAAAGGGGATTTTAAACAACTCTCTTATTGCCACTAACTTCATCACCACTGGGGAATTGAGGGGGTACAAACCTCATCAATTTCATTGCCTGTAATTTCATTCCTTTAGACTCCACACAGTAAGTACACTGGGTGTACTTTTATCTGTATCATGTAGTAACAATCCAACTTGTTTTTTTAAAAAAAAAAGCCTTATTGAGTTTCTTGGGGACAATTTGCTCTTGACTGTACAACAAGGAAGTATCAAAGGTTCAAGCCAATCTGACTACAAAGACAATCTGAATTCAACACCAAGTACTTCACCTTCAAATAAGATATTAAAAGTTGGAAATATTCAGTATTAGAAAGATTGAGGAGGGAGAAAAATCAAATCTACTAACTCCTTGTTGTGAATTGGTCCAACATTTTTTAAAATAAATTCTGAATTATGAAATGGGAATTAAAATAGTCACAAAAACAAACAACAAACAACAAAATTAAGTGACTTTTCTAGGGTCATATAGCTAGCAAATTTCTGACTCCAGGCCTGGTGCTCTATTCACTGTACCATCTTGCTTTCTTTTTATATTTGTATATTAGTATTATTAGATTACATGTAAATTTTACATATATACAAATAGATGTCAGTAATAAAGACAGTAAAATAAGTAATCCATGAGTACAAAAATGATAACAGCAATGCTTTTTCTGCTAACAAAATATTGCAAAATGTGTGCCTAGCAGAAAATCTTATGAATATAAGGGAATACTATTGCTTCACAAAAAACAATGAATATGAAGAATTCAATATGGGAAAACTTCAATGAAGTCATTACAAGTAAATTAGGCTGAACACAGAATAATATTCATCATTATATTACAAAAATGAAGATAATGTTAATATACAGCAAAGAATAAATCAAATAATGGACAAAATTGATAGAATCTGTTATTGGGGTTCCCTTTTCTTTTTAAACTGAAAAAGACAAGGTTATATTTACTACTACTATAAGTAGAGGTGGTACAATAGATAAAGTATGGGATCTGGCAACAAGAAGACAACTTTACTCCCAATCACATAATAGAAAAGTCCCTTAATCTACTCTAGTCTTGTTTTCCTCATCTGCAAAATGAGAATAAAATAATGAATTACCTACTTCACTAAATTACTCCAAGGATTAAATAAACTCAAAGTAGAAAAATTACTCTGCAAATCTTGAAGTTCAGAATAAATGGCAGCTGTTTCCTCTTCTCACTCTGTCCTCTCAGTGACCTCATCATCTCCCTTTGGACTAATTATCCTCTTTCTATATCTGATTCACAAAACTATATATCCAGCCCCAGTCTAATTCCTACTCCATTCTAGTATTACCAGCTGCATATGAGAAATTTCCCATAGGAAATCCTGTAAGCACTCACCATGTCCAAGAGAACTCATTACCTTTCACCTTAAAGTTTTCCTTTTCTATACCATACCATCACATTATTCTGACAAAGAAATCACCATCTTTCCAAAAACCCTTGTTTGTTCCAAAATTAAGAGCCACTCTCCTTCAACTTCTATAACAAACCAGGTGTTGACTGTTAGCAAAAAGACAAAGTCTCTTGCATTTAGTCTCTTTTTGCAAACAGAAAAAGTTTAAGAAACTATGCTATAGATCAACTAGCAGTTATCCAGGAGATCTCACTGAAAATCTTGGAAGTCCTAATTTGATCGAGATTGTAGATGCAAGAGACTTTGTCTAATCCTTTCCCCCCACCCCTTTTAAATAATACCTTTTTTATTTTCAAAATACATGTAAAAAGTTTTCAACATTCACCCTTGCAAAATCTTTAGAATCCCTTTTTACGCAACAGATTTTTACACCACTCCAGATATATAGTCATATAAAATAGATATACAAATCAAACATTTATTGTTAATAAATCATAATTTTGCAAACCACCATTCAGTTACAAGACTCTATTTAGGATTGTGAATCAGAGTTTAAGCACCTGGGATATACAGCGAACCAAGTTGACAATTTTAGTCTTTTCTGCCAAAAGTCTAGATACCTACATTTATCTTACAAAGAACTGACAAAGTCATATTCCTAAAACAAAGATCTAACTATGAAATTTTCCTATTCATTAAGTTCAGATAGAACCCTGTGGTCTCTAGGATAGAATGCAAACTTCTGAATTTGGCATTTAAAATTCTTCACAAATGACTTCCAGTTTGGTTCTCTAAGTTTATTAAGAATTAGTCCCCTTCATTCACTCTTATGTCCCCAATAAATTGATTTCATATTATACATACAACATTACATTTCCTATATCTATGGGTCCAATCCAAGCTGTTTCTCAGGCTTGAAATTCTCTAACCTTTATTTTATTTTGTAATGATTCTTCCTTCTCCTAATGCACCAGCCATCAAATTATTTTGCATATTATATATATATATATATGTGTGTGTGTGTGTGTGTGTGTATACACACATAAACATTATGTTGTTGAGTTGTTTCAGTTGTGTCTGACTTTTGTGATCACATTTTGAAGTTTTCTTGGCAATGATACTGAAGAGGTTTGTTATTTCCTTGTTCAGCTCATTTGACAGATGTGGAAATTGAGGCAAACAAGATTAAGTGAGTTGCCCAGTATCAGACATTTAATGTCTGAGACTATATCTAAATTTACAAATATATAAATATGCACACAGAGAGACACAAATAAACATGTATGACTGTGTGTGTGTGTGTGTGTATAATCACACAAATAAAACATAAGTTCCTTGAGGGAGGAACTATTTCAATATTGTCTTTATGTTTTCATTGCTTCCCCATTGTAGCTACTTAGGAAATGCTTTTTAGTAGCTTTCTATCTTTACTTGAGCAGTCTAGGTAAGGGCAAAGGGAGATAATCTCTCTCTTTTTTTTTTTTTTTTTTTTTTTAAATTAGAGTAACTTTTTATTGACAGAATCCATGTCAGGGTAATTTTTTTACAACATTATCCCTTGCACTCACTTCCTTTCCGATTTTTCCCTCCCACCCTCCACCCCCTCCCCTAGATGGCAAGCAGTCCTATATGTTAAATATGTTGTAGTATATCCTAGATACAATGTATGTGTGCAGATCCAAACAGTTTTCTTGTTGCACAGGGAGAATTGGATTCAGAAAGTAAAAATAACCCGGGAAGAAAAACTGCAAACAGTTTACATTCATTTCCCAGTGTTTCTTCCCTGGGTGTAGCTGCTTCTGTCCATCATTGATCAATTGAAACTGACTTAGGTCTCTTTGTCAAAGAAATCCACTTCTATCAGATTACATCTTCATACAGTATCGTTGTTGATGTATATAATGATCTCTTGGTTCTGCTCATTTCACTTAGCATCAGTTCATGTAATTCTCTCCAAGCCTCTCTGTATTCATCCTGCTGGTCATTTCTTACAGAACAATAATATTCCATAACATTCATATACCACAATTTACCCAACCATTCTCCAATTGATGGGCATCCATAAAGGGAGATAATCTCAGAGACAAGAGGTATGCATATTGCTGTGAATCTCTGATAATACTAGTGTTATAAATTAAAATTTCACAACTTGCTTTGCTAACAGTGGCCTATACCCTTGAAAGAACAGGTTCCTAAATCACCAAAAATCAATATTAAATAAATGGACAATATTCAATAGTTTCTTCACTTTTAACTATAATTCCCATATAAGTCAATATTACTGTGGTATAATTAGAAATTTTTGTCCCCAGGAATGTCTACAAAATCAGTGCCCTAGCTGAAGGTAGTAAAAGGAGACAGAAACCTTAGGTACTAGGGAAAGAGTTGTCTAGGATGGGAGAAATTTTTTTTCTTTTTTTTTTTTTTAATTTTAATAGCCTTTTATTTACAGGTTTTATGTATGGGTAACTTTAAGGCATTGACAATTGCCAAACCTCTTGTTCCAATTTTTTCCTCTCCTCCCCTCCCCCCCCCCCACTCCTCCAGATGGCAGGATGACCAGTAGATGTTAAATATATTAAAATATAAATTAGATACACAATAAGTACACATGACCAAACCATTATTTTGCTGTACAAAAAGAATCGGACTCTGAAATATTGTACAATTAGCCTGTGAAGGAAATCAAAAATGCAGTTGGGCAAAAATATAAGGATTTGGAATTCAATGTAATGGTTTTTAGTCATCTCAATGGACGAAAATTTAAATCCAGCTTGAAATCTCAAAGTTTGCCTGCACTACTAAGTGCTAAGCAAGAAGTTTCTTCCTTTCAGAATCTTCTGAATTTGTATTTTTGGATCAGTATTCTAATAATCCAACTTGTTATTGTTTCTTTTTGCTCATTCCACTTGGATTCTTTTCAAAAGAAGAATGTAGGCAGACTCAGTTAAAGACTCAAAGACTCTGACCAATGCAATAATCAACCACAATTCCAAAGGAAAAATATTTTACCAATTCCCTGACTGAGAGGAGATTGAATTGGTTGCCTAATTAGATATACATTATAAGACATAGTTAAGGTGTGACTTTATTTAGCTTGCCTATCTATAATTGTTACAAGGGATTTCTTTTTTCTTTTTTTCTTTTTTTTTTCCAATTTGGGGAAGAGTGAAGGGGAAAGGACTGCAAATAAATGCTTGCTCATTTAAAAAGAAAGTTGAAAAAACAAAAAGATGCTAAATGTGAGAGAGCAGTCTTTGAAAATTTTCATTTCTAGGTCAGTTATTTCTTATTCTGAATGCATTACTCTTAAAGAGACAATGTTATAAAGAGACAGCTTCTCAGGGCAATGTATATTTGTATGTAATACAATGTATATAATGTTTATAATAGGAGGGTAATGCCCCAAATTCCAAATTGCTCTCTATGAATGAGCCCCTAAATGACTTTTTTCTTCTGGATGATAAATTTATTCTAATAGGTGTCAGGTGACACATCTTTTAGATACCACTTTTTTTAAGTCCCACTGCCATTATTCATAGGGGAAATTGGTACTGGACCAATGCAGAAATTCCTTCTAAGCATTAGGATAAGTACTTCTCTACATCTGAAAATATCAGAGAATTGCCAATATATGTCAGAGATGGGATTTCAATTTCAACTTCTTGGCCCCATATGCCAGGTTACCATGCACTTCACCATTGTATACTGGTGGTAATCATGATGATGGTGGTTGCTGTTGATCATTGTTATGTTTAAGGCCAATTTTTAACTCTTGCTTTTTGATCTAGAAGGAACCCTGAATTTACTAACATAAGATGAGAAGGAAATAGCTCATTAAAAACAATATAAAATGGAAGATTTCAATTATCTTAACGCGAAATGATTCATCTGAACCAATGATTCTAAGTAACAAAAGATAATTCAGCATGACAGATAATCCACTATACGCAACCCATAGGTTAGTCAATTTGCCACAGAATTCTTAATTAAATGACTTAAAGTTACCTTAAATCAAAGCAAATCTAATCAAAAAGAGTTTATCAAACACCTATGGAGTTCTAGCCACTATGCTAAATAGGACTAGTGAATGCAGTATTGCAGTTTATGTAAAATCAAGAAAACCTGACATCATATTCAGTTTAAGACATCAACTAACTGTGTTACCCTAATCAAGCCACTACTGCCTACTGCAGTTTCCTTATCTGTGAAATACAAATAATAATGACACCTACCTCCCTATATTCTTATGAGAATAAACTGTGATAATATCTGTATTTTGAACATCTTCAAATAAACACTTTGAACATCTTAAAATGTTATTACTATATAATACAAAAAAAGTAAAACCTCTATTTGCCTTCCAGGGATACACCTCCTAATGGAAGTGACAGGTACAAATAATTACGTAAAAATAAGGTATATACACATGTCCTTTATTTTTTAATTTTGAAACATATTTGGAAATGGCTTACACACATCTCTTCATAGCTGGACTTAAATATTTTATTTCCTACCAATCATTTAAAGTATTAAATTTGAAGCAGCTTGTTCTTTAACATGAGACACTAATAGAAGAAGTTTCCATCTGTTCCTGTTGCCCTGATGCTGATGGCTTAAACAGCCTCATCTCTAAGGGAAGATCACTTGCTCTAGCATTTACTGTTCTGTTTAAATAACAAAGCAACCTAAAGAGCCCTGAGCATTTAAATGATGTAAGTATTCAAGTCAGGGTTTCCAGTAATTTCTTCAGTTCAACAAAATTAAAAAAAAAAAAAAAAAAAAAAAGACATCATCTGCCATGGGAAGGACGAGAGCTCTAGAAACTGGGGGTTATGGATTGATGTTGGATATCTCATTGAAAACTGTGATTACCACATTACCACCCTGGATACTTTAGAATCAGCCAGAGTCAGGCTAAGCAAAGGTCCTTGATCTTTATTCTTTGCGGACATGAGAGGAATGACCACACGAATACGGCCAGGAGTCACTCTGGCTTTCTCACTCCACCTTTTTTTCCCTCCTCCAAATCTCTCTATAGGCCTCAATGCCAGAGAGATCCAAGTTCAAGTCTCACCTCTAACTATACAGATCTATCTATATCTATATAAATGTGGTGTATAAATATATTTATATATGTGTATAATCATGTGATATACATGTCATAAATATGCATACCAGTGTGTGTATAGGTATGTAAATTGGCTGTGTGATCTTGGATGAGTCATTAAACTTCTCAAAGTTCTAAACCAGTGATATTAAATTAAAAAAAAAAGTGAGGGCATTTATCCTTAAGTAAGGATCCCTATAAAATGTATAATTGACTTTAAAAAACTCATGTTTATATTTTTTAATGTATTTACTTATTTTGTAAACTTAATACCACATTTGTGAATCTTATAGGCCATGTGTTAGACACCTCTGCTCTAGACAGTTTTTTATGACTATAAATTATAAAGAACTTGTGAAGTACTACTGATAGAGAAAATTTCCTTACTTAAGAATTCTCTATATTAAAGAAATTCAAGATTTGGTCCCTATCAGCATGTTCATCAATACCTTACTTATCATAAGATTTTATGATATTATCCACTTGGGTGCAATTCTTCAATAATATAAAATATAATCTTTTTAACTAAGGTTGACTGTTCCATGAGTTACCAAAAGATTGATCATGTAGTGGCCAACACTGATGTTACATATCTCCAAATTTAACTAGCTATTCCTTAGGTAGCTGATAAAACTGCTTCTGTGTTCACACTTGAGTTCTCTTCAGTTTCATAGGAAATGACAGATATGATTTTGAAATGAAATAGCCAAAGTCAATGTGGCACCATGGCATGGGAATAGGTTATTTATGGAACCTCAATATGAGTATATGAAATGTTAGGATTGAAACTGAACTCCATGGAATTTGGAATAAGTTACTTCCTCTAAAGTCAGTTTTCTGATCTGTGAAATGGGGAAGAAATAAGGGAAGAGTATCACAGTAGATCACCTCCACTAATCTCTTTTATTCTTCACCTAGAAACTGAGGAAGGAAGGCTTCCCAAAATGAGGAGACATTTTCAATGTGCAATTGCATGTATACACAGTAGATCTAAACACAATTTTTTTTTGATTCTAAGTCCAGTGATATGCCTGTTATACCACATATTCTGTTGAAATATTATTATTTATTGAACACCACCACCAAATGCCATCTATGTTTATTCTGATTCCAAGTCATGTTGCTTTACAAAACTATTGATTTTTATATAAAGCTATGATTCTTTTGCCAAATTTCAAAGGAAGAAAGAAAAAAGAGGAAGGAAGGAATTTATGAAGTACTTACTATATGCTGGACACTTTGAATTGCTTTATACATATTATATCATTTAATATTCACAGCTCAAATTAGTAGATACATGTGTATTTATGACAACATTTGCATATTAACACACCTGAAAGACCCATACTTTGAGATACTTTGTGTGTCCATATCTAGAGTTTGTGCGTGTGTGTGCATATACACATGTAAGTACACATATTTATGTATGAGGTCCATGAATGGATTTGTGTCTTTAGACCTTACAGATGGATACGTAGATATATGCACATATATTTATAAGCACATACACATATGTAAAAACATGTAGGTAAGATCCTTGCAGAGCCACCAGATAAAATAACAATGTTATATATGCTACCACAATTTCATTGCTCAGGAATAAAATAACAGCCTGAAGGGAATTCATCCTACTAACCCTCATGAAAATGTAGAACCTTTATGATGCAGAAAGAAAATATCAAGGATGTAAAGTAAATACTCTCTTATTGGAATTACTTCATATGGGTTTGGAAAACTAAAATAAATAAAGATCTCCAGTGGGAAAATATTGGAATGAAAGTCTGTTTTTGTCAAACATTTAACAACCAATAATCTTTACATCTGTTATTTATTTATTTTATTCTCTCCAGAGAGCCATACATATGGAAATTTCAGATATTCTAAACAAGTTTGCAGATCTATGAAATGACAGGAATAGCACTTAGCATTCAAAGAACATAATGTTTATTTTAAATAGACATGCATACAAATGACCATTAATTAATAGAATATGCATATATATATATGTGTGTACATGTATGTCTCTCTCTCTCTCTCTCTCTCTCTCTCTCTATATATATATATATATATATAATTTGTTATTTATTGACATTCTTTTTTGCTTTTTAAATAAAAATGAATTATGCATTGAAATTAACACACTTGGCTCTAGATGGAAGCATAGGTCAGAAGATATTTACAGCTGGTAAAAATGAAATTTTAATGTGAAAAAGATTTGGTAAAGCTGTAATGGGAGGTGAAAGAATAAGAGAAGATGTTTATATCTATTAGAGTAATTCCAAGTTAATGCATCCAGAAACAAAGGTATTTAATCATCTAGTGGGTAAAGAAAACTCATACTGTACAATAGGTATGATGTGAAGAAAACAAACATTAATTAGCCTTAAGTTGAAACACAAAGGACATCCTTCACTTGGATAAATATTGTATTGTGGAGGGGCGCAGCCAAGATGGCGGAGAAGACACACGCGACTTTCTAAGCTCTTCTCTTACCCTCTTTATCAATATTATATCGAGCCTCAAAAATAGTCTTGACTACTACAATTCGTAAAGATAAGAAGTAGAACAACTCACCGGCTGAAGAAAATCTGCAGTCTCGCCAAAAAAAGGTTGGTTCCGGGGTCAGGGGGGAGATCAGCGCAGACGGGGAGAGAAATTAGGTTCCGAGGAGAGTCTCAAACCGAAAGTGAAAGCACAGATCTCAGCACAAGCGCGCAGCCCCAACCGGCAGTACAGGGCTTTTCCTTGGGGCAGCTGTGATCCTGCACGGCAGGAGGACGCAGCCCGGGTTAGCCTCCAATCTGCGCAGTGGGGGGCTCGGCTTGGGGCCATAGAGCTTTTCCAGGGCCGATTTGCATCAGGCAGAGAAGCTGGGCACAGTTTGCGGCGGTCTGCAGTCTGCGGTCAGCTGTTAATACTCATAGTCCCACAAGAGGCTCCGGCCTGGGGCAGTGACACTTTCACCCCTTAGGCTCTAGCCGAGGGCAACCACGAACCCACACAGCCCAACTGGGCACTTCGATAGCTCAGCCAGTGCTGAATCCCCTTCCTGTTGGGGGAAGGGAAGACTCTCACTCAGAGCACTCCCAAACCTCGGAGCCAGAAATCGGTTTACATCTCTCCCTGCTCTGCAGAGGAAGCTGGTAACCCCCTTGCCTAGGAGACCTACCCTAAAGGCTTTAAAACATGAATAAAAAGATGAAAAGAACGATCGACAGCTTCTATGCAGAAAAAGAGCAGGTCAGCAAACCTGAAGAGACCTCAAACAGCAAAAATGCATCAGACTGTCCTCCTTTACATGATGCTCTCATAGAAGAGACCATTAAAAGTCTCAAAAGAGAGTTAGAAGATAAATGGGGAAAGGAAAGAGAAGCCTTACAAGAGAGCAACAACTTCCTGAAATACGAATTGGAAAAAGTAAAAAAATCTCAGGAAAGTAAGAATTGTGAATTGGAAAAAATAAAGAATTCACTAGAAAGTAGGATTTGTGAATTGGAAAAGACAAAGAACTCGCAAGAAAGTAGGATCCGTGAATTGGAAAAGACAAAGAACACGCAAGAAAGTAGGATCTGTGAATTGGAAAAAGAAAATAATTCACTAAAAAAAAAAATTAGTGAAATGGAAAAAAATTCCACAGACCAAAACAATACATTCAAAAACTCAATTGGACATATACAGAAAGAAGTAAAAAAAGCTAATGAAGAAAATAATTCTTTAAAAATTAGAACTGAACAAATAGAAACTAATGATTCATTGAGACAGCAAGAATCAGTCAAGCAAAAACAAAAAAATGACAAACTGGAAAAAACCATGAATTATCTACTTGCAAAAACGACAGACTTGGAAAATAGATCTAGGAGAGATAATCTGAGGATTATTGGACTTTCTGAAAACTATGATGAAAAAAAGAGCCTAGATACTATTTTACAAGAAATCATCAAAGAGAACTGCCCAGATGTAATAGAATCAGAAGGTAAAATAGGCATTGAAAGAATTCATCGAACACCTTCTGAAAGAAACCCTAAAATAAAAACCCCAAGGAATATTGTGGCCAAATTTCAGAACATCAGATTAAGGAAAAAATTTTACAAGCAGCCAAAAAAAAACCATTTAAATACCGAGGTGCCACAATAAGGATCACCCAAGATCTGGCTGCCTCTACATTAAAGGAAAGAAGGGCCTGGAATATGATATTCCGAAAGGCACAAGAACTTGGGATGCAGCCAAGAATAAACTACCCAGCTAAGCTGAGCATTTTCTTCCAGGGAAGAAGATGGACATTTAATGAAACAAATGAATTCCATTTGTTTCTGAAGAAAAAACCAGAACTAAACAAAAAATTTGATCTCCAAGAATAGAACTCAAGAGATGCAGAAAAGGTAAAAATAACTCTTGAGAATTGTATTTCTGTTGTGGATATACAAAAAGAATACATGTATAATTTGATTGTACTGATATAACATAAAAAAGGGAAGTAGATATGGAAAAGGGATGATGGCAGAATAAGGTGGGAAGGAGGGATAAAAAGAGGGAAACCACATCCCACAAAGAGGCTAAGGAAACTTATCATATCTGAGGGAATTTAGAGAGGGGGAGGAACATTGTGTGAATCTTACTCTCATCAGAGTTGGCTCAAAGAAAAAATAATTGACATTTGTTTTAGAGAAAATTCTCTCTCGCCTCATTAAAAACGGGGGAGAGGAAAAGGGAAAAGAAAAAGAGTAATAAGGGAAGGAAGGGGGAAAGACTCAAAGGGGGGGAGGGAGGGATTATAAAGAGGATAAGTATCGTGATACAAGAGGGGTACATAAGTTTAAAAGGGGGAAAGAGGGTTGGGGGAGGCAAGAATAAGTAAAGCACAATCTGGGGTTATTAGGATGGCAGGAAATACAGATTTATAATTTAACAAAATGGAATGGGATGAATCCCCAAAAGAGGGGGCAGATAGAAGACTGGATCAAAGTCAGAACCCCACAATATGTTGTTTACAAGAAACACATTTAAAGCAGGAGATAATATAGAGAAAGGTAAAAGGTGGAGCAAAATCTTTATCCAGGTGAAGTCAAAAGAAGGGAGCCATCCTTTCCGATCAACAAAAGTAAAAATTGATCTAATTAAAAGAGAAAGGAAGGAAACACATCCCAAAAAGGGTATAAACAACGACAAACAATATTAAAATATATGCACCAAGGGAGGAGAAGAGAGTTAAAAGAAGAAATAGACAACAAAACTGTAATAGTGGAGATCTCAACCTTCCCTCAGAATTAGACAAATCAAACCACAAAACAAATAAGAAAAAATTAAAAGAATATTAGAAAAATTAGGTATGGATCTTTGAAAAATTTGGAGAAAGGAATATACTTTCTCCAGCAGTTCATGGAACCTATTCAAAAATTAACCATATATTAGGGACATAAAGACCCCAAATTAAATGCAAGAAAGCAGAAATAGTAAATGCTTTTCAGATCATGATGCAATAAAACACATTCAAAAAAAAGTTAGGGGGGAAAAAGACCAAAAGTAATTAAACTAAAAATCTCATCTTAAAGAATGATTGGGTGAATCACAAATTATAGAAAATAATAATTTCACTAAGATAAAATATGAGACATCATACCAAAATTTGGGATGCAGCCGGTAATAAGAGGGAATTTTAATCCTTAGAGGCTTAGTTGAATAAAACAGAGAAAGAAAAGATTAATGAATTGGGCTTTGCAAAAAAAACTAAAAAGACCAAATTAAAAACCCCCAATCAAATACTAAATTGGAAATTTAAAAATTAAAAGGAGAAATTAAAAATATTGAAAGAAAAAAACTATTGAACAATTAATAAAACAAGAGTTGGCAGAAAAAGCCAATAAAATAGATGTTTTTAAATCTGATTAGAAAAAGGAGAGAGGAAAATGAAATTATAGTCTTAAAAATGAAAAGGGAGAACTTTCCACCAATGAAGAGGAAATTAGAGAAATAATAAGGAGTTATTTTGCTCAACTTATGCCAAAAGAAACCTAAGGAAATGGATGACTACCTCCAAAAATATAGACTTCCCGATTAAAAGGAGGAAGTAATTGTTTGAATAGTCCCATTTCAGAAAAAGAAATAGAACAGGCAATTAAACAACTCCTAAGAAAACCCCAGGACCAGATGGATTTATATGTGAATTTTACAAAACATTTAAAGAACAATTTCAATGCTTATATAAATTATTTGATAAAATAGGAATGAAGGAGTCCACCAAATTCCTTTCTATGGCACAGAAATTTATGATATTTAAACCAGGTAGGTTGGAAAAACAGAGAAAGAAAATTATAGACCAATCTCCCTAATGAATGTTGATGCTAAAATCTTAAATAAGATATTACAAAAAGATCAGAAAATCATTCCAAGATAATACACTATATCAAGAGGATTTATACCAGAAATGCAAGGTGGTTCAATATTAGGAAAACATCAATATAATTGGCCATGTTAATAAACAAATTAAAAAAACCATATGATCATCTCAATAGATGCAGAAAAGCATTTGATAAAATCCAACATCCATTCCTATTAAAAACACTTGAGAGATTGAAAAATGGACCTTTTCCTTAAAATAATCCAGCATCTATTTAAACCATCAGTAAGCATCATATGGGGGACAAACTGCAACCATTCCCAATAAGATCTGAGGAAACAAGGTGCCACTATCACGCATTTATTTAATATTGTATTAGAAAGCATTTAGAAAAGAGCTGAGAAAGAGATTAAAGGAAAAGAATAGGCAATGAGGAAACCAAATTATCTTTCCGATGACAAATGGTATACGAGAACCCCAGATTCTCCAAAAAGTTATTAGAAATAATCCACAACTTTAGCAAAGTTGCTGGTTATAAATAAACCCACATAAGTCATCAGCATTTTTATATATCACTAAAAAATCCAAAGTCAGAGTTACAAAGAGAAACATTTAAAGTAACTACTGATAATATAAAATATTTAGGAATCTATCTGCCAAGGGAAAATCAGAAACTTTATGAGCAAAATTACAGACCACTTTTCACACAAATTAAGTCTGATCTAACCAATTGGAAAAATATTAAATGCTCTTGGATAGGGCGAGCAAATATAATAAAGATGACAATATTACCTAAACTAATCTATTTATTTAGCGCTATACCAATCAGACTCCCAAAAAACTATTTTAATGACCTAGAAAAATAAAAAAAGTTCATATGGAAAAACAAAAGGTCAAGAATTTCGGAATTAATGAAAAAAAATCAAATGAAGGTTTAAAAAGATCTAAAATTATATTATAGAGCAGCAGTTACCAAAACATTTGGTATTGGCTAAGGGAAAGATTAGTTGATCAGTGGAATAGATTGTCTAAGGAAAAACAGCCAACAAAATAGAACCTAGTCTTTGAAAACCCAAAGACCCCAGCTTTGGGATAAGAACTTATGTTTGATAAAATTGCTGGGAAAATTGGAAACAATATTAGAAACTAGGCATTGATCCATACTTAAGAAACCAAGATAAGGCAAAATGGGTTCGACCTAGATAAAGAATGAAATTATTAATAAATTAGAGGAACAAAAGTTTACCTCTCAGACCTGTGGAAGGGGAAGGTCTTTATGACCAAAGCAGAACTAGAGATCATTACTGATCACAAAATAGAAAATTTCGATTATACCAAACTGAAAAGTTTTTGTACAAACAAAACTAATGCAGACAAGATTAGAAGGGAAGCAATAAACTGGGAAAATATTTTTACAGTCAAAGGTTCTGATAAAGGCCTCATTTCCAAAATATATAGAGAATTAACTCTAATTTATAAAAAATCAAGCCATTCTCCAATTGAAAAATGGTCAAAGGATATGAACAGACAATTCTCAGATGAAGAAATTGAAACTATTTCTAGTCATATGAAAAGATGCTCCAAGTCATTATTAATCAGAGAAATGCAAATTAAGACAACTCTAAGATACCACTACACACCTGTCAGATTGGCTAAGATGACAGGAAAAAATAATGATGATTGTTGGAGGGGATGCGGGAAAACTGGGACATTGATGCATTGTTGGTGGAGTTGTGAACGAATCCAACCATTTTGGAGAGTAGTTTGGAACTATGCTCAAAAAGTTATCAAACTGTGCATACCCTTTGATCCAGCAGTGTTACTACTGGGATTATATCCCAAAGAGATTATAAAGAAGGGAAAGGGACCTGTATGTGCACGAATGTTTGTGGCAGCCCTTTTTGTAGTGGCTAGAAACTGGAAACTGAATGGATGTCCATCAGTTGGAGAATGGCTGAATAAATTGTGGTATATGAAAATTATGGAATATTACTGTTCTGTAAGAAATGACCAACAGGATGATTTCAGAAAGGCCTGGAGAGACTTACACGAACTGATGCTGAGTGAAATGAGCAGGACCAGGAGATCATTATATACTTCAACAACAATACTAGATGATGACCAGTTCTGATGGATCAGGCCATCCTCAGCAACGAGATCAACCAAATCATTTCTAATGGAGCAGTAATGAACTGAACTAGCTATGCCCAGAAAAAGAACTCTGGGAGATGACTAAAAACCATTACATTGAATTCCCAATCCGTATATTTATGCACACCTGCATTTTTGATTTTCTTCACAAGCTAATTGTACAGTATTTCAGAGTCTGATTCTTTTTGTACAGCAAAATAATGTTTTGGTCATGTATACTTATTGTGTATCTAAGTTATATTTTAATATATTTAACATCTACTGGTCATCCCGCCACCTAAGGGAGGGGGTGGGGGGGTAAGAGGTGAAAAATTGGAACAAGAGGTTTGGCAATTGTTAATGCTGTAAAGTTACCTATGTATATATCCTGTAAATTAAAGGCTATTAAATTTAAAAAAAAAATATTGTATTGTGGTTTTTGTGTTGAAAAAGAAATTCATTTTCTGGATAAGTATAAAGCATTAAAAATTATCATTTACAAACTATTTAGGATTTGATAAAAATAATTTTGTTACCAAAATCACTAAAGCAGTGACCCATTTTGCACTCTCTCCATAAAGTAAATTTTCATGGGTAGCAAGGCTTCCCAGAAAGTTACTTCCTTTTTCCTGCTCCCCCCAAAGTTCTCCATATCATATATCATGCAAGAGCTCTAATCATGTCCTACTCTGGAAGGTAGTTCAATCTTGTCAAAGGTCAAGAGAAATTACAACAGATGTCTCAAAAAACTAAAATCATCCCTAGAAGACAAGCTGCTGCTCTTGTTTTATTTGTTTATTTAGTTGTTTTTGCTTTTGTTTTTTTCCGGAAGAGAAAGACCCACTTATTCTGTGATTTTATGACTTGGAAATATTTGCAACAAAGAATTCAAGAATACCACTCACCCAAAAATGATATGCAATTCTCAACTTATCAAACAGCTAATGTTCAAAAGAAAACATTTAGCTCTGGTGGCATTGATCCTTAATCTGGTCAACAACTGTCATCTATCTAACATTATCCGTCTCTCTAGCTAGATCTCTCTGCAGCAGGCCACTGGACATAATAAGCAAGGAGATTAAAGAATTTGAAATCCCTTCTTCCCTCCTCCCTACCATTTAATCTGTGAGAAACATAAAGTTGTGATCATGTTTGAAAAGAGAAGTTTTTTCTTTATCTGTTGTCATCAAGAATCTAACCCAAGGTGAAAATGAAGCAACTCTCAAGTTTGATTGTTTTGAATCTTTGAATTTGAATACAAATCAAACAATCAAAACAGAGATTGGGTGGAGTTCCCTGGGGATCAAATGCTGTTTCCAAGCTAGGAAAAAATAGATATGTCTTTGCTGAGACCAAGTATGGGGCTTCCCCACCTCCCTTTATTCTGCCCTTTCTCCCAATTTCTCCTAGGAAGTTTGGTTTGAACATGATGAGTTAAAGATATCTGTGGGCCATCTAGTTTGAGATGTCCAATAGACAGTTGAAGAAGTGAGAGTTAAGGTCAGGAGAGAGACCAGTGTAGAGGGCTGAAACTCTTGAGTTCATGCACTGAGGTCAGGACAACTGAACACTTAAGGCTAATTGCCGATTGGACAATATTCTATAAGCATATACTTGGAAAATGGCCCTTCCTACTATCCTGTGTTGGCTTTATAATTGGTGTATACAGAGAATTGTAGGAGGGACTAGAGGGTAGAGTAAGACTAGCCAGGATCACTCTCTGAGTGGGAGATGAAGAAGGTAGGTCGTAGAGATTTTGCTTCCATCCAATTCAATCCTACCTCTAAAGACCAAGAATAAAGACTAAGGACTTTTGCTTATCCTGACTCTAGCTGATTCTAAGGTATCCAGGGTGTTAACACAGTCATCACAGACCAGGGCTGCATGAATCTGAGTATCATCAGTGTAAAAAAGTTCTTTGAACGCTGCTTAGCATAAGATAATTCAAGACAGACAGAGTCTTTGGGGATTCCCCAAACTAATGAAAATGTTGCTTTCATGAATCCATTCAACTAACCATCAAGGCCAAGGTCCTGTGTAAGCTTAACCTTTCCTGTCATGATAAAAATTGCAAAGGCACAGTTCAACTAGCCTGTTACTACATTATCTTTCTTTTATTATTTTTTTATTAAAGCTTTTTATTTACAAAGCATAAGCATGAGTAATTTTTCCAACATTGACCCTTGCAAAACCTTTTGTCCCACATTTTCCCCTCCTTCCACCCACCCCCTCTCCTATCTGGCAGGTAGTCCAATACATGTTAAATATGTTGAAATACATGTTAGATCAAATATATGTACATAGCAGCCCTCCCCCTTTAGAATTCCTCCCTCTTTAGTGTCCCTCCCCCTTTCTTAATTTTGGGGTCTCTTTCAAGAGGTGTTCAGTGAATTCTTTCAATGGTCATTTTACCTTCTGATTCTATGATATCTGGCCAGTTCTCTTTGATGATTTTTTGAAAGATAGTGTCTAGGTTCTTTTGTTCATCATGATTTTCAGGGAGTCCAATAAATCCTAAGATTGCCTCTCTTAGATCTATTTTCCAGATTGATTGTTTTCCCAATTAGGTAGTTTACATTTGTTGCCTATTTTTTCATTTTTTGGTTTTGCTTGACTGATTCTTGTTGTCTCATTGAGTCATTCATTTCTATTTGTTCATTTCTGAATTTGGGAATTATTTTCTTCATTTACTTTTTTTAACTTCTTTTTGTATTTGTCCAATTGAATTTTTAAATGAGTAGTTTTGTTCTATGGAATTATTTTAGATTTCACAAATTCTGTTTTTTAAGGAGTTGCTTTCTATTTCCATTTTATCAAATCTATCTTTTAATGAGTTATATGCCTTTTCCAAACTCTCTTTCAAAGTTTTTTGCTTTCCCCATTTTTCTTCTATCTCTGTTTTGAGATCCTTTTAAATTTCTTCTAGGAGAATCTTGTGTGATGGAGACGAGGTTATATCATCTTTGGGGGCTTCATCTGAAGAAAATCTGCTTTTAGTCTCCTCAGATTTGAAATCTGTTCTTCTCTTTAACCATAAAAGCTGTCTATCATCAGAGTCCTCTTTACTTTTTTACTCATTAAAAAAAAAAAAAGTTAAGATCTGCTTTTAGGGCAAGCGACATTTCCCAAGCTTCTTCTACAAGCAGCAATTTCCTCTATAAGCAGCTGCGGCTGTGCTGGGTCAGTACTGACTCAGTCCCTGTGCTGGGTAGGCGTGGCCAGGTTCTGTGAGATTCTGGCATTTCGGTGTTCACTATTGATCTTTTGTGATTGTGTTGGATGCTTTATAACTTCTCTGTAGATCTACTGGCTTGCAACCAGGGCAGAGTGGCCAACACTGCTGTAGATTCCTGTAGATTCTGCCCTGTAGTTTTTCTGTTGCAAGGAGTTCACATTCCCCACAGAGTCCCCACCTTCCACTGAGTTTGCACTGCTCCGGGACTCTGTGCATTTGTACTCAGCATCTTGTGCTTTGCTGCCTCCCTCTCATTTCTAATTGAAACAACCCTTTTCTGGGGATCTTTGAAATTATCTTCTGCTGAGAATTTGTTGAACTCCCAATATTTATGGATTCTGTGGCCAGAGCTAATTCAGAGGCTGGATTTGCTAATTAGTCTGAGGGTTATAGAGAAGGTCAGATATAAATGTGTGTCATCTCTGCCATATTCCATTATCCTTCTTTTAAATTAGTGCTTTATTAACTTTATTTAGTAATGAAACTTCATTTAACACAAACTTTTGTTTTAATCTTTGAACTAGAAATATTTTAAAATTATTTTGTTATTTAATTACTTTTATACATAATCAATTGTATTAATTAAAAACTTATTTTATATTTTGATTTTAATTTTTTTAAATATATGAGTTTGCTTTTAAAGGGTGGGTCTCTGTATAATTCCAAAGGATTGCTTATATCTTTTTTAAAATAGTATTCTATATGTCCAAATACATGTAAATAGAGTTTTCAGCATTCATTTTCATAAAACTTTGTGTTCTTGATTTTTCTCCCTCCCTCACTTATTTCTTTCTTCCCCAAGATGGCAAACAATCTGACATAGATTAAATATGTGCAATCCTTTTGAACATATTTCAATATTTGTCATATTGTACAAGAAAAATCAGGGTAAAAGGGGGAGAAGCCACAAGAAATAAGAAAAAAAAGTGAAAATACTTTACAAAGAGAGAGAAAGAGGGAGAAGGAGAGAATGAAAGAATAGCAGAGCTGGCATTATAATTCATTATAAGAGATCACAAAAATAATAGCAATATTCTATCCTCCTAAGTCTCAATCAACTTATTTTTGGGGGACAACCTACACAATGAAACTCTTATCAGTAAAACTGGAGAAATTAATTATATTGAAGACTGTACTGACCCAATTGCTTTATATTGGATTTCTAGCCTCGATCTATGCAGAAACATGGCAGATCTTAAACTCATTAATAGATAACATTTATATAATGCTTTATGCTTACAAAGCATCATTGTAAAGGGCTGAAACTCTGAGTTGATGCACCGAGGATGGAAAACAAAGCACTTAAGGCTAACTACTGATTGGACAATACTCTATTAGCATATGCTTAGAAAATGGCCCTTCCCACTATTCTGTGCTGGTCAGTCTTTTGGTGTATACCGAGAATTGTGGGAAGGATTTTGGGGGTGGAATAAGACAAGTCACAGTCACTTTGGTGGTAGAGGTGAAAAGGGAAGGTCATGGAGATCCTGTGTTTATTCCCTACACTTCTACCCCTAAAGACCAAGAATAAAGACCAAAGACTTTTGCTTATGCTGACTCCGGATGATTCTAAGGTTTCCAGGGTGCTAACTCGTTCTTTACATTTGGTCCACAATGTGTGGACCTAGGACCCTAATTTCACTGAAGAAGTCCCCAGTGACCAGGAAATAGGGTGAGTATTTTAATAGACAAACAGGGAACTTACTTTGTTAAGGGCTAAACTAGTAACCTTTTCTAGCTGAAATGGGGCAGATATTAGGAAAAGATTCTTCCCCATCCCCAAAAAGGGGCACTATAGAAAGCATACTTAACATAATCAAGGGACAAGGCTTAATTATAACTTGGTTGCAGATCGCTAGGCTCTTGGGTACATTAGAACTCCTGTCCCCTTGGTTCTTAAAGAAAGAAGAAGAAACTAGTAGGAGATCAACTATGTGAATGCTACAATGATAAAAGTTCTGGTTCAATTTCCAAGGAAACATTCTATATATACAACATAATACAATTGGCCTTAAAGAATCCTGCAATTTATAGAAAAAAGAAAAATTTTCAGAACATCCAGATGAGGAAGTGTGAGAGAAAAGAGGAAGATAAAGAACAGATTAACAGCAATAACACCAGAGGGCATGAGGAATTAAGTGAGGATGAAGGGTGTGGTGAAGTGCATGGTGATTCTCACTCTCACAAGGCAGCTTCAATCCCATCTATGAAGCAGATTATTAACACGCCCCCATCAACTCCACCTTCCAGGATGGAGGGAGGAAGAATAGGAGGAGGGGCAGTGATACCACCAGCACACCTCCCCTTCCCCCCAGCAAACACCCCCTCTTATGACTAGATTGCAAAAGGAACTACTTAAAGCCTCAGAAGAAGGGCAGGATTTAGTTGATTTGAAAATAGGAACGTATCCTGTGATTCAACAGTTTAACTCTGCAGGTCAAGAAAGTAGAAGATACACTCTTTTTGATAAAGAAATCCTCAAAGACCTGAAAAAGGCTTGCACTCTTTATGGGGCTACATCAGCTTATGCTAAGATGTTATTAAAGAATTTGGCTTATGACGTCTTAACCCCTAGGGAATAGAAATCTATAGTAAAGACATGCTTAGAACCTGGACAGAATTTGTGGCTTTCTATATATAGTGAACTATATAGGATACAAGCCCAAAAATTAGTCATAGTAGAATTAATCCTCCAATCACTTATGACCAATTAACAAGTGTAGGTTCTTACATAGAAATTCCAGTACAGATTAATTACCCCATAGCAGCATATGAGCAAATTGCAGACAGCTGTCATACAAACTAATGGTGAAAATGCAGGAAAAGAAATTATGATAAGGCAACTTGCTAAAGAAAATGCTAATGAGGTTTGTAGAAGAATTATACTAAGACTACTCAAGGATGCTCCTTTAGAGATCATAAGATGCTGTGCCATGGTGGGCACAAATACCTTTTATAGCCAGGCTATGATGCAGACTTCTCAAGATGCCAACATGGAAAGACAGTGTCCCTTTTGGCAAAGGACTTCCAGAGAGATTTGTCAATTTTTTCAATGTAGTAAAGTAGGAGGATCAATAACAGCTGAAGTTAGTGCTACCCCTTTGAGATGGACTTTTTAAGGCACAGGAGTTTTTACTCCTTTTATAATTGAAAAAAATCCCCATCAATCTATGGGGAAGAGACATTTTACAATAATTAGGATTAAAAATGAGTACTTCAGTTTTTTAGGCAGGGCTGCTGTTGAAGGCCTGCCAACACTTTCACCTGTTCCTATCCAATGGAAAACTGATACACCAGGGTGGATAGAACAGTGCCCCTTAGGTAGCGATAAAATCCAGGCCTTATTAGATAAAGTAAAGGAGCTAGACTCTTTGAGATGATAGTCTCGTCTAGCCATGGGATCAACTGGTCCCAGTATTTCTCTCCATTTAATAAACTATTGAATTGGTCTCTAATCTCTGTCTTGCTCAATTTCTTCAGCATTACAATCCTTTGCTCCTGACCAGTGGCTTTCCTTTCTAAAGTATTAGATCCAGTAGCGAAAGGATGGCTGACCTGTGTACAAGCAGTAGCTGCTACCACTCTCTTGGTAGAAGAGAGTAGGAAGCCCACCTTTGGAGGCAGTGTTATAGTAAGTGTCCCACACCAAGTAAGAACAATATTAAATCAGAGGGCTGGGAGATAGCTCACAGATTCCAGATAATCTTAATAATCTTAAATTGGGTATCTTAATCCTGCCTCCTGTCCCCTGGAACAGAACCACCCCTGCAGAGGAATATTGTTGTTTAGAGTTAATTGATTTTCAAACTAAAGTAAGAGGGTTTACAAGAATCCCCAATGCCTGGGGGAGTGAATTGGTTTATAGATGGATCTTCTAGAGTGGTAGATGGGAAATTCTTTTGAGACAAGGGGAAATAGATTAGCAGATGAGAAGGTCAAGGGAGCTGGAGAGCAGGAGATTTCTCATATAATGGTCTTGATACCTGTACTTCCCCCTAGTCTGCCCTCTCCCAGTTTCACCCAAAAGGAAAAAGAGAAGGCTTTGACTCTCGGAGCAGTTGGGAACTCAGAAAGAATATGGTTCTTACCTGATGGCAGAAAGGTACTGACCAAAGCAAGTATGAGGCAGGTACTTCAGCAACTGCACCAGGGCAGTCACTGGGATGTCCAAAACCTGTGTGATGCTGTGCTGACAAGGTATATTTCCGCTGGCCTATATACTATGGCCCAACAACTGGTGGACAGCTGTCTCGTTTGTCGAAGGACTAACAAGGTTGCTCAACTCCAGATCCCAAAAGAGGGGACAAGCTCTGGGAATCAGACCATTCTAAAGCATCCAGGTGGACTTCACTGAGTTGCCTCAAATACTTGCTGGTTATAGTGGACCATCTGACCTCATGGGTGGAGGCATTCCCCTCAGGTCGAGCAACTGCCTTGACAGTCAGGTCTTATTAGAACAAATTATTCCCAGATATGGAATAGTGGAGAGTATAAACTCGGATCAGAGAACACATTTTTTCTGCCCCAATATTGCAGAATCTGACTGGGGCCTTAGAAATCACTTGGGATCTCCACACCCCTTGTCATTCTCCCTCTTCTGGGAAAGTGGAAAGGATGAATCAAGAAATGAAGCAGCAACTGACTAAATTATCTTTAGAGACCCCACTACCTTGGACTAAATGTCTTCCTCTTGCTGTGGTCAGAATCAGAACCAAGCTACATAGAGATAGAGGGCTTTCGCCTTATGAATTATTGTATGGTCATCCTCTCCAGGTTTGTCCTATGGGAAACTGGGACCCTATCTTAGAGACAAAGGATTTATTTCTTAAGAGATATGTTAAGTCATTGCTAGGACTTCAACAAAAGAATTAATAGCTCAGACTCCTCCTCTAGGTTTCCCTGTTCATAGAATTCAGCTTGGTGTTGATCCGTTCCTGGAAGGATGAGAATCTGACTCTGTGCTGGGACCGACCCTACCAGGTGATACTGACTTTGGACACTGCTATTTGCACCCAGGAATGAGGTTGGACACACCACACCAGAGCAAAAGGACCTGTGGCACCACCTTTATCGAAGTGGACAGTTGAAGATAAGGGAGACCGCAAATTACATTTGAGCAGGGGACCTCCACTGAATGGGAACACAAACTCTGAATCCAGTGCATTGTAACTGTATGACTTTTCTTTTCTTACATTAATTACTTTGGGAAACCCTCCTGGGGCTTTCCCTGAGCTTTGGGTTTACCTGTTTCCTCATGATAGCCATAGAAACCAGACCTTTACCTTCCAGAGAGGAGAACCAGCTCCTCCTTCTCATGCAGAATATAGAGAGAACTTTTAACTTATCAAGTTGTTGGATCTGTGGTGGATCCCAAGAATTGAGCCAATGGCCATGGGTACCTATCCCCTTAAGCCCAGCCTGGATCCTTAGTAACTGATCCCAAATTCATAATGGGACTGATTTCTGGAACTTAGATGTTTATCAGTGGCCGTTAACAGAAGACAGGAAAGGGAAATACTGTTTAAATCAGACAGGGCGAAGTTTGAAGCTGGGAAATAGTGTATGTGAGTGTACTTAACTCTGGACAAGGTAAAAGACTTTTTCTTTCCTTATCTTGCAGTGGACACTGCAGTCGTCAAGTGGACCACTTGCAGTCATCGTTTGGAGCTCTAAACTCTGGAACAATTCTTTAGGAATTGCTGTGGATTGACAAAAGGCTTCTTTTGTTGGCTCTCTGTCTCTAAGAGATACGAGGGAGGCTGCAAGGATTTGGAAAACTAAAAGTTTTTACCTGTCTAGACATCAATGAGGTTGCTGCAATGTCACCCCAGGGATACCTGGGAAACATGGGACTCTGTTTCCCACATTTTGGAATGCCTCTAACCTAATAGGTCAATGGCCAGTTGCCAATTGTAGTTGGAGGAAGGAGCAGGGTTTATGGAAATGTCAATATGTCACCTTTGTAGGAGGAGGTCCCCTTGGGACGAGAGACCAGCAATATTACCCTTTTACAAGGAATAGTTCAGACATATTTTCGAGGGAACAACCTGCTATAAAGGGTCATTATTGGATCTGTGGCTTAACTGCTTATACTCACTTACCTCTTAATTGGACAGGGATTTGTTATATCAGACTAATAAGGTCAAAATTTTTCTTTCTTCCTGAATAGGCAAACCGATATTTAGGATTCAGTTGTATGATGATTTGGGAAGAGGGAAACGGGGTTTAGATACCTCTATTACTTAGACTGGAGATGCAAATGGTTGGGCTGATGCCTGGCCTCCAGAGGGAACAGTTAAAGACTATGGCCAGCCACTTGGGCTCAAGATGGAAGTTGGGGATATAGAACCCAAATATATATGTTGAACAGGATAATTAAGCTTCAAGCAGTTGTAGAGATTATCACCAATCAGACGGCTGAGGCACTCAAAACTTAAAGTCCTTCAGGCCTACTCAAACTCTAAAATAGACGAAGCCTTTCTCAATTTTCACAACTGTCTTGAAAGATCTCACCTCATCTCGTTCAGTCCCCCCTCTTATTTGTACACTGAGATCTCTTCAAATTCTTGTAGCATAACTTCACATTCCCTATTGAATTAGAGGGTACTTCTCTAAAACATTGAGTCAAGAGATACTTAACTCCCCTTCCTGCTATTCTCCCATGACATCATTTTCTCCCCATTTCAGTCAAATATGGGCAACTATGTACTTATTGGTCAAGTTCAATTTCTTGGGTAGTTCCTGCATTTAGAATGTAAGATCCTTAGCCAATAAGGATGAGGGTCAGTGGTGGAAGAGGATATTTCCATTAGGGATTAAAAGTGTTGACCCTGACCCCTACAGGTCTTCCTCCCTTCGATTGTCTGCTCCATGGGTGGGACGCCCTTCTCCTGAGAATGTATAATAAACTTTGCTTTGCTTCTAGAGATCTCTCCAGTTTTTTTTTTTTATTAAATGGTGACCCCCCTCACCATTTCTGAACCACATAGCAGGAAGGGGAGAACAAATTTCAGGAGTAGAAAAGTTTAGGGGTCGGTCAGTACTGCTAGTTTTGAGAAATAGTAAATATGTGACTATAGTTGGGACAGAGAGAGCAGGGAAGACAGAGTATTTAAAAGGGACACAAGATATGGGTAATTAGGGAAACCTGTAATTTGTTACAATGGTATAAAAATCCTCATTTGGGATTTTCTTGGCAAAGATACTGGGATGGTTAGTCATTTCCTTCTCCAGCTCATTTTACAGATGAGAAAATTGAGGCAAACATGGTTAATTGACTTGCTCAGAGTCACATAGCTAATGTCTGAAGCCCAATTTGAACTCAGGTCTTCCTGATTTGAGGCCTGGCACTCTATCCACTGATCCATCTAACTGCCCACAAGCCAGTCACAGAGGATTTGTATTTTCTCTGAAAGCTTAATGACTAGTTTAGAACCCTGGGGTCAAACTGAAGTGAAAACTAGGACAGTAATCAATACATAAGTATCCCAGAGGGCCACATATCAACTTAATTTTAAAATATTCATTATATTTTTATTTACTTTGATAAGTATTTTCCTATATTTTAATAAAATAGAAAAAAAAAATGGTGACATGATCCAGGAAAGATAAGACTGGAGGGGGATAGTATGCTGTTCATCTTTGTCCTAGAGTAAGAACTGATAAATGCTTTTTGGATTGGAGATTTTTGAAACTTGACATGCACTTTTTATGAAATTGCAATCAGAAAACATGATAAAGGAGAGATTAAGGAGAAGGCTTTTAAAACTAATTTGAAAAATAAACATTTTATCCTGGAGAGAATAGAGTTCCATTTCATTTGACGACTGGGGTTTTCTCCCATTATGTCCTGGGACTGCTACTGCTTGCCCCCAAACCACATTGAGAAGATATAGAAGAACTACTTACTATATATGGTTGGAGATCATGGTCACCAGTTATTACCCAATAAAGTGTAAATAAAGATCTCTAGCATTATTATTATTATTTTTACTATATCCTTTTCATCCTTCAATTAAAATGCAATTTTAATTCCCTCCTCAAGGGCAGGAACCAATTTTTTTTTTTTTTTTTTTTGCCCCTTTCCATCATTAGTACTCAATGAGACAATTAATTCAGGGCTTCAGGAAAATTTGGAAAAATTTGGATTAAAGTCTTTTCTCAGATATATGCTGATTACTTGACACTCTGCAAACTAATTATTCTCTTAGTTCTCTAGGCAGTTTCAGGATAAGACACAGAAAAGATCTGAAACCACTGGTAGGAGGAAATCTCCTTATCAGGAAGTTAGATCCTGTCCAACAGTGGCAACTAGCATATAAGCCTGTGCAAACATAATTTGTACTTAATATTTGTTGATTGACTCACCACATTGTCAACTCCTAGTTGCAGAAGACTTAAGGAATTTCCTTATGTAAAGAAAACAAGTCAAAGAATTTAAAAAATGTATCCATTGATACATTGGATTATAATACTTACTTAATTACCATATCAATAATTATCATTAGTGGAGGAATCAGGGCCTTTAGGTATATCTCCTTTATAGGTGATCTTTCCTCCAAGATGTTTTAAGTATATAGTTATTTGCATGCTGTGAGCTCCTTGATGACCAGGATTTTGTCCTTGGCTTTCTTTTTATTGCCATCATTTAGTAAATAGAAGCAATTAATAAATGCTTAATGACTGATTGTTGTCCCTTTGCTCTAAGCTCTACTCAAGCCCTCTTGTCACTCCTAATAATTTAATTCCTTCATTTGAAGGATGCAACAAATCATTTTAACCTTTCTTCTCTGGCTCCAGTTGTGCATTTATAATTTCTGACTGGTATCTCCACCTGGATGGCCCAGCTGTATAGCAAGCTTACTACAGATCAACTCATTATTTCTTCTACAAAGCTTGATCTGCCCTGTTGTTATTTTCCATTTTCTGCAAATACCACTAATATTCTTCCAGGCAACCAGATTCAGAATAGCAGTCATTTTTGACTTTTCCTTTCCCCTCATCCTGATATCAAATCACTATTCAAATCCTTGCCATGCTCTTTTTATATAAGTAATGAGAAAGGACAGAACCTTGAGGGTTTTTTTTTTTATATATATATGGTTTCAAAGATGTCAGTGTCATGTTAAACTACAGCCATTTGTTAAATTTTTAGTGTGAAGATCTGCACCTCAGAAATTGACAAAGACTACAAAAAATGGGTTTTGATTTATTTTTTTTTTCATTATCTAAACTAAAAAAAAAGTCATAGATAAAATGTTAAGTGAAAATTAAATATATCATTAAAAATAATCATTATATACCAGTACATAACTCTTAGGCAAGGAGAAATATAAACAAGTTTGGAGGAAATAGGGAAAAGAAATTGGGATTAAGATTGAAGGGAGAGTAAGAATAAGAGAAGGGCAATGTACTATAAAAGAGAAGTGGGATTGTTTGCACACATAGAAGATTTTCTCTTGGTGTGAAGGGCCAAAATGAATATGAAATATATTTAGAAAAAAAAAGACAACAGGAAAAAAGCATCTGGATGGTATAAATGAATTGTGGTGAATGTTTACAGTTTTGTTGTTTGTTTTTTAGTGAATTAAGAGACAAAATTCTCAGCAGAGATTATGAGAATAGGACAAACTATGGGAGATTTGAGGAAGAATGAAGAGATTTAGAAAAAGCTTCTTGGATAACTAGGAAAGTGAATCAATTAGGGAGGAATTTAAAAAGGCTTATCATGCAATGCATACAGGGGTCCTCAAACTACAGCCCGAGGGCCAGATGCAGCAGCTGAGGATGATTATCCCCCTCACCCAGGGCTATGAAGTTTCTTTATTTTAAAGTCCCACAAAACAAAGTTTTTGTTTTTACTATGGTCTGGCCCTCCAACAGTCTGAGGCCCCCTATTTAAAAAGCTTGAAGACCCCTGCGGGTTTAGATCAATATATATCATTATTTAAACACTTGGCTTTTATTGTGCAAATGGACAGTCAGACCAAACTTTTTTAAGTACTTTTTTTCTTCAGGAATGTCTACTGAATAGGCCGCCCAACATTCCAGAGCTTGAGGGATTTAGCATAATGTCATATACAAATAACTGCATGTGAACAGCTGTGTGTTTGTCCAGATGATGATAGATCTGTTCCATGAGTGCATTTAACTTCAAAAAGCACAACGGAGTGGCAAGTGGGAATAAGAGTTTAATGAGCCTAAAGGAGAAGACTGGGTTGCATTTTAGAAAATGTGTAGCATCTTCAATGATTACAAGCTGCTCCCTGAAACCAAAACCTGGTTTTTATTGAATCTCTGAGGGATAATATCTATCTGAATATTTCAGCATCCCACAATCATTAAGGATTTTGGGTGACTCAAAGGATAATCCAGTAAAGTGTAGCATTCATAAGTATGCCTCAGCACATTACCAAAAAAATTGGTAAGTAGCAAAGACACTGTCCAAAAGTTATGACTGTAAAAATAAGTAAATTGGATGTATTTCAAGAGCTGTCATTTGATATGCAACTATATGCACTATATGCAACTATAATGCATATAATGTTGAAAGCTCTAAAGGAATACTTACTGCACTCTCTACTTTTGGAAGGATGATACAAATCAGTGAAATTATTCTATCTTTCAAATACTTAAGTAATACAACCCCTTCCCACACTCCAATCCCATTATTATATCAAGAAAAGCATCAAATTTTAAAATGTAAAGGGCTAGACACTCTTGCTTGTCTGATTTTCTTTTCTGATTTTTTTTCCCTACCAGCTGTAGATACTCAAGAAAAGCAATTGTGGAAGAGATTTCCCTGGGCATTTGATGTAAAAGAATTTATTTAAAGTCAATTTAATACTGCACTTGGGGGATAGGAATTTTTTTTTAAGTGTCCCTGTTTTTTAGGGGACGAGACCAGACTAAGCCAGCGAAGGGTATCTGAGAATCAACCAAAAGCTATCTAGAAAAATAAATAACTGGGGTAAAAACTAGCCCCTTGGGTACCTAGCCTATGAGGTATTAAGCAGGGCTTTCTTTATCTGCCAAATTTAAGAATACTGAAGAGTCAGAAATGCAGTGACAATTGTTATGGTTCACTGGATAGTGAGATGGGAATGTGGTGATCCAAGACAGATGTTTTCTCCAGCCTTTTATATTTCAGACCAAAATAATTAAGTTCTAAGGATGACAGCTGGTTTTTCACCTTTTATTTTTTTTATTTATTTATTTTTTATTTTATCATTTGCCTTTTGAAAAATAGCTACATGATACAGAAGGAGTAATGGATCTGGAGTCAGAAAAACTTGAGTTAGAATACAGCTTCACATACCAGCTATGGGACCCAGGAAAAGGCAATAAGTCTGTTTACCTCAGTTTCTACAGCTATTTAATGGGGATAATGATAACAGGATGGTACCTATTCTTCAGGGTTATTGTGAAGTTAGTGTACTTCTTGCACTCCAAATACTAAGAGAAACATTAAGCATTAAAGCTCTGTTTAACTAAAATGCAGCACTATAGCTAATGTAAATTAGACTGAAGTTTGTAACCATTTAAATTATTTCAGATATCTTAATTTAACCATTTAGAAACCTCAGATGGCATATGGAAAAGTTGAGGAACATACCTACTGTAATCAGGAACACGAACAAAAATACATTATATAAGCATCATTTGCCTTTACTATCTTCTCACTTAATTTCTTTTAGCCACTTTTCATTTTCCCTTCTCCACTGTGGTCCAGCTGTCAACTGCCTTAATATATATTGTAAAGAAATGAGAATAGTAATCAGAAAAGCTGATTGTCGTACCATCTCTCCCACTTACATGATGTTAACTAAGTCATTGCCCATCTCTAGATCTCATTTCTTCATCTGTAAAATGAGATTAGACTAAATGCCTTTCAATGTGTTTTCTACTTCTAATGTCTATAATCTCATAAAACTTTTACCCAACTCAGACCTGAGTAATCATCCATCATATATTTCAAAATAACTTTGTTTTAAGAAAATTTTATTATAATGTAATGTGGCAAAAAGAAAATAAGAAAGAAAAGAAAGAAAACATCTGGAAAATGGTGACCAAGAATTTGAGTGTTCCTAAAATCAAACTAAATAAGAAATTGAACTAAGGGGTTGGGAAAACATCCCCCAAGGAGTTTTTTCATGGTAACTCTTTTTGGCTATTTGAACATTGCTATGGAAGTCAGTGTGCTTGTGTCTCAGAGGTACTTTTTAATTTGCCATGGTACCTGGAACAAATTACTTACTCTCCTTGGACCTCAGTTCCCTTATTGGTAAAATGACAGAGTTGGAGCTAGTAGATATCTGAGATTCCTTATAGTTCCAGATGTTTCACTTTGTGAGTTTATGTAGACAAGATAGAAAAGTATATAGGAGCAATTTCACAGTCTTGGTATTACATTGACATTACCTCCTTTTATATCTCATTTAGCAATACTGAAGTATTCCCAGGTGTACATATTGGTCTACCATCTTGATTTCTGCTGCTCCAGAGGAAAGACACGGAACATAACGAGATTTTAGCAAAGTGAGTTTGAAACAATAATTCAGATGTAGGTTGTCACACTGTCTGATTTTACCAGTTGTGCTTACATTTCAACTCCCCCCTCCACCATCCCTTCCCAAATGAGGACTCATAAAAAGGGCAGAAAAATATAGTTCACTTTGAATTTTAGAAAATAAAAAGTCACTTCACCCTTGAACATCATTCAGGTAATTTCTGCGATGCACAAAATTAGTCAAATAAGTGCAAAGTATATCAAGATGTTGTTCTAAAATAAAATTGATTCACTGACCACATTTTTGCTCCTTAATTAGTTGATACTGCAAATATTCTGCATATATTTCCTTCTCTGAGCTTTTCATTTAGTAACACATCACATCACTGGATCCTCAGAACAACCCTGAGAGATTTGGGTATTATCCACTTTTTACAGGTGAGGAAAGAAAAATAGAAGAATTTAAATAACTCATTCAGGTTCTCAAAGCTACTAAAGCTACTATGTTCCTAAGATTGGATTTACAGTCTAGATCAGGGGTCCTCAAACTTTTTAAATAGGGGGTCAGTTCACTGTCCCTGAGACTGTTGGAGGGCCAGACTATAGTAAAAACAAAAGTTTTGTTTTGTGGGCCTTTAAATAAAGAAACTTCATAGCCCTGGATGAGGAGGATAAACGTGCTCAGCTGCTGCATCTGGCCCGCAGGCCATAGTTTGAGGACCCCTGATATTGAAGCCACTACATCACCTAGTTGCATATATAAAGAAATATAGAAGAACTAGAGAATATCAAAAGCAAAATTAATAACTTTGATTACATTAAATTAAAATGTTTTTTGCACAAACAAAATCAACAGAAACAAGATTAAAAGAGAAGTATAAAGCTGGGAAAAAAATCTTTACAGCCAATATTTCTGATAAAGGTCTTATTTCTAAAATATATAAAGAATTTTGTCAAATTTATAAAAAAGCAAATCATTCCCCATTTGATAAATGATCAAAAGATATGAACAGACAATTTTCAGATTACAAAATTAAAGCCATTTATAGTTTTATGAAAAAATGCTCCAAATCACTATTCATTAGAGAAATGCAAATTAAAACAACTCTGAGGTAGCACCTCTCAGATTGATTAAAATGACAGGAAAAGATAATCGGGAACTATGCTCAAAGAACTATAAAACTGTATATATCCTTTGACCCAGCAGTACCATTACTGGGTCTGTACCCCAAGGAAATCATAAAGGAGGGAAAAGGACCCACATGTGCAAAAATGTTTGTAGCACTTCTTTTTGTGGTAGCAAAGAATTGGAAAAGGAGTGAATACTCATCAATTAGGGAATAGCTGAACAAGTTGTGGTACATGAAAGTAATGTAATACTACTGTTCTATAAAAAATGATGAACAAGCTGATTATAGAAAGGCCTAGAGAGATTTACATGAACTGATGCTGAGTGAAATAAGCAGAACCAAGAATACATTGTACACAATAACAGCAAGAATGTGCGATAATCAACTATGAAAGACTTGGTTCTTCTCAGTAGTTCAATGATCCAATGCCATCCCAAAAGACTTTGGACAGAAAATGCCATCTGTATCCAGAAAAAGAACCAAGCAGACTGAATATAAATCAACACATGCTTTGTTCACTTTTTTTTTTCTTTTTTTATCTCTCCCATGGTTTTTCCCTTTCAATCTGATTTTTCTCTCTCAACATGATTATAAAGCAATGTGGATTAAAAATAAACTTCCTTGGATGGAGCCAAGATGGTGGAGAGGACACACATTTCTTTCTGAGCTTTCCTACTATCCTCACACTAATTAAGAAATTCAGCCTCTGAAATAGTGCTGGATTGGCAGAATCCATGAATATTGGGAGTGTAGTAAATTACCAGCAAAAGATAATTTTTAAGAATGCCAAAAACGTCTGTTTTGATGTGGCAGGGGAAGAGGTGGCTTAGGCACAGGCAGGGAGGCAGAGAACAGAAGCCAGCACATGCTAAACAGACCCTGGGGTGAGGTGCTGTGGTGGAGAATCTACAGGGAGGATTCTACCACAGTGATGGTTACTCTACCCTGGTTGCAAACCAATAGAGGAGCAGAGAAGTTATAAAACATCCAATACAAATGCAAAAGGTTTACCTTAGCGTGTCCCCAAAGTGTAAGAGTCTCACAGGACCTGACCATGCTCACCCAGCACTGGGAATGACTAAGCATGATCCCAGTGTAGCTGCTGCTGCTTCTGGGTGCCTATAGAGGAAGCTTGGAACTTCCTTACCCTAAAAGCAGATCCCAACTTAAAAAAAGAAAATGGGCAAAAAGGCAAAGCAAGCTCTACCTATAGAAGTATAACTTCTATACTGAAAGAGAAGGACAGATTTTAAATCCTGAGGAGACTAAAAGCAGATTGTCTCTAGATGAAGCCCCAAAGAGTGATATAATCTGATCCCCACCACACAAGGCTCTCCTAGAAGAAATTTTTTTAAAAATCTTAAAAGAGATAGAATAAAAATGGTGAAAGGAAAGGAAAACTTTGTAAGAGGGTTTGGAAAAGGCATATAACTCATTAAAAGACAGATTGGAAAAAGAAAACTACTCCCTAAAAACAGAATATGTGAACTGAAAAAGGTAAAGAACTCTGAGGAAAACAGAATTTGTGGACTGAACAAAGAAAATAACTCCTTAAAAATTTTGTGAAATGGAAAAAAATTCCATAGAACAAAACAACTAATTTAAAAACTCAATTGGACAAATACAAAAAGAACTAAAAAAGGTGAATGAATAAAACAATTCATTAAAAATCAGAACTGAACAAATGGAAATGGATGAGTAGATGAGACATCAAGAATCAGTCAAGCAAAACCAAAAAAAGAAAAAAAAAATAGAAAAAAAAAGTTAAATGTCTACTTGGGAAAACAACAAACCTGGAAAACAGATCTAGGAGAGATAATCTAAGGATTAATGGACTCCCTGAAAACCATGATGATAAAAAGAGCCTAGATACTATTTTTCAGGAAATCATCAAACAGAACTGCCCAGATGTCATAAAATCAGAAGGTAAAATAGCCATTGAAAGAATTCATTGAACACCTCCTGAAAGACACCCCAAAATTAAAGTTTAAAAATTTTAAAGAAAAGAATAATTGATCAGTGGAATAGGTTGGGTTCACAGGACAAAATAATCAATGAATATAGCAATCTATTATTTGAGAAATCCAAAGACCTCAGCTTTTGGGATAAGAACTCACTATTTGACAATAACTGCTGTGAAAATTGGAATTAGTATGGCAGAAACTAGGGATTGACCCACACTAAACACTGTATACTAATGTAAGATTGAAATGGCTTCATGACGTAGACATAAAGAATGATATAACTTTGAAGGAGAGCATGAGAGTGAGTGTGCTGTAGTTCAATCTCAGATTTGACACTGAAGAATAAAGACTTTAGACTCTATTCCTGACTATCCTCATGGTGACTATGCTGCTGAGACCAAGACCCATCCAAAGAACCTCTATGAAAGCTAGCCCTAACATTATATTTTGGGACCCAAACATGGACATAAGGACCTACACTCAGCAGCTCGACTAATGGAATAGCAAGTTCAGTGGAGAAATCCCTGTCACCAGGAAATAGGATGAGTAAACTAGTCACTTTCATTTTTTTCAGCTGAAATGGGGCAAAAACTTAGAAGAGATCCTTCCCCACCCCAAGGGAAGTGTGTAGAATGCATAATTAGGTTAATAAAGAAGCAATATTTGTTGGTAACTTGGGAGCAGATCATTGAACTCTTAGAAATATCAGAGTGCATATCTCCTTGGTTCTCTAAGGAGGAAAAATTAGAGCCAAATAAGTGGAAACTAGTTGGAGAGCAACTAATTAAATATTACAATGATACTGGTCCTGATTCAATTCCCAAGGAAACATTTTATATATATATATATATACAACATAATACAACTGGCTTTAAGGAATCCCACAAGTTTTAAAATAAGAAAAAAGGAAAAAGAGCAAGAGGGGGATGGTACTGATAAAGCAGCTGAAAAGCATGAAGAATTGGACAAGAAAGGGGTTAAATATAGCACTGATAAAATTTAGGAGTGTGGTGCTTCTCAATCAGTACCACCCATGCAGCAGCTTTGTCCACCACCTATCTCACAATTACAAAAGGAATTAATAAAAGTTAAAAATGAAGGACATGATATATCTGATTTGAGAATAGAAGTGTACCCTGTGATTGAAGAATTTGACTCTTCAGGTCAAGAACAAAGAAAATACACTCCATTTAATCTGGAAATTATCAAAGATCTAAAAAAAGCTTACACTTTTTATGTGTCTACATCATCTTATGTTAAAATGTTATTAGAGAATTTGGCTTTTGAAGTTTTAACCCCTAATGATTGGAAATCTATACAAAGGATATGTTTAGAAACTGGACACATTTTGTTGTGGCTTTCTAACTATAGAACTCTATAGAATAAAAGCCCAATGAAATAGACAACCTGGAGTTAATATACCAGTCACCTTTAATCAACTAGCAGGTTTAGGTCTTAATGCAGATACTTTAGAACAGATTAATTACCATATAGCAGCATATGAGCAAATTTCTGCTGCTGCTATCAAAGCATAGAACACCATCCCAGGAAGACAAGATAGAGGGAAAGACTTCACAAAAATAGTACAATGTCTAAATGAACCCTTTGCTAATTTCATAGGATATCTGCAGACAGTTCTCATATGAACTATTGGTGAAAATGTAGCAAAAAAAATTATGATAAGACAACTTGCTAAAGAAAATGCTGATGAGGGTTTGTAGAAGAATTATACTAGGACTACACAAGGATGCTCCTTTAGAGGAGATCATTAGACACTGTGCCACAGTAGGCACAAATACCTCTTATACCCAGGCTATGGATGCAGACTTCTTAAGATCTGAATATGTTGAATACAAAATCACTTTTGGCAAGGAACTTCCAGAGAGATTCCTCAATGTTTTCAATATGGTAAAGTAGGACATCTGAAAGCTCAGTGTTGGCAGAGAAGACAAATAGCCCTACTATGTGGCAAATGTATGTTGCTGCTCTTACTCCAGTAAGAAAAGCATTTTCAAAAGTTATGTTGTTACTTTACATGGATGTTATCTTGGGGTATGCACCCGAAAAGCAAATGTTAGAAGCATGTCTACAAAAGACCATAGAAATACTAAAGATATCCAAAAAAGCTAGCCCAGACATTACAGACAATAATGAGACAACATACCAAAATTTGTGGGATATAGCCAAAGTGGTAATAAGGGGAAATTTTATATCTCTAGAGGCTTACTGGAAATAATAAAATAGAGAAAGAGAAGACCAACGAATTGGGCTTGCAACAAAAAAGTTAGAAAAAGAGCAAATTAAAATTCCCCAATCAAATTACTAAACTTGAAATTCTGAAAATAACAGGAGAGATTAATGAAATTGGAAATAAAAAACTATTGAATTAATCAATAAAACTAAGGGTTGGTTTTATGAAAAAAAAACAAAATAGATAAACCTTTGGTAAATTTGATTAGAAAAAGGAAAAAGGAAAATCAAATTGTTAGTCTTAGAAATGAAAAGGAAGAACTCTCCACTAATGAAGAAGAAATTATAGCAATGTTTAGGAATTACTTTGCCCAAGTTTATGCCAATAAATTTGATAACCTAAATGAAATGTAGGAATATCTCCAAAAATATAGGTTGCCCAGATTAATAGAAAAGGAAGTAAATTGCTTAAACAGTTTCATTTAAAAAGAAAGAAAGAAAGAAAAGAAATAGAACAAGCTAGTAATCAACTCCCTAAGAAAAAATCCCCAGGCTCAGATGGATTTACATGTGAATTCTACCAAACATTTAAAGAATAATTAACTCCAATGATATATAGACTATTTGAAAAATTAGGGATTGAAGGAATCCTACCAAATTCCTTTTATGATACAGACATATTACTGATACCTAAGACAAGTAGGATGAAAACAGAGAAAGAAATTTATAGGCCAATTCCCTAATGAATATTGATGCAAAAATCTTAAATAAAATATTAGCAAAAAGATTATAGAAAACCATCCCCAGGATACACCATGACTAAGTAGGATTTATACCAGGAATGCAGGGCTGGTTCAATATTAGGAAACTATTGAAATAATTGACTATATCAATAATCTAATTAACAAAAAAATATGATTATCTCAATAGATGCAGAAAAAGCATTTGATAAAATCCAATATCCATTCCTATTAAAAATACTAGAGAGTATAGGAATAAATGGACTTTTCCTTAAAATATCCAGTAGCATCTATTTAAAACCATTAATAAGCATCATATGTAACGGGGACAAACTGCAACCATTCCCAATAAAATCAGGAGTAAAACAAGGTTGCCCAGTATCACCATTACTATTCAATATTGTATTAGAAATGCTAGCTTCAGCAATAAGAGATGAAAAAGAGCTTCAAGGAATTAGAGTAGGTAATGAGGAAACCAAATTATCACTGTTTGCAGATGATATGATGGTATACATAGAGAACTCCAGAGATTCTACTAAAAGGCTATTAGAAATAATCCACAACTTTAGCAGGATGCAAAATAAATCTACATAAATTCTCAGCATTTTTAATACATCACTAGCAAAATCCAACAGCAAGAGATACAAAGAAAAATTCCATTTAAAATAACTGTCGATAGTATAAAATATTTGAAAATCTATCTGCCAAGAGAAAGTCAGGAACTATATGAACAAAACTACAAAACACTTTGCATTCAAATGAAGTTATATCTAAACAACTGGAAAAATATCAAGTGCTCTTGGATAGGTAGAGCGAATATAATAAAAATGACAATACTCCCTAAACTAATCTATTTATTTAGTGCTATACCAGTCAACTCCAAGAAACTATTTTCATGACCTAGAAAAAAAAAAACAAAATTTATCTGGAAGAACAAAAGCTCAAAAATTTCAAGGGAACTAATGAAAAAAAATCAAATAAAGGTGGCTTAGTTGTACCAAATCTAAAACTATATTATAAAGCAGTCATCAAAACCATTTCATACTGGCTAAGAAATAGACTAGTTAATCAGTGGAATAGGTTAGGTTCACAGGATAAAACAATAACTACAGCAATCTAGTATTTGACAAACTCAAAGATCCCAACTTTTGGGATAAGAATTCACTTTTTGACAAAATCTACTGGGAAAATTGGAAACCAGTATGACAAAAACTAGACATTGACCCACACTTAACACCATACATCAAGATAATGGTTTCATGATCTAGGCATAAAGAATGATATTATAACTAAATTAGAAGAACATAGGATAGGTTACCTTTCAGATCTGTGGAGGAGGAAGGAATTTGTGACCATTGAAGAACTAGAAATCATTATTAATCACAAAAGATATAATTTTGATTATATTAAGTTAAAAAGTTTTTCTACAAACAAAACTAATGACTAAATGGTCAAAGGATATGAACAGACAACTTTCTGAAGAAGAAATTGAATATTTCTAGTCATATGAAAAGGTGCTCCAAATCACTATTGATCAAAGAAATGCAAATTAAGACAACACTGAAATTAAAAGACAATCTCTCAGATTGGCTAAGATTACATGAAAAGATAATGACAAATTTTGGAGGGGATGTGGAAAAACTGGGACACTGATACATTTTTGGTAGAATTGTGAATGAATCCAATTATTCTGAAAACTGATTTGGAACTATGCTCAAAAAGTTATCAAACTGTGCATACCCTTTGACCCAGAAGTGTTACTACTGGGCTTATATCCCAAAGAGATTTTAAAGGAAGGAAAGGAACCTGTATGTGCAAGAATGTTGTGGCAGCCCTCTTTGTAGTGGCCAGAAACTGGAAACTGAGTGGATGCCCATCAATTGGAGAATGGCTGAATAAATTGTGGTATATGAATATTATGGAATATTATTGTTTGGTAAGAAATGACCAACAGGATGACATCAGAAAGGACTGGAGAGACTTAGATGAACTGATACTGAGTGAAATGAGCAGGACCAGAAGATCATTATATACTTCAGCAACAATACTGTATGATGATCAATTCTGATGGATGTGGCTCTCTTCAACAATGTGATGATTTAAACCAGTTCCAATTGTTTAGTAATGAAGAGAATCAGCTACACCCACAGAGAGAACTATGGAAATGAGTGTTGACCACAACATAAAATTTCTACTCTTTTTGTTATTGTTTGCTTGTATTTTTGTTTTCCTTCAGGTTTTTTTCTTTCTTTCTAGATCCGATTTTTATTGTGCAGAAATATAACTGTATAAATATGTATATCTATATATTGGATTTAACATATACTTTAACATATTTAACATGTATTGGACTACCTGCCATCTGGGGAGGGGTTGGAGGGAAGGAGGGGAAAAGTTGGAACAGAAGGTTGAAAAATTACCTATGCATATGTTTTGTAAATACAAGTTATAATAATAATAATAATAATAACTTCCTCCAATAAAAAGGAAATGTATATAAATACACATACTTATATACATGTAGTTCCTCTACATATAGATATATGTGTCCATATGCACACACACATATAAATAGAGAGAGTCACACAGAGAAAATCAGAGAGGAGAGACAGAAAAAGAGAAGAGACAGGTACACATACACACACACACACATACAGATGAGAGACAGACAGACAAAGAGGAGAGACAGGTAGACAGAGAGAAACCGAAAGAGACAGACAGACACACACACAGAGACCAACACACAGACACAAACTGCCACACACATACACACAGTCCAATACACACTAAAAATATTCATATTCATACCTAACAGGTAGAAAAATTAGGAATTTCTTTAATCTTGCAAATATAATTCAAATCACCATTGCCCTTCAAGGCATGAAAAAGTATGTATGTTTCACAATTACATTTTAAATCCACATGTCTTTCATTCCACAATACAGTCCCAGTAGTACTTGAAACTGAAAATGAGTAACTTAAGGAGTCACCAATTCATTCATTCCTATACTAAACATTTAAGCACAAAGCTTTATTTAGTTTAAAAGATGCATGACATAATTATAAACATAGTAAGCACTCCACAAATGTTGACATATGGGATTATTTTCATTTAGATCATACATGTTTAAACAGATCAATAATTCAAAGATTTGTTTATTGTTGTTTTCTACTGTGAATGTGTGCTAGTTTATAGACTTTAGCAATAACACAGAGAAAACCACACAACAGAGAGTACAAGTAATATCTCAAGTCAAAAATGCATAAATGCAATAATTTATCAGCCATGAATAAATCTTTAAAATAGAATTAAAATGAAGAATCATAATTATGATATCATATCCTGCCAGTTTGATGTCAAAGATGAAGGGATTTATCTTAGTGGATAGATCAGTCCTGTGGCACTAGACCAGGCATATATGGCATCAGCTTAAGTTATAGTAAATTAATCCAGGAGTTATTTTATAGCAACGTTATAAAATTTTATATGAAAAGTGATGATGGCAATCTTAAAAATCTACAATTTACTTTGCAGATTTATGAAAAGAATAATATTTTCCATTAGATGTGTTTCCAGGTAAAACTGTTACAACTACTAGATAAATCTATTCTATAGAAAGTTTTATTAGTAACAATGTCTTGCTAGAAAAGCTGAAAATTTTATCACCAATTCTTTATATATGTTGAAATACTCTAAATACTATCATTTAAAAAAAATCTATTTCTCAAGGTGAAAATAAACAAAGTTGCTTTGTTTTGTTTTTCCTGATCTTATGTGAACTAGTTACTTTATATACTGCCTTTAAGGATAAAAGCACATCTGTGAAACAACTTTCATGGGAACTCCACATTATCCATATTTCTTTCTCCAGGGCTCACAAACCTTATATTTGGCAACAAGAGGTAAAAAATCACCAAATCACCTGGAGGACAAGGTTTCATTTGGGTCCATTCTCAAATATTTACATTTTAAATACCATTTTGAACTCTAAGACAGACTCAGATTCTGCATGACCTTTAAATGTTGAATTCTGCTGATGTAGCAGGCAAAACTAATTCACCTCTCATTCTCATTTATCCAGTCTTACACCTTACTGCAAGTGACACCTGCTACTCCTGAGCCCTCAACATAAATTTAAATCAGATCTGCTCCAACTCAACAATCCTAAGTCCTTTCTAGCTGTTTCCCCAGTCTCTTAACCTGTTCCACTTATCCCTAGGCTCAAATTCCCCTACATTCTGGAAATATTCAACCTGTTATTAAAAAAAAGAGCACTCTTTCGAAATTGGAAGGCCCTGAATTCAAAACCCAATTGCAATACTCCATTCCAGAGTGCCTTGTATAGGCCTTAATTTACTCATATGGAAAATGAGAGGGTTGGATCACATGGCAGCTCATATGTGCTGGACTCAGTCATTTCATTTACTTTGAATTACATAACTTCTCTAATCCTCAGTTTTTTCATCTACCAAATGGAGATATTAAGAATATCTGCCTCATATATAGATATGTGTGTATGTTTTTCTCTGTATATATGTGTATATATATATATATATATATATATATACTCCTTACTTCCCAATAGAAACATCACTCCACTAATACTACACACTGGATTACTCCAAGACTTCTACCTATTAGAATTTGCCATTCAAGTAATATCCCTCTTGTCTTCAGCTAATCCCCTACCTAGAAATACAGACTTTTTCAGGAACCTGACGAGCTTGTAGAATTATATTGTCAGCATATGCTATGTAATGATCACATTAAAATTGACTTATTCAAACATTTTCGTTTACAAATGAGGAAAATGATGACCATGAGCTTAAGTGAGCTACCCAAGATCATGCATGCAGTTAGGAAGTGACAACTTGAATTTGTCAGGTTCAATGAAACTCTATTACCACCTATCCAGTCACATTATACCTTATGTTTGGGATATATCAACTCCCTCTTCATCCCTAATCTTCCCCCTGTTGCAATTCTACTAATTCAGCTCAGATGTCACATCTTCCATTAAGTTAATCTGATCATTCTATTAGGGAAGGATCCCTTCTTGTTTTAGCAATAATATTACTTTACTTGAATCTCTGAACTTTTGTAGAGAATACTGAACTTTTCTTTGTTTATAATTATTTTATACAAAGCTATTCATGTATTTATTTATTTTCCTAACCAGATTTTAAGGCCCATGGAGACAGGAGCAGTTTTCTGTCTTTTAAACTATTTTCACATTAAGTGCAATGCTTTTAACATAATAGATACTTATTCCCTTTCTGCTGAATATTAGTGAATGATATGAAGGTACTATGCCCATTTCCACATTAATGGGACATGGGGTGGAGGCTGAAATACAATCCTTCTCCTACTAATTATCTCTATTACCCACCTGCTCTTTGACCAATCTGAGGATATACTAACAAAAGACCTTTTTCCATTTTCATACATAAATAGTCATCCAAAAGGAGCATTCAAATGTCTTTTCTTAGGAAAAACATCACATATAAACACCTTCAATTGGTTATGAGAATCACTCAGTGGCTAACAATTTCTGTTTGGAGAAGGATTTAGTCCTAAAAAAATCACTTGAAGAAAACTGCATTATTGCTAGATTTTTCACAATGTTCAAAAGATCTCATTAGTTTTGGCCAATCCTCTTTGAACAACCCTTAACCATCAGATTTGATAAATCCTTCTCTTCCTGTCAACTGAATTAATTATAACTACCCAATTAAAATGTCTTTAGTCACCCTATGTAATTTAATGTAAGTCACCTCCTCTCATGCAACTTCACAATCATATCTTATTAAATGTAAAGACACCACTAGAGGATGGAATCAAAGCCTTAGAATAGGCAAATAGTAATTGTAATGATGGGAAAGTCAACATTTTCTTAACACTACATATATGTTGTTGTTCAGTCAATCCAGTTGTTCTCAACTCTTTATGACTCTATTTGGGGTTTTCTTGGAAATAATACTAGAGTGGTTTGCTATTTCTGTGTGTATACACACATACACATACATATATTTTGGTGAGGTAGCTGGGGTTAAGTAACTTGGCCAGGATCACACAGTGAGTAAGTGTTAAGTGCCTTGGGTTAGTTTGGAACTCAGGTCCTCCTGATTGCAGGGCCTGATTGTGCTCTATCCACTGTACCATCTAACTGCCCCTCAGAGTGGATTTGAACTCAGATCTTCCTAACTTCAGGTTGAGTGATCTAGTCACTGCACCATCTAGCTGTGTGGGGGTTGTATCCAACTCTTTATGCCTTCATAAATGAAATACTTGGCAAAGATACTAGACTGGTATATTTCTAGCTTATTTAATAAGCTACTGAGATAAGAAACTGAGGCAAAAAGAATTGTGACATGCATATTATTGCATATATATGTATCTATATGTTTGTATATACATATGTTCATATACATATACGTATATGTATATATATACACACACATATGTGTGTATGTACATATGTGTATTATATATATATATATATATATATATATATATATATATATATATAATACACATCTTCACATCATGCTGCAACAAGCACCTCTTCTCTCATGCCTTTCCTGGTCTTTTTATTTATATTTCCAATGCTTAATACAATACTTGTCACATAGTAAATCCTTAAAAGCTGTCTATTTGTCTATCTCTGACTTTCTCTGTCTTTCTTTCTATGTCTTTCTCTGTCTTTCTTTCTATGTCTTTCTCTATCTTTATCATGCCCTTTTTCTTCCTCTCTTTCCCCTATCTTCAGAGGACTATTGTCCACATTTTCTATTTAATGAAATAGAAGCTCAGAAAAATTAAATGATTTGCCCATGGTAACAAAAGCAGGGATCACAATTTGCTGCAATTTGTGAGGCCACTGTAGCAAATCCTTACCACAGGGAATTTGATTAAAGTTTCTCAGTTTTCCAGATAAATCTCACCTGCACCCAAACCCCAGAGTAGTTTCCCTCTTCCATTGTACTAGCTCAAAACTGAAGCAGTTCTATTAAATTTCTTAAGGTACTCTTTCTTATAAAAATCTTGTGAGGTGGACAGTGAAACCATTTCCTATTATCCTAGATAGATAGATACATAGATAGTAGATAGATAGATGTATAAAGAAAGTGAGATTCCAAAGTGATGTAAGTGGCTCAGGTTTCTTTGAAGCATTAGGATCCACTGGCTTGCTCAGTCACACAGCTAGTGAGTGTGGATTTGAACTCAGGTCATCCTCTTGACTCCATGGCTAGTGATCCACCTAACTGCCCCAATTACAATCATTCGTAAGTCCAAGAAGTCTAAATCTCTCCACCTAAATATTGTAGGTATCATTTCTTTTCTTTCCCTATTCTATACTTAAAGATCAATAAAGTATTTAATCAGGTTGTATTAACATTACACAATTTCACAAATGAGGATTTTGGGCATCAAGTAAGTACATAAATCCTTTCAATGGCAACCCTGAGCTCTTTCTATTTCCAGTCTAATGGTTCATCCACTTTTTTAATCAGCCACTTCATTAGAAACTATAAGCAATATAAAATAGAGTTGTTAGAGGATGTGGTGCCTATTGCTTCTCCCACAGAATGAAAACACTGTAATGACAAGGATGCACTCAAATTTGTTGCCTTCTTCCCATCACTTCACTAGAGGCTCTCAATAGAAGTTTAATAAAGACTTGTCGATTTATTAGTCAATATTTTGTTTTCTCACACTTTTGTCCTAAAGCATCTTGATAATTTTACTAATGAGGAAAAGGAAGAAGACAGAAGAAAGAAGAAGGAAGAAGGAAAAAGGAAAGAGAAGGAAGAGGACGGAGGAGAAGGAGGAGGAGGAGGAGGAGGAGGAGGAGGAGGAGGAGGAGGAGGAAGAAGAAGAAGAGAAGGAGGAGGAGGAGGATGGGAAGGAGAAGGATGGGGAGGAAGAGAAGAAGAAGAGGAGAAAGAGGAGGAGGAGGAGGAGGAGGAGGAGGAGGAGGAGGAGGAGGAGGAGAAAAAGAAAAAAAGAAAAAGAAGAAAGAGAAGGAGAGGGAAGAGAGAAGGAGAAGGAGAAAAAGAGATTGGAGGAGAAGAAGAAGAGAAAGAAACAGCATAGCACAGTGAATAGAGAACTTCCATGAATATTGTTGACTCTTGTCAGTTATGTCCAACTATCTGTTAGCCAGTTGGGGTTTTCTTGATAAAAATATTAGACTGGTTTGCCACTTTTTTTTCTCAGATCATTTTAAACCGTGGTTCTCAAACTTTTGTTCGCAGTATTTTCATGTTGTTAAAAAAACTATCAAGGATCTATTCAAAGAGTTTTTGTTTACATGGGTTATATTTATAGCTATTTACTATATTAGAAATAAAAATAATAATTTTGAATTTGTAGACCCTCTGAAAGAATTTCAGAGATCCAACAATTCTTTGGACTACACTTTGAGGACAACTGATTTTAAAGATGAAAAACCGAAGTCAACAGAGTTAAGTGACTTGCTCAGAGTGTTACTGCTAGCCACATTTAAGCTCAGGTCCTCCTGGCTCTAGGACCTACACTCTATCCGCTGCACCACCTAGATGTCCATTCCCTAAATATTAAGGAAAACTTGCTTCGTGTTTTGCTTTTAGTACATATTAATTGGCTAATGTTGGACAAAACATTTAAGCCCTCAGTCTTCTAGGTAATTTATTAATAATACAAATTTCAGTGAAGGCACTAGCTTTCATTTGTAAAGGGGATTTTATCAATTAAGGTTTGCCTATACCGATAAAATTGCAGGCCTAGTGCATATCCCTATTCTTCTGCCTATAATGCAAATGTAACCTATAACCTATAGACCATCTGTGTCCCCATATACCTTTCAGAGATCATAAATAGATTAGATTGAACTCTGATTTCATGAATTTGGATATAAAATGATTTTGAAAAGGTAACCCCTAGAATAGGCCCTATAACAACAAAGAAGATTCATAGATATTCTTTGGAACAGAATGAAAGGGGGTATGAATGAACTTTTATGCCTTCAGCTGCTCCCATTACAGTGATTAAATTTCAGAATAAATCAAAATAAGAAACATATTACCACCCCAAGTAACCATCATTTGGCAGATTTGTGTTGAATTCAAATATACTTTTTAAATATGTGCAAGCCAAAAGAAATTACTGCATAATGTACTCAACATGGACTATTTCCTTATTAAAGCTGCATATAACATTAAAGGTATGAAGGTTTATACAAACTCCCCACATCAATGTTTTCTTCTCTCCATAGCACCTTTTTTACTTTTAAACAGCTATTCAAAGAAGGTCCCAAAGAAGGTCAGCTTGAGCCATCATACTCTATGAGAAAATACTTTAGATTTCAGAATTCCAGTAGAAAGACATTTCACTCTTGATAAAGATCAATTATTTTCAATCTTTTATGACCATCTGCAGATGACTAAAATGGCTGGTTTATTACTAAAGAGCTCTGGCATCCCTCTCCTATTATTGCCATACCTAGTCTATAAATCATCTTGATTTTAAAGTTATAGGTGGATATATCTATATCCATAGCTATATATATATATATATATATATATATATATATATATATATATTTAAAACATCTACTTAAAAGGAAACATGTGAATCAAGTATTCTAGGAATCCAAGATAAATATTTACTGTCTTACTGTCGGAGGGGGCATCAATCTTAATCCTTTTACTTAAAAAAATTTGGGGAAAGTCATTTACCTCTTTGGACCTCAATACCCTCTATTCAAATGAAAGAAAATGGACTAAATGACAATTATAAAATTTTGTAATTGAAGATTATTCTAAATCTCTGATTTTAATGAAACTATTAAAGAAGCAAATACTACTAGGGAAGCACAGTAAGTTTCAAATCAAGGCCCTGAATTCTTTTGCTCCTTACTAATCATATGATCTTAGTCAAGTATCTCTTTCCTCCAAAAATAACTAACTTTATTTTGTTTTTTTATATGTACAATGATAGGTTTGGACTAGATGACTTCAAGAGGTACTTTTCAATTCCGAACCTGTGACTCAAAATTTTGAATGCTTAAAGTCAAGCAGTGACAGTATCGTGTCAAAGAGTAGAATTAAAAAGTTATCAGTGAAGACCAAACTATCAAATAGTCAGTGGAACAATTATTTAGAGAATGTAACTGTTTAGCCTTTATGCTAATTTATGCAATTTTTTGTCCTTTCCTTTGTGATTGCCTATTCATATTATTTCTTTGGATGGAGAAGATATTTTTTTGCATTTCCCTCAATTTTTAATGGTTTATAAAAAGTGACTATTTAATAAATATTCATTGAATGAAATGAAATTAATGAAGATGTTGAAATAGGTAGAGTACTCAGTAAGGGACTTAGTTATTGCATCATTTTATTAGCTTAGAGAGATGACCACATTGGATTTTTTTTCAGATCCTTGTTTTAGAATTAAAATATTTCTATACCCAATCCCATACTTTCAGTCTCTTTTGCATAAGTACTGTGAAATGCAGCTCTCCTATCCCCCTCCCAAATCCTAGATCAGCAGATCATATATAAAAAGGTGAATGCATCTATCATATTTTATCTAGTCTGGTCCCCATATTTTATAGAGGAGATAAGTGAGCCTCAGAAAAATAAATTTGTCTAAAAGTCATAAAAAGTTAGTAGCAGATTCAAATACATTTTCCCTTATTAAAAAAATCAGCTCTTTCTACTATACCACTAACACTGACTCATTGAAATAAATTGGAGGCAAGAGGGAAGAGGAGAGAGGTTAGAGAACCTAACTGCCTCTCTTTCTCTTTGTATCATCATCATCCTCTCACTTGAAGAGATCCATTCTACAGGTCTGAGTTAGACCTCCAGGGTCATTTTTATTATATTCACTCTACCTATCCAAGAGCACTTGATATTTTTCCAGTTGTTTAGATTTGACTTCATTTGTATGGAAAGTGTTTTGTAGTTTTGCTCATATAGATTGTCAGACAGAAACAAGCTCTGCCATTCCTTTAACCTCGTAGTAGGGCTTGGGTTGGCAGGCACTACCGCCCTTAGCACCAAAGTCCTCTTGATGGGCAGTTCTGGGTATGCTGAGTTAAGTGCACAAATGACCATGGACCTGACTCAGATCAGGTCGTCCATCTTGAAACTGAAAAGCCAAGTTGACTAACTTGGCTGAGATGGTATTCCAAAACCAAAGGGAACTTGACCTACTATTTCAGCAACAGGGAGGTCTGTGTGCCACCCTAAATGAGGAATGCTGTTTTTTGCGCTAATAACTCCAGGGTAATCAGGGAAAATCTGGCCCTGGTTCATAACAACCTTGAGTCTAGATGACTGGAGCAGAGTCAAGGAAAGAACTGGTACCAGTCTCTATTTAATTTCTCCCTGTGGCTAATCACCCTTATTACATCCCTTATAGGACCCTTGCTTCTCCTTGCCCTTGCTGTAGGTCCTTGCATCTTCTCTAATCTTGTTTGCCTCATCTGTTCCCAAGTGGAGGTGGTTAAAATTATGATGCAAAGTCCCCTGAGAATCAAGAGGAAAGTGATTCAATGATTTGAATAATTCAGGCGAGAAAGTGTGGAATGTTATGCCATAGTCTCCTTGAGGTCGTCCTACCTCAGTTGCTCTGCCCCCAAACCCCAGGCTATAATCATTCCCTCTTAAAGTTTGATGAGATAAAGGTCCTGTATCTTTAGGCTATAATCACTCCTTCTTAATGTTTGACAGGATAAAGGCCTATCCATTTTAGACATCATTAGAATATCAGTAACGTTTCCAGTACCTCCCTCCATTATGTCATCCTAGGTGCCTCCCTCCATTAGATTATCCCCATCCAGGTACCTCCCCCATTATGTCATTGTTCTTGTTATCCTATAAAAAATCTTGCTGTCTGATATTCAGGGCTGGATACTTTGACAAGAGAGTCCTATCCAGTCAATTGATTTACTCTTCAATAAATTAATAATCAAATTGTTCTCTAATCTCTACTCTGCCTCAGTTTCTCTGGCGTTACAAGAGTAGTTGTGTAAATGTGAGTCAGTAAATTAATATCTTAGTAACTGACTTCTCAGGCACTAAAACCTTAAGATATATAAACTGCTGATCTATCTATTTTCTTATGATAATTTGATCCTTCCACAATACTCATCACTTTCAATCCAACTCTATTCAAGCACTCACTAAATCAATAGGGATTTAGTAAGCTCTTGTGCCAGGTAATGAACTGAGGAAACAAAGAATGTTGAAAAGAGAGTCCTTGTTCTTAAGGACATACAAAATATGGGAAATAATTCATACATAAATATATATGACATATGCATTGTAGATGGAAGATGCTTGATGGATAGTTTCCTAATATTTTATAATAAACATTATAGGCCTTTAAATGTCTTTTTTTAAAAGATTGTATATGAGATTATTCTGCAGCCTATTACTCAGGAGTTTGAACTTCCCAATAAAATTAAAAGCGGTTTATTCTAGATCTAAGGTAATTGTTTACAAATTTAAAAGAATAGATGGAGAGCAGTAGAGTCTGTATTCCTTCAGGTTAAAAGCAATTTGTTCAAATAAGGATTATTTCAAGAATTAATATAAAACAGACAGTAAATCTAATCAATTTCTTTTAAAGTTCTCCATTTCTACTCAGGGTTTAATGTATATATATAATATGTGTGTTTATATATAGAGATAATGATATAGATATAATTTGTGCATTTAAAAATATATTAAGGTTATTAGTTATTTTAATTTGCTTTTTAGAACTCTTAAATTTTTCAGAAGTTAAAATTAATCTTAAAATCTGTTTTAAGACACGTAGTCTGATATTTTTAAAAGTTACATAGAACCAAGAGCAGAACCTTGCAAAAGAACAGTGCTAGAGAGAAGTAGATTGGTATTTCTCAGCAAAGTAAAAAATGCAAATATATACAATGTGCAGAAGTCAGAAGTCAAAAATTATGGTGCTCTTATATTCTAAGTAAGTCTTACAATAGAATATGTTATACTGTATTCAAAGGTCAGCTAGGTGGCCCAGTGAATAGAGTGCCCTGTTTTCTGGAAGACTCCCTTTTCTGAGTTCAAATCTAGCCAAATCAGATTCTTGAGCAAGGCATTGAGTCTTGTTTTCCTTAGTTTCCTCATTTGTATAATGTATTGAAAAAGAAAATAGTGAACCACTCTAGTACCTTTGCTAGGAAAAACCCAAATTGGGGGGGGGGGTGTCACAAAAAGTCAGATAGTTGAATATGAATAAATAATAAAATATAGTCTATAAGAGAGTGTATTATTTAGAAACCAGATCACAAAATTAGCAATTTAGAACTAGAAAGTACATAAGAGATCATCTAGTCCAGCCCTTTATTTTTTTACAAAGTAAGAATTACAAACTTCCCAGTAAGATATAGTAAAACCATAATTTGAATCCATGTTCTAAGACCTAGTATATGGTTTATAACATTCTGGACTTGGAGTAATGATGTTCATTAATAATTAAAGTAATCTCATTAGATTAGATGAATTCTAAATTCCCTCCTACTTCAACAATCATGTCTACTTTTCCAGCAATCTTTCCATTGAACTACATTGCTTTCTTATAAAATCAAGGCTTGAAATAAGACTTTCACTCCCTTTTTAATCTATCCTTTATTCAGCTATTTAATCTTAAATTACAGTGATATCCTCTCATATACTAAGACAATATTTGAAAAATACATTCTCCTGCTTTCCAGATTATCCACTAGTTGTCCTAGACATGTCATTTTAAATTGAGGATGTCTTTTTAATGATGCCAAATGCTATTAATTCCTGCTATCATCCTGTCTTTCGGAAATTTTTATCTATTCAAAGTTTTACTAAGAAAGAAAAAATAGGCATTCTTAAGTCATATTCATATAAGTGATCTCTTAAGTCCTATTAACTAAACCACTTATTTTTTTTAAAAAGTATAATTTATGTTCTAAAAGAAATGATCAGCAGGATGATTTCAGAAAGGCCTGGAGAGACTTACATGAACTGATGTTAAAAGAAGTGAATAGAAACAAAATATTTTACACAGCAACATTAAGATTATGTGATAATCAACTGTGATGGACTTGGCTCTTTTTAACCAATGAGGTGATTCAAGTCAGTTCCAATGGACTTGCAATAGAGAGAGGCATCCCCAACCAGAAAGAGGACCGTGGGAATTGAATGTGGATAACAATATGGTATTTTCACCTTTTTATTTGTTTGATTGCTTGTCTTTTTCTCTCATTTCTTTTTCCTTTTTAGTCTAATTTTTCTTGTGCAGCATGATAAATGTAGATATATGTTTTAAAGAATTGCACATGTTGAACTTATATTGGATTACTTGTTGTCTAAGGGAAAAGGGAGGTGGAAAAGAAGGAAGAAAAATATAGAACACAAGGTTTTTCCAGGATGAATGCTGAAAACTACCTTTGTATGTATTTTGAGAAATGAAAAGCATTTCTTAATAAAATCATAATTTATAGTTTATCTCACCAAGGAATCCTGGTTTCATTTATTATATAAATGGTGTATTAAAGAACTATCTGAAAGATATATCAGGTTATGTTATACCTAAAGGTCATCAATATCCCATACTCTGTTCCACTCTTTGATTATTCAAATGACTGAGAAATGTAGTATTACTTCAAAGGAAACATTTATAAGCAAAGAAAAAAGTTTGAATGGGAGTAGGTTCAGAGAATTTAATGTGGAGTGTTATTTATCTTAAGTAGGTTAAAATATGGGAATAATCCCATTTCTGAAACTTACCTGCTCTGTAAACTTAAGCAATTTAAATTCCCTGAGCTTCAATGATTTTTATAAAATAGCCTCTGAGGTCTTCCTCCACTCTAGAGCTATATTAGGAATATGACTCTCCAACTTTTAGGCTCAGGGAGAACCCCATTATAAACCTGCAGAAAGCAGGGAATTCAAGGGTAACTCAGTTATAATAGTTGTTTGCCAATCACTAACTCGGGTCTGGTTCTTTGTGACCTAATAAACCACAGCATTGCCAGGTCCTCTTCTCTACTAGTATCTCCTGAAATCTGTCCAATTTTATGTTCATTAACTTCCATGACACTGTCTACTCATGCCATCCTTGTCTCTTTCTTCTTTAGTCCTCAATAGTTCCCAAATATCAGGATCTTTTCCAATTAGTTTTGACTTCTTATTATGTTTCACCTTCAGAATGTGTACTTGCAATGAATGGTCTGAATAAATTTCTTTAAATATTTACTGATTTTATTTTCTTATTATCCAAAGGATTCTCAAAAGTCTTCTCTAGTATCACAATTCAAGTGTCAATTCTGTGGCACTTAGCGTTCCATTGAATTGAACTCTGACAACAATGCATCACCATAATTTTGACTACACCCGCCTTTGACAGCAAGATTCTATCTTTGATTTTTAGTGAACTGTCCAAATTTGGTATAGCTTTTCTCCCAAGAAAAGTCTTTTAATTTCAGAAATAGGTGCAGTTGCCTTCTGTTCTGCAGTGACCTGAAAGAACAAAAATATAAAATCTGACAGTGTTTCCATTTCTATTCTTTCTCTTTTCCAAAAAGTGATTTTCCACGATTTTAGGATTTTTTTTCATAACATTAATCTTCAAGTCAGCTTTTATCTTTTCTTCTTTCACCCTCAACAAGAAGCTTCTTCATTCCTTTTCACTTTCTGCCATCAGAGTGGTATCATTTGTGTATCTAAGATTATTGATATTTCTCCTAGAAAACTGAATCCTAGTTTTTGATTCAATTTGTAGAAGCCATGAATCTCCAAAACACACATCTCACACTGTGGACTTGGGAAGAAGAGGAAGAACTAGTAAAGAAGACAAAAACCTGAATAATTCTAAGAGAGAGCTCAATTCACTTCCTTTATGCAACTACATAAAGATTTGGGAAGAAAAGGAGCCAAGCTTGAAGAAGACAAAGACCTGAATAACTCTTAAGTGAGGGATCAATTCATTCCCATTATGCAACTGCATAATAAGAGTATAGAAATTGGTCAGATATAGCCGCTAAAATGTTTGTGGTTTGCCTCTCACTTTATATGGGGAAAATTTTTAAAAAGTGACACCCCATTATCCTCCAAAATACCGCTGGGAACTCTTATTCATTTTGTTGGATTGCAGAAAGGTGACATTACAACAGGAAAGCAAAAAATTAAAGGGAAAAAAAGAATATCAAATGTTTTATATTTTGTCATTTCTAACATATTCTATTGAAAAAGCCTAAAAGGTTATATAAATCTTTACCAATAGTAATATTTTACCATAGGAAATACATTGGGAAATAAAATGGGTTTCTCTATAAAGCAAGATGGTTTTCCTAGCCATGTAGTATTTATGACTGCAAAAACACACTTCTCCCTTCCTAAAGTGATGTCTGCAATTATATTCATCCTCTTTAGTGATAAAGACATCATCTCAATAGAGCATGTGTGTTTGTTTACATTAGTCTCTGACATTGTATCCTTTAACAGATCAGACCAATGATTAACCAACCAATATTTAGTGTAGAAACACTACCAGTAGTCAAGAACTCATTCATCAAGAAGTCTTTGTTTAAATGGCCTCTTCAAATTATTAACACAGTACATCACACCACCTTCCCTATCTTCTTGTAGTGAGTGCCTTGAACTCTCACAGAGAGTTCAGGTGTAATAAAGACTCATCAAGCTGGGATAAAACAGATGTTATTTATTTCACATAAATTTTCTTTCATGTTCTTTGCAGGAGGTGGAAGTTAAAAAAAAAAAAAAAAGAACCTCTCAGTTCATGGTAATTATGTTGACTTCAAAAGTCATGGGAATGACCTGCTATGAAATAGTCCGCTATAAATCCTGATAAAAATGGATGTGTATTTGAATGTCTGTAGATGTGTAGGTTTAAATCAAACAGTTACACATTTTCTTTTTTGTCTTTTGTAGAAAGAAAATTGTCTAATGAAGTCATTAACTGAAAGAAACAAAAATAAAGCTGATATAGAGTGGGAAAGTAAAGTTGCATAGCTGTAACTAGTAATTTTGATGCCAGAGCAATACTAAACAGTGACTTAGTTAACTATCACTTGGTTCTTGGTTGTGGGGAGACCCACAGGATAATTGCTCTCGAGTATTATGGGTAGATCTCAAGGCACTGTAAGTTTGCTGTAAGAAGCCCACTGATTTAAGGGAGACAATCAAAGAGAAGCTTATTTGATGTGCTTCTCAGGAGTTTAGTGGAAAAATATGTTAGTTTCCTAATTTATTTATTCTGGGTTTTTTCTGTATCTAAGACCATCTCTAGTTGTCCTGATTTGTGTTTTTCCACTGGACTCTGATAATTCTGCACAACCCTCCCTCCCTCTCTTAAAGCCTGCAAGCCATGATTGAGATTGTTCTCTTTGAAAACTAAATACAAACAACAACACTATAGGAGAATTGAAGGAACTCTCACATTGTAAATGTACAAAATTTTCAATAATATAATCTTTCCAGATCATTTAATTTTTTGTGCCCACTAAATTTCAGCCCACATGGACAGGCCACATGTACCTTACTCTAGTTACACTTTTTTAAAATCATTGTGAAAAAAATAATTACAAATATTCAAAGACATCATGAAGAAGTTGACATAACATTGTTTTTTTTTTTGTCCAGGAATGCAGAACTAGGAAAAATGGTAATAACCAAGGAATTCTTTCTTATATGAGGAAAACTTTTCTTCATAATTACTTTTATTTAAAAAGATAAGTAGTAAGAGAATGTTCTCTAGTACTGGAGGTAATATGTCCTTTTCTGAGGGATACTGACATATTTCTTTGCAGCAGGTATTTAATGAATGCATGTTGACTATCTGGTTTCTCAGGATAAAGAGAGACTATTCCAAAATTGTGTGATCTACTTATTTTGTGACAACCATTCTCCAATCTACTCAAAAATTTAAAAAAATAAATTAAATGAAGAGGGCTATGAGATACTGCCAAAGTTACCATGTTTAATTTAAAAGATTCACATGAGAAAAAACAATTTTTATTCTTTTTCTTGTTCATATTTACTGATAATTGTTTCTAAGATGTACCTTGAAGACTACAGAGTGAGTGAAAACAAAGTTTCTTTACATTTTTTTGAATCAAAACTTAACTACATGGCATTGCATATTTTGTAAATTATATTAACTATATAATAGATAAACTATATGCATATATATAATATACATATACATCTCTCTGTATATATTCACACACATACATAAATATATGTATAGACATATACTATGTAATGTGTACTCCCTCCACCATTAAAAAAGTACTATTTCATACATGAGAAAATGTGTCAAAAGACCAACTATTTGGTAAATCAAATGTGGACTATTTCCAGCATCTGTTTTCCCCATTCTTATTACATTCACCACAAACTCAACTCAAATGTTTACAGTATGCAGCCAATTTGAAAGTAAAGGAGATTTCTCAACAATCTTTTTTCATAGATTGGATCAGTATTTCTTTAGAGGTTAAATGCACATACACTTATGCATATGTACATTTGTGTTTATGCAATTCACACATATACATATATATGCATATGCATATGCACACACACATGCACACACTCCCTAAGGGCTGTCCTAATAGACCATTTTTTGTGTCATTTTACTAATAAATGTAAAATTAATTTATTTTCCCCTTCTGACAAAATTAAATATTAGGTATAACATAGTTGCTAATTTTCCAATAATTTCTATTATAATGAGACAGATTTAGATTGAAGTTTCCCAAACAAAAGATTCCCATTTTGGACAGGTAGAAAAAAAATCCTAAGTAGCAACAAGCATTAATTATTTTTACACAATTATTTTCTATTTGTTTTTGTTTAATTACCAAAAATATTTAGTCATTGGAGCTCATGTTATGATTCAAAGTGAAGCCTTCAGTACATTACTAAATCAGAGAAGTTAATTAGTTTTTACTATGCACATATATATGGATGTAATCAGAACTTTGAATTTTATTTTTGTGCATATCCATTAACCAAACACACACACAGATTAAACTTAAAAACTCATCTTCCACACTAAAAATAAACAAGGAAAAAAAAAAGACTAAAATTCCACTAAATTGTTATCCTCATCCCAAAAAGGTCAGGTGAACAGGTTTTCTAAAACTGTCTGTCCAAATGTGGAAAGATTCAAAAAGTAGACTTAATGATGGGCTATTCATTTCTAAGAGATTTTTCAATAAGCAAAAGATTTAAAAATTAAAAAAAAATAAATTGGTTATGACTAGGATTAGCTGAGACAAATGGGACAAAACAAAAACAAATAGTTAACTTGGGAGGATCCTCAGTTGGGGAATCCTTGATTTGTGCATATTTTATTACTAAAACTTGCCTTATTTCTGTTAATTAGACAATATTCTCTATCTCTTGATTCTAGGAATTTTCACTGCCTCTCCTCCATACATGAATTATTTTCATATAACTTTCTTTTCTAAATTCCTAGGATTCCTAAAAGAGTCAGCTAAAATCATACCTTCTACAGGAATCTGTAAAGGGCTAAACCTCTGAGTAGGTGCATTGGAATCAGACAACTGAGCACTTAAGGCTAATTGTTTTTTTTTTTTTTTTCTCAAATTTTCTTTTTCTTCCTTCTTGTTCTGATTTTTCCTGTGCAACCAGATAACTGTATAAATATGTATACACATATTGTATATAACATGTATATCAACATATTTAACATGTATTAGACTATCTGCCAGATGGGGGAGGGTGGGAAGAAGGTGAAAATTCGCAACAAAAGCTATGCCATTAGAATGAGAATTCATTGAAGCTATTATTTGAGCTCTCTGATTCCCATGGAACTCACTCAATAATGTGTCAAAGAACAAATCTGGTGCTGATATATATTGGTAGAGGTACTTTTCACACTGGAAATTCCCTACAAAAATGAATTCATATGTCTATCGACTTTCCCACCCACACTTCATTGGCCTCTCCCCCACCAAAAAAAAAAAAAAAAAAAAAAAAAAAAAAAAAAAAAAAAGAAAAGAAAAGAAAGATGGAATTCTTCATTCATTTTAGGGGCAATTCATCTTGGCCAATGCTACCTTTGTTCCAAATAAATTTCCTTAGCTAGAAAATGGAAGTGGCTATGATATGATTTTTCTCAATATTGACAGGAAGGTTATATACAGACTGAGATTATATTTTGCCTTTGTCTTTAAAATTCTCCAGAATTACTTATTTACTATATGGAGTAACCAAAAGTTAGTCCTCATGTAACTGAAATAATATTGAGGATGAGAAATCACTTTGTTTTACCTTAGAGTTTTTCCTTTTACCTTAGATGTTTTTCCTATCACTCTGAGAACATTAAATCAATTTTAACATGCTACTGGAACATTTATGATAATTTCCTATCCTATGGCTCCACAGGCCTCGTAATTGTCTAGACCAAAGTTGTATTCTGTGGTCAACATTCCCATTTACATGCTCTCTCCCTTCTCTTAGAACATAAATCTCTTGAGGTCAAGATCTTTTATATTTTGCATCCTGAATACCTTATACAATCCTCAGTACATAGTAGTCACTTAATAAATTTTTGTTGTTTATTTGGAACAAATTGGACCTGTTAGACTAGTGGTTTTAAAGATGTGTTTGGACCTTAGGTAACAGAAATATCTGAGACAATTTAAGTGCTTGGTCACAATCAGCCACAGTTGGCTTGGTCATGAAGTCCCCAGAATCTGAATTAGTCTAGATCCTTTGAGGTCACTCTTAACATGTCTGGGGAAGAACCTGAATCAATAAATGGTACTTAAACAAATACTGTAGTCTAGGAAGTCCTTCAAACTAGGGCTGAACAAAAATTCAAGATTTTCCCATCTCCTCGATATCTATCAGCATTCAGCCTTTCAAAACTGAACTCAGATCTTCCTTAGTTTTGGACATCTTCTCTCATCAAAATAGGTGACATGGACTTCTTGCTTCTTGGAAGCTAAAATAATAAAGGTTGGGCTAAAATAATAAGGGTTATAGTAATATTGAACTACATTAAAAAACAACAAGCAGAATGGTCCAGTGAAAAGATAGGGAATCACAGTGCTTGAGTTTGAGGCCCATCTCTCCTGGCTGTTATCTAAATTATGTTGGGCAAATATTGAGCAACTTTGTTTCTGCCTTGTAAGATCTTACTGTTAAGTGGGGAGTTTAAAGCTTCCAAGGGAAAGAGATTATGCAGCCTTAAAAAACAGGAAGATAAGGCAATATTTACCTTGCCTTGGAATTACAAGTTATGTATAAAATATGCATTCATGTAAAATAACTGGTTAGCTTCAGAATCTGACTAATTATTTTTTCTCATATTTTAAGACATGCTAGGACTAACCACTTCTTGCCAGATCTCCCAGTGACTTTCTTCCTGTTCTCAATTCTTTTCAAATAACAGTTTTATTTTTCTTCCTTCCTTCTTTTTTTTTTTTTTTTTTTTTTCTGTTCCCCCTCACTTCCTTTCCTTTCCCTAGCGGGCAGTAGATCCTGCTTCCATGCTTTCTCCAACATCTGGAAGAACCTTCCTGAACTAATTGCCTCACAGAATCTTTTCGAATTTCATTTTCAGATTTAATGTTTCTCATTTAAATCACTACATTAAAAAAACAAACAATTACTTTAATTCCTGCATCTCACATTTCTTTTAATGATGTGTCCTGAAATGTTTGGCTTTAAAATTATAGATATTAATCATATTATAAAATTGTTGCATAGTTAACACTTATTGCTAATAAATGCAACATATTTTGATAATTTATTTCAATAATTAACAGTATCATATAACCATAAACTTTGTTCTTATATTTTCCTTGTTTTTATTTGTAATTTGATATGCAAATTAAAAATCATGCAATCTAATAATGTCTCTCATGAGAATAAACTAAGGAAGTGTGGGAAGGCTGAAATCTGAATCTAATTAGTAGAGCTGTTTTGGATGCCCATTTTCCATTTGTCCAGTTTTTGGTTCAGAAGTTGTTTAATAGTTCTCTTTTAAAAGTTTCCACTTAGATACATAATAGGCCAATAAGCCAAGTAAGAATGCTTCTAAAAAATGACAATGCACTAAGTGATACAACATGTAACATGGATGCTAGGAAATGAGAGGATGGAAGAATTGAAATTTTATATGTAAATCACTTGGAAATAAGATTGGGCAACACAAACCAATTAGAAATACAAATGAGTTTTTTCCTTTTTAGCCAACATAAGTAAAAATGGAATAAGTCAAAAGAATTTTCAAAATGATAATTAAATATCCAAAGAAGTAAGAGAAAAGGCATTTGGAAAGTCAAGCTGACAAGAAGGAAATAGGACAGGTGCATGTGAAAATTAATTTTTTTTTAGTAGTTTTGGTTGTTTCTAATCAAATGGAATGGTTTTCAATTTCTTCTCCAGTGCATTTAACAGATGAGAAAATTGGGATAAATAAGGTTAAGTAACTTGACAGGCTCATACATCTGAGGTAGAAGTTGAACTCAGGAAGATGAGTTTTCTGATTCAATGTAAGACATTCTATGCTGTAAGCCACTTAGCTGACCCTAACATGAAAATTAGGGTGGTATAAAGCTGTTTTGACATTATCTTAATTAACCTTGAGCTACTATAAATTTCCTGCTGCATTATTATTACACAAATATGCAAAATATTAAATATGTTATGGCATTTGCATTTTTTATTGACTCTATTATTAATTATTATTAATATTATTATTACTCTAATCCTTTGATATAATGGATACTTTACAGATAAGAAATGATCCAACTATTCTAGAGAGCAATTTGGCTGATTCTAATATAACCCAAAGGTATTATAGCCCTTTTGGATCCATATGCTTGGATCCAACAGTGTCTCTTTTGGATCTGTATCCCAAAGACATCATAAAAGAAAAAAGAACTCACATGTGCAAAAAAGCTTGTAACAGCCCTTTTTGTAAGTGCAAAGAACTAAAATTGAGTGATTGTTCCTTAGTCAGGAAATGGCTCAATAAGTTATGGTTTATGAATGTAAGACAATATAATAAATGATGAGCAGGCTGACTTCATTATGTGAGAGAATTATGTGAGCTGATGCTAAGTGAAGTGACCAGTTACTTCTGGTCTCTTACTTGAGAACATTATATATAACAACAAGAACATTCTGTGATGATCTATTGTGATAGACCTGGATCTTTTCAACAATGAGGTGATTCATGGTAATTCCAATATACTTGTAAGCGAAAAAGCCACTTACATCCAGAGAGAAAACTATGAACATTGAATGAGGATTAAAGCATAGAATTTTTACCATTTTTTTGTTGTTGGTGGTTGTTTTTAGCCTACGTAGGATTGTTGTCTTGGGGAGAGGAGAAGGAAGGAGAGAGGAAGAAAAATTTGGAACAAGAGGTTTTGCACAGGTAAATGTTGAAAATTATCTTTGCATTTGTTTTTAAAAATAAAATTCTATTAATTTTTTTTAAAAAAATATTGCTTATAGTCATCAAAACCATTTGATACTGGCTAAGAAATACAGTAGTTGATCAGTGGAATAGATTAGGCTCAGAAGATACAATAGTCAACGACTATAGTAATCTAGTGTTTGATAAACTCAAAGATTCCAGCTTCTGGAATAAGAACTCACTATTTGACAAAAATAACTGGGAAAATTGGAAAACAGTATGGAAGAAACTAAACACTGACCAATACCTAATACCTTATACTAAGAAAAGGGTTCATGACTCAGATATAATGGATAATACTATACTTAAATTGGGAGAATAAGGGATATTCTACCTCTCAGACCTGTGGATAAGGAAAGAATTTGTATCCAAAGAAGAACAGAGAACATTGTGAAATGCAAAATGGATAATTTTGATTATATTAAATTTAAAAGATTTTCTACAAACAAAACTAATGCAAGATTAGAAAGGAAGCAGAACACTAGGGAAAAATTACTTCCAAAGGTTCTTATAAAAGACTTATATCTAAAATATATAGAGATTAATTCAAACTTATAAGAATACAAACCATTTTCCAATTGACAAATGGTCAAAGGATATAAACAGACTATTTTCAAACAAAGAAATCACTATTGATTAGAGAAATGAAAAATAAGACAAGTCTGAGGTACCACTATCCACTTCTCAGATTGGCTGACAGGAAAAGACAATGATAAATGTTGAGAGAGGTATGGGAGAACTGAGACACTAATACATTGTTGGTGGAGCTGTGAACTGATCCAACCATTCTATCAAGCAATTTGGAACTATGCCCAAAGGAATATCAAACTGTGCATATCCTTTGATCCAGCAGTGTCACTACTGGTTTTGTATCCCATAATCATAAAAGGGGTAAAAGACCCACATATGCAAAAAATCTTTGTAACAACCTTTTTTATAGGGGTAAGGAACTGGAAACTAAATGGATGTCCATAAGTTGTGGAATGATTGAATAAGTTATGGCATATGAATGTTATGGAATATTATTGTTCTATGAGAAATGATTAACAGGATGATTTTCAGATTGGCTGACAGGAAAAGACAATGATAAATGTTGAGAGAGGTATGGGAGAACTGAGACACTAATACATTGTTGGTGGAGCTGTGAACTGATCCAACCATTCTATCAAGCAATTTGGAACTATGCCCAAAGGAATATCAAACTGTGCATATCCTTTGATCCAGCAGTGTCACTACTGGTTTTGTATCCCATAATCATAAAAGGGGTAAAAGACCCACATATGCAAAAAATCTTTGTAACAACCTTTTTTATAGGGGTAAGGAACTGGAAACTAAATGGATGTCCATAAGTTGTGGAATGATTGAATAAGTTATGGCATATGAATGTTATGGAATATTATTGTTCTATGAGAAATGATTAACAGGATGATTTTAGAGAGACCTGAAAAGATTTACATGAACTGATGTTAAATGAAGTAAGTAGAACAAAGAGAACATTGTACACACAAGATTATAGGATAATCAACTCTGATGGACTTGGATCTTTTTCAACAATGAGGTGATTCAGCCAAATACAATAATCTTGAGAACCATCTGCATCCAGAATAACTGTGGGAAGTAAATGTGGAACACAATATAGTATTTTCACCATTTTTATTATTGTTGGCTTGCATTTTCTCTCTCTCTCATTTCATTCCTTTTTTATCTGATTTTGTGTGTGTGTGTGTGCAGTATGATAACTGTGGAAATATGTATAGTATAATTGCACATATTTAATATATATTGGATTACTTGCTTTATAGGGAAGGGGGTGGGAGAAAAATTTAGAACACAAGGTTTTGCAATGATGAATTTAAAAAAAACTATCTTTGCATATATTTTGCAAATAAAAATCTATTAAAAAAATTTTTAAAAATTAAAGTTAAAAAATAAAAAAATATTGCATGCCTAGAAGTAGGTTCTGATAGTTGAACTTTGACCTTCTGTTGCCCAGAACCAGATCTTCATATGATTTTATTGAATTTCTCATATTTATTCCCCATTTGCCCCAATTCCTTTTTTAGGTCTTAATATTCTCTATTGAAAGAAAGAAAAAAAATGAATTATTTTCATTGTTTTTCTTTTTATCCCTAGCAGTCCTTAGCATAATGTATAGTGCCTGCTATGTATCCATCTATTCATCTTTCTATATAATTGTCGTGGGCCCAAACTCTGAAAAAGGATTCTTGCAAGGTGTTAAGTCAGTGGAATTGATAAAGACAATGGTTATCTAGTTTAGCATGATGCTTAATAGTTCTCTAGTTCAGTACATGTACTTAGTACTTAATATAGTTCCACAAGATTCACACCTATGATAATGGAGTATATAACAGCCAAAAAGGCCTGGAAGAGATTCAATTCCACCTTCAGTTAAGCTCCTGGTGGCTCTCCTGGGGGACTGAGACACTTGGAGATAGAGTCAAAGAAGACAAGCAGACTTGAGGTGGGAGCTCAAGCTCTTGGAGCCAAGGAAAGAGAGATTCATTTCCATCTTCATTAGCCTTGTGGTGGCTGGCCTCCTGCATTTTCTCCACTGAAACCAAGACTCTGGAAGGCCTCTAAGAAAACTAGCTGAGCCCCAAGTGATAGAGATAGGACTTTGAAGGAAATAATAAAGAATTTGGACTTTAACACCAGACTATTCTTGTGGTCATTAATCTGCTGAAAAGAAGGTTGCTCCAAGACCTCCAGAACAAACAAGAACATTACATCTAATGACTCTCAGAATAGGTGAAATTCTGGCAAGATGTAAAGAGAAAATTGTCAGATCTATTGAGGCCCCAAGGTGAGCAAAGTTACTTTTTAAAGGCATGTATCTAGAAATAAAGATATTTATCGAAATCATATTAAAATAGTTAATAATTGCCCATGTTAGAATTGGAATAAAGATGTCTCTTGATTTCAAGTTTGGTGCCTTTTCCATATCTCACCTGTCCAAATTAAATTTATCTAAGTGTAATTGTTAACGATAAGGCAAATCAATTAATGTGATCTTTAAGTAACAATGTAGCCTTGAATAAGACATTTTGCCTTACTGGGCCTCACTTCTTCCTCTGTATAATGAAAGGTTTAGATGATAGACTGAATCTCAAAGGTAGTTTCTTCATCTGTATAATGTGGTGTTCAGATTATATATTAGATGTTGAACTCAAGAAGATGAGTCTTCCTGACTGAAGACTCAGAAAACTATTTACTGTGCCTAAAATCCCAGGATTGAGGGTTACCAGAATGTCTTAATTGATCTAGGTCCCAAATATAGAAGTTCAAGTCTCCAATATCAATAAATAGTGAATTGGAACTATGAGTGCATCTTGTGTTTTGAGTCTAAGAGAGATAAGGACACAGAGTCTTATAAACAACAAAAAGAACTAATTAACACCTTTGAGATAATCAAATGCAATCTCTTCTTTTCAGAGCTGATAAAAATGAGAACATGTAGAAATGAATATGGATATATGTTTAGAAGAAATGCATGTGTTTAACCTATATAGAATTGCTTGCTGTCTTGGAGGGGGAGGGAGGGAGAAAAGGACAAAAACTTGAAACACAAGGTTTTGCAAAAGTCCTCTAGGAGGATTTCTGGCCAAGATGGCAGAGAGGACACACATATCTATCTAAGCCCTTCGTTGCCCTCTGACTACTTTTTTTTCATGATACAGCCTCGGAATTAGTACTTGACTGAAAAAAACCCATCATTACCAACAGAAGATAGCCTTGAAATTCACCAGAAAAAGGTCTGTTTTTGCTCACGGGCAGGGACAATTAGACGAGGTGCAAACCACAGGCAGGCAATAAGAGCATGGAAGGCAGCTAAAGTTAAGCAGACTAGAGTGGGGCAGGGTGTGATTTCAGCTATTGGAAAATTTTCAGGAATAAATTTACCCAGTGTGAGCTACTTTGCCCTGGCAGCAAGCTAGCAGATCAGCAGAGAAGCTATAAACAGAGGGGGTAAAGATTTCAATCCTGAAACACTGGGGTCTCTCAGGACCTGATCATACTCACCCAGCACCAGGAGAGACTCAGCATGCTCTCAGAGTCTCAAATAATGGCTGCTGCGCAGGCAGCAAAGACATTATTGTTCCACTGCTGCCTCACTGTTTCTTCCTGTAGTCTGTAGAGGAAGTTTGGTAACACCACACTGCCCAAAAAGCAGACCACATTTGCTTTTTTGTTTGTTTGTTTGTTTTCTTTGATTTTTTTTGGCCAAAATGAATAAAAAATTAAAGTATGCTCTAACTATAGCTTCTATACAGATAGAGGGCAGACTTCAACCCCTGAGACTAAAAACAGTGTCTCCAGATGAATCCCCAAGAGGATATGATCTTGTCCCCATCACACAAGACTCTCATAAAAGAAATTTAAAAGACTACTACAAGAGAGCTAGAAGAAAAATGGTGAAAGGAAAGGGAAGGTTGACAAGAGGGTCTAGATAAGCCATCCCACTCATTTAAAGATAAATTGGATAAAGAAATCAAATCCCTAAAAAACAGAATTAGTGACTTGGAAAAGGTAAACAATTCCAAGGAAAAGAATTAGTAAAGTGGAAAAAGAAAATAGTGCTCTAAAAAATAAAATTGGCGAAATGGAAAAAAATTCCACAGAACAAAACAAGTAAATCCAATTGGACAATTACAAAAAGAAATAAAAAAGTAAATGAAGAAAATAATTCATTAAAAATCAGAATTGAACAAATGGAAGTGAATGACTCAAGAAGATACCAAGACAGTCAAACAAAAACCAAAAAAAAAAAAAAAAAAAAAAAAAAAAAAAAAAAAAAAAAAAACAATGGAAAAAATGTTAAATACCTACTTGGGAAAACAAACAATCAAACAAAAAACCAGGAAAATAGATCTAGGAGAGATAATCTGAGAATTATTGGACTTCCTGAAAATTATGGCGAAAAAAAGAGCCTATTTTTTCAGGAAATCACCAAAGAGAACTGCCCAGATATTATAGAAAGAGAGGATAAAATAGATACTGAAAGGAAGCTCAAAATAAAAACTTCAAGAAATATTGTGGCTAAATTCCAGAACTATGAGACCAAGAAAAAAAAATACTACAAACAGCTAGAAAAAAACAATTCAAATATAGAGGAGCCGCAATAAGGATTACTCAGGATCTAGCAGTATCCACATTAAAGGATCGAAGGGCCTGGAATCTGATATACTGAAGGGCTAAGGAACATGGTATGCAGCCAAGAATAACTTACCCAACCAAAATGAGCAATTTTTTCCAGGGAAAAATATGGACATTCAATGAAATAGGTGAATTCTACCTATTTCTGATGAAAAAAACAGAACTAAACAAAGTTTTATCTCCAAATATAGGACTCAAGAGAAACATAAAAATGAAAAAATAAATCTTGGGAGCTATATTTCTGTTATGAATATACATAAAGAACATATGTATAATTTGGTTTTACAGTTGTAATATAAAAAAAGAAACTAGGTGGAAAGGAAATTGTACCAGAAAAAGGGTAAAGTGGAGGTACTACATCTTACGAATAGGCAAACGAAATCTATTATATCTGAGAGAAAGAAGGAAGAGGGATGAACATAGTGTGTACCTTACTCTCATCAGAATTGGCTTAAAGAGAAAAATATTAGACATATTCGATTTACAGCGAAACTTCTCGCACCTCATTGAAAAGTGGGAGGGGAAAAGTGAAAAGGGAATGAGTGACCTAAGCACGAGGGAATACAGAAATTGTGAGGAAAGGGGGTAACAAAAGAGGAGGAAATCTAAGGTGGAGGGAGGGATCCTAAAAAGGGAGGGTTGTGAGAGGCAAGTGGTGTTCACAAGTCTAATGCTGGGGAAGAGTATAAGGGGGGAGGAAAGGAGAAAAGCATAAGCAGGGGTTAAAAAGATGGCAGGAAATACAGAATTAGTAATTTTAACCATAAATGTGAATGGGGTAAACTCCCCCAGAAAGCAAAGGCAGATAGCAGACTGGATTAAGAACCAGAATCCTACAATATGCTGTTTATAGGAAACACACTTGAAGCAGGATGATACATATGGAGCAAAGGTAAAAGGCTGGAGGAAAATCTACTATGCTTCAGGTGAATTCAAAAAATCAGAGATAGCCATTATGATCTCAGATCAAGCAAAAGCAAAAATTGATCTAATTAAAAGAGATAAGGAAAGGCTATCATGCTATATCATGCTAAAGGGTAGCATAGATAATGAAGTAATATCAATATTAAACATATATGTACCAAGTAATGTGGCATCTAAATTCTTAAAGGAGAAGTTAACATTGCTGCAAGAAGAAATAGACAGCAAAACATAATAATGGGAGATTTCAACCTTGCACTCTCAGAATTAGATGAATCAAACCACAAAATAAATAAGAAAGAACTCAAAGAGGTAAATAGACTAGAAAAGTTAGGTATGATGGATCTTTGGAGAAAACTAAATGGAAACAGAAAGGAGTACACTTTGTTCTCAGCAGTTCATGGAACCCATACAAAAATTGACCATATATTAGGACATAAAAACCTCAAATTCCAATGCAGAAAGGCAGAAATAGTAAATGTATCTTTTTGAGATCACAATGCAGTGAAAATTACATTCAATAAAAAGCCAGGGGAAAAAGACCAAAAAATAATTGGAAACTAAATAATTTCATCCTGAAGAATGATTGGGTGAAACACCAAATCATAAAAACAATTAATAATTTCATCCAAGAGAATGACAATAATGAGATGTCATACCAAAAGTGTAGGATGCAGGCAAAGTAGTTATAAGGGGAAATTGTATATCTCTAGAGGCCTACTTGCATAAAATAGAGAAAGAGAAGGTTAATGAATTGGGCTTGCAACTAAAAAAGCTAGAAAAAGAACAAATTAAAACCCCCCAGTCAAACACTAAACTTGAAATTCTAAAAATAAAAGGAGAGATTAATAAAATTGAAAGTAAAAAAAATCATTGAATTAAAAATTAAACTAAGAGTTGGTTCTATGAATAAACCAACAAAATAGATAAATTCTTGGTAAATTTGATTAGAAAAAGGAAAGAGGAAAATCAAATTGTTAGTCTTAAAAATGAAAAGGGAGAACTTGCCACTAATGAAGAGGAAATTAGAACAATAATTAGGAGTCACTTTGCCCAACTTTATGCCAATAAATTCGATAAATTAAATAAAATGGATGAATACCTTCAAAAATATAGCTTGCCCAGATTAACAGAGGAAGAAGCAAATTGTTTTAACAATTCCATTTTAGAAAAAGAAATAAAACAAGCTATTAATCAACTCTCTAAGAAAAAATCCCCAGGACCAGATGGATTTACATGTGAATTCTACCAAACATTGAAAGAACAATTAACTCCAATGCTATATAAACTATTTGAAAAAAAATAGCGATTGAAGGAGTCTTACCAAATTCCTTTTATGACACAGACATGGTACTGATACCTAAACCAAGTAGGTTGAAAACAGAAAAGGAAAATTATAGACCAATCTCCCTAATGAATATTGATGCAAAAATCTTAAACAATATATTAGCAAGAAGATTACAGAAAATCATCCCCAGGATAATATACCATGATGAAGTCGGATTTATACCAGGAATGCAGGGCTGGTTCAATATTAGAAAAACTATTAGCATAATTGACTATATCAATAACCAAACTAATAAAACCCATTGAGATCATCTCAATAGATATAGAAAAAGCATTTGATAAAATTCAACATCCATTCCTATTAAAACACTTGAAAGTATAGGAATAAATGGACTTTTCCTTAAAATAGTCAGTAGCATCTATTTCAAATCATCAGTAAGCATTAGAGATAATGGGGATAAACTGGAACCATTCCCAATGAGATCAGGGGTGAAACAAGGTTGCCCACTATCATCATTACTATTCAATATTGTATTAGAAATGCTAGTTTCATCAATAAGAGTTGAGAAAGAGATTAAAGGAATTAGAGTAGGTAATGAGGAAATCAAATTGTTACTCTTTGCAGATGAGGGATTATATGAAGAAGCTATTAGAAATAATCCACAACTTGAGCAAAGTTGCAGGATATAAAATAAAGCCCCAGAAATCCTCAGCATTTTTATACATCACCAACAAAATCCAATAGCAAGAGATACAAAGAGAAATTCCCTTTAAAATAACTGTCGATAGGATATAATATTTAGGAATCTATCTGTCAAAGAGAAGTAAGGAATTATATGAGCAAAATTACAAAACACTTTCCACACAAATAAAGTCAGATTTAAATAATTGGAAAAATGTTAAGTGCTTTTGGTTAGGCTGAGCAAATATAATAAAGATGACAATACTACCTAAACTAATCTATTTATTTAGTGCTATACCAATCAGACTCCTAAGAAACTATTTTAATGACCTAGAAAAAGAACAACAAAATTTATATGGAAGAACAAAATGTTGAGAATTTCAAGAGAACTAATGAAAAAAAAAAAATCAAATGAAAGTGGCTTAGCTGTACCTGATCTAAAATTATATTATAAAGCAACAGTCACCAAAACCATTTGGTACTGGCTAAGAAATAGACTAGTTGATCAGTGGAATAGGTAACATTCACTGGATAAAATAGTCAATAACTGTAGCAATCTAATGTGTGACAAACCCAAAGATCCTAACTTTTGGGATAAAAATTCACTATTTTACAAAAACTGCTGGGAAAACTTGGAATTAGTATGGCAGAAACTAAGTATGGTCACACACTTTAACACCATACACCAAGATAAATCAAAATGGGTTCAGGATGTAGGCATAAAGAGTGAGATTATAAATAAATTAGAAGAGCATAGGATAGTTTACCTCTTGGACTTGTGGAGGAGGAAGGAATTTGTGACCAAAGAAGAACTAGAGATCATTATTGATCACAAAATAGAAAATTTTGATTATATCAACTTAAAAAGCTTTTGTACAAACAAAATTAATGGAAATAAGATTAGAAGGGAAGCAGTAAACTAGGAATATATTTTTACAGTTAAAGATTCTGATAAAGGCCTTATTTCAAAAAAATCAAGAAATGACTCAAATTTATAAGAAATCAAGCAATTCTCCAATTGATAAATGGTCAAAAGATATGAACAGCCAATTTTCAGATGATGAAATTGAAACTATTCCAACTCATATGAAAGGGTGGTCCAAATCACTATTGATCAGAGAAATGCAAATTAAGACAACTCTGAGATACCCTTACATACTTCTCAGATTGGCTAAGATGACAGGAAAAGGTAATCAGGAATTTTGGAGAGGATGTGGGAAAACTGGGACACTGATGCATTGTTGGTGGAGTTGTGAATGGATCCAACCATCTGGGGAGCAATTTGGAATTATGCTCAAAAAGTTATCATACTGTGCATACCCTTTGGTCCAGCAGTGTTACTACTGGACTTATACCCCAAAGAGATGTTAAGGAAGGGAAAGGGAACTGTATGTGCAAAAATGTTTGTGGCAGCCCTTTTTGTAGTGACTAGAAGCTGGAAATTGAATGGATGCCCATCAATTGGAGAATGGTTGGGTAAATTGTGGTATATGGATGTTATGGGATATTATTGTTCTGTAAGAAATGACCAGCAGGATGAATACAGAGGGGTTTGGAGAGATTTATATGAATTGATGCTAAGTGAAATGAGCAGAACCAGGAGATCATTACACAGTTGAACAACAATTCTGTATGAGGTTGTATTCTGATGGAAGTGGATATCTTCGACAAATAGAAGATCCAATTCAGTTCCAATTGATCACTGATGGACAGAATCAACTACACCCAGAAAAGGAGCACTGGAAAATGAATATGGACTACTTGCATTTTTTTTCCCCAGGTTATTTTTACCTTTTGAATCTAATTGTTTTTGTGCAACAAGAGAACTGTATAGATCTGCACACATGTATTGTATCTAAGGTATAATTTAACATGTTTAACATATATGAGACTGCCTCCATCTGAGGAAGGGGTGGAGGGAGGGAAGGAAAAGTTGGAACAGAAGTGAGTCTAAACAATGTTGAAAAATTATCCATGCATATGTTCTGTAATAAAAAGCCATAATAATAAAAAAGTCCTCTATAGGATCAGCAACAGAAGGGAGCTATCTTTCTGTAAATCCTTACTTCCCATATGAATTTCCCACTCTCAGAGGACAAGGACACTGACTCAGAATTAATTATAAGTTCTCAAATTTAGAACTAGATATAAAATATCATTGTTATTCATTTGTTTAGTCATACCTGACTCAATGTGACTCCATGAACTTTGTGCAAGTGATTTTTTTTTCTGAGTTGGGTTAAGTGACTTGCCCATGGCCACATAACTAGAAAGTGTTAAGGGTCTGAGACCAAATTTGAACTCAGCTCCTCCTGACTTCAGGGCTGGTGCTCTATCCACTGCACCACCTAGCTGCCCCAGCAAGTGGATTTATATCTATCAAGTGGACAGCGGCAAAATGAGAGGTTGGATTATATGTACAACTCTAAGATACCACTACACACCTGTCAGATTGGCTAAGATGACAGGAAAAAATAATGATGATTGTTGGAGGGGATGCAGGAAAACTGGGACATTGATGCATTGTTGGTGGAGTTGTGAACGAATCCAACCATTTTGGAGAGTAGTTTGGAACTATGCTCAAAAAGTTATCAAACTGTGCATACCCTTTGATCCAGCAGTGTTACTACTGGGATTATATCCCAAAGAGATTATAAAGAAGGGAAAGGGACCTGTATGTGCACGAATGTTTGTGGCAGCCCTTTTTGTAGTGGCTAGAAAGTGGAAACTGAATGGATGTCCATCAGTTGGAGAATGGCTGAATAAATTGTGGTATATGAAAATTATGGAATATTACTGTTCTGTAAGAAATGACCAACAGGATAATTTCAGAAAGGCCTGGACAGACTTACATGAACTGATGCTGAGTGAAATGAGCATGACCAGGAGATCATTATATACTTCAACAACAATACTATATGATGACCAGTTCTGATGGATCAGGCCCTCCTCAGCACCGAGATCAACCAAATCATTTGTAAAGGAGCAGTAATGAACTGAACTAGCTATGCCCAGAAAAAGAACTCTGGGAGATGACTAAAAACCATTACATTGAATTCCCAATCCCTATATTTATGCACACCTGCATTTTTGATTTCCTTCACAAGCTAATTGTACAATATTTCAGAGTCTGATTCTTTTTCTACAGCAAAATAACGTTTTGGTCATGTATACTTATTGTGTATCTAATTTATATTTTAATATATTTAACATCTACTAGTCATCCTGCCATCTAGGGGAGGGGGTGGGGGGGGTAAGAGGTGAAAAATTGGAACAAGAGGTTTGGCAATTGTTAATGCTGTAAAGTTACGCATGTATATATCCTGTAAATAAAAGGCTATTAAATAAAAAAAAAAAGGAAAAAAAAATAAAGCTTCTAAGTTGATCATCTAAAAAAAAAATAAAAAAAATAAAAATACTGATCTTTTGATATATAACTATTGCATGATTGGTAACCATGGAGAGACATATCATATTTCATTTATTTTTTCAGTATTTGAAATAAGAGGAAGAAAATTTGTTGGGTAGTTTTGCAATTAGGAAATTAGGGATATAGGATAGTTTATTCCCATGTTCATCAAAAGGGAATAGAATCATGTGAGGACCTTTTATGAATAAAAGATATAAAATTTGGCCTTATTATCCCATTTTGTAAAATTTTGTTATTGATTTATTTTCCAGGCAAGAAACTGATGTTCTTACAATATAAAGGAAAAAGATTTAATATGTTCATGGAAGTATGAGAGGTATCATAGTATAATGAATAGAGCTGGCCTCCAAACAAAAAAGACCTTATGTCAAATCCTTCCTATGATGTGTGTTGATTGAGCAAGTCAACTTATTTCTTAATGTCTCAAGCAATTCTTCAAGTTGCAGAAAATTTGCTACCTGAATTGTCAAAAGTAATTTGCTTGCTTTAAGGTCCTTAGACCAATATGCTTATGATCAAAATTTGAAAATGGGCATGAATTCTAAGATTAATATATATATATACATATATATATATATATATAAAATATATTTAATAATGTGAAATATTTTCACCATTTTCTTTATTTTCCCCTTTTTCTATAACTTATTCTATATATCAACTATTACTTTCTCTTCCTCCTCACTCTATTAAGTGCCTTCCTGCCCTTGTTCTATGATATGAGACTCCACAAGCACTTAAATATACATTTAATACATATTTGTTGAATGGATGAATGATTCATCATCCCAAGAAGGAGCTACCTGGTGATCTTGAATATTGAAAATTTCCCAGTTATTCAGTGTGTGCTTCTTCTGATTCTGGTTATAATCAAACTTTTAATCTTAACTGTCTATAATGTAATGGACCAAGGCTTTTCCATCTCAGTAATGCCCAAGTACAAGTGAAAAAATGACAGTGATATATGAAAAACCTGTAGAGTACCAGGAATAGAACTTGTCAGAAATAAGGCAAAAAAGAAAGATCAATAAGGGAGAAATAAGGCTTGTGTAAATTACTTTGCTCCTAGTCAGCTTAGATGAAGTGTGGGCAGTTTTTAAGGGAATCGTTGAGATGCTATAGTAATTATTCCCTACATTTCTTCGAAGTATTAAGAATAAATATAGAGTGGTTAATCTTTAATTACAGTGGCTTTCAGGATTTAGAAAATGATATTAGAATAATATACAAGTTTAAAAAGATTGAACCTAAAAGACATTGGTAACTAGAGTTAGTTTAACTAGCTATTGGCACATTCACGCTCCAAAGACCTTCTGGGCTATGCAGCCACAGAAGCAAATTCAAATTTGAATAGGGAAAGATGTTCATTCCATCAGCCACAGAATGCTGAAGTAGACATTCTCATCTATTCCTTTCAAAGAGCAAAGTCTCTGATTTTATGCCACTTTATTATAATCACCCCAGATTTGAGAGAAGTGGCTTTTGTAGGACTGGGTAAATAATACTGAACTTTGTGGAGTAAAAGAGTACCTCTTTATGAGTAGGCAAAACACACATTCATACTTGATTTAGCATTCTGCATCTTACCTGAAACTAATATGCAAATACAATACTTAGATACCAAGGATGGAAACACTTTACTCTATCCAATGTTCAGAAACTTGTCTTCTTTATCAATCAGAGATCTTGTTCATTTGGTCAACTTTCAAAGTTTTTGTTTCACAAATCTGTGTTATTACAAAGAATGGAAGTATTTGGAATACCAGGGACCAAAATTTATTTTCTTTGTAGTAGTAACAAAAATATAATAAAACAAAAATTTACTTGTTATTTCGCCCTCTGCCCAGAATTTTAATTGTTGCTGTTACAAAGAATAAAATGTCAATTGGGAGTATAGATCCAAAAGAGTAGCCATCATGGTATTCATAACTATACGAACTCAAGGGAAGCAATTAAGATAGTTAGAAGGAAAAATATTCAGATGAAAGTAAAATGTGGACATATAAATAGCACAGTAGTAAGACTTTTGAAATTAGAATGACCTGATTTTCAAATCTTGCTCCAAACACTAATCTACGAGTTCATGGATAAGTTATAGTATGAGAATTTTCATTCACAAGTTGCTGGAAAATTCAAAGGAAACAAAAATCTAATGGAAGACATGTGTGGAAACTAGCAGAGAACTAAAACAAGCATTATATAATGTAAGGCTTTATGCATAATAAAGAAAGTATATTGTGATACCCCAAGGAGGTTGATACCTGACACCTGAATGCATCATAAGATTTGGAAATATTCTTTTCCAAGTATAATTGAGGTTGCCAGTCTGGTAACATTCCTATTGGCACTATTGGAGGCAATCCCTAAAGACCAGCAATTGACAATTGATGCAGAGGAATTTTAAACGTCTCAGCTTGAGAACTTGGAGGATCATTCACTATTAACCTGGTTACCCTATATAGGTTTTTTAATGACTTGTATTTCCCTTACTCATCTTCCATTTTAATAGAATCATTAAAAACTTGATGAGTTATGAGTAAACTGTATCAAGCGGCTTTCTTAACCTCAAATCTGAATTCCTTCACTTGTATTGGTTTCTCATATACTCAGAGTAGCCTTCAGATATTGCTTGCAGTCTATGTGGATTTATTTTCCTTCAGTAGACAATTCAATCTTTTTTTTTCTTCCCAAATGGGTCTTAAAAGGCTACAGGAATACTGGTCATGACCAACAGAAATAGACCATATATTTTTATGTCATCTGTTCAAGGTTTTTTGTTTAAAAAAAAAAAAACAATATTGAATTGTTTAAAATGTCAACATGACAACCAAAAGAGTTTTGGTTGACAAAGTATGACTGGCTAAAATGTACTGAATGAAGCTATTAGGTAAATATTCTGTGAAAATATGAAGTTTTTCATTATGTTTCGGGGGGGGGTCTTTTTTTAAGACAGCCCATGTGTAGTGCTTATAAAGAAGAAAATATTAAATGATCAAAGACATCTGTGGGGTCCCCTAAAAGTTCAACTGTTAGTAAAAGCAAGTCTTCCCCCCATGTCCCTGACATCTGGTGAAAAGTCCAACTTGCAGGGGTTTTGTTTATATGACTTAAAAAAGGATAGCAAGTCTAACAATTTGGAAGGTGCACAAAAAGCAGGTAAAAGTAGACATTTCACAAATATTCATCTTGAATATTTGACAGAATTTGCAGTTTTTCAGTTATAAGAAACAAAGCTTTGAACTGAGAACCAGAGGAGCTGATTTCAAATCCTATCCTTGTCATCTGTGTGGAATTCATAAAATCATATCTTCTCTCTGACCATATAAATATAAATACATGCATATATTATATATGAAGCAAGTTGTATACACATCCAAATATATCTTTGTTTAATTGAATTAAGTACAGTTGGATTTGAGGGGAGATGGTTTGGAAGGCCCCTTACCACTTTAAATATATAATTCAATGAATTAAAATATTAGCTTTTTCATTTTGTTGACAGAATTAAAATATGAATTCCTTGAAGAAAGAATGTTTTTTTTTTCCTTTCTTTTTCTTTTGACAATACTTTTCTAGTAAATGTTTATAACTACTTCTTTTGGTCAATTAATATGCTTAAATGTCAGGTTTCTTGAAACTTCCAAGTTAGATATAATCTTATTATATTTAGTTAAATATGGCTATCAATGGCTTAACAAAGATTTTCAAAATGGCAAAACTTGGCAATGGTCCTATGAATGCTTAAAATCTAGAGTAATGAAATCCTCCTTCATCCTGACCCAATACAAGCCTTGAATTCATTAGGCTGGGTTTGTTTCAAATAGAGAATATTTGACAAAAACCTAAAAATCAAATATTTATAGCCTACAGCTCAAGAGAAGACTGGGGATAGAAGGAGAGTGTTATCCTTTGATGAACATTTAATATTGCTATATATTCTCATAAAAATCCCCCTCAAAATATGAAAACATTTTCTCACACATAATAATTTTCTAAGTTGCATTATGAATTTAATGTTTTATTCTTTTTCTCCATTTGCAACAAATGAAAAATAAGGCCAAACTAAACATTCCCAAATAATTCAGTAGACGCTATAGAGTCTGCCCACATTGGTTTTTATGTCCTTTATGAATGACAGAACAATAACAACTTCAAAAATGTACTTTGTCATTAAAGGTCTCATGCCTCATTTATCTTGTTGACAAGCATCACTGGGTCAAAGAAGGAAAAATATCTTCTACAGACTCTACTAGTTACTATAAATAAGAAAGACATCTTTCAGTACTTCTCTAACTTATTGTCACTACTTGATTATGATCTTCTTTTGACCTCATTAAAGGGAAGATATGTAAACATTACTCCAATGAAGTAAGAGGGCAAGCTTACTGATTGGTAACTCACTAATGACTCCTCTAAATATTATTGAATAGCAACACAAATCATTTTAATAGCTATGGCACATCTGGAAAAATGTCCAAAGAGCCATCAAAAATACCATTTACCTGTTTACAAAATTACAGTTATCTCAAAGAGATCTATTGGGAAAAGTTAAAATATCATAGGAATAGGACAAGAGGAACGAAGTGTCTTATACTGGGATTCCTTTGTACCCCCAAATCAGATTTATTTGAAAATATTTTAGTTTTAAGAATAAGTTGAACTGTATAACAAAATTGGTGGAAATCTTTATGTTTAATCATTTTGAACATACTATTGAATAAGACATTCTAGCAACTCAAAAGAGTAAAGAATTTATTCATGATATAACCAGAAAGTACCTAAATTTCAGGGTTGGGGGGGGGTGACAAAAAGAACACTTAGGGCCTCAGGAGATTTTTTTGTTTGTTTGTTTATTTCAGATACTTGCTTCTCCCTCATCCCTTAGTATTCTAACAGTCACTTGGTACATAATAGATTATGGAAAGCTAGGTGACACAAAAGAGAGCCTGGCTGACTCAGGAAGAAGCAAGTTCAAATATAGAATGAGAAACTCATTCACTATGTGATCTTGGGAAAGACATTTAACTCTATCAGTTTTTCAAAAACAAGCCAGAAAAGGAAATTGTAAATCATTTCTTTATCATTGCCAAAAAAATACCCAAACAGGGTCACAAAGAGTAAGATAGAGTGCAATGACTGAACAACAACAACATATAATTGATAATCATGTAAGAAGGTAAACTGGTACTAAACTTTAATCTTTTTTGCTCATGCACTAACTTGTTAATTCAAAGTTTCATCAGGATATTGAGTATTAGAGTTAGAGTTGGGAGGTTCCTAACAACTGGTTTATTACAACACTAAGGTAATAATGAACAAATTGAAGGCCAAGGTAAAAAAATAGCACATCTTATGCTAACATAGTAAGACCAAAACTGAGGTAAAATTTAGGTGCTTTGACCCCCCAAAGCATCAATTTTCTCACCAAGTTATAAAAATATTTGTACTGAATTTTTTTCACAAGCTGTAACACCACATTGAACTTTTTGATGCCATATCACCCTTTTTTTTCTTCTTTATTTTTTTTTAAGATATCTAATCTGCTTTCAACTAAATCAGCCAAGCCAGACTTCATGGCAAATGACACATGGTATATTCAAGAAGAATGCCAATTAATTTTAAAACTCTAGATTCAGTTTTCCATGAACCATTTCTGTAGTGCCACATGGCTAATTACTAGAATGCTGAAACATTTCACTGACCTTTTGGCCCAAAATAGTGTAATCAGGATTGATACATTATGATAACAAAAATCAATTTTATACAATTACTTTAAAATAAAATTGGCAATAGAGAAAAATGAAGAGATTAAAAAATCATTTCAAAAGTGTTTTTCCTTTTTATTTGATATGTTTTTAATCAGTTTAAACACTATTAAAACCATTCTACTTTTGTAATCAGTTGGTATTTTGTCTCTATTTCAATCTTGCATCTAGTACTTAGAAATTCACATCACATAATTATTACTATACTTCAAGGTGATTTATCCTCGATTCAGTGGTTCACATGTATACAATGTGATCTTTAGGAAGAAAGAAGTTGACATTATTTCCACCTTTACTAGTTTTTCTCTACAATTCTTTGGAATCTATACACAGGTCAGGAAATATCAAATAAGATATGAAGTGTAAATCCAAATAATTAGACTAAGATGTTCAAGTTTACACACTCTGTGCAAGATGGTTTTGGTTCCAAATTTTTTTCTTTTTCTTTTCTGAACTAATTAAAACAACTTGTCCAAGAATTAATAAAAATACTCATTGCCATTCATATGAGAGAGTACTGCAGCATAAAACATTTGTGCATCTCCCACTGCCATTAAGTTGTACATTGGAAATGTTTTCTCATATGTCTTCACTTGAGCCTTGTTTGATCTTTATAATTTTGTTATGTTTATTTTTCATTCTTTGATGGGTTCTTTCCATCTGTCTTTTGGAAATAAACTTCCTCATTCTTGAATTTTCTAAACTCACATAGTTTATGGAGCAAATTCTGTCTCTCAAGTATTGACTTTCAATCTATCTTATATTGACCTCCCTCTTGTATGCAGTTCCTTGCATGAATATTACAAAATAACAAAACTTCCTGCTCTCAAAATGAAGTTCATCACAATATAGAAGGGGAAAATATAGAAGTATGGTAGTCACAGGCTGGGTTCCTCTCTGAAGGAAGTTTCTTCAGCCTCATCTGATATTGGGTCTATCAACAAAATATTTTCATTCTTGGAGTTGAGGCCGATAGAAAATATAGGGATGAGAGGCTCTAAAAAGGAGCTGGTGAATGTATAGATATGACATCTCCTGTCTACATCATAAAACACTATATCTCCCATGTCATAATCCAGAAAGATCCCCACTTTGTAGAGTTTCCCTGTTAAGGGAATTCTGGTCCTAGGTATGGTACAGATTAGATAATAACTTTGTCTCAGACTCAAAAGCCAGTATCCAGTAGAACAACATGGTGAAACTATTCCCTTTCTTTTTACAGAGTTCTCACAAAGACCAACATCCCAAGCAGAACTGTTTCCCACTGTCACTTCCCAATAATGTCTCCCAGACTTGAAGCTCTGAGTTGCTAGAACAGGACTACTTTGATCAGATTGTTCCACATCACAATACAACTTCTTCCATGCATCGTTTCCTCTCATTGTTTTCCTATCTGTGGATAAGATGATTCCAGGATGGGCAGTTTTAGGATCCAGAGTGATTTCCTCATAGAATTTTGTCTTCATCACTTTTCTCTGATTCAGGCTTCTTCTCAAAGGGGGATGGACCAATTTGAAGGATTGTACTACTTTGCACAGTTGTTGATTAGGCCAGAGATTCTTCAACTCAGAAACTCTCCGACACTCAGGACATGGAAAGCTATAGCTACCAGACAATTGAATGTGCTTGAGGATACAGTCTTCGCAGAAATTGTGACCACAGGCTATTGACATGGAATTTGTGAGCAAATCTAGGCAGATAGAGCATTTGAGCTCTTCTGAAATACTTGAAATAAGACCTGCAGCCATGATTCTTTCTGATGTCTCTGATTTGAGCCTTTTCTTTCTGTTTGGAGCTCCTCCTCAGTTTCCCAATTTCCAAGGTCAGCCAGCACCACATTGGAAGATGCAATGAATCTCTCTTGCCTCGAAGAGAGGGCTTGTGGGCTTCCTCCCAGAGTGCTCCTCTCCAACCCCAGTCAATGTTCCGGAGAAATTCCTTCCAGTGCTCCTCTCCGACCCCAGTCAATGTTCTGGAGAAATTCTTTCAAGCTCTAAGAGCTTCCTGTATATATATGATCTCCCAAAGGTTAACTCCTCCTTCTGGAGGCAGGGCTTAAGGGAGGTGTGAACTCCATTGAGTACTTAAATACTTATGAGCTCTCTAAAGGTGTGAACACAAGCATTATTGTCTATCAGTATTAGCAACTTATCACCTTGGAAGGATTCCCTCTAAGGTGTGAACCAATAAGCACTGTATCAATTGTATTGAGTTAACACCAGGATTCTGACATCACCCTTGAGTTTTCACCTTGTTTCAAGTTGAGTTAACACTAGGATTCCAACAGAGTAGCAGCTCATTTCCTTTTGGTTTAAAGTCATATGCACCTCTGGTAAAAGTTTAAACCTGACTTTAGGTATCCACAGCTGCTTTTGATACTTTAAATATTTAAATTCTACTGCTTATTTTTGTCAATGACAGTAGTTTAAAAAATTCAATAAAACAATTTTAATATTAATAATTTAATATTTAAATCTAGAAACAATAATACTTAAGTAGATAACAGGCATCTATAACCTAGAAATATAATTGTCACAACAGTGAATGAATTATATTCAAATGGAAAGATAAATAAACTTACTTTCTAAAAGAATATTTTATTTTTGATATCACATGGATTTCTAAATCAAAAAAATGATGAAAACAATACTACAAAATAGTAATTAAAACACAAATTTGAAAATAGATTATTTTTTTAATAATTAAAATATAATTTCATTTGTTTTATATTAATGATTAATATGTGTTAGGGAAATTATTTTAATATTATCAAGTTTAAATCTACAGCTAGAAATACAAAAGTGACATTTAGATTGTGAATGCTATTGCCAGTGGACATCAATCATCCTTTGAAAGAGAAGATGATCCAAATCCTAAACAGGAATAGAAATAATGAATCTAGATGTGGGGAAATATTTTTTTTCAATTCCTTTGTTATATAGATGAAGAAACCATTGTCTAGAGATATATTAATTGATTTCCCTATGTTCACTTAGAACAGAATCTGTACAGAGGTACTCTAACTCTGATCCATTCATTGTCCCATGCTTATCTCCTTAAATATGGTACTTCTAAGAGAAAGAGCTACTTAGAAAGTAAGTAGTAGATAGAGTACCAGCCCTGAATTCAGGAGGACCTGAGTTCAAATCTGATCTTAACACTGCCTAGCTTGTGACCCTCTGCAAGTCACTTAACCCCAATTGTCTAATAAAAAAAGCAAAAAAAAAAGGAAGTAGCTCCTCCATACTCTGTACCTTTGCCACATAGAATAATTCCATACTGATTGCGAAAAAATAATAAGGGCACAAGATTCTTAGAGATAAGGAATAATGTTCCATGGTGGTGGATGTGAATAAAAATTTCTAGTTGCATGAACATAATTTAATTATTTTCTTGAAGAAAAAAGTGAGAATTAAATGACATGGAGATTATTAATTCTCTTTCTCACTCATAAACTTCAACTGCCATGTGAAGATTTGTGCTTCAAAGAGGTATTGAACCAGGTGACTTTCTTCTTAAGATACTTCCCAAATCTGAAATTCTCTGGCTATATGTGAAGATAGATGGTATCTGGTGGTAGATAAGCTACATTTTGCATAACTGAAATATTTATGAGTTCTGACATAGACCCTTCAACTAAGGGAAATAAGCCAGACCCAAAGGACTCTACTTAAGGGTATTCTACATTGACATGTTATTGATGTATATTTATAGAGAAATATGCATGGTTTCTCAATTCAAATTTTGAGACATCAATTGTGATCATTACTGAATACTACAGAAAGTTTTTGAGTGTTATAAAAGGAACTTGCTGAGAATTATACAGAATCAAGAAAATGACTTATAAACCAAATATGTCACTTGAACTAGGCACTTACCATTTTTTACCTCATGCCAAAACTTTGAAAAGAGTTTTCCTTTTTCACTCTAGACTGTACTGGAATGAATAGGGGTGGAAGGGAGGCAGAGACTGGATTTTTTTTTTTTTTTTTTTACTGAGGGGCCATAAAAAGACATGACATTATTATTCATTTGCATGACCCCTTTATAAGTGATTTGTTCTTTCAGCTCTTGAGTCAAACTAAAAATGAAGAAATTAGGACCAACTCCTAATGCTGGGGAATCAATATAAGGGCTTTATGAAGTTTTGAATAAGTCCTTTCAAAAGAACTAAGAACATTACACCTACCTGCAGCAGGAAACAGAAATATTTCTTTGAAGGAGGACAGAATGCTGGTACATCCAAGAAGGATTCAATAGTATCCTTTCATCTCTGAATAGGTTAGGTTCCTATAGTCAAATTCAATATGTCAAGAATTTTTGTGACATATTTTAAAGATTCCATGTAGCAGAATTTTTCCTCCTTGAAAGCTCTTTCTAGTGTTTAAACTTAAGCACATTTTTGATTTGTGATCCTTTTCTTTCCCTGAAGAAAAGTGGTAAGAGAAATGGAAGTAGAGTTACATTGGGCAGTTTACATTCCCACAATATGAAAAACCACAATAAGATAATGGTAATAAAGTGTGGCTGTGAGTTCTCAATCTGTCTTCTTCAGAGTTGTGTTCTAAACCAATTTTTTCTGGAAAATCTCTTTCAAAGATTGTCTGTGTAAACAGTGAGCTTTTTTGGATATGAACTGGAACTTAGTTCTACAGGGTATTTCCCAAAATCTTCGGGACCTTTCATCCCATTTGGAAAACTTAAAGCAACATTTATAGTCTTCTAGAAGATAGTTTCTGGAAGAAATGTTGTTTCAGTTAATTTCTTGAGTCCCTTCCTCATTTTCATTTTTTGGGAGATAAATTTATAATGTCTTCCAAATAATCAATTTCTTGTAGTCAATATTACTTGTCATATAGAACTTAAAATACAGTAATGAACTTTGTGATTCAGATGATAAATATATTTTTAGAAATATTATGAAATACTATTTTTTTAACTCATTACCAGAACTTGAAATCAAAGGCCAGAATCTCAATTCTTTCAGAAGTAACTGAAGTAATTACCTCTAATATGTTTATAATTCATGGGAAAAATATATGCCTATACATCTCTCTCTCTTTATACACACACACACACACACACACACAGAGAGATATCTGTGTATCCAAAAATACATTTGTATGTATACTTAATGTGTATATACATAAATTCAGAGAGGGAGATATAAAGATAGATAATAGATTTTTTTTTGGCACATTTTTTTTGGCAGTGCTTGTGGGGCAACTGCATGCTGATAGATTTAGGTGATATTACATTTTTCTCTTTAACCTTTGGCTTAGTAAAATGGACCAGTGTTAAGATCAACAACAACAACAGCAACAACAAAAACCCAAGCAGGTTATAACATGGATGCAAAACCTAAGGTTTCCCGTCTCTCACCAAATATGTAACTGATTAATAGAATGGAGAAGGTATAATTCTCTAAGAAATGATTTCCTTAACCTCTTTGTAGATGAAAAAAGGAAGGATTTGGACCAGGTAATTAAAATATATGTAGTGAATCTCAAAGAATAATAGATTGCTGAGAGATAATAATAGAAAAATCTTTCTGGTTGTATGAAGCACTAAAGGTGCCATTGCATTATCTTGACCCACTGCTTTAGAGATGTCCTGCAGTATGCCATCAGAAGGTATGGTGATTATTCTTAATAAAATTAATTAGTTTATGTTTAATTAGGGTTCTGTTATTGATTATATGAATTACATATAGAGGGTAATAACCAGAAGGATGAGGAGACTTGAAACCACATCATATATTTCCCTGAAAGAACTGGGTATGTTTATCCTGCACAAGAGAAGACTGACAGTGGGAAGAATGTTAAATGCCTAAATAGTTGAAGGGATGTCAGGTGGAAAAGACATTACATTGCATTATATAAAGCCGGACAACAGGATTAAGACCACTATGGTAAAGAAAGATAGAATTCAATGCAATAAATGGAAAAACATCCTAATAATTAACTGTTAAAAAGTAGAATGTAAAGAAGTTGCAGGGAATCACAAGTTTACTAACCTGCAATTCTTAAGATGAATCATTTGTCATGGAAATTATAGAAGGAATTTTGGTTCAGCTAAGTATTGGGATGGATGCCTTTTGAGCTCTCAAGTCATGAAATCTTTGAACCTGTATTAAATTTTCCTTAAATAATGGACCCTCATTTTAAAAAAATCACAAATGGAATGTAGTTATCCCCAAGATGTCGAGAATATTATGATAGATAAAGCTCTTGGAAAGCAGTATATTAAAACTAAATGAAGCCAGAGGAATTAAGGGATCTTTCATTCTTTTATTATTCTAAAAATAACTTACAATGTAGTCTTCTTCAAATTCTGAAAAATCTCAGGCTGTTGATACATATATTTTCAAGTTAAATTATTAAATTTTTACAGGTTGTACCTACAAAATATGAAACTACCTCCATAAAAAGTCAATCATATTTATAAAATTATTATTAGCAGCAAGTTAGCATCAGTAGTGAATTAGGTAGTGAATTAATAAGTTAGCTAGTAAATAAATAAAAAGGGAATTTTATCCTTTGAAAATGAGAATTGAAAAGGAACATATAGATACACTATTGTAGCAGTCCCTAACTTTTTTTCATATCAAAGTCCCACATGGCTTAGTCCATCAGTCTAGATGTGGCTATGAGATGCTTCTCAGAATAATGTTTTTAAATGCATAAAATATAATACAGAGAATTATTAAAGGGCTAATAATACTAAAATATAATTAGGCATCAGTAAGTTTATCTGATTAATCTAATCTACTACCTGTATGAATGAGGAAAATAAAGGTCTAAAGATATTACATTGATGGCACTGAGCAAAGTTGGGATTGAAAATCAAATCTTTTTCAAAATAGTATTTTATTTTTTCCAAATATATGTAAAGATATAAAGATTTTTGTAAAACTTTGTGTTCTAAATTTTTCTTCCTCAGTCTCTTACCATCTCTCTCTCCATAGGAGCAAGAAATCTGATATGTGTTAAATTTGTGCAATCTTTTAAATATATTTTATATTTGTCAAGCTGTACAAGAAAAAACACATCAAAAAGAAAAAAAAATCTGTGAGAGATAAAAACAAATAAACAAAAAGGTGAAAATACTATGACCTGATCCACATTCAGTCTCCATAGTTCTCTCTCTGGATGTGATTGGCATTTTCTATCCCAAGTTTGAAAATGAAGTCCTCTAACATCAGATCTTGTTTTTCATTTTTCATTTTTCATTCTGAAAGAATACCAAGGACAGCATGACTGATGTCTTGACTTGTATGTGAATTAGATTTAAGTGACACAGGGTTGCACAAAATAGGCAGTGTTCTATCTTCCAGAATAATCAAAGTCAAATAACATAGCAAAAATCAAGATGGCTGATGATGGTCCAGGAGGCAGTGCATGATCTTGGCTTCTTTGATACCCGCCTAAGCTATGGCTTCTTCAACTGCTTCAGCCAATCTAATGTTCTTTTTTCTGTAGAGAGCTGGAACTCTGGAGAAGTATACGTGAAACAAGGTGTTAACTCAGAGGAATTGATAAGACAATGGTTCTCTATATATATACTTAGTACTTAGCATGGTGATGTAATGGTTCTCTAAGTTCACACGTAATCAGTATGCTGTAATGATGTAATTACAATAAAGATAGATAGATAAATAGATAGATAGAGGTTCCACATTAAATGTAGAAGGGCCCTTGGAGGATACATTTTCAGGCTATATTATTTTACAGGTGAAGAACCTAATGCTTCTCTTAAGATTTCATGAAATGCATATTCTTTTTTTCCTAACATCCATAAAATGCTGTATTTTCTATTCATCAGTAAGATGTACATCAGGGAAACACTTATTCAGACTCATCCTTGAAATATGTTTTAATTAAATTAGGCTCATATTCAATAATGTATTCCAATCATGAGGAATAATAATAACTAACATCTATATAACACTTTAAAGTTTAAAAAGTGCTAGACACACTTTATCTAATATGTTCCTTATAAAGTCTTATAAAGGTGATATCATAATTTCTATTTGAAAGATGATGAAACTGAAGCTCATCTAGGCAGTTAGGTGGTATAATATTAAGATCTAAATTCAAATTTTTCTTTAGATATTAGCTGTATATATGAAGCTCAGTTATGGGGGTGATAGCACCATCTACCTTCAAGAATTGTGCTGATGGCCAAATGACAATATTTATGAAGCATTTCATATGTTGCCTGGTAAAAAGTAGGTATTATAGAAATGCTTATTATTCTCTTTCCTTAGCATCTTCATCTCAGAAAGGGTATATTACTTCACATAGCTATTAAGTTTCTGGGACAGTATTTGAACTTAGGTGTTTCTTGACTCCAAGTCTAGCAGTCTAACTATGATCCTATGCTACCTCCCGTTCTATTGATAAGGACAGATAGATATTACTATTAGAGTCTTGACTTGGTGAAATGTCTCCTCAATGAAGATAACTTCTCCATTGTGATTATTAAAAATTATCTATATCCTTCTAATAGATTCAGCATATCTATGCTGATCCATATCAAGACAGAATAATTCAAACAGCTAATGAGCACATAAACAAATGTTGAAGAGTAGAACAATCCAAGACCTTGCAAAGGGAATTTATGAGTGGCTTAATTCATAAGGATTTCCTCTCCATTTTCACACAGCTACTCCACTTTCCTAAAAGATTATTTATGCAAAAACTCATTCAATTGCACTTTGAAGTACAAAAAAGAAAACCAGATGGTAATTTCCTTAGAAAACTAAGGAAGATGTTATTCTATTACTCTTGTTTTTTTCTTGGAAGGGTATAAAAATAACACAAAATGACCCACCATAAAGTTGTAAATAAATTAGGAAAGTCAATAAGAATAAAAATAATAATTTTTACTTAAGATACTTTCTAATGGAATAAGCCAGAAAAGATTAATTTAGACCCTGCACAATACCACTTGCAAACCATGTAGTTTATGATCAAGACAAGTAGTTTTCTCCAAAGCTCAGTTTTCTCATCTGTAAAATGGAGTTACTGATCATTATACTATCAGGATGACAGGATTGTTGTAAGGATGAAAAATAATATAAAAAAGTGAAAAACACTATAAACATTTGAGCTATTATTACCATTGCAACTACTATTGTTGCTGAGGTTCACAGATACACAAAAAAATGACGTGTAAAATTCTTTGTTAAAGTCCAAATCCTTTATTATCTCCTTCAAAATCTTGTCTCCTTGCCTGGGGCTTCTGCTAGCTTGCTTGGAGGCCTTCCGAGTCTTGGTTTCAGTGGAGAAGTGAAGGAGAAGAGGCCTGCCACCAAGGTGGTGTGAGATGGAGTGAATCTGTCTGGCTGAGTTTATCCCAGTTTATATGCTCTATTATAGTTAAATCTATTCATCATACTTAGTATAAGCCAATCATTATATCACTAGGGAACTATTATTTATTTTAAGATTAAATCAGTCATACTGAACTAGAGAACTATTAATCACCATGCTAAACTAGATAATCATTGTCTTATCAATTCCACTTAGCACCTTGTAAGAATCCTTGTTTCAAGTAGAGTTCTGGCCCATAACAACATTCTACTAGAGATTTTTTTGTGGGGGAGCTTCTTGAGAGAGCTCCATTGCTTATGGAGTATTTTATTGGATTCATTACATATGTCAGCAAGAAGGATAGTCTGATGAGACATCTATAGGATTTTGGCATTGATCAAACTTACACCAGCTTTGTGGCACTCCCTTTCATTGACGTCATACCAGAATAACGTGTATCCAGCTGCTACTTCAGTAACTTAGCCTTCATTTGCCAGCCTTGTTTCATTCAGGGATACCTGTTGAGTTCTCTTGCAACAAGAGCCGTTCTTCTTTCAGGTCTAATAGATTTTATGTTATCTATAAATATATGCACATTCCATGTACCAATGGGAAGCTTCCCATGAGCTTCCCCTTGAGGCTTTCAGATACCTCCCAGATGCAGTTCAGTGAGACTGGTAAAAGGCTCCATTCAGAGATTGGGCTCTGAGGCCCTCAAAAAACAAGCTCATGTGCTTTCCAAAAGTAGGAATTTACAGGATCACAACAATGCAATTGCCACTTGAAGGAAAACACCATGCCACCATCATCAGCGCTTATGCCTCCACCATAATGAACTCTGAGGAGCTCAAAGAAAAATTTTATGAAGATCTTATCATCAAAGAGAACAAGATTATAGTTCTGGACAACTTTAATGCTAAAGTAGGATTAGCAGACATGGCATGGAGCATTTGGGGAAAATGGAGTTGGAAACAGCAACAGCAATAAACTTTTCAAAAGATTTTGTATATTTTTTTAGTGTCTTGACTGCAGGTTGGCAATCAGGCCAGAGTTGGCGAAGTAGACAATTTTTAGGGCACCTTTTCTAGCCCCTTCCTCATACTTGAGTTGAGCAGTGTTATCCTTAAAATGTTGCTCAACAATATGGAACTATGCCCAAAGGGCTGTCAAACTGTGCATACCCTTTGATCCAGCAATATCTCTACTACAGGATTTGTATCCCAAAGAGATCATAAAAAAGGGGAGAGGACCCAAATGTGCAAAACAATATTTGTGGCAGCCCTTTTTGTAGTGGCAAGGAGGTGGAAACTGAGTGGAGCCCATCAGTTGGAGAATGACTGAATAAGCTGGTATATGAATGTTATGGAATATTATTGTTCTATAAGAAATGATCAGCAGGATGATTTCAGACAAGCCTGAAGAGACTTATATGAACTGATGTCAAGTGAAGTGAGCAGAACCAGGAGATCATTGTACATAGCAACAAGAAGAGTATAAGATGATCAATTCTGATGGAATTGGCTCTTTTCAACAATGAGGTGATTCAGGTCAATTCCAATGGACTTTGCAATGGAGAGAGCCACTTGCATCCAGAAAGAGGTCTAGAGGGACTGAATGCGGATCACAACATTGTATTTTCATTTTTTTGTTGTTGTTCACTTGCTTTTGTTTTCTTTCTTATTTGTTTTTCCTTTTTCATCTGATTTTTTTGGGGGGGGGGCAGCATGATTAATGTGGAAATAAGTTTTGCATATATGCATATGTGTAATATGAATTGCACATGTTTAACATATATTGAATTATTTGCTGTCTAAGGGAGGGGTAGGAGAGGAAGGGAATGAAAATAATTTGGAACGCAAATTTTTGCAAGAGTGAATGTTGAAAACTTTGCATATATTTTGAAAAGAAAAAGTTCACAGATTAAGAGTTTGAAGGATCAAATTTAAGTCATCCAAATTAACAAGTCATTTTATAATTGGGTAAATTGAAGTGCAGAGAACATGGGAGAGTTTCCCAAAACCAAAGGTTAGCAAATCATAGGTTGTGTACATAAACCAAGGTCCTCTGTATTTAAATTTAATCCTTTCCAATATGCCATTCTTCCTGTAACCAAATAATATTAAGTGATTTCATCCAGTATAAAAGAACTGGAATAAAAACCCCAGTGTATCCTGATTCTATCTATATTCGGGAAATAGAAATACTTTGCCCTGCTGAAATATAAACATTCTGAAATGTTATTCAGTTGCTTCAGTCATGTTCAACTCTTTGTGACCTCACTGGAGGTTCTTCTTGGCAAAGTTTCTGTTTCCATTTGCTTCTCCAGTTCATTTTACAGATGAGAAACTAAAGCAAACATGGTTAATTGACTTATGCAGGGTCACACAGCCAAGAAGGGTTTAAGGCTAGAGATGAACTCAGGAAAAGGAATTCCTGACTCCAGGTCTGACACATTATCCACCATGTCACCTAACTGTTTTGGGATACCAGGTCACATATAAAACATTTATACTTCTTCATTAATGATTAATGATATATATATATATAGATATATATATCCTCCCTCTCTCTCTCTCTCTCTCTCTCTCTCTCTCTCTCTCTCTCTATATATATATATATATATATATATATATATATATATATATATATATATAGATATAGAAAATGTGCCAAGTACAAGCCCCTGAATCATATTACAAAAAATATAGGCTCCTTGTTCAGTAGCCAATGAGGAAAAAGCAGTGCTATAAGCTTGGCACATGTCCATCAGTGAAAAAGGGTTGTGATTTATGCTGAGGTAGACAGGCAGAATAAAATGGAAAGGGGGGAAGGGTAGAGAAGCTTCCCACAGGCTTTCCCTTGAGGACTCCCTTAAAATCCCCCAGATGCAGCTCAGTGGGTTTGCAGGAGGCTCCATTAGATGGATGACCTCTGAGGTCCTCAAAAAAGACAACAGCTTAATCTGGAGCTTGCTTATTGTTTTTAATATAGCCATTTCTTAAGTTTTACAATTCATTGTTGTTTTCCTCTTCCTCTCTGAAACACAATTCACACACACATAAAAAACCACAGCCGTTGCATAAAATGTGTTGCCAGGAATTCCTCATTTTTGGAGGGGGTGAAGATTCAAGGCCTTGTCCCTTGACTTCTGCCTTACTCACCCTAAATCATATCTGACCTGGTCAGCCCTTTTCCTCTGGCACATAGCAGCTTCCTGCCTTTAACCAGGAGGCCCTCCCTCTTGTTTGTCATTCTCCCTCCCTGTGTTGTGATTTTACAGATGGCCTGGAAATGAAAGCGTGATGTACAACAGGAAGGACATACTGCCAAGTCCTCTGGAGCACAGTTTGGATATCAGCACAAGGGGCCAGGTGGGAAAAACTGAAGCTGGAATTGTGCATAACATTATCAGAAGTGAATTTTTTTTCAGAGAGAGATAAACTGATAGAGATAGAGAAAGGGAGAAATACAGAGAAAATAAGATAAAGAAGGAGGGAGTAAAGATGGAGGAAGGGAAGAAGAGAAAATAAAAGAGTGAAAGAGAAAAAGAGGGAAAGAAAGAGGAAGAAAAGAAGAGAAGGAAGGAAGAAAGGATGGAGGGAAAGGGAAGGAAGGATGAAAGAAAAGAGGGAAGGAAGGGTGGAGGGAAAGAGGGAAGGAAGGAAAGGAGGAGGGAAGGAAGGAAAGAAGGTGGGAAGAAAGGAGTAAAGGAAAGTAGGAAGGAAGGGATGAAGGAAATAACTAAGGAAGGAAGGAAGGAAGAAAAAGGAAGTAAAGAAGGAAGGAAAAAAAGGAAGAAGGGAGGGAGGAAGCATACACTAGGTCTCACTAAAGCTTCTGTTTCAGATTAATACAATGTACTACCTAGATATTTTCAAGATAGTCATCATTTTGAGGGATGGTAAAAATGATGCCAATAAAAAAGGAAACAAATCATGTACCAGGCATTGCTTAAAGACATGGGAGTAGAACTTTTTAAATTCAGGGCAGGCTCTTTGTAGTGGCCAGAATCTGGAAACTGAGTAGATGCCCATCAATTGGAGAATGGCTGAATAAATTGTGGTATATGAATATTATGGAATATTATTGTTCTGTAAGAAATGACCAACAGGATGATTTCAGAAAGGCCTGGAGAGACTTACATGAACTGATGCTGAGTGAAACGAGCAGGGCCAAGAGATCATTATATACTTCAGCAACAATACTGTATGATGACCAATTCTGATGGACCTGGCCATCCTCAGCAATGAGATCAACCAAATCAGTTCCAATGGAGCAGTAATGAACTGAACCAGCTACGCCCAGTGAAAGAATTCTGGGAGATGACTAAAAACCATTACATTGAATTCCCAAGCCCTATATTTTTGCCCACCTCCATTTTTGATTTCCTTCACAGGCTAATTGTACAATATTTCAGAGTCCAATTCTTTTTGTACAGCAAAATAATGGTTTGGTCATGTATACTTATTGTGAATCTAATTTATATTTTAATATATTTAACATCTACTGGTCATCCTGCCATCTGGGGAAGAGGGTGGGGGGTAGGAGGGGAAAAATTGGAACAAGAGGTTTGGCAATTGTCAAATGCTATAAAGTTACCCATACATATAACCTGTAAATAAAAGGCTATTAAATAAAAAAAAAAATTCAGGGCAGGTTTGAAAAACTGAAATCACACAATCATTCTTTAATTAAAATAGAAGCAAAGATGGCACCATTAAGTTGTTTGATATTCCATTTCATTAACTCTTAAAAATATAACAACAAAGGTGGTGCAAAGATAATGAAGAAAAGATAGCAATTCACCGGAGCTCTCCCCAGACTACTCTGAACAACTTTAAATAAAGCCACAAAACAGAACACAACAGCTGGGGTAAATTAATTTTCGAACCAAAGACAACTTAGAAGGGCAGCTAGAAAGATCTTTCACATCCACAGAGTGGAGCACAGTTTGTCCCAGGCTGCACTACTGCATGTGGGGATCACAGAAAACCAGTATAAAGCCTCCGGAGCTACTGGAGTGGTAATGTCAATGTCTTCTTCTGGATCTCTCAGTTGACAGACAATTGAACAACTTTGTCCATACTCAGATCCAGATCACAGGCAGTTCCAGGGTAAAGAAGAATATTACCACACCAAAACTTGCAGCCACAGTAGAGCAGGGATTCTTATCACAATTCCAAAGTGCTTGTCATCACTTACAGATCAGAGCACAAGCCAGGAGAGTAGTAAACACAAATCTCCTTAATTTATACCATATTGGAAGAACTGACAACTTACAATTCCCTAAAAATATCCCTGAAAACAGTTGGTCAAAACCTCTGAAGCATAGGACAGTAGCTTCTCCACCTTGCAAGCTCGGTGCTATTTTAACAAAGACTTAAAAGTCAAGAAATAGAATAAAAGTGAAAAAACAAGAGAAAAATATTCTGATTATAGAAAGTTACTATGGAAGATCAAACACACTCAGAAGATAATAAAATCAAAGTGGCCTCCTATATATATATATATATATATATATATATATATATATATATATTTTTTTTTTTCAGGCCATTCAAGTGTTCAAAAAGGATTTTCAAAATCAAATAAGGGGGTTATAAGAAAAAATGGGAAGCAAAATGAGAGTGATTTAAGGAAATTGCAAAAAAGGGAGTCAACAGCTTGGTAAAGGAGACACAAAAATACTGAAGAAAATAATAACTTAAAAAAAACACAGAATAGGAGAAGCAGCAAAAAAAGATTTTTAAAAAGTCAATGAAAGAAAATATCTTCAAAAGTAGAACTTACAAAATGGAAAAAAAAGATATTTTAAAAATCAAGAAAAAACTCCTTAAAAAGTAGAACTGGCCAAATGGAAAAGGGGCATAAAATCTCACTGAAGAAAATAATTCCTTAATAATTAGAATCGAGTAAATAGAAGGTAATGATTTATGAGAAATCACAAAGCAAAAGAAAACCAAAAGAATTAAAAAATAGAAGACAAGGTGAAATACCTCATTGTAAAAACAACTGAATTGAACAAGAGATACAAGAGATATAATTTAGAAATTACTAGACTACCTGAAAGCCATGAATAAAAAGGGATCCTAGACATTATCTTTCAAAAAATTATCAAAAAAAAAAAAAAAAAAACCTCCCTGATGCTCTAGAACCAGGGGATAAAACAGAAATGGAAAAAATCCACCAATCATCTCCTGAAAGAGATCCCAAAATGAAAATTTCAGAAATATTACAGACAATTCCAGAGCTCCCAAGTCAAGGAAAAAAATATTGTAGGCAGCCAATAAAAAACTATTTGCTTCAGGACAGGTTTGGAAAACTGAAATGACTCAATCATTCTTTAATTAAAATATTTTAATTAAGTATTAGGAAGGCATGGTTAGGATAATACAAAATTTAATGGCTCCCCACATTAAAGGATTGGAAGGCTTGGAATATGATATTCTGGAGGGCAAAGGAGTTAGAATTACAACCAAGATTCAACTACCAGCAAAACTGAGCATAATGCTTCAGTGGAAAAAAATATTCATCCAACAAAACAGAGATCTTGCAAGAATTCTTCATGAAAAGACCAGAGTTGAAGAGAAAATTTGACTTTTAAAATACAAGACTCAAAATAAGCATAAAGTGGTAAATAGAAAAGGGAAATAATGAAGATCTTTATAAGATTGAACCATTTACATTCCTACATGTTTTGCATTATTAGAGCAGTTAGAAAGAGTTTATATTGAAATAATTCTGAAGTAATACCTATAAGATTGGCTAATGGGACAAAAAAGAATAAAAAGACAAATGTTGAACTGTTGGTAGAGTTGTGAAGTCATTCAAACATTGTTTGCAATAATTTGGAACTCTGGTCTAAGGAGTGTAATACAGTACATAATTTTTGACCTTTCAGTGTCACTATTGTATCAAAAGATAAATTTTAAAAAAGATAAAGGACCTATAGATGCAGACATATTTATAGTAGCTCTTTTCTGGTGGAATAGAGTTAGAAATTGTGAGGGAGCTCTTCAATTGGGAAATGAATAACAAATTGTGACATAATTGTGATAGAATACGACTATGCTATAAGAAATGATGAGCAGGACACTTTCAGAAAAAAAAACCTAAGAACTTACTACAAAGTGAATTATAATGTCTATAGAGCAACAAAAATATCGTAAGATGATCAATTATTAATGACTTAACTATTCTCAACACTACAATCATCCAAGACAATTTCAAAGGATTTATGATGAAAAATGTTATCCATCCTCAGACAAAGAAATGATGGTTTCTGAATACAGAAAGAAGCATCCTTTTTAAACTTTATTTTCCTGCAGGTTTTTTTTTTTTGTGTTTTCTTTCAAAATAAGAATAATATGGAAAGGTGCTTTGTACAACTCCATATACATAACTTAAATCAAATTGCTTGCTTTCTCAATGAGGGAAGGAGAGAATTTGGAACTCAAAATTTTATTTATTTTATTTTATTTTTTGGGGGGAGGTTCAAATTTCTTTGTGATATTATATGGGTACCATATAATCTTAGTTTTCTTTTTTTTATTATAGCTTTTTATTGATAGAACATATGCCTAGGTAATTTTTTAACACTGTCCCTTGTACCACTTCTGTTCCAACTTTTCCCTTCCTTCCCTGCACTCCCTCCCCTAGAGGGCAGGCAGTCCCATACATGTTAAACATGTTAAAGTATATCTTAAATACAATATATGTGTACACATATGTACAGTTCTCTTGTTGCACAAGAAAAATCATATTCAGAAAGGTAAAAATAACCCCAGAAGAAAAATAAAAATGCAGAGTTCACATTCATTTCCTGGTGTTCTTTCTCTGGGTGTAGCTGGTTCTGTCCATCATTGATCAATTGGAACTGAATTGGATCTTCTCATTGTCAAAGATATCCACTTCCATCAGAATATATCTTCATAGAATATTGTTGTTGAAGTGTATAATGATCTCCTGGTTCTGTTCATTTCACTTAGCATCAGTTCATGTAAGTCTCTCCAAATCTCTCTGTATTCATTCTGCAGGTCATTTCTTACTGAGCAATAATATTCCATAACATTCATATACCACAATTTACCCTACCATTCACCAATTGATGGGCATTCAATTTCCAGTTTCTAGCCACTACAAAAAGGGTTGCCACCAATATTTTGGCACATGCAGGTCTCTTTACTTCTTTAATATCCCTTTGGGATATAAGCCCAGTAGTAACACTGCTGAATCAAAGGGTATGCACAGTTTGATAACTTTCTGAGCATACTTTCAAATTGTTTTCCAGAATGGTTGGATCCATTCACAACTCTATAAACAATGACTCAGTGTCCCAGTTTTCCCGCATCCTCTCCAAAATTCCGCATGACCTTTTCCTGTCATCTTAGCCAATCTGAGAGGTGTGTAGTGGTATCTCAGAGTTGTCTTAATTTGCATTTCTCTGATAATGATTTGGAACACCCTTTCATATGAGTAGAAATAGTTTCAATTTCATCATCTGAAAATTGTCTATTCATATCCTTTGACCATTTATCAATTGGAGAATGACTTGATTTCTTATAAATTAGAGTCAATTCTCTATATATTTGAGAAATGAGGCCTTTATCAGAATTTTTTACTATAAAAATGTTTTCCTAGTTTATTGCTTCTCTTCTAAACTTGTTTGCATTAGTTTTGTTTGTACAAAAGCTTTTTAACTCTACCATATATATTCCACCATATCATCTGCAAAGAGTAACAATTTGATTTCCTCATTACCTACTCTAATTCCTTTAATCTCTTTCTCAACTCGTATTGATGAAGCTAGCATTTCTAATACAATATTGAATAGTAATGACTATAGTAGGCAACCTTGTTTCACTCCCGAGCTTATTGGGAATGGTTCCAGTTTATCCCCATTACCTCCGATGCCTACTGTTGATTTGAAATAGATGCTACTGACTATTTTAAGGAAAAGTCCATTTATTCCTATCCTTTCAAGTGTTTTTAATAAGAATGGATGTTAGATTTTATCAAATGCTTGTTCTGAATCTATTGAGATGATCATATGGTTTTTGTTAATTTGGTTATTGATATAGTCAATTATGCTAATAGTTTTTTCTAATATTGAACCAGCCCTGCATTTCTGGTATAAATCTGACTTGGTCATGGTATATCATCCTGGGGATGATTTTCTGTAATCTTCTTGTGAAGACTGCGTATTTTTAAATCATCAGGAGTCAGGAATTCAGATTAGGGGAAAATCGTCAGTCTTTATTCTCAGTGAAGAAGGATCGGAGGTGGAAGAGAATCGGCGATAGCAATGTGTGCAGCTGAGTCAAGAAGATAGCTAGACCAGCAGCCACATGACCAGCAGCCAGGAGTATTGAACCCAGGCCCCATCTCTCTCAGCTTCTCTTCCTCTCCCTCTCCGCCTCCACCCACCAAAATCGTCATTTCCTATACAACACATCAGGACTTGCACGGAGAGTGGGCAGGGATCATTCTTTATCCAATCATGTATATTAATAGAGTATACCCCAATTACTATTTAGCCTCACGTACTTGGGACCTCAGTGCATCAACTCAAACCTCAGCCCATTACATCTTCTTGCTAATATTTTAAGATTTTCTCATCAATATTCATTAGGGAGATTGGTTTATAATTTTCTTTTTCTGTTTTCAACCTACCTGGTTTAGATATCAGTACCATGTCTGTGTCATAAAAGGAATTTGGTAAGACTCCTTCAATCCTTATTTTTTTCAAATAGTTTATATAGCATTGGAGTTTTCAGTGTTTGGCAGAATTTACATGTTAAATCCATCTGGTCTTGGGGATTTTTTCTTAGGGAGTTGATTAATAGCTTGTTTTATTTCTTTTTTTAAAATGGGACTGTTAAACCAATTTGCTTCTTTCTCTGTTAATCTCGGCAAGCTATATTTTTGAAGGTATTCATCCATTTTATTTAAGTTATCAAATTTATTGGCATAAAGTTGAGCAAAGTAACTCCTAATTATTGTTCTAATTTCCTCTTCATTAGTAGTAAGTTTTCCCTTTTCATTTTTAAGACTAACAATTTGATTTTCCTCTTTCCTTTTTCTAATCAAATTTACCAAGAATTTATCTATTTTGTTGATTTATTTATAGAACCAACTCTTAATTCAATAGTTTTTTTTTTACTTTCAATTTTATTAATCTCTCCTTTTATTTTTAGAATTTCAAGTTTAGTGTTTGACTGAGGAGTTTTAATTTGTTCCTTTTCTAGCTTTTTTAGTTGCAAGCCCAATTCATTAAACTTCTCTTTCTCTATTTTATGCAAGTAGGCCTCTAAAGACATAAAACTTCCCACTATTACCGCTTTGGCTGAATCCTACAAATTTCAGTATGACATCTCATTATTGTCATTTTCTTGGATGAAATTATTAATTGTGTCTTGTAATGTTGCTTCTCTAAAATATAATGTTCTCTGGGAGCAGATTTCTTGGGGGGCTTCTGGAGGCAGCTTTAGTTTCAGTTCGGAGTAATCATCTCAGATGCAGCCAGCAGTTAAAAGTTCAGTTCCTTTATTGTCTCCTTCACAATAGCCCAGTTAGCTTTCTTAGAGGCCTATCTCTTTCCTAGGTTCTGAGAACTCTTGCTGCTAGTCCTTCATCTCTTCCAGCTTCAACCTCTAGCTCAGAATGAATCTGACTCCACCTCCCAGAGAGTGGGCTGGTGGATTTCTGACTTGTGAATCTCTCAAAATCAATCCTAGTTGAGGCTCCTAGCTTATATATGCTCTCTAAAGGTGTGAACTCTAATGTGTAAACTAATGTGTGAACTCTCTTAAAGGTGTGAACTCTAATGTGTGAATTAATGTGTGAACTCTCTTAAATGTGTGAACTTTAAAGGTGTGAACTAAGTACATAAGCATTGTTTCTATCAATTCCAGTGACTTAGCACCTTGTTTCAAGTTCTGGCCCATAATAGTGTCTATGATTTGCTATTTCACCCAGTCATTCTTTAGAATGAGATTATTAAGTTTCCAATTATTTTTTGGTCTATTTTCCCCTGGCTTTTTATTTTTCATTACATTGTGATTGGAAAAGGATGCATCTACTCTTTCTGCCTTTCTACATTTGAATTTGAGGTTTTTATGTCCTAATATATGGTCAATTTTTGTATAGGTTTCATGAACTCCTGAGAAGAAAGTGTACTCCTTTCTGTCTCCATATAGTTTTCTCCAAAGATCTATCATACCTAATTTTTCTAGTATTCTATTTACCTCTTCGACTTCTTTCTTATTTATTTTGTCATTTGATTTATCTAATTCTGAGAGTGCAAGGTTGAAATCTCCCACTATTACATTTTGCTCTCTATTTCTTCTTGCAACTCTCTTAACTTCTCCTTTAAGAATTTAGATGCTACACTACTTTGTGCATATATGTTTAATATTGATATTGCTTCATTATCTCTGCTACCCTTTAGCAAGATATAGTGCCTTTCCTTATCTCTTTTAATTAGATCAATTTTTGCTTTTGTTTGATCTGAGATCATAATGGCTATCCCTGATTTTTTTAATTCGCCCGAAGCATAGTAGATTCTTCTCCAGCCTTTTACCTTTACTCCATATGTATCGCCCTGCTTTAAGTGTGTTTCCTGTAAACAACGTATTGTAGGATTCTGGCTTTTAATCCAGTCTGCTATCTGCCTTTGCTTTCTGAGGGAGTTTACCCCATTCACATTTATGATTAAAATTACTAATTCTGTATTTCCTGCCGTCTTTTTAACCCCTGCTTATGCTTTTCTCCTTTCCTCCCCCCTTATACCCTTCCCCAGCATTAGACTTGTGAACACCACTTGCCTCTCACAACTCTCCCTTTTTAGGATCCCTCCTCCCACCTTAGAGTTGCTACTCTTTTCTTAACCCTTTTCCTCACAATTTCTGTATTCTCTTCTGCTTCGCTTACTCCTTCCCTTTTCACTTTTCCCCTCCTACTTTGAGAGTGAGGTATACACTATGTTCATCCCCCTCCCTTATTTCTCTCAGATATAATAGGTTTCCTTTGCCTCTTCATGAGATGTAGCACTTCCACTTTACCCTTTTTTTGGTACAATTTCCTTTCTACCTCCAGCTTCTTTTTTATATTATAACAGTAAAAATAAATTATACATGTATTGATTATGTATACTCAAAACAGAAATACAGTTCCCAAAATTTCTTTTTATCTTTTTATGTTTTTCTTGAGTTTTATATTTGGAGATCAAACTTTTTATTTAGTTCTGGTTTTTTCATCAGAAATAGATGGAATTCACTTATTTCATTGAATATCCATCTTCTTCTCTGGAAAAAAAATGTTCATTTTAGCTAGGTAAGTTATTCTTGGCTGCATACCAAGTTCCTTAGCCTTTCAGAATATCAGATTCCAGGCCCTTCGATGCTTTAATGTGGATGCTGCTAGATCCTGAGTAATCCTTATTGTTGTTCCTCTATATTTGAATTGCTTTTTTCCTAGTTGTTTATAGTATTTTTCCCGGTCTGATAGTCCTGGAAATTAGACACAATATTTCTTGGAGTTTTGATTTTGAGATCTCAGCAGGTGATTGATGAATTCTTTCAATGTTTATTTTACTCTTTTTTTCTATAACATCTGGATAGTTCTCTTTGATGATTTCTTGAAAAATAGTGTCTAAGCTCTTTTTTTTTCATCATAATTTTCAGGAAGTCCAACAATCCTCAGATTTTCTCTCCTAGATCTATTTTCCAGGTCTGCTATTTTCCCAAATAAGTATTTAACATTTTTTTTCAATTTTTTTTCTTTTCATTTTGCTTGACTGATTCTTGGTGTCTCCTTGAGTCATTCATTTCCATTTGTTCAATTCCAGTTTTTAATGAATTGTTTTCTTCATTTACTTTTCCATTTCTTTTTGTAATTGTCCAATTGAGTTTTTAAAGAAGTTGTTTTGTTTCATGAATTTTTTTTTCCATTTCACCAATTTTATTTTTTAGAGAGCTATTTTCTTTTCCCAGTTCACTAATTCTGTTTTTCAGGGAATTGATTTCTTTATCCACTGTATCTTTTGAATAAGTAGGATGACTTATCCAGACCCTCTTGCCAAGCTTCCCTTTCCTTTCCCCATTTTTCTTCTAATTATCTTCTAAGAGCCTTTTTAATTTTTTCTATGAGCCTTGTGTGATGGGGATCAGATCATATTCCCCTTTGGGATTTCATCTAGAGATAAACTGTTTTTAGTCTCCTCAGGGTTTGAAGTCTGCTCTCTATCAGTTAGAAACTATCTATAGTTAGAGCTCAATTTAACTTTTTACTCTTTTTGACAAAAAAAGAAACAAACGAAACAAAAAACAAACAAACAAAGAAAAACAAGTGAGGTCTGCTTTTAGGGCAGTATGCTATTACCAAGCTCCTTCAACAGACAACAGGAAGTAGCAGTAAAGCAGCAGTGGGACAGCAATGGCTGCACTGCCTCTGCACAGTGGTTGCACTCTGAGGGCATGCTGAGTCACTCTGGGTACTGGTTGGGTGTGGCCAGATCCCAAGAGACTCTAGCGTTTAGGGGTTATAGTCTTTACCCACTATGCTTATAGCTTCTCTCCTAATCTAGTGGCTTGCTGCCAAGTTAAAGTTGCTCACACTGTGGTAAAATTCTCCTGCAAATTTTCCTGCAAGCCGACACCACCCCTCCACCCTCCTCTGGTCTGTTCAGTGTTAGCTGCCTTCTGTGCTCTCACTGCCTGCCTGAGGTCTATGCCTGGTCTAATTGTCCCACCTGTGAGCAAAAACTGACCTTTTCTAGCTAATTTCAAGGATATCTTCTGTTGGTAATGTGTTGTACTCCCAATATTCCTGGGTTTTTTTTTTTTTTTTCAGTCAAACACTAATTCTGAGGCCATTTCAGGAAAGAAGCTGTCTGAGGGCAAGGAAGAGCATGTGTCCTCTCAGCCATCTTGGCTCCGCCCCCAAACTAAAAATTTTAAAAAAATGAATGTTAGAAATTGTTTTTACATGTAATTGAGGGAAAATTAAATAATACATTTCTACAAATAGCAACAATAATATTTGGCATTTATAGAACTAGTAAGTTTATGAGGTTGATAGCAGTGTTTTAAAGATAGCTGGCTGTGTAATAAGTGGAAATAAGTTTCAATCTCCTTAATCTTATGGATATAGATAGATAGATGATACATGTATATATGTACCTGTATACATGCCTCCTGATAGCTTCTCCTTAGTGTTTAACTCAGTATGTGCTGACTTTTTGAAGGAAGGACTTCATAATAGCTAATATTTTAGAGAGAAATTATTTTTGACATGAGTAAAAAATGCCAGCCTATGAGTATTTGAAAAAGAATTTGAAATTAGAACTTGAAATGCATAGGTTAGAATAGTCTATTTGCCTTTCTATTTTTCTAGTGATTAGCAGATTACTTAATGTCTACTAAGAAATTATTGGATGCCTCTTGACTGAATGAATAAACTCAGTGAAGTGTGTTTCAGTTCCCATAATGCCTTATGATCAGAAGATAGACTGGTCAAAATTTATTGATATCATGAGGTCATCTAGAGATAGGGATTCCATCTATAATTCTATTGGCATATGAAATCCCTGATTGAGAAAACACCCTCTACTAAAACATGTTGGTACCTTCCATCTGCAATTGCTGATGTTCCTGGTTTCAATTTAAGGAATAGAATCCCTTTTAGGTTAGATTTATCAGGTCTAATCTTATTTCCATGGTTTTAAGTCAAATCTTTATTGACACTACCTCTCTCAACTTCCTTTCCTCTATGATTGGAGAGGTGGAGGGGAGAGATGCAAAATCTTCGTAGTCCTTTTTTTGAAAAAGGGCAGAAACTGACTTGTTTCTTTCTGCATCTGATTCTCTATCTGGTTTCAACTTTAAGGGAAAAGATGACCTTTTGTATCCATGCCTCACCCTTCCCTTTCTTGTCTTCTTGGGTGTGTTGTAAAATGTACACATAGGATTGTTAACTCCTTGAGATGATAAACAATCTTTTTCTTTTTTTAAATAATTCAATACTCAAAGTTTACTGCAGTGTCTCCCAACAAAAGCTCTGAATAAAAGTGGATTGAATAGCATTAAAGAGTTCTCTAGAGCACTGAGAATCACACAGTCCACTATGTTTTAGATTGTTTCATTCATTATATTTATAATCCTAGCATATAGCACAGTGCATGACACACAATAAATAATAAATGCTTGATGGTTAATTGATTCCTGGTCTCAAGGTTGTTTTTCTACCGCTGCACTATATTGCTTTACTCACCTACATTTGCTTGAGGGAAAAAAAGAAAAAAAAGTAATTTACTTTTGACTTACTTTAACAGAAAACGCAGAGAAATAGAAGTCTTGAAAACAATGAAAACAGAGAAAAAATATGGTAATAAATGTTTATTATTTGATATTTTACAATGAAGAATTCTGTCACATATTTTATTTCTTTGTATATTTTTTCAGCCCTGGTAATATACTGTGCAAGAGCCATTATTTCTATTTTATTAATAAGAAAAAGAAAGCATGGCCAGATTGAGAATCCAGATTTTTAACATCAAATCCTGTTATTTTCTGTTTGTTTCTCTGTTATATAATAATGGCTCAAAAACCCTCTGTGTGTGTGTGTGTGTGTGTGTGTGTGTGTCTGTCTGTCTGTCTGTCTGTCTGTCAGTCTCTACCTCTCTTTGTCTCTCTCCATTTCTCTCTCTCTCTCCCTCTCCCTCTCACTCTGGTCTGTGTCTCTGTCTCTGTCTCCATCTCTCTCTTTTCCTCCCATTTTTCTTCTCTCCATCTGTCCTCCTTACTTCTCTTCTCTCTCTCCATTCTTTTCTTTTTTCCCTCTCTTCCTTCCTCCTCCCTTCGCTATGTTTTTTCCCTTCCTTCTAAGCAATATGACACAATAGAAAGCACTCAATACCTGAAGTCAAAGGTTGTTTTTATTCAGTCATTTCAGTTATTGTATCATACTCTTCATGAATCCATCTACCCATTCTATTAGAAAACCTACTCTTAAGAGAACAAGGATGGCTTCATTCTTTGTACATGTATTCCCATTGCCTAACAGTTAGTGCTTGTTATTATCATTTTTAATTTTGAGTACCCACTAACCAATGCACATGCAACTGAGCTACTCTTCTCAACAAGGATTATGGAAGTTTCTATCAGAATAACAAAGGAATAAATCTGTCCTTATTGATACAGAGGTAAACAACATTGTAACATTCAATAACTAACAGCAAGTCTTCTCATCTAGCAATCTACATCCCAGACCAAGTTCTTTCCACTCATCCCCTTCACTATGATTGTTTTTTTGACCACTGTTTGCATTCCTGACCAGGTCCTCAGAATATCTTCTGGAGCCCTTTGTTTCCTTGGTCTGTTGACTGGAAATAGCCCTCACAAGCATGTATTATCCTATTTGCTTTTCCTGACATTAAATTTTGTTTATTTTCCTGTTCCCATTGCTGAACTCAATTTTAGCTTCAGACACTTACTTATATAAGACCCCAGGAAAGTCACTTAACTGGCTTGCTTCAGTTTTCACATTCATAAAAGATATCACCTCTTCCCAGAGTTGTTGCTATAAAAGAATGATGTAATATTTGCAAAGGACTTTACAAACTTTAAAATACTATATAAATGTTAGTTATTGTGATTGTTATGTCATCATTATCATCATCATTATTATTGCAACTCAGTAAATGTCTTCTTTTATACTCAGTAGGCAAAGGCAAGGACTTGGCATCCCAAAGATTTGAGTTCATATTCTATCTTTGACTGGATTCTAAGCCAGTTACTTAATTTCTCTTATTCTACAAAGCTTAATCATACATTTTCCTTGATTTGGTCACACTCATTATATCAAAATTCCTTTATCAGAAATTTTCAAGATGTCCCGGGAAGCAAGAAAAGAAGAGAGACATGATGGAAGGAGATCTGGTTTAAAGTAGTGAATGAGTTCAAATGCTCTTTGCCATGCTATGCTCTGGGCACTCTAGACTTTAGTTTCCTCTTCTATAAAATGAATGATTTAGACTAAATGATTTCTAAGATCTCTTCTATTCCTAAATTCTATGATATTATCTATATTGTAGATAAAATGGAACATTGATATTCTATCTGCCCCAAATTTTTTAGCAATAATTTCAAAGCAGAGATAACCCAAAAGATGGGGAATCTCTGTTGGTTAGCAAATATATCCTTGTGCAGCATTGGAATGAAATAAATAAGAACGTATTTGAAATACAATCTCAGGGATTTTTTGGCATAAAGATATCATACCTGCCACAAAATTCTAGTCTTTTAGCAATTCATCAAGGCTAAAGGATCCTGAATAGTAAATCTGAGAAATATAAACTGTCCCAGAAAAATGTACCCTTACTCAACAATCAGGTCATTCTGGCTGTGAAAAAAATCCAGGCAACAAAAATTTACAATGGGCATACCCAATGTCAAGTATCCATGTCTTTTGAAAGGAGTATTTTTTTTAATATTCATTTTCTGGGTCTGATAAAAAGGCACAGTAATTTTTTCCTTCCAATGGGAACTTCCCATTATTCTTTCCAATTCTGCCATCTCCCACACTCATTGGTGGCTTTTCCTCCAGGCGGCAGTTGCAACACTTCCTTAATGGATATTGCCATGTAGCAAAGGAGTGAATTATCCCATAGATATCAAATTTCTCTTTCTGGCCCAAATGAATATTATCCAAGAGAAAAGCATTTCACACAGTTCTAGGCAAATCCTTTTGGAATGGCAACAAATATATATATATATATATATATATATATATATATATATATTTTCAAGAGAATTTGAAATATTCCTTTTTTCTCCCTTTTCTTTCAAGTCATCATAATCAAGGGCATGGTAAAAACAGACATCAACAAATGGTTCAGCATTTGGTTGTGTCATGGATAGTGCTCTCTACTATCTTCTTATCTAAAGCAGACTCATAGAGAGTGAGATCCAATTCAACATTTTCCCCTAAAATATCTGCTCTAAACTACCAGGCCCACAGGGATCTCTACTTCTCTTCGATTCCTATGGGGCTTTTTCTGCATTTTAAAAAATATGTATTTTATTTTTAATTTACAAAGTAAAACAAAACATTTTTATAACCTAATAGGAAAAGATTATTACTCTTCATTTTTACTGTCTGTCCTTCATACCCAGAACTCTTTCCTTCCTCATTTCTTCTACCTGGCTTCTTTGAATTCCTTCAAGTGTCAGTTAAACTCTCATGTTCTTCAAGAAGCTTTTTCTTACTGCTCTTAATGCTAATGCCATCACATCAGAGATGATCTCCAATTTAAATTATATATTTTCTTGTACATAGTGATTTGTATGTTGTTTCCCCATTAGACTCTAAATTCCTTGAGGGAAGTTAAATTTTTTTTTCTTTTCTTTATCCTAAGTGACTGACATACAGTAGGACTTAGTAAATGCTTGTTTACTTGATTTGATTTGCTACTCATTTAAGAAAACAATGTCTTCTCACAAGAAAGGAGAAAAAGAAGAATAATAAAAACAGTAACAAAAATAGTTAAGATGTATGTATGCTTTTAAGTTTTCAGAGTCTTCATTACATTATCTCCTTAGATTCTTGTAACAAGCCTATGAGGTAGATGATATAATTATCCCTATTTTACAGATGGGGAAAGTGAGGCTGCAAGAAGTATACTAGCATTACTATGTAACCATATGTAATACTATTTCCATAGAAGAAAACATTCTACATTCAAACATTTTAGACACAGGATATATTACCACCCCCATGACAGAGATCAAATGGTAGGTTCCTCTTTGCTTACTTAAAGAGGAATCTTCCTTAGGAATTGCATTAGTCTGAGGGAGGGCAGGAGTTCTAAAAGTGATTCTTAGGAAAGTTGGGGATAAAACGAAACTGATGGAACTAGAGAGGTTAGTGGTAAAAATTCTGCATCTGGAAGGCTATCCAATGTGGAAAGCTTCCCTTAGAAATTTGTAGGAGCCTAGTTACTCCATTTCAATGAAATAAAGTTATTCAATCAGCATATAGTATTCACATGACGTGTCAAATTACTTTCTCTCCCCTTAAGGAATTCATTTTATTGGATATGGGGAGTAATTTTTTCCCCTTTCTTAAGAGTTCTGGGTCTTTTTTGTTTTTTTATGTCAGGGAGATTAAAAGTGGGGGTCTAGACATATATTATTTTTCAGTGTAGGGAATTCTCTCCAATTAGAAAACTCCCTTTCCAAATGCTAATGTATAAATTCATCTGGAAAGTGGGGATTAATAATAATACCAGTCTTCTAAGTTTGTTGTAATGATATATTTCCAAATCTGAAAGTGTTATACAAATGTTATCTTCATCATCATCTTTGTTTTTACCTGGGAAATGAAAAATTAACTTCCTTCCCATCTCTGTGTCAGTAGCAAGACTTGAACTCATAATTGACTGATGCTTAGGAAATGAAACACAGTGGAAAAAACACTGCTCATGGATTCCTTTGAATCCTACCTGTGATACTACTTGTGCAGCCTTGTGAAAATGTGTATAGTTGTACCACACTTATACCAAATTGCAGATCAAGACAGTGCCCTCCTGATATCCTTGGTCCTCTTTGAGAGGAAAGAATAAACACACACAAGTACTATAAAATTAACAAAAATGGATTTTAAATGACATGAAATTAGAGAAGGAGATGGAAAGAAGAGAGGCAGAGACAGAGACAGAGGCAAAGAGAGGCAGAAAAGGACAGAGAAGCAGGCAGAAAAAGATGGAGACAGAGAGAGACAGAGATCCTGAGAAACAGAGACAAAAAGAGAGACAAAAGCTATGAAGTAAAGGAGGAAGATACAGAAACAGAGAATATGTGCAAAGGTAAACAAGCTTTTGAAGTCATACTTAAAGATTTGTTTATTTGATATTTGCCCAAAATATAATTAACATTTTTTTCAAAAAAGGATTCCATTTGCTTTGACAGTATTTTAAATTGCCTTATCTGGCTATATGTTTTCTCCTCCCTCAAATGTATTTAATTCAAGACTGTCAGATCAAAGTTTTAAAAAGTACTGTAGTTTTCGACAGGAGGGGTGACTTACTACTAACTTCCTACATGTCTAATTGACTGTGAGCTCTTTGAAACTGGGAACTGTTTTTTGTATTATCAGTACTTAGCTCCTGCCCTGTCACATTTTAGAAGCTTCATAAATTGTTTATTTGTGTTAAACTGACATACAAATCACAACCCTTCTGACCTCCTCCTTCTCGTAGAAGGAATCTGACAGCCTTAAAGTTTCTTCTGCCTCTGATTTTAGGATCCCCACATATTTTGCTAGTAACAAAACAGAGATTAAGTGAACTGCACAAAATCACACAGGAATTTCTGTTACAGTTGTGATTTGAACTCTAATCCTTTTACTATAAATCCAGTTATCTTCCTACTTCAGCAATGCCATCCTCCTAACACCAAAATAAACCAAATATTTTTTTCTACCATCAAAACCCCTTAAAATCTCATCCAAATTTAACTTCCCACTGTTCCACAAAACAAACCTTCAACATCAATGAAATTATTTAATTATACACCTTCAAAAGGTCTGCTTTCTCTAAGTTCTAAATAAATCAAAATTAATTCCACTTATGTACATTGTACCTGTTCTTCATTGTCTACTGTATGCTTTCCCATGAATTCATTTAACATTTATTATCCACATTGTCACTACCGTGACAGGTGATGTGTGATATTATATTTGGAGGAGGGTTACAGCAACTTCTAAGATTTAAAAAATCAAATATCTATTTTACAATGTACTAAGTTCTTGAGAGATATAAATGTAACTAAGATGGTCATGTTGTATTTTGTCCCGTTTCACAGTGTGTTTTAGCAAAAATGCTGATAGTAATCCTTTACATACACTTAAAGTGTTCTTGGAAAGCAGACATGTAGTTTGATGCTGGGCATCTACATAAATCCTTTCTAATCTGGTAAAAAAAAAAAACAACAACTTTATTTGTATTTGTATTTGTGTGACTTTTATTATCTAGACATTTTTCAGTCATGCCCAACAATTTCTGACCCTATTTATGATTTTCTTGGCAGAGATACAGAGTAGTTTGTCATTTCCTTCTCCAATTCATTTTTACAAAAGAGTAAACTAACGTCAATTTGCTAAAGTTACTTGCCTAGGGTCACACAGATAATAAGAATCTAAAAACATATTTGAATTTGGGAAGATGTGTCTTCTTGACTTTGTCTTTCAATCTACACACCATGCAACCTGTGTTCTCCAGAAGCATAACCTATAAGAATTATGAATCATGGCTTGTAAAAGGTATTAAAAATGAGAAGAAAGCATAAAATTAAATAAAAAAGTAGATTTTTGATAGATATTTTATTTTTTTGCAAGGCAGTTGAGATTAACTGACTTGTACAAGGTCATACATTTAGGAAGTGTTAAGTGGCTAAGGCCAGATTTGAATTAATAACTTCCTGATTTCAGAGCCAATGCTCTATTAGTTTATCTACTTGCCCCTAATATATATTTTGTGGAAAATTATGGACAAGATTGGCCCAAAGGTAGTGATCAAAAGAGAGAGTCAATATGGACATAGCGAAAGGGACACTGGACTGCTCCTCAGGAAGATCAAGATTTAAATCCTACTTTGAACATTTACTGTTGGACTCTAGGCAAGTCACAATCTCTCTGAGCCTCAGTATACTTATTTGTAAAATTAGGGGATTGGATTTAATAGTTTGTAAGAACCCTTTAAACTCTAAATCTATGATCCTATGAACATGTCCCTTTACTTCACCCAAAGGTATATATCTCAATCCTTAATTAGACTGTTCCTCGAAGACCAGTCTCATGTTCCATCTCTCTTTAGACTAAGCATAGAACACAATCACTTCAATATAAATATCTTGATAATAATGATGTTCCCTATCACTTCCATTTTTCTCTACAAAAGTAAAGCTGTCAAAAGCTTATTTCACAATAAAAGTTCACAAACTACCTAAATAACTTAATTTTAGAAACAATTGTTTCACTGACATGATGGAAACATTCCATTAAGGACAACATTGCTTGCCACAAAATCTTGTAACAATATCATATGTTTGATTAATATGCTTTCTAACCAAGATTTTAGTGAAAATAGTACTCAAAGTGGTCAAATCTAGGGACAGAGTGACATCAGCAAATTGGAATTCTGAGTGAATCCAGAGGGATGTTAGCCTTAGTCACTCCAAGAAAATGTGTATTTTCTATTCTTTCTAGTTAATCTAGAAATGTCATTGTGGGTAGATGGAAAGTAAGGATAATGGTGCCAGGCAATCCCCCTCATATTTTGAGCAAACAAATCATTTTTGATTTTCAGTTTGTTGGGAATGTGGATATCTATTCTTTTCTTACCCTCAATGTCCCAAGCTATCTAACCACAGGTTAAAGTGGAAAAAAAAAGACTTAAGGCTAACAAAATCCAAGAATATGAATACTTTTTACATAAATTCCATATTTTTAAATGAGTAGAGTTGTAGCATCATAAAATTTTAGATGAGGTAAGGATCACAGAATCTTTAAGGGGGTAATTGCATTGTTTTATTATTAAAATGATATCTAAACATAAAAAGCTCATTAAACTTAACATGTATGAAGTGTGGTAAATTATTCAAGTAGCATATAAAAACATTTTTATGTCAAGAAATGATAACATATACACAATGAATAAATGAAATAAACATTTTAAATGGCTTTTATTTGTCTAGTACTGTGCCATTCAGTGGGATATACAGTTCAAGGATCTTATATTTCATTGAAAGGAAACAACATGTAGATATTTACTAAATAAATATATGAAAAATTGGGAGCAACTCAAAACAACAAAGAGAAGGTGATAGTTAAATCTAATTAAGGAAAAAAAAAGAAGATAAATATAAAGTGGAATGAACATGACACACAGTGTTCAAAAAGCTTAATGATGGAAAATGGCATCCTCATTCATTCATCTAAAACAATCACCAAGGAGGCCATTTTGGCTAAATCATAAAGTGTGGGAGAAAAGTGTAATAGGATTTGAATGGAACCTTTGGGGCTAGTTAGTGCTCAATAGTTTCCTAACTAAAGGCTTAAAGAATGTCTTCCTTTTCTCCAGATTACTAAGAGGAATGGAATATCCTTAAAAAAAATTTTTTTTGACATTGTCCCCCAGCTTGGCAAGTCTGTATATGTATTAAGTGCTCTTGGATAGGACAAGCAATTATAATAAAGACAACAATACTACCTAAACTAATCTACTTATTTAGTGCTATACCAATCAGACTCCCAAAAAATGATTTTAATGACCTAGAAAAAATAACAACAAAATTTATCTAGAAGAATAAAAGCTCAAGACATTCAAGGGAACTAATGAAAAAAATCAAATGAAGGTGGCCTAGCTGTACCAAATCTAAAATTATATTATAAAGTAGTGGTTACCAAAACCATTTGGTATTGGCTAAGAAATAGACTAGCTGATCAGTGGAATAGGTTAGGTTCAAAGGATAAAATAGTAATCTAGTGTTTGACAAACCCAACGACCCCAGCTTTTGGGATAAGAATTCACTGCTTGATGAAAACTGCTGGGAAAATTGGAAATACTTGTAGGCATTGGCCCACACTTAATATCATACACCAACACTGTACACCAAGATAAGCTCAAAATGGGTTCAGGATCTAGGCATAAAGAATGAGATTATAAATAAATTAGAAGAATATAGAAAGACCTGTGGAAGGGGAAGGACTTTATGACCAAAGAAGAACTAGAGATCATTATTGATCACAAAATAGAAAATTTTGATTATATCAAATTGAAAAGCTTTTGTACAAATAAAACTAATGCAGACGAGATTAGAAGGGAAGCAATAAACCAGGAAAACATTTTTACAGTCAAAAGTTCTGATAAAGGCCTCATTTCCAAAATCTATAGAGAATTGACTCTAATTTGTAAGAAATCAAGCCATTCTCCAATTGATAAATGGTCAAAGGATATGAACAGACAATTCTCAGATGAAGAAATTGAAACTATTCCTAGCCATATGAAAAGATGCTCCAAGTCATTATTAGTCAGAGAAATGCAAAATAAGACAACTCTGAGATACCACTAAACACCTATCAGATTGGCTAGAAAGACAGGGAAAGATAATGCAGAATGCTGGAGGGGATGTGGGAAAACTGGGACAGAGATATATTGTTGGTGGAATTGTGAATACATCCAAACATTCTGGAAAATTATTTGGAACTATTCTCAAAAAGTTATCAAACTGTGCATACCCTTTGATCCAGCAGTGTTACTACTGAGCTTATATCCCAAAGAGATCTTAAAGAAGGAAGAATGTGCAAAAATGTTTGTGGCAGCCCTCTTTGTAGTGGCCAAAATGTGGAAACTGAGTGGATGCCCATCAATTGGAGAATGGCTGAATAAATTGTGGTATATGGTTGTTATGGAAGATTCTTGTTCTGTAAGAAATGACCGGGGCGAGGAGAGGGGTTGAGTGGGCAGAGCCAAGATGGCATAGAAGGCACACTCAACTTTCTAAGCTCCTCTCATACCCTCATTACCAATTTTTAAAATCAGCCTCAAAAATAACACTTGACTGATAAAATTCATGGAGATTGGAAATACAACAACTTACCAGCCAAAGATAATCTAGAAGATCACCAGAAAAGGTTTGTCCTGAGGGGCGGGAACAGACCAGCGCAGGCAGGGATAGAACTGGGAGTGGGGCATCCTCCATGGTTGAAAGGTTTACAGAGAGCTCTCTGCCAGAGCCTGACTGCTTTGCTTTGGTTGTGGAGTAGTGGACCAGCAGAGAAATTAGAGCCTAAGGTCATGGGTACTCTGAAGGATGCCAGAGCCTAACAGGATCTGGCTGTGCCTACCCAGGACTGGAGGTGACTCAGCATAGACAATAGCACAGCTCTGCAATAGCATTCTGAGCTAGGGGCTTTTGGGGGGCAGTCATAAATCTGCCTGGCAGGGGGCATAGCCTGGAGCAGCCTCTAATCTGCACAGTGGGGGGCTCAGCCTGGAGCAATGGTATTTCCCCAACTTGACTATGCTCCCCAGGCAGAGACACTTGCGGTGCCATGAGGTGTAGGGCAACTGCTAATACTTAAAGTGGACTTTTGCAGGGGTCAGTGATACTTTTGCTGCTCAGCCTCTAGCCCCAAGGCAATTGCTAATCCTCACAGCTGGACTCCTCACAGGGCACTTCCACAGCTCGTCTGTGATACCCAGGCCTAGTCACTTCAGGGGTGGAGCGTTTCCCAGAGCACTCCTGCAGCTCAGCCGCTCTTTGCCACCCACTGACAGGACAACTACTGTCCATATACCTATCCTTGCTCTGCAGAGGAAGCTGGTAAACTCCTTGCCCTGAAGGCAGACCCTAAAGGCTTTTAAAAATGAGTAAAAAACTCAAAAGGATAATTGATAGCTTCTATACAGAAAGAGAGCAGGTTCTCAACCCCAAAGGAGACTAATAGCAGTCTCCAGACAATACCCCAAAGGGGGATGTAAGCTGGTCCCCAATACAAAAGGATCTCCTAGAATAAACTATAAAAAACCTTAAAAAAGAACTACAAGAAAAATGGTGAAAGGAAAGAGAAGCTATGCAAGAGAGCAACAACTTCCTGAAATGTGAATTAGAAAAGGTAAAGAACTCCCAGGAAGTGCAGGGAAACATAATTTGTGAATTGGAAAAGATACATAACTCCCAGGAAAGCAGAATTTGTGAAATGGAAAAGCTAAAGAATTCCCAAGAAAGTATTTTTTGTATATTGGAAAAAGAAAATAAGTCAGTAAATAAAAAAATAATGAAATGGAAAAAAAAATTCCATAGAGCAAAACAACTCATTTAAAAACTCAATTGAACATTTACAAAAAGAAGTAAAAAAGCTAATGAAGAAAATAACTCATTAAAAATCAGAATTGAACAAATAGAAATGAATGATTGATTCATTGAGACATCAAGAATCATTCAAGAAAAATAAAAAAAACTAGAAAAAATGTTAAATATCTACTTGGAAAAACAACAGATCAGGAGAATAGATCCAGGAAAGATAATCTGAGGATCATTGGACTTCCCGAAAATTATGATGAAAAAAGGGCCTAGATACTATTACAGGAAATCATCAAAGAGAACTGCCCAGATGTAATAGAATCAGAAGGTAAATCAGAAGGTAAAATAGGCATTGAAAGAATTCATCGAACACCTTCTGAAAAAGACCCTAAAATAAAAACTCCAAGGAATATTGTGGCAAAATTTCAGAACTATCAAACTAAGGAAAAAATATTACAAGCAGCCAGAAAAAAACAATTCAAATACTGAGGTGCCAGAATAAGGATCACTCAGGATCTAGCTGCTTACACATTAAAGGATCAAAGGGCCTGGAATTTGATATTCTGAAAGGCAAAAGAACTTGGAATGCAGCCAAGAATAAACTACCCAGCTAAGCTGAGCATTTTCTTCCACAGCAGAAGATGGACATTTAATGAAATAGATGAATTCCATTTGTTCCTTCGGAAAAAACCAGATCTAAACAAAAAATTTGATTTCCAGCCATAGGACTCAAGAGAAGCAGAAAATTGTAAAAAGAACTCCTGAGAACTGTATTTCTCTTCTGGATATACATAAAGAATACATGTATATGTATACTTATATTGTATTTAATTTATACTTTAACATATTTAACATGTATTGATCAACCTCCCATCTGGGAGAAGGGGTGGGGGGAAGGAGGGAAAAAATTGGAACAAAAGGTTTAGCAATTGTCAATGCTGTAAAATTATGCATGCATATAAGTTGTAAATAAAAAGCTAAAACAAAAAGAATACATGTATAATTTGATTTTACTGATATAACAAAAAAGAGAAGTAGAAATGGAAAGGGGATAGTGTCAGAAAAAGGGAAAAGGGGAGATAAAAAGAGGGAACTACATTCCACAAAGAGACAAAGGAGACATATCATATCTGAGGGAATTTAGAGAGGGGGAAGAACATTATGTGAATCTTATTCTCATCAGAGTTGACTCAAAGAGAAAATAGTTGACATATTTACTTTACAGAGAAACTTCTCTCACCACATTAAAAAGTGGGAGAGGAAAAGGGAAAAGGAAAAGAGTAATAAGTGAAGGGTACAAAAAAGGGGAAGGGATTCAAAGGAGGGAGGGAGGGATCCTAAAGAGGGAGAGAGCTGCGTGAGGCAAGGGGTGGCCATAAGTTTAACACTGGGAAAAGGGGGGGAGAGAAGAAAAAGAAAACCATAATTCAGGGATAATAAGATGGCAAGAAATACAGAATTAGTAATTTTAACCATAAATGTGATTGGGATGTGGAGGCGGATAGCAGACTGGATCAAAAGTCAGAACTCTATAATATGTTGTTTACAGGAAACACATTTAAAGCAGGGAGATACATGCAGAGTAATGGTAAAAGGCTGCAGCAGAACTATTATGCTTCAGGTGAAGTAAAAAAAGCAGGGGCAGCCATCCTTATATCAGATCAAGTAAAAGCAAAAATTGATCTAATTAAAAGAGATAAGGAAGGAAACTATATCTTGCTAAAGGGTAGCATAGACAATGAAGCAATATCAATACTAAACATATATGTACCAAGAGTTATAGCATCTAACTTCCTAAAAGAGAAGTTAAGAGAGTTGCAAGAAGAAATAGACAGCAAAACTATAATAGTGGGAGATCTCAACCTTGCACTCTCAGAATTAGATAAATCAAACCACTAAACAAATAAGAAATAAAGGAGGTAAATAGAATATTAGAAAAATTAGGTATGATAGATGTTTGGAGAAAACTGAATGGTGATATAAAGGAGTATACTATCTTCTCAGCAGTTTATGGAACTTATACAAAAACTTATGATGTTATTAGGACATAAAGACCTCAAAATTAAATGCAGGAAGGCAGAAATAGTAAATGCTTTCTTTTCAGATCACGATATAATAAAAATTACATTCAACAAAAAGCTAGGGGTAAACAGACCAAAAAGTAATTGTAAATTAAATAATCTCATCTTAAAAAATGATTGGGTGAAACAACAAATTATAGACACAATTAATAATTTCACTCAAGATAATGACAAAAATGAGACATCATAAAATTTGTGGGATGTAGGCAAAGCGGTAATAAGGGGGAATTTTATATCTTTAGAGGCTTACTTGAATAAAATAGAGAAAGAGAAGATCAATGAATTGGGCTTGCAACTTAAAAAGCTAGAAAGAGACCAAATTAAAAACCCCCAATCAAATACTAAATTTGAAATTCTAAAATTAAAAGGAGAAATTAATGATATTGAAAGTAAAAAAGTATTGAATTAATGAGTAAAAGTAAGAGTTGGTTTTATGAAGAAAACAATAAAATTGATAAACCTTTGGTAAATCTGATTAGAAAAAAGGAAAGAGGAAAATCAAATTAGTAGTCTTAAAAATGAAAAGGGAGAAATTTCCACCAATGAAGAGGAAATTAAAGAAATAATGAGTTACTTTACCCAATTTTATGCCAATAAATTTGATAACCTAAGTGAAATGGATGACTAACCTCCAAAAATATAGGCTTCCTAGATTAACAGAGGAGGAAGTAAATTGCTTTAATAGTCCCATTTCAGAAAAAGAAACAGAATAAGCTATTAATCAACTCCCTAAGAAAAAAATCCCCAAGACAAGATGGATTTACAAGTGAATTCAATCAAACATTTAAAAAACAATAAACCCCAATGCTATATAAACTATTGAAAAAATAGGGAATGAAGGAGTCCTATCAAATTCCTTTTATGACACAGACATGGTACTGATACCTAAACCAGGTAGGTTGAAAACAGAGAAAGAAAATTATACACCAATCTCCCTAATGAATATTAATGCTAAAATCTTAAATAACATATTAGCAAAAAGACTACAGAAAACCATCCCCAGGATAATACACCATGATCAAGTAGCATTTGATAAAATTCAACATCCATTCCTATTAAAAACACTTGAAAGTTTAGAATAAATGGACTTTTCCTTAAAATAATCATTAGCATCTATTTAAAACCATCAGTAAGCATCATATGTAATGGGGATAAACTGGAACCATTCCCAATAAGATTAAGAGTGAAACAAGGTTGCCCAGTATCTCCATTACTATTCAATATTGTATTAGAGATGCTAGCTTCGGCAATAAGATTTGAGAAAGAGATTTAAGGAATTAGAGTAGGTAATGAGGAAAGCAAATTATCATTCTTTGCTGATGATATGATTAATTTAGAAACCCCAAATTCTACTAAACCTTTTAGAAATAATCCCAAACTTTAGGTTGCAGGATACAAAATAAACCTAATAAGCACAAACATTCTTATTCAACAAAACCCAACAATTAAAAGTTAAAAGAAATTCCATTTAAAGTAACTACTGATAGTATAAAATCTTTGGGAGTCTATCTGAAGTAAAATCAAAACTATATGGCAAAACTCAAAACATTCCATAAAATAAAGTAGATCAAAATTGGAAAAATTAAATGCTCTTGGATAGGGTGAGAAATATAATAAAGATAAATACTACCTAAACTAATTTATTTATTTAAGCACTATCCAATCAGACTCCCAAAAACTATTTTACTGACTGAAAAATAAAAAAAAGTTCTTGGAAAAACAAAAGGTCAAGAATTTCAAGGTTTAAAAAAAAATCAAATGAAGGTGACCTAGCTGTACCATATATAAAATTATATTTATAAACGTTAGCCAAACTTATTTGTAGGCTAAAAAATATACAGTTGATCAGTGGGTAGATTAGGTTCAAAAGGGACAAAACAGTCAATAACTTTAATAATCTAGTGTTTGACAATCCCAAAAGGCCTCCGGGGATAAGAATTCACTGTTTGACAAAAATTGCTAGGAAAATTGGAAATTAATATGGCAGAAACTAGGCATTGACCCACACTTAACACTGTACACCAAGATAAGGTCAAATTGGGTTTGTGACCTAGGCATAAAGAATGAGATTATAAATAAAATTTTATTTTATATAAAATAAAATAAAAAATTCCTTTGATCCAGCAGTGTTACCACTGGGTTTATATCCCAAAGAGATTTTAAAGAAGGGAAAGGGTTGGGAACCTTATGTCGAATTTTTGGCAGCCCCTTTGGTGGGAAATTGGAAACTGGTGGATCCCATCAATTGGAGAATGGTGAATAAATTTAATAAATGAATATTAGGTTTATTGTTCTGTGAAATGACCAGGGATGAGTTAAGAAAGGCCTGGAGAGAATTTGAACTGTGCAGGAAATACGGACCAAAGAGATCATTATATACCAACAATACTATATGATGATCAATTCATGGATGTGGCCTCTTCCACAATGGATGAACCAAATCAATTCCAATAGAGCAGTAATGAATTAAAGCTACCACAAAGGAACTCGAGAGTGACTATAAACCATTACATAGTATTCCCAATCCCTCTTTTTTTGTCTGCCTGCATTTTTGATTTCCTTCACAGGCTACTTGTACACTATTTCAAAGTCTGATTCTTTTTGTACAGCAAAATAACTGTATGGACATGAATACATATATTGTATTTTACTTATATTTAACATGTATTGGGCAACCTGCCATCTGGGGGAAGGGGTGGGGGGAAGAAGGGGAAAATTGGTTTTGAAATTGTCAATGCTGAAAAATTACCCATGCATATATCTGGTAAATAAAAAGGTATAATTTAAAAAAAAAAGAAAGAAAGAAATCACCAGCAAGATGATTTCAGAAAGGCCTGGAGAGACTTACATTAACTGATGATGAATGAAATGAGTAGGAAGGAATCTTATTCAACAACAATACTATATGATGATCAGTTCTGATGGATGTGGCCTATATGATGATCAATTCTGATGGATGTGGCTGTCTTCGACAATGAGATGAACCAAATCAGTACCAATTGTGCAGTAATGAATAGAACCAGCTCCACCCAGTGAAAGAACTCTGGGTAATGAGTGTGAACCACTACGTAACTTTCCTAATCCCTCTATTTTTATCCTCCTGCATTTTTGATTTCCTTCAAAGGTTAATTGTACATTATTTTAAAGTCTGATTCTTCTTGTGCAGTAAAATAACTGTATGGATATGTATACATATATTGTATTTAACATATACTTTAGCATTTTAAACATGTATTAGTCTACCTGCCATCTTGGGAAGGGGGTGGGGAGAAGGAGGGGAAAAAATTGGAACAAAAAATTTTGCAATTTTCAATGCTGAAAAATTACCCATGCATATATCTTGTAAATAAAAAGGTATAATTAAAAAACCTGTATATGTATCCCTTCCAAAAATGATATACTTTTTTAATGCATAGGAATAATGCAAAATATTAAAAAGTAAATCATTTATATGGTGGTACAGTTATGTATGTATATATGTATGTGTAAGGAACAGTTAGGTGACACAGTGGAATGAGGGTCAGCCCTGGCATAAAAAATACCTGAGCCTCAAAATCTTACTAACTATAATGCCCAATCTTGGGCAAGTTACATAGCTCTTTTTACCTCAGTGTTCTCTTCTATAAAACGAACTGGAGAAGGAAATTGTAAATCGTTTGAATATGTTTGTCAAGAAAAACCCAAGCAGGGTCACAATGAGACAGACATGACAGAAAATGAGTTAGCAAGAGCAAAAAGCACATATCCATCTATCTATCTATCTTCTATCTATCTATCTATCTCTGTCATTCATAGATCCTAAGTAAAGAATTCCTGTTTTAAAAATTGGAAATAATGCAAATGTGATAAAACAAGGAGAATAAGAAAAAGAAGGGTAGGGGGCAAGTCAAAATGAGATCTAAAAGTCTGAGAAAAAGCAGAATGTGGACCACAACACTTATAGATGATCCACTGACTGTATAGAGCTTGTTAACAGGTTTGAAGTTCTTCCCATAGAGGGCAGAATGGGGTAGAATAAAAGAGGCATATTCTCAACTCATGAAGCTTAATGAGAATCTATGGATAACCCAAGGAAAGGGAATGTCCAGTAGCCATCACAGGCAAAAAAGGATTGTGATGGTCAGAGCCTGTCTGAAAAAAAAAAAAAAACAATAACAGGGACATCAAAACTATACTCATTTCCAGTTATAGTAAGTAAAATCATTATTGTTATTATTGATCACTTCTTTCAATTTCAGTGACAGAATTGAAGTTTTCTTGCAAAGATGATAGAATGTTCTGCCATTTCCCTTTCCAGCTAATTTTTACGGATGAGGAAATTAAGGCAAATAGTGTTAAGTGACTTATCCAAGTCAGACAGCTAATAAATGTCAGACTTGAACTCAGAATGAATATTCTTGTTGACTCCTGACCAGGCCCCCTAATCATTGCACCACCATGCAACCCCTTTTATGTTCTCGCATTGTCAGAATATATTATGAGGGAGGTTATACAAATCTAAAAATTTCATCTATCAAGAGATATGGGAAATGAGACCATGTAATCTATACAATACTTGCCTTTGACATAACAGTGATTGGTGTAATGTATTTAAGGCAAACTAGCACAAAACAGAAATCAGTACAAACTAACCAGAATGAAGTACTACTGTGTGCAAGCTATAATCTACTAAATGACTAGAAGTCAGATAAGTGATCAAGAGAGGTACAAGTATTCCAAAAAAAGGGTGAAAATTAGATAAAATCTCCCGGATATATCTATAAAATCAAAACAAAGAATGTTTAACTTTGTTTTTACTCCCAGTAATCCATCTATCCAAGTTAAAAGTATCTAAAATTACTTTTAAAAACTCTTTTGTGTTGAAATAACTACAGTGCTATTCTAACTTACCCTTAATCCTCACCTAGAGAACTTCTCCATAAAAAAAAAAGATGGAGGGAAATTACTTTTAAAAACTCTTTTGTGTTGAAATAACTACAGTGCTATTCTAACTTACCCTTAATCCTCACCTAGAGAACTTCTCCATAAAAAAAAAAGATGGAGGGAAAACACTTCAACAAAACTAACCAACTAATTAACCAAATCTGACAGTATATGCCATGTTCTATACCTGTAGTCCCCCACTTCTGCAAGGAGGAGAAAGGGCTATATATTTCTCATCTTCTATTTAGGATCAATATTGGACTTATAATTAAACCAGGATTCACTTAGAGTATTAAAACAGTTCTTAGATAGAAGTCATGTCCTTTCTTTTTGTGAATTATCTGAGATAAAAACCTATTCCTACAGGAGAACTAAAAGATGAGAAAAATTTTGCTATTTTATCTGCAGCAACAATCAGAAACAGATCATTCTGCTCATTTCCTGATTTTGTAGGAAACCCAGTAAGTTCTTTGAATAGATCACTCAGGCAGCTATTCCTAAAGATGCAAGTTAATAGAATTGCATTCACAACTTTATCGAAAAATTCATTTCATTAAAATAGTGTTTAGCTAAACTTGTCAAATATCTACCAAGCCTTCTTTCTTATACACATACTCTCTAGCTCCTCTTCTTCCTATTTCTCAGCACTCCAGAAGAATGAATTAATAGTTTAATTATTGAGGGTTACAGGCAATATTCAGCACTGACCTTACTGTCTTCAGTCTCCTTGGCTTTTCCTGGGAGAAATCTATACTTCCCAAAATCACAGGTTGACTTTAATGTGAGCTGACATGCAAGCATGGAACCCTCAGCTTCAGAAAGTTCCAAAGATCTGGAAGAATACTGATGTAATCCTGTGATGCCAAGATTTGGTATCGGTAGGGCAGAATGAACAGGCTTTGACCCAACAGCTGGATGTCTTAGCTTTGAGGCAACTCCAAGAACAGGCATGGCTTCTATAAAAATATAGTTTTGCTGCCAAAGAAAATGCGTCTAACCTCAGCCTAGTAGACTCCAGCTTTCCAGAAAGAAAAAAAAAAAAAGATTCCTTAAATCAAAGTAGTAGTCATCTTGGAAAAAAAATGTTTCAAGCTAATACTATTATAAGTTGCAGAAAGAGGCAAAGCTTTCCTTCCTCCCAAGCTAAGTCTCTTTTTTCTCTTCTCTTCTTTTCTCTTCTCTTCTCTTCTCTTCTCTTCTCTTCTCTTCTCTTCTCTCTCTCTCTCTCTCTTTCTCTCTCTCTCTCTCTCTCTCAGCTCAGTGGTTATATAAGACTAAACATTCTTTTGGGGCATAAACTTTTCTTGAAGGTAACTACCACAAGACTGCATGTCTGGGATGAAGAACTCAGAATTTTTTTTCCCCTTCCTGCTTCAAGCAACCCTAGTTCTATGAATTAATACAGTGAAGTAGGGAAGGGGAGAACAGAAAGGAAAGCCCTCTCCCCCAACTGTCAAAACAGAAAAAGCCAACAATGCTGCAAGGACAAGACCTCTTCCTGACTTCAGAAATAACCAGCCCACATTTTTAAAAAGAATTTTTTTTTGGCTTAAAAAATGGACAGGAATAATAGCCAAAGCAAACAGCTGCTGGAAGAGTTTTTAGCTTGAAACAATCTCAACGATGAAGCTGTTTGTTTGATTCCCAGCTATTTTTCACTGCTGACGGCTATGAGCTTACGGTGTTCTGTCTCATAAAGTCAGGTTAAAGTCATGTAAGACTGAAACTGGATGCAGATATTGATATCCTTCTGCTAGCAAAGTTTGTCCAGGCTATTTAAAAATGTGTGAACAATTTCTGTTTTTGGCTTTGCTCAGTGAATTTTTTTTCAATTTAGAATTTTGTATAGAAATTTTTATTCAGTCACTCTTAGCAATCTCTTTTTCAGACTTTCATTCAAAACACTCCCAAGGCTATATTTCTTGACAGAAATCCAGCCCCCCACCCCACCCCCCATTCATAAAAATGCATTGTTGGGAGCAGTCATATCTTTTTCCTTTTAAAATTATGTGCTAGGTATGAATTCAAAGAGCAATATGGATGTATACTTAACTTTTTTATCACACAGATATGGTGCATACCTTAAAAAAATGAAGGGTAGAAACAGAGAAAAAAAAATATAGATCAACTTCCCTAATGAATATGAATGTAAAAATGTTAAATAAAATATTAGCAAAGTGATAACATCAATTTATCACCAGAATAATACATTGTGACCAGGTAAGATTTATACCAGAAATATAGGTTGATTCAATATTAAGAAAACTATTAGTATAATTGACCATATCAAAAACAAAAATAACAGGAATCATATGATTATCTCAATACATGGAAAAATAGCTTTTGTTTAGAATGCATTATTTGTAATGGAGATAAGTGAAGAAGCTTTCCCGATAAGATTAGAAATGAAATGAAGATGTTCAAAGTAGCAAGTTATAAAATGCTCTCACATAAATTATCAGCATTTCTTTATGTGACCAACAAAGCTCAGACACAAGAGACAGAAGGAGAAATTCCATTTAAAATAACTAGACAAAATAGTTGGAACTCCCTGCCAAGGCAAACACTGGAATAACATAAATACAAGTACAAAACACTTTTCAAACAATAAAATTAGATTTAAACGATTGGAAAAAATTTCCTTTCACAACATAAATTGTTCCTGAGTAGGAAGAGCTAATATAATAAAAAAATGACAATTCTAACTAAATTCATAGAACTAAAAAAAATAAAATTCTGGAAGAACGAAAGGTAAAGAATATCAAGGGAATTAAGAAAAAAAACTGAACAAAGTAGCCTAGTCATACCAGATATAAAACTAAAATGATGTATTACTGGAATAAACTAGGTACAGAAGACACACTAGTTAATGATTATTGTAATCTATTATTTGATAAGCCCAAAGACTTCAGTTTCTAGGATAAGAATTCACTATTTGACAAAAATTACTGGGAAAATTGAAAAATAATATTGAAAAAACTAGGCTTAGACCAGTATCTCATAACGTATGCTGAAATGAGGTCAAAATGGCTACATGATTTAGACATAAAGAGCAAAATCATAAGCAAATTAGAAAAGCAAAGAATAGTTCATGTAATGAAATACTACTATTGAACTATAACAAATGACAAACAATCAGATTTCAGAAGATTTACATGAACTGATGTAATATCCAGGAGAACATTGTGAATAGTAACAAAAACATTGTGTAATGATCAACTTAGCTCTTCTTAGCAACACAAAAAAAAAAAAATCCAGAAAATTCATGAGGGAAAATGCTATCCATATCCAGGGAAAGAACTATGACATCTGAATGAAGATCAAAACACACTTTTTTCTTTTCTTTTTTCTGGGGGGGGGTTTCATTTTGTTTTGTGGGTTTTCCCTCTTGTATTTTTCCTTTCACAACATAATTAATGTGGAAATAAATTTTCATGATAGCACATACTATATTAAATTGCTTGCTATCTTGGGTATGAGAGATGGGAGGGAGATAAAAAGTGAATGCTGAAAACAATCTTTACATGTTGTTGGAATCCTTACAAAGTGTAAAGTCATTAGAGTTGATAGAGACAATAATTATCTAATTTAGCATGGTTCAGTATGATTGATCTGATATTACAAGGAGATGTTATGGGCCAGAAAAAACAAGGTACTAAGTGGAGCTGATAGAAACAGTGCTTTTGTTCACACCTTTAGAGAGCTCATAAAAGCAAGAAGCACTTAGGGCCACAAAGCATTCTGGGAGATTGAGAGCCAGAAGCCCTCTCTTGGAGGCAAGACAGATTCATTCCAACTTTCACCTTGGTGCTGGCTGGAGATGTTTGGAAAAAGAAAAGCTGAAGCTGGCAGAGGCAAAAGATTAGTGGCAAGAGCTCTTGGTACCAAGCAGAGAGATAGGCCTCTAAGAAAACTAACTGGGCTATTTTGGAAGGAGAAAATAAACGTTTGCATTTTATCAGCTGGCTGCATTTTTGGGGTGATTATTACTTTTAACTGAAACTAAGGCTGCCTCCAGAAAACCTCCCCAAGAAATCTGCTCCCAAAGAGAACCATTATATTTTAAAGAAGAGAACACCACAACATATATTTAGAAAAAAATAAATACTATTTGCAAAAGAAAAAAGACAATGGATTAAAAATGACTATGGTGCCATTTTGAATAGCTATCTCCATGAAAAGATACATTTAAAATACATGAACAATAAAACATTAGATAATTACAGTAAAATACAAATTCACCAGAATGTTCAAGGCAAATGAGTTCTAATGAAGTATTTCAAGTTTATTCCTTTTTTTCCTGGAATCCTCAATTTAAAAAATCATTCTAATATTTAATTAACTAATTTGGCAAATATGAAATAATCATAACATAATCTTTGTTAAATAAAATTGAGAATCTTGAAGGGCTCATTATCAGTCTTCTAGGGCTCATCATTTTGATATCAATAATCATTGCATAGAATAATATATATGCATATATATATATATATATATATATATATATATATATAGAAGTGAAGAAAGAATAAAAGATGTAACTTAATTCCCCCAAAAAGGATGTGTAGTATATAACTACTGCATAATAGCACACTTGAACAATGTGCTAGCTCCACAAGATCCTTGTTGTTCAGTAAATAAGTTGACCAAAGTAAAACATATATTGTTGGTGAGTTGTTTCAGTCATATCCAACTCTTTGCTATGACATTTGAGGTTTTGTTGGCATAAATAATGGAATGGTTTGCCATTTCCTTTTTTGGCTCATTTTGTAGAAGAGGTAAACAGGGTCACAGAGCTGGTCAGTATGTGAGACTAGATTTGATCTCATACAGATAAGCCTTCCTGATGCCAAGTCTGATATTCTATCCACTTCACTATCTAGTTGCCACAGAACACATATTCTTTTTTTTTTTTGGCTGAGGCAATTGGGGTTAAATGACTTGTCCAGCATCACACAGCTGGGAAATATTAAGTGTTTGAGACCAGATTTTGAACTCAGGTCCTCCTGACTTCAGGGCTGGTGCTCTATCCACTGTGCCAACTAGCTGTCCCCAGAACACATATTCTTAATGACACATAATATTATTGTAGTCTTTTAAAGGTAATAAAGTCTTCTAGTTATTTTATCACATATAAGCCTCATTAAAACCTCCTTGATATAGGTCCTACAAGTATTAATATTTCCATTTGCATTTGATAAAGTAGAGCTTAAATGATATGTGATGTGTCTGGGGTCACAGAGTATTAAAGGGAAATAAGATTTGAACTTAAAAGTTTACACAGCTTGATGGAACAATAGATAAGAAAGAGACAAGTCCTGTCAAGGTGTCAGGGTAACATGAATTCACATCTGGTTTCAGGCACTTCCTAGCTATGTGATTACGGGCAAATCATTTAGCTGCTGTATGCTTCCATTTCCACAATTATAAAATAGGGCTAATAATAGAACCTATCTTTCAAGGTTATCATGATGATCAAATGAAGTAGTACTGTAAAGTATTTAGAATAGTGTCTGGCATATAGTAGAAGTTATATAACTGTCCCTTCTTTTCCTTCTTCCTTCCTTCCTTCTTTCAATTCCTCTATCCTACCTTCTCTTCTTTCCCTTTCCCTGATTTGCCCTTCTCTTACCTCCCTTCTGCATCTATTTAAATATTAAATCCAACTTATCCATTCCCCAAATCATTATCTTTCCCCTAAACCATAGCCATTTCCATATTACTTCGTATTACTGTTGAAGAGTAAACACTCTATCTCCTAACTCAGCATTTCCTCTGGTTATGTCTTATGTCTGGAATACCATTTCTCCGTGTCTTTGAGTCATGGTTTCCCTGGCTTCTTTTTAAGTCTCATGAAAAATCCCACCTTCTATAGGAAATCTTTCCAAATCCTTCTTAATGCTATATTTTTTCCTCTGTTGATTATTTCCAGTTTATTCTTATAAAGCTTGTTTGTTGATGTTGTTGCCTCCTGTATTGGATGGTATTGGGCTTCTTGAGAGTAGGGACAAACTTTTGGTTTTTTATCCCCAGAACTTACTACCAATCTTGGGCTCAGAGAAGGTGCTTAATAAATGGTTATTCGTAGACTAAGTCATGTAGGATATTCATGAAAGAAGATTCAAGATGACCATAATAAACTATGACTTCATTAGTGATTGAAAACCTTAGTAAGGGAATTCCAACTACTGTAGTAAATTGATAATTATAAATATAAGATAATCATTTGGAATACAATGTCTCTCTCTAGCATATATAATAGAGCAATAATTAATGATTCAAAGATTCCTACATGCTAATAAACAGGTAAAGAACTTTCATTTTGGACTTAGTGAACTACCCTATCTTGGATGCTTATTACCCTCCTTAGGAGGTCACTTACTCTTTGGATCCTAGTTTCCACATGATTAAAATGAATGGGTTAGATTAGATAAGCAGCTAGTCACCAATTAAAAACAGAGGTTCAGAGAACATTTTGACAATCTAATGAAGGCATCAGATTGTTTCTCAGCATGCTATTTTTAAATGTATAAAATAAAATTAGTAGGATTATAAATGAAACCAATTGTATCAAAATATGGTTCCCCCCAAATTGGCATAAGTTCATGGACCTTTGGTTAAGACCCTTGTTTTATATAGTTGCCCATAGATCATTGAGAAGCTAAGAGATTTGCTTAGAGTCATACATGTAATGAATTTAAAACCCTAGTCTTCCTGATACCAGCTAGTTTTTTACCCATTATGCACTATTTCCTCTCATTAGTATTAATGACTAATGACAACAATTATAGCCATATTTTCAAAGGGACTATCCAGTTTAATTCCCAATTTTAAAGAAAGAGAAACTGACATCCAGGGGAATTAACTTGATATTTTTGTAATTGCTCTCTATTGGTTCTTCTCCTATTTCACTGATCAATTCTTCTCTGTCTTTTCTGGCTAGGGCTACAAAGGCTGTCTCCTAGACGCTCTTCTATTTTCACTCTAATTATCTCAGTATATTGCCATTAATTTTGCAGATGTTTTCTAGATCTATATGTCAAATCCACCTCTACCTCATGAATTCTGTATATTCCCATTGACATCTCAAATTCAACATGTCCAAAACTGAACCCTTTTTCTTTCCTGTCCTAACTCTTTTCCCTTCTGAACTTTTCTACTACCATCAAAATTATCTCTAACCACTCAGTTTGTCCTCATCCATTTCACCTTTGAGCTTCTCTTTTGTTTCTACCATTCATCCAAGACTGAAGAGTGAAATATCCATTCTCTAAATTCTCATTGAATTTTGCTTTTACCTCCCTTATGATATCTTTGAAAAACATCTTAAGAGGAATTCATAATTACAAAAAGAATTTGGATTAACTATCCATGAAGGAAAAACAAAGTAAACACAGAATATTAATGTCCAGATTGTTATTTGCAGTTAGATAATTGACACAATGAGCCAATCAGTCCATAAATATTGAAGAGCAACTGATGAGATAAAAAAATAAAATTGGGCATAGACATGAATAAAAGTGGCTGCAAATGGATGGTCTTCAAAGGTCTTCTTGAAATAAAAGTTCAGCTTTTTACCAGTATTATTTTCCTTGCCACCACAAGGTTACTAGTCATAGAATACTATAGTTTTTGAGAATTTTTCAGTGGTCATGAGTAGATTATTTCATAAACTTGAAGACAGACATATATGACTAGAAAAGAGAGAATATTAATTAGATGGAGGAACAAGAAATAAATGGTGAATAAGCTATATTTTTACTGATATGTATATAATATCAAAGATCTAAACAAATGTACACAAATGTTAGATGATGATCTGTAGAAGATTTGGGAGTCGTGGATAGGAAACACTACAATCTGGATCATTGGAGACAGTACCTTGGCCACATTTTAAGTGTTTCCCTATTTTTAGCAGCATTATTCATTTTATCTATTACATGGATTGTAGACATTTGCTACTGAAATTTGATCAATTCAGGAAAGATTACTAAGGGGCCAGAAAAAATACAAACTCTGACTTTATGCTGAGTCAGTTTAAAGTAGTTAACAGAGAAAAACTCAATCCTATGTCTTCTGTGTGGATATGAATAATACTCAGGAATCCAATCATTTTTGTTGTTTCTGTTTTTCCAGGGATCTGGAAGAAAATATTTGTTTTGAGTACAGCTTGCTACTCATCATTCTTATAAGAGGAAAGCTATCAGTGTCTTTGAGTTTAGAGAAAGATTGAAAAAATTACACAGAATAGCTAACTGAAAGATGAAAAGTAATTGGTAGAAAAATAGAAAGAAAAAAAAAGGGAGAGAAAGAGAGAGAAAATTTGTCCAAAGAAGTAAAAGCCCAGAAAAGTGAAAAAAGTTTGGGAAGAAGTTAAAAGGCTAGTTAAATTTACATCATGACATATATTGCCTGTCTTGAAGGTTTTCTGGTAATTCACTACTGATGTAGTTAATTGCACTAATAAAATTTCACCAACATAATAATCTTTGCCATAAACTAAAATTCAAATCACATGTGCTAAGCTTTCAACTGGTGCTGCTTTTTAAGGCCCTTCTAAGACCCTTTTTGAGGCCTCAGCACCCAGAATGCAAGATATCCACCTCTGGAAGATGGTACATCTTTGATTAACAACAACAAAAAACAAAAAGTTAAACAAAACTTTCCCCCAAATAGTTTTGTAAGATTAAGTATTTGTCTTAGGAATATTCAAAAAAAAAGTATTACCAAAAGTCACTAATCCATCTCTTTTTACACTGACAAAGTTTATTTTGCTACTCATAAATGCAATTATCATCAATTTGTATATAAACAATATAATTTAAATGAGTGTATTATGTGAGTTACGTGAGTGAATATATATATATATGTGTGTGTATGTGTGTGTATGTGAATGTGTTTATATTGTATGTGTAGGAGGGTGTGAGAAATTATGTAGGAGTGTGACTTAGTTATATATTTGCTTGTGTGCACGTGTGTGTGTATGTGTGTATGTTTATTTTAGTAAGACTAAGAATATCTTTTCCTGATGTTTGATCATTTTCAGTCATGTTCAATTCTTCATGATTCTATTTGAGGTTTTTTTTTAATTAAAGCTTTTTTATTTTCAAAACATATGCATGGATAATTTTTCAACATTAACTCTTGCAAAACCTTGGGTTCCAGTTTCCCCACCCCTACCTCCTTCTCTAGATGGCAAGTAATCCAATAAATGCATACATATTTATACTATTATCTTGCTGCACAAGAAAAATCAAATCAAACAGGAAAAAATGAGAAAGAAAATAAAATGCAAGCAAACAATTACAAAAAGAGTAAAAATGCTATACTGTGAACCACACTCAGTCCTCAGAGTTCTCTCTCTGGGTATAGATGGCTCTCTTCATTACAAGACTATTGGAACTGGTCTGAATTATCTCATCATTGTAAAGAGCCATGTCCATCAGAATTGATCATTTTGTTGTTGCCATGTATAATGATCTCCTGGTTGTGCTCATTTCACTTAGCATTAGTTCATGCAAGTCTTTCCAGACCTCTGTGAAATCATCCTGTTGATCCTTTCTTATAGAACAATAATATTCCATTATATTCATATACTGTAACTTATTCAGCCATTCTCCAACTGATGCGCATCCACGCAGTTTCTGATTTCTTGCCACTACAAAAAGGGCTGCCACAAACATCTTTGCACATATGGTCCCTTTCCCTCCTTTAAGATTTCTTTGGGATATAATCCCAGTAGTAATACTCTGAGTCAAAGGGTATGCACAGTTTGATAACTTTTTGAGCATAGTGCCAAATAGCTCTCCAGAATGGTTGGATCCATTCACAGTTCTACCAACAATGTATCAGTGTCCCAATTTTCCCACATGCCCTCCAACAATCAGGATTATCTTTTTCTATCATCCTAGCCAATGTAAGAGGTGCGTAGTGGTATCTCAGAGTTGCCTTACTTTGCATTTCTCTGATCAATATTAATTTGGAACACCTTTTCATATGAGTATAGTTTCAATTTTATCATCCGAAAATTGTCTGTTCATATACTTTGACCATTTATCAATTGGAGAATGGCTTGATTTCTTATAAATTTGAGTGAATTCTCTATATACTTTGGGAATTAGGCCTTTATCAAAACCTTTGAATGGAAAAATGCTTTCCCAGTTTATTGCTTCCTTTCTAATCTTGTCTGCATTAGTTTTGTTTGTACAAAAACTTTTTAACAGTATATTCACAATTATCTATTTTGTGATCAATAATGATCTTTAGTTCTGCTTTGGTCACAAATTCCTTCCTCCTCCAAAGATCTGAGAGGCAAACTATCTTATGTTCTTCTAATTTATTTATAATATCATTTTTTATATCTAGATCATGAGCCCATTTTGACCTTAATCTTGGTATATGGTGTTAAGTGTGGGTTAATGCCTACTTTCTGTTATATTAGGTTCCAATTTTCCCAGCAATTTTTGTCAAATAGTGAATTCTTATCCCAAAAGCTGGGGTCTTTGGGTTTGTCAAACACTAGATTGCAATAATTATTGACTATTTTTGTCCTGTGAACCTAACCTATTCCACTAATCAGTTAATGTATTTCTGAGCCAGTACCAAATGGTTTTGATGACTGCTGCTAGTTTTAGATCTGATACAGCTAGGCCATCTTCATTTGATTTTTTTCATTAGTTCCTTGAAATTCTTGACCTTTTGTTCTTACAGATGAATTTTGTTGTTATTTTTTCTAGGTCAATAAAAGAGTTTCTTGGGAGTTTGATTGGTATAGCACTAAATAAATAAATTTGTAATGGACTGAAGCTCTTGAGTTGTTGCACTGAGGTCCCAAGCACGTGAGGCTAAATAGCAATTGGACAATACTCTATTAATATATTCTTGAAGAAAGAATGGCCCCACTCACTCTCTGTGCAAGTTTTGATGTGTTGTATAGGAGATGATGTAGAGATGATTTGGTGGGTGGAGTGAGAGAGGCAGAGGCACTGCTGGCCGGATTTGTGTTGTGATTACTCTCATTTTGTATCACCATTCCCCTTCACCTCTGCAAAGAATAAAGATTAAGGATTTTCCCTTATTCTGACTCTGGCTGATTTTAATATACTCTGGGCGCTAAATGCAGTCATCACATAGATTAGTTTAGGTAGTATTATTATCTTTATTATATTTGCTTGACCATCTAAAAGCACTTGGTATTATTCCAATTGTTTAGATCTGACTTTATTTGTGTGGAAAGTGTTTTGTAATTTTGCTTATATAGTTCCTGACTTTCCCTTGGCAGATAGATTCCCAAATATTTTATACTATCAACAGTTATTTTAAATGGAATTTCTCCTTGTATCTCTTGCTGTTGGATTTTGTTAGTGATGTATAAAAATGCTGATGATTTATGTGGATTTATTTTGTATCCTGCAACTTTGCTAGAGTTGTGAATTATTTCTAACAGCTTTTTAATTGATTCTCTGGGGTTTTCAAGTATACCATCATATCATCTGCAGAGAGTGATAATATGGTTTCCTCATGACCTAATCAAATGCCTTTAATCTCTTTTTATTCTCTTATTGCCAAAGCTAGCATTTCTAATACAATAGTGAATAGTAATGGTAATAGTAAGCAATCTTGTTTCACTCCTGATCTTATTGGGAATAGTTGCAGTTTATCTCCATTACATATGATGCTTATTGAGGGTTTTAAATAGATGCTACTTATTATTTTAAGGAAAAGTCTATTTGTTCCTATACTCTCTAGTGTTTTTTAATAGGAATGGAAGTTGGATTTTATCAAATGCTTTTTCAGAATCTATTGAGATAATCATATGGTTTTTGTTACTTTGGTTATTGATGTAGTCAATTATGCTAATAGTTTTCCTAATATTGAACCAGCCCTGCATTCCTGGTATAAATCCTATTTGGTCATGCTGTATTATCCTGGGGATGATTTTCTATCATCTCTTTGCTAATATTTTATTTAAGATTTTCACATCAATATTCATCAGGGAGATTGGTCTATAATTGTCTTTCTCTGTTTTTGTCCTACCTGGTTTAGCTATCAGTCTGTGTCATAAAAGGAATTTGGTAAGAGTCCTTCATTCCCTATTTTTTCAAATAGTTTATATAGTATTAGAGTTAATTGTTCTTTAAATGTTTTGTAGAATTGACATGCAAATCCATCTGATCCTGGGGATTTTTTCTTACTAATTTGTAATTTACAGTTATTTATTAATTGATTACTATCTTGTTCTATTTCTTTTTCTGATATGGGACTATTTAAGCAATTTGCTTTCTCTGTTAATCTGGATAACATATATTTTTGTAGGTATTCCTTCATTTCACTTAGGTTATCAAATTTATTAGCATAAAGTTGGGCAAATTAACTTCTAATTATTGCTCTAATTTTCTTTTCATTAGTGGAAAGTTCTCCTTTTTCATTTTTAACACTAATGATTTGATTTTCCTCTTTCCTTTTTCTAATCAAATTTATTAGAAGTTTGTCCATTTTTTTTCATAAAACCAACTCTTAGTTTTATTTATTAATTCAATAGCATTTTATTTCAGTTTTATTAATCTCCTTTTATTTTTAGAATTTCAAATTAATATTTGATTGGGGGGGATTTAATTTGCTCTTTTGCTAGCTTTTTTAGTTGCAAGCCCAATACATTTATCTTCTCTTTCTCTATTTTATACAAGTAAGCATCTAGAGATATAAAATTTCCTCTTATTACTATTTTGGCTGCATCCCCAAAATTTTGGTATGTTGTCTCCTTATTGTCATTTTCTTGGATGAAAGTATTAATTTTGTCTATGATTTGCTGTTTCACCCATTCATTCTTTAGGATGAGATTATTTAGTTTCCAATTAATTTTTGGCCTATTTTCCCCTGGCTTTTTATTGAATGTAGTTTTTATTGCATTGTGATCCGAAAAGAATGCATTTACTATTTCTGCCTTTCTGTATTTGATTTTGAGGTTTTCATGTGCTAATATATGGTCAATTTTTGTATAGGTTCCATGAATTGCCAAGAAGAAAGTATACTCCTTTATGTCTCCATTCAATTTTCTCCAAAGATATCATAACTAATTTTTCTAGCATTCTATTTACATTTTTAATTTCTTTCTTATTTATTTTGGGGTTTGATTTATCTAGTTCTGAGAGAGCAAGTTTGAGATCTCCTACTATTATAGTTTTGCTGTCTAATTCTTCTTACAGCTCTCTTAACTTCTTCTTTAGGAATTTCCATGCTACACCACTTAGTGCATATATATTTAATATTGATATTGCTTAATTATCTATGGTACCCTTTGGCAAAATATAGTTTCCTTCCTTATCTCTTTTAATTAGATCAGTTTTTGCTTTTGCTTGATCTGAGATCAGGATGGCTACCAGTCCTTTTTTTACTTCATCTAATAAATTCTGTTCCAGCCTTTTTCCTTTACTCTTTTTATATTGCTCTGTTTTAAATCTGTTTCTTGCAAGCAACATATTTTAGAATTCTGGCTTTTAATTCAGTTTTCTATCTGTCTCCACTTTATGGGAGAATTCACCCCATTCACATTCACAATTAAAATTATGAATTCTGTATTTCCTGTCATTCAGATTATACCTTTCTCTTTCCTTTTTACCTTTCCCTCCTCCCCAGTATTTAATTTATGAGCAACACTTGCCTCAAGCAGCCTTCTCCCTTTAGAATCTCTCCCCCTTTAGAGTCCCTCCCTTTTCTTATATCTTTCCCCTACTATTTCTGTATTCCCTTCTATTTAGTCTACTCCTTCCTTTTTTGCCTTTCTCTTACCACTTTTCAGTAAGGTGATAGAAGTTTCTTTGTACACTACATATGATTTGCTCTTAGGACAAAGGAGGTTTTCCAAGCTTCCTCTACAAGCAGCAGCAAAGGGTCCCTATTTGCGATGGATCCTGGTGCTTGGTGGTGTGGCCAGGTCCCATGAGGCTCTCTTTTGGAGTTCACTATTTACCTATTGTGTTTGTGTTGGATGGTTATAACGATCTACCGGCTTGCAGCCAGGGCAACAAAGGTGTAGATTCCTCCATGTAGATTCTCTGCATGGCAGAGTCTGTATGGACCAGAGGAGACCACACTCTGCCCTGGTCTTCAGTGTATGCTGGCCTCTGTACTCTGCCTGCCTACCTGTGCCTGTCCCCCTATCTCCGTGCCTAATTAAAACAGACCTTTTCTGGCAATCTTCAAAATTATCTTCTGCTGGGAATTTGCTACACTCCTAATATTCGAGGATTCTGCCAGTTCATAACTAATTCAAAGGCTGGATCTGCTAGTTGGTTGAGGGTCATTGGAGAAGGTCAGAAAGAAAAATGTGTTCTCTCCACCATTATAACTCTGCTTCTCTCTACCTTCTGTTTTAGTTTTTTATTTTCTCTTCAATTGTATTTTTCCTTCTAAATTATAATCTAATTTATATTTTCATTTTAAATATCTTATTTCATTTTTTTCATCTTGGTTTGTCATCTTGAAACCAAGTTTTTTTTATTTTTTTTTATTTTAATAATGCTATCTATGGTTAGCGTTCTCTTTGCAGTTTTACTCATTTTGATTTTCATATCAGTCCTGAGAGGCACAGATTATCATTCTAAGATTAATCCCATTTTACCAGAGAAGAGAAGAAACTGAGGGAGATATTGAATGGATTATTTGTCCAAGGTCATAAGGACAGAAAGTATCTGAGGAAGAATTTGAATTCAAATCTTCCTCACTCCAGGCCAAAACATTTACCTAGCAGTTGCTTGGATTGAGCGCTCTTCCTCCTCCCCCCCTTAATTCTTTTCCCTTTTATACTATAAATATCACTATCAAACTAATCCATGACATATTATTATGTCATATTAACCAGAACCTTATAATAATAGAACCTTCCTATATGAACTTTTCTTAATACTGATACTGTTCTCCCAATAAAACTATACTATATTTAATCACTGCTGTATTTTCTTTTATTTTTATTTTCTTTTTCTGCCTCTATCTCACATATGTAAATATATATGTAATAATGTACACATATATAAATATGTTCCTATATGTATATATGCAATATATAACATGTATAATATATACATATAAATGTGTGCATATGTGTATAATCTCTTTATTGTCTGTATGTTAGAATGGTCATAAAGTAAACACTATTTCATTCATTGTATTTATAGCCTCTGTATCTATCACTAGAACATTTTGAGACAGTAATGGAGGTAAGGGAGGGCCTACATTTGCAAGGGCTCTATCCACATCCTATCCCTTTCCTCACACCTGACTTAGAATTATTATGAACTACGATAATTTGAGTTTTGAATTAAAAGAAAGGATTTGGAAGGTATGTGATAGATATTACAGTAACATGGTTTCTGCTTATGACAAAATGAAGAAATTAAGTAAAGGATGAGTAAATGGTGAGGTTACTCATAACTTTATTTAAGTAATCAAATGCCTTATTTTCTAATTATTAGGATAAATGAATGGACGAATGAAATTCACATTAAGCAAAATGTTAACAAAGGAATGGGCTTAATGTCATTCATCTTAACTTTACAACATAGCCTTTACTTTTTGTTGATGTCTCAAAAATAACAGGGAAGACATGGACCATTTGTGCTTCTCCCATGAATAGATCATCTTTTTTTTAATCATATAAGTATTTGGTGGTATATTTTCCTCAAATTCCTCTTTGGAGTTTCTTTTTTGTAATCTATAGGAGCTTGTCTTTGCCTACCATGTGCTTCTTTCTCCATTACCCTTTGCATTTCTTTCAAAGCTGTAGTTTTCTATAACTTGAAAGAATGAAAACAATAATTATAAAAAAGCAAGATTAGCTCATATTCCAAGATAGAATAAGAACACATGCTCAAACTTGAAAAGTTACATTAGACTATGAACAGTTTGAGAGCTATAGCCTTTGTATCCACAGCATGTAGCACAATGCCTGGCACATAGTAGATACCTTGACTGACTGTTGTTTAACTGGGCAGCAGAGGTCCAACCTTTGGCCAAATTTCCAAAAAGTGACCACTAAATATATTTTATATTTGATTTTAATCCTTCTGAATGAAGTAATACAAAAGTACTATTCATTTTCTTGAAAATGTTTGTGAAAATAATTTCTTTTTTTCACTTTTTAAATGTATTTACATATTTGTTATGTTGTATAAGAAAAATCATACTAAAAGGGAAAAAACCTAGGAAACAAAACAAACAAGAAAAGATTAAAATACTATGTTTTCATCCACTATCAGTCTCCATAGTTCTCTTTCTGGATGCAGATGGCATTTTCTATCCCAAGTCTATTTGAATTGCCTAGAATCACCTCATTTTTGAAAAGAGCCAAGTCATCACAGTTGATCATCACATAATCTTGTGATTGCTGTGAACAGCATTCTCTTGGTTCTGCTCACTTAAATCAGAATTAACAACTTAATTCATGTAAGTGTTTATGAAAATATTTTCAAAGTTATATTCAATAATGTAGAATGTAAACTACTTACAAACAAGAAACCCTGGATTCAAATTCAGTTTCAGACACTACCTTTGTGACTTTTGGCAAGTTACTTCACCCTCACTTTCCTTATCTATAAATGGACTGGAAAAGGAAATGGCAAACTACTCTAGTTATCTTTGCCAAGAAAACACCAAATAGGATCACATGGAATAGGACACAACTAAAAAGACTAAACAACAATATATAACATATGCATGACTTGAGCCCAAGTTTACGCGGCTCCACTCTTATCTGTGCTTTGTTAACAATAGTTACTTATGCTTCATGAATCAATATGCTGAAAATGATCATCAGTTTCCTAAGGTATCACACTTAATATCTGCCACATTTTTTTTTCATTATTTTGGTAATCCATGCTTTCCCTGCTCATGTGTAAAAATTTGCTCTGGCTTCTTGAAAAACATAAGACTGAAAATCAGAAAAGAAATTTTCATTCAAGGAAGGAATATAATCAGCTAACCATCAATTTCCTCTATATTGAATTTAAAGGAAAGATCAAGTTCCTTTTGGATAAAAAGGACCACTCATTTGTCTCATTACATAAGTCATGTCAGATAGAGGTAGTGTTCTGTCTGTTTTAAAAGACCACCCATGAAAATAACCCAAAGATCCACCTCACAGAGATGGTCTTTGAAAGATCATGCAATATTTTATTAGAAACTTGGGGATCTTTAAAAGAAGCTGTGGAAGAGAGAGAAAAGTGTAGTCAAGTTGGTCCATCATTCATATTTGGGGAATTAGAACATGCCATCAAGGATTGCAAAGGGCTTTACATAGAAAGCAATCCCAGACTGATAATTCTTACTCAACAAAAATATTTGATGCTTGGTTAAAGTTTATCATGCCAATGCACACTATAATTAAGAGAACATTTTAGAATAACAAATGAAAAGCTCCAACTACTTACCCATTTATTTATCACACATCATATGGACAGCTGATAAAGCTCAATGAAAGCAGAAGTTTCCTTTTGCAGTAGAAAAAAGGAAACTTCTTACCTACAGAAACAAGAGGAAAAATGGAAAGAAAAACAAACAAAAAACATCTAATTCTCTCCCAAACAGATGGCAAAGTCATGAGGTTCAGTACCTTTTACTCTACAAACAAACATCCAAAGTGGCTATGGACATTCTTTGTGCATAGTGCTTATCTTCCTTTGTCTCTGCCTCCTCTGGAATATGATTCTTTCCCATTTCCCTTTCCCAGACCTGTATTTCATTTTCCTGGGTTTTTTTAATTTTTTTTCTTTCTTTCTGATCAATCTTTTTGTTTCTCTCTGGCTCTGTCTGTCTTCTGTTCCTCTCCTCTCCTCCCCTCCTTTCTTTGTCTGTGTCTTTCTGTCTGTTTCTGTGTTTATCTGCCTCACTTTGTCTTTGTCTCTCTGCCTCTTTCTCTCTGTTTCTCTCTGTCTCTGTTTCTGTCTCTTTCCCTTGTTTCCTCTCTGTCTCTCTCTGTCTTCCTTTCTCTCTGTGTGTTTCTCTGCCTCTCTGTCTCTTTATCTTTCTCTCTTTCTCTATCTGTCTCTCCTCTATCTCTGTCTTACTGTCTCCATGTTTGTCTTTTTCTCTATTTCACTCTCTGTCTCTTATTTTCTCTGTCTCTGGACCTATGTCTCTATTTTTCCCTGTCTCTACTCTCTATCTTTGTCTCTCTTTGTTTCTCTCTTTCCTCACTGATTCCATTTACATAAAGGTCATGAAGTCTAACAAACAAGAATTCTCTCCCTATACCTATGATCTTATCCTTCTTTTTCTGTCCCAAAGAACCCGCTTTATGAATTACTATATGTGGCATGTTGGTAGGAGAGGCTAAGGTCCCAAGTGGCATTTCTGACATGTACTTTGATTATTGTTCCTTTTACCCCTCTAATCTATATATTACCTTAAGTATATTTCTCCAATTCTTTCTGCTTAGAATTTATGGAATCTGAAAACAGCTGGACCAACAAACATCCTGCTGAAACAGAAGATGGAGTTCTTTAAAGCTGCAGTGAATGTTAACTGTTGAAAAAAGTTTAAGGAGGTCATCCCCAATTTATTTCTATTACAAAATATAGATCAAGGGCTTCTTCTGTTATTTAAGATTCACACTGAGATGAAAGTTCCTCCCCCTCTTCCAATATTATGAGATTAAATATCAGAATAGTAGTAGTAACATTTGTATTTATTATGGTAAAAATGTGAGAGACAGCCTGGCATAAAGGAGAAATTTTGAGTTTTGGAATCAGAAAAATGTAAGTTAAAATTTTTTAACTGGCCCTATGACCCTGGGACAATCATCTTCTATTACCTCAAACAACCATCCCAGCCTATATGTTATAGGGAAGTTTTAGATTTATATCACTGGAGAGAGGGCCCACATCCCAACATCACAGATAGAACATTCCAATTCCTGCCCATAGCCCCCTCAAATTAAGCCTAATGTTTCTTTTATCTTATCCCTCTCTACCACATTTCCCCAAGGAATTTCTTCCCTTTGTTTTTGAAGTGGGGGTAGGTTGTAGAATGAAATTAGAGTTCTATCTAGATATAATATCACAAATGTTAGGCTGTTTTATTTATTTTTCTTTTTTAATAGCTTTTTATTTACAAGTTATATGCATGGGTAATTTTACAATTGCAAAACCTTTTGTTCCAATTTTTCCCCTCTTTTCCCCCACCCCCTCCTCTAGATGTTATGTTGACCAATTCATGTTAAATATGTTAAAGTATAAAGTAAATACAAAATAAGTATACATGTCCAAACAGTTATTTTGCTGTACAAAAGGAATTGGACTCTGAAATAGTGTACAATTAGCCTGTGAAGGAAATCAAAAATGCAGGGGGACAAAAATATAAGGATTGGGAATTCTATGTAATGGTTCTTAGTCATCTCCCAGAGTCCTTTCACTGGGTGTAGCTGGTTCAGTTCATTACTACTCCATTGGAACTGATTTGGTTCATCTCATTGCTGAAGATGGCCAGGTCAATCAGAATTAATCATTATGTGGTATTGTTGTTGAAGTATATGATGATCTCCTGGTCCTGTTCATTTTACTCAGCATAGGCTGTTTTATTTAAGAAATACTGCATTTCCCCACACTTAACACCATACACCAAGATAAGGTCAAAATGGGTTCATGATCTAGGCATAAAGAATGAGATTATAAATAAATTAGAGGAACACAGGATAGTTTACTTCTCAGACCTGTGGAAGAGGAAGGAATTTATGACTAAAGAAGATCATTACTGATCACAAAATAGAAAATTTTGATTATATCAAATTGAAAAGTTTTTGTATAAACAAAACTAATGCATGCAAGATTAGAAGGGAAGCAATAAACCAGGAAAACATTTTTACAGTCAAAGGTTCTGATAAAGGCCTCATTTCCAAAATCTATAGAGAATTGACTCTAATTTATGAGAAAAGAAGCCATTCTCCAGTTGATAAATGGTCAAAGGATATGAACAGACAATTCTCAGAAGAAGAAATTGAAACTATTTCTAGCCATATGAAAAGATGCTCCAAGTCATTATTAATCAGAGAAATGCAAATTAAGACAACTCTGAGATACCACTACACACCTGTCAGATTGGCTAGAATGACAGGGAAAGATAATGCGGAATGTTGGAGGGGATGTGGGAAAACAGAGATACTAATACTTTGTTGGTGAAATTGTGAATACATCCAACCATTCTGAAGAGCAATTTGGAATTATGCTCAAAAAGTTATCAAACTGTGCATACCCTTTGATCCAACAGTGTTACTACTGAGCTTATGTCCCAAAGAGATCTTAAAGAAGGGAAAGGGATCTGAATGTGCAAGAACGTTTGTGGCAGCCCTCTCTGTAGTGACCAGAAAGTGGAAACTGAGTGGATGCCCATCAGTTGGAAAATGGCTGAATAAACTGTGGTATATGAATATTATGGAATATTATTGTTTGGTAAGAAATGACCAACAGGATGATTTCAGAAAGGCTTGGGGAGCCTTACATGAACTGATGCTGAGTAAAATGAGAAGGACCAGGAGATCATTATATACCTCAACAACAATACTATATGATGATCAATTCTGATGGACATAGCCCTCTTCAACAATGAGATGAACTAAATCAATTCCAATAGAGCAGTAATGAATTGAACCAGCTACACTCAGCAAAAGAATTCTGGGAGATGACTATGAACTATTACATAGAATTCCCAATCCCTCTATTTTTGTCCACCTGCATTTTTGATTTTTTCTTTTGCTTGTTGCTTGCTTTTTGCTATATTTTTGCTTGTACATTATTTCAAAGTCTGATTCTTTTTGTACAGCAAAATTAGTTTGGACATGTATGCTTATTTTGTATTTAATTTATACTTTAACGTATTTAACATGTATTGGTCAACATAACACCTAGGGGAGGGGGTGGGGGGGAAGGAGGGGAAAAATTGGAATAAAAGTTTTGACAATTGTCAATGCTGTAAAATTACCCATGCATATAACTTGTAAATAAAAAGCTATTAAAAAAAGAAACACTGCATTTCAACCTTTCTTTTTTTTTCTTTTTTGTTTTTGGGAAGGAACTGGAAAGATAACCTAACCACTTTGAAGAAAATGATACTAAAGAGGAATTTGCTGATAAGCTGCCATCTTGTACCTGGAAAAGTGGCAAACCTGTGTTTTCATCTAAAATAAGAGGAACTCTGGCTCAGAGTAATGACCTTTGGCTCATACTCTTCATTGTTGGTCAATTGTTATTCCCATGATTGGGAAGAGTGTTTAGAACAATTATACTGGTACTTACTTCAATACTAAAGAGGAAGGGAGAAAAAGAAAATACCACTAAACATCTCCATAAGGTTTCTATTCAACTTATAAAATAATAGGAAAATAAGAAAAGAAATCCACCCAGAAACATCTGTTGCACTCATGAGTAGTCTCAGTTATTTGAAGCAGCAGCAGCAATAGCTGCAGTAAAACAAAAGAAAAAAATAAAACAAAAATAAAACTTTGAGGTCAATCACCTCTAACCCATATGCCAGACAATAGAAATTACTATGGTAAATTTCAGAACTACAGAGACAATTTACATAACCAAAATGAGAAGAGTAAAATTCCATAGATTTACTGAAAATGGGATGGAGGAGACACACTAGAGAAAAATATGTAATATATATCATGTCACTTTAGAATGTAAACTCAAGAGAGATATTTGGGCATGATAGAGTCCTCAAATTGGAGACCAAGTATAAGTATGAATTCTGGTTTTGCCACTTTCTAGGTATGATCTTGTACTCTTTGTATATTTTCTCCTCTAAATATTTTATACTTTTTTTTTCCAATAATAAATATATTGGACTAAATAAGCTTTTAAGTTTCTTCCTGTTAATAATCTTGTAATAGCAATATTTGTGATTATTGCCATGTTAGGGACATTTCTCTTTCTCTGAAAATGCCATGTATGCCATGTCAGATGGTAGGGCGGGCCCAGGAGGTCAAAATGGGCTTGGTTTCTTAGGCAGGAGATTGTGTCTTGCTGATGTTAAAGGAACTGCTAATAGGTTTCTTGAAATGGTGAGGGGTGTGTCCTCTTGCTGGATCTCCACCTAGGATGCAGCACTAACTCCAGTTGTCTCTCTTCTGCAGATCCACCTATGCAGTACTGAGTGGGCTAGGCATGGGGTAATTCCGGAAGAGAATAAATATAAATAGCTAGCTTTGAGTCAAACTCAGAGAGAGATGCAGACACACATATAACACTTGATCTTGTATTCTCTTGCTTTTGCTTCTTGCTAACCCCTGCTGAGACTACCAATAAAGAAAGGCTGTTTTGAACCTCAAGATTGGCTCCTCTTTGTGTGTATCTGGGGATATCCTGAAGATTGGCAGTCTAGAATAATATGCACGGATGGTCCAACACATTGCCAACTCTAATTTTGAAATAATTAGATCATTTATTATTAAACACATTTTGTTTTTTTAATTAAGAGGATCAAAGCTTGAGAACATGGAGGGATGATAGAATTCAGGTAGAAAAGACAATCCTGTTACTTTGAGAAACTGAGCCCTAGTGAAATTTAAGCAAATCACCCACCTTCTCATAAAAAGAAAGTCACAAGGACAAGATTAAAATTCACTTCCTTTGGCATGCTTAAAACCCTTGTTTCCTTCAAAACTCTGCATGCCATAATTTCTGTATAAAGCTTTTGGTTATCCTCCTAATTAAGTGCTCCTTGTATTACCCAAATTTTTTTTCAATTTTTATTTTTCATGATTCCTATTTAAGGACAGAAATTATATCTTCCCCAACAGTGCATTTGTCTACTATAATGCTTTACAATCACTAGTTCAAAAAAGAGAAAGTAGCAAGATTTAAGATTCCTAAAAACAGTGATTCTTTTTACAGGAAGTGGGGTATGTCAATCTGCATGGAAATGGAACAGACAAATTGCAAAACCATTTCCACTTACCCATTAAGTAAACCAAATCTTCCCTTTCTAGAAGGCTTCTCACTCCTATATGATATTTCATAGTTTTGGTATCTTAAACACACTTCTCTGTCTGTGTCTCTGTATCTCTGTCTCTCTCACATACAAACACACAAATTTCTAGTTCTATAGCAAAGTACACTGCTGCTTAAAAAGTTTGCTGAATTAAATTGCTGAATTTGCCCTTTTAACTATATTAAAAATATTCTCTAGATAGAAAACTTTACTTTTCATATTTGATAGAAGAGCTTATTGCTCTTTTTGCTTTATAGAAGAGAATATTATTATTCAAGTAAGAAGTCAAAATCTGAAAAATGGAAATGTAAGGAACTGTTTTTTTCCTGTCCTCCACATGTTTTCCTTTTTAGAGACCAACAATTTGATAATAATGCCTGAAAAGTCTCTGCTGCTTCTGCACACCAGGTGCAAAAGGGCTGTCCTGAACAGTAGGATTAATATTTATTTATTTATTCATTCATTGAATTATTTATTTTTTTATTATAGCTTTTTATTTACAAGTTATATGCATGGGTAATTTTAAAGCATTGACAGTTGCCAAATCTTTTGTTCCAATTTTTCCCCTCCTTCCCCCATCCCCTCCCCCAGGTGGCAGGTTGACCAATACATGTTAAATACATTAAAGTATAAATTAAATACAAAATAAGGATACATATCCAAACAGTTATTTTGCTGTACAAAAAGAATCGGATTTTGAAATAGTGTACATGTAGCATGTGAAGGAAATCAAAAATGCAGGTGGACAAAAATAGAGGGATTGGGAATTCTATGTAATACTTCATAGTCATCTCCCAGAATTCTTTTGCTGGATATAGCTGGTGCAATTCATTACTGCTCTATTGGAACTGATTTGGTTCATCTCATTGTTGAAGAAGGCTACATCCATTAGAATTAATCATCATATAGTACTGTTGTTGAAGTATATAATGATCTCCTGGTCCTGCTCATTTCACTCAGCATCAGTTCATGTAAGGCTCCCCAAGCCTTTCTGAAATCATCCTGTTGGTCATTTCTTACCGAACAATAATGTTCCATAATATTCATATACCACAGTTTATTCAGCCATTCTCCAACTGATGGGCATCCACTCAGTTTCCACTTTCTGGCTACCACAAACATTCTTGCACATTCAGGTCCCTTTACCTTCTTTAAGATCTCTTTGGGATATAAGCCAGTAGTAACACTGCTGGGTCAAGACCATGTACAGTTTGATAACGTTTTGAGCATAATTCCTAATTGCTCTCCAGAATGGCTGGATATATTCACAATTCCACCAACAGTGTATTAGTGTCCATTTTTCCACGTCCCCTCCAACATTCTGCATTATCTTTCCCTGTCATTCTAGCCAATCTGACAGGTGTGCAGTGGTATCTCAGAGTTGTCTTAATTTGCATTTCTCTGATTAATAATGACTTGGAGCACCTTTTCATATGGCTAGAAATAGTTTCAATTTCTTCTTCTGAAAATTGTCCGTTCATATCCTTTGACTAATTATCAATTAGAGAATGGCTTGATTTCTTATAAATTAGAGTCAATTCTCTATAGATTTTGGAAATGAGGCCTTTATCAGAACCTTTGACTGTAAAAATGTTTTCCTGGTTTATTGCTTCCCTTCTAATCTTGCCTGCATTAGTTTTGTTTATACAAAAACTTTTTCAATTTGATATAATCAAAATTTTCTATTTTGTGATCAGTAATGATCTTCTTTAGTCATAAATTCCTTCCTCTTCCACAGGTCTGAAAGGTAAACTATCCTGTGTTCCTCTAATTTATTTATAATCTCATTCTTTATGCCTAGGTCATGAATCCATTTTGACCTTATCTTGGTGTACAGTGTTAAGTGTGGGTCAATGCCTAATTTCTGTCATACTAGTTTCCAATTTTCACAGCAATTTTTGTCAAACAATGACTTCTTATCCCAAAACCTGGTGTCTTTGGGTTTGTCAAACAGTAGAGTATTAAAATTATTGACTGTTTTGTCCTTTGAACCTAACCTATTCCACTGATCAATTAGTTTATTTCTTAGCCAATACCAAACGCTTTTGGCAACTGCTGCTTTATAATAAAATTTTAGATCTGGTACAGCTAGGAAACCTTCATTTGATTTTTTTTTTTCATGAATTCCCTTGAAGTTCTTGACCTTTTGTTTTTTCATATGAACTTTGTTGTTATTTTTTCTAGGTCATTAAAATAGTTTTTTGGGAGTCTGATTGGTATAGAGCTAAATAAATAGATTAGTTTAGGTAGTATTGTCATCTTTATTATATTTGCTCGTTCTATCCAAGAGCATTTAATATTTTTCCAGTTGGTTAGATCAGACTTAATTTGTGTGTAAAGTGTTTTGTAGTTTTGCTCATAAAGTTTATGTTTTCCCTTAGCAGATAGAGTTCTAAATATTTTATACTATCAGTAGTTACTTTAAATGGAATTTCTTTTTGTAACTCTAACTGTTGTATTTTGTTAGTGATATGTAAGAATGCTGATGACTTCTGTGGGTTTATTTTCTATCCTGCAACTTTGCTAAAGCTGTGGATTATTTCCAAAAACTTTTTAGTAGAATCTCTGGGGTTCTCTAAGTATACCACCATATTATCAGCAAAGAGTGATAATTTGGTTTCTCATTGCCTACTCTAATTCCTTTAATCTCTTTCTCAACTCTTATTGCCAAAACTAGCATTTCTAATACAATAGTGAATAGTAATAGTGATAGTGGGCAACCTTGTTTCACTCCTGATCTTATTGGGAATGGTTGCAGTTTGTCCCCATTACATATGATGCTTACTGATGGTTTTAAATATTGATTATTTTAAGGAAAAGTCCATTTATTCCTATACTCTCAAGTGTTCTTAATAGGAATGTATGTTGAATTTTATCAAATGTTTTTTCTACCTCTATTGAGATGATCATATGGTTTTTGTTAATTTGGTTATTAATATGGCCAGTTATACTGATAGTTTTCCTAATATTGAACTAGCCCTGCATTCCTGATATAAATCCTACTTAATCGTGGTGTATTATCCTGGGGATGATTTTCTGTAGTCTTTTTGGAAATATCTTATATAAGATTTAAGCATCAATATTCATTAGGGAGATTGGTCTATAATTTTCTTTCTCTGTTTTCAACCTACTTGGTTTAGGTATCAGTACCATGTCTATGTCATAAAAGAAATTTGGTAGGACTCCTTTATTCCCTATTTTTTCTTTTATTATTATTATAATTATAACTTTTTATTGATAGAAGTCATACCAGGGTAATTTTTTACAACATTATCCCTTGCACTCACTTCTGTTCCTATTTTTCCCCTCTCTTCCTCCATCCCCTCCCCTAGATGGCAAGCAGTCCTATATATGTTGAATATGTCACAGTATATCCTAGATACAATATATGTGTGCAGAACCAAACAGTTCTCTTGTTGCACAGGGAGAATTGGATTCAGAAGGTAAAATAACCTGGGAAGAAAAACAAAAATGAAAACAATTTACATTCATTTCCCAGTGTTCTTTCTTTGGGTGTACTGCTTCTGTCCATCATAGATCAACTGAAACTGAATTAGATCTCTTTGTCAAAGAAATCCACTTCCATCAGAATACATCTTCATACAGTATCATTGTTGAAGTATATAATGGTTTCCTGGTTCTGCTCATTTTACTTAGCATCAGTTCATGTAAGTCTCTCCAAGCCTCTCTGTATTCATCCTGCTGGTCATTTCTTACAGAACAATAATATTCCATAACATTCATATATCACAATTTACCCAACTATTTTCCAATTGATGGGCATCCATTCATTTTCCAGTTTCTAGCCACTACAAACGTTTTGGCACATACAGGTTCTTTTCACTTCTTTAGTATCACCTTGGGGTATAAACCCAGTAGTAGCACTGCTGGGTCAAAGGGTATGCACAGTTTGCTAACTTTTTGAGCATAATTCCACATTGCTCTCCAGAATGGTTGGATTCGTTCACAACTCTACCAACAATGCATCAGTGTCCCAGTTTTCCCATATCCCTTCCAACATTCATCATTATTTTTTCCTCTCATCTTAGCCAATCTGACAGGTATCTTAGTGGTATCTCAGAGTTGTCTTAGTTTGCATTTCTCTGATCAATAGTGATTTGGAACACTTTTTCATATGAGTGGTAATAGTTTCAAATTCATCATCTGAAAATTGTCTTCATATCCTTTGACCATTTATTAAATGGAGAATGGCTTGGTTTCTTATAAATTAGAGTCAATTCTCTATATATTGTGGAATTGAGGCCTTTATCAGAACCTTTAACTGTGAAGATGTTTTCCCAGTTTGTTGCTCCCCTTTTAATCTTGTTTGCCTTAGTTTTGTTTGTACAAAAGCTTTTTAATTTGATGTAATCAAAATTTTCTATTTTGTGATCAATAATGGTCTCTAGTTCATCTTTGGTCACAAATTTCTTCCATAGGTCTGAGAGATAAACTATCCCATGTTCCTCTAATTTATTTATAATCTCGTTCTTTATGCATAAATCATGGACCCATTTTGATCTTATCTTGGCATACGGTGTTAAGTGTGGATCCATGCCTAATTTCTGCCATACTAATTTCCAGTTATCCCAGCAGTTTTTGTCAAATAATGAATTCTTATCCCCAAAGTTAGGATCTTTGGGTTTGTCAAATACTAGATTGCTATAGTTGACTTCTGTCTTGTGAACCTAACCTATTCCACTGATCAACTAATCTATTTCTTAGCCAATACCAAATGGTTTTGGTGACTGCTGCTTTATAATATAGTTTTAGATCAGGTACAGCTAGCCTACCTTCATTTGATGTTTTTTTTCCATTAATTCCCTTGAGATTCTCGACCATTTATTATTCCATATTAAGTTTGTTGTTATTTTTTCTAGATCATTAAAATGTTTTCTTGGAAGTCTGATTGGAATAGCACTAAATAAATAGATCAGTTTAGGGAGTATTGTCATCTTTATTATATTCACTCGGCCTATCCAAGAGCACTTAATATTTTTCCAATTATTTAAGTCTGAATTTATTTGTGTGGAAAGTTTTTTTGTAATTTTGCTCATATAATTCCTGACTTTCCTTTGGTAGATGGATTCCCAAATATTTTATGCTGTCGACAGTTATTTTGAATGGAATTTCTCTTTGTATCTCTTGCTGTTGGATTTTGTTAGTGATGTATAAAATGCTGAGGATTTATGGGGATTTATTTTATACCCTGCAACTTTGCTAAAGTTATGAATTATTTCTAATAGCTTTTTAGTAGAATCTCTGGGGTTCTCTAAGTATACCATCATATCATCTGCAAAGAGTGATAGTTTGATTTCCTTATTGCCTACTCTAATTCCTTTAATCTCTTTCTTGACTCTTATTGCCGAGGCTAGTGTTTCTAATACGATATTGAATAATAATGGTGATAGTGGGCAACCTTGCTTCACTGCAGATCTTACTGGGAAAGCTTCCAATTTTTCCCCATTGCATGTGATGCTTATTAATGGTTTTAAATATCTGCTTCTGACTATTTTAAGAAAAAGTCAATTTATTCCTATACTCTCAAGTGTTTTTATTAGGAATGGATGTTGGATTTTATCAAATGCTTTTTTCTGCATCTATTGAGATGATCATATGGTTTTTGTTAGTTTGGTTATTGATATAGTCAATTATGCTAATAGTTTTCCTAATATTGAACCAGCCCTGAATTCCTGGTATAAATCCTACTTGGTCATAGTGTATTATACTGGGGATGATTTTCTGTAATCTTTTTGATAATATTTTATTTATGATTTCAGCATCAATATTCATTAGGGAGATTGGTCTATAATTTTTTTCTCTCTTATCAACCTACCTGGTTTAGGTATCAGTACCATGTCTGTGTCGTTTTACTAGCAAGAAAAGGAATAGTGAAAGATAGAGTGGAAGGCAGAAGAGTGAAGAATAAAGATAAAGACTGGGATTTAACAGGGAGAAAACAAAAACAGAGAGTAAAGGGAAGGGAAGCTGAGGGAAAAAGAGCAGAATACAGTACCGTACTGTTAAATATTTTATCATAGGCTATATATTAGTCAATTTTAAATGAAAATATTTTTATATGTCATCTACTGGCCTTAACCTATCTTCTGTGGCTTCCATGAAATTCCTGAAACATTGCCATTTAATTTCTTATAACAACCAAGATGTATCAGAACTGCTATGGGAAAAGTTGTGATCTGGAGGAGAAAACTACAACTATAATACTCATGGTAGTCATATGTCATATGCCCCTTTACAGCTTAGTTCAAGTTAAAGAAATACAGAATTGAATATATTCTATGTACAGAATGCTACCTTAGATCCCATGATATACTTAGATAAGGACTATACCAGCAAATATATGGAACTTCCAGATAAGGAAATTTCATCTATATATGGAAGAAATCATCTTCTTTGCAAATATAAACTTTAGGGATTGCCTACAATTCTGAAAGATAAATGGATTTTTCTAGGCTCACATAGTCAAGATAAAGAGAATTTGAACCCAAATCTTTTTGACTACAAATCTGGCACTCTATGCATTAAATTATTTATTTCTATTTGAAATAATTTCAAATCAAAATTAAAGGCAAGAAAATTAAAATATAAATGTAATAAGTAAAAAAAGTTTGAACCAAAAGTTTTGGGTTCAAGCCTACCTTTTTGCTATTTCCTATAATGGGGAAGAAGGGAAGGGGTGTGTGGGGATGGCCTTCAGACACAGACTTGAAGACCAAAGTCAGGTATGTCAATGGATATTTCTTTTGACCAAATCATTGCTGAGATCCCTTTGGGTTCTCAAATTCTGTAACACATTACCTATATGATCCTAACTGAGGCATTTAATCTCTAAAAGTGCCAGATATTATTCATTTACAAAAGGGAAATATGACTTTTTACACTATCTTTCTAATACAGGTTCAAAGAAGATCAAAGAAAATAATTTGTGTTTTTAAAACAACACTATAAATTTCTAACAGCTGGACACTTCATAGTTAGGACTTACTGAAATTAGAACTTATTGAAAAATATCGGCAGATTTCTACCTATGTGCTTAAGATTTAAAACATTTAAAGACTATTGCTTTTAGAAATAACTATTTCTACCATGATACTAATCTTGTGTCTCATTATGGTGAAGTTATGACTTTGTGGTAGAGAGTCTAGTAATCTAGGTAAGTATGTAGAAGGTCATAACTACTCAGAGTTGGCCATAAATGAATGAAATTATCTATGCATGCACATTTTTATCTATATGTCTGACTTTCTATTTATTAATATCTTACCATAAGAATTCTCAAAAATGCCTGTTGAAATGTGGAAGGTTTGTCATCTCCATGGTACAATACAAAAAAAAAAAAATCACAGATACTTGGAGTATTAAAGGATGCATAAGTTTGGGGGAAAACACCAAATAGTACACCCATGTTCTAGTTTTGACAGATTATACTTGGCAACTTACAAATGACAGTATGCAATTTTGAAGGGATGTGAAGATGAGATGTAGGGAAAAAAGGATTTGATGAATTATGACATTCAAACAGGCTTTAACCACTGAGCAGAACTAAGATGTTCTAATAGAAAACGGTAATTATATGAGACTATGATATAATTTTGAAAGTTGAACTTAGAGGAGATGATAGACTGTACTAGATTAGTTGGAATGACATATCTTGGAGAAGATATATCAAGAATCTTATATAATAGCTTTAACCAAATTGGTCATTATAGGGACTATTAAACTTATCCCAAACGTTTTCAAGAAAAAGGCAATATCCCATATATCATCTAATTTTGTTGAATATGCTACTGAAAATCTTCATACTGTAATTCTCATAATAAGAAAGTCATGTAAAAATATAGATATTCAAGTTTCACCACTTGGATTTAAAATAATTTTATTGCTGCTAACTTTAATTGCTTTCCCAGCAATGTTGATGTGCATATGCCATGATGGGTTTTTTCCCTCTAATCAAAACACTATGACTAAAGATATTTTCTATTCCACTCCAATCCTTTAATTTTATAGGATATAAAAATACCATAAAAGCACATACTATGAGAAAAACAATACTTGCTTTAATTTTTCTATAAATATTATTCAACTTTGTTTTAGTTAATATCAAAGAACTAGAGATAAAAACAAATGCCCACTAATGGGAGAATAGCTAAACAAACTGTAATATGATAATGTAATGGAGTATTATTATTCCATAAGAAACAATGAATATGAAGTCTATCGAGCTATATAGAAGGACTTCTCTGAACTGATAAAAAATGAAATAAGAACAAACACACAAAAAATAATTACATAAGAACTGCAACAATGTAAATGCAGATTCATATGGGTACAGACACACAATTCAATGATGTGTAGTTATCATGAGCACATCTAGTCCTGGAGAGATCTTTGCAAAGGTGTAGTTTATATTAGTTTTCCACAACTCCTTTCTGTGTCTCTCTGTCTGTCTGTCTGTCTGTCTCTCTTCCCTACCCTTTCTCTTTCTCCGCCCCCTTTCTCTGTCTTTCTGTCTGTATCCCCCCCCCCATTGAAAAGAATGTTATTCTTGGAAAGGGAAAAGTCAGATAAATATTTGGAAAATAAAAATTATGCAAAAACAAAATAAATTAGTAAATATTCAAAATTGTTTTTAAAATGTCACTTCTGAAATTTTTATATTTTCTAAAATAAAAAAAAGACTTTTGCTACTTCAAAAATCATGAATGACAACTGTTAGAATAATGAAGTGGAATCAACATTTCAATGTGCTTCTTCTGGTACTCAGAATCCTCAAGAATTTGATGAAATCAAGAATTCTACTTTGTAAAGTCATGGATGATAATCCTGAAATCAAGATATTCTGACCCCTTAAGAAGAGGCTCCATACATCAAATGATCAATGGCTTTACCATTAGAATGTCTTCCTAAGCTGTTGACTCCCAGTATTAATGCTGGTGTCCTCAGTGATTTTAGATTTTGTATATTTAATGAATGACAAAATAGGTCTTCAGAAAAGAAGGAAAGGGGGGAAGGAAGGAAAGAAGGAAGAAAGAAAGGAAGGAAGGAAGGAAGGAAAACAAGTTGGAAGGAAGGGAAAAACTTAAAATGATTTTTAACATGAGCTGAGCATTAATGGGAAATTGAGAAACTAAAAAGTGAAACAGACATAAAAAATATTTCATACATGGACAACCGATATAAATTCAGTGAGTTACAAAAATGGAATGTCATTTATGAGAAAAACCAAATAATTAATTCTGGCAATATGAAGAATGCATGTGTTAGGGAGTGGGGAGGAAAGTGTAAAATCATTCTTTAAAAAGTAGCTATATTGTGAAGTAGCTATATTGTGAGAAGCTTTAAATGGAACACAAAGGAGTTTGTTTGTTTTTGTCTTAGAGAAAAGAATGAGTGACTTAAAATTTTTGAACGAGGTGATAACACAGGTGTGTATTTTAGAAATATTAATTTGGTTATTGTCTGAAAGAAGATATGAAAAACCAGAGGGAGAAAGTAAAGTACAATTATGTGAGGACTGCAGAAATCCAGGAGAGATGTGGTGGGTACATGAATGAAAATCATTCATTCGAATGAAAGAACTGGATGTATAGGAAAGATATTTAGGAATTAGAATTGAGAAGACATTTCTTATTGAATATGGATAGTAAAGAAAAGGGAGGAGTAACAATGACACAGAGTTGTATATCTGGTTACAGGTAACTGGGTTATTAAATATAGATTCCATAAAGCCCATAACACTAGAATTCATGGGCTTAGAAAATGGCCTAGGTACTGAAATATTAAGTGACTTCCTCAGAGTTACAGTGGAATTCAGTAGCAGAGGTGGAATTTGAACTCAAGTTTTTTAACTTAGAAGCCAGCTTTTTCTGATAATACTCTAATACAATAATAGTGATAGAATCAAGCTCCAAGAAAAAAAAAAAAAAGGCCCACTAAAGTATATACCATAATTGACTCTCAGGCAGCTAGGTAGCATGGTGAATTGAATGCTGGGCTTGGAGTCAAAAAGATTCATCTTCCTGAGTTCAAATTTGACCTTAGATACATATTATGTTGCAACAATTATTCCTGGTGCTTTGGCCAGCTTAGTGAAAATATTGTAAATGCTCCTCAATTTGTGTGGAAGAAATATTTCTGCTAGTTTCGATGAGATCCTTGGATGGTTTTATTTCTTAGCTTTTGGATAGTGACAAGGAGTTTTTGGATGGTGTCCTGACATTGCCCTGGTTTTTTGACTATGAAATCAAAACACCTTACATGTCAAAGAGAAAAGCAATAGTGAAAAAAAAGCATCCATGTCCAGCATGGAAACTTGCTAAAGGCTTTTTAAATGGTACCAGACTAAGGTTACTAAACCACCAGCGTTAAGTCTTTGTTATTGACATCATCTCTAAAGAATATTTAATGCCTCTCTTTTAAACTTTTTCTAGATAATTTAATACTAAAAACAATCTTTCTGAGTCTCTCTTCTTAATAATGTTTGAACGATTTCTATTATACAGTCTAATTATAAAAAGACACTAAAACATTACTGAAATTATGTTAATTTCAAATTAATAAATTCATTTCTTTAACTATAAAAAATGGAATATATACATCAAATAAGTCAGGAATTTTTTTTTGTTACAAAAGGAACATTTACAATAAACTTAAAAACACTGATATCTAACTCACTGAATTTGAAATCAGAGTACAAAATAGGACCTAAGCAGATCAATTACATACAAAAAAGTTTAAGTTTTCAAGTCTTCAAGGATCTGGTTTTAATAGATACTTGAATTAATGTTTTTACAGTAGTAAAGGTAACAAGCCAATAAAAATATCCGGCAATTCAATTTTTGCTATACTGGAACATAAGGAACTTGACCAAAGGCAAATACAATGTGCCTCCCAAGTCCATATCTGTCTAACTTGAAAGCCAAATTGATCTGTAATCCACCATGGAAAAAAGCTACAGTACTGTGGTTTTGCTATAAAGTAGAATTTAGCATTTAAAAATGATTTAAGCAATCCAAAAATAAAGAAGAAAAGAAAGGCACATTAGAGCAAAATAGTTTTTGTTTAATTTAAATGACTTTTTTTTTTCATAGTTAAAACACTTCCACAGATTCAATGACAAGTAAAGGAAAGAAAAGGAATAGTGAGGGAGGAAAGGAAGGGACAGGGAAAAAAGAATGGGGAAGAGAAGGAAAAGAAAAAAAATTGAGGCATGAAACAAAAACAATTTGGATTACATATTGTTCTTTGTTTAAATTGTCTTAAACATGGGATATCATAACATAGAATGATTGCCTTTACTCTTTAATTACCAAGACCTTTGGTAGCCCATTGAAAGTAGCTCAGGATTTGCAATAAAAAATACTGAGTTAAAATGGGGCCTCAGACATCTCATAGATGACCATAGATAAAATCACAAGTCACTTTTCTAAGCCTCACTTTCCCTATCTATAAAATGAGGTCAATAATAGTATCTACAATGTTGTACAAATAAAATTAGTTAACATATTTAAAGCGCTTTGCAAATCATAATATAAATGTTGTCATGATGATGAATTTCCAAATTTCCATTTGGTAAGAGATTAAAACAAACAAAAATCAATGTTTAAAATTTTTGCCTTCAATAACAGGATTCCTCTCCTTTTTTCCTTCCTTCCTTCTTTCCTTCCTTCCTTCTTTCCTTCCTTCCTTATTCCATTTTTTTTTTTTTTTTTTTTGGCAAAACAATTTGGGTTAAATGACTTGCCCAGGGGTCACACAGGTATGAAGTGTTCACATAGGTAGGCAAAATTTGAATTCAGATTTTCCTGACTCCAGGGCTGGTAACTGTACCAAGTTTTACTCTCTTGTCATAGACAAGAGAGTATCTGTGTGACCTTAAACAAATAAGTTAACCCTTCTTAGTTAGTTTCATTATCTGAAAAATTAGCATAACAGCACTTACCCTCTTAGCGATCTTATAGAAGACTGAATGAGAGAATATATTTAAAGTACTTTGCAAATCTTGACTACAAATACAATCATTATTAAATACATAAGTTATATAGATTATTATTATAGTAATTGCATAAAACAAATTATCTGATGTTATTTTAGCATATATATTATCTGATGGATTGTTATTTTATTATATATAATATATACAAACCATTAACATATATATATATATTTATACAAATGTGTATATATATATAATATATATATACATAATAGGTTGGATTTATTATAATTATTAAAACAATATTTTCCCTTCCATCCTTTAAATTATAAAGGTCAGCCATGAAGATATATATGTTTGCATATAATTTTATCCAATTTTCTAAAATGGGTTGAACATAAATAAGATAATGGATTTTGAATAAATAAATTCAAGTCAATATGTATATATTAAATGTCTGCTATGTATAAAGAACTGTGTTAGGTTTGGAGAAACAGAGTATAAAATGAAAGAACCCCTGAGAGATTTAATAATAAATATTTGTTAAATGTCAGACACTTTGCTAAACAGTGGAGATACAAAATGAGGCATCAAGGAACTTATAATCTGATGGGGAAGACAAGATCAAAACAAACATGTATGACAATTTTGGGCATGTCACTTAATGTCTCGGCCTCAGTTTCTTTATCTATAATATAGGAATAAGAAAAGTACCTAGTTCCCAAGGTTTTTGTGAGGATAAAATATTTGTACTTTGCAGTCATTAATATACTATTTAAATTACAAATATTAATGTTATTATTGATGCTGTTGTTATTAATTCCACATGAAATGCTTAAACTCTCTGTTTTGAGGAAAATGAACCAGGGCAGTTAGAAAGTATTTTAGGAAACTTTATTTCAATGAAAACCACTCTTTTTACCAAAGAATGAAGGAAAGAAAAAAAGACAGAACTAAAACCAAAGAGCTTTTCTTATTTATTCCTCAAGCATTTAATGACTTTCTAGTATTTATTTTGGGTGTGAGAGACAAAAATTATGTTCTCTGATGTCAAGGAACTTACATAGTTTCAAAATGGGTAGAGAGAAGAAGACAACATGGATCCAAAAAAGTTATTACAAAATATACTCAAGGGAAATATAATGTAATTCCATGGGAGGGAGAAGGGTTTTAGTGACAAGGGAGTATAATGTCTATAAAAGGTGACATATGAAATGAGCACTGAAGGAAATAGAGATTCAAGAGTTACAAACATGAAGTCAAATCTGGGGGAAAACAAGAAGAATATCATGAAGGGGAAAAAACAGACAAATTTTTAAATAAACTGAATTCAAGAGGTCTTTAAGTCAGGCTGAAGATAGATTGTGAAATCTTTAAATCCAGAATTAAGGAATTCAGATTCTATTATAGTGGCAAGATGGAGCCATTGAAACTTCTTAAAAAGATGAGAGATATGAACAGAACTATGTTTTGCAAATATTAATTTCACACCTGTAGAAGTATGGAACTTTGAGGAGAGAATTATGGGAAATAAATGGTCTGATAATTCTGATGATTTAGTTGAGATAACAAAAAATAAATTTGTAAGAGCAGTTAGATGTGTAGAACACTAGCCCTGAAGTCAGGAAGATTCAGCTTCAGACACTTAACACCTCCTAGCTATGTGATGCTGGGAAAGTCATTTAACCCCAAATACCTCACAAATAAATAAATGAATGAATGAATTTGGAGCAGACACAGAGACCTTGGTTTATGACTTCTTTTAATAATGTTCCACAACAAATGTTGGAAAAAGAAGGGAATGTAGGCAGTATTGAAAACACCCAATCAACTCTAATTTGTTCACCAATAAACATGCCATGCAAATATTGGTTCTACTTTTTCTGTGGGAAATTTTATCAAATCAATATTATCATTTTAGGAAGGACATGACAAATGGTTGGTCTAACTCCATTCGCCATTATAATGATTTCCCTAATCAAAATCACATTCTCTGGCACTATTCCTCTCTGTATTGTTCTCCTTCTTAAGATTTAAAGTCTTTGAGGACAAAGGACTATACAACACTCTGTTGTTGTATGTCCAGCACTTGACACAGTATCTATGCTTAAAGATACAACACCATGGGACATGGGGAAATCATGGAGAGTGGATAGAGTAAAAATCTTGGAGTTAGGAGGACTCTTCCTTAATTCAAATCCATATTCAAGACAATTAGCTGTGTGACATTAGAGCAGTCACTTAACCCTGTTTGCCTTAGTTCCTTATCTGTAAAATAAGACAGAAAAAGGAATGACAAAACAATAAAGGCAAACATCTTTGCCTAAAAATTCCAAAAAGGGGTCACAGAGAGTTGCATGAGACTGAAAAACAATCGAACTGTGGGAAACAGTAATCATTTAATAAATGCTTTATTCATTTATTCACTTAATATTTTGGGTATTGTGTCTGCTAGAAGACCTATAAGTGACATGGAATATGCAAGTTGGAGTTTCACATTTCATCCCTTTTCTTGTCTAACATTCTTGGAAAGGCAACAGAGTAACGACAGTCAAATGGGACAATACACGTATAGTGCTTTGTAAACTTTAAAGTACTTTACAAATGTTGACTATGATAGCAGTAATAACATGACTGAAATATGATCCATGTACTACTGCTGATGAAAATAGGCTATGCTTTTGCAAAACTATCTCTTCATTATTCATAACATGCTATTTGGATGATAAGTAGGATTCTGAAAGCCTAACTGTGAAAAGGTGTAGAATGAATATTCTAGGGGAGAAAACTTTGAAAACATTAACTTATGTATCACATGCAATATAAAGAACTATTTTCCCCTTTTGCATTTCATAATCCATATACATATCTGTGTATATGTGTATGTGTATATGCACACACATATACAGATATATGAACACATGCATATTCACAACATATGTATATATTTACACATATATGTATACAAACATTTTATAAGTATGATTGTTGTCTATCCTTCATTCTTTAAGACAACCAAGACATCAGGGAGTAGATGACATTACATATAAGTGAATTGGATTTATGTAAGGAGGGAGAGATTATACATTTCTGTATATGTGCATGTTTTTTTTATAACACAATGAGCAAAATAATAGAGACAACCTTGTAATGGGAAAGATCTGGATTTAATAAAACTGAATACAATTCTGTGCAAATCACTTAACCTCTCACTAATATAGGAAACTCTTTAAGTCCATAAACTGCAATTTTTCTAATATGTATTGATAGGAGGATATTCTCCACTTGAGAGTTTCCTCTCAGGAATCAATGAAATCACAGGTCAAGTTACTATTTCTGTTTCCATATCCCTTCAAACCTAAACCCTATCATCTATTCCTATATTTGTCCCTGTCCTTGAGATCATAAATAAGCTAAAAGGAAGTTTTTCAGCTAAAAAGAATTTCATTGGTACACACACACACACACACACACACACACACACACAATCACACACAGAGAGAACTATTTAAACATATTGTAATTTGAAAACTATTCTTATCAAATTAGCTGAGACAATACTTATCTGTGTGTGCACAGATAGATTTTGATCAGAGAAATTATTATGTGTTTTACTCTAAGAAAATCTCCCAGACTATACCTTGCAGAGAAAATGTTGGCCTGCATTAATAGAGGAAGTTTCCCTTCTTGGGAGATTTTTTTAGCACTGAAATCCAAGGCTCAGTTCCTATCCCTATTCCAAAGTACTCAGCATTCCCCAAACCTTATCATCAAGTAGTCCTTAATAAAAAACATTTCCATTCCACTGACCCTGGCAGGAACATAGAAATACTGCTCCAATTCCACAGGTCTAACATTTCCTCTTCTTTCATGTTCCCCAAGTTTATTCACATAATCCTTCCTCTGAGAAACAGATAATAGTTCTCAAAGATCAAGCAATTTCTACTACATTTAATAGCCCTGAAAAAGAAGAAAAAATCCATCTTCTTATTTCTTGGCTCTCTCTAATGCTTGATTTGATAGGATTATTTTACATACTAGTTAGCTTTAGGGACACTTTTCTTTATAGGGTTCCTTTATGGCTGTAAAGTAGCTTCCTACTCATTTAAAGTATATGGACCAGCCCTATAACTTTATTATGTAGGTAACTCATGGAAATGAAAATACCTCTAGGAATCTTGTTTTTCTGCTACATATGGTCTTGGAAAGCTGCTTGAGACTCAGAGAAACTAATTAACTTGCCACGGGTCATATATCTAATTTACATTGATAATATTTTTAACCTTTAATAAAGACACATTGTCAAACAACTTTCATTTGCTCTTACTTACAAAGAGAATTTCTTTATTATTGCAAACAATATAGCATCTAGGCATTAGTATTATCTTTATTATTATTACTATTGAGGAAAAAGGAGAAGGAGAAGGGGAAAGGAGGAAAAGTGGAAAGAAAAGGAAAAAGGGAAGGAGGAGGGGGAAGAAAGGAGAGGGGAAGCAGGAGGAGAAGAAAGAAAATAAGGAGAGGAAGGAAGAAAAAAAAGTAGGAAGAGGAGAAAGAAGAAGAGGAAGAGGACAAGAATTCTCCATTCTAGAAGTATTGCATTGATTCATGGCACTGATTCTATCATAGAACCTATGGCTTGTGTCATTTCTGATAGGCTAGTTTGTTATCCTTTCACAGTCTGGTCGTAGCCTTCCTGATGTCTCTTGAGACTGGCCTTGCCATATTTTATAGTTTACTTTTTTCTCACATAAATTTTACATAGCACATATACATACATACTTATACTTACATATAAGTTGGTAATTTTTCTTTTTTTTTCTTGTTCTTGCTATATGACATTCAATTTAATTCATAAAAAAGGCAAAAGAGAAGGCAGAGACAAGATGGTGAAGAGTAGACTGGTCTTTGTCTTGGTTTCCCTCAGATCAATATCAGATCAAAATTTTAAATGAGTTTTAGAGTGATAGAACCCACAAATATTTGGAGTGAAATAAATTCCCAGCAGAAGATATTTTGGAAGAACTTCAGGAAAGGTTTTTCTTAATCAGGAAGGTGGGTAAAGGAGGTGGCCGCCCAGCACAGACACAGTTCAGTGCAGGGCAGGGAAACCTAGGGTAGAGAGGGTTTTGTACAATCAATCTAGTAGGAGGCTCTTAACCAAAATACAGCAACATTTGCTATTCTATCCTGCTTCAGAAACCAATGGATCAGCAGACTAGCTATGAGATCTCTAGCACAATTACACAAGGCAAATCATGAGCCCTCAAACCCCAGCTTATGCTGTTATCAAAGAAGGACTTAGCCATGCCTGTCCAGCATAAGAAGGAAACCCAAAGCACTGGCGCCAGGCAACATGAAGCTACTGTCCCCTACAAAAGAGAAAGTTTGGTACAACCTCTCTGTAACGTAAGAGTATACCTCAACCTTTAAAATGAGCAAAAAATCAAAAAGAGCTCTCACCATAGATAGCTTTTATGGAGACAGAGAAGAACAGACTTCAAACCCTGAGAACCTGAGGCAGAACATCTCCAGATGAAGCTTCAAAGTGTGATATAAATTAGTTTTCATGCCACAAGGCTTTCTTGGAAGAATTTTTAAAAATCTTAAAACAAAGTTAGAAGAAAAATGGGGAAAGGAAATGAGAGCTCAGGAAAAGGAAACAGAAATTAAAAAAGCCACTACTTAAAAATTAGATTTGGTGAAATGAAAAAAAAATATCCTTGAAAAACAGAAATTATGAAAGGGAAAAATATCCAATGAACAAAACAACTCATTTAAAAGTTCAATTGAATAGCAACCTAGTGTTTGACAAAACCAAAGATCCTAACTTTTGGGATAGGAATTCATTATTTGACAAAAATTGCTGAGAAAACTGGAAATTAGTATGGCAGAAATTAGGCATGGACCCATATTTAACACCATATATCAAGATAAGATCAAAATGGGTCCATGATTTAGGCATAAAGAACGTGATTATAAATAAATTAAAGGAATATAGGATAGTTTTCCTCTCAGACTTGTGGAAGAGGAAGAAGTTTGTGCCCAAAGATGAACTAGAGATCATTACTGATCACAAAATAGAAAATTTTGATTATATCAAATTTAAAAGCTTTTGTACAAACAAAACTAATGCAAACAAGATTTAGAAGGGAAGCAACAAACTGGGAAAACATTTTCACAGTTAAAGGTTCTGATAAAGGCCTCATTTCCAAAATATATAGAGAACTGACTCTAATTTATAAGAAATCAATCAATTCTCCAATTGATAAATGGTGAAAGGATATGAACAATTTTCAGATGATGAAATTGAAACTATTTCCACTCATATGAAAGAATGTTCCAAATCATTATTAATCAGAGAAATGCAAATTAAGACAACTCTGAGATACCACTACACACCTGTCAGATTGGCTAAGATGACAGGAAAAAATAATGATGATTGTTGGAGGGGATGCGGGAAAACTGGGACACTGATACATTGTTGGTGGAGTTGTGAACGAATCCAACCATTCTGGAGAGCAATCCGGAATTATGCCCCAAAAGTTATCAAACTGTGCATACCCTTTGACCCAGCAGTGCTACTACTGGGCTTATACCCCAAAGAGATACTAAAAAAGGGAAAGGGACCTGTATGTGCCAAAATGTTTGTGGCAGCCCTGTTTATAGTGGCTAGAAACTGGAAAATGAATGGATCCCCATCAATTGGAGAATGGTTGGGTAAATTGTGGTATATGAATGTTATGGAATATTATTATTCTTTAAGAAATGACCAGCAGGATGAATACAGAGAGGCTTGGAGAGACTTACATGAACTGATACTAAGTGAAATGAGCAGAACCAAGAGATCATTATATACTTCAACAATGATACTGTATGAAGATGTATTCTGATGGAAGTGGATTTCTTTGACAAAGAGACTTAATTCAGTTTCAGTTGATCAATGATGGACAGAAGCAGCTACACCCAAAGAAAAAAACACTGGGAAATGAATGTAAACTGTTTGCATTTTTGTTTTTCTTCCTGGGTTATTTTTACCTTCTGAATCCAATTCTCCCTGTGCAACAAGAAAACTGTTTGGTTCTGCACACATACATTGTATCTAGGATATACTACGACATATTCAACATATATAGGACTGCTTGCTATCTAGGGGAGGGGGTGGAGGGTGGGAGGGAAAAATCGGAACAGAAGTGAGTGCAAGGGATAATGTTGTAAAAAAATTACGTTGGCATGGGTTCTGTCAATAAAAAGTTATTATAATAAAAATAAAATAAAATTTTTAAGTGAAAAAAAAGCTTCTGTTTGTACAGAAGCTTTTTAATTTGATGTAATCAAAATTTTCTATTTTGTGATCAATAATGGTCTCTAGTTCGTCTTTGGTCACAAATTTCTTCCTCCTCCACAAGTCTGAGAGATAAACTATCCTATGTTCCTCCAATTTTTTTTATAATCTTGTTATTTATGTCTAAATCATGGACCTGTTTTGATCTTATCTTGGTATATGGTGTTGTGTGGGTCCATGCCTAACTTCTGCCATACTAATTTCCAGTTATCCCAGCAGTTTTTGTCAAATAATGAATTCTTATCCCAAAAGTTAGGATCTTTGGGTTTGTCAAACACTAGATTGCTATTCAATTGAACTTTTAAATGAGTTGTTTTGTTCGTTGGATATTTTTCCCTTTCACAATTTCTGTTTTTCAAGGATTTTTTTTTGTCTTTAAGAGAATTAAAATTTAAAAAATCTACTCATTCTACTACATGAAGGAAATAAATCAGTTATAAATATTATAAATAGTCAATTAGACCATAGTCATATATCAAAAGTCTGTCAAGAAGCAGTTATTGCAAGTATTTCTCTTCTTGATTTTCATAAAATGATGCCAATGACCTACTGAGTGGCTGAGGTCCTCATATTATAAAGTATCTCATTTTATTTGTCTTGCTGGGTCACCTAGAGTCAAAAATTCAAGCTTTATTCCTTAATTTCTTCATCCTTTTAATGTAAATTATATCATTGACAAATTTTGACACAGAACCTTGAAAAAAATGTTGTCTAGTGGATAAAGAGTTAGTCCTGATTCCAGGAAGGTAACAGCTTAAGTTCTGTTTCTTATACTGGATAATGTGTGACCTTGGATAGTCACAAGCTCTCAGCATTCACATGTCACTCCCTAAAAATCTTAAATAACAGAATAATAGTTAATGATCTGCAATCTCTCTGTAGAAGGAGTTTCTTAATCTATATTGTTGAAGGATCCATGTAATTGAATGCACATACATGCAGAAAGAATGAGAAGCCATACATCCATGCATGTATTTGTATACAAATTTTTATCACTAAATATCAATTAATTTATACAAATAATCAATGATCGATAGAAATATTATTATATTAATAAACCTTGCTAAGTATATTACTTGTCAAATACAAATATTTGCATTCATACTAAATAATGGGGAAAAAGTATTGAGGAAGATTTGGAAGAGAAAGAGGGAAATTGCAGGAGAAAAGGAATAGAAAGGATAAACAGGATAATTTAGGGAATATTTAAATTAAGGCTGTGACAAGGTTGAATGCTTTCAAGCATATTCCATATGCAAAAATCATTAAATAATAGTATTAACGTGGATTTATAGCATCAATTTGTCACTGCCAAGAAGAGATACCCAGAATAACAGAATAACAAACCCATGATATTATTTAATCATTCCTGTGAGCAACAAGTCAAGTGCATGCCTACCAATTAGCTAAAATCAACAGAGCCTTATAAATACCGAATGAACATAAAGGAAACCATGGGCATAAGTGAAAGCAGAAAGAATTCTAAAAATGGTCCAGTTGGAAACTCAATTTTTATTTAGTTTTTCCCTTCAAAAGAAAACAGTTTGCCTGTAATCACAGAAAGGTAGTATGGTACAATGAAAAGATGACTGATATAAGCCTTCGAATTCTGGCTCAGCCTCTTACATAAACTTTCATATATTAGTTCACCTCTCTGGGCTTCAATTTTCTCATCTGTAATATAACCTGGTTGAATGAGGTAACAATCATTCAAATTCCTTCTTTTTCTAAATTCATGATCTATCTCTTTTACTGATTTGTCTTATCTTGAATGATCTGCCCAATGTTTATCTATCTTATTTAGGATATGCTAAAGGAATGGTTTGCTGCCACAAGTAGGGTCACTTCCATGGAATTTTATACCCCAAATAATTAATCAACTCTAATAGAATCTGAGATTTTTTTCCTCAAATTTTCTGTGAATTTTTGTGTCTCCCTCTAGATCACAGCATAATTTGCAGGCATAGGTGATGTATATACTTTTAAATTTTTTTTCTTTTGCTTTGTTTTTTCTTTTTTTCCCTTTCCTTTTGGTTTCTTTTCTTTCTCCTTCTTCTCTTCCTGAGACAACAGAAATCCTTGGTGTGTGTGTGTGTGTGTGTGTGTGTGTGTGTGTGTATGTATATATATATATATATATATATATATATATATGGAACAGTGTGCTAATTTATAGATGGAGACTATTGAATAAGTGACTGATTCATCTAGTTTGTAGAGTTGAGGCAAAGATGTGATGATGGATATTTAATATCTGACTCTTTGAAAAACAACACAGTGAACTTTTGAACTGAACTGCAAATTGCAAAGAGTGCAGTCCCCAATGGACTGGCCACATTGCTTGAATGCCAAATGTACACTTCCCAAAAAAGATGGTTTTATGAAGAACTCACGTAGGGCAAGTGCTCACAAGGTGGTCAGAAAAGTGATAGAAGGACATTATCAAGATTTCTCTTAAGAACTTTAGAACTGATTGTATGTCTTAGGAGATAATGCCCCAATATCGCCCAACGTGGTATACCTTTATCAGAGAAGGCGCTGGCTGTGCTCTATGAGCAAAGCAAAACTGAATTAACTCAGAAGAAACACAAGAAGTGAAAAAGCTGGGAAATCAACCCCAAATAGGGACTATTTGTATCTGATCTGTGGCAATGCATTCCAAGATCATATTGGCCTGATCAGGCACAGTTGGACACATTAATTTGACTCTAAAATAGTGATGCATTTTGGTCCTCTTTGAGAATGAAGGACAACAACCAAAACAAACCAAAACAAACACACAAAATATTTTAGATTTCATCTGTGTTATCAAGATTTCACAATTATATTCTTGAATGTAGCCAACACATGATTTGTGTCATTTGCCAATTTCAAATCGGCTAATTTGAGTTGTTTCCAATATGCTCCCTCAGTAGGCACCAATTCTGTGGATTGATCACTTATTAAGATGATTAGATTGTCTAACAAATAAGCAATACAAAAGCCATAGTCTAAAACTATGATTATGATTTTCTACTCAGATCAAGGAAAAATTATGTGGGCCCTTTTACCCCGTATGATTAAAGCTCAAAGGAAGGTAAGAGATCATTTCATCCAAATCTTTATCTTTAAGGATAAAAAATTATATATTAGAAAGATTAAATGACTTAATAACCATTGGAAAACTATAATATCTTAACCAACTTCATAATACTAATGCCCAAACCAATATTTTCCCTACATTTGTTGCATTAGATTAAGAAATGATGTTCATGTGTATGCATTTTAATATTAGAAATCCTAAACATAGGATAATTCTGAAGGCATCCAAGAAGGGAGAGCCATATAAATATTTACATGATATTCATTAAAAGTCAGAAGGAACCTTTACAAATAACCTAGTTCAACTGCCTCATTTTACAAATGTAGAACTGAGAACCAGAAAGATTAAAGTGTTTCTTCAAGGTCACACATCTAGTAAATAATTCTGAATCCAGAGTCAATATTGTTTTCATTATGCTTCTATAGATAAGACAAACATATATATAATTTTTAGGCCTTTCCTGTATCCAGAATGCACTCCCTCATTTCTTTTTTTTTTTTTAGAATACATATCTTTCTTTAAATTTACCTAAACTGCTCCTCAATGTGAATCCACCTCTGAATTACCTTTCAATAGATTTCTCTGTTGAGAAATATATTTTAACAGCTTATGTTTACATGTTTGTGCATATCCTTTATTCTTCTATGAAGTTCAATGAGGGAAGGGACTATCTCATATTATATTTATAATGATAATGTTAGCAATAATAGCATTAATATGTTTTAAATTTAACAGAGAATTTTATACCTCATTTTATTCTCACAATGAAGGCACTATTATTATCCCCATGTTACAGATGAAAAAGCTGAGGCAGTTAGAGATTATGTGACTTGTTCAGGATCATACAACTATTAAGAATCCGAAACTGGATTTGAACACATTTCTTCTTAATTATAAGTTCACTGCGCTTTCCACTGTGCAACCAAGCTACCAAGAATCTAATGAAGTATGTCTTTAGCAAGCTAGAAGCATAATAAAAGCTTATTGTATTTAATTTCACATTGAATAAAAGGAATATTTTAATATGGTATCATAACATACATAAAATAAAAATCACCAGCCATTTTATCCACAAATACCATGCTGATGCAAAAATTATTTTGAATACTGAATATTGTTGAAATGAATACATTTCATGTACTGCTTTTGTTTTTTAAGTAACTACAACTCATAAAATATTATATACTATCTTCTTTATTATCATTCCAAACATATATAAATCCAGACAGCTGATTCAAATTCAAGTTACAAAAATATTCTGTAGTTCATTTAGAAGGTAATCTAACATAGCTTGAAGATGCTTCATGAGGAAAATAACATGAGCTGTTGCTACTAGGATTGGGGTTCATGACCTAGTGTCTACTGGATCATGAAGAACTAACTCAGAAGATGCAGATTTCTCCTTTACATTGTATTCTGTTATTCATATTTACATCAAATACTTTCCCCAAGTATTTTCAACAAATTATCCCTAGTATGACGTACAGAGATCCTACTGGTGATAGTGGAAGAATTTGTTCCCCCAAGACATTACCCAAGATAACTTTCTTTCTTAAAAGACAACACAGATCATTAATCATCTTTTTTCATCATACCTAGTTGCCCAAATCTTAGTGAATACTGAAAACTTATTTAAACGTTTAAGGTGCCATTCTTTTAAAGAATGGTCCCTTTCATTCTCTCCAGGGGGACAAACAAGAATGCTTTGAGAGAAACAATGAATTTCATCTTTGGAGGTTGACTCTCAAGGAAGAAACCTCGACCCTTTTCACTATTTTTGCTGATACTGTGCTTCATAGAACTTTGGAAATATAACTGTGGTCATACAGGAAGGATACACAATTTGATTCTTTAATAAGCTATATAGCAGAGAAGACAACAGACAGAAATAATATGATTAATGTGTCTTTACATTTTTGAAAGAAGGAAAAGTGGGTATAAATTTTTATCACCTTAGAGGATGGATCTAGTGTCAGATATGAAAATTACATAGGAGTATATTTTGATTCAATACAATAAAAATTTCCCTAGTAATAAAAGCTTTCCCAAAATGAAAGCATTATTTCACTTGAAGCAATGGCTGGGATAATCACTTGTATGAAATGATAGACAGACTTCTGCCTGAAGCAGAAGTTTAGACTGGATCAGGAGATTTCAAACGTTTTGGCTTCAGGGGCCTCTAATTTTCTTAAAATGATTTTTTGTTTAGGTGGATTATATTTATCATTATTTACCATGTTAGAAATTAAGACAGTATAATTATGAAAAGACTTTTGAGAATTAAAGGATTATATAGCTACTAAGTCCCTGTCTAACTTATTTTATGATTCAAAAGTACTGTGGTGCTTCTGAATTGAAGATGGATGGGGTGGGAGGATTTTCAACTCTGTCCCTTTCTGTGTCTGTCTCTGTCTTTGTCTGACTGTCTGTTTCCCATTCTTTATCTTTCTCTTTTGTCCTATATCCTCATATTTTCCTCCCTTTTCCTTTCTCTAGCTCTCCCTCTGATAATTTGGCTACAATAAAAGGACAGTAAGATGAAGAAGTGTCCTAGACCAGCTTCTTTCTGGTTCTCTATATTTTGAGGGTTAGAAGGAAAGACCAGATAGTCCTTGTCTTATGAGTTCTCCAATTTACACATCTCCCCCAATCATGGAATAGGGGTGCTTCAGCACATTAGAACATTCTTTAACCTTAGTAAGAGTTCTTAGAGGGTAAGAATTACCTTGTTTTAAATTTTAAATTTCACAAAAGAGTAACAACTCATTTAGGAAAGTTTTATTGTATGTCATTCTCCTTCACATAATCAAAGCTTCTACTAAGTGAGTTTTTTTGCTTCTCCCCATATGTAAAATTTCATCTTCCTTCCCCATATCTTGGCATTGCTTGGGATTTGCCATGTTTGGGATGTTCTTCTTTCTCACCCCTCCCATTTAATTTAATTCACTCCTCATATGAAAGCCTCTCCTTGATTACTATAGTTGCTAGTTTCTTCTTCCCCACATTCCTCCCCTTCTTGACATTATAAATATTACCTTATACTTAATTGCATAAGTGTTTTATCTAGGTTTTAACCATGATAGAAAGCAAAATCCTTTGACACTGAATTTAATTCTTTATTCCCTGTACTTAACATATTGACCGACAACACAGAAAGTGTTTAATAAGGGATCACTTATTTTTTCTTATTTGTTTTGCTTTTATAACCCATCATAGAGCCCACTGTCTTAGAAATACTATCCCACTGACAAATGCTTGTTGACTGGCAAAAAAACTGTGGAACTAGAAGGGGTTAGAGGAGGTACCCGTGAGATATTGGAAAAATTTATATTCTGAATTTTCAATTTGTTTACTTTTGTATTCAGGGAATTAGATGAGGTCACTTCTAAGATCCTTTATTTCTAAAAACTAACATCCTGTGATTCTTTAGAAGGATCTTAAAGCTTCAGAAAGACAAAGAATATGGAACATTCTTATAGCAACCTCTGACATAGTATATGAGACCTATGCAACAATCATGTTGAGAACAAAAAAGAGTCAAGACTATGAAGGAGAATTAAAGACCCAACAGTTAAGGTAAGGCAGATAAAATATCAAACAAAGAAAATGAGAAGAAATACTATTCTCTCTGTTCTTTTTTGTTCACTCTTTTCTTTCCTCTCTTCTGTATGCCTCTGTGTCTCTCTCTGTATATCTCTATCTCTCTTTCTCTGTCTCCATCTCTCTCTCTGTCTCTCTCTGTCTGTCTGTCCCCCTCTATTTTGTTGTCATTTTTTCTCTTTCTATGGATCTTTCTCTCAACAACCTAATCCCTCCCTTGCCCCAAACACACACATTTACACAGAGAATTTATGATAAATTTAAGATAAATTTGAGCAACACAACTCAAGACCACTGTTAACAGATTGCTTCTATGTTCTGCTGTCTGATTTCTCCAGCTAAGCTCTTCCATTTATAACATCTCCGCATCCTCCAATATCAGCCATTTCTAAGTTCTTTTCTATTGCTTGAATAACAGTTTTAATTTAGAAACGAACTTCTTTTCGATAAACTGTTCCCTTTAAAATGCTAACCCTCCACTCAGATTGCTTCCTCTGCACAGATGATTTCAAAACTTTCAAGAAATTGCTCTCACTCTTTGAACTACAATGTTATTGACATATTGCCCAATGAACAAAAACATTTTATTTGGCTGACCTTACAATGAAATAAAACAGTTTTCACAAACATTCTCTTTAAATTGTCCTGCTGTTACACAAAAAAAGTCATTTGAGTTTTGACATATGAACAGTATTAAAGTGGCATATGAATTGTATTAAGATACATGTATAACAGTTACCATTTGGAATAGCAGGCAAAGATGTATGTAAAATAATCCAAGAACATAAATCTTTAACTCAGGAAAACATCCCAAATAAAACACAGTCACTCTTATTAAAACACAGTTCTCTTATTATACCCTTCTGATAAGTAGTCTACTGTTATGTAAACCAGTCCAGTTTCTGAAAAGAAATAAATGGTGCCACAGAGTAACTAGTAATAAGAATAAGACAGGGATAATTCTAAATCATTTTGAAAAATGACTTAATGAAACATGTTATTATTTCCATATATATGAATATATGTATATAACTATATCTGTATATATTTGTCCTTATCTTTTCATATCTATCTGTACGTAACTATATCTTTAGCTACATGGAACTTTTACTCATATAATGTATAGACAGATACACAATACACAGATGAATAAATATGTATGTGTGTTTGTGTATATCTTTAACCATATGTAGCTTTAGACATACATGCATAGATATTTAGACATGTAGTTTTTAGATATACATGTGCTCACACATTTGTAATATGTGTGTGAGCATATGCAATTAGTTGAGGGAGTAGATAGAGCTCAGGGTCTACTGTCAGGAAGATCTGAATTCAAAGGTCTCAAAGCTTTCAAACACATACTAGCTATGTGATCCTGAGCCAGCCACTTATCCTTGTTGTCTCAGTTCCTTACACGTATAATAAGCTGGAGAAGGAAAAATAAGCCACTTTGCCAAGAGAACCTCAGATGGGATCATGAGTACTTAGACATGATTAAACAAATGAACATACATGCATATTTTATGTGACAAAATTCCCAAGTGGAGATATATTATGGGAATCTATGACTTAAATAATACAGAATCTAAGCCCACATCTCTGGCAAAGTTTTTCATAATATCTCATTCATCAAATAGCATAATTGTCTTCTTATTAAACTTCAAACTGGCTTAAAAGGGCAAACCTTACTTTGTTTCCCCCATAAACATCTGTTGATCTTGAATGGACAAATGAGGAAACTAAAATATTTTTAATATTTAAACATTTTATTTCTATCATTAAAATTTTTGTAGCTTTTGTCATACATGCCCTAATAGAAATCCCAGCACATCACTAGTCTGTCCAAAGATCCATTTTTGACATCTCTCATATTACATAAAGAGATGAAGTATACCTAGAGTCGACATCTAACTTTGTCTATTTGAAGTTAGTACTATTCATCATATTAATGCTCTTTGTGTACTCTCTATCCTATTAATTGTACCCTACACCTAACATTCCATTTCCAGCCTTCAACAGAAGTGGTTTGAATGTACTTTCTAAAAGCCTTCATTTTAGACATTTTCTAGCTGTGTACTCTGAGTGTGTCATTTCGTCTATCAACCTTTGTTTTTGCCAGTTTACAAATGGAGAATTCAACACCTCTAGCTGAGGTGACACCTTGTATATAAACCTTTTCCTTCTCCATCCTCTCCCCTACTACACTTACTAGAAATCTCTCCTTCTTGAAATTTCATTGCACTGTTTTGAATATGCTTTGTATTGATTTGTCCAAATGCTTGTTATATTATCCCCTGTCATGGAAAAATATAAATTCCTTGAAAGCAGGAACTGACTCAATCTGTGAGTCAACAGCAGCTAGCATATGCTTTGCCTTGTATATATTAGGTGCTTAATTTTTAAATTTAAATTAATTTAATGAATCTACCAGGTACTTACCTGTTAGATAACCTATACTGAGAATGTTTCCTGCCATATAAACATTTTTAAAAATTAAATAAAATAAAGGGATGAAAGAAAAATGGGCATATGTGTACATATACATGTATATAAATATAAATATGAAAATATATACACATATACATACAAACATATGAACCCTTCTCTGATATGGAACTTATACTTTTCTTTTCCTACTTATATTTGAAATTATTCTTTTAATTTCTACACACTCTCATACTCTTGAATCTGAAGTAGTTTCTGACATTGTTTTCTTGTTGTAACCTATCTAATGGTTACAACTATCTTATCTTAATGGCCACCTAACTTTGAATACTCCCATTAGTCAATTTGTTTCATCCTTAATTCTCAAAATATGTTCTCAGTTTCAGTACCTTCCCACCTCATCCTGACTAATTGTCTAGAGACCATAACTATGAAGTGTCAGATCCTTATCTAACAGAAGTGAAGATCCTGAGCGTCAGGCTCCAGACTCCAGAGTTCAGTATCCATCTTTGACAAGACACATGGCAGCTTGCCTGCCTCCTTCACTTCTCCTCCTAAAGACCAAGGACTTTGACTGATTCTGAATCTGACTGATCCTGAGGCCCTCCAGAGAGCTAGTCCGGACATTACATTTATACAAATACACACACACACACACACACACACACACACGTATGAATGACAAGTCTGGGTGGGTTGTGATCCTTCTTGAAAAGGACCAAATTAACAATACTATATTGACCTCAAGATACCAAGTATCTGATTGTGATAGATTAGACCAAAAAAAGCCTGTAAGCCCAGAGGCATTGTGCTGCCATCATCTTTGTGTTCCTGTAAAATCTGGACAGTATATAAGCACCTTGCCAGAAAACTGAATTGCTTCCATCTTATTTGTCTTAGGAAGATTTTGACAATCACCTTGCAAGATAAGAAAGGTTTTGAACACTGGGGTTCTCTTATGGGCTGAACTGCCAAACAGTGCCAAGAATGGCCTGAGCATGTTATTCAAATGTCAGGCTTACTTTGGGCTAAAAGGTAAGGCTGGAACTACACCTATGGATTCCATTGTTATAGAGAACATAGGTGAGGAAATCTGTTTCATCAAAATACATCAGTACCTACTACAAACCTTTTAATTTTAGAAAGTTATTTAAAATAACAACAAAGCAAGTGACTTGTTCAAATGATACAGTAATTGTATATTGAAAGTGAAATTTTAAATCTAGCCTTCTTGATTTTAAAACCAGATTTCTATCTAGAAATTCCAAAAATTAAAATAATTATTGAAATTAATAGTATTAAGTGATTTTACATATGTAGGTATATTTATATCTAATAGTAGTCATCTCTAGGTCTTGGAGAGATGAAAAGAAAAGAAATTTAGATGATAATTTTATGATATAAAGGAATAATAAGTTGTATACAATAAATTTGCAGTTTCATGGCTAGAACTAGATGGCTTCTCTTTCAGGCTTTAGACCCCATGATCCTAAGTGGTTTACTTAGCATCTTACTAAGTACTTTACTGATCAGATGACAAAAATATTAAAGTACTATTTACTTTCAATTTATGTTGATCAAAAAGTACCTCTAAGCAGTATTATATAATGCCAGAGAAACTGAGGCAAGATAAAGATTAGAAGGTATTTAATTATTTGAAGGGAGAGATTTACTGGGACCAAATGGATCCATGGTTTGGTCCCAGGGCTGAATGAGACTATTGTCTCCAAGAATCCAGCAAACAATGTGAGTTCTCAATGACCTATATATACATAGCTCAGACTCAGGGGGTACACTGAGGCAGGGGGCGAGTCAGAGTGCTGAGAACAAGAACAGGACTCTGACAGGATGGGGTGAGCCACCGGAGATGGGGGGAGGCATTTTGATAAGACGGTATCTGACATTTTGATAGCTTGGGATGGGGAGAGGCATTCTGATATTTATTCTAAAACATAAGATCTTTTATCTTTATCAAATATTCTGATAAAGAGGGAGGGGATCTTTTACAGGACTGAGCTTTGAGAAGCAGAGAAACTGAGTCAGGGCTGGGTCAGGATAATTAGAGAAACTGAGTTAGGACAATAAAAGGGAACTGTGGCATAACATTCCACACTCTCTTTTCTGAATATTCAAATCCTTGAATTACCTTCCTCTAGAAGGTCTTAGCACCATAATTTTGATCAACTCTATGTAAAGCAAATAAACCAAACTAAAACTAGAAAAATGCAAGGACTTATGGCAAGGACCAGTCTCCCCCTGATAATCCCAGAGTTATTAACAGCACTTCTCATTTAGGGAGACACAGAGGCTTCCCTGTTGCAGAAACAGCAGGTCCTCTGTAGTTGGGGAGCATCTCAGCCAGAGAATCCAGTTTGAGATAGACAGTTCACTGTGAGTTAAGTCTATTATCATTTGTGCATTTAACTCAGCCTCTGCTGAGTAGCAGTGCTCAAGATATTCCTGTTGCCCATCCTAAGTGGGGCACCCCAAGTCTGTCAGGGACTCCAAAAGAGGGAAAAAGTGGGGCCTGGAGTACCTCCACATGTCCCCTCTCAATAGAACAGGAACTGCTACTAAGAATCAGATTTCTGAGCAAATTATGCACTTAGACCAAAATAGGCAACCCCAAACTATTAGAGGCCTGATAGCAATACTGCAAGGTCCTTTTAAATATGCTGAGATACTAATTAAGGAACTGGAGTAACAGGAGTGGAGAAACAGGTAAGAGAGACTGACAGTCCAAGGACAGGTATCTGATTTCTGGTTGTTTCTAAAAAAATAATACCCAAAACTGAATCTTCCAGGGCAATTCCAATAGAATAAGAGATTTCAAAGTTAAAACATAACCAGAAAATCATAGTCCAGTAAATTTTAAGCAAGAAGTTAAAACAAAAAGGACTGTTTAAATAATTTCCAATTCAATATGAACTAATGAAATAGGGGGCAGGGCAGAGGTGTCTAAGAAAAATACATCAGTTTCTCCTAATTTCCTGACCAGTTTCAACCAGGTTCCTTCCTCCCCTTTTTTTTCTCATGGAAAAGAATTATCAAACGACCATTCCTTATATAAATTCCACAAGTGAATCAAAATTCCTATACATAACAGACTAGTACAGTAAGTTTCCTAAAAATACCTCAAATATACACCAATTGTTAAACAGTTTTAACAAATCCATCCCAAATTTTAAACATACAGTAATAGATGATCCAATCAGGATTCCTAAAATCCCTATAGCAGTCCATTAGGGGTAAGGGGCAAAAACTGCTTCAGGCTGGGTACTGGCAGGAGACTTTCAGTCCATGCAGAGGATACATGTAGTGTGTCCTGGCATACTGACAATCAAAGCTGATCTAGGTCCCAGAAGCAAGTCAATTTACAAATTACAGAATTTGACCAAAATATGGAACAAAAAACACAAATCTAACAAATAAAGGTTAGAACAGACTGACACAAAATGTGAAGAGGCCAGTATGAATTGGCCAGCAGCTTCCCAATAGATGAAACAGCAGTTAGGTTTTTGTCCTGTCATTATTTAGAAACCTAAAAACCTGAATGTCCTCAGACACAGATATTCAGTAACAGATAGATGACCAGACTAAATATTTATTTGCCAAAGTATTGAGGATATAATGATTACATATAACCAGGTTGGAAACAGCAAGATATGACATATAACCAGATTGGAAATAGCAAGGTATGACATAACTGAATTGCATTAACAGTTTCTATTGTCCATTGCTCTGATCATAGAAATCAGTCACAGGAGGGAAAAAAATGCAGGGACACCACCATAGCATAAGCAGTTAAAACTTACCTTTCAGCAAAACAGGATAAAATAGCTTTGATTCATTTTTACTCCAGTTAATTGTCCCACTAAATGTCAGAGGGTAGAGCTTTAAAACTCCCAAATAGCATTAATTATAAGCCCAAGGAATTTTACTTCTAATAACAAATTCTATTAACCAAGTTTCAACATATCCTAAATAGTTATTTACCACAACCTTATATTTATAACGGTAAGAATTTTTCTCAGTATGTTCATTTCTTTCATACTTAAGAAGATGTTCCCATAAGTGAACATTATACATACAAATCACTTTGCTTTTAAAAATACCCATTACATAGACAAATATTCTAAATTATATATTGTCCATTACAGAAACATTTTCAAAAGGATAAAAAAATATTATTTTCAGAGGCTCTTTAAATGACCACAGGATGACCCAATACAATCAATTAAAACTTAGAATATCTTAAAAGAATCCAAGAGCTTCTTAAAACTATTAAACTTTTAGAAAAATCATAATCTCATATTGATAAATTGGTTTCAGTAAGTTCACAAGTTACCTTTCATATTTAATAGAAACATTTTCAAAAGGACAAGGAAAAACTATTATTTCAGAAGCCCTTTAAATGATGGGCATAACCTCAGGATACAATTAAACTTATATAGAATACCCACAGAATACCCAAATCTACAGAAAAGAATCTGAAAGATTCTTTAAAATATCAATTAAACAGTAGAAGCAATTAATATTTGAACCAGCAAGGAGCTGCAGGTTGTCAACAAAACAAAACAAAACACTATCTTAATGGGGGAGGGGGATTAGATTATCCCTTTTCCATGTGGTCACCCTTCCCCCATTCCACCATGCTTCCCAGCCCCAAATTTCTCACAGTTAACCTATCATGTTCTTCTCTAAAATATAATCTTCTCTGGGAGCAGGTTTCTTAGGGAGCTTCTGGAGGCAGCCTTGTTTCAGTTCAAAGTAATAATCACCCCAAATGCAGCCAGGAGCTAAAAGTTCAGATCCTTTATTGTCTCCTTCAAAATAGCCCAGTTAGCTTTCTTAGAGGCCTATCTCTCTCCTGGTTCCAAGAGCTCTTGCCACTAGTCCTTGTCTCTTCCAGTTTCAGCCTCTAGCTCCCTCTGAATCTTCAGCCAGCACAAAGGTGAAATATGGAATGAATCTGACTCCACCTCCCAGAGAGTGGGCTTGTGGGCTTCTGTGTCTGACCTTAAGAGCTTCTTGCTTATATGGTGTGAACTGAGTATACTCCAATCATTACATCACTAGGAAACCATTATTTGTTGTAGGATTAAATCAATGCTAAATTAGATTTAACCATTGTCTCCTCAGTTCCACTTAGTACCTTGTTTCAAGTTCTGATCCATAACATCTCCTTATAGGATCAGATCAATCATGCTGAACCATGCTAAATTAGATAATTATTGTCTCTATCAATTCCATTGACTTAGCACCTTGTAAGAATTCTAACACTAATCTTTTTAGGGTGCCATTTCCCCCAGGATCCAATCTGCCAGCTAAAGACAGGTTCCAACTTCATGGGGTATCTCCTTTCCCATGGCAAATGATAGATTCATTAGGGGTTTGGGCCTTTTTGTTCCCCATTTCTGGAAAGCTATTTTCCTCTCTCTTCTTCCTTCTCTCACACCATCTCTTGCTGTCCCATCTCTATCTCTCTCCTCCAAATGCTTACTTGCCAAATCTTCTCCAACATGCTTTAGACACTCCCAAACCAATACTAGATGCCCCATTTAAACTATTGCTTTTGCAAATCAATCTTTCTTGTCCCTTGTCTTTAAATCACTTTTTTTAAACTTTAAAAACCAAATTTCATAAAACTTAATACATATACCCAAAAGAGCATAATTTACAAATTACCCAATAGTTCTAGAAAGCAACATATCATCTAAGTAGGGAGATACAAATGACATCCCAAGGTAAGCCACTGGCACTTTGTTTTAATAATCTATATTTTAACTTAAAACCCAAGCAAATACAGCTTTAAATTCCCAGTAATATAAAACTGCCTTTCCTATCAAATTTCAAATAATGAATTTCTCTCTGGCCCCACATGCCCATTATTCCCAATTGACGTTTCCTAAACCCCAACTTTGGCCACATTTGGAGCCTTCAGAAAAGTCTGATTTGTCTTACCCAATTATAGGCAAGTTAACAGAACTTCACTCCAACAAGTTCTTAATATCTTACATTCAAAGATAACCAAATCTAGCCTGCATAGGCAACAATAAAATTATTTCCCACAATTTTAAAATTTTAAAATTTCTAATCAGATGTTTTTCCAGCCAGAGTTCAAAGCAATTAGCATAAACTCCTTTTGTTCTCCAGAGGCTTTATCTAGGATAGCTCAATCCAAGCCACTCCTGAATTTAAACTACCTGAGTGCCAGCTTTAAAAGTTTAAGATCACAAGCAAATTTCATACTAAGTACAATTGCAACATTGAAATAGCCAATGTCCAAATTTCTTAATTTACCAGAGCTCTGAACCAACAGGACAGACAAACAAGTCACACACAGACATTGACTGAGCAGTTACAACATACAACAAAACATTTAACACGGACCAGGGCCTTGAGGGAAGTTGTCAGCTGGAGAGTCTTCTCTCCCAGTTTGGTGCATTTCTCTGCCTTCACAGAGAATGCCCAAATTAAAACCAGGTAGTACCAAAAGGTACTCAGGTACCCAAAGGGTGCTTCAGAACCAGATAGTACTAAAAGGTACTCAGGTACCCAAAGGGTACTTCCCAGAGTTGTATGGCTCATCAGCCCAACTTTTTCTGGGGACCAGATTTGCTAGCAATCAGACCAGACAGATAACTTACCCTGCAGGGGTTTCAGACCAGATTCTCCCATGGCCAAATGGAGATGTCCACCGTCATATATATATATATATATATATATATATATATATATATATATATATTTTATATACATACATATATGTATGTATTATGTATGTATTTGTGGCATCCTTAAAGTTTCTCCAATGAAATCCTAAGTGTGATTCCTCAACATAGTATTCATTTGGATCTCAGAAATTAATTCACAAAGAGGTCTGATAGGTCCTAAGAACCCAAAAAAGGTTTCTGTTATACATGTAGTCAGGTCTGTGCATCCTAGGATGACTATTTCCATGATAGGAAAATTCATTACCAAAATGATTGGCTATCAGGTAATGATTAAATTTGTCTTCATAACTCATGAAACTCTTTTCTGAGGTGAGTTACAAGCAGATTTAGAATGAACTGTTTGATAACTCAATGGAAAGACCATTTTCTAAGTTCTTGCTTCTTCCCATATTCACCCATGTGAGAGAGGTTTTAGACCATCCTGGAATGCTAAATAATCACCATAGAAATTATCTACCATTTTTCATGGTGAGGAGTGTGTGTGTGTGTGTGTGTGTGTGTATTACAAAGAGCCATGAAGAAACAACCCAAAATAGAAGCATGCAGCCACAAGGAGAAAAGCTCAAACAAGCAGATTCAACTAAATTCAAGACATTTTGCAATTTTATGCAGCATGAAGATACAAGTAGCTCTGAAATTACTGGATATCTATAATCTCCCAAGTTCTGGAGATACTAAGGTAAAAATTAAACAATTCACATTTTCAAAGAGATTTGTATTTAGGGCTGGTAGGAGAAATGGGGTTGATGGAGACAGAAAACATCTATATGTAAATAAATAAACAAAAATATGAGGGGTGGGATACAAGGTAAAATCATTGTTTCTTATTTTTTCATTGACAAGAGCTCCTAGTGTACAAATGCCCTCTACCAAGTATTCAGATTATAATAAATATTATTAGTGAATTTGTTGGGGGCAATTACAGGTTATAACTTGCCCAATATTTCATCAGAATGAAGGAATTCCAGTGTGGAAATATTTTCTCTACTGATGTGAATCAACATAGATTAACAATTCATTGATACCTTGTGGACTAGGAAATTACCTGGGAACAATGAGAGATCTCTCATCTCTTGGCACAATGTGTCAAGAGTTCCCAGGGCCAGTATGTATCAATGGTTGGACTTATTCTTGGTTTTTCTGATTCTAAAGTTGAACAGTACAAGGTCTGTGGAGGCATAGTCTAAGTCAGAGGTATCAAAAACATGGTAATCATAAGAAGATTAAAATAAAATTGGGAAATATTAACAAAATAAATAAAATAAAATAAAATATAAATAACATTACATTTAATAACCAAGTCAGCATGTAACCCTCAGAGACCTTTATGGATAAATGGCCCCTATTTCTATTTAAGTTTGACACTGACTATTAATAGCTGACTGTTAATAGCTGATCATGTCCCTCCCCAAGAAGTCATTTTTCTAGATACCATCAGTGGCTCCAAAAGATGTACTCTCTACAGAGTTTTCTGGTTAGAGAAAGTTAGGTGACAAAGTAAATAAAAGTGGTGGACTGATCAAGAATCCTCGATTTCAAATTCTATCTTTGGTGCCAATTGTATGACTTGGAATGTATTGCTTTATATCACTTAGCCCCAGTGTCTTTATCAGCAAAATGGGAAAAAATAATAGTATATTCCTTAATGGATTGTTAGTGAAAATGAAATAACAGATGTAAAGTGCTTTATAAACCTGAAAGGGATGAGAATGATATGGTCTTAGTGATGGAAAACTTAAATAATTAAGATATATTGAAAGGAAGAAAAAACAATTCTATACAAGATTGCATACAAAAGTATCATTAGTGTTCCTTTATACTATGTTATTTTGTCACTATTTTTAGGAAGAAACAGAAAGCAATCAAATGCTATCTGAACTATAGACAAACTATATAAACTATGTAAAGTGTAAAAAGTCCACATTTCATTTCAAAGTATTAGGAAAAAACAAAAACAAAATCCCATTCATGAGCCTATTGAGTGTGAATTGGGGAGCTTATCTTTAAAATAAGCTTCTCTTTAAAATAATTTATTTCAAAAAACCTGCCAATTTTATCGTACAGAAATCAAATGCTATGTAATCAGACATTCATGAGTACAAAGAAATGCATCAATTAAAGGTAAATAATGTCTTTCAAGAAAGACAGCATAGACCAGAGCAAAGCCTTGCTTCTTCATTTGTTTTTAATTAATTTGACAGTTACATTTCAATATCATTTTTCTTTGTGTGATGTTTAAATTTTGCAAAAAACAGATTTCGCCATTTGTACCAAGCGGTTTAGGACACAAAATAGTTAAGATACAGAGAAAAACTGATAAATAAAGAAGTATATATAGAAAGATGAATAGAAATATGTTATATTCTCTCATCTTTTCTTCAAAACAACCCTCTGAAGACCATGCTCTTATTATTTTCATTTTATAGATGAAGAAATTGAAGCTGGTATAGATTCAGTGAAATAATCAAATTCCCAGACCTACTATCCAAATCAAAATTCAAACTCTGGTCTTTCTTATTCCACGTCTATAAATAAAATGAGAATTGGAAATAAATGACTTATTAGAAAGTAAGTATGGAAGTTTTGAAGGAGAAATGCATGAAAATCATCAAGAAAATTGAGAATTGAATGTGATGGAGTATTGAGCTTTCCATGTCAACATAGGGTCCAGCAAACGGCACAAGCTTTAATTTCAGCAGAAGGAAATAGTACAATAGAACTACAATGTTCTACAGGGGTTAAAACAAAGTTGGAGGCATGCCTATTTGAATATTTTCTTCTTTGGCATTTCTGTGCAACTGGATCACATGAAAACTCTCTGAAGACTACTTTTCTATCAAAGTTGTGCAGGCATGGTTCTGTTCCCATTGAAATATTATTGGAGTTTGGATTTTGCTGACTCCTTGGGGTGAAAGTTGAGAGTTGCCTTAACTCAGTCTTACTCCATAGCTTCTGGTTACGATTTTGCAGCTTTGTGACAAAGCTATAACCCCAAACCACAAATCTCATTGGTTTTATGAGATTCATCCCAAAACAACACTTGTAGAGGAAATGAAAAATGTGAGCAATTGCCACAAAAGTGTCATTACAAAAGAAAAGTAAAGTTTAGACTCCAAAACCATGAGCTCTTCCACAGAGGGGAAACTTTGGTAGCTTTGGTCATTTGTTGAAAACTTATACTAGTGGAATGGCTTCCCCCAGTAATAAAGCATAGTTTCTGCTAATATATAAAATATATTAAATTCTTTTGCAGAACTTGAAAAAATATTCTCCAAAAGACCTATTTATCTCACTATTTCTATCTCCTTATATACTTCCTACTCATTTTAAAATTATACAAACCTTTAAGTCTTTTTAGACTTTTTTTTAGAACTTTTTAGACTTTCTATTCATTAAAATAATTTTAAAAAGTGAGCTGTCAAGAAATTGTTAAAGAGTGCCATAAATGAATAGTACACACAATGCTTTAAGATTAGAACAAGTTCTGGGTTTAAAATCATAAGATCTAAATTCAAATCTTGCTCATAACAGGACTTCTTTGGGGCTCAATTCCCCAATATATAAAGTCAGATGTGTTGTACTGAATGATACCCAAAGTTTCTTCTATCATAAAATCTGCTATTCTATGACATTCTATGACATAATATCCTTTAGAACCAAAAAATAGATATGGTATGAAACTTTTATGTTATATGACTGGACATGATTCATAGCTAAAATGAATTATGTTCAAAAAGCCCATGGAGATGAGGGAATTTAGATGACCTAATGAAATTTTATTATTCATAAAATGAGTTCATATGAAGTATCTCACAGAATGTTCATATTCTGTAATAAGCAAAGAAATACCCAACTGTTAAATAATGCTATTCTCATGAATAATAAATATATCATGGTTTTAATTTATTTTTCTCCTGATGTTTTAATGGCCATAAATATTAGTTATGTTTTTAATTTTTAAATAAAAAATTAAAATGTATTTCATTTTAAGCAATCAAAAAAAGAAGAAAACAAAGAAGAAGAAAAGATTTTATACTCACAAAAAAATCAGATAATCTTATTCCTGCCAAGGCAGCTCTTGACAAGATGAGATGGCAATTAACTAATTAAAAAATGCCACCAGATATCTATTGCTGTAATGACTACCAACTAGCTAAATGTCATCTGCCTATGCATATGTCATTTAGACCACTTCATGAAACTCTAGCCAATGAAAGTAGCAATAGCTTCTATCCTTTAGGATTGCTTACTGGAAATTCCAGTTGATGGAAATGCCTAGTTCTTTACTGAAAGTTTTCATATAGAGCTCTCTGTGCTGTTGAAATGCCTTTTGGGATTTTTATGATTTGCATGGGATGCTTTGGGGAGCCACAATGCAAATACCAAAATAACAATGAATGGAGACAAGAACAGATGTTAGGAAAGACATGCAATCTGGTGAAATGAGTCAAAACTGAGTGTAATCATGTAACACTACTCAGTCTGTGAGTCCCAATAGACTATCTTGATCATCAACATAACTATAAAACTCAGGAAGAGTTAAGTACTGCTATTGTCTGCTTGGCTTTCATAGTTAGAGATTTTCACTTGCAATGGATTTCACATGTGATCTTATCTGCTCAAATGGAAATTCTAATAACAAAATAAGACTGGAAATGATGATCCATATTGGGTTTATTCATCTTTGAACATATTATCTAATCCTAACAGAACCTTCATTCTTTTTGTGAAGAAACTTTTTCAATTTTAAATTTGGATTCCCACAAGCAGAGTACATTGGAAGGTCTATTCGACATTTAAGCAACAAACTTTTGTTGCTAAATGATAGTGATATAAAAAGAAGCCAAGAAAAAAAAAAAGCTCCTGTCCTCAATTACTCTGTTCTATTTATTCTGACACTGTTCTAATGTAAGAACAAACAAAAAAGGAGGGAGGGAAACAGAATGAAGAAGGCTGAGAAGAGCACTGAAGACCTGATTCTCTGCAAGGTAAAATAAAAACTCACCAACCAGAATCTGACATTCTAGAGAGTTTGAGTTTGCTATAGGTAGCTAGGTAGATAAATAATAATGGTAGCAGTATAAAGAAATGACTGGAACTAGATGGTTTCTCAAGACTCTTCAATTTCTAGACCCCATAATCTTACATGTTTTACTAATTGATTTGTTGATAAAAGATCAAAATTTGGTATTGAAAGCAGTAAGGAAGAGCTGGTATAGTTCTGAATATCATGGAGTCAAGATTATCATGATCTTAACAATTACTTTATTTAGGCTTCTTTGGTCATTTCAATTGCAAGAATCCATCCTTTAGTCTCTGGGTTTCCTTACTTACCTACTTTATCTATCTATCTCTCTATCTATGTTTCTATCTTTCTTTCTATCTATCTATCTATCTATCTATCTATCTATTTATCTATTTTGCTGAGGCAATTGGGGTTAAGTCGCTTGTCCAGGGTCACACAGGCAGGAAGTGTGTTAAGTCTCTGAGCAGATTTAAACTCAGCTACTTCTGACATCAGGGCTGGTGCTCTATCCACTATACCAACTAGCTGCCTCTCTGGGTTTTTTTTTAGATGACAGTCTAACCCAGGGATTATGTTTAGACTATAGTCTCTAATAAAGGGATTCTTAAAACTATTAGAAACTAGACTCATTTCCATTTTTGTGATCCCTTTTTAAATTAATATGTTTAAGTCCATAAAGTAATATATATGTGTGTATATACATGAATGTATACATATATACAGTGTGTATATACATGAATGTATACATATATACAGTGTGTATATACATGAATGTATACATATATATATAAAATTATTATAATGAAGTACAATTGCAGATTTGTTTTTTTTTAAATCAACTTCATGGACCCAAGGTCAAAAAATCCTGCTCTAATATAATTCTTATATGTGTGTAAATGTGTGTGTGTATTTTTTTTTGTATTCATGTGGATAATGCATTCCTATATAGTACAACCCAATCAGACCTTCTCATCTTGTATAATTCTTGTCCTTATTCCCCCACAAATCCCACCTAAAGAATCAATCCATTTTACTGGAAATTAGTTTGATCTTTTAGTTTCTCAGGAATTATAAAAAAAATCTTTGAAATATTAACGGGTGTAATCTCATTTTCATAATAAAACCAATCCTATTTCCCCTAATTATACAACCTTATAAAAAAACATTTAAACCAGATCTCAGGGATATGTTAATTGGCAATGTAGTAGGTCCTGTTTATACACACACATTATGTGTTTATTCTTGACCCTTTGAATCACACCTAGTTAACAATGAAAGAATTCCCTGAAATAATCATATTATTTAAATTCAGACTTCATATTGTCACTTTTATGTAACTATGCCTTCAAATAGTGTGAATTTAAATACATGTGGATACTTTCTAGGATTCATTATTTGGTTCTAGCAGTATTATAGATAGCAAGAATCCCAAATACAATGATCCAAAGTCTAAATTAGCCCACTTCTTGCTTTGTTTCACTTCAGAGCTAAAGATTTTTTTTTCATTTTAAAGTAAAAATTCCATTTTATTTTATAATGCAAAAATAATTCATAGCTCAGAACCTTACCTCTCTCCTACCCTCCACCACCCCCCAAAAAAAACCCCTGACCTTCAGCAATAATTTGGAGACCCTGGAATAGGATATTGGACATGAACCTAGAATGGCCTATATCCTATTTCAGACATTCTGAGCCTAAGTAAATCACCTAAATTTGCTAGCCTCGAGTTTCCTAATCAATTAAATGAAGAATTTGAAATTTATGACCTGTAAAAAATTGCTTCCAACTTTAAATCACTGACCGCTATGATTTTTCATTTAATTCTGAGATCATGGCCTTCCATGGTGCAGAGACATTTAGCATCAAAGACAACATTGTTGTTAGAGATGGACTTCCACAATAAGTAATATGGTATCATTAAAATCCAATGACTTCAAATATTCTACCTCATGTATTAATCAGCTCTCCATGAATCTAGATTCAGCTCACAGCTTATTTTTTTCTTTAAAATCAATTAACTGACTGAATATTTATTGAGAGTTTATGTGCCAGTTACTGTGATAAATGATAGGGACACAAGTATTAAAAAAGAAGGAATTCCTGCTTTCAAGGAAATCATATTCTCATAAAGGAGAAAACAAGCACATGCATAATGTATTATAAATATATAAATACGGGAGAAATAAGTAAATAGATAGATAGATAGATAGATAGACAGACAGAGAATAAGTAGGGCTAAGCTAAGGACTGAACATGAGATTTCATTGATGAAATCCTGGGTGAGAAAAATCCTTTTTAGTAACATAGAACAGCTCTTTCTTCTCAGGTCAAAGTTACTGAAGCACTGAAAGTTTAGATGAATTGCAAAGTACTAATAAATACATACCAGGGCAAGACTTGCATCCAGGTTTTCCTTTCTTAGCCAAATTTTCATCCACAATGCAAAAATATATTTCAGAATAAATGTGAATTTAAAAAAGACAAAATAGTTAACACCAGCTAGTTTGGGAAGGAAAGAGCTCAGGAAAGAGACTTTAAGAACCACCACAATTAGACAGTTGATTGATATTGATGATGCGTCATCAAAGCAGAGAGAAAAAAGGCAAGATTTTAATAATCTATCAAAAAGATAACACATGAACATCTAAATATATAATTCAAGGCATATTGTGAAAAAATAAATGAAATGGAAAATACATAAGGGAAAAGTAGGGAGAGATTACTTGTAGCTATGAGACCATGGTAAGAGTTAATGCATTCTATAAACAACTAATTGTTTACGTCTATTCTAAAGTTGAAGATGTTTCTTCTAAAGTTGAAGGATTCACTGACTTCAACTGCCTATTAAAACCTGTCACTGCAACAATTCTTAACATCTCCAGAAAGAATTTCCTTTATTCTCTATAGCCTCAGATGAATTAATTGTTGCTGTTATTGATGAGTCATTTCACTCATGTACAATTCTTCATGATGCTAATCGGAGATTTTAGTCATAGAGATAGGTGTGATTTGCCATTTCTTTCTCTAACTCATTGTAAAACACACACACACACACACACACACACACGCACACGCGCGCGGGCGAAACAGGGTTAAGTGACTTGACCACAATCATATACCTAGTAAGTGTTGAAGGCCAGATTTGAATTCAGGAAGAGGAGTCTGCCTGATTCTAAGCATAATACTCTATGAAATCCACCAACACACTGCTCACTAAATTAATTCTTCATAAATTTCTTTTTTTTCTTTTTTTTTTTTTTTCCATTTTACATGTCATTTCTTTTGAATTTGTCACATTTTATCTTATTTCACAGTTACCGGTATATGTTTTATTACTTATTTTATGTCAGTCTACTGAGGGCAAGGTAAATATAATTCCATCTCAGCAGCCCCTAGTTTCTAATATGATACTTTAGCAAAATAATACACTTTTTGGTGAATTAAATGGATTGATGACTCATTCAACTGTATCATGTTATATTCTGTATAACATTTTCCAATGTAAATATTTCATCCACTTAGTTTTTATAATGTGAATAGCTTGGGTAACTCTAGTTTTGTTGTAGATTTCATCAAAAGGATATATAAGACTTAAAATATGTTTCAATTAGCACAATGTTACATGTATATTGGTGAGAGAGAGAGAGAGAGAGAGAGAGAGAGAGAGAGAGAGAGAGGGAAAGAGAGAGAAAGGACTTGCCATTAACAAGGAAACCTTTTGTTAGGATTTTCTACACTTATCATCTATAACATTATTGTAGATATCAGCAAGATATCTAGTTATTGTGTGCCTTGCTTGAGATCATTATTCACCAGGCTACTGAATAAAGTTCTTTGTAGTCACATCTGTTATAGGTTCATGTGTGGTTTTCATGAACATGTGGGAGATATTATCTAAATAGGAGGCTATCAGTCAGTTGTTTTCCATAAAGTTATAGTCACCTCTAGAAAACTTTCTGGTTAGGTAAACAGCATAAGATTAAGTAATTAAAATTTTTAAGAAATTATGTCTCTAGTTACTTTAGATTCACAATAAAACCCTTTCTGCCTTTGTTTACCTTTCTGGAAAGGAATTATAAGCTGTTATTTCAATGGAATAGTATCACTAGAAACACAAAACATTATCATTGCCCTGAAAGTCATTTTATGTTTTATTATTTTGTAGAATTCTACTATCAATAACAGTCATCATCTATCAGCCAAATTTCTAATGATGAATCCTTTTGGAGCAGGCTGGTACTCAAATAACAGAAGCTTATGTGTTTCAATTTCTTTATGTGCAAAATAGGGATGGAAAGTTGTGAAAGGTAAAAATGAAATTTATAAGAATGTTTGAAAACCTCAAAAATACTCATATAAATGCTACTTATTATTATTTTACTGTTATGACATTATTGCCTATATTTCACGTGGAAAGAAACATATGGAGAAAATGATCCACTTTCTAAGTAATTATTTGGTTAGTTATATGAAATAGAATCAATATCCTTGTATTGAAATATTGTAACTTGGCATTGTCAGAAATTACTTGAGACAGATCATATTACTGCTCTAAGGCTGATATATATAACGTCATTTTTTACTGAAAAGCAAGGTAAAATATAGATTCACAGAGACTAGGTTTAAACAACATTTGAAATGTACAAATCCAAAATACATAAGTCTTTTCGTAAATGTTACTTGAAAGAGAAGTGTTTGAGAATTCTGCTTTAAAAATCATCTTGCAAATAAGTTAAAACAATGACCAAAACCACTAAGTCCTTATAAGGCACAGCAAAATGAGGTAATCTGAATCCAAGACCAAAAAGAAGTCTATTTCATTGATTTTATCCAATCTATTTTTTTTTTTTAACAATTTGACTTACCTATTCTCACTGAAACAAGGGATATTAAAACTGGAGGGGATTTACAGGATCAGTTAGCTTAAATATTCTTGATTTTTCTGTGTGTCACAGACTCTTCTGCTTATTTGATTAAATCTATGAGATCTTTCTCAAAAATGTTTATAATACATAAAATACACAAGGTTATAAAAAGCAATCATTGAAATATATTATTGAAACATTAAAAAAAGAACAAAGAAATCCATGGAAGTCATATTAAGAAACTATTCCAATTCAACCCCATATTTTTGCAAATGAGGAAATTATATTCACTGACTTGCTCAGTTTCACAGCTGGCAAAATGAGTATTTTAAGGTAGGTCTCTTTCTTATCAAGTCCATTTTTCTTTCTTCCTAGGCTATTTTCTAGAGGCCTTGTTTATAGGTATAATTACAGTGTTTTAAACAAAATTAATAATGAAAAACACGTTTGGCTTTTCATTCATAAAACTGTAATGTTATATATGTTAAGGTCCACGTGCAGAAGCTATATCATTTGTATACAAGAAGTTCATCAGCAATTTGACAGGCACAATATTCCTGAAGGACAGGAAAAACTTTAAAGGAGATTAAAAAAAATGAAGTGAAAAACAAAGAAACATTTTTATTGATTTTATTGGTTAACAAGTTCAAAAACAAGTTAATAAGAAATTCACTGTTTTTCTGTTTAATTAAAGGATTTTTAAAATTATTCATCTCATCTCTTTGATTCAATGACTAAATCAATAAAAATAATTTTTAAAAGCTTAAACTTTAAAAGCTATCTGGAACTTGATAAAAAGAGATTGTTATACTTGTTTATTTAGAATTATTATTAATTTTTAATGCTGTGAATCTTTTCTTCTTCAAAAAAAAGGTCCCATCAGCTATAACAATTTACATATTTGCTAGTTTAATTACTAATGGCTTGATTTGTACATTTGAACATAAGTATATGTACCAATTGCTATAGAAAGTATTTTAACTTATGTTTTTTAATTACTTTTAATCATAGTCCTCTCTTCAGCTATGTAAAGAGATACAGAGTTGAAGAAGCAGTTTATTAGTATTTTATAGTTCTAAACTGCTTCCCAAAATATGCACAAGTTCAAAGTTCCACCAATAGTGTTTACTAAAACACTGGTACCTATTTTTCCATATCCTGCCCACCTCTGAGTACAAATTAAGACATATTTTCTACTTCTGTTGATTGGCTTTCCTTCCTTCCTTCCTTCCTTCCTTCCTTCCTTCCTTCCTTCCTTCCTTCCTTCCTTCCTTCCTTCCTTCCTTCCTTCCTTCCTACCTTCCTTCCCTTTCTTTCTTTTTTTTCTTCTTTCTATCTTGCTTGCTTTATTTTTTATTTTTTTTCTGACAAAGCTAATGTGAATTTTTATTTTGCAGGACTATATATGTTAGTAATAGATTTTATTTTGTTTTTCTTTTTCAATGAGAGAGGAAAGCTGAAGGGAAATAAGGGAAATCAAAATTGAAAATAAAAATTTATATAAAAGATACAAAAATTATTCTGACAATAGAGTCTACAGACTTTCCTAGACTGCCAAAGGGGTCTCTGCTGCACAAAAATTTAAGAATATCTTATGTAACTGAACCCAATTTTTGAAAAATCATTTCTGTTATGGGACAGAACTCTGAACTTGAAGCAAAGGATTCTTACAAGGTACTAAGTCAGTGGAATTGATAGAGACACTAGTTATTTAATTTAGCATGGTTCAGTATGATTGATTTAATACTACAAGAAGATGTTATGGGCCAGAACTTCAAACAAGGTACTAAGTGGAATTGAGGAGACAATCGTTAAATCTAGTTTAGCATTGATTTAATCCTACAACAAATAATGGTTTCCTAGTGATATAATGATTGATTTGTACTCAGTGTGGAGCTTATAAGCAAGAAGCCTCAGCCAGGGAGATTCAGAGAGACAAGTGGACAGAAGGCTGGAGGTTGAAGGCTGGAGCACAAACCCTTAGACTCAGACAGATTCATCCCATCTCACCATCTTGGTGGTAGGCTCTCCTCCTTTGTTTCTCCACTGAAACCAATACTCCAGAAGGCCCCCAGAAAACTAGCCAAGTGAAGGAGATAAGACTTTGAAGGAGACAATAAAGGATTTGGACTTTAACCCCTGGCTGTACTTGTGGTGATTATTGAACTGAAATGAAGGCTGCCTCCAGAGACCCCAAGAAAACCTCAACAGAGAACATTACATTTTAGAGAGAACACTACAGATTTCATACAACTTAACCAAAGTTTTGAAGACTCTCCTTGTAGTCTTCTAGAAAGAAATCCCTTGCTCTTTCCAGAAGCCACTCTTTCTGCTTTTGCATAGTTCAGTTAGGTTATTTTGGGTTTGTTCTTATTTATTTTTAATTATTTTCTTCTTTCAATTTTAAATCTTTCTTTCTGAGATGTCTACATCCCAGCAATTGAGATGTATCTAAAAAAAGAATGGGTTGTCTCAGGAGCTAGTAGATAATCCCATGCTTATGTTTTTCTCTTAAAGACTAGATTAAATTTTATTGGGGATGAGCAGAGGGAATGCTTGGTGAGGTCCATTCCAATTTGGAAATCTATAATTCTGCGCTTCTTTAACACACAATTTAAACCATAATAGAAAGATAATAGATTCCCTTGAAAACCACAGGAAACCAAGCCTCTCAAAAGAGTCAAATGGAATGAAACTATTCTTCAATTAGATTGGAAAAAATTCAAGAAACATCAGTCTCACTGGGGTGAAAAAGGGTGTCCAGCCAAGTTAAGAAGGAGTGTGGGAGATCCAGTGAGAGAGCCTTAAACATAGCAAATCAGCAACTGAGACCCTCAATAGAGGGGCAAACCAGTGGGGCAACCTCCAGTCCCTGCTCATAAGGCAAATTCTAGAAAACCAGGTTGTTTCTTGGAAAGGACAGAAAAAGCTATTCCCTGCAAATTCTAGGTACTCTTATGATCAAAGCCAAGGCTCAGAGCTGCACAGGAACCTGCACCAACCATTAATGTAATAAAAAAAAGAGGAAATACCAAAAGAAAAGGAAAGAAAATGAGCAAGAAACAGAAAAGAACCTTGATTATAGAAGCTACTCTGGTGACAGGGCAGACCAAAACACCAACTATGATGAGGATGAAATGTCCATAGAGAAAATCTCAAAAAGTGATATGAATTGGTCTAAAGCCCAGAGAGGCTTCTTGGAAGTGCTCAAAAAAGACTTTGAAAGGCAAATAAGAGAGAGAGAAAAATGAGAAAAGAAATGAGAGATAATGAAGTCAACAGCTTGAAAATGGAAGGCAATTTCTTAAAAAATACAATTGGCCAAATGCAAAAAAAAAATGAAGAAAACAACACCTTCAAAAGTAGAATTAATTTAATGAAAAAGAGATACAAAACCTAAATAAAGAAAATCATACATTAAAAACTAGAAAACTAGAACAGGGCAAATGGAGGTAAATGACTTTATGACACATCAAGAATCAATCAAACAAACTAAAAAGAATCAAAAAATGGAAGAAAACATGAAATACCTCACTGGAAAAACAGTTGACCTGGAAAATAAATCCAGAAGAGACAATTTAAAAATTATTAGTGTACCTGAAAATCATGACCAAAAATAGAGCTGGATAGCATGCTTCAAGAGATCATTAAGGGAAACTGCCCCAATATTTTAGAAAGAGAGGTGGAAATATTTCATTTTAAAAAACTCCATCCATCACCTTTGTAAAGAGATCCTGCAGGGGAAAAACCCAAGGAACATCATGGTGAAACTCTAGAACTACAACCTCAAGGGAAAAGCTAAAGGACAAAAACAATTTAAATATCAAGGAGCAACAGTCATGATTACCCAGGATCTGGCAGCTTCTACAATAAAGGATTAGAGGGCCTGGAATTCCATATTTAGGCAGGCAAAGGACCTGGGGTGACATTTAGCATCATCATTGAGGGGGGGGGAGATGAAGCTTCAGTGAAGTAAGAGACTTTCAATAATTTCTCTTGAAAAAAAAAACAGAACTAAACAGAAAATTCAGTCTACAAAAATAAGACGTAAGAGAAGCAAAGAAGCATAAATAGATGGAAAATATATATTATTTTAAGATTAAACTGTTTATCTCCCTAGAGGGAAAATGGTATCTGTAACTCTTGAGAACTACATCTGTTACTGGGGTAGACAAAGAGGGGACTAAATGGGCAGAGAGAGTAATTGTGAATAGACTCTGAAGTGATGATATCAAGGAAAAACATTAAACAGTGAAAAAAGGACTGCAATGGGAGAAGAAGAAAGGGGAGGTATAATGTGATAATCTTGATCACTTGATCACACAACATCACTTGAAGGCATGAAAGACATATTACAATCAATAGGAACAAGAAAGGGGATGAGCATTTTCTGAAGCTTGAGCTCATCCATCTTGGCTCAAAGGGGGAATAACTTAATCATTCTGTTCTATATAGTTATCTAACTCTATAAAGAAATAAGAGGAAAAAATAGGGGGAAAAGGGAGGGGCTGGATAGATGGGAGGGCAGAAACATTAGGAAAACAAGGTAAGAGAAGAAAGAGGGGAATGGTGATAGAGGATAAAGTAGTGAGTGGGGTGGCTCAAAAAACAAAACAAAACAATACTAAGGACTTGGTGGAAAGAAAGAACAAAAATATATGCAGGAGAGAAAATATGATGGAGGGAAACACAGAGCTGGTAATCATGAATGTAAATGAGAATGGGATGAACTCCTATAAAACAGAAGCAAAGAGCAAGAATGGATTAAAAAATGGAATCCTACAATATGTTGTTTACAAGAGACATATTTAACACAGATACATACAGAGTAAAGGTAAAAGGCTGGAGAAAAATTTATCATGCTTTAGCTGAAGCAAAAGAAAAGCAGTGGTAGCAATTCTGATCTCAGATACAGCAAAAGCAAAAATAGATCTAATTAAAAGAGATAAGGAAGGAAAATACAATTTGATAAAGAGTACTGTAATAATAAAGAAGTAATATTAAGAAAATGGTAGAGAAGATATTAAGCCAGTTACAGAAAGAAATAGATAACAAAGTTATATTAGAGGGGAATCTCAATCTTCCCTTCTCAGAATTAGACAAATCTAACCACAAAATAGACAAGAAAAAAAAAAAAACTAGGAAAGTTAACAAGATCCTAGAAAAACCTAGATATGATAGACTTCTGGAGAAAATTAAATAGAGACATAAAGGAATACACCTTTTTCTTGGCAGTATATGGTAGGTATACAAAAAAAAATGATTATGTATTAGGGCACAAAAACCTCACAAGCAAATACAGAAAGGAAGAAATAGTAAATGCTTTCTTTTCAGAATACAATGCAGTATAAGTTACATTCAATAAAAGGTCGGGGAAAGATACGCTAAAAACCAATTGGAAATTAAATGATCTAATTCTAAAAAGCAAGTGGGCCAAACACTAAATCACAGAAACACTCTATAATTTCATCCAAAAGAATAACAACAACGAAATAACATACCTAAACCCATGAAATGTAACAAGAGCAGTTCTTAGGGGAAATTTTATATTTCTAAATAGCTACATGAATAAAATAGAGAAAGAGAAGATCAATGAATTGGGCGTACAAATAAAGATGTTAGAAAAAGAACAGATTAAAACCCTCCAATTAAATGCCAAATTAGAAATTTTGAAACTCAAAGGAGAGATTAAATTGAAACTTGGAAAACTGTTGAACTAATAACTAAAACTAAGAGTGAGTTTTATGGAAAAAAAAAACAACAAAATAGATAAACTCAAAGGTTTATTAATCAGATTAATTAAAGATTAATTTGATCAGAAAAAAAAAGAAAGTAATGTGTATTTAAAATAAATAAATAAAGGGGGAAAATAATCTATTCTCTCTACTTTTTATATACTTTATGTTTAATGTAGTCACTGAATCTAAGTCGAAGTGAGACACATTTTTTTTAATATCTAAGGATAAGTGTTATTGGTGTCAGATGTTTCCCTCCCCCTTACCAGAGGAATTATTTAAAGGAAGTTAGTATGAGGAAGAGACAGTAAGTCTGTCAATTCTACACATTTCAAAAGTTAATAAAAAGAAAGTAAACTGATATTTTAAAACATTTAGATGGTCTGAATTTCAGAAATAGAACTACATGTTTGTATCTTATATCAAAATAAATTAGATTATTCCCATCATATATATTTAAATCTAAGTGAAATTTTCTTTATTCTAGTCAACAACTAATTAATAAACTGTATCCAAAGAATAAACTGATATATCTAATGATAGCCTTCTATAGGTCAGCAGAGGGGCAGAAGAGAAGATATTTACATGATAATTTTGTTGATATTTGAAAGGTATAGCAAGTTGTGCATATTAGATTTGAAAGTTCACATGCAGTCATCTTTTTATTTTACTATGTTATGGACATATTTATTCCATAAATTAAAAATAAAATAATTGGATTAAAAAACCAAACATTTATTAAGCATATGTTATGTAAAAGATCACAAGTATAAACAAACAAAAGTGAAACACTCACTGCTCAAAAGGATGTTTATAATAATTACAGAAAGAAATTGCATATACCTGATTACAAATGAGGTGTCATAGATTCCTCTACTGTTGTAGCTAGTCCAGATTCAGTAACTGGAGAATTTTTCTATAACATCATCAGTGTAGCCCCTGTTTATATGTATAATATGTATATATATATATATATATATATATATATATATATATATTTAGAAATGTAGCAATATCTGAATTTGAATTACTTTTTGGTTTTGCAGATATCTCAACAGATAGCAACCATGGCAACCAAAAAGCATATCATCAACCAATATTGAACATAAAGTATATTTCATTAAAAAGTATATTTAAGAGAGTAACCATTGAATACTAACTAGGATTTTGGCTTCTGAATCAGGAAAACTGAGATTCAAAATTTTATCTAACACATATTTGATTCTGTCATTCTGGACAACTCATTTAATTTCTTGGTGTCCTAAGTAATTCTTAGACCACAAGTTAGAGAATAGTTGGTTATCTGCATTGTTTGACAGAGCTTATTTTTGGGAAATTCCTTACACTGATTCAATTTCTGATCTATCCCATTAAAACATCCCATTAAAGACAGAAATGTAAATAGGACAATTCTGAGTCTAGCAGCAAAGAACAAATCCACAATTCCAGTAAAAAGGAGATAGGTTTTTTAAAACATTTAAATGACAAATGGAGGAGTTTATTTTTTTATTCTGGAGGAAAGGGGGACCCACAAAAGCTCACTGACAAGATACTTTCAGAGTCATTAACTACAAAGTAGAAAAATAACCTTGGAAACTTATTGGTAAAGAAATTAGCATGGAGAGGGATTTGAGGCAGAGACTGTGTAAAAGGTTATTATAACAGTTCTAATGAGAGCATGAATTAGGGCTGTGGCTCTGTGAATAGAAATAAAGGGATGGTTGTGAATCATGCAATAAAGGTATTACAAAATTTGCTAATAAATAAGATGTGAGGGTGAGGATAAGGAAGAGATAAAAGATCCCTTCCCAGTCTTGTTGTGGGTGTGCTGAGCATGGTCATGGCTTCAATGATATTTTAAAAGTCAAAATCATAGAGGGATTGGAGAAAGTGATAATTAGTTTTATTTTGGACATGTTGAATTTGAGATGCTTATGGAAATGACAATCTAAGATATCCAAGCTGGATATCCTATATATCCAAATAGAATTTGAGATATTATTACAGTCCAGAAGAGAGAGTAGGGCTAGATATATACATCTGGGAATCATTTGCATAGAGATAATAATTGGATGCAAAGGAACTTACAAGATCATTTATTAAGATAATAGAAAACAAAAAAAAATGGTTCAGGATAAAGTTTTTAATGAAATCTCCATTTAACCATACTTGAGAAGGATTGGTTAGACAGCTATTTTCTCCTTAGGAAAAAAGGAGAACCAGAAAGAATATTGCCCAGAGAATCTAGGGTACAGAGTATATATCGAAAGAAAAAGTGATAAATAATGTCACATAGTATAGAGAGTTAAATAAGGATGAGTGAGAACATACCAAATAATTAGGAGAAAATGAGATTTCCATTCCCCCCCCCCCACAAAAAAATCCAAAAAACACTTTGAGGAGGGATTGTAAGGCAGCAATTGATTTTATGGAAAGCTGAAAAAGACATTTGAATTGAGTTTTAAAAGAAAGAAAATCTTTATGAAAGTGAAGAGGAGAGAGTGGATTCCACACATGGAAAATAATTAAATACCTCGTATAAATTCACATACATATCAGAAGACATATAAGATACAAGGAATAGTAATTGTACCATTTGGCTGGCTGACTACCTTATACCCTTCCTTCTTCCCATGTTTCCAGTTTATATTCACAAAGAAATTTCATTAAATTATATACATTGTGAAACAGAATTCACATTTTAGATCAACATTAATATCCAATTTCAAATAATACTCTGTATGAAGAATAAATCTTTTTCTATGGAATAGCTTACTCCTCAAGCCATGCCCTTCCCCTTTTTAAATGGAATTCTTTAAATTAAATGATAGTGTTAAAACCTAGATTTTAGTAGATAATATTGTAGCTTGTTTTACTTCTAAACCAGCATAAAAACAACTAAAAATTCCCTTCTATCTGCCAATAAACACAACACAGTCTGACTACCAAAATAAATAAAGGAACTTTAGATGTGCTAATAGAGATTAACATTTTCCTTTGAAATTCACTTTCACATTTATATGTCTGGAAAGAATTGTCACCAGAATGAAATTGCATGCTACTCTGTGGTTTTTAATGAATTTTAACTTTTTTTCCAAATTCTAAATAAAATGGCAAGATCAGATTCAAGTTACTGTTTCAACAAAAAATAATCCTCACCTGAAAAATCCTATTTAATATAAGAATCATTTTGGAGTAAGATGCAGAAGTTTTTAGATGATAATTTAGTAACATGAAAAAATCTAGTTTATACATGTTAGTTTCTGCAAAGTCTGTGTTTAATATTCCTTCTTAGAGGAATCAAAATGTCAGATTCATTCTGAACCAAATCCTTTTATATTTGAAATATTCTGTAATCTAAGAAATCTAAGTCAGCATACAAAAGGAGTCCTTCTTCCCCTCAACTGCAAAAGATGAATAAAGGGAAATTACATGAGAAAATATGAGATAGTATTTTCATACTACGTGATATATATCTCACATTTGATATGATTTATGATATATATAATGTTATATGTAGTAGGAGAATATCTTTTTTATGTAGACTGGGATGACTTCACTTCAAGGAGATGGAAAAGGCCATTCTTCAATCATTGGTGGCTTGGTTTCCTTTTTTCCTGAACCATAAAAGGCCCATCTCCTATTAGAAATTTTGTACTACTTCTTTTAGGAAATCTCTTTTTGATATTGATATAGTATGGTCATTGACACCATGAAAGCAGAGGAGGAAGAGAATATCTGAACTGTAAATTGTTTCTATTGCATTTTTGTGATCCATGAACACCTAATTTCATTCTAATTTTATAAATGGTATTAGCTTTATATAAAATTTATATAAATTTTGACAATTTACAAAGACTTTTGTTTCTTCCATAACACAGAACAAATATTATGCCCATGATAGAGAAGAGCATAGTGAGGCTAGAAGTTCAGTAACTTGACATTATTTAGGAGCTAGGACGCAAACGTAGGTCTTATTACTCAAAACTCCAGTAGCCTTTTCACAAATGCCATTATAAAGAATAAAAATAGCCGGAGAATAAATTATGATCTCACTAAATTATTCAGATAACCTCTACACATGCACAAATAAAATATTTAAATAATGGAGCTGTTTCAGGCAAATGATATTTATTAGGAAGAAAAGAATGGCAGATGCACAGTAATCGCCTCTATTAAGAGGACATCTTAATGCTTTCTAAATTCAACTACAAATTCAACAAATATTTTAAGTGGCTATTATGTACACAGAACTGGGCTATTACTAGAAGAGATAGTCCATTAAAAAAAACACAGTCCTTAGCTCTATGAAATTTATTTATCAAAGAAATAGGAAATCTAAGATAATATGTGATAAATAAACTCAAGGGGTACAAAATCTTATGCAAAATTGAGCAAAAATATGTCATTTTATTTTGGAAATAAAGAAAAATTTCCTAGAGTAAAAAGTTGGTCTTTGGAGAAGAGTAGGAATTTTGTGGGTAAAGAGAAAAAGGAATGTGAGGTGCTGAGGGTATGAAGAAGAAGGAGAAAGAGAATAAGCATTTAATTACCATCTGTTATATAATGGAAACTGTGCTAAGTGTTTTTAAAAATATCTTGTTTGATCAAATTTATTCACAAATAGGAAATAGCCTAAAGAAATCATGGAGGTGGGAAAATTTAGAATAGATTTGAGACCAAAGTGTGGTACAGTTTGATTATACAATAGATGGGAAATAGTGAACATTAAGATTTGAAAAGTAGGGTATTGTAAGATTATAGAAAATATTAAATAGCTGTTTACTACAATTCTGAGTAATGAATTAATTCATCAAGATCTATTTATTGCCTACTATACAGCTCAGAGAAGGTATTCAATATTTTTTTTGCAGACATACAATTATAAAATATTAAGTGAATATAGCATACTGAATCAGCAGATAGTTCATGCTAATAAAGACGTCTTTCCCAGTCAGGAATATGAAAATAATGACAATCACATAATGAACGGCAGGTGTTTTTTCAAGTTACCTGTAATATCATTAGGCATTCTTCATTATATAATCCCATGCTATGAAAAAGAAGATGAAGACACAATCTACTTTAAAAACTCCTTCTATTCTCTTTCCTTTAGATTGCTATTGTCTATTAAGTGACGTTCACTTGCTTAGTATTCAAGTTTTCCCACAATCTGATGCCTTTCATTTCTGCTACATCTCCTCAGTGAATAGTGTATCAAGCTGAATGTTTAAAAGATATATTTTCCTGAGTTCAAATCTAGCCTCAGATACTTACTAATTTTGTAACTGTAGAAAATTCATTTCTGTTTCTTCAACTATAAAATGAGCTGGAGAAGGAAATGGCAAACCTCTTTAGTATATTTACTAAAAATCTTTGAATGGAGTCACAAAGAGTCGTATGTGAATAAAACATTTTTTATATTTTCTATATACTTCTATTTATTTTCTATTTTTCTATGTATTTCTATATATTTTCTCTTTTTATATACTTACAAACACACTATCCAAATATTTGATTCTTTTCATAGTTGTCTATTTACTGTTTCCCAAATACAGTTTGAAAACTTTTCTTTTGGAACTTCTGTTTCATTCTTCCCACTTACCTAAATGCTTCTTTTCCTATGAAAATCTAATTTGAACACAATTCCTGTGAGATTTTCATCAAAATAATTGTTCCTAATTTCTCTAATACTTTTTACATATACCATACATCTGGCATCTTGCACACAGCAAGCCAGAAAAAAAGAATAGGATCATGAAGTCACAAATCTGGAAGTGAAATAATCTGTCTCTGAGACTAGTTAGTTTCTAGTTACCTCATTTTGCAAGTTTGGAAACTGAGATCCAGAGAGATAAAATTTTCCAAGGTCACACAAGAAATAGTGTCAGGTAATGGATTTGAATCCTAGTTCTCTGTGTGCCTCTAAGCTCAGTATTCTTTCTAATATACTGACTGAAGTAGTCATTGGCATAAACTGCTATTGAAGGAGTTGGGGGAGCACTAAGTGATAATAGCAGAGTATTTTTTTTTTTTAGTTTGAAAATTTTTTCCCCAAAAGTCATCATGTTTTTAGCAACAAAACCAATTGTTCTATATGTAATATGTGGTGAATACATGTTTGATTAATTAAATTATGATACGCTCATCATTTGAAAGTTATTAAAATTACACTTCAAGATCTTGTAACACTCACCACATTTCCTTCATGATTTAAGTTTTATCACTAGCATTTACTTATTCTAATCTACTTCAGCTTTGAATATTGTGGCAAATTCCATTATCTCCCACTATTTCACAACAACAGATGAATACTGCTGCTAAAAAGTGCTATTGTTGTAAAGGGAAGCAGAGGAGGGGAGTTTTCTTTTTCTGCTGAGGCAATTGGGGTTAAGTGACTTGGCCAGGGTCACACAGCTAGGACTTGTTAAATATCTGAGACCAAATTTGAAGCCAGTCCTCCTGACTTCAGGGTCAGTGCTCTATCCATTGAGCCAATGGGGGAGGGGAGTTTTCAAAGTTTTGTGCTACTTCCCAAAACTAATTCAGTCTGCTCTCTTCCTCTTGTTTATCCCCAGGCCCATTATGTATTTGAGATTAATGTCTTTCATATTTCTGTGTGCATATATGTGTATATGCATGCACATATGTATATGTATTTATTTATATATATATATATGTATATTAAAAACATGATGACTAATTCAAATCAATGTAAAAGTAAGCATTTAAGTCTCCCTCTCCTTTCTCTTTCTGGCTCACACACACACACACACACAATTTGATTTTGTCAATTAGTTACAAATGTAATAGATTTGATATTTTATAATTTCATAATAAGGAATTTTCTTAATATAGAAAAATACATGTGAACACAATAAAACCCTAATAAACCCAGGAAAAGGAGATATGTTTGTTTCCTTTTGAGTGGCAAAAATAATTAAGTGAACTTTTAATACCTGTGTGTCTCAGAATGGTGAATGATCACCATATTAAAAAAAAAAAAAGCTGGAGATATCTCTAGGAGCACAATGAAGGTTTATTATATATTCTCTTGAGAAACAGGTGACCCTCCAGTTCAAAAGCAATGGAAAGGAGGAGATACTTTGGGGACAGGTTTAACAGTTTAAATAGTCCTAATGCAAATATCCCTCCCACCACTGACCTCATTGGCTGAGAGCCTTACATTCTAAATGCAGGAATTACCCAGGAAATTGAATTTTGGCCAATAGGTACATAGCTGCCCATATTTGACTGAAGTAGGAAGAGAATGCCCAAGGACTACATTCAGGCCTACTCCAACTCTGGGGTAGATGACACCTTACTCAATTTTCACTACTGTCTTGAGCGATCTCACTCCATTTCATTCACACCTATGCAGGTACCAACTGAATTTGCAAAAAATTAAATTGAAGTACCTTCAAAGTAGTTTAATTAACTGTTCAGGTAAAAGATTCAAGGTAAATGAAGAGATAACTAGTTTATAAACTCTGTGAGGTGTCATCATAGGCCATCTTTATATCTTCATTGTTCAACACTGATAAATATATATGTTAATCTCTTAGTTTACAATGAGCATGAATGGTGACTGTAGGTAGAATGTAGAAATGCTATGAGAAAACCCAGAATCTGCTAAGGAGAAAAAAACAAGTCAAAAAGAGAAGTGAAATGGATGCTGATATTTCTTATTTGGAGACCTAATTAATGACAAATTTTTCTCAAATCAATTTATGGCCAAATTATTTGTTCCAGATTGAAAAGGATAAAAGGCTAAGTAATAAATAAATAAATAAATAAAAAGGATAGTAATATTTTTACCCAAATGTTGTAAACATCCTTTCTTAAATATATGGCCTTTGTTAACAATAACTTCCAAAGAAACTCTTGGATTTGAGTTATATGTATAGTTGCTCTTTAAAAAAAATGAAAACAAAACATTTAAAATGTTTATCTTTCCCCTTATTTCAACTGTTTTTATGTTACTCCATTTAATTCTTGTTGGAATCTTTACAAAGCATTAAGCCATTGAAGTTGATTTGATCTTAGAAAAAGATATTTTGGGTCAGAAATTGAAACAAGGTACTAGGTGAATCTGAGAGAAACAATGGTTAAATCTAGTTTAGCATTGATTTAATCCTACAACAAATAATGGTTTCCCAGTGATATAATGATGGGTGTGTACTCAGTGCACAGCATATAAGCAAGAAGCTCTCAGGGGAGACTCTGGAAGAAAGCCCTATCTTCGAGGCAAGAGGAAGGTATCTTCTAACTGAAGAAAGCAGAGGCAGAAGCCAAGGACAAAGCTGCAAGAGCTCAAGCAGAGAGTTAGGCCTCAACTAACTGGGCTATTTTGGAAGGAGAAATAAACATTTGCATTTTTACTAGCCGGCTGCGATTTTGGAGTAATTATTTATTTATTTATTTTAACTGAAACTAAGACTGCCTCCAGAAAAACCTTCACAAATTCTTTTTCTTGTATAATGTTCTCCCCTCTTTCCATTTTTTGAAATCGTATATTCTATTGTTTTCAATGATTTTGCATCATTATATGAAGATTATTGTTAAAAAGGACCATTGTGCTAAGGAAAAGTATAGGTATGGATTTTTCTGTTGACTTTACTGCAATATTTGTACATGTAGACCTATGAAATATCAGTAATAATTATAATTAACATTTATAGGATGCTATACATTTTGTAATATACATTTCACAAATTTTCTTACTTGAGCCTTCAGAAACCCTGTGAATTAAGTATTATTATTATTTTAATCAGCATTATGAAGCAACTAACCTGGCACAGAGTACAGAATACAGAGCCTGAACTCTCTAAGGCCTAAGTTAAAATCTCCCCTCAGATATTTACTGTGTCACACAGCGAACTCAACAACTTTTGTCTATCTAGTTGTCTTAATATTAAAATAATATTAATATTAAAAGTGGATCATAAAATAGATAAAATTAGTGGATTAAATGAGATTTGCCTTTTAACTTATAAATGCTTATTTCCCTTTTGATTAAAACAAGGAAAATGAGACAGAGATGATAAGCAATCCATCCATGTGGAACACTTAATAAGTCAGTGTCAGAGATACTGTATCAACTCCTTCAGTTCTCTATCTACCTACAGAGAAGGAAGTGCACTGCAGTGGAAAGATGATTTAAAAAATACATATTAGAGACAGAGGTTCTGGTCTAAACCTCTGTCACTACCTCTGTGACTTTGAGCACATGACAATATTTCAAGGGTTAACTTTTCTCATCTGTAAAAAGGAAGAAGGAAGTCAGGAGATGTTGGATGATATGATCACTTGCACCTCATTCTATGACCCTTTGGACCACTGTACCATGCTGTACCAAACTGTCCTTCATTTAAGTAGCATCATCAGTAATATCATATTGCAGAGAAAAGACAATTTGTAACATGCAGCCTTGGACACACATGCTGATCACTTTCTTTTTCATTTGTTTTTCAAGGGCTTATTAAATGTGAATATTCTTTTTCTTCCTTCTTTGCCCTATATTTCTATTTCCATTTTATAGTATAAGAGTTGTTCAGGGTCAGTTTTCCCAATTCTGAAATTGATTGTCTATGTCTTTCCATTACAAACTGTATTTCTGATAGAAACTTTAAACTGAATTACAGAATAATGGAAAATTCCAACACAATGCCCTTAATTTCACCTTTAAAGTCTATTCTTTTGTGTACTACCCACTATGAAGCCAAACATAACATTATTCATTGTGTTGTTGTTATTTTCTAATGGTCAATATAAGGCAATTATTTTATATTTCTCTCATTGTGTTTCTTCAGAAAGAATGCCCATTTATTTTCTATTCTTGTTGCTCCTCTGAATGTACTTTCCTCTTTACTTGCATGTTTTTCAGCTACAATTGCCTATTTTTTTAAATTTAGAAACAAACTAAATTTGTAAATATCTACTGACTTAAAAGCTTTACGTTTAAATATTTGTGAGACAAGCCATTGGTATGATTGTTAATGAACAGAATTTTAAAATTCAAACAATGTTGTTTTTTTAATTAGTTATATTTTGAAATTCCTATGTCAAATTTTCCACCTATGACTAGTTTTAAATGAAAAAGTGAAAATAGACAGTCACATTTTAAGATAAATTGTTTTCTGCATATAGGTACCAACATACATAAACTGTGCTAGCATATTCTTATAATCATTTTTTATTTCTCATTTTTTTGATTCTTCATTCTTAACTCTTTTTCTAAATTCTTAAACTAAGAATTATTTCAGAACACCTTTTTAATTTTAATCTTTTTTTTGCTTTTATGTCTTTTCTTGGGCAACATAATAAAATCAATCAATAAATAAATCAACTCTATATTTATTTATTAAGTATCCACTATATTCCAGGCACCAGGCTGAGTATTAGAGGTACAAATTTAAAAGCAGAGAGTTTAATGCTCTGCCCTCAGAGAGTTTAAATTTTATTGAGGAAGATATATATATTTTTAAATTTCCAAATAATTCAAACTTCATCCTTCCATTCATCCTTTTGTTGCAAATCCTCAAAGAATCCTAGAATCTAAGTGATAAAGGGAACATCAAAGAATATTTAGTCTTTGAAGACCCATCTTCACTGATGATCCCCTCTGACCCATTTTCATATATTTTGTATCATTCCAAATTACAACTAAACTTTAGATATCTCAAAAAAACATAGCTAGGAAGCAAATAAAAAAAATACTAACACTGTTGGAATATCATAACAAATCATTTCAGAAATATCACATCTCAAAGAAAAGGCTAGAGAGGAACTTTATGTAATCTTCAGCAATGACATGTAGGTATATAAAGATATCTTTTTTTTTTCTTATATGAAGTTTCACAATCACAAGCCACACAGTTTCATGCAAAGTCTTTGGCATCACTGACCACAGGAATTCAGACAGATTAGGAACTTGTGGATTCCTAAATAGTCTTTCATTTTATGAAACAAAAAAGTCAAAAATTAAGCAAAAAAGAAAAGACATAAGTATTCACCTATAAACTTATATATAAAATATGATGTATAAATATGTACATATTATAGCTTACATTTATATTGTATTTATGTGTTACATATGAATATATTAGTTGCTTTCTGGATATTGACTAGGAAGTGCAAAATGCCAAAATTTTCAGGTAACAACTATACATATTTAAGAATAATCCCCAAAAAAACTCATTGCAAATTTCTGTTTACTGATTTTTAAAAATTTTATTACTCTTACCTTCTATTTAAAAACATGTGTAATTTTCTATGTCTCTTACTCACTAATAAACTCTTTAATCAAAACAAAGATTTCCAAGACACAGATCTAAACATGTCACTTTTCTACTCACAAAACTACCAGTGGTTTCCAGAATAATGTACAATTCTGTGCCATCTTAGCTAAGGCCCTCCAAAATTAGTTAAAATCAAGCTTCCCAGAGTATTTCACATGATAACCCTTCATGCATCCTATATTCCACACAAATTAGACAAATAGCTATCCTCTAAGTCAAACATGTTACCTCTGGTATTTATGCATTTAGACAGTTCCCAAATGTATTTCTTCCTTATATCCAAATTTGGAATCTTTCTCTCAAGGTCAAAAGGAAAATATGTTTTCCCTTCCAATATTTTCTTGGAGCAATATGGATCCATCTTACCTCAAATATATTTTGTATTTTATCACAACAATTTATTTATGAAGTATACTTCTCCCAATAAAATATATAATCCTTGAGCAAAGAAACTATATCTTTCTTTTCTTTTCTTTTCTTTTTTTTTTTTTTTTGCTTTTTTATCTCTTCCTTGTTTATCACAGTGCTTTGAACATACATATCTGTATGATGGATTAATAAAGGCATTTTTAATCCTGACTTCTCTATAAAATTAATTTTCTTTGATCAATTTCAGATGTGATCAATATGAGAACATCCTCCAAGCATGAAATCACAACCCCCTCATTACTGTTCTATATAATTAGGATCTGTCCTTCATTAAATCCATTCCAAGAATTCACCCATTGTATTCAGCACCTCCCTTTAATTCTTTTGACATTGTGCAGATAACAATGAAACATATGTGTTCATTGGTCATCACTAAGAACATATATGTAGAGGACTGAAACTCCAAAAAAAGTATGCTTGAATCAGACAACCGAGCACTTAACGCTAATTACCTATTTGATGTGAGATAATGACTTATTAGCATATATTTGAATAATGGATCTTTTTACCATTGGTGCTTGCTGAATGTTTGGTGTTAAGATAATCATAGGCAAGGATTTGGGGGGAGAGGGGAGCAGGTGGAGAGAGGCCAGAGGCACTTCACAGCAGGATGAGGAGAAGAGAGTTTTGTGACTCCGAACTCCAGGATCCAGGATTGTGTTTGCCTGCCTCCTTCACTTCTCCCCCTAAAGACCAAGGACTTTAATTTATCCTCCAGGCCCTCCAGGGAGCTAGTTCATACTTTATACAGATATCTAGCCTACTTCTTTTCCAATTCTACATATTTAGGATAAGTTCTTCATGCAATTTCTCTTGTGAAATTCTTGGTTAGTAATGTGTCATAGACTATTCACACTCAGTATTCTTATCCTTAAAGCAAACCCAATCAAATTAAAATATGATTAGAAAAAAATGGAAGGAAGGAAAGGAGGGAGGGAGGGAAACAGGGAGGAAGGAAGAAAAGAAGAAAGGAAGGAAGGAGAGAAGAAGGAAGGAAGGAAAGAAGGAAGGAAGGAAAGAAGGAAGGAAGGAAGGAAGGAAGGAAGGAAGGAAGGAAGGAAGGAAGGAAGAGAGATAAGTGGAGAGGGAAGAAGGAAGGGAGGTAAGGAAAGGACAGAGGGAGGGAAAGGATGGAAGAAAGAAAGAAGAGAGGGAGGAAGAAAGGAAGAAATAAAGTTATAGAGGCAGAGAGGGGAGAAGAAGAAAAAGAAGAGGAGAAAAAGAGGAAAACAGAGGAAAAGGAGAGAGAAGGGGAGAAAGAAAAGGAAAGAAAAGGGAAAGAAGATGAAGGGAAGGCAAAGGGAAAGAAGGGAAAGAGAAGGAAAATAAGGAGAAAGGGTAAGATGAGAAATACCAGTGACTGGGCAACTAGATAACCAAACATTTTGAAGTCAAGACAAAGGAAACTTTTAAATCTGAACATTTTCCTCCTGGTTTCATTAGCACTGTTTACAAAACAAAACAAAACAACAAAAACAACAACAAAAACCAAGGCTGCAGTCATACCTCCATGTCTTTTTATAACTGTATAAAATACTGAATTCTGACATAAAACTGTTTTTATTTTTCATTAATCAAGTTTCTGTGTTTGACTACTCTAACATCATCATAGTTGTGCAGAAATAAACAGCTCAGTTTTTAAGGAACACTTTCACAAAATGTTTAGAGATCCCATCTAAGAGTCAAGAAGTTTTAGACATACCTTCTCTCTTTGACAAACACTAGATGTTTAGACAAGTCACATAAGATCTGGCATGCTCCCAGATTATATTATAATATTGGTTAATGTTATAAATTGTAAAGAAATTCTTGATTACCAAATCATTTCCAATGGAGCAGTAATGAACTGAACCAGCTACGCCCAGAGAAAGAACTCTGGGAGATGACTAAAAACCATTACATTGAATTCCCAATCCCTATATTTTATGCCCACCTGCATTTTTTATTTCCTTCACAAAGCTAATTGTACAATATTTCAGAGTCTGATTCTTTTTGTACAGCAAAATAACGTTTTGGTCATGTATACTTATTGTGTATCTAATTTATATTTTAATATATTTAACATGTACTGGTCATCCTGCCATCTGGGGGAGGGGGTGGGGGGTAAGAGGTGAAAAATTGGAACAAGAGGTTTGGCAATTGTTAATGCTGTAAAGTTACTCATACATATAACCTGTAAATAAAAGGCTATTAAATAAAAAATAAAAAAAAAGAATTTGAAAGTTTGCCATGTTGAAGAAGTTTACAAGGTATTCATTCTATTGAACCAGGGGGTAGAAAAGCAATCAATAAAGAAAATTGTTAGTATGTAAAAAAAAAAAAAAAAGAAATTCTTGATTTACCTTAGGAGAGGGGATTTTCATTTGGGGTATTACAGACTACTATGCTCAATCCTTGATGCAGTCAAGAGATGAATTGCTACTGAAATTAGGAGTGGAAGTTCCTACAAATGTATTATTCTAAATGAAGGTGAAAATCACAGATCATTCTAATTCAGCATTCATAATTCACCTAAGGTGACTCCTAGCTTCAAAAGCTATCCTTGGTTTATCATCTGATCGATGTAAAGCAATATGAGGTCCCAAAAGGCTGAATTGCCTTACTATATTACTCTCGTCTTTCTAGAAGAATAATACCATTTTCTTCCATCAGTTCTACTTTAAAATTTTTCTCATGAATTTTTATTATCTAACAAAAATGAATTATCTTCCATCATAAAGCAATTTCTTATAAGATGTGGAATTTGTTTCCAAAATGTTTACAAGCTCACATTGCTTCTTTTTCTTAAATAAACAATCGGTTCAATGCTGCATGACAAGAATGTGTGACTCTTGTCTCCTCTTTGCCTAGATCTAAAATTGTGGCAAGGGGATGGAAATAGAAAACAGAAGGAGTGTCCATTTGTAATATTAATATATCATTCCCTACATCATGACCCAGTCAGTAAAAACTGCCAATGTAAGCAATGCCGAGACCTAGAGATTGTCCTTAAAAAATAGGCATTAAAGTCAAAGGAACACACACACACACACACACACACACACACACACACACACTTCTTCTAAAAATCTGTCAACACAATTGCAGTTGAACATAGTTTTCAATTGCTGAATTCAGCCATTGTTACTTCTTCACCTCTTATCCTCATCAAAAAACTAATCTGCTAGAGTTGGTTTTTTTTTTTTTTTTTTTTTTGGGCAATATTTTAAAACCTAGGCAGTAGGGCAGGGATCCAATAAAAACATTACAATAAAAGTATTAGTCTTAACTTATTGACTCATAAACTTAAATATTCCATAATTTAAAGTGCTTGTAAATTTTAATTGTAACGTAGTAGAAGCCATAGGGGGTTCTGGTTATGCAGTATCCAGAGAAACAAAAGGAAAAGTCACTGCTGTATAGAACAGAGTTGGGGAATCCTGACTTTTTTTTTTTTAAGTACTGACATCAAAAGTCTTCTAGCACTGACTTTATGCATTCTTCCAATTTAGTGCCCTCAAACTTGCTACCAAAAATTAGGCCTCAATGTACTGGCAAGAAGATTGTTATCATCCCATAACCATTTATAGAGTGTCATTTTACATATTAGAAAACTGAGTCCCTTTCTTGGACTCAATCTTTCTTATTGAGTAAAATGTTCACTTTGACAATGTGTCAGGTTTCTAAGATACCATTCATAAACAACATAAGGTTAATTAGCTATAGCTCTCTAGAAATTCAGAATTTAAAGGGATACCAGAATTTATCTATTCAGTTACACTTACTTAACCCTTTTCTGTAGATTTCTTTAGCATTCTGGGGAAAAACCGAGTCCCTTCTTTGAACAATGTTCTTAACTACATAAAATAAAACACAGAGAAAGTTGGGTGGCCCAGTAGATTTCTTTTTCTCTTACAGCAATACAAAGAACTTTCCTTAATACTCAAAAATATCAAAGAAATAGTTTTCTCCTCAACTTCCATGTAAAAATAGAGTTTGTTTCATGTTTTACACCAAAAGAGGACCTATGCCAAGTTTAAATTAGGAACAAAAGTCCAAGTAATGGTGCATCAGTTGTGGGTTTGGCAATGGCAAGAAAAGATAGCCTCAAAGAAAACTCATATCTTTTTTGGAAACCAATTATTGACCACAACTGGCACAACTGGAAAACTGCATGGACAAACAAAACTGCTGGATAAACAAATCAAAATTACATAGGAAGCTGACACCCATTCTTTACAGTGGAAAACCAGAGATAAAAATGAGTCATAAATTTTATATTCTTGGATTGAAGAAATGTTCTCCCATCTGGTATTACATTAAAAATATATCTGGAAATATGTTTAATATTTCTCATATTTTCTTAAATAACAAACTAAGAATAATGTCGATATTTTAATGTCACAGAACAAAGGACCGCAGACTCACTTGTAAGTGGGAAAGTGATCTGAGTTGAATGACTATACATTATTCATCCTATGCTATTAAAGAAGCAATATTTTCTTCATTGCATTTTCCAGCATGCCCAGATTTCTCACATTAACCCCGATAAGCAAAAATATCTTAGTACATTTATTTAATATTAATCTTTCCCTGTTCCTTGCTTTCCACCCACCATCTCCAGAGGCATAAAAGACTAGGAAGTGCAGTATTTAATTTTACTTCATTAAAAGTACATTGAACTTGGAAACTGGGGAACTAAGTTTCATCTTTGATCTTATTAGATGTGTGATCATGGGCAACTCACCCAATCTCTCTGACTTATATTTGCCTTGAGGACCATATGTAACAATCTGTCTTATAAATATAGTAATGATATGATATGTTATATATATAGTTATGATATATATAACACATATCTGTTATGTATATGAACTCATTAGAAGATTGGTCACTATGCAAGGAATTTCTGGAGGAGAGCAGAAAAACTGACTGATAAAGTCATGTACTTTGGATATGGAGGTCTTTTGATTAGAAGAGTAGGTCATTTTCTGCTCCATGCAAGTTAAATTGACTTGACACTGAACTCTTTGGTCTATCTCCTATGCTGTCCATTACTTGCCTTTTAGCTTTAGACTGTGGGAAACATTTTCTTAAGAAATGTTTTTCTTAAGAAATATAAAGTTGTCTTTCATGAGGCCTGTCATCATGAAAGAATAACATCTCTTCTCAATTGTGCAGGATACACTTATAGTAGAAGTTCTTATTTCTGTTTTGATTTTGTGTCATAGATAGTTAATTGTCAATGACTATCAAATTTAGTTAACTTGAAATATTAATTTGAACCTAACTCAAAATCTTTGAAATGGAAAAGCTGGTGACTTTATTCTCTCTGTTGTGAGAACAAGAGTAGTCACACATCCAAGAATAAAGAAAACCAAACATATCATATACATATTCACTGAATATAATCAAACTATCCATGTCTTATGTCTATCAGGCTAGCCACTTTGTGAGAAAAAAAAAGACTGTAATTTAAAGAGGATGAAAAAAATTGACTTTGTTTTACTATAGAATTAAGGAAGGAGGGATCTCTATGGCTGAAAATCTTTGGAAACATGCTGTTCTTTGAAATCAAAATCAATCAAAGACAAACAATTAAGCTTCACTTATTTACTTACTATGTGCTTGATGTAATGATTATGTAATAATGAAGCTTTTATCAAATGTAGAAAAAGATTTCTTGATAAAAACACAGCAACTTTTGAAGATTTTTTTACATTTCTGGTAAGGAATGAGTCAAATGTTATTTCTCTTGATTTTAATAATAGAAAAATATTGGAGTTCCTTTATTTGTCTCACAATAATTAAGGAAGGCTTAGTGAAATTTAAAATGGGACACATCAAAAGAAAAGAAAGTGGAACAAACACATATTCATATATGTGTATATCTAAAAATACCATGATATTTAGCATCATATTAGAAAATCAATAACTCTTTATAAGTGATACCATTGTTCCAAATATTGAACGACAGTTGTTTAATTTACTAATATATTACTTTAAAATTAAATGATTCTCTAATTTTATCACTATGGGTAGTCACTTCAAAATTTGCAACTCATCTTTCCCTTTTTCTGTAGTATGTCTTCTTCACATATCTTCCCATAAATTCTCTAGATTATTTCATAAGATTCACCTAATACACCAGCACACAGAATACACACATGCATGCATATATATGTACACACATATACATATGACATATAAATATACACATATATGTATGCTTGTAGAGGTATGTGTTTATAGATGTATATGTATGTATATGCACTGTATGCATATAGTATGTCTACATATATGTGTTTTATACACAGAGATATTCATGAAATGTTTCTACAATGTATATGTATAGATGTTTGTATATGTGATTTTCAAACCTGGAGTAAAACTTCAAATTTACCAAAGATATCATAAAAAAGGGAAAAGGACCCACACATGCAAAAATGTTTGTAATAGCTCTTTTTGTGGAAGCAAAGAATTGGAAAATGAGTAGATGTCCATCAATTGGGGAATGGCTAGACAAGTTATGGTATATGAAGGTAATGGAATATTATTGTTCTATAAAAATAATCAACAAGCTGATTTTAAAAAGACTGTGAAAGATTTATATGAACTGATGCTGAGCAAAACAAACAAAAGAATCAGGAATACATTGTACACAGTAACAGCAAGAATGTGCCATGATCAACTATGAAAGACTTGATTCTTCCTAGTGGTTCAAATCATCCAAGGTAATTCTGATAGATTTTGGATAGAAAATGCCATCTGCATCCAGAAAAAGATCTATGGAGATTAGAATGTAAAGCAATATGTGCTATGTTCAATTCTTTTTTTTTCTGTTGTTTTTTTTTTAAATCTTCCATAGTTTTTTTCCCTTTTATTCTGATTTTCCTCTCTCAACATGATTCATAAAGCAATGTATATTTAAAAATAAAAAATATCCTTATTAAATTTCACTATGTTTTGTACACACACACACACACACACACACACACACATTTTTCATGGATAAGAGCTCCCCTGACGGATTGCCCATCTCATCAAGGGAGGAGAAGGAAAAAGGCAGGGAGAATGAAAAATTAGAAAAAACTTAATTGCATAGAATCCTGGTCTAAATCAAATACAATGAAATTTATTAAGGATAGATTTGAAGTTCTGCTTGGGTTGAAAAATCAACTTACAAAACATAAGACTGATGAGTTATAGTTAGATCGAATGTTTTCATAAAAGATATGAGGATTCCTTGGAATTCACGTAGACTGAATATGCAAAAGGAATCAACATTGTGTTAGAAAAAAGTTAGTAAGATTAAGAAATATATAATATATAAAACTAGGAATGATCTTTCTGTATTTTATCCTAATTAAGTAACATCTAGAGTTTTGGGGTTAGTTTCAGATGTTATATTTAAAAGCAAGAAGTACATGATTAGGATGATGTGGCTTGAGATCATACCATTTGAGATTGGGTTGAAGGACATGAAAATGTTTATTATTAGAATATGACTTCATTAAAGGCAAAGATAGTTGTTGTGTTTTCCTCCTCCTCTCTTCTTCCCTCTCCTCCTCTTTCCTCTCCTTCCCTCCCCTCCCCTTTCCTTTCTCCTCTCCTCTCCTCTCTTCCCATTGTCATGACACTGGCGTAGAGATTAAAGAAAGATCTAAATTAAGGATGGTATAATGAAATATTTGCTTGTTTATCTGCTCACCCTTTAAAATGAGATCAGAGTAGTGCTCAAACTAACATTTTTGTCTACATCACTGCTATCCTCTCATTCTTGTGAGAGCCTAGGATTCTAGTTAGAATCTACCATGACTAAAATCAGACCTAGAAAAGAGATGTTAAGGGTAGCCTACTAGGGTAGGAGTTAGTTCCATCCATTCAGGAACTAGAGCATCAAGTGCTTAGCAGAGTGTCTGGGATTTTGTAGACATTATATGAACATTCACTTTTATCATTAACATTTTGATAACAATTATATCAATTAATTATGTGACTATATGTTATATATTCAATTAATAAGTATCTTTTTTTTCTATTTGTGAAGTGGGTGTCTGAGTTAGAACACTATAAAATAAAATCTTTTGCAAAGATTTAGTTCAAATTACATAGGAAAGGAAATGGCTGTGATATAGTGAGTGGTTTAGACCAAAAAAAATCATTCCCAGATTACTCTGATAAAATTAGAAGAAAGGTTTCAGGATAAGAATTAACAACGGAGAAGATCATTGCTGAAAGGTATCCGCTTTTCAAGCCCCCTCATTAATTCCTTCTTTGATCCTAACATAATGATGATGATCATTCCAGGAAAAGACAGCAACAATCATTTGTTCAAGATTGAAGACCATAACTGTCGATGATTCCAGGAGTACAGATGAGAGAGGAGAAGAGGGGAGGCATAACCATAGCCTATGGTTTTACTATATAAGCAAAGTATAGACCTAAAAACTAGGGTGATAGAAGAAATTGCAAAAAGACAGGTTTGAGAGATATTAAAAAGAAAAGACTGACAAGAACAAGTGATTGATTATATGATATATGTATATATATATATATATATATATATATATATGATTATATATTACTGTATATTGATTACAGTGGAATGAGAAAATAGAAGCAGACAGAGAGGACTCAAGGATTTCAGGCTTTGTTCACAGGAAAAATGATAGTCAAGATAGGGATATTCAAAAACAAATCTTTTTAAAAATTGTTGTTAAATCTTTTTATTTACAAAACATAATGCATGTGTAATTTTTCAACACTGACCTTTGCAAAGCCTTCTATTCCCAAATATTCCTTCTTTCCTCGCACTCCCTCCCCTAGATGACAGGTAGTCCAATACAAAAACAAACAAATGTAATGAGAAAAATGATGTAATCTCTTTTTATTAGTTTTGGTAACAGAAATAAACGATCCTTTCCTCTGAAGGACACTGTATCTTGGATATTTTGAATTTTTATATTACTTGCATTATTATTTTAATACACATGACCCCCCAAAATCTAAACTACAAAACCCTTCTCTTTTTAATTTTTTATTGGTACCTAGCATTTCATACACAGGAAGGTTCTCACTACAGTTAGATTGGTCTATATATGATAGTTGTCCTCTTTAGACTAGGAACTCTGAGAAAAGAAACTATTTTGTTTGTCCCAAAAGCCATAGTTCTTGTCACATAATAACTTAATAAATATTTTTCACTAGTTAATTAAAAACTAGAATGTATATCTCTTGAGGACAGTGATCATATCTTTTACCTTTTTAAGAAAATAATCTCAATCTTTCAAACATCCTAAGAATTTAAGAGATTTGCTTATTGATTAAAGATACTTTTAATACTATATCAAAAGAACTTTTTAAAATCACTTAATTGAGTATTTCTAAGTAGCTATTAAAATTGAATTTTCTTTATTTAATTCAAACCATGATATGCATATTCATTTTGCAATTCCTTTAGCAGCAACTTTATGAGAAGCAAACATATTTTAGTTTAACCTCAACTATGCTATTCAACTTCAAAAATTGCAGTAATAACAAAAATTGTAAGAGTGTGAGACTATGGAAAATGTGGATCTACATGGATAATTATCTCCTCTTACCAGAATGGTGGATCCTAGAGCTTTAAACATATGTCTATTATCTAAAATGTCCAGTTTCCAAGTATTTTGTCAGTGACATTTTAAGCAATCCACATTTTACTTACAAATTTAAAAAATTCTTATATAAAAGAGCACAAACCATTTAAAAACCCCAAATTAAAGAATGGTATGATACATGATTACTCCATTTTCATGTTAGATGTTTTTAAAACTTGACTTCGAAATCTGGTTTGGGGGAGCCATTAAAAGTCATTACCCATCAACACTGTGAACTTCCAAGCCACAGTAGAGTATTTGATTTTAAATTTAAATGTTTATAACTTAAATTATAAGTATATATCTTTTTAATAATGAAAAACAGCTGAATATCATGATGGTATACACTCACTATCCCTGAAAGTATGAAGTTCACATATATCTTGAGTTTGTGAATTCTGCATTGGATTGGGCTAATCCAATAAGGTATTTACCCCAAACTGGTCATTAATTAAAAAAAAAACTCCCAGAAATGGGGAGCCATCAGAAGGAGTAAAATAGACCATCTAAAAAATCAGATTAAAATTCCCCAACACAAGAGTGGGAATGATCTTGAGTGACTCTTGAAAATTTTTCTAGGGATTTCTGGTTTCATTTCTGGTAACTGTGGCTTCACATCTAAGGTCACTGGAACCTAAGGACAATTGGGGAAAGTCCTCCTCATATTTATATATATTCAATCTTTACAAACAAACAAACAATGAAAATCAGTGAATATACATTCTATAGAAGATTATTTTGCAAATACATACAAAATAGTTAAGAACTACACAAAAGTTTATCTAATATAGTTCTCAATTCCTTAATTGAGAAAACTCCCAAACAACAATAATGACCACAAAAACAATAACAACTTATGAAGATAGGTACAAGTTGCATCCTTTTATAGAGAAGTTTTTTCTCTCTAAAAATAAACTCCATCCTAACAATATTAGTAAAGATAGAAAGAAAGCACATTTTATTATAGAAAGTCTATATCTGGTATTCTCTCTTCCCTTATCTTCAAAGACTCCACACTCATCTGGTTCTCCTCTCTAATGGTTTGCAATTTCTCATTGAGAAAATCCTATCATTTAATGCATGCATAAGGTATATACAAAGAGGCCATACTTTCAATGTATCTTATTTTTTCCCCCGTATAAAAATGATAAAATGCACCTTGTTCTGGAGAATATGGAAGAGCACACAAAAAGCAAGCTGTATTAAAGGGGGAAAGCAAAACAAATATAATTAGCATTTTGGAAGTCATTGACCCTTTGTGATGCCATTTAGGGTTTTCTTGACAAAGACACTGGAGTGATTTATCATTACCTTCTCCAGGCTTATACAATGAGGAAACTGAGACAAACAGAGTTAAGTGCCCGGTCCAGAGTCACATAGTTAGTAATTATCTGAGACCACATTTGAACTCAGGTCTTTACTGCCAATCTACTCTTCATCTTAACTTCCTTATTATCTATCAAAGACACAAACATTCTTACATTACCCAGATTTAAAACATAGGTACAGTTTCTGTTTATTCCCCAAATTACTATGCATTTATTTTGTATTTATTTGTTTGAGCTAATATCGCCATTCTTCCTCAACAAGGTAGAAAGTAAACTTCTCGAGGGATGTTATTATTGTAGAGTATATTTTACTCTCCCATACCAGCTATATCCAACTAGTTGCCAAGTTAGGGCACTTAAACCTAGACAGCATCTCCTGTACTTTTCCTTCAAATAAAGGACCATCACCAAAGTTCTTACCTTTATCACCTTTTGCCTGAGATTCTACCAAACTGGTCTCCATCATTCTGGTTTCTTTTCTCTCCAACCAACATCCAAACAGCAGCCAAAGTGACATTTCCTGAACCCATATGACTTTGTCATTCCTCTGTTCTAAGAATTTCATTGCTTCCTTTTGCCTCTGAATGGCATTCAAAGATCTTCCTAATTTGGCTCCAGCCTACTTCTTCAGTCTCATTGGATATTTTTTTTCTCTATAAATATAATAGTTTATTTGAAATGGCTTGTCTATGTCTTCTACACAATATATTTTCTCACTCATTTTAGTTATGTACAATTCTCCATGATCCCTTCATGGTTTTCTTGACAAAGATACCTGAAATGGTTTGCCATTTTCTTCTCCAGCTCATTTTATTGATGAGGAAACTGAGGAAAATAGTGTTAAATGACTTGCTTCAGATCACAGAACTAAGGTTTCTGAGACCAGATTTGAACTCATGAAGAGAATCTTCCTGACTCTAAGGCCAGGTAGTCTATCCAATGAACCACCTAATTACCCCCATATCAACACAGTATCTTCTCTCTCATTGTATTTGAATGGACCATATTTCCATACCTGAAATATATTCTTTTCCTAATCTCCATTTTTGAGAACTCCTACCAATGATCAAAGCTCAGCTCAGATTCTTCCTTTGATATGAAAACTTTTCCTTATCCTTCTAAATGTTGGTGTGACCTTCCCTACTCACTTTCCTCACATCGTCATTTTAATTTTCCCCCTTTATATTTGGTGTCATTATGTTTACATGTCCCCCTTCTCAAAGAGAAGTCCTAAAAGAATCAGAGGTTTACAAATTTAAACCTAAAAGGGATCTTAGAGATTTTTAGGTCCACCTGTTATTTTACAAGTGTGGAAATGGAGACACAGAGATGTTTGGTGATTTGCCTGGGATACAGTGTCCAAGGCAGAATTATAAAAAAAATAGTGCTCCTTAGAAATATGAAAATCTAAATTTTCTTGCCCCACCAATGTATACCAGACATAGAGTTTTCACAAAACCAGATCTCTTTAGATTAAGTCCAATGTTCTTTTCATTAAATCACCTTAGCCCTTATGTTAATTAAATTTTCATTAACAACTTATAAAAGACAGTGGTAAATCATGGATAAAGAATGGGTGTCCTGATTTAAGAAGATCTGGGGCCAAGCCTTGCTTCTCTTACATATTGGCTGTGTGAACTTAGGCAAGTCATTTTACTTCTCAATTCCCTAAGAGATAATACTATAGGTGGCAAAGCATGAGTTGATCTAGAATAATAGAGGGAATTCCCTCATCATCAGGTCACCTCTAAAACAAAAACAACTTGTGCTTGTATAAAGAACACAAAAGGGCCAAATCAATGATTTGTAAGTAGTTGGAACAATGTACTTTATATTTCTTTTGGCATCATCAAACCCTTATCATGTCACTCATGGCAGTTTTACAAATGCATATTTAATTGAACTGAGTTAAAATTTTAAAATGGCCTTTCCTCCACTCCTCTCACCGTACAGCTAAGAAATATATTATGAAACTCCCCCAGAGTGAGTCTTGGTTTCAATGTCTTCTTCAAGGGCAAGATTAACTAACTGTGCTCCTATTACAATTACTGAATCACTAAACAAAAGTTTGCCAAAAGGGCCCAGAAGCTGGAATTCAAAGGTAACCAGACCATGATTCAGTGTTAGCTCAGCATGGACTAACTCAAAAAGCAGCAGAAAAGAAGAAAGTTCTGGGAAATGATGAGGCAGATATAGGATCAAACCTGCCATCTGGAATATTACATTCCTTTCATCGAGCTAGTGCTCTGAATGCTAAACAAAACCCCATAAATCACCTTCTTTCCGCATTTTTTCAACATGAAAATTTTTTTTTGCCCCACAAAGGCAAACTATGAACCCAATCCATGAGCCCAGGCAGCACCATTATTTTAGTGACACTGGATAAAAACTGTGATTAAAAATGATATATATATCTGCTTGACCACACAACATTTGGGTTACAAAAAACCAAACAAACTTTTTTTTTTTCTGCTTTTGAAAATAAATGTTAAATAAGAAAGCAGATTGCATATAGACTGAAGTATTTGGGGATGCATCCAGGGCATAATACCATGTTTTTAAAACAACATTTCTGTTAAAATGATAAATGAGACTGTTTCTTAGATTACGCTTATGGAAGGACTATTACAGGATACAGCTTGATCATTTTCTACAGTGCAGTATGGAAGCAATTTCCCAATATGGCAACATTACCCTTTTCTATTTTTGTTCTTTCTCTTTGATAAAAGCAGTTTTTTAAAATAATTCTTTTTTTAAATGACTGGATTTTGGATTCTGGGATGTTTGTTGCATTTCTTGAATGGGAAAAGAAAGGGGAAGAAAACCCTAAACCTCAAAATTCATAATGTCAATTTCCCACAGATGCTGAACCCATCCCGAAATACCCTATGCATTTGACAACACTACATGTAAAGAAAATCCTGAGAATATTTTATACTGATGTTGATTTCAAATAAGGCTACAATTATGGATATAATTTTTAAAAAATCAGATAAACAAAAGTGTATTTAAAGCTATCATACATAATGGATCTCTTTGTGACAGCAGAAAGAAGAATGTTCTTTTTTTCACTTTTTTTTCCTTATTTTTTTTCCTGTAATTTGTCTAATTTTGAAATACATTTTTCTTACTTCAAACATAGAATGGGTATCATATTCTTTGCTTTTTCAATGGGTTGGGAAAGATATGGATGGAAGGAGAGAATTCAGTACTAAAAATAATTTATTTTTAAATTTAAAAAGTTTAGGAGAGGATAGCGGAAAGAGAATGAAAATAAATTTGGAAGGTTTTGCAAGGGTTAATGTTGAAAACTACCTTTGCATATATTGTGAAAATAAAAAGCTATTAATAAAAAAAGTTAAAAGGTTTGAATTAGGAAGATCTATCTCTGACCTTGTATGTGTGTATGTGTGTGTACATGTATATATAAATGAAATTTTTGGTGTTTATTTAGTAGTGTCTGACTCTTTATGATTCCATGTACAAAACCAGACAATACAGTAATTACTAGCATTTAGACATATCACGTTAAGATTGACTAAACAATTTCTAACAAATATGACCTCATCTAGTTCTCCTGACAAGACTATGATTGTTTAACTATCCTATGAAAGTTAAATTGGTTTTTATCCCAATTTCAAAGTTGAAGAGCTCATTATCAGAAAGGTTAATTGTTTTCCCCAGGATCATATACTAGTAAATGTCAGACCTGAGTTTGAATTGTGCCTCTAACATTCACTCATCTTCTACTTTATCTTTGAAACCAGGCTGGAGTTGGTGGAATAACTCAGTAACTTAACAAATTAATAAATTCTCTAAAATATTGTTCATTTCATAATATTGAGATGAATTCCTTCCTATTCTAAAGGAACATAAGTTTAGCTCTATAACACTTGATTTTCAAGTTATACAATGTTTCTTAAGTTAAAAGAACTAAAATGTTTAAGACAGGCATTTAAAAAATTAAGCAGAAACAAAAAAAATCATGACTTCAATAATAATATCCATAAAAGAGGTAGACTGGTGCAGTAGATAGAGAAATTAAGAGGCATTATACACTTCCAGAGAGAAACCCAATGAACTCTGACAACAGAATGAAGCATTTTTTTCACTTTCTTCTTCTTACTTTTGTCCTGCAAGTTGTCTAATTTGGAAATGTTTTCCCCTATTTCATACACAATAATGGGTATCATCTTTCATGCTTTCTCAATGTGTTAGGAAGGAGAGAATTCAGAACTAGAAATAATTTATTTTAAAAGTTAAATTTTGAACTAGGAAGATAAAATGGCTGTATGCCCCTTAAACTTTGATTGCCATAGGCAATTCTCTAAAATTAATAGTTAAAGAGAAGATGTTGACTTGAATTTGGTTAAGAAGACCCACACACAGAGAGTTTTCTGTGCCAATGAAAACATAGTCCTTGGTCCTATCCCAAATAACAAATAACAAATTTAATAATAATCCTGAAATTATAAAGACCTCTAGTGATGTGGATTTTACACAATAAATAAAGAAAGAAAATGGGGAGAAGCAGGAAGAATTCCATGGTATAGGGTACAAAGTCAGGAACTTTGAATTCAAGCCCTAAAATTGAAACATAATAATTAGATGACCCTGAGCATGTTCTTAACCACTCTGGCCCCCATACAATTCTCCAGGATGAGAAACTATACCCTTATTGGGCATTCCCAATACTGATGAAATCATAGATTATGGACCAACAGAGAAGGAAAAAAACCTGGGAAATCTTTCATTTTCCTAGTGATGATGCTTTCAATAAGTGGAAACATATCATCAGGATGAAGTATCATAGTTGTTAGGGCTGAAAAAGCTTATGGAGGTAAGTACGCCACCAAGTGGCCAAAAAGGAAACACAGTAAGAACTTGTATAAGAAATATAGTTTTATTTCTCTGCAGCCCCTCCTTGTGGCCTGCACTGACTATCACTGAATTAGAGTATACAGCAAAAAAAAAAAAAAAAAAAACAAAAAAAAAATCACTGAAGAGATCCTTTGTCCCTTTCCATATTTTTGACATCAAAAAAATAAGAGATCATTCTACGTTAGCAGTTCTCAACCTAGAATCCAAATTAAGACATTTGTGAACTTTGATGGGAGGGAACATTGATTTTCATGTTCAATAAAACTCTAACTGAAATTTAACTTTTCGGTCATTTATTTAAAAACCTTATTTTGAGAAGCGTCCAAAGGCTTACCATCCTACCAAAAGTGTCTATGACATAAATAAAGGTTAAAATCCCCTGACCTATGCCAGACAACAAATTTTACAGATGAAAAAACTAAGGCACAGAAAATATTAAAATGCTTGCCTATAATATTTTTCTTCCATCAAAGTGTATTTTTTCTAGTTAATTTCTATTAAAGCAAAAAATAGATATTGAAGGGCTCATAATAAATTCAAATGTAAATGAAACATCCTTAACATGTTTTTTAAATGATTTAAATGTTTCATTTTCTGCAAATATTTGGAAGAACATTTTCTGGATTTTTGTCATTTCACACTCTATTGATGAAGACTTTTACAAGAAAAGATTCTTGGCCATATGTATGCCCATCTTATAATACTTAATAAGAAGATACTATGGGAAAAAAACAAAAGTAATTGGGCTGTATTATATTAAGAGGGTTTTTTCCTTCTAATTTAATTCTTAATCTTTTACTAATAAAGCTATCATAACAGCCCAAGAGAATTTCTGTAAAGCTATAGCTAAAACAATCAAAGGGCAGTAAAGAAGGTAATTCTAGATGTGGAATTAGAAGGGTTAAATTCTAATCTCTTCTCCATACAATATAAAGTTTCTAGGTCTGCTTTCTTAAAATTCAGGGGTTTGAGACTGGGTGCCAACAATGAAAGCTTATAATTATGTACCATCTTGCCCTTTAGAAAAGGCTTTTCCCATAAAAAAAGATAAGGCAATTTGTTTATGATATTATTTCCATTATTTCATCTTACATTCATTTTCACAAAAATACTTATGTGAATATTTTGGTAGACTTGAATTATTTGGGATAAATGCTCAGTAGTAGGATTCTGAGGTAAAAGGGTACTTTTCTCTCATAATTCCAATTTTCTTTTAAGAAGAATGGAACTAATTCATGGCTCTACAACAGTATATGATTCAGCCTTTGTGACATTAATTAATCTTTGCCAATTTGATGTAAGAAAAAACCTCAGCAACATTCCAATTTGCATTTCTTATGAATGATTTCAAGCATTTTAAAAATGTATCCTTTGTATCTCTTCTTCAAAAAATGGTTTCTATTTAAAAAGTAGTTTCACTCCAAAGTATTGTGATAGTTGTTTATTATTTATCTATTTTATATGTAAGGAAACTGGGGATTCAAAAGTTTAAGTAACTTGCCCAAAAGTCATGTGTCAAATGATAATAATGACAGTCCATTAATATAATATTTTAAGTCTGCAAAATACTTTACTAATTATATTGCATATGCTTTTCACAAGAAACCTATGAGGTAAATCTTATCATCCAAATGAGGAAATTAAGGAGATCCTATGTGAAGCCCAAGGTCACAAAATAATAAAAGTTTGTCACTGTATTTAAACTTGGAATTCCTCAATCTAGGCCAAGTGCATTATCCAATATCCACTATTCATTTTTTGAGCTCTGATTAATCCAAATGAATCTAAGATTCAAATTTAAGCATTCAACTCAAAATCCAGGTGTCAAACAATTGTCTTTAGAAAACCGATCTCTGTAGTTTCACCACATTTCAATCATCTAGAATTCAAAAAATTTCCAAATATAGAAAACTCCTGAACTTCTCTTTCTTTCTCATTGGAAAAAAGATGAAACAAACAAACACAAAGAGACCAAAGACTTTTATTGTATGACCTGAATACCCACAAGAGATTCATTGACTAATATCAGAGAAATATGTGTGTGTGTGTTAGTATGTGTATGTATACCTGCAATATATGCATATATAGATATGTATAGTTTGTATTTGTATGGATATCTATACATACATATTTATAGATATATGTTTGCATGTGTATAGATATAGATATATAATATGATGTCTATATCTATATCTATCTATCTATATATATATATATGAATGAGAGAGATATCTTAGGTTACATGTAATGTTTTCTTCATTTACTTCAAAATGAAATTTATCATTTTTTAAACTATTTACAAACATTATTTTGCGAAGGCTTTCATAGTATTCACTGGAAAAGTTGAAGATGTCCATTGGCAGATATATAAAAAGTCAATGTAGGGCCCAAGCCTGTCCTACCTATAAAAAGAACTCTTTTTTTCCCAAAAAAAGAAAGGTTGTCATTACCTTAGTATGGAGTATAACTCCTGAGTAGGCTTATTCTAACAATAGGATTCTCTGGAAAAAATAGGAATGATCTCTTTGGTTCATTTGGAAACCAAAAAATCATAGATAAGTTGAATCAAACTTTCAAAAAGAATTTTGATTTATTCTTTTTTTTGAAGGGATAGTGTTATTAAGCAGAAGAAAAACTATGCCCTAATATAAATTTGGTAAAATTATTTAACTGGCATAAATTCCATTTCATTGGGTGGCATATAATGCAACTACTCAGAATCTTTAGAAAATGTTTCTCCAAATTAGATATTAGATTTACCTGAAGCTGATGTCTTCTCATTTGGGTTCTAAATGGGTTCTCTCTACCTATAACAAAAGCAGCTGTTAAAGAATAGCAGTACTCAATAAGGGGAAATTGGGCCTCCAATGAATGATTTAAATCCATTGCTGTCTAAGCAGGAAGTGAGAAAAACTTCTGAATTTTATAAAAATGTCTGCATTTAATCTAGTTCCATCTAGATGTCAAGTCAGCTTCAATACAAGGTAGTTTGTCAGTTCATAAATGAAAGCTTCCCAAAGAGATAATTATTCTCCAATTTTCCTTTAACAGAATGAAGTCTAAAAGCTGCTTTTTAACCCAATTTTCTGGAGAGATAAATTCCACTTTCTAAAACAATGACTTCATCACTACAGGAAGTAAAGTATTTGAGTTGTTAAGGGTACTCAGTGCTTTGGGGGTTCCTTGTTTGGTTCCTTCCTTCCTATTTGAAAGACTTTCTAAAGGAGACACACACACTGAGAGAGAGAGACAGAGAGAGAGAGAGAGAGAGAAAGAGAGAGAGAGAGAGACAAAGACAGAGAGACAGAGACAGAGACAGAGACATCATGTCTATATTTAATCCATTGAACAAGATGAAAAGAATAAAATAAGAAACATTTACTAAAACTCTATGTGCCAGACATGTTGTTTGCTTCGTCCAGTCATTTCTGATTCTTTGTGACCCCATTTAAGATTTTTTGGCATAAATAGTGGAGTGTTTTACCCTTTCCTTCTCTTCCTCATTCAACAGTTGAGGAAACTAAGGCAAACAGGATTAAGTGACTTGCCCAGAATCATATAGCTAGTAAATATTTGAGCCCAAGAAGGAGAAAGTAATATGGAGAGGGAGGGATTTAAGAAGTGAGAGAAAGAAGAGAAGAGGCGACAGAGCCAAGATGGTAGAGAAGGCACACATGACTTTCTAAGCTCTCTCATACCCTCATGATCAATTATTAAATTCAGCCTCAAAAATAGCAATTGACTGCTAAAACCCACAAAGAAGAAGTACAACAACTTGCCAGCTGAAGATAATCTGGAAGTTAGTCAGAAAAGGTTTGTCCTGAGGGGCTGGAGCAGATCAGCCCAAGCAGGGAAGTAGGAGAGGCTAGCAAACAGAGCCGATGGGGGAGGGGGTGGCCTCTGTGATTAGAAAAATTACAGAGATGACTCTGACATAGGCTGATTGCTCTGTTCTGCTTGCAAAACAGCAGATCAGCAGAGAAATCAAAGCTCAAAAGATAGGGTATTCTAAAAAATGCCAGAACCTAACAGGATCTGGCTATACTTGCCCAAAACCAGAAGTAACTCAGCACAGATCATGCACAACTGTGCATTCCACAGTACAGGGCTTTTCCTTGGGGCAGTCACAAATCTGCACAGCAGGGGGGTGCATTCCAGGTCAGCCTTTAATCTGCACAGTGGGGGGTTTGGCCTGGGGCAATAGAACTTCCACAGTATTACTGTGCTTCCCAGGGCAGAAACATTTCCAGTCCTTATGGGGTTATTCGCTGATCAGCTGCTAATATCCACAGCCCCACAGAGGCTTTGCACAGAGTAGTGACACTTTCACTGCTCAGTCTCTAGCCTCAGGGCAGTTGATAATCCACACAGTGGGGTTCTTCACTGGTCACTTCCTCAGCTGGCCCTGTGCTAACCAGGTCTGAATCACTTGGCGGATGGGGAGGGGGAAGGAACTTTTCCCCAGAGCACTCCAGTACCTTGCTGCTCTTTGCAGCCCATTCACCAGACAGCTGCTGTCCATATACCTATCACTGCTCTGCAGAGGAAACTGGTAACCTCCTTGCCCTGAAGGCAGACCCTACAGGCTTTAAAAAATGAGTAAAAAATCAAAAGGATGATTGATAGCTTCTATACAGAAAGAGAGCAGGTTTGCAACCACAAGGAGACTAATAGCAAACAGTATTCAGACAATATCCCAAAGGGGAATGTTATCTGACCCCCATCACATAACTCTCTCCTAGAAGAGACTATTAAAAATCTCAAAAGAGTTAGAAGAAAAATGATGAAAGGAAAGAGAAGCTATGCAAGAAAGTAACAACTTCCTGAAATGGGACTTGGAAAAGTAAGGAATTCTCAAGAAATGCAGGAAAACAGAATTTGTGAATTGAAAAGGGTAAAAAACTCCCAAGAAAGTAGGATTTGTGAATTGGAAAAGATAAAGAATTCCCAAGAAAGTAGGATTTGTGAATTGGAAAAAGAAAGTAACTCACTAAAAACATAGTGAAATGGAAAAAAAATTTCATAGAGCAAAGCAACTCATTTAAAAACTCAATTGTGCAAATGGACAATTTGGACAAAAAGAAGTACAAAAAGCTAAGGAAGAAAATAACTCATTAAAAATCAGAACTGACCAAATAGAACCCAATGATTCATTGAGACATCAAGAAGCAGTCCTGCTAAACCAAAAAAAAAAAAAAAAAAAAAAAAAAAAAAAAAAAAAAAAAAAAAAAAAAATGAAAAATTAGAAAAAAGCAGTAAATATCTACTTGGAAAAATGACAGACCTGGAAAATAGATCTAGGAGAGATAAAATGAGGATTATTGGACTTCCTGAAAACTATGACAAAAAAAAGAGCCTAGATACCATTTTACAGGAAATCATCAAAGAGAACTGTCCAGATGTAATAGAATCAGAAGGTAAAATAAACATTGAAAGAATTCATCAAACACCTACTGAAAAAGACCCTAAAACAAGAACTCCAAGGAATATTGTGGCCAAATTTCAGAACTATCAGACTAAGGAAAAAATATTACAAGCAGCCAGAAAAGAAACTATTCAAATACCAAGGTGCCACAATAAGGATCACTCAAGATCTGGCTGCCTCCACATTAAAGGATCAAAGTGCCTGGAATCTCATATTCCAAAAGGCAAAACAACTAGGAATGTTTTTTAGGAATGCAGCCAAGAATAAACTACCCAGCTAAGTTGAGCATTTTTTCCATGGAAGAAGATGAACATTTAATGAAACAGATGGATTCCAATTGTTTCTAAGGAAAAAAAAAAAAAAAACAGATCTAAACAAAAAATTTCATCTCCAACCATAGCACTCAAGAGAAGCAGAAAAAGGTAAAAGGAACACTTGAGAACTATAGTTCTGATATGGATATACATAAAGACTATGTTTATAATTTGATTTTACTGATATAAAATAAAAAGGGAAGTAGAAATGGAAAGGGGATAGTGTCAGAAAAAGGGAAAAGGGAGATAAAAAGAGGGAAAGTACATACCACAAAGAGGCAAAGGAAACCGATTATATCTGAGGGAATTTAGAGAGGGGGAGGAACATTGTGTGAATCTTACTCTCATCAGAGTTGGCTCAAAGAGAAAATAATTGACATATTTGTTTTACAGAGAATTTTCTCTCACCTCATTAAAAAGGGGGGGAGGAAAAGGGAAAAGGAAAAGAGCAATAAGGGAAGGGTACAAGAAAGGGGAAAAATTCAAAGGGGGAGGGAGGCATCCTAAAGAGGGTGAGCAGCATGACACAGGTGAGGCCCATAAGTATAATACTGAGAAAGAGGGTTGGGAGGGGCAAGAGAAAGAAAAGTATAATCTGGGGATAATAAGATGGCAGGAAATACAAAATTAGTAATTTTAACTGTAAATGTGAATGCAATGAACTCTTCTATTAAGTGGAGGCAGATAGCAGACTGGATCAAAAGCCAGAACCCTATAATATGTTGTTTACAGGAAACACATCTACAGCAGGGAGATACATGCAGAGTAAAGGTAAAAGGCTGGAGCAGAATCTATTATGCTTCAAGTGAAGTCAAAAAAGCAGGGGTAGCCATCCTTATCTCAGATCAAGCAAAAAACAAAAATTGATCTAATAAGGAAGAAAACTATATCTTGCTAAAGGGTAACACAGACAATGAAGCATATATGCACCAAGTGATATAGCATCTAACTTCCTAAAGGAGAAGTTAAGAGAGTTGCAAGAAGAAATAGACAGCAAAACTATAATAGTGGGACATCTCAATCTTGTACTCTCAGAATTAGATAAACCACAAAACAAATAAGAAAGAAATCAAAGAGGTAAGTAGAATATTAGAAAAATTAGGTATGATAGCTCTTTGGAGAAACTGAATGGTGACAGAAAGGAGTGTGCTTTCTTAGCAGTTCATGGAACCTATACAAAAATTGAAAAAAATTAAATGCAGGAAGGCAGAAATAGTAAATGCTTTCTTTTCAGATCACAATGCAATATAAACTACATTCAACAAAAAGTTAGGGGTAAATAGACCAAAAAGTAATTGGAAACTAAATAATCTCATCTTAAAGAATGATTGGGTGAAACAGCAAATTATGCACAAAATTAATAATTTCACTCAAGATAATGACAAAGATGAGACATCATACCAAAATTTGTGGGATGCAGCCAAAGTGGTAATAAGGGGGAATTTTATATCTTTAGAGGCTTACTGGAATAAAATAGAGAAAGAGAAGATCAATGAATTGGCCTTGCAACTTAAAAAGCTAGAAAAAGACCAAATTAAAACCCCCCAATCAAATACTAAACTTGAAATTCTAAAATTAAAAGGAGAAATTAATAATATTGAAAGTAAAAAAGCTATTGAATTAATAAATAAAACTGAGTTGTTTTATGAAAAAAACAATAAAATAGATAAAGCCTTGGTAAATCTGATTAGAAAAAGGAAAGAGGAAAATGAAATTGTTAGTCTTAAAAATGAAAAGGGAGAACTTTCCACCAATGAAGAGGAAATTAGAGCAACAATAAGGAGTTACTTTGCCCAACTTTACGCAATAAATTTGATAACCTAAGTGAAATGGATGACTCCCTCCAAAAATATAGGCTTCCCAGATTAACAGAGGAGGAAGTAAATTGCTTAAATAGTCCCATTTCAGAAAAAGAATAGAACAAGCTATTAATCAACTCCCTAAGAAAAAATCCCCAAGACCAAATGGATTTACATGTGAATTCTACCAAACATTTAAAGAACAATTAGCCTCAATTCTATATAAACTATTTGAAAAAATAGGGAATGAAGGAGTCCTACTAAATTCCTTTTATGACACAGACATGGTACTGAAACCTAAATCAGGTAGATTTAAGAGAAAGAAAATTATAGACCAATCTCCCTAATGAATATTGATGCTAAAATCATCCCCAGGATAATACACCATGATCAAGTAGGATTTATACCAGGAATGCAGGGCTGGTTCAATATTAGGAAAACTATCAGTATAATTGGCCATATTAATAACCAAACTAACAAAAACCATATGTTCATCTCAATAGATACAGAAAAAGCATTTGATAAAGTCCAAAATCCATTCTTATTAAAAACACTTGAAAGCATAGGAATAAATGGACTTTTCCTTAAAATAATCAGTAGTATCTATTTAAAACCATCAGTAAGCATCATATGAAATGAAGATAAACTGGAACCATTCCCCAAAAGATCAGGAGTGAAACAAGGTTGCCCACTATCACCATTACTATTCAATATTGTATTAGAAATGCTAGCTTTGGCAACAAGAGTTGAGAAAGAGATTAAAGGAATTAGAATAGGTAATGAGGAAACCAAATTATCACTCTTTGCTGATGATATGATGGTATACTTAGAGAACCCCTAAAATTCTAGATTTTTTTAAATTAAAAATTAAATTTAATTTTTAGCACCTGGCTCCATTTTGAGGTGATTATTACTTTTAACTGAAACTAAAGTTGCCTCCAGAAAGCCTTCCAGAAAAAGTCAACCCAGAAATTAGGGTGAGTACAACAAAGAAATTTTGTTAAAAGAGTTAAAGTAGAATTTCAGCTAAGATGGGACAGATGTTTAGAAAACAGCCTTCTATTTCTGTTCAAGGAAAATGTTTAGAGAGCATTGTTAAGGTTATGGAAAGCCAAGGTTTCATTATAATTTTGCAGCAGATCACTGAACTTTTAGAAACTGTTAAGAACATATGTCCTTGTCTCTCTCTGGAAAAAGAATTGGATTTAGATGAGTGGAAATTAGTAGGAGAGAATCTTTGTCAATTCTACAATAAAAATGAACCTCACTCAATTTCCAGAGACATACTTAATACATATAATTTAATTTTTTTAGGAAATTTTATAAGTGTTAAAATAAGGAAAAAGAAGAAAGAGCAAAAAGGGGAAGTGCCAACTAAACTAGATGAAAAACAGGAAGAATCAGATAAGAATGGAGTTAACTACAGTTCTGAGTGTGATACTTCACAGCAGGAGAAATTAGATCATTCCACATCTTATGACCCTCCCCCCTCAATTAATCCTTCATGGGTGGAAGAAGAAGTAAGGGGGGGGAGAGGGAATAATGCAATCAGAACCACCTATTAAGGCATCTCCTGTGAAGCAGAATATGACAAGATTAGAAGAGGCATTAATTAAGGCAAAAAATGAAGGAAAAGATATATCTGATTTTATAAATGCATATCCTATGATTGAAAAGTTTGACTTTTCAGGTCAAAAAGAGAGAAAATACACTCCTTTTAATTTGGAAAAAAATAAAGATTTGAAAAAGGGTTGCACTCTTTATGGGGTTACATCTTCTTATGTTAAGTTGTTACCAGATAATTTGTCTTATGAAATCTTAACTCCGAATGATTGAAAATCCATAGCAAGAATATGTTTGGAACCTGGACAAAATTTATTGTGGCTTTCGGAGTTTCATGAATTATGTAGAATTCAAGACCAACGAAATAGGCAAACAGGAGCTAATGTACAAATAGCTTTTGACCAACTAGCTGGTGAAGGTCAGTATGGAGAAAATTCAGAACAGATTTATTATCCCATAACAGTGTATGAGCAAATTTCTAAGGCTGCAATAAAAGCTTGGAATTCTCTCCCTGGACAGAAATATGGAAGTAAAAGCTTTCACAAAAATAGAGCAAGGTCCCAATGAACCTTTTGCAGATTTTGTGGGATGTTTGCAAACAGCTGTAATAAGAACCATTGGAGATAATGCTGCCACAGGAAATAATGACCAGACATCTTGCTAAGGAAAATGCCAATGAGGTTTGCAAAAGAATTATATGGGGACTAGACAAAGATGCTCCTTTAGAGGAGATCATAAGACGTTGTGCCACAGTGGGCACAAATGCTTATTATACCCAAACTATGATGAACATGGAAAGACAGGGGCCCTCTTGGCAAGGGACTTCTAGAGAAATTCATCAATGTTTTCAGTGTGGAAAAGTTGGACATTTGAAAGCTTATTGTAGATATGGAGATAGAATGAGAAGATAGGGTGAGAGAAAACCCAAAACCCCATGTCCAAAATGCAACCGAGGCTTTCACTGGGCTCTGAATGCAGATTGACCCAGAGAAATGAGAGGAAGAGCCTAGCTCCAAGATATCATAGAAAAGACAGATGGGGCATGATAGCAGCTGAGGTTACACCCAGAGAGTCCTTAGAAATTCAGGACTCTGATGTCATCAACCAACAGAAAAGCAATCAGGATTACAGTTGGGGAGAATGCAGGCCTTTTAATCCAACAGGACAGTGTCCAGTGCAAAACAGTTCCAATGTAATTACCAAATGATGAGGAGAAATCCCTTATGTATAAATTCTCATGTTGATTCATGTTATTTGTTACATTACTACTAACCTGTGTTATATTACTATGTGCTTATATAATTATGTGTAATGCCTCCCATATTGATGGATTTATGTACACCTTGTTTCATACCTGTTTCAAGTGAGCCCCTTCAGAAACCCGCTAATCTGATTTGATTTTCTATTTCCTTTGGTGTTTTCGTCTCCCTTCCTGAGATGTCAGGGAGGGTGTGACCACCTTCTTTTTATGGTGTTTTCACTCCTTTTTTTGAGCAGTCAGAGAAGGCGTGATCACCTTCTTTTGGGGGTTCTCATCTCCTTGAGAAGTCAGGGAGGTCATGATCACCTATATTCTAAATTAAAAGAAAAGGGGAGCATTCTGGAGAGAAATTTGGAACTATGCTCAAAAAGTTATCAAACTGTGCATACTCTTTGATCCAGCAGTGTTACTACTGGGCTTATATCTCAAAGGAATTTTAAAAAAAGGAAAGGAACCTGTATGTGCAAGAATGTTTGTGGCAGCCCTCTTTGTAGTGTCCAGAAACTGGAAACTAAGTGGATGCCCATCAACTGGAGAATGGCTGAATAAATTGTGATATATGAATGTTATGTAATATTATTGTTCTGTAAGAAATGACCAGCAGGATGATTTCAGAAAGGCCTGGAGAGACTTACATGAACTGATGCTGAGTGAAATGAGCAGGATCAGAAGATCATTATATACTTCAACAATACTATATGATGATCAATTCTGATGGATGTGGCCCTCTTCAACAATGAAGATGAACCCAAATCAATTCCAATAGAGCAGTAATGAACTGATCCAGCTACACCCCGAGAAAGAACTCTGGGAGATGACTATGAACCACTACATACAATTCCCATTCCCTCTTATTTTGTCTGCCTGCCTTTTTGTTTTCCTTCACTGGCTAATTGTACACTGTTTCAAAGTTTGACTCTTTTTATATAGCAAAATAACTTTATGGACATGTATACATATATTGTATTTAACTTATACTTTAACATATTTAACATATATTGGTCAACCTGACATCTGGGCAAAAGCATGGCGGGAAGGAGGGAAAAAAGTTGGAACAAAAGGATTTGCAACTGTGAATGCTGAAAAATTACCTATGCGTATATCTTGTAAATAAAAAGCTATAACAAAAAATAAAAGAACCTCTTGCTGCTGCTCTTTCCTCCCTTTTCTCTTCCCCTCCTCTTTCTCTCCCTTTCCTTCTTCTCCTTCTCTTCCTGCTCCTTTTCATAATTCTCCTCCTCCTTTTCCTAGTTTCTTCCCCCTTCTTCTTTTTTTCTTCTTTTGCTGCTCCTCTTCCTCCTGATCTTACAGAACCATCCCATATAACAAACAATAATTTTAAAAAGACAAACAAAAACGGGGAAAATCAATTGATTGATTACTGAAAAAAAGTTTGAAAATATGTGCAGGGTCTAATATGTTTATTTTTGCGAAGTAACAGAATGAGAGGTTTCTTCTCTTATAATAGAAATGTATTTTAAATTTGAAATGAAGTAGATATTGATACACACATACACACATACTCTCTCTCTCTCCTTTTCCCTTTCCCTCTCTCTCTCCCTCTCTCTCCCTCTCCCTCTGTCTCTCTCTCTCTCTCTCTCTCTCTTTCTCTCTCTCATACACACACACACACACACACACACACACATATACAAGTCTGATCACTAACAGTATAAATACCCACACACATACACTCAAAGGAATAGTGCATATGTTCCTAATTTTTTTTTTTTTACTGCAAAACTATGATTTCTCTAATAGGTAGCTGTTTCTATGTATGATAAATAGAACAAAACCCAGAAGCACACTAATATGGAGAAAATAAATTCCACAAGTGAGGTCTGGGCCCAAAAGTTCTATCCCAGTAAACATTCCTCATTTCTAAGTAGCAGAACAAAATTTTTATCAATAATGCCATAATGTAACTATTTGGCTGAATCCAGCCATAGTTCAGATCAGTCTTTTATTTAAACTATATAAACAAAGAATGGAAAAAGCCTGGCCATCCTTCACAGGAGTCTAAAGAACTCAACAACCCATATAATAATATTATTTAACAAAATTTCTCCCAAACTGTAGCAAAGAATTTTTCTTTTTCTTTTTTTTAATTTCTCCCCTCCCCTCCCTTATTGCTATTTCTGTGTAATTTGAGGAATACTTCAATCCAAAGGGCTTTCAAAATCAGGACCTAGAGCTAGCATAAGCAAGGACCTTCTCCAACTTAGAATCTTTATCAAGGATTCCTACATGTGCAGCCCAATATCTGAGTCCAAATAATATTTAAGAATGTCCTTGTTCTTTTATATGTATAACCATATCACGTACTACTAAGAATGGAGTCCTAATGCTTAAATTATATTATGTCATTGTTTCTTTCTTGAAAAGAGGATATCTAGAATTTCTTGTCAAATTAAAGTTCTATCACAGATATACTTCAAACCTCAGAGTCAAGGAAAGCTCAGAAAATTAGTATGCTTATATTCAAGTTTTTCTTATTCGGGGAATAGGTCAGGGACTCTGGCATACTGTAGAACAGGTTAGTTGTTATGATCTTTGTTACTAATTTCTTTCTTCTTTTTTAATGCAAGCATCTTTCCATCAAAAATCAAATTGTGTCTAGGTTCCATTTAAAGAGAATCAGAGGATTTCATATTTGAAAGAGATCTCAAATATGCCAAAATCCATATCTGATGGCAATTACTGGCCTGAGAAAACAACCAAATCCTTTTAGATATCTTGGTCTGAATACTATGACAATAAAAAATGAAAACATCATAATTGTGTCTAATGCTTAATTAACATTGGCTTCCTTGAATTTGCAAAACCAAAAAAAGGAACTATTTCCCCTAAAAGTTGTACTAACTGGATTTCAATAATATAATTATAGATTTGGATAATTAGTATGAGATAATGGCTAGAGAATTTACATTGATATCTGAAAGGCCTGAGTTTAAGGGCCACATCTGTCACCTACTAGTTATGTGACTATTGGTAAATAAATGAACTTTTTGGTATTTCAATCAATTGTATAAGAAAGAAAATTACAAATAAGTTTCCAAATTACATGAATGTAAAGAGATTTCATACTTAGAGTTTTCTAACAATGGTGAAATTGCCTGTCTGGAGCTTCTCACCACAACTAATCTAAGACTAATTAGATAATATAAATGCTAAATGCTATTTATTTACTAGCTTCTATAGTGATTGTATAAGAATTATATTACATCTATAAAGTACTCTGAGTACACATATAAAAGAGACCATAAAATATATTACTATGATACTTGTTTCCATAATGGCTGCCAAGTTACTGATAATTTCAATAATTCTATTTAAAATATAAACTTTAATGTACTATTTATTGGAGTATCAAGAGACAAAAAGAAATGTCTAACGATTAAAAAAACCTGAATAGTTTGTTTTGTTTTGTTTTAAATATGAGCTATTTTAGAGAGAAAAAACTATATGGTTGCATGACTTTGCTGTTCTTGGGTCAGTCATTTCTGACTCTGTAACCCTCATTGGGGTTTTCTTTGTGGATAGAGAGGAATAGTTTGCCACTTCCTTCTTTAGGAAGTTCCAGATGTTCCAGATGAGCAACCTGAGGCAAATAGGTTAAGTGATGCCCCGGATTATACAAGATTTACACTCAGATCTTCCTGACTCCAGATTGAGCAGTGTATTTTCTATGTTACCAACAGGAAGACACTAGAGTGAAGATTATACTAACAGAGGCTTAATTTTAATTGGTAGATAAACAGAAGGATATCAAGATTTTTTTTTCATAGAAGAATGATATAGTTTTGTTGGTATGGTGCTGTTCTTAGGTGTTGTTCCTTATCCACCTTCTCCTGTATTATTAATTCATCTTCAAGTTGCCTGAGATCATGGGTACAAATTTCATCCAAAGCAGTTCTTAAACTTTTTTTTTTTTTTTTTGCTCCATGGTCCCTTTGGTAGTCTGATAAAGCATACAAATTCCTCAGAATCAAATCTTTAAATCAATAAAAGTAAAGAGAATTATTAAGGAAAGTAATTATATCGAAATAATCATGTGGGTTTTTTCCCCTCTATCCAACTTCACAGACCTTTTAAAATAGATCCATGAATATCCAGTTTTGTAAAGGGCTGAAATTCTGAGTTGATGCACTGGGGTCAGACAACCACTTAAGGCTAATTACCGATTGGACAATACTCTATTAGCATATGCTTGGAAAATGGTTCAATCTTTTGGTGTATACAGAGAATTGTGAGAAGGATTAGGGGGTGTTAAACAAGCCAGAGTCACGTGGGCAGTAAACGAGGAGAAGGGAGGTTGTGGAGATCTTGTGTCCATTCCCTTCACTTCTACCCCTAAAGACCAAGAATAAAGACCAAAGACTCTTGCTTATCCTGACTCTGGCTGATTCTAAGGTATCCAGGGTTCTAAGTCGATCTTCACACAGGTTAATAGTGCTTGTTTTAAGACCAAGGAGAACAAAGCATTTTCAAATTGAGACCCTTTTGAATACATGAAAAGAATTTATAATATCTTCAGAAAGTCTTTAAAAACATTTCTCCAAGACTTACATGAACAGCATGAAATGAGCAGAATCAAAAGAATCAAAAGATCATTATACACTTCAACAATAATAGTATATATGAGGATGGATTCTGATGGAAGTGGTTCTCTTCAACAATGAGAGGATCCAAATCATTTCCAATTGATCAGTAATGAACAGAATCAGCTACAGCCAGTGAAAGAACACAGGGAAATGAGTGTGGACCACAGCATAGCATTTATATTCTTTCTGTTATTATTTGCTTGCATTTTTGTTTTTCTTCTCAGGTTATTTTTACTTTCTTTCAAAATCCTATTTTTCTTGTGTAGCAAGATAACTATATAAATATGTATACATATATTGTATTTAACATATATTTTAACATATTTAACATGTATGGCACTACTTGCCATCTAGGGGAGGGGTTGGAGGGAAGGAGGGGAAAAGTTTTTGCAAAGGTCAATGTCAAAAAATTATCCATGCATATGCTTTGCCAATAAAAAGCTATAAGAAAAAAAAAACATTTCTCTGAAACAGCTATCTCTAGAATCTTAAGCTAAGCCTGGAATTGGAATGATCCCCAGACTCTGAACCATGCTGGTGCACTGTTTGTCAATATTGCTATTAACATGTTGGCAGCAGAGCATAATACAGCTAGTTACCTCCTTCATTCACGATGCTCATCCTACCTAACTAATACAGATGGAGATTCTATCACCTCTGGGGGCAGAGGTAGAAGTGGGAAAGGGGGTCATATTATGCAGCATGTACTGAACTTACAATTTGCTAAAATTCTAAAACTTTTGCCCATGAACTTTCAGTTCACTAAAATATCCAGATTTTTGCACATGGATTATATTTCCATCTAGATTATCTACAATCAGTTTTAAAAATTGCTCTGTAAACAACAGATCCTAAGAGTTCAGAAGTTTACATTCTTATCACATGGAATCTCTGAAATCAAAAAGAATATACTTGGGAGCACTGAATAGAGCAAATCAGCATAGCAATAGGAAATAACATGAATCTGCCACATGTGATCATGCATGCTACAAATCAAAGATAAGGAATCAAAATGTAAGAGCTCTGTCAGGATGTAATTTTTAATGAGTCATACTTGCATTATACTTTGTTTAATCATTTTAAATGAAAATGTTATTTAATTCTATGTACTTTATAGGCATATGAGCATATAACATAATTTATATTATGTCAATGTGAAATTTGGGGAAAATGCCTTCCTTAATAAAAACCTGAGAATTCACTCATTATTGTTGTTCCCTAGTTCAGGTTATTTATATGCCATTATCTGAACTCTCAGTTCTTTGTGATATGAAACTATTTTATGACTAACTATAGGTGGCAATTTGGTACTGAGGTAGTTGGCTTTTAGAAGCCTGACAAAAGTCTTAGACCTTACTCATCACAAGCTTTATGACTGTGGACAATTCATGTAGGCACCAATACCTTTCTGAGACTAATTTAGTAATGACTTGTTGATTTTATAGTACAAGAAGTTTCTATATTGGAATTTATTTCCAAAATCAATACTATCAAAAGTCTGGGTCTTAAAATAGAATAAGTAAAATAAAATAAAACAAAACAAAAAGAACTAGTTCAAGTCTAATGTTTTAATTAATACAGAACCATTGTCTACTGCACTGATGGTATTAAAGGCCAAATATAAGATGATATATAAGAGAAGTGGTTCATATGAGTTTCTATAAGGAGTGCAAATAATTATTTGCATCTTATATTTACCCAGAAATATGATGGAAAGAAACCTGCATTGCATTTTATCCTGAAACGCATTCCCTGAGTCCAAAGTTTTTTTTGTGCTTTTTATTTTGTTTTGTTTTGTTTTGTTTTTAAAGCACTTAAGTTGTTGAAATGTATTTTTTAAAATAATTTTCTCAGGAAAACATTTAAGTTTTAAGGTCTATAAGCCATTCTGCAAAAAAAAAAAACTTGAAAAGAGAGAATTTCTTTTTGATGTTTGTTTTGAGTCTGGCAGAGTCTTAGCAATTCAAACATATGGTTATGGGTTTTTGGACAGTATAATTATGACTTGTAGTTACATGTTGTAAGCATAGTACAATAACTTGACTTTTGATTTCTCTGCCACTGTAGTGGTCAGAATTTTGAAAAAAATTTTTATGGAGCTATCACAATGTGTCATGGCATATATACATGGGACAAGGATCCAAAGAATCATGCTATAGATAAGCAACACTCTTTAACAACGAAAGATTACTAACCAAATTTGAAATTTATTTTCAGCAAAAATGGCATATTGTGAAGAGAGGGAAAAAATGCAGAAAATGAAGCAAAAATGGCTATTTCAGAAAAATTGAATATTCAGACCACATGTGTCTAGTGTATTGATGAGGTACCCTGTGTTACAGAAACAAAAGTTAATGGAAAAAGAACTTTTCTTTGAAGATAATCAATAATTAGTGCAGTCTTATATATAGCTCCCTAGAAAGGAACTTTTTTTCTCTTTAAATATATATATGAAAAATAAATACATTGTAATCCCATTTCTTTTTTATTAGAAGAAATTTTCTAAGGTACCCAGTGATCCCACTGTTAGGAAGAAATCCAAAGTGAAGAAAATTCCATCATCAATACAGATTTAAACTTTCTTTTCAATTTATATTTTTTAAGAGATCTCAAGAATAATATGACCTTAAATAACTAATCTAGGATCACATGGCTAGTATCTGTCAGAGATGCAAATCTTTCTGGATCTGAGTCTAGTTTTCTATCTAATGTGACATACTGCCTCTCATTTAAATTTTCTTATTGGTTAAAATTTGTTTAATCCTGTCTTTCATAAATACAATAAAAGATCAAACACTGGAAAATTATATTGGGAAAATGTGTTTAGAAGAATTGCACATGTTTAACCTATATTAAATTGTTTGCTGTATGAGAAAGGGGATTAGGGAGTTAGGGAGAAAAACATTTGGAAGACAAGGTTTGACAAGGGTGTATGTTAAAAAATTATTTAAAAATTTTTATACCGAATCAAGCTTTATCCCAGCAAAGAACTGGGGAAATACAATTTTTAAATGCTGCCTCACGCAGTTAACTTGCTGTGTGACCTGGGCAAATCACTTAATCCTGTTTGCCTCAATTTTCTTACTTGTAAAATGAGCTGGAGAATGAATGTCAAATCACTCCAGTATTATTGCTAAGAAAACTCAAAATAGGGTTATGAATAGTTGGATATTATCGACATAAATCAATCACAAGAAATTTTGTACACAAATGTACACATACACACATGCATATATATATATATATATACACACACACACACACACATATATATATATATATATATATATATATACATATATACATACAGATAATCAGGCATGGCTGATGTGATGACTGGTTTTGTTATTCTCTTTTCTTTGGTAATTTGTCATGAGGAATTGCTTAGTTGCTAGGGAGAAGGAGAAATACATTTTGAAATAAAGCAATTGTAAAAACAAAAGATACAAAAATATAACTGCAAATGGAAAACCTTATATTTCTGCAATTTAAGTCAGCTAAAATACAGAAAAATTTTACTTTTGGCATTAAAACTTTGCTTCCATGGTGATTAGGATCCAATTATTAACATGGATGTAGTTGAACTAATTGGATTAGCTGATATTCAGTTGAAAGAACAATGTATTTTGAGCTAGAAGACTTGCTTTCAGATCCCAGGGATCTGGTAATCACTACCTCTGTGACCTTGACTAAGTCATTTAACAGCTTTGGGCCTCAGTTTTTTATCTGTAAATTGAAATTGTATGTAAATTGAAGTGTATGACCTCTGAGATCTCTTCTTAAAAAACAAGCAAAAAAAAAAAAAAAAAAACCTGCATGTACAATATAATTTAGTGTTAGTGTTTCCTCCATCATGCCATCATTTTCTTATGTCTACAAAGTTAACAAAGCAATAAATTAAGCTTTATTTTTTTTCCCTGAGGCAATTGGAGTTAAGTGACTTGCCCAGAGTCACACAGCTAGGAAGCGTTGTGTCTGAGGTCTGATTTGAACTCAGGTCCTCCTGACTTCAGGGCTAGTGCTCTATCCACTGAACCACCTTAAAGTTGCCCCTTAACCTTTAATTTATAGCATTTACTGATTTCCAAATAGAAAATGCTCACACTGAAAAATTTATCAATTGGCTCTTTCAAAATCTGGTTCTAGCACCCTACTAAAGTTACCTTTTAGGATTATTGTGAAGATCAAACATGATAGCATATGTGAAGTGCTTTGAGAACTTTTAAAATGTTATATAAGTGTTATCATCATCATCATCATCCTCTAATTCTTACAGCCTTAGACATTCATCTGGAAATCTTGGTGACATATCAAATTTAAAATGTAAGAAACAGAATTCATCCTATTTTCCCCCCCAAACCACCCTTCTTCCAAATTTCTATATTAATATCAAAGGAAACACCCACTTTGATATCACTCAGATTTGCAACCTCTCACTCTCACCCTCACTCACCCCACATATGTAATTAACTGTCAATATTGTTGCTTGCATTGAATCAACATCTCTTACATACATTTCTTTCTGTCTTCTCATACATATATCTAGTTAGGTTAGATCCTTTCCACCATTTCCCTGGACTACTACAATAGACTTTTTTTTGGGGTGTCCCAAGCTCTAGCCTCTGTCGACTCTAATTTATTCTTCTTCAAACAACCAGAATGGTTTTCCTAAAGCAAAATTCTGACCATATTACAGCACTTACTTCCCCATTCAGCCAGTAAGCTCCAGGGCTTCCCTTCTTGAGTTTCTTTTGGAATAAATAGCAAGTCGTCTCTTTGATGTTTAATGCTCTTTAAAAATTGGATCTTTATCATGGTTCTAGTTTTTCTATACTTTATAGAAAAATACTTCTATACACAGTATATAGAAATATATTTCTATACACAGTAGTGCCACTTATACTTTATATTTCAATCATATTGGACTATTCATTTTTCTGCATACAAGATATTTTATCTCCTGCACTCATGCCTTTCCTCTGATTTGTTCCCATGCTTAGAAAGCATTCCCTTCTCATAATTGTCTCTTACAAATTCTAGTTCCCTTTAAGGCTTTACACAAAAGCACCTTTCATGAAGCCACTCATGAACTCAAGGTGTTTACATAATTGTCTCCAAACTATCTTGAGATTCATTTTGCATGTATTCTATATGGAATCATACTTGCAAACATTGTTTTCTCAATTTCAATTTAAGCTCTTCAGAATCAAGGGAATACTGTATAGTAACAACAATATAGTATTAAGAATGATTTTGAGCAAATAAGTTATTTTGACTATTATAGTCTAATTATAAAGGACATATCAAAAAAGACTCTATTTTCATCCACAAAAAAAACTTATGAATAAAATAATAATTTTACATATACACACACATGTAAGCATATACATGTTTTATTCTACAGATTAAAAATAAAATACATTTTGTAATAAAAGTATATAAGCTCTTTGAGGTCACTGATTATTTTATTTTTTGTCCTTCCATCACTAGGATTTAGCAGCATGAGTTGCACATAGGTAGAAATCAATTTTAATGCTTATTGATTAATTGAGTAATCTTATTTATTGTTTTTTGGATCACTGCTTCCCTAAAATAGAAACCATAAGCAAGTTGGTTTTTTTTAAAGAGTAATAAAGAATCATGATATCTTCTCCAGTTAACTGGCTATATGAGTGGGAAAAAAAAGATTATGCTAGGTTTGTATTTGTCTAATTCATTTTGACATTTGAGCATTGCAAAGCATCAAGTTACATTATTTTTTTTAAAAAGACCATATAAACCCTTTGCTAAGATCTCATTTAGGATATGTTCTCATTTGAGGGAAGGGAGATGATTTAATTGAATGAATGAAAAGAGATGGAATCGAACTAAAATTTTGAGGAATATCACAGAGTTGGAAAACAATTTATTTTAATAGTTGTTAAAGAACTACCGGTGCTATATTTTTTGCCTAGGCTGTTATAAAAGTCTTAAATTTCATTTCCCCCCTTTCCAGTGTATCCACTTTTCAATCCATCTTTCATATCACTAACAAAGAAATCTTCCTTTTACACAATCCTGACAACGTTTGTCTTCTACTAAAAAAGAAAAAAAAAAAAAACCTTAACTATTTCCATTGGGGAAAGGTAAAACAATCTATAGATTCTAAAATGTTTATAACAGTTTTCTTTATAGGGTCAAAGAACTGGAAATAACAAGGATACCTATCAGCCTAGGAAGGGTTAAATTAGTTGTGGTATATGATTGTGATGGGACACTACTATGAAAAGAACATGAAAAGACTTACATAAAATAATGAAGAGAACCTTGCATACAGTAATAGTATTTTTATTTTAAGAACAACTTTGATTGAATAAGTTATTTTGTCTATTATAAATACCCAAATTAATTATGCAGGACAAAAAAAAAGAAAGATGCTGAATGCATCAAGAAAAACAACATATATATACAGGTACATATATAATGATTTTACTTACATATATGTGTATATATGGATGCATATTATTTATGTCTAATTGTAAACATCTATCAAGTGGGTGAATGGGAGGGCAGAAAGGGGAAAAAACAAATTTGCTGATAATTTTTTTGTATATTTGAAATGAATTGGAAGTTGTGCATAGTAGAAATGCAGTTTCCAGTAATATCTTTTTATTGAAATGTTATAGAAATGCTTGCTTGATCCTATACATTAAAAATAAAATCAAGTTAAAAAAACCTTCATTGGCTCCATATTACTTGTTGGATGCTACAGACGAAGATAACAGTTAATATTTAATTAATATTTGTAAAGCATTTAACATATATTATCTCATTTTATTTTTCTACTAATCTTGGATAGTACTTAATATTATTATCTGCATTTTATAGAAGAAGAAATTTAGGCTGAGCATTTAATTGGCTGGCCCAGACAAGGTCACAGTGGTAAAAAGTCAGTGAGGCAAGATTCAAAGATAGGACTTCTTGATTCCAAGCCCAACATGTTGTGTCACCTATTTCTTCTAAAACAAACTCTGACTCTTGAATTTACAGTCATTCACAGCCTATTTCCATCCTACTTCAATAGCCTTCTATCCTCTTCTTTTACCTTTCACAGAATCTACATTTGAAACAAATGGGTCAAATTCCCCAATAGTATTCTGCTCCTACTCCATGTAAACTTGAATATCCCTTCTTGTTTTAAGCTTCAACTCTAATGTCATTTCTTCAGTGACATTGAAGACTGCTCTTCATTTCTAATTCCTCCAAACTCAAGGAGATCCCTCCTTTTCCATTCTATCATGCCACCGCTTTTGGAAGTTTCTTCTCTATTTTACAATTCTGGCCAATATTTATATATCTTTATTTTACCCACATTCCCTCCCCATATTGTAACAACATGATGAACCTCAGAGACTTTATGATTTTTATCTTTGAATTATAAATTTTTATGAATCATTTTTTTTTCTAATCAAATTTACCAAGGGTTTATCTATTTTGTTTGTTTTTTCATAGAACAACTCTTTGTTTTATTTATTAATTCAATAGTTTTTTTCTTTCAATTTTATTAATCTCTCCTTTTATTTTTAGAATTTCAAGTTTAGTGTTTGATTGGGGTTTTAAAATTTGCTCTTTTTTTAGCTTTTTTAGTTGCAAGCCTAATTCATTGATTTTCTCTTTCTCTATATTATGTAAGTAGGTCTCTAGAAATATAAAATTTCCTCCTATTACTGCTTTGGTTGCATCCCAGACATTTTGATATGTCATCACATTATTGCCATTCTCTTGGATGAAATTATTAATTGTGGCTATGATTTGCTGTTTCACCCAATCATTCTTTAGATTAAGATTATTTAGTTTCTAATTACTTTTTGGTCTATTTTCCCCTGGCTATTTATTGAATGTGATTTTTATTGCATCGTGATCTGAAAAAGATGTATTGACTATTTCTGCCTTTCTGCATTTGAATTTGAGGTCTTTATGTCTTGATATATGGTCAACTTTTGTATAGGTTCCATGAACTGCTGAGAAGAAAGTATATTCCTTTCTGTCTCCATTCAGTTTTCTCCAAAGATCTATCATATCTAACTTTTCTAATATTCTATTTACCTCTTTAACTTCTTTCTTCACATCTAGAAAATGTCTAAGGAAGTATTTGAACACAGAGTCTTCCTGACTACAAGCCTCAGGATGAGTATATTTCGTGAAGTTTTCCAGCAACTTAAACCCAAGTATTATATGTACATGAATAAAGTTTGAAAGAAGAGGAGAGTTTTTCCATGTACCCTGTTAACTTTGCATTTTAAATTAATTACCCTAATTGGACAACTAATTGGCATAGTGGATAGAGTTAATTGGCACTGGCCTTGAAGTCAAATCTCACTTCAAGCACTTACTAGGCAAGGTGAATCTGAAAAAGTCACTTAATCCTGTTTGCTTTAGTTTCCCCATCTGTGAAATGTGCTGGAGAAGGAAACTAAATCATTCCACTATCTTTGACAAACAAACCCTAAATGAAGAGTCAGACAGAATTGAAAGAACAGAACAAAAATTACTGAAATGCCTTTATATTTATTTGGAAGGACTAAATGAATTCTCCAATGATCAAATTTATTTGTTTGTTTTTTTCCACATTATTATTCTCCATTTCCTTTTAAGATTAGAAGTTGAGAGCAGGAACTCCAGTGTCTGTTTCTTTGGAGACTATTATTTTGGTTAATACATAATAAGTATTTCATACATTATTAATGCACTGGTAGGAGCACAAGAAACCTCTTTCATGATGAGGAAGGTACAGGATAATTTCTACTGCTTAGAGAAAATAAAATGTTGACCTTGGTGTTAACATATTTTGCCTTTTCACATTTTTTTCTAGCCTCCAGAATTTATCTCTGTGGTAAAAAAAGATATAAAAGAGAAGGAAGACATGGGAAATAATAACAAAATAATAGACATAAGAACAGGAAGGGTACCAGGAAAAGTAAAGGAATAATAAGAGATATAAAAGAGATTAAACATATAGTCATGGTGTTTTTGACTCACAATATCATCAATCTTCAAATTCCTTAATGACTTTTTAGAAAACTTAAGCTTCTGATGGTTTCTGCTTGTTAATCCTTGATCACTCTTTCTCCATCAATGGCTCGGATAAAATGAGGTATTTACAAATAGAAAAATGAATGAAAGGTAGAATAGTACAGTAATAATAGAAATGGATTTTTAGTAAGAAAATCTGAATTCAAATTTTACCTTTTTATATATTTGGACAAGTCTCTTAACAAGTTCATGATTCTTTTTCTTTACCTAAAATGAAAGATAAAGGGGACAGAAAGGCCTCTAAAGATCCTTCAGTCTTAGATATAAAATCTATGAATGCATCAGTAATATAGCATCTTCCTAGTACACACACACACATACACACACACACACACAGCCTGTATCTTTAACATAATTAACTTTTCTGTCTTTATAAAGTAGCACATAGTTTTTGCTGTCATTTTTGTCATGTCTAACTCTTCATGAGCCCTTTTGGGGCCTCCTTGGCAAACATAATAAAGTGGTTTGCCATTTATTTTTCCATCTTACTTTACAGATGAGTAACCCAGTCAAGCAGAGTTAAGTGACTTACCTAGGGTCACACAACTAGTAAGTGTCTGAGTAAGTAGATGAATTTTCCTGATTTCAAAACCAGTGCTCAATTTTCTAGGCCACCTAGCTGCCCTAAAACACAGGATAACCAAATTTAAAGATTCGTTTTTGGCTTCAGTTCTATATTCATGCTACTTAGCCCAAACTAGGCTTTTATTAGGTTTTCAAATGATACTAATATCAGAAATTACAGAAGTTCAGTTCTATGAGTGTGATCAAGGAGTCCCTACTGAAACTTAGGAGTTATGTTGGGAGATATTAAATGGACCAAGGAGTGTTTTAATATATACTCTACCATTTTGAAAATAAAATTATAACGACAATGTAAAAACCATTGTTCATAAATTTTGGGCATTTAACTGATACAAAGTGGAATAAATACACCAGAGATTGAATTTTATAGTAACTATAATATGCTTTTTTAAAAAAGGATAACTTTGGAGTTTTTAAGAATTCTCACTGCAATGACAAGTCATAACTCCAAAGTGATTATAAAGTTTGATTCCTGCATTTTGAGAGATTCATGATGGGCCAGAGATAACACACTTTCAAACACAGGAAGTGAGTAAATCTGTTTTGCTTGGTAATAATATGTTATAAGAGAGATTTTTTTGGAGGGGGAGGACGTAGAAAAGTAAGAAAAGACTAACAATAAAAAAGTAATTAAATCTACAGAAGAGAAACACAAGAAAATTCAAAAAGTTAAGTAGATAAGTAGGAAAGTATTGTTTCAATCAAGTTAAATTTAGTATACTAATATATAGATGTAAATCTGTGTATATATGCACATGTAATATAAGTTCATTGTTATAGACAATATTTTTCTTTTTAATGTAGAAATGTTTTAAAATTATAGCTTATAACTAAATAAGAAACAAATTGATTTAATTGCTATTTATATTTCTGTTAATTTAATTAAATATAATTATGCTTAATTATCAATAGTAATAATTTGCATATATAGGTCAGCTTTCATTGATCACATATGTACACTGTAGTCCCAGGAACCATGAATAAAACCAGTGACAAATACAGAAACTATTTGGGATGAAGAATAGTTAAAAAAAAAATTCTCTAAAGCTGAAGAATTAACATTTGGGGAAATACATTTATCCCCAAATACTACTTAATGCTTCTCAGGGTAAGCCCTATTCAAATAAGATTCTTACTATATTCCTAATCACTTTAAAATACAAAAACTAATAGGGCAAGAAGGAGGCAGGATGATGCAATGGAAATAATTGATTTGGATTTGGAAACTCTGAACATGAATGTTAACATTGGTGCTTTCTAACTAGCCTAGGGCAAGTGACAACCTCTTTGGGCCTCAGTTTCTTCATTTATATAAAATGAAAGTACTGTTACTCTTAATCACTAGAAGGGGATTCCTGCTGGCTATTCATTATAACAAAGAAAAATTGAATCAGATGATTTCCTACTTATGAAACTTAGAACTAATAGTTCTAAAATAATTATCTAAGGATCTGTCATTTTCCATTTTAAATTTTAATTTCAATAAATGAAGAACTGATATCATCATGAGTTAAGTGAATGTTGCCAGAACTATAAAGTCAAAGTTTCATCTGTTCATTCAGGAATTCTCCAGATGCCACCATATTTAATACTAAAAAGCATCACTTCTATGTTGAGAAGGAAAAAAGAAAGAATACTTTTTTCCTTGCCATTTAAATTGTGGGACCTATCCTGAGCAAAATAGGAAAATCTAATGTTTAAAAATTTTCCATTAGTATATTTTTTAATATACAAATTGATTTCCGTGGAAATCACCACCATATTCAGTCAGGATTGGGAAATTAATTACATTATTAGATTTTCAAAATTAACTAACCCCCCTCATTCACTATAGTCATCTGCTGATATCTATAACAGGACATGGAGATAATCCTTTAGTAGGTCCAATTAAGAAAAAAACAAAAACCCCTAGTAATAGACTATCTATTGTCCAAAGACCATTCTGACTAAGGAAGAAGAAGGTTATGGTCACATCAGCCTTAAGGGGGGCTCCCTTAAAAATCCTCTTGTAAGATACAGAACAGTTAGTGGAGAAAGAGACTTCAGTAGTGAAATCACATTGACTTTAAATATTAGATTAATTAGGATTTAAATTTTATTTTCAAACTTACTTTTCATCAATAAATGAAATCTAGGTCTCTAGGGCAGTTAACTGTTGTACTGAATAGAGTTCTAGTGTTACAGTCAAGAAGACTCAACTTCCACAGTACAAACCTGACTTCAAACACTTACTAGCTGTAACTTAAACCTTTTTCCCTCAGTTTCATCAATTGTAAAGTGATCTTGAGAAAGACATGGCAAACCACTCTAGTATCTTTGCTAAGAAAACTCTAAATGCTGTCACAAAAATCAAGTATAATTGAAACAACCAAAAAATACTGCTGAAAGACAGACATTATTTCATTCTCTCAGCATTAGCCAATTAAAAAATACTGATTATACTGTTTTTAAGTATGCAGTGATGGGGTATGGTGACACAATTCTGTAATCCTTGCTACCAAGGATAAAAGGCTATGATTAATGAATAATTTGAGTTTGAGAATTCTAAACTCCATTAAGCTGTTTGAATAATTCTATTCCCAATATAATGAGTCTCCAGGACTGGAGAGCAAGGAAGCTGTCTCAGGAGGGGCAAACTGACCCAGATAAGAAATGGAGCAGGTCAGAACTTCCATTTTAATTGTTAGTGAGATTGGACCCATGAATGGCTATTTTAGTTCCAATCTAGGTAACAAAAAAGAAGCAAATAAACATTTTTAAAGAGATCAGTTTAAAAAAATAGACAATACATTAAAATACTTATATTAAGAAAGTGACAATTCTAAACTATAATGTATATACTTAACTACTAGCTAGAATGAGATCATTTTAAGACTATTATAAGAACATATACAATATTCTCTATTACATTGTCAGATATATAAGCCCTTTTAAAACAGTAACATACTGTTTAAAGGCAGCATTGAAACAATAAATATCATAGACTTCATATTTTTTTCCATTTAGCATTTCAAAGATTAAATCTCTACATATGTTAGGATAAGTGTGTATGGACATAAACTCTTATCACTCTACCTACACAGTATATAATCCTGAGGCATGATTCAGCAGCAGCTCTTCTTGTATATCCCCTTCCTTTGCAGGCATATTGGACATGGAATAGGAGGACCCAACCAGTCTCCATAAAGGTAACTTTGTGAAGAAGACAAAGTTTGACTTAAAGGAATTACTTTTATCCATCTTCTCCTTTATTTATTCTTATCATTCATTGTCCAAATCCTTTGATATCAAAACCCATACATTTATCCCTGAAAACAGCTGATTTTCTCTTGCCTCTTATTTCCTCCAGGATACTCATCGTGCAATATTAGAACCCTATACCAGTCCACAAGCCTTCAGACTTCTCCAAACTTTCTTTCCACACCATAAAGCTTACACAAATACACACATGTAAAGTCTCATGTATCATTGTCTTAAGACCTGCTTCGCTGTTACATGTTACAAAGTTGTCTGAATTACCTAATCCATGTTGATATAAAAATGGCTACTAACATATGGATCCAAACAATGGAAAATGTCTTGTTATAATGGTCATCAGAATATAATATCATTATTAGAGCTATGATAAGTATGATGAAAATTTCAGGCCCTATGGTTGGCAGCAAAGTGAAAGAGTAGATAGAATATAAGGCATGGAATTGAGAAGACCTAAATTTAAATTTGATTTAAAACACTAATTTTGTGAAACTGGGCAAAGTACTTAACCTCTATTTGATTCAATTTCTTCAAATGTAAAATGAGGATATTAATGGGACCCACTACCCAAGCATATTGTGTAGATTAAATGTGATAATTGTAAAGTACTTAAGACAGTGATGAACACAAAGCAAATGCTATTTAAATATTTGCTATCAATACACTGGAAGGGCATAGAAGGGTATCTACAAAGATGACACAAGAAATATCTCTCTTCTCATGGAAGAAAATAAAGATTTATAAAGTTGTGATCTCATGGAATCAGAGTTAAAAAAAGACTTTAGAGTTCTTCTAATCTAACCCCTAACTTGAAAACACTCAACAATATCATCTAAAAATAATTTTATAATATTATGTAAGAAGATGTCACATTATATACAATTTATATCTATATCTATGAACAAAATATATGCATAAACACATGCATATATAATGCATTATATATGTGTACACACAAACATAACTAGGTACCACTGTTAAGTGCTTAGCAGAATCAAGAAGTTTGGTTTCAAATTCTGTCTTAGTCTTTTGCTTTTGTTGTTCAGTCATTTTCCTTTTACAACTAATTTTACAGATGAGGAAGGTGAGGCAAGCAGAATTGTGACTTTTACAAGATTACCCAGTTAACAACTGTCTGAGGCTATATTTGAACTCTGTCTTCTAGCTATTTTCACATTAATTTATATTAAATGTGTGTGTATATACACATACACACACACATATATGGATATGACATTTGGGTGTGTGTATTTATATGTATATATGTATACATACACATATTTGTACATATATATACTTTACACATGCATGCATATAGCTAGGTGACATAGTATATAAAGTGCTGAATTTGGATTCAGAAAGATTCAAATTTTGTCTCAAATACTTAACCAACTTTTTGACTTTGGGCAAATCACTAAGGATTTCATTCTCAGTTTCTTTATATAAATATGCACACATATATTAATGACATCTATTTTACTGAGTTATTTTGAAGCTCTAATATATACACATTAATACATATTCTCTGCATGTATGTGTATTATATCTTGCTTTAAAAAATCTGACGCACTATATAAACTTGAGCTATTATTATCTTTCTTTCCCCTTTCTCCTCCCCTTCTCCTCCTCTCCCTCCATCTCTTTCTTCTTCCTCCTCCTTCTACTTCCTCTCTTTCTCCTTTTTCTTCTCTCTCGCCTTCCTTTCCTTCTCCCTCTCCCCTCCCCTCTTCTTCACAAACTTTTTTATTAAGTATGCTGGGTTCTTAGTCCTTCTCCTATATTCTTGGAGCAAAGGGAGGAAGGGAAAGATATGCTACAGGATGCTTCTAAAGCTATCCCTTTTCTCCAAAGCCAGGAACAAGAAAATATGACTAGAATAACAAATGAAGACTGGGAATTTCTCAGAGGGCTGGTGTATTTCATTCAGGGCAGAGGCCACAAGTCAAAACCTTGCCTCCAACACTGAAGACTCTGTTGAACCTCATTATAAGCAATGAGGACCAGAGGAGTTCTCTAGGGCTTCCACTGACAATTTCTGATGCAAAGCAATGAAAAGATATCAAAAGAGCTTATTTTCTAAACAGTTTTCAATTTGAAGACTGACACTTTCTTAGAAACTCTGAAAATTCCATTATTTTCCTTGATACCATGTCTATTCAAAAATATCAATTATTTCCCAAACTAAAGAATTTCCAGAAAACACAAAATGTTCTTTATTTCAAATTACTGTGAGAATTAGTGAGCATTTGGGGGGGGGGGGAGTTGAGGATGACACCTAAGTTGTAAACCTCGGTTCTTGGTAGGATGGTGAAAATGATAGACATTGAAAAGTATTTGGAGATAAAGATTATAGGTTTAGTTTGGGACACATTTTGTCTAATGTATATACTAGACATCCAGTTTGAGTTATATTATAGTGTCTGAAATGCATCCCTTTCTATCTCTGCTTCTTCAGATCCTGAGCAGCCTTCAGAGCTTCATCAAACTTTTCCTGATTCCTTACTTCTCAGTGACCCACTTTTGATATTATATTGTACTTATTTCCCATGTATTTTACATTTACTCATGTATATATACTATCTTTTCTAGTATGATTAAAGTTTTCTAATATGATTAAAGTTTTTTTGGAGGCAGGGACTGTTTCCAGTACTTAATATACTTCACATATATGAGTTGTTTAATAAATACTACCTTGAAAATCAAAAATTCTTTACAATATGACAATTTCTTTTTTTTTTCTCTTTGAATGCTGGTCCCACCTACTTATTAAATAAGAATTGTTTAGTCTGCCCTTTCTAAGTGCTTTAAAATTAATTTCATAGCATCTGTTTGGGAAATGATACAAGTCATAAATCACCTTAACATCTAGATAGCAAAGGAGAACAATAGCGCAATGAGGCCAGATGAGTATGTACCATCACAAACATAATGATGGACAGATCCAAAATCTCACTCAGCCTTCCCTCCACCTGCCTTTAATCCACAGTACTGGCCAGATGCAATGCACTCGAATTTTTAATTATTTTAAAACTTCAAACAGGTAACTAATGCTCAGAATGTAATCTAGGAAAAATCAGTAGTTGAAAATTAATTCTGCTTCAATGTTCTGCTTTCAAAATTTACTTGAGCATTTGGAAAGTTCAAACAGCAACTTCAGCAGGCCAATTTCCATTTCAGGAATTCAGCACTACATAAATAAAAAGACCATTTATCTCTTCCAAAAGCGCTATGTGTAGAATATTGTATAGTGTGTAACATGAGAGTTAACACGGTAGAGCTGCTAAAAGGCTTATCTTGATGTTTAGGAGTCCTATGCTCATGTATGTCTCTGGCACATGCTAATTTTATATAATCTATGGGCAACTCATTTAACTTCCGAGTATCCCCAATTTTCTAAGATTAAAAATCTTTTATATTAGAAACACCGAGAAAAAAGTTTTATATTTAGACTTTCAGGAATTGGGTTTGAATCCTACTACTTGTGTGGTGCTGGATCACAATCTCCTTATTTGAATAAAAAGATTGGGATTGGATAACTCCCAATATACTTTCCCCATTCTAATTATAAGATCCATGATGACTTCTTGTTCTTTGGCATTGAAGCAAATTTCTAATGTGCAAACAAAAAGAATATTTAAAAAGTATCATTTCAGTGAAAGAGAAGAAGAATAAGGGGTGAGAAGAATTCAGTTTCATAGAATGACCCCATTTGAGATTTTCTTGACAAAGATATTGGAGTAGTTTACCATTTTTTTTTCTTGAATTCTTTCTATAGATAAAGAAACTCAATCCAATATGCTTAAGTGACTTAACCAGGAATTCATAGCTACTACAAGTGCTTATGGCTAGATTTGAATTTAGGTTTTCCTAATCCCAGCTCTGGCATTCTATCTATCCATGATGCAACCTAAGTCCCAATATTTAAGACATTGATACCTAAATACATTTTTAAAATTTCATTTCACCCCATGGACCTTTGTTTCTTTATGATATGAGAAGATAGTAATTAAAGCATTGTTTGAAGCATGTGGGATGAATTTATCAAAGTACTTGAGCAATAGTGATAAACAAGGATAGATTGGGAACCATGTTACTATTATTACTATATTGCTAATACATATTGCATTATATTACTACTTGCCTAAAGTCACAGAACCATTTGGGTATACAATATGAAAATAACTAGAATTTGTATACTGCCTTAAAGTTTGCAAAGTATTTTATGTATGTCATCTGTTTCTAACAGGCAGAGGGAGTAGGTGAGAATTACTTTGGTTGAGAGGGGGCATGTTATAACAAATAGAAAGCAGTGCTCAATCAGATCTGAGCTGAAGTACTATCTCTAATACATAGTCTCTGTATTTTCTTTACAAGCTCCTTCTTACAAATGAGGAACTAAGGTAAATAGAGTTACCTGATTTGTGCAGGAAAATGTCTGTTCTCTTCCCATTTTTGCAGAAAAGATGTCAATTCACATCGATAAAAGGACTTTCTGAACTGTGAGTTCTTTAATTCTATGAAATCATATGAGAAGAAAAAAAACTGGTAGAAACAAAAACTTTTTCAATATACTAGAAAAAGGACCAGGTTTACAGTCTAAAGATCCAGATTCAAATTACAACTTTGCAATCTTCAAAGAGCATAACTTTGAGCATTTTATGAACCTAAAGTTGCATTATACAACAAAACAGTTAGTTGAGGTAGATGAGGTAGATAGCAGGGTAACTAGAACTCTGGGCCTGGACCTATGAAGGCCATTCTTCCTTTTTCTTTTTATTTGTTTGTTTGTTTTTGTTTCTGTTTTGTTTTGTTTTGATTTGATTTGTTTTTTGTGGAGGCAAACAAGGTTGAATGACTTGGCAGCAAAATGTCTGGGGCCACATTTGACTCCAGGGCTGATGCTCTTAACACTGCACGGTCTACCTATGCCAAAAGGGCTAAATTCAAATGCTATTTCAAACATTTACTACCTATGTGGTCCTGAGTAAAGCAATAAATTTCTATCTATCTCAGTTTTTTCATTTGCAAAAGAGAGATAACAACTTCTATCTACCAAGATTTTGAGGTTATTTAAATGAGAAACTATTTGTAAAGTACTTAACAAAGTGCTTGGCGCAAAATTTTATTCAGTAGTTTTTCAATCACATATTGGACCTTTCATGACCCCATTTGAAATTTTCTTAGCAAAGATATATGGGTCATTTTCTATTTCCTTTATAGGCCTTTGTACAGATGAGGAACTAAGGCAAATAAGGTTAACAGATTTGCCCAGGAAAATGTCTGTTCCCTTCCCTTTCTTATTATGCCTATTTAGGATTCAGACAGCTGCACAGATAGAATTATGGTCTTGGAGCCAGGAAGACCTAAGTTCAAATTCAGATTCAGAAGCTAACCAGCTTTGGACAAGTCACTTTATCCTGTTGGCCCTCAGCTTTCTCATCTGAAAAAATGAACCAGAGAAGAAAATGACAACCAAGTCTAGCATCTTTGTAAAGAAAACTACCAAACAATATCACAAAGAGTCAGAAATAATGAAAATGATTTAACAGCAGGATGAGAGTTCTCACAGGAGCCTGAATTTACTCATGGAGAACATTCAAGTAAACTCATTATTTTATTTTATTATTTAATAATAGCTTTTTTATTTTCAAAATACATGCAAAGATAGTTTTCAATACATACCTTTGCAAAATCTTGTGTTCCAAAATTTTCTCCCTCCTTTCCCTCTACCCCTTCCCTTAGACAGCAAGTAATCCAATATAAGTTAAACATGTGCAATTCTTCTATAAATAATTCTACAATTATCATGCTATAAACGAAAAATCATATCAAAAAGGAAAAATGAGAAAGAAAAAACAAAAACAACATAAAAAGTGAAAATACTATGTTGTAATGCACATTCAGTCTTTACAGTTCTCTCTCTCAGTGCAAATGGCTCTCTCTATCACAAGACCATAGGAATTGGCCTGAATTACCATATTGTAAAAAGAGTGAGATCCATTAGACCTGATCCTGATATAAACTTGTTGTGCTATGCATGAAGTTCTCTTGGTTCTACTCGAATCACTCAGCATCAGTTCATGTAAGTCTATCCAGGCCTCTCTAAAATCATCCTGTTGGTCTTATGTTATAGAACAATAAAATTCCATATCATTCATATTCCATAACTTATTTAATCGTTCCCCAATTATGAGCATCCACTCAAAAAAGGGCTGCTACAAAATTTTTTGTACATTTGGGTCCTTTGTCCTTTTTTATGATGTGTTTGGTATATAGACGCAGTAGTTAACACTACTAGATCAAATGGTGTGAACAATTTGATAGTCCTTTTAGGCAAAGCAAACTGATTATTTTAAACATAAGTAAATAAACAAATTTGGATATTTTAATTCTATACTATATGATAAGACTAACTCCAAATATTAAGATTAATAGTTCAAGACTTTTTAAAGTTGACATGATATTTGTGAAAAATCACTTTCAACAAAATAAATGTGGGAGGATGTACACCCAATCATAAAGGCTGAGACGATGTCACAATTTGTAATGTGTCACTAGAAGTCCTATCCAAAGCAATGAGCTCAATAACATTAACATCATTCTATTTAATCATCATTACCATAGACAGAGTGATGGCTCTCAAGGTACTCTACATATATTAGTTTATTTATTCTTCATGTAAACCCTGTTAGATATGGAGAGATGAATTGACTGACCTTAGGAAGTGTTTTGGGGCAAGATCCAATTCAAGATTTCCTGGGGTTCTATCCATTTATTAAAATTATAATATTTTATTATATATTATATATAATAATTTTATAGAGGAGTTAACTGAGGCAAAGTGGTGAAGTGATTTGCCTAAAATCACAGTTATTATCTGAGACTCAGATTATCCTGACTCAAGACTACTGCTCTATCCATTGCACCACCTGACTTCCTCAAAATGTTTTAAACAAAGAAACTCAGAAAAAAATACCTATAAAGGATCAAGATTTGTCAGATATTTCCCTCCTCTCACCACAGTTGTCCTTTCGCCTTTGTTTCAGATACATAATTACATATTACATGTTTCTCAAATTCAGAATTTATTCTCTCTTTATCACCGGACACCTAACTGGTACAGTGGCTTAGAATCCACAAGACTCATCTTCTCAAGTTCAAATATGGTTCCATTATGTGATCCTAGAAAGTCACTTAACCCTATTTGCCTCAATTTTCTCATCTGCAAAATGAGCTGGAGAAGTCTAATTGATTAAGTATTAGGAAAGTGAGCATCAAAAAGTTGTTATTTAGACAAGGTGGCCCCAAATTGCCCTAAGATTTTTGGAACACTTTGTTTTCAAGATTTTGTATTCATATATCATTTCATTTGGTCCTTAGGATAACCTTTGAAGCAGGTATTACCCCTATCATCCTCTCTATTTTCAAGATATTGTATTCATATATCATTTCATTTGGTCCTTAGGATAACCTTTGAAGTAGATATTACCCCATCATCATCTCTATTTTACAACACAAAAATTGAAGTTAACATTTTTCCATGGTCATATGGAAAATAAATAACAGAAGTGGCATTCAAACCTAAGTCTCTTCTAACTCCATATCCAACATTTCCCCTGCTTATATCATGTTGCTTCATGTTGAATTGTGACAAAGAAATATCTATAATCTATGTGCAAATATATCATACCTGAAAGGTAATATTTATAATGTTTAGACTGCACTAATTTAGGTAGACTTATAACATTTTAAAATGGAACACTCAAGCCAGAAGTTCTTAAACTTTTTTGGATTACTGAGCTATTCTCAGTTTAATGTTCTTCTCAGAGTAATGCTGTTGTTTTTAATGTATAAAATATATAGGATTACAAAGGTGATCAATTTAATACAAATTATATTTTAGGGTGTATATATATGTACATACACACATATACATAAATGGTTGTTCAAGGATTCTACATTAAGAAGACATAATTCAAGACAACATTTAGAACAAACCCTTGAAATATACAACCAAAAAATTTCTAATTCAATCCTGTGGGTATTGAGCCAATAAGGTGACATTTTAGTCATTTCATATTTATTTATTAGTAAATTCAAAATTTTATCCAACATACAGAAAACTTGGACTTCCATATTAAAACTAGGCTAAAGCCAGGTATTCTCTGAGCTAATTTCCCTAAATATCTGCCATCAGGAAGAAGGCTAGAGTTCAGATTCACTAAATGGATACTACAATGCCAACCTCATTCAAGAGAAATGGTTATAATAGGAAGATAAAATGACGTAGTTTAGGTGAAAGGGATATTGGAAAAAGAGGAGGAAGTCTCCTCCATGCATGGACCATTTAAATGACTTGCTATATAGTATTGTTTAAGGAGTCTATCACTCTTCTTATGTCTCCTGGATATCTTTAACCATGGAACTTGACCAAGAAAAAAGTATCTCAACTTGCTAGATTTCTTTAAATTCAGCCCTTACAATTCATATGAGCAAATACCAATATTTGAGATGAAGCTGAAATTAAGGCAACATCCGCAGATATCCTAAGGGATGGCTGAAGCCCTCTAGTTGTTCTTTTTCAGTTATTTCCATCATGTTTCTCCAGCTTATTTTACACACAAGGAAATAGAGGCAGACAGGGTTAAGTGACTTGCATAAAGTCTATAGCACTGGAGATTTGGAGTAGAGGAAGGAGAAGCAAGAAATAGGATAGATCAACTGGTAAACAATCTACAAGGGTTCATTGCTCCATGGCAGGCACTGAGTTGAACTTGTGTGACACAGAAATTGACTGGAAGAAGAGAGAAGCAAGTGGAGAAAACAGATTAAAAGAGCTGAAGTACAAAGGATGTGGTGCAGTTTGTTGTTCTATGGGAATAATCAATGTTTTTTATAGTTAGATTATGTGAAATCAGAATCTGCTTCTAATACTTATTTTTCATAAAACTGTGAGCGAGTTTCTTTTTTTTTATTTTTAATTTTAATTAATTAATTAATTTTTTTTAAATTTAATAGCCTTTTATTTACAAGTTATATGCATGGGTAACTTTACAGCATTAACAATTGCCAAACCTCTTGTTCCAATTCTTCCCCTCCCTCCCTCCACCCCCTCCCCCAGATGGCAGGATGACCAGAAGATGTTAAATATATTAAAATATAAATTAGATACACAATAAGTATACATGACCAAACTGTTATTTTGCTGTACAAAAAGAATCAGACTCTGAAATATTGTACAATTAGCTTGTGAAGGAAATCAAAAATGCAGGTGGGCATAAATATAGGGATTGTTCTTTCTCTGGGCGTAGCTGGTTCAGTTCATCACTGCTCCATTGGAAATGATTTGGTTGATCTCATTGCTGAGGATGGCCAGGTCCATCAGAACTGGTCATCATATAGTATTGTTGTTGAAGTATATAATGATCTCCTGGTCCTGTGTGAGCAAGTTTCTTAACCTCAGTTTCTTTTATTTTAAAATGAGAGTGTTAAGAGTATAAAAGGCATAAAGTCCCTTTCACTTGTAAATCTAAACTGTTATGATTCTGTGTAATGAACTGTGAAGGAGGTAACTGGAGGAAATAAGGGGACTATATTTACAAAGCAAAGACATAAATTCAACCTCTGCTAAGCTATTTGCTACCTATGAGAAAAATTATGTCACCACTCCAAGTCCCATTTTCCAAGTTGGTTCCTATCTCTAAATCTTATGAGAAGAGGATAATTCCAGATAGCTGGGGCAGGATAGCTGACCAGCAGATAGCCTAGGACTTGGAGTCAGGAAGATCTGAGTTCAAAGTTTTCCTCATATGCTTACTAGCCACATGAAGCTGCATAAGTAATGTGAAGTTGGTTAAGTTATTTACTGTTTGCCTCAGGTTTCTCAACTATAAAATAGAAGTCATAATAGTACTTATCTCCCAGGATTATTGTAATAATCAAATGAGATAACTGTGAATCACTTTCTAAACTTAAAACTGCAATATAATTATATCGTGGTTGTTCAAATGTTTTAGTGACATTTGATTCTTTGAGACACCATTTGAGGTTTTCTTGGAAGAGATACTGGAATGGTATCCATTTCCACCTCATTTTATAATTGAGGAAACTGAGGCAAACATACATTAACAACTCACTTAAAAATGTAAAGGCAGATAGCTGGAGCAAGCTCGAGCCAAATCTCACAGGCAGTATATAACATTAGAGTCAAAAATCTTGGCTTCATATTCTACCTTTGAAACAACTTTTTGCATTAACATCATACAAGCCACTTGAGCTCCTTATTCCTTAATTCTCCTCATTTGTAAAATAGCAGAAGTTAAGTAGAAAAACTTTCCAGATCTAGATATATGAATCATCCTTAACATACATCATCAGTTTTAAAAAATCCTTTAAAAGAACAATTTCAAATGAAATTAACATTCTACATGTTTTCTGGCACTTATAGAGCATTAAAAATATTTCAAAATTTTCTCTATGACTATATATTATATATATATGTAAATAAATTTACCTAAAATATATAATAAATGTATACAGTAGCAGTGTAACATATTTGTTACATACATACATATACCTGTACATCTGGATTTATGTATATAAACACATATGAATGTGTATATAAAAATACACAGACCTATGTGTGTACATTGTGTATATGTATATCATATTAATAATTTATATAATATTAATAGAGTACATATAGAATATGATCATATTTACATTCATTCTGATTCTTGCAACAATCTTAAAAGTTAAGGAAAAGGACTGGCCTTGGATGGCATTGAGATGGAGTTTTTCCAAATAGAAATTTCCCATTTCAAGTTGGTAATTTCTTTGTCAGTGAGGGTCCTAGAAAGTTGTCAAAGAAGTCAAATGACATGTTTGATGCCAAACTTTATGCCCAGTTTTCTTGCTTCTAGGACTGGCTCCAAGGTCCACTATTTTAGGTAGTGTTATTATTATTCCCATTTTACAATGAGGCAACTATATTTCCAGGGATTAGATGAGTTTTTCTAGGTGACAGATCTGGAAATTATTCTTTGGTCTTCCTGACATTAATAAGCATCTACTATATTAACAGAACTATGTAAGCACTAAATCTATCTATGCTACCACTAATTCTGGAAGTGTCATTGCAAAAGATCATTGTTGCCCCCAAAACAACTTTTAGAAAACCTAAATTCATTCCACCCTCCACCTTGGTCTGTGAAAGTAGTCTTTAGCATTCAACAATCCTTAGAATGACCAGAAGATGGCATATGGCTCATTGTATAGAGTAGGAGGAAGTAGAAACAATAGGCAACTCAAGAAAAAAAAATGCAAATGCAATTGGGGGAAAAAATTCTGTGAATTCCAAAGGATATTTAAATAGTCATACTCTGTTGAAATATACATCTTGAATATGAAGAAACTTTGCTTTGGACATTGAAATTCCTTTGAAAAAAAAGAATTACAGAATATCTTTTCTTCTGGTTAAATATAATTATTTCTAAATTTTTCAGAAACTTTGGTTGCAAATCAGAAAAGTGAATCTCTCAGTTACATAATAATATGATCTCACTTGATTCACACACTTTACAAAAAATAATTAATATACTTCGAGAACAATGGAAAGCTATTATAAGAAGTGGACTCTGCAATTATCATACAAGACTTCCAATGAGGCTTTGAAGAAAAATTCTTAAACAAATATTCCTCCTATCACATAAAAAAAGTAAAAGGAACATATTTACTTTGCAATTCTAAGGGAGCAGAGGAAATCCATTTTCATTCCTTCTTATTCATTGATATCTAGCCTGTTATTTATATCTGAATGTACCATGAGGATCATTTCATGACATGTACATCCTTCAAACACATGCACAGATACAATGATAAATAATAATAATGTACAAACTCTGTGCATGTCTACAAAGTAGGACAGAAGAAAAAATGAGGACTTCCTTTTTCAGGAAAGGGTAACAGCACAGAAAATTAAGCAATTATATAATATATAAATACTTTGGATTTTTAACAAATGGAATGAATTCAATAAGTGTTTAATGCATATTCATAAAACGCAGTATCTGGAAGGCTCTGACAAGTTTTAACAATTAAATATCAAACAAAAAAAATGTTGCTTTGAAAAAACTCATATTTGATTGGGATATGAAATTTCTATAGATGATATGATGTGGCATATGATATGATATGATATATGATATACAGTATGGCATATGGTATGATATGCATGTTATTGCAACATGGAACAATACAATAGGACAGAATATTATAAGAGATATGGTATAATTTAATCTGAAGGTGGGATAGACTGAAAAAGAAAACTCATGTGTACCAATTTCCCTTATAAAAAAAATAAACAGGAATAAGAAGAAAATTGTCATCACAAGGCAAAGATTTTTTTCCAGTAAATGCCTGAAAACCAAAATTCATTTTAATTAAACAGATCCCATCATCATGTTTTTAAAACAAACTATTTTAATGGCATTTAAGTGAAAAGCAAGTGATAAGATACAGGCCGCTTTATTACTAATCAGAAGGATTGCTTCAATTTCTATGGACACAAGAAAAATACGGTTTTCTATTATCTACAGGTATCTCCATATGGGAAATGGGAATGTGCTACTTTTTCCAGAGATTAGGCCAAATCATACCATCTGTGCAGCTATTTTGTCATGAAAATGCCAATCATACCTCAACTGTAAGATATATCCCCTATTAAACTAGCAATAACAGATGCAATTTACGTGAATAAGTCATATGCTGTAATTGAATTGTCAAACCATGACTCATGACATTAATTGCATATTTAATGACTTTAAATGAACACATTTTTACAATGGTCAAATCCCACCTGACCACTCTACCACCTGCTCCTATTTGATTACTTCTACATTTTGGTGTGTTGTCTTAAGCACATAATTTACTTTATTTGAACAGTGATATTTAAAATAGCTCCAAATCATAAAAAATCAAAATACATTAAGATACTAATTATGTTGAAGTCTATATCTATACTTTAAACAATAATTCTCATTCATTCACATAAAATAATTAGCCAAATCTAATTTGTATACAAAGGCAACATATTATATCAGTTAAAGTGTTGGATTTAAATTCAGATCCTTCCTCTGACATGAGTTGTGTGACCATAGGCAAATCATTTAATCTAAGTCCTAGGCAACCATCTAAAAAATATCCATTATGTGGGGTTATGTGTCTACTGGGAAATTCTCACATAACAATAAGCACAGATCTTTCATGATTCACTTCAAAGACAGTCACATTTCTAATTCTTTTTAGAATGAGTTTTCCATTTTGAGTAGTTGAATTAGTAATTATTTTAGTAGCTTTCTCATAGAAAAGATAATTAGGATCATAGTACTCAAAAACTTTTTTTTAATATCCCTTTCCTCAAGATCTTATATATTAAGACCACGTAAATCATCAATATTAAATTATTTTCCCTCTTATGGAGAAGGAAGGGGAAGAAAAGGATGATAATTTGGAACTCAAAAATTTTAATGCTTTTTATTTTTTGCATGTAATTAAGAAATAAATATTTGAAAATAATTTATATGCCATGTCAGAGCTGTTTATCACCCCAGAAAATCATAGGAAACAGGAGTGAATCTTTACATTTTTTATTTTAATCCTATCCCCTTGAACTCTCTTTTGATCGCCTTGCTCCAGGATTCTTTTTTTTTTTTTGACAAAAATTTCTTTACAACATTATCCCTTGCACTCACTTCTGTTCCGACTTTCCCCCTCCCTCCCTCCACTCCCTTCCCCAGATGGCAAGCAATCCTATACATGTTAAATATGTCACAGTATATCATAGATACAATATATGTGTGCAGAACCAAACAGTTCTCTTGTTGCACAGGAAGAACTGGATTCAGAAGGTAAAAATAATCCAGGAAGAAAAACAAAAATGCAAACAGTTTACATTCATTTCCCAGTGTTCTTTCTTTGGGTGTAGCTGCTTCTGTCCATCACTGATCAATTGAAACTGAGTTAGATCTTCTCTTTGTCGAAAATATCCACTTTCATCAGAATGCATCCTCATACAGTATTGTTGTTGAAGTGTATAATGATCTCCTGGTTCTGCTCATTTCACTCAACATCAGTTCATGTAAGTCTCTCCAAGCCTCTCTGTATTCATCCTGCTGGTCATTTCTTACAGAATAATAATATTCCATAACTTTCATATACCACAATTTACCCAACCATTCTCCAATTGATGGACATTCATTCATTTTTCAGCTTCTAGCCACTACAAACAGGGCCGCCACAAACATTTTGGCACATACAGGTCCCTTTAATTTCTTTAGTATCTCTTTGGGTTATAAGCCCAGTAGTTTGCTCCAGGATTCTTACTCTCTCTTTTTTTTCCAATTGTCATTCAATTTCCCTTGATTGTTATTTGCTCTTCTATGGATAAACACAACTTCTGAAACAACTTTCCCTTGATCTAATTCTGATTTCTCTTCTTTTCATTATCAAACATAGTTAAAAATATATATGCATGTACTCACATGCAAATATGTGTAAGCATCTTATATAATGTGACCACCATATCCTAATTGATACTATTTTTCCCATGCTTCTTTAATTCTGTACAACAACAATTCTGTGCAACAACAACAAGAACAACAACAACAACAACAACCAATGGAGCAATGGAACAATGTTGGACTCGCTGATGTATTTCTTGCAATTGGCCCCTCTTGTACATTTTCAAAGTAAACAGCTCTAGTTCAGGTCCTCATCTCTTCTTGCCTAGACTATTGGGATAACTCCCTAACTTATCCTTCTTACATTGTAAATCCTCTCCAATTCAGTTTTCACACCACTATTCTATGCATCTTCCTAATGTACTATTACAACACCCTGACTTCTCTGTCCCAAAGTCAGTAGTAGTTCCATAATGCCTAATAAAGAATTATTGGATCTGATTTTGTGCCATTCAAAGACCTCCACAATTTGGCTGAAACCCTTAATTTAACTTTATCCCCTACTATTCTTTTTCATACTTGTCCTCTCTTATCCCCATTTTTGTTTAACTTGTCGAGTCAGTACCTTTCACCACCCAATGCCTTATGACTCTAGAATGGATTCCATCGATTTACTTACATTTCTAAAGGGGTCAGCTCAGATGTCCATGAATCAGTTAATAAGCAGCACTTATGTACCAAGTACTAATACTTAGTCCTGGTGAATACAAAGTAAAACCGAAATTGGCCCTGACCTTCAAAGATCTGAATTACATTGGAAATTATATCATGAGCAGACAGAGGTTACACACACACACACACACACACACACACTCATTTATATGTATAGTAAAGAAAAAAGAATGAAGATTACAGAAAAGTTAGAATTATACCTCACAATGTCTTCTAGTTTTACACTAGAGACAGAGAATAAATATTTTGGAGAGTAGCAAGGTAAAGGAAGACACTGGTACCTCTGTTCATACCAAAAAGTAGTTTCTTATTTTGAGCCTTGAAGAAAATCAGGAATTCCAAAAGGCTGAGGTGAAAGGGGAGTACAGCTGAAATATAGTAGTGATGGGACCAGTGAATTTAAACATACTAAGTTAGGAAAAGGTGTTTTTATATTTTGTGTTTTGAGGAAGAGGTAGGTTTGACTAAATCTTCCTATGAATAAGGGGAACTAAGTATTATATAATATTCTCTAGAAAGGTATATTGGGGCTAGATGTTAAAGGACTTGAAATCACAAAGAAACTACAGTAATTCAAAGAAGTAATCTCTTCTCTCCTTTAAGTTGTAATTTATATAAATTTATAAGCTCCTTGGAAATGGTTTAAGCTAATGGTTTAAACTCCTTATATCCCTACAATCTCAAATACTGTCATTCACTAAGTCGGCACTTAACAAATTATCTTAAATAGTTGAAATCATCAATATAAAGGCAGATCCACAAATAGCTAATTTAATTTTAGAATAGTGCCAGGAAAAGGGAGGAGGGAAAGGTAGGGAAAGGGTATCAGAGGAGAGTCTTCTTCCCTGATCTGATCACTTTTAGAATTTTCTGTTTGCATTTTGGGTGCCTTATTTTAGGAAGAATTTAAAGTGGAATACATTAAGAAGAAGATGGTTTAGATGGCAAGAGGAAAGGAGACCATGCTTGGAATGGGATATAAGGGGGATAGGGAATTTGACTTGTAGAAGAAATTTTTTTGAGGGATATAAAACATACAGGAAATGTTAGATAGCTTTAATTATTTAAAGGGCTATCATGTTAAATTTGTTTTGCTTAAATCCAAGGGCTAGAAGAAAGAGCAAATAGGAGAAAGTGAAGAGATAGAATTCAGTTTAATCTAAAGGTGGTGGTGGTGGTGGTAGGGAACTATCTTACAAATAGAACAAACCACAATTAGATTTCATAAATAATGGGTTTCCCATTGCTATAATCTTCAAATGGTGGTTGAAAGGTTATTTGTCAAAGGAAAACACAGATAGGATTATAATTAGGAAACAAGTTTGGGTTCAGGATCTCTAAAATCCCTTATGCTATTAATATTTGATAGTATCAATCAATTGAACAAAGAATCAATATGCAATTAATAAATGTTTACTATAGGCCAGACACTAAGATAAAAATTAAACAGATCCTATTCTTGAGTAGTTCTTATTTCCTTTTTCTTTTTAATAGCTTCACTCTTTTTCTTAGTTCTGGATCCCTTCTATTAGGGTGGAGGGAAATGAGATAACAGTAATATTGTGTGTGTATATATAGGAATATATGTATGGGTATTATGTGAATGTATGAATATATACATATTTATGTATAAGTAGAATTGTGTATATATGTATAAATTAATAATTGCATCTTTAATTTCACTGGTTATTGGGTATCACTGACATGGAAACATAATTTAGGAAGTAGGTATTTTTCTGAAATTTATAATCTTAGTTGCTTTAATAAGAATTGTCAAGCATGTAGCCCTCACCACTCCCTAGTATACCCAAAAATGCAATTTGGAAAATGTAACAAATTTTTTTTTTTTAATATGATAAAAACTTTGATAAAATCTCATTTTAAAACTAAGTTAAAATATAATCCCCACAACAATCCTTATGTGCTAAAGTAATGGACCTATTTTCTATTTGAATTGCATATTATTGCCTGAAAAAAACTGAATAAAGTGATTTGCCTTAGAGTCACAGAGTCAAGTGTGTGGTGAACTGAATCCTGGTTTTACTCATGCCAGCTCTCTTTGTACTTTATAATACCTTCATATGTAACTGTATATAAATAAATACAAGATAAAACAATATTCAGGAAAAACAGGTACTTAGGTGGTGGAGGGAGTAGTAAAATACAGAATGAAAAAATCAACAGAATAAAAGTACCAGCTTTGTAGATGAAAAAAACCATGAATACATTACCAATAGAAGATATCCTCAAAATTCCCCAGAAAAGGTCTGTTTTTGCTCATGGGCAGGGACAGTTAGACCAGATGCAGACTGCAGGTAAGCAGTGAGAGTACAGAAGGCAGCTAACGTAGAGCAGACTGGAGTGGGGTGGGGTGTCAGCAGTTGGAAATTGCAGGGAGAAGTTTACCCAGTGTGAGCTACTTTGCCCTGGAGCAAGCCAGTAGATCAGCAGAGAAGCTATAAACACAGGGGGTAAAAACTTCAACCACGAAATACTGGGGTCTCTTGGGAACTGCCCATACCCACCCAGCACCAGGAGTGACTCAACACTCTCTCATTGTCTCAGAGAGTGGCCATTGCTGTCACACTGCTGCTTTACTGCTACTTCCTGTAGTCTGTAGAGAAAAGTTGGTAACACCACAGTGCCCAAAAAGCAGACCACATTTGCTTTTTTTTTGTTTGTTGGTTTTCTTTGATACTTTTTTGTCAAAATGAGTAAAAAATTAAAGCATGTTCTAATTATTGAGAGCCTTTATATGGATAGAGAGCAGATTTCAAACCCTGAGGAGACTAAAAAGAGATTGTCTCTAGATGAATCCCCAAATGGTGATATAACCTGATCCCCACCACACAAGACTCTCATAGAAGAAATTAAAAAGGCTCTTACAAGAGAGCTAGAAGAAAAATGGGGGGGGGGGGAGAAGGGAAGCTTGGCAAGAGGGTCTAGATAAGACATCTCACTCATTTAAAGACAGAATGTATAAAGAAATCAAATCCCTGAAAAACAGAATTAGTGAATTGGAAAAGGTAAACAATTTCAAAGAAAACAGAATTAGTGAATTGGAAAAAGAAAATAGCTCTCAAAAAAATAAAATTGACGAAATGAAAAAAAAAATTCCATAGAACAAAAATACCCATTTAAAAACTCAATTGGACAATTACAAAAAGAAATCGCTGAAGCTACTATTTCTATTGCAATATTAAATAGTAATGATGAAAGTAAGCAACTTTCTTTCACTCCTGATCTTACTGGGAATGGTTCCAGTTTATCCTCATTACATATGATACTTCCTGATGATCTTAAATAGATGCTATTGACTATTTTAAGGAAAAATCCATTTATTCCTACACTGTCTAGTGTTTTTAATAGGAATGGGTGTTGGATTTTATCAAATGCTTTTTCTGCATCTATTGAAATGATCATATGATTTTTGTTAATTTGATTATTGATATAGTCAATTCCCAGCCCTGCATTCCTGTTGTAAATCCTACTTGGTCATGGTGTATTATCCTGGGGATGATTTTATGTAGTCTTTTTGCCAAGATTTTATTTTTACCTTCTTTCTAAATCTATTTTTATATATTCTAAGGCTATTATTACCTTCTTTCTAAATCTGATCTTTTCTGTGCAACAAGATAACTGTATAAACATGTATGCATATATTGTATTTAACATATACTTTAACATATTTAACATGTATGAGACTACCTGACATCTAGGGGAGCGGGTGGGGGGAAGGAGGGGAAAAGTTGGAACAGAAGGTTTTGCAAGGGTCAATGTTGAAAAATTACCCATGCATATGTATTGTATATAAAAATCTATAAAAAATTAAATTAAAAAAAACAGGCTCTTATAATATGTTGTTTACATAAAACATTTGACACAGAGAGGCACATACAGGGTAAAGGTAAAAGGCTGGATCAGAATTTATTATACTTCAGCTAAAGTAATAAAAGCAGGGATAGCAATTTTGATCTCAGATAAAGAAAAAGTAAAAATAGATCTTATTAAAAACTGTAAACATGGGAAATACACCTTGATAAAGAGTACCCTAAACAATGAAATAGTAACTATATTAAAGTCTCTCTACTAAAGTACTTATATTAAACTCTACAAAGTGATAAAGCAGCACATTCCTAGAAAAAAAATTTTAAGCCAGTTGCAGAAAAAAAAAAAAAGACAGCAAAACCATATTAATGGGGGCCCTCAATATTCCCCTCTAAGAATCAGACAAATTTAATCACAAAATAAATAAGAAAGAAACTAGGGAGCTTAACAAGATCCTAGAAAACTTCGATATGATAGACCTCTGGAAAAAATTGAATAGGAACAGAAAGAAATACACCTTTTTCTTTTTTTTTCTTTTTTTAATAGCTTTTTATTTACAAGTTATATGTATAGGTAATTTTACAGCATTGACAATTGCCAAACCAGCCCTGTTTGTAGTGGTTAGAAGCTGGAAACTGAGTGGATGCCCATCAATTGGAGAATGGTTGGGTAAATCGTGGTATATGAATGTTATGGAATATTATTGTTCTGTCAGAAATGACCAGCAGGATGAATACAGAGAGGCTTGGAGAGACTTACATGAACTGATGCTAAGTGAAATGAGCAGAACCAAGAGATCATTATATATGTCAACAACGATACTGTATGAAGATGTATTCTGATGGAAGTGGATTTCTTTGACAAAGAGACCTAATTCAGTTTCAATTGATCAATGATGGACAGAAGCAGCTACACCCAAAGAAAGAACACTGGGAAATGAATGTAAAGTGTTTGCATTTTTGTTTTTCTTCCCGGGTTATTTTTACCTTCTGAATCCAATTCTCCCTGTGCAACAAGAAAACTGTTTGGATCTGCACACATACATTGTACCTAGGATATACTAGGACATATTCAACATATATAGAACTGCTTGCCATCTAGGGGAGGGGGTGGAGGGTGGGAGGGAAAAATCGGAACAGAAGTGAGTGCAAGGGAATGTTGTAAAAAATTACCCTGGCATGGATTCTGTCAATAAAAAGTTACTATTAAAAAAAAAAAAAGACAATTGCCAAACCTTTTGTTTCAATTTTTCCCCTTCTTCCCCCCACCCTCTCCCCTAGATGGCAGGATGACCAATACATGTTAAATATATTAGAGTATGCATTAAATACAAAATAAGTATACATGTCCAAACCATTATTTTGCTGTACAAAAAGAATCAGACTCCGAAATATTGTACAGTTAGCCTGTGAAGGAAATCAAAAATGCAGGCAGGCAAAAATATAAGGAATTCAATGTAATGGTTCTTAGTCATCTCCCAGAGTTCTTTCACTGGGTGTAGCTGAACTGAACTGCTCCATTAGGACTGATTTAGTTCATCTTATTGCTGAAGATGGCCAGGTCCATCAGAATTGATCATCATATAGTATTGTTGTTGAAGTATATAATAATCTCCTGGCCCTGCTCATTTCACTCAGCATCAGTTCATGTAAGTCTCTCCAGGCTTTTCTGAAATCATCCTGTTGGTCATTTCTTACCAAACAATAATATTCCATAATATTCATATACTACAATTTATTCAGCCATTTTCCAATTGATGGGCATCTACTCAGTTTTCAGTTTCTGGCCACTACAAAGAGGGCTGCCACAAACATTCTTGCACATACAGGTCCCTTTTCCTTCTTTAAGATCTCTTTGGGAAATAAGCCCAGTAGTAACACTGCTGGGTCAAAAGATATGCACAGTTTGATAACTTTTTGAGCATAGTTCCAAATTGCTCTCCAGAATGGCTGGATGTGTTCACAATTCTACCAACAATGAATTAGTGTCCCTGTTTTCCCACATCCCCTCCAACATTCCACGTTATTTTTTCCTGTCATTCTAGCCAGCCTGATAGGGAAATATACCTTTTTCATGGCAGCATATGGCACCTATGCAAAATTGACCACGTATTAGGGCATAAAACCCCTACAATCAAATGCAGAAAAGCAGAAAAAGTAAATGTTTCTTTTTTCAGACCACATTGCAATAAAAATTATATCCAACAAAGGTAGACCAAAAACCAATTCAAAATTAAATAATCTAATTCTAACGAATGAGTGGGTCAGACAACAAATCCTAGAAACAATATGTAATTTCATCAAAGAGAATGACAATAATGAGACAACATACCAAAACCTATGGGATGCAGTCAAAGCAGTTCTCAAAGGAACTTTTATATCTCTAAATAGCTACTTGAATAAAATAGAGAAAGAGGAAATAAATGAATTGGACATTCAACTAAAAAAGCTAGAAAAAGAATACACTGAAAAAAATTAATACCAAATTAGGAACTTGGAAACTCAAAGGAGAGAGTAATAAAATTGAAACTCAGAAAACTGTTAATTACTACAATTAAGAATTGGGTTTATGAAAAAAAATGAAAAATAGATAAAACTTAGGTTAATTTGATCAGAAAAAGGAAAGAAAAAAACAAATCACCAGCATCAAAAATGAAAGGGGTGAACCTGTAACCAACATAAAAGAAATTAAAGCAATAATTAGGAGATATTTTGCCCAACTGTATGGCAGCAAATTGGACAATCTAACTGAAATGGAGGAATATTTGCAAAAAATGTAAATTTCCCAATTTAATAGAAGAGGAAATAAATTACTTAAATAGTCCCAGCTTAGAATAAAAATAAACAAGTCATTAAAGAACTCCCTAAGAAAACCTCTATAGGGCCAGATAGATTCACAAGTGAATTCTACCAGACATTTAAAGAACAATTAATTCCAATGCTATGTAAACTATTTGCAAAAATGGGTAAAGAAGGAGTACTGCCAAATTCCTTCTATAACACAAATACAGTACTGATAATTAAACTAGAAAGGGCCAAAAAAAAGAAATAAAGTTACAGACCAATCTCCCTAATGAATATTGATACAAAAATTTTAAATAAAATATTATCAAAGAGATTATAGTAACTTATTGCAGGATAATACAGTATGATCATGTGGGATTTATATGAGGAATACAGGACTTCAATATCATGAAAACTATTACCATAATTGACCATATCAGTAACAAAACCAACAAAAATCATATGATAATCTCAACAGATGGAGAAAAAGTGCTTAACAAAATATAGCACTCATTCTTATTAAAAACACTGGAGGACATAGGGATAAACATAGCTTTCCTTAAAATAATAAGCATTATCTATCTAAAATTTACAGCAAGTATTCATTTGTAATGGAGAGAAGCTAGATGCATTCCCAATAAGATCAGGGGTGGAACAAGGATGCCCATTATTACCACTATTATAAAACATTGTAATAGAAATGTTGGCTTTAGCAGTAAGAAAAGAAAAATAAATTAAAAGAATTAGAATAATAAAACTATCATTCTTTTCAGATGATACGATGATACACTTAGAGGATCCTAGAAAATCATCCAAAAACCTACTTGAAAGAATTCACAGCTTCAGCAAAGTTACAAGATATAAAATAAATTCATGCAAATCATCAGCATTTCTATATATTACTGACAAAACTCACCAGCAAGAGATAGAAATTCCATTTAAAATTACTGTAAACAAAATGGAATACTTGGGGGTCTACCTGTCAAGACTATAAAAACCCAAGGAAGATATGAGCATAATTACAAAACACTTCTCACAAATGAAATCAGATCTAAAGAATTGGAAAAAAATAATTGTTCATGACTAGGCCAAACTAATGACAATTCTGCCTAAATTTGTTTACTTGTTCAGTGCCATAGCAATCAAACTAACAAAATTTTATTTTATAGAATTTGACTTGACAAGAATAAGATCAGTAAACTAAGCTTAAAATATACAAGTCTTTGGAGAATTTTTGGTCTTCCAATTGCTTCTTTCTTTCTGGTATGCAGAAGAATATATACTCTTTGTACCATTCTCTCTTGCTGATGAAATAGTGAGTCAAAAGCCCATTTCTCTCATTTCTTTTAGAGAATTTTAGAGAAAAATTAGGAGACTGCGCCCTGGCACCATGAAAACCTCACTTCTGACATTTATCACTGAGAGATCATGGGAAATATATTTAATTTCTTAGTCTTTGTTTTCTGTATAAAAATGATAGTAATAATAAAAATAATAATACTAACAAACAATAGCAATCATATAATTTCTTATATGGTTCTTCAAACTCTTGGTTATGCAAAGCATTTTTGTTACCTCCCAACAATCTTAAAGGTACATGTTGTTATCATTGTAATTTTTATAAGCAAGGAAATATAATGAAAATAGTTAAATAATGTATCACAGTCCACAGATCTATTAAGTATTTAGGAAAGGGTTTGAACTGAACACAAATCTTCCTGACTCATTTGTTCTACCTTCAGTAATACCTAATTGCCTTAGAGGGAAAATTTTTCACGAAATTAGTGTAAAGAAAAATGTGCACTTTGCAAACATGAAAATGTTTTATAAGTGCCAAATATTATGTTTTACCTTTGCTCTGGAAAGTGGTGATAAGAACATTGTACTTCTAATGAGCAGAGTGATTTGAGTTAATAGCAGAATATGGATGAATGTCCCTCTTTTTGCTGAATTGTGAAGTCACTGTACCTTTTATCATGGTAGGTACAAATAGAACCAGGAGATATCATCTATATCATCCTCCTTTCCAGAGTAATTGTATCTCATTTTTTTGACATTTTAAGGATCCCATGTTCTTTGAATAATTGTTTGTACATTTGCTTTACACTAGGGAGGCTCTCTTATAGTCCATATGCTTGATAATCCCAATCTCTTTTTCCTTCCCTCCCTGTTTGTCTCTGTCCCTGTATTCTTGAAAATTGTCTTCTTCCTCTTTCATTTCTCTCTCTTTTTCTTTCTCCTTGTCTTATTAATTTATCATCATTTTGCTTTCCTCTAAAAGACTCTCCATATGGTTTTTGATAAAGTTCTAAGATGACTAGACAAAAATGTTCTATGAAAGCTATTGATTGGGTAGCACACTAGAAAGTCATTGCTAATGCCTTGAAATCTTTTGATGAAAATCTTACTACCATATTGGCTACACTGCCTGAGAAGCCAGAAATGATCCACTGGACTTACTACAAAGAGAATGTAGCCAAGCCTAGCCTTGTGAATTAGTTTGAAAAGTTTAATGAGCTGAAGATTTCTATGCCAGAAGATAAATTCACTGCCCTAACGGATGCAGAAGAAAAGAAAGATGGTAAAAATAGATGTTGATTTTGTGAAAGTTTCATATGCTAGCATTACAAAACTTCAGAAAGAGATTGAAAATATCAAGAATGTAATTCCTTTTGAACAGATGACTGTTGAGAATTTGAACAAATCCTTCCCTCAAACCAGACTGGATAAGACGTATCTTTATTGGTCCCAACAGCCAATAGAAAACCTCTAGAATTGAGACTCAGAAGAAGCTATAATAGTCCTCCTGTTGCATGCTTCTGAAATCCCGAGTAAAGTAATTATACAATTAAAAACTTTTTAAAAGTCTCTCCATATTACCTATTTCCTCTGAAGATATGGTGTCCAAAACTAAATACTATAGTTCAGGCAATACTAGATTACAGAAGTGTTGTCTCCATTTTATTTCTAAAAACTTTGCCATTCCTAATAAAGCTCAAGAGTTCTAGCAGCCACATAACATTTTTAATTCATCTTGAAATCATCTTGAACATCCACTGAAACCTATAGAATTTTTTTCTGGATAACACCATACTCATTACCTTCACAGTCTTAGATTTCTGACATTTTAAAAATCCAAGTTAAAATTAAAAGATACATTTTCCTGACTGAATGACAATTTAATAGATTCCCTTTAATGCTTGACCTTCTCAAATCCTTTTGGATCCTGGTTCTGTCCTTCAGTGTCTTTGTTATCACCCCAGATTTGCAACAACTGCAAATTTAATGATACTGGGACATAGTAGGTGATGGTGGCAGGAGAGGGTACATGTTTCTCTTCTAATGCTGATTATGGGAGATTTCCTAAAAACTTCCCACTAAATTTTAGTTCTGAAGGATAGAGGTATAGTATTGGACAGACTGTTTGCCCTACCACTTCAAATGGAATATAAGCTTGTCAAGAAACTAAAGGGATATAGTTAGATAGAATATTAGATAAAATTAAATTAATGGGTATAGCATATGGTCAGAGTATCAATGAATAAATCTATTAAGAGTAGAACAAATACCAAATAGAGCTTACTATTGTGGTCTGAAGCCTAGTTTTTCCTTCAGTTGTACCTGTATACTTTCATTAATGACAAACACTAAAGTTTCATGATAATCTAAATTTTTGATGGCCATTCCAATGAAAAAAAAAAAAGTTTTGTCAGGAGAAAAGTCATCCAGAGAGTCTTTAAGTATAGATTATACAAAACAGAAGGAGAGGGAAAGGAATAATGCTTACATTCAAAGAACATGTCTTCTCCTGGTTGAGATGCTGTACATAAATATTTATATAAGTAAATGCAAGGTGATCTGAGAGGAAAGGTAGATACATTCATTTTAAAGGAGATTCATGATAGTATTCTTGTATTAAGTGGTGCTTGAACCATGTTTTGGAGGAAAAGGGGATTTCTCCTTGGTACAAATAAGGAAAGAATGCATTGCAAGACTGGAAGAAAGGGAATGCAATGGTATAAACTTTGATCATAAAATGTCATTTATGAAGATCTTAGAAAACGCCAATTAGGCTATAGAACATGTAGGGTTTGATGAAACTAGGAAGACAGGTTGGCTTCAAGTTGTGAATCCTTTTTGAAGTCAAACATGATTGTTTATATTTTAGCTTAGAGATGAAATTAAGCCCCAGAGATTTTGGTTGGTGGTAGTAGTGAATTTCTCTCTCTCTCTCTCTCTCTCTCTCTCTCTCTCTCTGTGTGTGTGTGTGTGTGTGTGTGTGTGTTTGAGTTGGGAAAGACATAAAGAAACTAAAGACTTAAAGAAAATTATTTTGACATCAGTATGTAAGAGGAAGTTTGGGAGTGAAGAGTCTAAAGATAGAGACCAATTTGGAATGTATTCCAATAATTTAGGTGACAGGCGGGGAGAGTCTGAATGAAAATTGTATGTATTTGAGAAGGGACAGGGGGTTGGATGAGAGAGATGTAGAGAGAAAAATAGCAAGATCTCACACATGATTAGTTATATGATATTAGGGAGAATGAGGAGTTGAAATAATTCCAAAATTATGAATCTAAGAAACTGCAACAATGTTGGTATCCTTGGCATATACAGGAAAAATTTCTAGAAACATAGGTTTTTAAAGGAAAATAATGATTTATGTTTTGTATATATTGAATTTGTGATATCTCTTAGACATTCAATTTGAAATGTCCTATAGACAATTTTTGAAAAAATACTGAAACAAAGAAGAAATTAAAACCATTCCCAGTCATTTGAAAAATGCTCTAAATCACTATTGATCAGAGAAGTGCAAATTAAAACAACTCTAAGATACCTTCCAAAATGGCTAAGATGGCAGGAAAATGTGATGATGAATGTTAAAAGGTGATGTGGGAAAGCTAGAATACTAATTCATTGTTGTTGGAGTTGTGAACTGATCCAACCATTTTGGAGAGCAATATGGAATTATACCCAAAGGGTTATCAAACTGTGCATACCCTTTGGTCTAGCAGATAAAGGGTCTAGATACCCTTTATCGAGCTTGTATCCCAAAGACATCATAAAAAAAAGGAAAAAGGATCTATATGCACAATAACATTTGTAGCAACCTTTTTTGTAGGGGCAAGAAACCAGAAAATAAGTAGATGTCCATCAGTTCCAAAATGACTGAATAAGTTATGATATATGAATGTTATGGAATAACATTGTTCTGTAAGAAACAATCAGCAGGATGATTTCTGGTCTGAAGAGGCTTATAAGAACTGATGCTAAATGAAGTGATTAGAACCAGTAGAACATTGTACCCAGCAGCAATAAGCTATCTGTGCTTAGAGAGAGATTGTGGAGGTTGAATGTAGATCATAACATAGCATTTTTATTTTGTTGTTGTTGTTATTTGCTTGCATTATGTTTTCTTTCTCATTTGTTTTCTTTTTGATCTGAGTTTTTCTTGTGCAGCCATGATAATTGTGGAAATATGTATAGAAGAATTGCATATGTTTAACATATTTTGGATTACTTGCCATCTAAAGAAGGGAGAAGAGGTAAGGGAGGGAGAAAAAATGAACACAAGGTTTTACAAGAGTGAATATTAAAAACTATCTATGTGCTGGTTTTGAAAATAAAAAGCTTAATAAAAATTTAAATGGAAAAAATAAGGATGATTTCAGAGAAGCCTAGAGAGACTTATATGAACTGATGTTAAGTGAAATCGGCAGAACCAGGAGATCATTTTACACTGCAACAAGATTATATGATGATCAATTCTGATGGAGGTAGCTCCCTTCAACAAAGAGATGATTCAAACCAGTTCCAACTGCTTAGTGATGAAGAGAGCCATCTACACCTAGAGTGGGGTGAGAACTGAGCATGGTTGCAACATATTTTCACTCTTTTTGTTGTTTGTTTGCATTTTATTTTGCTTCTCTTTTTTTCTAGTTTGATTTGATTTTTCTTGTGCAACAAGATAATTGTATAAATATATATACATATATTGAATTTAACATATATTTCTACCATGTTTAACATATATTGAACTACTTGCTATCTAGGGGAGGGCATGGGAGAAGGGGCAAAATGGGAACACAAAGTTTTTCAAGGGCTAGTGTTGATGAATTGTCCATGCATATGCTTTGAAAAATAAAAAGCTTTTAATAAAGGAATGTTTTTCCTTCTTTTTATATTTTAATAGTATTTTATTTTTCCAAATATATACAAAGATAGCTTTCAACATTCCTCTTGACAAAACTCTGTGCTCCAAATTTTCTCCCTCTCTCCCTTCAGCTCCCCTCTGCAGGATAGCAAGTAATCTGATATAGATTCAGTTTCTCCAAACATATTTCCATATTTTTCATGATGAGAAAGAAAAATCAAATTAAAAAGAAAAACAAAACACAAGCAAACAAAGAACAGCAACCAAAAAGTGAAAATACTATTCTCTGATGCATGTTCAGTCTGCATAGTTCTTTCTTTGGATGAGGACAGTACTTTCTATCACAATTCTATTGGAATTACTTTGAATCACTTCTGAGATTACCTATAAATCTCTGTTTCTATAATTATAAGATAGAGAAAATCAGGAGGAAGGGTGCAGTTATTCTGTTCTCCATTCAGAATATTGAAGAAAAATGTGAAATGGAAGGCAAAGGAACATAAGGAGAAAGTAGCTGTGCCATCTTAAAGTTTGTACTGGTAAACGGAAAGGAAGGCTGGATCTAAAACTTATACCCCAAATTTTAGTTTACTTACTTTCAAAATGGTACAAAAATATTTGGAAAACACACCTTCTCTATCCTCTCAGAAAATCCTATAGCTTTAGCAGTTCTAGTTGACTTTGCTTATGTATAATTGTTGACATTTCTCATCTTTCCCAAATTATACCTTCCTTATACACAAGGACTGTTTCTTGATCATCTTGTCACACTTCATAACTTTGTGCAAACAGCAGGAATGTAGCAAATTTTAATTAAATGAATGAGTGGACAGAGACAAGGAAATATGACTCTAAAAAGCTGGGAGGCTTAAAAATTCAGATTCTTTCTGCAATTACAAATCAAACTAATGAAAAAGATAAATGAAGAAATTAAAATGAAATAAATGATTGTACAAGGAGCTTATTGATAAGTTAGATTTTAATAGATTTATCAAGAAATGGAAAAAATAATCCATAATGAAGTACAATTAAGAGTTGGTACAAACCTTTAAGAATGTTATCAGACTGGCTAGAATGACAGGGAAAGATAATGTGGAATGTTGGAAGGGATGTGGGAAAACAGGGACACTAATACATTGGAACTGTGAATACATCCAACCATTCTGGAGAGCAATTTGGAACTAGGCTTAAAAAGTTATCAAACTGTGCATACTCTTTGATCCAGCAGTGTTACTACTGGGCTTATATCCTAAAGAGATCATAAAGAAAGGAAAGGGACCTATATGTGCACGGATGTTTGTGGCAGCCCTCTTTGTAATGGCCAGAAACTGGAAACTGAGTGGATGCCCATCAATTGGAGAATGGCTGAATAAATTGTGGTATATGAATATTATGGAATAACATTGTTCACCAACAGGATGATTTCAGAAAGGCTGAACTGATACTGAGTGAAACAAGCAGGGCCAAGAGATCATTATATACTTCAACAACAATACTATATGATGACCAATTCTGATGGACCTGGCCATCCTCAGCAATGAGATGAGCCAGATCAGTTCCATGAACTGAACCAGGAACGCCCAGGGAAAGAATTCTGGGAGATGAGTAAAAACCATTACATTGAATTCCCAATCCCTATATTTTTGCCCACCTGCATTTTTGATTTCCTTCACAGGCTAATTGTACAATATTTCAGAGTCTGATTCTTTTTGTACAGCAAAATAACAATTTGGTCATGTATACTTATTGTGTAACTAATTTATATTTTAATATATTTAACATGTGCTGGTCATCCTGCCATCTGGGGCTGGGGGTGGGGGGAAGGAAGGGAAAAATTGGAACAAGAGGTTTGGCAATTGTCAATGCTGTAAAGTTACCCATACATATAACCTGTAAATAAAAGACTATTAAAAAAAAATGTTATCAGAAAGCATAAAGACCAAATTGAGCTATTAAATAGAGTTTTGAGTATTAGATTTATGTAACACTGAAGGGAAGTCTCCAGAGACCTGCCCCATAGAACATTCTCTTGCATATTAGAATATATACACTCTAATATATATTTGAATATGTACATGCTGATAAATATGTTACATGTATTCTAATATCTATTTAAACACATGCATTCTAATATATATATATTTGAATATGTATTTTAGAATATATTCAAGAGAATAACTGGTGAATAACATGTCTGGAGACCTCCCTTTAGTTATACATGCTTATATTTTTTCTCTTTTCTTTATTTCTTTCTTTAATATTTTCCCTAGTTACATTTACAACAATTGTTTTTACCATTTGTTTTTAAAATATTTAAGTTTTAGGTTCTCTCCCTTATTTCCACCCACAATTAAGAAATCACATGTGAAATTATGAAAAACATTTTCATAAAAGTCAAGTTGTGAAAGGAAATATAATTTCTTAATGAAAATAAAAACCCTTAATAAAAATAAAGTTGAGAGAGAGAGAGAGAAAGAGACAGAGAGAAAGAGAGAGAGAGAGAGAGAAAGAGAGAGAGAGAAAGAGAGAGAGAGAGAGAGAGAGAGAGAGAGAGAGAGAGAAAGAGAGAGAGAGAGAGAGAGAGAGAGAGAGAGAGAGAGAGAGAGAGAAAGAGAAATGAAGAGGGATAATGCTTCAGTCTGTAATCAGATACAATAAGTTCTTTTTCTGGATATGAATAGGAATTTTCATCAAAAGTCCTTTAGAGTAGTTATAGATGATTTTACTACTGAGAACAACAAAGTCATTTATAGCTGATCATACCAGAATATTGCTATTACTTAGTATACAGTATATTTCACTTTCCTTGAGTTAATGGAGGACTTTGCAGGTTGTTGCTGTTGTTGTTTTGTTGTTTATATCATTTCCCATACAACAATAATATTCCATCCCAAACATATATTTATTGAGCCATTCCCCTATTGATGAGTATCCCTTTAATTTCTAATGTTTTTGCTATGAGAAGAGAATTACTATGAATGTTTTTTTTGTTCATATAAATCATTTTCCTTCTTTTTGAGCCTCTTTTGATATTCACGCCTAATAATGGTGTTAAGGCAAAGAATATGAATTTGTAGGCTTTTGATCACAAATCATATCTTTTGATCATTTATGAACTGGGGCATGGGTTTTATATGTTTTTTATAAATTTGATTCATTTCCCTCTATGTTTAAGAAGTGAGGCCTTATCAGAGATACTTGCTTCACAATTCTCTTTACAGTTACTATTGCAAATTGAATTTCCCCTAATTTATTTTCTCTTGTTTTCACCTCGTTCATCCTAAAAAAGTTTTTTGGTACTGACCACTTCCTCCCCTTTTATCACCCTTCCCACTCCACTTCCCATATCCCATTACCCTCTTATTTTTCTGTAGAGTAAGATAGATTTTTATTTATTATATATTATGCCTATATTGAGTATGTATGTTATTTCCTCTTTGAGCCAATTCTGATTAGAGTAAGGTTCACTCACTCTCTCCTTCCCTCTCTTTCCCTCCACTTTTCTTGCCTTTTTTATGGCAGATAATTTACACCATTCCAATTCTCCCTTTCCCTTTCTCCCAGTACATTCCTTTCTCACCCCTTAATTTCATAATTTTAAAAAAGATATTATCCCCTCATTCAACTCACACTTGTGCCTTTGGTTTATATATACTCCCAATTGCCATGAGAAAGGTCTAATAAGTTACAAGTATCATCCTCCCATGTAGGAATGTAAACAGATGCACTTTATTAAGTCTCTCTTGATATCAGACTTCTTAAAAGTCCTGTATTTGAAAATAAAATTTTCCATTCAGCTCTGGTCTTTTCATCCTGGATGCTTGAAAATCCTCTATTTCATTAAATGACCAACTTGTCCTCTGAAGTATTAAACTCAGTTTTGCTGGGTAGGTGATTCTTGGTTTTAATTCTAGCTTTATTGCCATATTCCAAGCCCTCTGGTCCTTTAATGAAGAAGCTGCAATCTTGTGTTATCCTGACTGTGGTACTACTATACTGAATCCTTGCAATATTTTCTCCTTGCCCTGGAAGTTCCCAAATTTGGCCATAAAATTCGTGGGGGTTTTCATTTTTGAATCTCTTTTAGGAGATGACCTATGGATTCTTTCAATTTCTATTTCATTCTCTGGTTCTAGAATATCAGAAGAGTTTTTCTTGGTAATGTCTTGAAAGATAAATGTCCAGGCTTTTTTTTTTTTTTTTTTCACCATTTTGCAATGAGATATTTCACACTTTGTTTTTCTTTTCTTTTAGTGTTGCTTTATTGTATCTTGATTTCGCATAAAGTCATTAGCTTCCATTTGCTCAATTCTACTTTTTTAAGGAATTTTTTTCTTCAGTAAACTTTTGGATCTCCTTTCCCAAATTGGTCAATTTTGTTTTTAAAGAAATTCTTCTCCTCATTAGCTTTTTGTTTTTCCTTTTGCAACACTTTCAATTCTTTTCCTATTTTTCTTCTCTCTCTTATTCAATTTTCAAAATCCCCTTTGAGTACTTCCAAGGTCTGAGACCAAATCTTATTTTTCTTGAAGGTTTTGGAAGTAGATTTTACTTTGTTATCATCTTCTAAGTGTGTGTTTTGATCTTCCTTCTCACCATAATAACTTTCAATAGTCAGAAACTTTTTTTTCTATTTTCTGCTCATTTTTCTAGCCCATTACTCTACTTATAATTCTTTGTTAAAGTAGGACTGTTTCCAGTGTGGAGAGTGCATTGTCCCAAGCTTCAGAGATTTTGTGAAAATGTTTTCAGAAATTATTCTAGGTACTGGCCACAAGCCCGCTTTTCTGCCCTGGAGCAGTTAGGAGTGATTCCATGCCACTGTGGCTGTAAAATCCAGTGCACTGGCCTGGTCTGGGACTAAGGCTAAACTGACCAGGGCTCCCTGGTGTTCCTGGGCTGAGAAATCCAGGGGCCATTAGTATTGTTATTGATTCCCACTTCATTGACAGTGTGTTGCAGGCTGGGGTTGGGGCCAGATCCAGTCTGTCAGGGCTTGTGCTAGTATCTCATTCCAGGATCCCATCCTGGTTCCACATATCTTTCCTGTTGATCCTCAGAGTCCTCCCCAGTGTCTATAGGCTGAGAGGTCTAGAAGTCATCAGTATTGCCACTGATTCAAAGGTCAAGCCAGGGTTGGGGCTGGGACTGCATGGTGATGTCATAGACCTTTTCTGCTGACCTTCTAAATTGCCTTAGGCTAGAAAATGTTCTACTCCATCTTTTTGAATATTCTGATGCCCTAAAAATTGTTTAGAGTCATCATTTGAAGGAATTTGGAGTTTTGGGGGAAAGGTTGGGTGATTTCTTGCCTTTACTTTGCTATCGTGGCTCTATCTCCCATGTTTCTATTTTTAAAGATATATATGCATGCCCATGTGTATATATATATATGAATTATACATTCATGTGTATATATGCATACAAGACAATTGATTTAAACAAAGTTATAGTAGATATATTTATTTGTGCAAATGAAAACAAAATAGGGAGAATGTCTCCTGATTTAGAACATTCTAATTTCCTTGATCACAAGGAGTCATACAATAGAATTCCAATTAAAAATATGTATTTAAATAATCTGAAACAATAGATCCACAAAATATATGGTTTGGGTATATGATTTATATCACAATGATATACCAAGGCAGAACTCAAAGCTATCATTCTTTTATCTTAATGTTCTTAACTAATAGGTAGGAGGGCACACAAACAAGGTAACATTTTAATAAATATACAAAGTAAAGCAAAACAAATTCCTACAAAGGCTATGTCCAAAAGTGAACACTTCATTCTGTATCTTGTATCCACTTCCTCTTTGTCAAGTTATTCTTTGCACGCTGTCAAACTTTTCAGGTCTTAACCACTTCTTTCCATAAATTTTCCATGGATTATTCATCCTGAACACAGGAGGGAGATTTGTGATGATTCCTTTAATATCTCAGGTATAGTAGAATTGCATTTGGTTAACCCATGTTTTTATCTCAGTTTTGTTCCAGCTCTTGTCATTCCCATCTTTCCTCATCCCCATTCCCATCACCCAATCATATTTGTCTTTGATAATGTATTTTTATGCTGATGGTAAATTTTTTAACTTGAAAAAGCTCCAAACTTAAAGCTTTATTATAAAGTAGAAGTAATCAAAACCATTTGGTACTGGCTAAGAAATAGAATGGCAGATTAGTAGAATAGATTGGATACATGACACAATAAACAAGGACTATAGCATTCTAGTATTTGATAAATCCCCAAACTCCAGCTTCCAGGATAAGAACTCCCTATTTGACAAAAAATTACTGGGACAACTGGAAAATAATATGTCAGAAAATCGGTACATACCTATATTCACCCCATACCAAAATAAGGTCAAAATAGATACATGGGTTGAGTATAAAGGATGATACCATAAACATATTAGGTGAATAGGGATAATTGCCCTATCAGACCTTTGGAAAAGGTATAAATTTATTTTTTTTCAGTATTATTATTTTTTATTATAGTTTTTTATTTACGAGATATCTGCATGGGTAATTTTTCAGCTTTGACAATCACAAAACCTTTTGTTCCAACTTTTCCCTTCCTTCCCCCCACCCCTTCCCCCAGATGGCAGGTTGATGAATACATGTTAAATATGTTAAAGTGTAAGTTAAATAAAATATATGTATACATGTCCAAACAGTTATTTTGCTGTACAAAAAGAACTGGACTTTGAAATAGTGTACAATTAGCCTGTGAAAGAAATAAAAAATGCAGGCGGACAAAAATAGAGGGATTGGGAATTCTATGTAGTGGTTTATAGTTATCTCCCAGAGTTCTTTTGCTGGGTGTAGCTGGTTCAGTTCATTACTGCTCCATTGGAACTGATTTGGTTTATCTCATTGTGGAAGAGAGCCACGTCCATCAGAATTGATCATCATATACTATTGTTGTTGAAGTATATAATGATCTCCTGGTCCTGCTTATTTCACTCAGCATCAGTTCATGTAAGTTTCTTCAGGCCTTTCTGAAATCATCCTGCTCATCATTTCTTACAAAACAATAATATTCCATAATATTCATATACCACAATTTATTCAACCATTCTCCAATTGATGGGCATGCACTCAATTTCCTTCTGGCCAAGACAACGAGGGCTGCCACAAATATTCCTGCACATACAGGTCCCTTTCCTTTTTTTTAAAATCTCTTTGGGATATAAGACCAGTAGTAACACTGCTGGATCAAAGGGTATGCACAGTTTGATAACTTTTTGAGCATAGTTCCAAATTGCTCTCCAGAATAACTGGATTCCTACATCTTGTCCAACATTGGTCATTATTGTTTCCTGCCATTTTAGCTAATCTGACAGGTGTGTAGTGGTATCTCAGAATTGTCTTAATTTGCATTTCTCTGATTAATAATGACTTGGAGCATCTTTTCATATGCCTAGAAATAGTTTTAATTTCTTCATCTGAGAATCATCTCTTCATATCCTTTGACCATTTATCAATTGGAGAATGGCTTGATTTCTTATAAATTAAAGTCAATTCTCTATGTATTTTGAAAATGAGGACTTTATCAGAACCTTTGACTGTAAAAATGTTTTCCCAGTTTATTATTTCCCTTCAAATCTTGTCTGCATTTGTTTTGTTTGTACAAAAACTTTTCAATTTGATATAATCAAAATTTTCTATTTTGTGATCAATAATAATCTCTAGTTCTTCTTTGGCCATAATTTCCTTCTTATTCCACAGGTCTGAGAGGTAAACTATCCTATGTTCTTCTAATTTATTTATAATTTCATTCTTTTTGCCTAGGTCATGAACCCATTTTGACCTTATCTGGGTATATGGTGTATGGTGTTAAGTGTGGGTCAATGCCTAGTTTCTGCCCTACTAATTTCCAATTTTCCCAGAAATTTTTGTCAAACAGTGAGTTCTTATCCCCAAAGCTGGAGTCTTTGTGTTTGTCAAACACTAGATTATTAAAGTTATTGATTGTTCTATCCTTTGAACCTAACCTATTCCACTGATCAAATAATTATCCATTCTTAGCCAATACCAAATGGTTTTGGTAACTGCTGCTTTATAATATAATTTTAGATCTGCTACAACTAGGCCACCTTGATTTGATTTTTTTTTCATTAATTCCCTTGAAATTCTTGACCTTTTGTTTTTCCAATATGAATATTGTTGTTATTTTTTCTAGATCATTAAAATAGTTTTTTGGGAGTCTGATTGGTTATAAAGCTAAATAAATAGATTAGTTTAGGTAGTATTGTGATCCTTATTATATTTGCACATCCTATCCAAGAGCATTTAATATTTTTCCAATTGGATAGTCCTTTGGGTATAGTACCAGATTGCTCTCCAGAATGGTTGGATCGTTCCACAACTCCACCACAAATGCATTAGTGTCCCAGTTTTCCCACATCCCATCAATTATCATTATCTTTTTGTCACCTTAGCCAATATGAGAGATATGCGGTAGTACTTCCAAATTGTTTTAATTTGCATTTCTCTAATCAATAGTGATTTTGCCTTTCGCAATACTCTCTAGTTCTTCTTTGATCATAAACTCCTCCATTTTTCAAAGATCTAAGTAAATTATTCCTTGCACTTCTAATTTTATGGTATCACCCTTTATGCCCAAATTATGTACTCATTTTGACCTTATTTTGGTATGGGGTGGAGATGTATCAGTTGCTTTCAATTGATACTTAGATATATTAAGATATGTAGATACATACAGAAATATTTAATATCAGTATTTTCTATTGATATTTTATGTTTTGTTATGGAATACTATTATATCTAAAGAGGTAAGGGGATAGATCACTAAAAAAAAGGAAAAGAAGGGTCACACAGTGTGCATTAACAATGAAAAATAACATTAGAAAAGGAATTAAAGGATATTTTCTCATTATTTTATTGTTTAACCATTCAAAGAACATTTGTACCTTGCCTAAGAAGAAAGACTGAATTTTGATTCTTGTATGTGTGAGATGATCATTGTAATCACCCTCTTCATTAAATTAGAGCTATTGACAAGTAGGATTTATTCACTCAGCTTCAAGATTGTCATCATACATAGCAATCCTGCAACTACTTTGTAAGCAGGAAAGTATATTTGCAAATGGGAACATCTCAAATTACACACACACACACACACACACACACACACACATACACATACATAAACATATATACATACGTATGTACACACCTTTAATGACACACTTCTACACCCAATTTCCTGAGGAAAAAATGGTAAGAAAAATTAACAGATCACTCATATTTGTCTTTTACCTATCAAATATTTCTGATCTTACTCCACACAATTAGATTCTTAATATTAGGGACATAAAAAATTTCAAAGCTTATTACTGTCCATTTGTGTTTCATCTCAAATAATCAAATAAAAAATTACAAACTATAAATCTGTTTTTGAAGAAAATGAAAATGAATGTAAAGAGAATTGCTGGCTTCACTGACAGATAGAAATTAACATGGCAAAATATACACAGGGATAATTATCACTGTGTAAAAGGAATGGAAAATTAAACAAATTCAAGATTCTTCTGTTTTTGCAATGGAACTTCATAGTTCCAACCCTTGGGTCATAGGATGTATAGCAAAATGATCCACATGAGTCAGCTAATCTAACCCCCTCACTGTACAAAAGAGGAAACTGATGTGGAAGAAACTTAAGTGTCCTGCCCAAGATCACAAAGACTGTAAATTATAAAGGAAAAATTTGAATCCAGGTCCCCTAAGTCTACAGCTAAAACTTTTTCAAATGCATCCACTTTCTTCTTTATAATCCCAAGCTCAAATAATTTCATAATACTTTTTCAACATTCTTGGCAAAAGACAAAAGAAATTTATCTGCTAATAGTCAATTAACATTTGTCCCAGTATGAAGCAATTACAATTTCATATTCTCAATTTATTTATTTTTTTTTCTTAGAGATGCTAGACTAAGGTGATATTTCTGTGGTTAAATTTGAATAAATAAAAAATCATGTAAAGCTTTACTATGTAAAGAAAATGAACTTATAAGACAAGGATGAAAGGGACAGTTTTAGAAAAATTCAGAAGATTATGATGCACATTATGATGATGATACAAAGTCAAGTAGGAAGAACTGAGAGAACAGTTTATATAACAATACCTATAATTCAAAGGTACAAATGAGGGAATATACTGCACAACTTATGGAAGAAGGTTGATAGATACAAGATAGAAAGACACATTTTTAGATTTAACTGATATTTTGATATTTTTATTTTTTTTGCTTTACTACTTTGCATATTTGTTATAAGAAGTGTTTGTGTTGGTAGTTGTGTCCCAATCTGCATTAGTGTCCCAGTTTTCCCACATCCCATCAATTATCATTATCTTTTTCTGTCACCTTAGCCAATGTGAGAGACATGCAGTGGTACTTCCAAGTTGTTTTAATTTGCATTTCTCTAATCAATAGTGATTTTGCCTTTCACAATACATTCTAGTTCTTCTTTGATCATAAACTCCTCCATTTTTCAAAGATCTAAGTAAATTATTGCTTGCGCTCCTAATTTGCTTATGGTATCACCCTTTATGCCCAAATTATGTACTCATTTTGACCTTATTTTGGTATGGGGTGGAGATGTATCAGTTGCTTTCAGTTGATACTTATATATATTTAGATATGTAGATACACAAAGAAATATTTAATATCAGTATTTTCTATTGATATTTTCAATTTTGTTATGGAATAGTATTATCTCTAAAGAGTTCTGTGTGGTCATTATTTTGTGTAAAAACAAGATATGTTGAGTAAAATATTTCTCAAATCCTAAACAAAATTTTTTTTTAACTTATAGGCATAAGAAAAGGACTTTTATTTATGTCTTGTTGTTTGACTGGTTTATTTATTTATTGAAATTTAGCACCATAAATGTAGAACTGGAAGGGAACTTAGGCATTATTTTTGCCAACTTCATCATATTGTTTGTCCTTTGTTCTCAAAAAGAATCATGATATCAGGGAGGGGATGCCATGACACTCAGGTGAATTGGATTTAAGTGAGAGAAGGTTGTGCTAGGTCACCTGCTTCAGCTTTTCCTCTGGAGGTATACAAATTCAGAGGCAAGATATGGATCAGGAAATCTGGAGATGACCCTGGATAGAGTGGAGACTGTGACCTTTTTTTTAAATCAAAGTCTTTAACAAGTTTCAGTTTGATAGAGATAGGACCCAATAATTGATTAAGGCTAGGTAAGAAATGAGGCAAAGAACAACAAAAGTTCCTGGTCCAAAAAAAATCAATCTTGGAGGAGGAAGGGTGAGAGAAAGAAAATGAGTATTTCTGCTCAAAACAAAAAGAATTGTATTTATATTGACTCTAAGTCAATTAAGGCCCAAACAATTATCTACTAGGGCTCAACCTGGAACCAATCAAAGAGAGGCAAAGTAATTTGTGTTTAAGACAGAGTCCTTAAGAAAGAAATCTAGTCTATAAAAGCCCAAGATATCTAGTAGTTTCCAGCAATTAAAATTTACATTGCCTTGGACAAAACACCATCAAGTAAAGATTTGATACCCCTAAGTGGACAGAAGAGAGGGAAGCTTTTAACTACAAATCCAGGTAGGCAACTATAACAAAGAGAAGAGAGCTATTAAATTGAATAGATCATCTAGCCTGGAGTTAGGAATATCTAAATTAAAAAACTTATTACCTGTGAGACATTGAACAAGTAATTTCACTCTGTTTGCCTCAGTTCTTCATGTATAAAATGACCTATAAAAGGAAATGCAAATCAATCCAGTATTTTTCTCAAGAAAACCCAAAATTGGATTACAAAGGGACAGAAAGGACTGAAACAACTAAATAACAACTGTAAAAAAAAAAAACAAAAACAAACAAACTATCAATTCAGGAATAACTGAGCAACATATGGCATGTGTATATAATGAAATACTCTGTATTATAAGACAAGGATGAAAGGGACAGTTTTAGAAAAATTCAGAAGATTATGATGCAGATTATGATGATGATACAAAATTAAGTAGGAAGAACTGAGAGAACAGTTTATATAACAACACCTATAATTCAAAGGTACAAATGAGGGAATATACTGCACACCTTATGGAAGAAGGGTGATAGACACAAGATAGAAAGACACATTTTTAGATTTAACTTGTTTTAATGGGGAAAGATGAGTGAAATAGAGATTGCAATTAAAACTATGAAGAATAATACGACAGGCTAGATGTTCTCTAAGGATCCCCTTCAACTCTTAAATCCATGACCCTATGATTTTTTTTTAATATAAAATATTGCTAACTGTCAACTGATCTAGGTCAATTTCAACTAGTTGAAGAGAGTGAGGAATGATACAAGGATAATTGAGATTAAAAATAAAAGTGTCAAAGGTAGAGTTCTTACTAAAAATAGTAAAATTAGGAAAAATTGTTGGATTTGAAGGATAATGTATCTGAATCATAAATAACTTGAACTTGAAATACTGATTAATATTAGATATAAATGTCTTCGGAAAGCACTCATGGCTAGAAATTTGAAAGTCATTCTTAAGACAATGGAAGTAGTAGTGATAGATTATATCTATATCTAAATATTACTTTACCCTTCAAGAGGAAGAAGGAAAAATGACAAACTTCTAACAGGAGTAGAGAAGAAACACAGAGGTAGAATGAAATCCATAAGGATGTAGTATCTTAATATACAAGGATGGAACAGTACCTATAAGGAGGTGCCCAAGTGATTCAATTAGATCTAGAGGACCAAATATAGAAGCTTTAACTCATCAGTCTTTTACTTCCAGAATGCTCATTGCTTTCCCTTCCTTAAAGATAAGCACAACTTTTACCATTGTCCAGGCTTCAAGACTTTCTCCAATCATCCTTACAGAACACAGAATTTTAAAGTTGGAAAGGACCCCAGTAATCATCTATTTGGTCTTATCCAACTTCTCATGACCTCATGGACCTTACTGTCCTTGGAATTTTCTTGGCAAAAATACTGAAGTGATTTACAATTTTCTTCTTCAGTGATTTAAAATAAACATGACTTGTCCATGGTTACACAGATAGCAAGTGGCTGGGGTCAGTCTTGAACTCAGATCTTCCTGATCTCAGGCCCAGTGCTCTCTCCATTGAGTCATCTAGCATCCCCAGTTCCCATACTCAAAATAAACCCCTGCAACAATGTATCAAACCAACCCCCTATCCAATGACCATTTTTGCTCAACCCCATTCGACTTTTCCAGAACTCTAATTTTTAAAAGAATTTTTCCTGACCTTAAGCTTAAATTTCCCTTTTTTAGAATGTCATCCTTTGCTCTTGGCTCTGATCCATGGGGACAAATAGAATAAATCTAATCCTTCTAATTCATGTCAGTCCTTCACCTATTTAAAGTCAAGTATCATGTCTCATGGAGAGTCCTCTCTTTTTTATATTAAACATTTCCACTTCAACCAATCATTTCAGATTCATTATGTCACCCTGCAGGTTACTAGGCTCTAACAGATAAAATGCAATTAAGTTTTACTGTCTTTTTGATAATAATAATAAAATATGTAAATAAATCTTTAATTTCTCAAACATCATTATAATTTTATTTAATTATTCACATACTTATATCTTTTAGAAAAATTAGAACACAAAACTAAAAATTTCTGCCTTTTTACTGTCTTTGTTTTAATTATACATAAAGAATAGGCAGAACCTGGTGCCAACATTGTTCTACTCTGAAGGGCATGAGGGGCAACAGTTGGGTCTAGGCTCCCCCATGCAATACTGTAGGAGTTAATACTTTTCTCTGCAGCAAGGTCCTAATTAAAGAAATGAAATTATGAACATGAGAAAATTGTAAAGAAAGGAGTGAATTACTACACAATAAAATAAGACTATGAGATAACGAATCTTAAAAGAAAATGCCAGAGGGAGCAAGTCAGACTGAAATAATCACAAGTACAGCTTTCAGGGGGGAAATGAAGTGGTTCCAAAGTTTTAAGTATGGTCAGAAGAAATATCTAAATTAGAACATTTAGGGATTCATATAATAGAGCACCTTCTTCTACAAACTCTAAGTGTGGGATATACCCAAAATACTGAGGAGCTACTTCCAGTTCTCTGAATTTTGAATGGATACCAAGGAACATGCATGCTATCCATCAGCTATCATTTCATCTTGACACATGACCAACCCACCTTCTTTTTCATTCACACATCTCAGGAGATGTCTTTTATATTGCTTCCCTTGTACAATGCTTACTTAATAATATGTAACAATTTAAATATATTTTTAAAATAGTACTTCATTTTTAAAAATTACATGTAAACATAATTCATTTTGGTAAGATTTGGGTTCCAAAGTTTTCCTCTCCTTCCCTTCCCTTCTCCAAGACAGCAGCAATTTGATATAAATCATACATATGCAATCCTGTAAAACACATTTTTACATTAGTCATGTTCTTAAAGAAAATCAGAGAAAAACAATAGGAAAGAAAAAACACACCCACAAAATAAAAATAGTAAACATCAATTGATAGATTCTAGAGTTTTTTTCTCTCAATGTCAACATGATTTTTCATCAAGATCCTCTAGAATTATTAAAGAAACTTTTTTTGTTTCCATCTTAATCCAGTCATCAAAAAGGATAAATATTTCAAGATGTGAAGGACAGAGAACTATTCAAAACTGAATTTCAAACCCATTAAGTGTTGTGTGTGTATGAACATACAAAATATATTGTAAACATATATCCTTGGTAGTAATAAATTGCTTTATTTTTAATGTATCAGTATTAGTCTTTTAACAGAGAAAGTTAGAACAGTGGTAGTAACAAATTTTTATATATATATATTTATATAAAAATAACACTGCACTGATTCTTTATCATGGAGTTTCCTTATAATCTCTTGTTAGGAACAAATGCCAAATGCCCATCTGCAAAGCAAAGTGAAACCACAGGTCATTATCTAGGTAATTCAGGCAGAAAGAATACATCTGCCTCAAAGAGTCAGGTAGTTCTGTTTAACATGGTGTTGAGTCTGATTTATCCATAATGAGTAATTCTTCATTTTAATGGTTAATATAAGTATGGTCCTTGCTCTCTAGAAAACAGCAAATTTAAGAGTTTGGCATATATGGTTTGGGACAGTATAGGATGCTAACAAGAATCTGTGGAGTACATTCAGTCCAGAAAAGTGCCACCCTAAGACATTGCAAAGAAAATAGAAAATTGGACCTCTGCTTTCTTTAGAAAATGAAATCAAATGAGAAAGAAAAAACAAAGAGAGAAGAAGACAGGAAGAAACTTAGCTCTAGGATTTAGATAACAATAAAATTTTAAATATAATGAAAATCAGCTGCAATTCTAAAACACTGAGAAATGAAACTTAGAAGCTTGGAAGTATTAGTGAAAATGGAATAAATTCAGGAAGCATAATCTTGCTCCAAGTGTACTCATTTGATCTAAAAAATGAAAATATGTATCCATATGAAGTTTAAAAAAGAGGACTAGATCAGGGTTGGTTATAGAACGATCATCTCTGTGATCAAATCTTAACTGATCCAAAGTAACTCCAATAACTTTATGGCTTTCAAATAGTCTGGCCATTATTGAGATAGTCAACTACTGCAGTGAAGAATAAAATAGGGGAAAAAAAAGTGTTTAGGTGATTGACTATGATGATTGAAAAATCTAGAAGATTTCAATTGAAATCTTTCAATAGTGAAATCTTTTAATGTATTTTGAAAGGGAATGTTCCTGATAGGAGAAATCAACCCTTATTGATGGACATTTATTTAATGAGAAGGAAAGCTAGGAGTCTTCAACTCCTCCTACTAAGCATGTGACTTAGACTCAAGTCACCTCCAGAGGAATCCCTCTCCAGGCAGACCACTCTTACTGGTTTTCTCCTTCATGACCTGTGTCCTCCTGAATTACAATGGAGGGTTACAAGGACAGGATTATCCTACTTGGAGTAAGAACTCCCCAAGACCAAATTGTTTGGGTGGCATCCAGACCAATATTGAGGAGCATGTTCCTCAGGGTTAGGGAAAATATCATGGCCTTTAAAAATTGACTCATTTACATAGACTGGGACCTAAATGAGGAAATAAATAAGGATAAGGATCGATTTTAATTTAATAATTTTTTAATATAATGGAAAAATAATATTTTCTTATCACTAGCCAATTAACTAGCCAAAAAGCATTTAATAATGTATTGACGGGGGTAAACCTGAAACTGCCCTCTCTGATTTTGAGGGGGAAGCCATGAGAGTAAACTGAGAAACTCTTCACTGAGAGAGGCCTATCTCAGGGAATCAAGATAAGTGGCTTCATTCTGTTATCTTGGTGATGACTAGCTATACCTTCTATTCAGTTGAAAATTAGTCCAGGACCACTCCTACTTAGCTTGCACTTAAGTGGTCTCATTTAGCTGGAAATCTGAGCCTGGGAGCCAGTGACATCATTGAAGAAATCTTATTCAATTGAAACTCCAGGCTCATCTTTCTTATAAAAAGACAATTTTAAACTCATATCTTTGTAAAAGTCCAAAGTAGTATGCCAAAGGACCTCTCCTTTTGGCACAGCTGCCTACCAGGACTCCTGCCCACTGTGAAGAGACCTTCTTCTCAGTGATAACCTTTGGTTATTTCTCTGCCAAGACCTTATCACTCAGAAGTCTATCTTCCTAACAAAGGCTGGCTTCTCGTTCTCACACAATAAACTTTCCTTTTGCCATTGAAACTTTTTGGGTTTGTGAATTCTTTCATGTTGGACCTGTGTTGGAGGGGGTTTCTATAGCTCTCTGCACTGCCACTAGCTGCACCAGTATAACTTAATATTATTGCACTAAAATGTACAGATGCAAAACAAAAATAAAATAGTCCTTTACTTAAAAGAGTTTACCTTCAGAGAGAAATGATAATTGAGAACCAAAGATTCAAGGAAATCCAGAGTTTCCTACTTTTCCAAACCATCGATTTTTAAACTTTAGCTTCTTGCTGATAATGAGATTAGACACACCTTTGGGGCCACCATTGCCTCTTGCTCTGCCTGAGGTGGGGCATACCTTCTTTGAATAGATTACTCAAAGCTAGAGAAGTTCTGGGTATGGAGATAGTTTCTCTGCTCTAAGATGAATTGATGTCACTCTCAATACCTCATTTTAATATGCTCCCCCTTCAATTATGTTAACCAATTAGAATTAATTGCCACTCTTCTTCCAAAAGATTAGCCCTGAGGCTGTACCCATGACAGTCTTTGATCCAAGAGAAATGGTCAAAATACCATCTTTTTAATTAATAATGTGTTGACCATATTAACAAAATGATTAAATTACATAGAAACTTTAATCTCTCAAAACTATTTAATTATCACAGTTTTATTAAAGGATACAATAGGCACACTTATAAGATGTGTGTGTGTGTGTGTGTTTATATATGGAAGCAAATAGGATTAGAAAAAATGGTCAACAAGGGAATGCAATTAAAATATTGATCAGATAAGTGTGTGTGCTTTTGTCATAAATTCTCTCTTCCCAAAATCTTCCATGAAAGCAATGGGAATCATCTGTATGCTGTATCAGTAATTAAGTAACCAGCTTGTAGGAAGAACACAAAAATTTGGAAATAAATTTGACTTATGGATATGTTGTAGTGCCATATTCCTCATGAAAATATACCAGCATTGGGTAATTGTTTCTCATTTTTGCTGAGTTCACATTGCTGATTCAGCCATTTTAAACAATGTGCTGAAATCTCACTGTGAATTTCTTATGGATTTGTATTTTTAAAAGATGTGTAGTTTGTAAGACTCAGCATTCATTTTGAACTCCACTTTGGGAAACAAAGAACTTGAACCAAAAGAAACACTTTCAATTCTTTTTCTTAAACCCCATAGTTTATTTTTGAATTCCATTTTTCATTGATTCCCATTGTCCAGCTGAATTTTTTTCTCCAAGTTCCAGTTGGTTATTATCTATTTTTTGATTGCAATGCTATAATTTGGGACCTTCACCTGACACCAAGTGCATTTTCAAATGTCCTTTTGTTTGCTAAACAGTGAGTTTTAAAATGCTAATTAACTTTTACTAAAGTTAGTTAAAATTTATATAGTACACAGGAAAAAACCATTACTTTTCCAGATTTAATGAGATAATGATAATAATGCTTTAAGCACCTGAGAAATGCTGTGATAAGATATAATAGAAGCTTTGCTTTCCCCTAAGTTTGCATTTAAAATAATAATAACAATTCTTTTTCTTCAATCTGTGGCTCATCAAATCTAACAGAATTCTAGGGATACCTCTTTAAAATAAACAGCAAAAGAAGGATCATCTCTTTTCATACAGAAGCAACAGCCAGAACTTCTTATAGCAAGAGGCTAAGGAGGAAGGAAAGAGGCAACAGATCCTTTGCTGGTGCACAAGAAAGGTTGACAGAGAATTGGGATGGGGGAAATGATAGAGGGAACAGATAGGGGAGAAGTGGAAGGATAAGACAAGGAAGCGAGGAAAAAATGGAAAAGGAGCTAGGAAGGAGAGCCAAGGATATAGAATACCAAAACTAAACATATTCCTGCCTTCTCCCATAATAATAGGCCTCAAGACTTGTTTTAGAATGAAAGTCCCAAACTAAAGTCAGGAATTGATTTTTTCTTGGTGAAAAACAAAGAAGAAAAGGGAACAACAATCCAAATACTAATTTATAAGAGAAACATAATTTAATGGATTTTATAGACATCTTTTGTTTTTATGCCATCTCCAGTTATTTGTCTTCTCTCTTTCTGACAACCATCCCTTAAAGTTTTTAAAATGGAAGGAGAAAAAAAATTAGTAAAATTATTAACATATGGGGAAAAAAAACACATGAGTGGATCTATGAAGATGCAAATGACTTGAAAGGAAAATTAGAAGTACTTTCTAAAATCTTGTTTTGGGGACCACATTAATTTATTATGATTTTTAATGTTTATTTGGCATAAATTTTAGAAGTTTGCATTTACAAATATTTTTATTAATTGAATTTGTCCCAAAGTGAGCAATAGAGAGGAAACTCTATAAAATTTGGAATAATATCCAAATATAATAATATGGAATTTGGAATAAATTCCAAAACTGGAACCATTATAACATAAATTCATTTTTTTTTTAAATTGAAGCAAAAGAAACAATGGATATGAAGAAATAAAAGATAATTGGGTAAATGCAGACTGAAGTTAGTAGGCTAAGGAAAATGATATACAAAAATGATTTAAACAACATGAAATGAGTAAAAATGTTAAGAAGGAAACTGAATGACATATAACTATAACGACGAAACTTGGTTTAGGCAAAGAGTTAGAAAAATGTACTTACCTCTCTTGAGGTAATGAGGGGGGCATTCTTGGCTATGGAAAGGAGTCTATAATATTAAAAATAGTAGATATGAATTGATTTTTTAATATCTTTTTAGATAATAAATATTGGAAGAAATGAGGGAATACTGGGCCACTAATGCATTGTTTCTTTCTAAATCCCACCAGAATACATTTTCATACAGTATTGTTGTTGAAGTATATAATGATCTCCTGGTTCTGCTCATTTCACTTAGCATCAGTTCATGTAAGTTTCTCCAAGCCTCTCTCTATGCATCCTGCTGGTCATGTCTTGTAGAACAATAATATTCCATAACATTGATATACCACAATTTATTTAACCATTCTCCAATTGATGGGCATCCATTCATTTTCCAGCTTCTGGCCACTACAAACAGGGCTGCCACAAACATTTTGGCACATACAGGTCCCTTTCCCTTCTTTAGTATCTCTTTGGTGTATAAGCTCAGTAGTAGCACTGCTGGATCAAAGGGTATGCACAGTTTGATAAGTTTTGGGGCATAATTCCAGATTGCTCTCCAGAATGGTTGGATTTGTTCACAACTCTACCAACAATGTATCAATATCCCAGTTTTCCCACATCCCAGAAACTTACATTTTTAAGAAATGTCTTTGTTACAATCAATAGTTTTCTGAGTTATATTTGAAAATCTATGTAATTTAGCAACAAATGGCATTAATATAGTGTTAGTCTTGTAATTAGAAAGACCAGAGGTCAAATTCTGCCTCACATACTTACTTAACAGCTATATAATCCTGGGTAAGTAATGTCACCTAGTTTGCTTCAGCTGACTGGCAAAAGAAACAGCACATCACTCCCTTATCTTTGTCAAGAAAACTCCCAATGGGATCACGATGAGTTGGATACAATTAAAATGACTAAACAATGACCAAAAATCTATTTTAAAAGATAAATCTATTTAAAGTCTCCCATAGTATGATATGATATAAATTATGCATACTCATCCATACAATTGATACAGTGTTTGGTTGTCAAACTCAATTAAAATTTTACTTTCCAATTTCTACTTTGATGCTCTTATTTGGTGATTGAGTAAAATTTGGAATATGAATCTAAGAAATAATTTTGTATTATACTTATATACTAAATATAATATATGTATATACAGTTGTACAGGGTATAGGTATATGACTGTCCAAATGCACAAATCCAAACATAATATCAGGAACAGGTGCTAGGCTAAAGTTTCTTAAATTGTGTGTGTGTCACAACCTCATATGGGGTTTGTATAATTGAATGAGGATCATGAAATTATTATTTATTATCATTAAATGTTTTATTTGTATGCCTATTTAACATATCTATATATGCAAAGTCATATAAAAATTTCTTGGATGAGCAGGAGTCCCAAATGGAAAAATTTGAAGAAGTCCTTTGATATTATTAGAGTTGTGAACTGTCTGTGAAATGTTTGGGAAACTCCTAATTTGGCCATATCCAAAAGTGGTATAACTCCTTCTGTGTTCTGAGTCTATCTCTCTCATGAGGTGGGAAGCATGCTTCATCAATTCTCTAGGACTGAGGTAAGTCCTTATCCACTGCATTGAGAATAACAGTCCTTACAGTTTACTAGGTTATTGAGAACTACTTTTGTGTAAGTTCTTATTAAAGAAAATTGCAAAGTCAAATATTAATAGCAATAGAAAGGGTCAGCAAGATGGCAGGGGAAAAAAGATCATAATGGTTCCAAGAATCTTTACAGCATAACTGTTGATGTTTTGAATATAGCAGAAGATTATACCCACCAATTCAAGTTAATTTAATAAGAACTATAACCAAAATTGTTTTAGGACTAAAAATTAAATCTTATGAAGAACAATGGAGGGTATCTGGTGTGAAAAAGAGAAGATGTACAGGGAAACATTATTACTTTTTACTAATATACTAAAGAAAAGAATTATGATATTTTATATATTATATTATATTATATTATTTCCACAAAATCCCAAAGAGCAGAACAAAGGCCTTTGGGAAGCTGTATTGAGTCAGACTTTAGGGGAAAAAAAAACAAAACAAAACAGGAAGTTCCTAAAAATTAGAACTATGCAAAAATCAAGTAGCCTACTTCATGAAAATAAATTCCATGATAGGAGGACTATTTAAACAGAGGCTGATTGGATATTTAAGGATATTATATGGGGTATCCATTAGTTATGACTTTACTATCAAACTGATCTCTGAGGCCCATTCTGATTCTAGGAATGCAAGGCTTTTGAAGTAGCAGGATTGATTAAGATAATTCTAATTCAGTTTGGGGGCTTCTCCAACCAACATGAGATCATTGAAAAGAATGGAAGCTTATTAAATAATTTCCTATCCTTTGGAATTAGACATCTATCTTAGCCCCTTGATAAGAAAACATGACAAGAGGGATGAATCCTATCACCTTTGACATGTCATCCTCAAAGCTGTCAATAATCTATGTGCCTTCTTAAAGCAGGGTTACAATTCAGGAAGTGGAAGAATCAACTAGTACTCAATGAATTACATCTGTTGCATATGTGTCTGATAACAATAGAACATTTTCTCATTATCAATGAGTCCATAATAAACTTTGCTTACTCATCATCATCATTATCCTCACCACCATAATCATCAGTATCATTATCAGGCTAAAACTGAGATTTCATCAGTGAAAGGAATTTCTGGCACAGAAATTCCCTCAACCAATACAGATTGTTAACTCCTTTGTTAATGAATAATTTTAGCAATTTCTGGGGAGAGGGCAGGGGTCCCCGAGTAATTATTATTTTTTTGAAGTCACATTGTTATTATGTGTTAAAGGCAAAAAGCAGGGCTTTAACTTTGATTTTTTGGCTTCAAGGCTAACCAAAGCTACACTTACTTCTCCAGTTATTCAAAAGTACATTCTAAAGACTTTTGTAATCTGTGAATTAGGTCTTCTTTCAAAATTGCATATCAGTCATATTTATCAGCTTTGGTGACATTTTCATCTGAAAGCATAATACATTAGCTCATAAATTCAAGAACATGAGCAGTTCTCAGATTTGTTCAACCTTGTGCTTTATGCTATAAGATCCTGATTAATGAACTTAATGTACAAATGAAATTAAATATTCTGTGAGTATGGGGGTATGTGTGTGTATTTCCTGAGAGATCAGGTCTCCAGTCACAACTGAGTTGCTGTAAAATCCAGAGTCAAACATTGTTGGATAATGAATTCCAGCAGCTTCTTGGCTTTCAAATCTACCTAAGATATTCCCCTTGGAGCTAGAGCTCCACTTTTCCTAAGGAAAGCAGAATGCTTCAACTTCCCTTTTTCTTTCTTTTCAAATAGCCATACCTTTTTTGATAAAAACCAAATATTTCCCTTTGGCCTACGCCAAGGGGCCCAATATCAGGGAAAGACTAAGATCTGGGTTTTACTTTTTGTTATATCCTTATTTTATTTTATTTTTTGCACTGTTGCCAAGATCATTCTTGTCTCACAGCATCTTCCCAAGGCTATTTCTGGGAATTGAGATTTACAATAAAAAAAGTATGTACAATAAATCACATCATTTCTCAATGCGGAAATGGAAAAGCCATGTTGTTTAAATCAAGAGATTTCCTGAGTGACAGAGGTTTCGTTTATCTGTAACTAGTCTAATATATTTGGAATATTATTAATACACAGGCAATGGCCCATTCTATGCTGGACCATCAACTCTTTGTAAAGAACTAGGACTGAAGATGTCAACATTTATTATTTTGGGGAGGGGGAATGGTTCCTGATCCTGGGATTTCTCTTGTATAGAGAATTCTCAGAATGGGCACTCCCTGACATAAAATAAATGCTCAATAAATTCTTGATAACTCCCTCCATTAATGTAGATTACTACAATGCATGGTCTTAGTTGCCTAAGAGTGCTGGAAAATTAAGAGTTTTTAATTATGTAGCTACTATATGTGAGAGAGAGAAGTTAAAACTAGATTTTCCTAATTAAAATTGATCTTATATTTACTTTGTCATTCTTCATAGGTCATTTAAAATTTTTTATTTTATTAATCATTTATTTTTAATAATCAGTCGATAAAAATGAATAATATTAAATAATTTTTGCTATGCATTGCTCAATTTCTGTTATGATGGTTAAAAATGTAGTAGCATTTAAACTCGAAGTGTTCCCTAAATAGATTGAAATGACAGCATTTGCATCTAGTATCGTCCTCTAGGAAAATATATTTCAACTCTACAGCTGGATATAACATCAAGGGCTTTCAAAGGGCTAATGACTTTAGCTATTGTGATTTCTGCTGATGCCAGAAGTTTAAATATGTTATATTGTCTTCCACCATGGAGTTTACAACTTCCCTAGTGCGTAAAGAAGTTGTTTTTCCTTCCCTAGAAATTAGGGAACAGTACCCAAAATGTTTACAATAGAACATTTATGTACTTAGTTCTTTTCAATTATTCATTATTAGCCATTATTAAAATTGAAATAATTATAGCAAGGTAGATAGTTGTTCTTTGAAAATCTACTGCAGGGATTCTCCCCACTTAAACATGTTTGTGTAAGGTGATGTGCCAAACACAAACTTCAACGAGGAAGGGAGAAGAAAACATACAAAGAAAGAAAAAGAAAGAGAGGGGGGAGGAAAGGAGGGAGGAAGGGAGAGAATGAGAGAAAGAGAGAGAGAGAAACAAGAGAGGTAGAGAATGTGAGATGAAACAGATTTTAAAAACTGACTACTTCAACTTTCTTAAATTGAGACTCAGAAAGAAGTGTTCTGTTTGAGGTCACACAGAGAGTCAGTATCATAACCAGATTCTCTCCCAGATTTCTTGCTTCATAAATCTGTTTGCTTTCTTCTACGACATGGTCAGTCCAAACTACACCATGTCAAGGGTATTGGTACTATGAAATTGAATGATTAATCTCAGAACATGTTGTAGAGAGGATTCCTGTAGAAGATGAATGTTAAATTAGGTCTACTGTATAATGTTCTGGTTGGTTTTCTGGAGGTTTCTGACCAGCCTTCTTTTCAGTAGAATAATCACCCCAAGAATAGCCAGGTATAAAGTCCAAATTCTTTATTATCTCCTTGCCTGGGGTCCGGATTAATTTGGTCTCAGTGGAGGAAATGCAGGAGGACAGCCCAGCCACCATGGTGGTGTGAGATGGAGTCAGTCTCTCTGAGTCAGAGGACTTGTGCTCCAGCCTCCAGCCACCACAAAGGTAGGAAATGGAATGAATCTGTCTCTCAGTCTGCCCTGGCTGAGTTTGTCCCAGTTTATATGCTCTGTTATAATTAGATCATTTATAGTATACTGAGAATAAACCAATCCTCATATCACTAGGGAACCATTATTTGTGGTAAGATTAAATCAATCATACTGAACTAGAAAACTGTTAAACAGCATGATAAACTAGATAACCATTGTCTCATCAATTCCATTCAACACCTTGTAAGAATCCTTGTTTCAAGTACAGAGTTCTGGTCCATAACACTACTGAAGTCTCTTCTAATTCTGACAGTTATTGTTTTTAAATTGTCACATGTTGAAGACTCTTAAGAATTATAAGGAAATTGGATGGGTGGTAATGGCAACCAGATGATGAACTTTCCTAGAAAGATATAAGGCAGAACACAAGAATACCAGATATAAAAGGATTATTTTGATAACAAAATTATTTTGAGAAAGTTTGTATAAATAAGAAAGAAGCACATAGGTGGTAATGCATTAATGGCCTGAAAAAAGGGCATAAAAAAGTGGACTGACTTCTTCCTGTCATTACTGACATTAAAAAGATAAATGCATTATCCATCCCTTCTCAAAGCTTTGTTTATACCAATCTTTCCAAAATATCATTACTATTTCATAGCCCATACCATATACTTATGCTTACATTTGGTACATTCTGAATAAATGCTTTTTTCCTTCTTATAAGATAAGGCATCAAGGGAGAAGACATCAGGGAATGCAATGTAATTAGCCTGTCAGGTTTCCATTAAGATGATGGGGCAAAGGAACAGGCTAGAAAAGCTTTGACAATAAAATTTTATTTACTCTCAGTAAAAAAGGGATTGTACAGAGAACCTTGAAAAATAAGTATTAAAGGAAGAAAGTGAAGAATAACAAAAAAATGAAATGATAATGAAATAGATGGGAGTGATATTTTGAGTAAAGATAGTAGGGACAATAGCAGTTGAGGAAACATAAGATAGTGGGATAAGTGGGCTAGAGTGAAATTTAGGTCTACTCCTACCTCTCCACATACCCACAATGAAGAAAGGGAGAATTATCAATGGGGACACCTAAAATTTTATTGGAAGTGAAGCCAAAGAAGAACATTAAATGTAATATACTATCACAGGCAACAGTAAGAATATTAATATAGATTTAATGGAAGTGTGTGAGGCCAAAATGGATTAAAACTAGGAAAACATGGGTTCAAATCTAATTCTCATTAATTCTATGACCATTGGAAAGTCACTTCTCTAAATCTCATATTCCTCTTCTATAAAATAAGGGTAAGGGAAAGGTGTGTTATGCCACACTTCTCTTTTATTGTCCTGAACTAATAATTAGTTTCCCTAATTATCCTGACTCAGTCCTGCCTTGGTTTCTCTGCTTCTCAGTTCTGCAAAACCTCCCCTCCCTCTTTATCAGAATACTTGATAAGGATAAAAGATCTTATGTTTTAGAATATCAGAATGCCTCTCCCCATTCCAAGCTATTAGAATATCAGATACTGTCGTATCAAGATGCCTCTTCCCATGTCCAGGGTGCCTTCCCCTAATTATGTCATCTCATCTCCTGTGCCTCCCCCCACTTTGTCAGAGTCCCCGGTTCCCAATCTCAGTACCCTGACTGTGTCCCTCCTCAGTCTATTCCCTGTGTCTGAGCCACGTGTATATATGTCATTGAGAACTCACATTGTTGGCTGGATTCTTGGAGAAGATAGTCTCATTCAGCCCTGAGACCAAACCATGGAACCATTTGATCCCAGGATATCTCTCCATTTAATAAATTATTAAGTGATCTCTAATTTCTATCTTGCTCAGTTTCTCCGGCATTACAGGTGCAAACATACATGGCTACTGAGTCTTTTGTAACTCAGTATCTCCAATACTATGAATCTGATTTAATCTAGTATTTTAAGCACCTAAAATTTGCCATAGTCTGAATGTTTTTTGTAAAATAACCTTAAAAAATTGTATGTGGATGGTGTCTTTAAAATAGAGTGCATTTTTATTAAGCTTTTTTATTTTCAAAACATATGCATAAATGAATGCAAAGGGCTGAAACTCTTAAAAGGTGTTCTTGAATCAGACAACTGAGCACTTAATTACTTATTCGATATGAGATAATGACTCTATTAACATATGTTTGGAAGAATGGCCCTTCTCACAGTTTAGTGCTTACTAAATGCATTGGTTTGTTGTATACAGATAATAGGCAAGGATTAGAGGGTGGGGTAAAACAAGCCAGACTTCACTTTGCAGGAGGACCAGGAGAAGGGAGGTTGGTGTTGAGCTTGTGGCAGTTGGTCTGTCTCCTTCACTTCTCCCCCTGAAGACCAAGGACTTTTGCTTATCCTGACTCCAGCTATTCCTGTGGCTTCCAGGGAGCTAGCCTGGACTTTACAGATGAAATTCAACATTCACTCTTGTAAAACCTTGTGTTGTATTTTTTTTTCTCCTTCCTTTTCCCCCACTCCATCCCCTAAGATGGCAAGTAATCCAATATATGTTAAACATGTGCAATTCTTCTACACATATTTCCACACTTATGCTGCACAAGAAAAATCAGATCAAAAAGAAAAAAAAAAGAGAAAGAAAAAAAAAATCAAACAAAAAATGGCGAAAATACTAAGTTGTGATCTACATTCAGTCCCCACATTAGTCCTCTTTCTGGATGCAGTTGGCTCTCTTCATCACAAGACCATTGGAACTGGCCTAAATCCCCTTACTATTCAAAAGAGCCATGTCTGTCAGAGTTGATCATTGTATAATCTTGCTGTTGCTGTGTACAATGTTCTGTTGGATCTACTCACTCCACTTGGCATCAGTTCATGTAAGTCTCTCCAGGCCTCTCTGAAATCATCCTGCTGATCATTTCTTAGAGAACAACAATATTCTATTACATTCATATATCATAATTTATTCAGCCATTCCTCAACAGATGGGTATCCACTCAGTTTCCAATTCCTAGCTACTACATAAAGAGCTACTATAAACATTTTTGCTCAGGTGGGTTCTTTTCCCTTTATATGATCTTTTTGGGATACAGGCCCAATAGAGACATTGCTGAGTCAAAGAATATGCACAGCATGATAGCCCTTTGGGCATAATTCCATATTGTTCTCTAGAATGGTTGGATCAGTTCACAACTCCACCAACACATCTCATCATCACATATCACCTCCAACATTCATCCTTCTTTTCCTGTGTGTGAGGGAATCTTACCAATGTGAGGGGTGTGTAGTGGTACCTCAGAATTGTCTTAATTTGCATTTCTCTAATCAATAGTGATTTAGAGCATTTTTTCATATGAGTAGAAATGGTTTTAATTTTTTTCATCTAAAATTGTCTGTTCATATCTTTTGACCATTTATCAAATGGAGAATGGCTTATAGTCTTATAAATTTGAGTCAATTCTCTATATATTTTAGAAATGAGGCTTTTATCAGAATCCCTAAATGTAAAATTCCCTTCCTCCCAGTTTATAGTTTCCCTTCTAATCTTGTCTGCATTGGTTTTGTTTGTACAAAAATTTTAATTTAATATAATCAAAATTATTCATTTTGTATTCCATAATGTACTCTAGTTCTTCTTTAGTCACAAATTCCTTCCTTCTCCATAGATCTGAGAGGTAGACTATTCTTTGTTCTTCTAATTTGCTTATCATATCATTCTTTATGTCTTAAATCATGAATCCAATTTGACCTCATTTTGATATAGGATGTTAGGTGTGGGTCAGTGCCTAGTTTCTGCCATATAGAGTCCATTTTTTAAACTGTAGTTTCTTGAGTTTTTCTTTGGGGCAGAAATTTATGGGTTTTTGTTTTTGTTTTTGTTTTTTGAAATATGACTTTTATGGCAATGTTTTTGCATAACTTCACATGTGCTTTCTCAATGTGGGGGGTATAGAGAGGAAGGGAGAGAATCTGGAATGCAAACTTTAAAAAAAAACAAATATAAAACTTGTTTTATATGTAACTGGGGAAAATAAAAATATTAAAACATAAAAAAGAAAATAGAATCTAAAACACTCATGTTTTATAATAAAATAATACAGATTGAAGAATTCCCTGTAATGATTACAAATAAAAACAAACAGGAAAACAACATGAAATGAAATTTGGAATCTAACAGAAGTCATCCATGTAGTCTCCATCTTCAAAATATTCATGTCTTTATTTGGAAAGAGGCACTAATGTATATCCTGAGAATTAACTAACCTGCATCTCAATTAATAAATCTCAAGTCAATTATAAAAGAAATCCCTAAGAGCCTAAAATATGATCTGTACTATACTATACAAATGAGCAGGCAGACACTGGAAAACTGAACCACAAAGGTGATGGCATGATGTGCCAAAAATTCAGTTATCTGTAGAAAGACTGATTTAATGCTTGTCATTTCAATTAACTCTGAAATTCTCCAAGGCTACAGTAAAATGAGGGGGAAATCTTGAAACATGTGGCTTTGACATAGTAGCTTCCAGTTTGAAAATGATGACCTGTGGAATTCAAAGTTTGAATTTGAAAACTTCTGAAGCTCTGTAAGAAGATGCTCTCAGCTATTTGCTCAACTTAACAACACTGTCACCTATTGTCTAAGATTAGTATTAAACTAGGTTTGCTCTTAGAAAGTAGTCACCTTATTTTCCAATTTTAAATTTGCAAAATAGTATTGAAAATGTGAAAATATCTAAAAAATATGAAAATATTGAAAAAAATAAGAATTCTGACAGGCAAAAATCAGTTTCTTTTTAAAGAAAGAAATAAACAAAATACGGAATATAAAGTTTTGCATAAATTAACAAGTTAATACTAACATTTAATGGCATTATATGTGTATATCTGGCAAATCTCTAAAAATATAAGACACAGAAGTGATCTTATAATTGGTAAATGGAGTTTTCTCATTGGGAATTCCCTTTATACAACGAAGGGAGAAGCAATTAAAAAGTAAATAGCATCCAATGTTTATTAGACACTGCATAAAATGCTTTTACAAATATGTTATCTCATTTGAACTTGTAACAATCCTGAGAGGAAAGTGCTCTTAGTATGCCCAATTTGTTATTGAATAAATTGGGGTTATATAGAAGCTGAGTGACTTGATCAGGGTCTTACAGCTAATATGTAAATCAGTTTGGTTTTTATAATGTTCTCTTCTCTAAAATATAATCGTTCTCTGGGAGCAGATTTCTTGGGGAGCTTCTGGAGACAGTCTTAGTTTCAGTTCAGTGTAATAATCACCTTAAATTCACCCAGCTGTTAAATTCCAAATCCTTTATTTTCTCTTTCCTTCACTTGGGGCTCGGTTAGCTTTCTGGAGGCCTTCCAGATCTTGGTTTCAGTGTTCTCCACAGGACAGCCTGCCACCTCTGCCCTGTCTTCCTTCATTCTGCCCAACTGAATCCTGGCTTCTCAATCTCCCAGAGTGCTCTTTGGCCCTGAGAGCTTCTTGCTTATATGCTGCACATTAAGTATACTCCAATCATTACATCACTAGGAAACCATTATTTGTTGTAGGATTAAATCAATGCTAAATTAGATTTAACCATTGTCTCCTCAATTCCACTGACTTAGCACCTTGTAAGACTTCTACCAGTTTTTAACTCAGGTCAGTTTTTTACTCAGGTCTTTCTAACTTAATGTCAATTAAATCATAATTTGGGTTCAAAATTAGAACCAAAAATTTTAATCATTCTGAATTAAAAGAAATGAAAACATTGTAGCATGGTATCTTTTATGCTTCTATATACAGGGTAATACTGAATTATTAAAATTTTATGTAATGATATTTTCATCTATGACTTCAATATTAGTCATTGTTTCAAGGATTCAAATCATCTTCCTAATTTGCCTCATTTATTGTTTATATCGTGAAGTTAAAAAAAATAATTAAAAACACAAGCATGGTAATCTTAACTATACTCTCAAAACTTTAAAAGCTGTGGTTTAAGCATTTACTTTTAAAAAAAATTTAATGAAATTATTTTTTATGAAATATTCTCCATTTTTATGCTAAATTCTTCCTAATCCATTTCTAATGCTACATCAGCAGTCTAATAAAAATCAGAACACACTGAATTCCCAATTTTAGAGATAATGGCAGATGCACTGTACAAAACATAAGTACATCATGTGTCATAGATCTTTTAAAAATAATTAAATAAAAACCTGCTTAGAGATTTATTGCTGTGGTAGAAGCTCAGTTATTTCAGTCACGTTCAACTCTTCATGACCCCATTTTTTTTTGGCAAAGATACTAGAGTGGTTTGCTATTTTCTTCTGTTCATTTTACAAATGAGGAAACTAAGGAAAATATGGTGAAATGACTTACTCAGGATCCCAAAGCTAGTAAATGTCTGTGACCAGATTTCAATTGAGGAAGTTGAATCTTTCTGATTCCAGGCCCAGTGCTCTATGCACTATGGAGCTACTTAGCTGTTCCATTTTTGTGTTACTTAATTTAAAAAATAGATCGAGTTATTTATTTTTACCTCCTATAACGTTCAAGTTAAAGGAAGATCTGTGGAGTTGTGGAGGGAGTATTACAAGGAGGTAGTTAGGTACAATGGATGAATAACATTAGGATTCAGAACAAATAAATGCTACTTCTGCTACTTGCTTACTACTTGCGTTACTTTTGGAAAAACTCTTTAACTCTTAGATACTCAGCTTATCTGTAAAAGAATAACCTTTATAATCACTTCAAGTTCTAAGTCTTTGTTCCTATCATTAGTCTACATCACAATCAATAATACTGAAATAGAATTGCATCTTTTCTCCTTGTTAAGGAGAATGTGTTAAGGACACACATAATATGTCTAGCATATATCTACTTCTTACTTTCCACAACTGTTTTAATATGCTGAAAAACTATCACTGTATTCTGATCAGTAATCTAACCAACTTTCTGAGTAACATCAGTCCAAAATCTCCAAAAACCACTTTCTAAGAAGATCCTTAAAGAGCCAGAAGAAAAAAATGTCTTTCCTCTCTAACTCCCTCCTCAAAAAATGGTACAGTAATGCATAAAATACTAGGCCTGAAATCAAAAACATTCATCTTCTTGAATACGAATCTGGCCTCAGATACTTAATAGCTTGTGAACCCGGGTAAATCACTTAATCCTGTTTGTCTTAGTTTCTTCATCTGTAAAATTAAGCCAAGAGGGAAATGGAAAATCATTCTTCATCAAGAAAACTCTATATAGATTCAAAAAGAAACAGAAACAACTGACATGACTGAATTACAAGAACAAAAGTTCCTTGTAATTATTATTACAATAGTTCTTAATATTTAGAGCTTGAAAGGACCTTAGAATTAATCAAATCCATCCTTCCTATTATTAATTTAACTCTGTGTGTGTGTATGTGTGTACATGTGAATTGAATTAAATGCAGGCATTTCAATTAAGAAAAAAATTGCATAATAAATTGATAACTTGTTAAGGAGTTTTTACACAGAAGATTAAAAGTTAATATAACAACATTTCTTGTATTTGGGTTTTTTCCCTGTATATCTAAAAATAGTATATTTATGTTTTTATTTCTATCAATAAACAAAATCTCTAGGCTATTTTATAATTACAAATAGAGAGCTAGAAAGTACCAGTGAGGACACTCAATTAACATCCTTATTTGACAGACAGATTAGGGACTGAGGCACAAAATATTTCAATGATATAACCTGGGTGACAGGTTCTTGGGCAGCAAATGCTGTGCTCACATTATAATACCCTAAAGGAAACTAGAAGTAGAATGTATCATGTGGTGTCAGCAGTGGCATTTCAGATTAGTAAAATCTTGGGCATTCTATCCCAGAAAAAGTCTTTGAAAAAAGACTTTTTTTTAGTGCTGAAAAGCATTAAACTTTATAATGAAAAAGAAAAAAAAAAAGTTATCCAAATTCATCTTGAAGAAATTACAAAATTGAATTCTAGAAATTTTGCCTCCAACAATTAAATATTAGCTTCATTTTGAAAATCATGTAAATACTTCATTTTCCCTATCTTTGACATTTTAAAAATGCAGCTTTAACTCATTTGACATTTAGACATTTCCTTCTCTCTCCTTTCTGAAATACATTCTGGCTATGACGATCTCAGGCAGTGGAAATGACCCTGGGTTCTCAGTGCTTATATCAGTGGAGTATAGTCCCTGGAAAGATCCTACCATTATAGAAAGATTTTTTAAATGTAGTCCAGGAATAGGCAAAGTGTGGTTTGCCAGAAAACCAACTTACTTAAATTTAAAAAGCTTAAATAGCAAATCATTGATCCAAAAAGATAGATTTTTTTTTTTTAGCCATCATAATTCAGAAACAGCCCTTATACACACTTTTAAATAATACCATATCCTCCAATATGACTTAGCCTTTTATTTTTTTTTTATTATAGCTTTTTATTTACAAGACATTTGGATGGGTATTTTTTCAGAATTGATCCTTCCAAAATCTTCTGTTTCAACTTTTCCCCTCTTCTCTCCCCCACCCCCTCCCCTAAGTGTCATGTAATGACTTGTCCTTTTATAAAGGAACTAAGGGTCAATGATAGCAAATGATAAAGAAATGGCAGTTGCTCAACTATAATTTTGTTTTCTTTTCGAAGAACAATGATCTCTGAAGTGAGAAGGATAAAAACAACCAAGAAATGAATGAGTAATATGAAGTTCATGTTTGAGATCAATAGAAAATAGTACCCAGAACACAAGTGACCAGAACTCTTTTTGACAGCTATCCATGATCATTTAAAAGACTGGTTAGCATCAGTGATAAGTGAAAAAAGATAATAGAGAAGGAGAAATGTACTGTAGTTGAGAAGGTCAAATCTTCTGATGTCTAAAATGGGAGGAAAAGGAGGTAGGCAAACTATAGACCTCTGAGTATTATTCTGGTTCCCAACAAAATTCTTGAATTTATCAGAGATTGCTAATGGAGAGAAAAAGACAACTTAAAATAAAAAACAACAACAAAAAAGAAACTCAAGATTTTTTTAAAATGTCATCAACTCTTTTGGTATATGCATTCATTTTCCTCACATCCTTTTTTCTCCATTTCTGACATTAGTCCCTAGTTAGAATAGTTAAAACAGAAAAGTACTAGATGGGATTGCTAAGTCACCATAAGACTGGTTTATGATCATTGGTGACTATTATTAAGCCAACCTAGACAATTGTCTATAATCGACCTTTCATGACTTAGCAATCTCAGGAATTTAGTTTTGACATATTAAAGATGTAAGGATACAGAGGGGTTGTCCTCTATGATTTCCTTTAGTGCTAACATTGGATCCAGGAAGAATCCTGGCCTTGTCAAGAGTGGAGCAATGAATAAGAGAATTGACATGAAAGGCACTTCAGGAAGACCTGAGCTCAAATCTAGCTTCAGATACTTATAGCAATGTGTCATTGAATCTCAGTGTACTCATCTATAACATGGAGATAATAATAATAAAAGTACCTTTTACATATTTTTATGAGGATGAAATAAGATAATACATCATTTTACAAAACTCTAAGTACTATAAATGTTAGTTGTATGTTTTATTTGTTATTCAAAGAGAAGGAATTATTTTGGTGGGGGGAAAGGGACATGGCTAACTTAAACTGCAAATATCTCCACCTATTTTTATCTCCTAAAACTATGTAATCTTTTATATTTCTGTTCAAATTCATGTTTATCTTATATGAGATACTTTCCTTGTTTAAAATTAACCTCTGTTAAATTGTTTTCCAGTTTTCCAAGGAATTTACATAAAACAGAGATCCCTTGTCCCCGAGACCAATGTCCATGTAATTATTAGTTTTGATAATTACTATTTTATATAGTAGTCCATTCCTTATGAATTTTTTACAGCATGGGACCTGGACAGTTTTTTTGGAAAAGGTTTCATGTAAAGCTGAGAATTATACATAGTCCTAATATTCCATTCACTAATTATGATTGATTTATTTTTCAGAAATTATATTTGGGTTTTTAAATGATTTATCATTCATCTTTCTTTTGGATTTCTCTTAGTCTAAAAGGGGAAAAATTTAAATTCCAAACAAATGAATTAAACAATTATTGAATAATATGTCATTCACTGATTTTGCATAGCCCTCTCTCACTTGAATTCAATTAGCTTGCATTTCATAGTCTCACCTTCCTAATTTTATGGTGCTTATTGAGAACAACAGCATAATATTGCTCTTATTTTCAAGGCAATTTGATTTTCTTGCTTCTTTAGTTTAACTCTATCCATTTTTCTGTACTCATCTGAAATCATGATCATAATGCTTTTTTTATCAGTTAGCTGAGAAATAATAGTTTCTATCAAAACTTAGCAACTGAATTCTTTTTATGCTGTATTATTGTTGTAAACAACATATGGACACATTTTACTTTTTGATCTGTTCTACTACCTGATCCCTTTAACAGACAAATGCTTCCTATTCACATTCATAATTATTACAAAGATTTTTCTCATTTATATCATCTTTTATTATGTTTTATTTTTGCCACTTACTCTATCTAATGAGGAAAAAGGAGTGAAAATAGAGGAAATGCAATGAATAAGTAAACTGTAATTAGAACCATATGATCCCAGTTTTATCTATTCACTTTCTTATTTATCAGCACAGCATCCTGTAAAGATATAATCTTTTCTATATTATTTGCTTCATAGTAAATCCTGAGTAATTGAAAATTGTACCTATCCAAAGTATTCCTTCTCTTTTAAATTTCTTCCATCTCCCTCTCTGCTTTTAGTTCCCTATTCACTTTATTAAACTTTTCCCTAAAACTTTCCTATAATTTAATCTTGCCCATCTAAGAAAAAAAATTTTCATGAGATTTCTACTCCTCTCATGTTTAATTCCATGAACATATGAACTTTTCCTGCTATTCCCCAATTAAGAGAAAGAGAAATCTTTTTTTTTTCCTCATTCTCTCCCTACTATATTTCATTATTGGGCTTCTTAAAGCACGCGTGTGTGTGCGCACACACACGCACACACACACCCCAAATATTTCCAAATGCAAGGTCTTTATTTTTCTTCCTTGCTTCTTTGATCTTTGAAAATGGCAGGATAATAAAGGGAAAATAAATTTTTGTTCTTTTAAGATTCAGGAATTTTCTAAGGGTATCTGTTAAGATTTCATTACTAGGTTAAAAGCATTTTTTCTTTTCATGAAACATTCTCTTAGACTAAGCACTTTTTGTTAGCTATCTACTTTTAATTCAGTATAACAGACTGAGAAAGTGACAATTATAAAAAGGGTTCTACATGTAACCTTGATATGCAATTGCTTGGGATAGGGAAATTTAATTTAGAAATAAGCTATTGCTTGTCTTTCAGTGGTAGCAAAGGAATAAAAAAGCTCAATTAGGAATATGGTCCCTTGTGCAATAATTTACCTGTAGGGTTTGGAGTGGGTTTTTCAGAAAGCCTATGAAGCAGAAAATTCCCCACATCTAAAAGTGAATGACAAAATAGCAAACGAAAAAGTCATTATATGTGTGTTGAAGTGTGTTCAAGTTTAGAAATAAAGCATTTTCAAGTTATCAAACTGTGCATACCCTTTGATCCAGCAGTGTTACTACTGGGATTATATCCCAAAGAGATTATAAAGAAGGGAAAGGGACCTGTATGTGCACGAATGTTTGTGGCAGCCCTTTTTGTAGTGGCTAAAAACTGGAAACTGAATGGATTTCCATCAGTTGGAGAATGGATGAATAAATTGTGGTAAATTATGGTATGGTATGGTAAATGGTACCATGGAATTATGGTATTATGGAATATTATGGAATATTACTGTTCTGTAAGAAATGACCAACAGGATGATTTCAGAAAGGCCTGGAGAGACTTACACGAACTGATGCTGAGTGAAATGAGCAGGACCAGGAGATCATTATATACTTCAACAACAATACTATATGATGACCAGTTCTGATGGACCAGGCCATCCTCAGCAATGAGATCAACCAAATCATTTCCAATGGAGCAGTAATGAACTGAACCAGCTATGCCCAGAAAAAGAACTCTGGGAGATGACTAAAAACCATTACATTGAATTCCCAATCCCTATATTTATGCCCACATGCATTTTTGGTTTCCTTCACAAGCTAGTTGTACAATATTTCAGAGTCTGATTCTTTTTGTACAGCAAAATAACGTTTTGGTCATGTATACTTATTGTGTATCTAATTTATATTTTAATGTACTTAACATCTACTGGTCATCCTGCCATCTGGGGGAGGGGGTGGGGGATAAGAGGTGAAAAAATGGAACAAGAGGTTTGGCAATTGTTAATGCTGTAAAGATACCCATGCATATATCCTGTAAATAAAAGGCTATTAAATTAAAAAAAAAAAAGAAATAAAGCATTTTCTATGGAAGAGCAAAACTGAACAGCAGACATTGAAATTAGTTGCTAGAATTTCCTCAAAAAGTTATGCTATTTTTTCATATCCCAATGAAAACAGGGCTTAAAACAAGGAAGAAGGCAGAATATAGAATAAAAGGAAAGCATGGACTAAAAGCTTTTTCACTTTTATCCTATAGTATAAGGTTCCTCCTAAAAATAAATAAATAAATAAAGCATGGTTCGTGTAGACTTAGTTCTATATTAGTAGTCTGAACCCAAGTGAGCCATGTTTTCTGTCTGAATTCTTCTACCCAACTGGAGTTGCTCCAGTAAATTCTCCTAATTTAGTCATGGTATGGCTTACATCTACATGTCCTCCTAATGAGCAAAAGAGAGCCACAGTTCATGTACATTCATGATATAATTGAATGTACTAGGAATGGGCCATTCCTTATTCCATTCCATAGATGAGTTATAAGATAAAAATTCTCAAGTGCCCAAAACACAGAAACAAATAGAGCACTCAAATACCCCATTTGTATTCCATACCCAGAAAAGAAGTAACTTTGGGGCAAAATCTTGACATTACAAGGGAAATTCTTTTTCACAGTTTAACATATTCTTCACTATACCCTTTCTATAGTTTAAGTTCTACATAAAAGGTAAGCACATTTTGGGTCCATTGAATAAAAAAATCCCCTTTGGCTTTACTTTGCTTTCCCTGTAGAAAAAGCACTACACAGTGCTACACAGCAGATGTGTGAATCTTGTAGGAAGGTTGATAACAGTGTTCTATGAAAAGAGTTCTAAAGTATTGTCACTGAATGAATAGGTGTATATATTTATTATACTCTTGATAGTGGGTTGGAAAAAATACATGGATTCTGATTTTTTTTTTCAATATGAGAAAAAGAGAAATGTGCAGTGGTATCTGTTTATAAATCTTAGAAAAACAAGGAATATTAAATAAAAATTAGAGCTCTTTCTTTTGATAAACACATACAAACACAAATGCACAAATATACATTATATGTATATATATGTATACATATGTATGTATGCATATGCACACATGCACATATACATACCTATGTATAAAAGTCCACATTCTAATCAATATAATATAATGTTATATATTATGTTAAACATTGGTACAGAGAAAAGATGCATGTACCAACCTTGGATGTTGCCACTTGTATGATCTTTGATATATTATTTTCCTTCTTAAGGCCTCAATTTATTGTTCTGTTTTTTAAAAAAATGGATGGTAGAAGCATGAAAATTCAAAAAGAATTATGAGTGGAAAAGTGAGACCCAGGTTTTTTTAATCACTTCTGAGGACCAAGAGCAAATGAATTTTTAAAAAAATATTGAGAAATCAATTCTCTTTAATTTTTTAAAAAGACTATTGGGAAGAAGACCTAAGTTTATATCAAGGTTCTATCACTCCTTACCTTAGTGAACTTGATAAATTCATTTAACTTCTGTGAATCTTAGATTCATAATCTGAAAAATGAGAGACTGGATTATATGATTTCAAATGTTCTTTTAAGATCTTGATCATGCTTACTACATCCCTGAATAAAGTAAATATTATATCATTTCCTTTCTTAATTGTTAAGAAATTATTTCTCTCTTAAAATAAGGGTTTATATGATGATAGTTCATTTAATATCACTATCAATGTTATGCAGGAATCCAATTTTGGGATAGAACATGAATTAATTATCTCAACAATAAATATAAATATCCTCAATCTCAAATTTCTTGGAATTTCATCAAGGATCATTGATTATATACCACTGCTTCTATGGTCCATCCAAATTAAAGGAAAAGAAAAAGAAATTAATTGAGAACGGTATCTAAGTTAATATATTGTAAAAGCTGCTGGAATAACCAGTGGAAGGAAAGTTTCAAACTCTTATAGATCAAGAACTAAGAGGACCCACAGGGATGATCTAGTTCAACCTATTCATTTTATAAATGAGGAAACAAGATGGAGAGATGTAATGGACTTCTCAAGCTCATTATGGAATAGGGAGAAAAATACAACCAAAATATGACCAAATATAAATTAGTATATTCCTTTCTTATTTTATTGGGTAGTTTCTTTTAATTATATTTCCAACACTTAAGCATCAATTTTATTGTTCTTCACAGAAAAGGAAAAGACAAAAGTAAGAAACATTAGCATTTCTGTCACACTTTTAAGGTTTGGAGGACCCTGGGAAGATGCTTTCTGAATAAAAGACAAAAATAAGGGTTATTTTTCCTAGGAAGATCAACCAATGTCCATATAAAACAAGTTGATGTGAAGGACACCCAAAGCTTCTCTTCTTGCCACGCCCCAGCCTGAAACTACCATCCTAACTTTCATCAGAAGGAACAAGGCATGCTGGGTAGGAAAAATGGACTTGGAATCAGGGAACCTGGATTGAAATCATAGCTAAGCTAGTCAGTGATCATGTGACTTTTAGCAATTTTCTTATATCTCTGGAGCTGATTTGTTGTGTGTAAAATGATAAATTTGGATTATATCAATTTTGTCAAACTCAAATAGAAAAGCAACCCTGCTGGCTGCATACTGACCTAGAAAATCACTATGTTACTAAAATTACTATATTTTACTTTATTTTTCCCAGTTATATTTTAATTTGGTTCTGGCAGCAAATGGCAGCAAATATGATCTCTAACATCTTTGCCAACTCCAGTATTTTATAATATTTGAACTCCACCCCCTCAAATCATCTAACCTTCTCTAATAGGTGCACTTTTTTGCTTTATCTTGTCAGGGTCTAATCCTCCATTGTTATTTCCTCCAGTAACCTCTCCATGTCCTTTCTTTTAGCTCCCTTTTATGTATCTGTTATCTTGCCCCATTGGAAGATAAGCTCCTTGAAGGTATAAATGTTCTTGCTTTCTTGTACTTCTATTTTAACTACTTAGTATATTGCCTGATATAAAGTTAAATGCCTAATAAATTCTCACTTTTTCACTAACACTATTTACTTATCTTTCTATCCATATATCTATCCATCACAATTATCCAGCCTACTATATTATTTTTTTATTATTCATGTATTAATTTTTCTCACTTTCTATTTATTTATTTATCCATCAATCCATTTATTCTTATTTTATTTTGACAGAGTTGTTATTTCATTATTATATTCATTCATAGTATCTTTATCTACCAATGTGGGGAAGAAATTTATCTGCTACACAAAATCAGAAGGCCTGCAAGGTTAAGTGAAATGATCAAAGTTATATGAACAGTATGTGTGTAAAGAAAAACTTGAACCCAACTTTAGTCACAATATGCTGTCCATTAGGTCATTATTAAGTAGAAATTTAACTAATTATGAGATTAGAATATACAAACATAAATAAATTCAATAGTTTTGGGAAAACCATGATCCAAAACAAGAATAAGGGTAATGTTGTATATTGCTGGATAAGAAGAGGGGCAGAATTATAAAATAGTGGGGTCACTGTATCAGGCAATGGTATATAGGGACATGGAAAAGAATCTAGGATGAGAAGAAAGAAAGAAGACACAGTAGATAGTGAAAGACTTGGAATCAGGAGATATACATTTGAATTCTCACACAATTAAAGCCTATGTTGTTCTAAGCAAGTTATTTAACATCTCTTAGCTTCAGTTTTCTCATCTATAAAAGGTGATAGTAATAAGGTTGTTGTAAGGATCAAATGAGATAGCATATATAAAGATTTATTCAAACATTAAAAAGTTATATCAGTATTAACTATTAAAATTATCATTATTATATTTGGATAATACTCTGCCAAATCAGAGTTGTAATTGGTAATTTTTTGCAGTCTTTGTGTGTGTGTTTGTGTGTGTGTGTGTGTGTGTGTGTGTGTGTAGCTTGATCCACAGTCAATGTGAGACCACTACTGTGGAGATCATTTACCTTAGAGAAACCAAGTAGGTGTGAGCTCAAAAGAAATCTATCTGCTGCCATGGACATGGTAGGTAGAGGGGAAAAAAAAGGACGATGTAGTAAATTCCCACTTAAATTAATTCTTGGTACCTACATGCTAAACTCAGTTCTTTCTATTCTGATGAAAGACATCAAATTTAGATAGTATTTTCTAAATTTCCAACAGAACCCTTCTTGCTCTGTCTTAGTTTTGGCCTTGTATTAATTGATTTTCTTTCTTAATATAATTTTTAAGATATCATAATCTGGACAGCTAAGTGGAACAACTGATAGCATGCCCAGCTTGGAGTAAGGAAGTCATCTTCCTGAGTTCAAATCTAACCTCAGATATTTATTAGATATGATACAGGGCAAGTTACTTAACCCGTTTGTCTCAGTTGCCTCATCCGTAAAATGATGGAGAAGGAAATGGCAAACCATTTTAATATCATTGCCAAGAAAAACCCCAAATGGGATCATGAAGAGGTAGATAAGACTGAAAAAAAGACTTAACAGCAACAAAAATCATAAGCTAATTTCAGTATATTGTCCCTAATCTTAGTATAACATTTTAGATAAGTCCTCTAAGGCAACCTATCCCAGTTCACTCCAAAATCCAGCTCCCATCTACCAACTCTGCTGATTCTGGGTCATCTCTATATAGTATGCCTCCTCTAGCACCAAGAGGTCCACCTAGACCTCTTGTCTGTTTCTATTCCATAGACCTTTGTTTCTATGCAACTCACTGTCCCCTTGCAAGTTTATTTCATCAAGCATTGTATTTTCATTGAACCAATTCATATGTACTTCCCAATTTTGCCTAGTGTTGGATCCAGAATGCGAAATATTTAGCTTCAAATATCTAGCCTGCAGTTCATCATCCCCTTGGGTAAATTTATATTTATGCTGCATTATTCTAACCAAATGTATTACATTTTTGCTTAAGCATCAGTGTTTCTAAATGAATCCTGATAGCAAGCCCTATTCCAGAAAGTGGGAGGGGGAGGAAGCCTATGATGTTCTCTAGTGCTCTAATTATCTGACAGGCATCTTTAATTATTAAACACTGCTATGCTGGCTTAATGGGCAAAATACATCTGCAAATTGACTCCCATTCATTCTGGGGGTATCAGACTACTCTTATCATAAACCTTCAAAAACTGTATCACATTTAATATTAAAAAATAATTCAAATGCATATAATAACCCACTGTTTCAAAATGAAACCTTGCTGAGTTTTCTGCTTACTCACATAGAAACTCCTGAGAACCTTTATCCAGAATAGCTCATATCTATATCACAATTTAATATTTATGGAGTATTTTTCTCAAATATCATTCCTTGCTAAAAGATAATCCTAACTTCTGTTGTATTACACATTACTACCTGTCACATACTCTTAGCATACTCTTAGATTCCTTATTTATTACATATATTGCTTTTTTTTCCTTTTTTTCCCCCTCCCCTTTTGTTGCTCTTTTGAATCAACAAAACAGAATAAATTGTATTCCAGTTATATATTTATCTTATCTTACTTTGACCTTGAATAATATTAAAGGGACACTTGTCTCTTCTCCCTCTATTATAATATAAAAACTCGATCATTGTTCAACTCCTTCCAATTACTCAAGTAGATTTAGTTTTTAGATTTCTCTTGACTCCTGGTTTACATTTCAACATTTCTATTACGACCTAGTATATTTACCAGGGATTTTTAAAGATTATCTATTATGTCGGAAGTTCACTCTGCTCTAGACTCATTCTATGTTTTGTAGGGTAAGTTAGCCTTGGTTGTAAGCCTCTATCTTTTGCCTTTTAGAGTATCATATTCCAGTATTTTCTTTCCTTTGAGGTAGTTAGCATTGTGTAACTATAACTATAACTATAACTAGATTCCTTGGTACTTGAACTCTCGCTACTTAGGGTATATTTTTTCTTTGATTTGCAAGCTCTAAATTTTGGTTATGTCATGAATTTGGAGGTTTTTTCCTGAGGACCTACTTAGTTTTCTTTTATGATTTCTTAAAACATGCCCCTTTTGTTTGATGGTGTCTTTTAGGGAATCAATTATTCTTAATTATCTTTCTGTTTTACTGATCATTCTAAATAGTATACACATTTCATTTATGTTTCTTTGTAATCCTTTGACTTTGTTCTAATATCTGTTGAGTGCCTGAGTTATATTTGCTATATTCTATCTTAGATTCTAAGATATTTAGTCTCTGTTGGAATCTTTACTAAAGTGTTAAGACATTTCTTTACAAAGTGTTAAAGACATTGGAGTTAATTTAATCTTAAGAGTTATTTTGGGCCAGAACTTGAAACAAGATACTAAGTGGAACTGATTGAACAATGCTAGTGTTCACACCTTTAGAGAGCTCAAGTATCTAAGTACTCAATGGAGTTGACACGAGAATTCAGGGCTGGTTTAGTCTGAATTCACACCTCTGTCAGGACCAGAGAGTACTCTGGGAGATAACCCAGAATCCCTCTCCCTCCAGAAGGCAGAGTTAACCTTTGGGAGATGATATATATGGAGGAAGCTCTTGGAGCAAAAGAGAATTTCTCCGGAACATCAACAGGGCTCTGAGACAGAACACTCTGGAAGAAAAGACTACTCGCCACAGACTGGAGATTGAGAAGCCACGATTCGGAGCTGGCTGGAGGCTGAAGAAAGCAGAGGCAGAAGCCAAGGACAAAGCTACAAGATCTCTTGGAGCCAGGCAGAGAGATAGGCCTCAACTAACCAGGCTGAATTTGTAAGGAGAAATAAACGTTTGCATTTTTACCAGCTGGCTTCGATTTTGGAGTAATTATTTATTTCAACTGAGTCTAAGGCTGCCTTCCAAGGAAAACCCCTCAACAAGTCTCTTCTTATTTTTTTCTTCCCAAACTATCAAATCATTTTGCATTTCTTTATTTTTAATTTGCTTTTTTTTCTTTTGCTTTAATACTCTATATAGACAAGTCATATTTTTTTAATTTCTCTCTCTCTGAGATTCTATATTTATTGCTTAAGCATCTTGTAATCCACAGTATTTTTATTTTTTATTTGTTTGTTTTTCTCTTTACTCACATTTCTAGTCTCAGTTCTTGGATTGGGGTGTGGAGCAAAAGCCAATCCCCTATGGCATTCTTCTCTCTCTCTTTTTTTTTTTTAAATTTATTTAATAGCCTTTTATTTACAGGATATATGCATGGGTAACTTTACAGCATTAACAATTGTATGGCATTCTTCTCATACTTTCTATACCACTGCAATTGTGGATCTGAATGAAATGGCTGATATAAATAGGCCCAATCTCTGAATTCTCACACTGTTCTAGTATAATTCTAATTCCTGGTGGTCCATTGGAGGTTCTTGTCTACATCAGTTTCTGTCTTCTCTTTGTATTATCCCAAGACATTGATTCTATCTTATGCTATGGCACTGAAAGGCCCTGTTATGATGTTGAAGATCATATTTACATAAGATTACCCCATCCCCATCTTTAGAGATGCTCAAGCTCTGAATTAACACTGTATCTCATTGAACTTGAAGCACAGTTCTTCAAGGGATCTGATTTTTTCTGGGGTCTGACAGGCCACAAATTGCAGGTCCTCATTTATTGAAGCTCACGTCAGCTCATGATAATCTTTCTTTAAAGTGCTAGCTAGCTTCTAGTTTAGTGTTTCCTTACCTGTCACACATTTCCTTACCTTATGTCCACTAGTTTCTAAATTTAATTGAGTTTTCACTAGCTTCTCTGGCATGGCTTCTCTCTCTATCTTCACCTTTTTAAAATAATTTTATTTATTTATTTTGGGTGCAATACATGTTTGAGCTCATTTCTGTTTCTCTTCAGCTTTCTTCATCATTGGCTTTCTCTAGTCTCAAGTATTTGATATGATTTTGTGGGGTGGGGGAGGAGAGAGAGAGCAACCATTCATGTCACCTATGTAATTGAAATTCCCTCCAGTTTGATCCACCAAATCACATTGCTTCATACTTGCTCTGAAATCAGAATATCTGGATTTTAATCCCATTTCAGCTTTTCCTTATAGTGTAATGGAGGTAAACACATTTGTGCCTCAATTTCCTTATTATAAAATGTGAATTGGATTTAATGTTTTCTAAATATCATGGTTTCATTGAGTTAAGGAATCTAAATAAATGTAGAATCATTGTTGGATAGGCCACTGAGAAAACAGCCACTCTTAAAATGATAGCACCACTGCACAGATATGTATTCTTTCTAAAACAGAATCTAGAAATAGGACAAGATCTATAAAACTAATAAGGGTCCCTGGCCTAAATAACCCCAAAATTAGAAACCTATGTAGAAAAATCATGCCACCAAGGCATATCACAATTTATCTATGGCTCAAAACACTCCCAAAGTACCTTGAGGACAAGATTAAAATATATTTGGTTAATATTAAACAAAATAAAGATAAAATAAAACATATAACATCACATTTTAAAACTAAGTCAATATGTAGTCTTTGGAAAGCCTTATGCATGGATTTGTGGTCCAGACATTCTGTTTGAATTCAATACCACTAGAGAATTTCCTACAGGTCAAGATAAAGTAACTTACAATTATAAGTGGTAGAAAAAGGATTTGACCCCAAATTTTCTTGAGTCCAAGTTCAGTATGCCATTCATTTTGTTATACTGACATTTTCATTGTGGATATATATAACAAAATAAAATACTTAAGAGGGAAAGAGAAGGAATGGAAAGAAAAAAGAAACAGCAGTGAAGAGAAAGGAGAGCAATGGAAAGATAGAGAGATAGAGACACACATACAAAGCAAAATAATAAATGAAGGAGGAAATCTTAGAAGAAGGGGAACAAAAGGAGGGAAGAGATAAAGGGAAGCAAGAAGGGTAGTATCAAAAGAGAAAGTGATTTTTTTCCCCTAGTACTTATAAGAGCAAAAAAAAAAAAAAGCGGAATTAACATAAATATCCATTGGTTTAAATGAAACTAAATAGATTGTAATCCATATATTAAGATATACCAATTAAAAATGATAAACCTTGAAGTCATTTATAATAACTAACACCATTTATTCTAAAACAAACAAAAAACCCTCCCAACATACTTTCAATGTCTAGGTCTATAAGTGATAATGTTTTTCCACCCTTAATGTGGATGGATACATTGACATTTATTGTACAGAGTTGTATCATTTGTATACAGTGTTCCAAGTTCTATGGTTTTCACCCTATAGGCATTCATTTAGCTAGAATATTTCTTCCAGAAGAAATAGAATAACTTTAAGAAAAAGGGTTATTTTTGTGTAAGCTTGGTCAAATATTTAGAATCAGAGCATCATAGATCCAGTACTGGGAGACAAGGAGAAATAAAAAGAAGCATTAAATTTTGGGTCAAGGAGCCATTGGATAAATCACATAACTTCTATAAACTTTAGTTTCTTCAATCTAAAATGAGGAAGGTAAAATATCTGGCCTTTGAGGTTCATTCTAGCCTTAGATTTATGATGCTGTCATCCATATTCACAAAGCTAGTAAGCTCAGAGATGATATTTGAAGTCTTTATTACATAGCTAGTAAGATAAGAAGTGGTATTTGAACCTAAAATCTTCTTAAGTTCATCTCATACCCTATCCACTATTGCCTTTTTTTGATTACATTTGATTAAAAGTAAACTCCTTGAGGGGGAAAAAAACCGTTTGATTTTTTTAAATACTCAATGCTTATTAGAACACACTTTACACATAAAAATCAGAAGGAGTTTCACATGATTATCCAATTCAAAGATTAAAATATTTTACCAAAAAAATTAGTTGACAAATTCAAGGTCATCTATAATATAATTCCCAGTATAATCAGTATAGCTTTTTATAGGCGGTAACTAATTTACATTATAAATGAATACCTTTCTTAATAGTCTCAAACAGATTTGACCATGGGAGCTAAATAATGTATGAAATCTAATGAGCTTCTCTTTAATTCTGCCTCTGCTTTTGCTTTGACTCAAAGTGACCCTTATTATTATTCAAAGTTACTTGGCAATAGATCAACAGGATTTGTTGCACATTCCTATTGATACCTATCCTATTCCAAAGTTCATCACATCACTTTGAATGAAAGACTTTAACAGACCCATAAACAATGTAATTGGAAGTGACTATGCTTCTTCTGTGCTCTTGAACAGCATAGGATAAAAAACACTGAGGTTTACTCAAAGCTCACTGTATTTATTTCTTATTGATATTTTTTAACAATACTGTCATTTCCAAATAAACTCTTCTCCATCCTTACCCCAGTGAGTCATTTTCTTGGTAACAAAAATGAAAAAGGGAAGAGAAGAGAAAAAAGGTTAAGTAGAAACAATCTACATAGCAATTGTGTCTGAAAGTATACGCATTATTTCACACCATACTCCTCCACTTTTGCAAAGATGGGAGGAAAGTACTTTTTTCTCAGTTATTTAAGCTTATTCTTAAATGTCCAGTGCTTCATTCTTTAAAAAAAATTAGTACACAACACACAATCTGTTTCTTTTAGAGAAATTTCCCCAAATTAAAAAAAAAAAATTGCTGCAAACAATGTCAGAGGTAGAAAAAGACTGCGGAGTCATCCAAGTCTGCTTCTTGCTGATACAAGATTGCTCTTTACAAATATACCTTCTCTATCTTTTTTTGAGAGCTAAGTCCAAGAAAAGGTGTAATGTAGAAGCAATCTTGCAGACATCAGGGGCTCCTGAATCCTTCTCCAACTATATCATCCTTGATTAGGCAAACCAATGGGACTTAAGATAGATTGAAGGTCAAAGAAGAGTCAAAAGTCACTGCTAAGAGAGAGTTCCAAGTTTCAAAGACAGTAAGATCTTTGGAGAAGAAATGGAAGAAAAGGTGATATATTAAATGAAAGGAATATAAACTATTCTATATTTCACATCTTTCAAATATAATCACATTTTGAGCTAAGAAATCTTCAACAGATAAGATCTTTCTTATCCTCTTCAAAGTCAGAAGAAGTTGGAAACCTAGTGCTTAATTTCAAGATTGGAAGCCAAGTGAGTCATGGTATTTATTCTATACTCATTATTGACAATAATTGTTATCATTGATGAAGCATTTTATTACAAACATGGTTTCATTTCATCCTCACAACAACCCTGTAAGGGGAGTACTTGAGTTATTATCAATGCAACTATATAAATATGTATATATATATATATATATATATATTATATTTAACATATACTTTAACATTTAACATGTATGGGACTACCTGTCATCTAGGGGAGAAGATGAAGGGAAGGAAGGGAAAAGTTGGAACAGAAATGTTTGCAAGAATCATTGTTGAAAAATTACCCATGCCTGTGTTTTGTCAATAAAAAGCTATAATAAAAAAAGAAGAGAGAAAAAAGAATTTAAAAAGTTATTGCCAATGGAATTTTATACATAGAAAACTGAGACTCAGAGAGATTGTGACTTCTTCATGAACACTTGGTAAGTATTCTGCTTCAAACCAATGTTTTCTGTCATGGTATGGACTCAAGACTCTTTCCACTGTATTCTCAACAATTTTTGTAGCACAACTGCTTTGCTCATAAATATTTGAATGTACTGAACCCGATAAGGAATTATTGAACAACATATTTTTTTAATAAAATATTAAGATATACAACATACTTTCCTCACAACCCTATAAGGTAGTTGGTACATACATTATTATTCCCACTTTACAAATTGGGAAACTGTGTCCTTTTATCCTATGTTCATAAAATAATTACTCCAGAGTTCAAAGTAACTTCAGAGGAAACTATTTCAACACTTTGTTTCATTATGAGGAAAACAAGGCTCAGAGAGGTAATATGACTTGCCCAAGATTTTATGCGGAGGTAGTAAGTTTGTAGATACAGAGTTGGAAAGAAGTTTAAAAGTTATCTAGTTCAACAGCCTCATTTTACAGATGAGCAAATTGAGGTAGAGTGAATTTAAATCATTTGTTTTCTTTTATTTAACTTTTTATTTTCAAAACATATTCATGGATAATTTTTCAACATTGATCCTTGCATAGCCTTGTGTTTCAGATTTTCCCTTTCTTCAACCCACTCCTCCCCCTAGATTGCAAACATTTTAATATATGTTGCACATGTTAAAACATATGTTAAATCTAATATGTGTAAACATTTTTATACAATTCTCTTGCTGCATAAGAAAATCAGATCAAAAAGCAAAGTAAATGAGTAAGAAAACAAAAGAGGCAAGTATACAACATCAAAAAGAGTGAGAAGATTATGTTGTGATCCCACATTCAGTTCCTACAGTCCTCTGTCTGGGTATACATGGCTGTCTTCATCACAAGATCATTGGAACTGGCATCAATCATCTCATTATTGGAAAGAGTCACATTCAACAGAATTAATCTTGATATAATGTTAATGTTGCCGTGTACAGTGATCTCCTGGTTCTGCTCATTTTACTTAGTATCAGTTCATATAAGTCTCTCCAGACCTCTCTGAAATCATCCTCCTGATTGTTTCTTATGGAACAATAATATTCCATGACATTCATATACTGTAACTTATTCAGCCATTTTCCAACTTAAAAGCATCCACTCAGTTTCTTGCCACTACAGTTTCCTGTTTCTTGCCACTACAAAAAGGGCTTCCACAAACATTTTTGCATATGTGGGGCCCTTTCCCTCCTTTAAGATCTCTTTGGAATATAAGCCCATATATAATTATATATATCATGTAATATATAACATTTATATATACAATATAACATATATTATATATAATATAATAATTATATGTTATATATAATATGTCAATATATTATATATAATGTAATATAAACTGGGTCAAAGGGCATGCACAGTTTGATAAATTGTTGAATATAATTCCAAATTGCTCTCCAGAATGGTTCACAATTCCACCAACAATGTATCAGTGTCCCAGTTTGCCCATATCCCATTCCAACATTCGTCATTTTCTTTTCCTATCATCTTAGCCAAAGTGAGAGGTGTGTGTTGTAAGACAATTAAGTTGTCTTAATTTGCACTCCTCTGATCTATAGTGATTTAGAGCGCCCTTTCATATCATTAGAAATGGTTTTCATTTCTTTATTTGAAAACTGTCTTCATATCCTTTGACCAAATTTAAATCATTTGTAAAAAGTCTTGCCCAAGTGGCAGAGTCACTATTTCAGTCTAGGTGATCTAAATCAAAACTCAAGCCTCTTCTTACCAAACCATAATGAAGGAGAATTAGGCAGAATTAGAGATTACACAGGTGGTAGAGCAGAATTAGGGCCATAGTGTCATACACATTTCAGAAAACGACAATTGTTTAATTGTGTCTAATAATTCATGATCTTATTTGGGATTTTCTTGACAAAGGTACTTTAAATGGTTTGCCAATTCTTTAACCAGTTCATTTTACAGGTGAGAAAATTAAAACAAAAAGGGTAAAGTGACTTACCTAGGGTCACATAGCTACTAAGTGTCTGAAGATCGATTTGAACTCAGGAAGAATGTTTTTCCTGACTCTATCCCCTGCACCACCTAACTCACTAAATTCAACTGAGATTCTTTGATTCCAAATACTTTGCATAAGACAAATCATTTTTATTATCAGCATTGATATGAAATAGAAATGATTTAAATAATTTCAACAAGGTATTTACTCTACTGGGGGTTTAGTCTAGTAGATGCTCAATAAGTCCCCATTGAATTTAATGTCAGTATTAGCATTTTTAACAAGATAAAGTGAAATATAGCAATAAATATTATTTTATACCAGTTATTAATATATACTATATGCTGACATAACTGACAATGAAGCCTCTTTATGGTATCAGATATATTTTTTGATTCATTTGTTATCCTACAAACCACTCTTGGAGGGGAAAACAAATTCCATTTTTTTCCTATTCTTGGGATTGCAAATTAAAATCAATTGGAGAGAGAAACTTTTGCACTGGACTTTTTATATCTGAGTCTTTCATGGGTGATGGCAAAAGTTCCTTATCCTCAAAGATATATATAGATCTATATATATCTTTCATAAATTAGTTGTATTAATACTGTAAATTCACTTGGACTTTTCTGTGTCCCAGTTTCCTCATATGTTAAATGATGGAGTTGGACACAATCATGTATAAGGTTCTTTCCAGTTCAAAATCTATAATGCCATAATTCCTATGATCTCTAAGTTCCATTCTAAAACTAAATCTATGACCTTAAAGCTGTCTTCCACTACAAAGATTCTATGGTTCTAAGAGAATTTCATTCTAGGAACAATTGAATAACATAGCAATGCATGCATATTTTAGAATAATAAGCTAATGGAATAAACTAAATGGGGTAAAATTAGTTCCCAAGTAACACACTTGCAATTTATAGGGTGCTTTACTGTTTATATAACATTTTTCCTTATGGTACCTCTGTAAATGTGGAAGTGCTAGTATTTCAACACCCATTTTATAGAAAAGCAAACTGAGGCTCAAAAAGGTGTAACTAGGAAGATAAATAGTCATATATGACCTGGAACTTATATCTTATGATTCTAAATATAGTTGTTTTTCTCTTATCCTATTAGATATTGAAAACACTGCCTATTTATGTACTCAAACTTGGTCGTAAAACATTGCTGTTCCTATGTACAATGCTCTCTTAGTTTTGCTCACTTGTCTTTACATTATTTCATGCAAGCCTATCCCTATTATTCTATCATCAAACTAATCCTTTCTTATAGCAAGAAATTTACCACCACAATAATATATATCAATTTGAATAACCACAGGACATGTGGAAAAATATCCTTTCTGCATCCAGAGAAAGAACTGATAAATAGAAGCATATATAGAATGATTTTACATATATATATGTATGTACATATATATATATATATATGTGTGTGTGTATGCATGTATGTATAGCTATGTCAATGATATCTACTTCTGAAAAGGAAACGTGAGGAAAGAAAATAAGGAGGAAAAGAAATTTGCATGAAAAATTTATTATACATATTTAAAGGGATAGCAAACTATATATAAAAATATGCAGTTTCATGTATAATCACATTTTTATTATACTATGTTATGGAAATGCTTATTTTATCCCATAAATTAAAAACAAAATAAATAAAACTGTCTATAGAGACTGACTAATTCCCCTTGTAAACATTTCTTTGCAACTACATAAAAAAAATCAGTACAAATAAATATTACTTTCAAATGTAACAGGGATTATGCTGAAGTCCTAAATACTGAGCTCACATGTCTGAACTTCTAGAATTTGGTCAACATGTGTGTGGTTTAAGAAGACATGCCAGTATGTATTCAATTCCAACATGCCAATTCAACACGCATTTATTAATGCCTATTATGTGCAAAGTCATATGCTAATCTGGGGGAAAATGAAGATAAAAGATGTAACTATCCTTCCCTTTAAGTTTATTTTCTTTGGAAACAAAAAAAAAAAATCATTCATCAAATCCATCAAGTATTTTTTAGATGTCTTCTATGTGCCAAGAATGGTATACAAAGAAATGCAAAACTTATTAAAAGTAAATACAAAGCAATTTTAGGGGACTGGAACTTCTCACATTTTATGGGAATCAGAAAAGACTTTGTATAAGAGATTGTGTTTTTAGTTAAATCCTGAAGACAGCTAGAGAATCCAAGACAGAAGTAAGGGACAAAAGCATTTTGTTTAGTGTCTCATGAAGGTCTAGAAGAGAATGAATGCTACACAAGATGAGAAAAGGGTGTGAAATTACACAGCCATAGAGGTGACATGACTTTCAACTTGCTTTTTGAGATATGTTGCTAAATATTTGATGCAATTAACAATTTACTGAGACATGTCTGTGTAATGGGCTTGAGTTGATGCACTGAAGTCCCAAGCACGCGAGGCTAAATAGTAATTGGACTATACTCTATTAATATACATGCTTGGATAAAGAATGGCCCCCACCCACTCTCTGTGCAAGTCCTGATGTGTTGTATAGGAAATGACGATTTTGGTGGGTGGAGGCAGAGAGACAGGAAGAGAGGCTGGGAGAGATTGGGCCTGGGTTCTATGCTGGTAGCTGCTGGTCATGTGGCTTCTGGTCTAGCTAGCTTCTTGACTGAAGCTGCACACATTGCTATCGCCGATTCTCTTCTACCTCCGATCTTTCTTCACTGAGAATAAAGATTGATGATTTCCCCCTAACCTGAATTCCTGACTCCGGCTGATTTTAAAATACACAGTCTTCACATGTCTGAGTTTTTTTTTTTTTTAATGTCCTTTTATAAAAGACATAATTGGTAATGTAAAAATCTCAGCATTTTAATAAAATCTATTTTATTATCTCAAGTATGGTTCTTAACCCATCTGGAAAGGGGGTAGGAGGAAGAAGATGTTACAGACTTTCATTGTTGGTAGAATTAAACATTTCAAGAAATAACAACCACATTTTAAAAACTCAAAGACATAAAAGATAAAGAAAGCAAAATGCCAGTATTTACCATAATCTCAAGAGAATTTCAATCAGCGAAATTTTTTTTCATAGCAGCCCTTTGTGCAGCATTGTATGATGGAAAGGAATTCTTTTCTTTTCATAACATGATTTTACTCATTGGCATTTTTGAAAATCAGACTTCATTTAAGAAAGAGGAAAGCGGATGACAAACCATATGAAACAAAGACATTACCCTGTCAAGTTCTCATCTTCAACGGCAGTGGGAATTTTCCCTTTCATTTTCATCATAACTGGAGAAAGAGTCTCATCTCTTTCTCTCTTTGGCTTTGGTTTGACACTTCCCTCTTTGCAATGTATAAATATCCACAGCAGATTTAATGACTTCAGTGTGAAGAGCTTACCTTGATGAAAATGTTATTTAACTGTTCTGGTTCTCTGACTAAAAAAAAAAAACAAGTGTCACATTTTTGTCAAGTATCCACTGATGAACTATGATTATGCATAACTCGGGATCCTTAGATTTTAGATTTAGGGCTACAAGGGAACTCATGACATCTTCTAGTATTTTTATAGACAAGGAAACTGAGGCACATAAATATATTTAGATAAATACTCGCATATATACTCGCAATATACAGACATAACAAATATGTTTGTATGTATACATGTAATGCATGTGTGCATGTATGTGTATATATACACACATGCATACATACACACTAGCCAATGAACCCTATAGTAAGAGTTGAGAGAAATTTTTTTTTCTATTTTTATAAACTCAGGGGTAAAGGGGAGAAGGAACTACTTCATGGCTAGAGAACAAACCTAAAATCAAGAAGATCTTGTTTCAAGTTCTAACTGCAACACATACTGACTTTGATTTTGGGTAAGCTACTTAACCTCTTCAGGTATTTCTGCCAACACAATTTATATTGTGTTATTATAAATTTGCATTGGTCTGGCTAATTGATGAATTCTGTAAACTAATGAAAATCTCATGTCCATGACCTAGCACCCCTGTCAGCTACTACTATCTTTATCTCTGTTCTAAATAACTATATAGTTACATAACCTATTTCTCTAATGAAATAATTAATTATAATGATAACAAATATAACTAAATATATTTCTATAGCTAACTATGGGCATCATGTATATCAATATCCATATTTATTTTATCTGTATCATCTGTGATCTATATCATTTATTTCTATATTTATTTCCATTTCTACAGCTACATTATCTATATCTACTTATCACTGTCATCTTTAACTCTGTATTATCACCTATTTCTATCTCTATATTTATATTTATTTGAATTTATATACTCTTTTTATGTAAATCTGCATCATCATATCTATATTTGCTATGAAACACGAGGTTTCTGGAAACCTACATTGGCTTGAAAACAAAGTCACATGTGCTTTTACTATATGTGAAAGATGGAGAGATAGATAAATGGACAAAAGGATAGATAGACAGACACACAGACAATTCCCAGGTGAGGAATTTCATTCTTCTTTTGGTTAAGTGGAAGCTTAACTATACTGTTGGCTTACACCAGTGTTTCATCCTGAAAAGAGAAAGTTGTTTTGAAAAGCAGATCATAAAGACCTTTTATTCCTGCCATTTCAAAGCTTAGTTTTTCCCACCTCCATCTGCCATACCAGAAGATTAAATCCCATTGTCTAGATTGGCAAAGACCATTTGGAAAACCCCTTCTTTTTCTAGATTTTTCTTGTGTATAAACTTGTCTCCAAGAAGACCCAAACCACTGTTTAAAATAATTTAATGAAAGGATAAATTTATTTACATACAAATAATGGACAATATCCAGTATACAGATATTCCATGGAATTAGCTGCCAGAAGGCTTCATTTAGCTCAATCATTTAGAGAAATTTAGGAGAATTTAGTAATTTAGCACATGTGAATAAGTCCAACATATGCAACAGGACCAACTCAGAAATCAAACTAAACGACTAGTCACATTTTTTTATGCTTCAGGGCATTACCTGATTACATTCATTAAGAAAGGTTAGAAAATAATTGTCCTCAACCCTGCCTCCCTCACTTTGCAGAAGGACTAAATTTCAAAAACTGGCTATTGATCATTATTTTCCCACAGCAATGGGTGAGTTCCTAGCAAGTTTAGAATAATCTTCCAGCTTGACAAAGAGTCTCCATTCAGCCTACATGCTCTGAAGGTAGGAAATCCGTCCACAAAAAAAAAAGGTACTTCTAATGTTTGTACCCTGTTTGCCTTCTGATGTAGATTTATTATCATCATTATTAATGTCATTATCATCACCATTATTAGCATTAATCAGCTAACATATACATAGAATTTTAAGGTTTGCAGAGAATTTTATGTATATTATCTCATTTGACTTTCATCAAAACCCTGGAAGGTCGGTGTCATATATATATATATATATATATATATATATATATTTTAACAGAAGAATTTTACAGAAGAAGAAACTACACAGGTAAAGTTTAGGATCATAGATTCAGCCACAAGAGAAATTGAAGGTAACCTTGTTCAATCTCATCATTTTGTGGAGTCTAGAATCATAGAACTATGACCTAGAACTTTAAGGCACTTCAGAAGCCACTTATTCTAATTCTCTCATTTTGCAAATATAAAAACCAATGGTAGGGAATTACCCAAGATCACATGGGTAGTGCAGAGTTACTATGGGATTTGATCTCCTCCTTGGACTCAAAATCCATTATTTAGCCAACTTTGAAATTACATTAACAAAGATAACCAGATAGGTTGGACTAGAAGACAAGAAAGGAAAGAGAAAAGAGAACTGATAGCTTTCAAAAATCTCAAAATCAAGAATTTATCCTATATTTATTTCAATGATGTTCTGAAAAATCTGGGAGGGTCTTAGTTTCTTTATCAGAAAAATTCCTATTCTCAGTCAATAAAGGCAGTGCACTGTAACAGTTAAGACATGAGTCTTAAAGTCAAGATCTAATAAAATCCCACCTTACTTAACACTGAGTCTCAGTTTCCTTATCTGTGGGGGCTATCCTATCTGGGGTCTCCTTCAAGTCTAAGACAATCATCTTTTAAAATGATACCTAAAACTTGTAAAAGAACATATGATACCCTTCCCTAATGAGACTCTTAGAATAATAACTATCAACAATGTAGCAATTGCAATGATCAAAATAATAATGGCCAAATTTCAGATGCAGGCAATGCCTCTCTCTTGAAAGATATATTTATATATTTTATTCCTAATGTTCTTCTACAACAGGAACATGCCTCAGTATTGACTGATACCTCTCATCATATTTGGCCCAAAGAAAGAATATTAGCCATATGTGGTTTCACCAAGAAACATCTCTCATCTTATAGAAAAGTGGGAAGGGAAAGGGGGAAAGGGAAGGAGTAGGATAAAAAGAAGGGAAAAGAGAAATAGCAGGGGAAAGGCATAAGAAAGGGGAAGGGTGTCTAAAGGGGGAGGACTGTTTAAGGTAAGTTGTGCTCATAAGTAAAATACTAGGAAGGAGGGAAAGGGGAAAAGGAAAGACAAAAGTGTAATTTGGGGTTAATAAAATGGCAGGAAATAAAGAATTAGTAGTTTTAATTACAAATATGAATGGGGGTGAACTCTCCCATAAAACATAAGTGGATAGCAGACTGGATTAAAAACCAGAATCCTACAATATGTTGTTGACAAGAAACACATTTAAAGCAGAGCGATACATACAGAGTAAAGATAAAAGATAGAACAGACTCTATTAATGCTTCAGGTGAAGTAAAAAAAAAAAAAAAAAAAAAAAAAAGCAGGGGTAGCCATCCTGATCTCAGATCAAGCAAAAGCAAAAATAGATCTAATTAAAAGAGATAAGGAAGGAAACTAAATCTATCTGAAGAGTACCATAGATAATGAAGCAATATCAATATTAAACATATGGGCACCAAGTGTATGTAAATTCCTAAAGGAGAAGTTAAGAAAGTTGTAAGAAATGACAGCAAAAGTAAAATAGCAGGGGATCTCAACCTTACTTTCTCAGAACTAAATAAATCAAATCATAAATAAGAAAGAAGTTAACGAGATAAATAGAATACTAAAAAAGCTAGATATGATAGCTCTTTGAAGAAAATTGAATGGAGACAGAAAGGAGTATATTTTCTTCTCAGCAGTTCATGGAACCATTATAAAAATTGATCATATATTAGGACATAAAGACCTCAAAATCAAATGCAGAAAGGCAGAAATAGTAAATGCATTTTTTTTCAGACCGCAATACAATACAAATTACATTCAATAAAGGTCCAGGAAAAATATACCAAAAAGAAATTTGAAACTAAATAATCTCATCCTAAAGAATGAATGGGATATGAATAGACACAATCAATAATTTCATCCAAGAGAATGATTACTAAATTTTGTGGGATGTAGACAAAGCAGTAATAAGGGGAAATTTTATGTCTCTACATGCTTACTTGTATAAAATAGAGAAAGAGAAGATCAATAAATTGAGCTTGCAACTAAAAAAGCTAGAAAAAGAACAAATTAAAAACCCCCAATCAAATACCAAACTTGAAATTCTAAAAATGAAAAGATCAATAAAATTGAAAGTAAAAAAAAACTATTGAATTAACAAATAACACTAAGACTTGGTTTTATGAGGAAAAACCCAACAAATTAGATAAACCTTTAGTATAGTAGATTAGAAAACGGAAAAAGGAAAAACAAATTGTTAGTGTCAAAAATGACAAGGGAGTACTATCCACCTTTAAATAGGAAACTAGCACAACTATCAGGAGTTACTTTGCCCAACTTTATGCCAAGAGATTTGAAAATCTAAGTGAAATGGAGGAATACCTACAAAAATATAGATTGCCCAGATTAACAGAAGAGGAAATAAATTACTTAAATAGTCCCATTTTAAAAAAAGAAATAGAACAAGCTATTAATCAACTTCCTAAGAAAAAAATCCCCAGGACCAGATGGATTTACATGTGAATTCTACCAAACGTTTAAAGAACAATTAACTCTAATACGATATAAACTATTTGAAAAAATGGGGAATAAAGAACTTCTACCAAATTCCTTTTATGACAAATACATGATATTGATACCTAAACCACATAGGATGAAAACAGAGAAAGAAAATTATAGACCAATCTCCCTAATGAATATTGATGCAAAAATCTTAAATAAAATATTAGCAGAGATTACAAAATATCACCCCCAGGATAATACAAAATGGCCAAGTATGATTTATACCAGGAATGCAGGGCCAGTTCAATATTAGGAAAACTATTAGCATAATTGACTATATCAATAACCAAATTAACAAAAACCATATGATCATTTCAATAGATGCAGAAAAAGCATTTAATAAAATCCAACATCCATTCCTAATAAAAACACTAGAGAGTATAGGAATAAATGAACTTTTCCTTAAAATAGTCAGTCGCATCTATTTAAAACCATCAGCAAGCAATGGGGATAAACTAGAATCATTCCCAGTAAGCTCAGGAGTGAAATAAAGTTGCCCACTATCACCATTGCTGTTCAATATTGTATTAGAAATGCTAGCCTTGGCAATAAGAGAAGAAAAAGAGATTAAAGGAATTAGAATAGATAATGAGGAAACCAAATTTTCACTCCTTGCAGATGATATGATGGCATACTTAGAGAACCCCAGAGAATCAACTAAAAAGTAATTAGAAACAATCCACACCTTTAGCAAAATTGCAGGATACAAAATAAATCCACATAACTCATCAGCATTCTTATACATTACTAACAAAATCTAACAGCAAGAGATACAAAGAGAAATTCCATTTAAAATAACTGTTGGTAATATAAAATATTTGGGAATTTATCTACCAAGGGAAAGTCAGGAACTATATAAGCAAAACTACAAAACACTTTCCACACAAATAAAGTCAGATCAAAGCAATTGGAAAAATATCTAGTGTTTGTGCATAGGTCAAGCGAATATAATAAATATGACAATATGCCCTAAACAAATCTATTTATTTAGTGCTATAACAATTAAACTCCCAAGGAATTATTTTACTGACCTAGAAAAAATAACAACAAAATTCATCTGGAAGAACAAAAGATCAAGCATTTCCAAGGAATTAACCAAGAGAAAAGCATATGAAGGTGGCCTAGCTGTACCAGATCTAAAATTATATTATAAAGCAGTGGTCATCTAAACCATTTGGTATTGGCTAAGAAATAGAAAAGTTGATCAGTGGAATAGGTTAGGTTCACAGAACAAAATAGCCAATGACTATTATGGGCCAGAATTTGGTACTTGAAACAAGGATTCTTACAAGGTGCTAAGTGGAATTGATAAGACAATGGTTATCTAGTTTAGCATGGTGATTTAATAGTTCAGTGTGATTGATTTAATCTAACAACAAATAATGGTTCCTTAGTGATATGATGATTGGTTTATACTCAGTGTTCTGTAAATGATCTAATTATAATAGAGTATATAAACTAGGACAAACTCAGCCAGGATGGACTAAGAGAGAATTCATTCCATTTCTCACCTTTGTGGTGGCTGGAGGCTGGAGCACAAGCCCTCTGACTCAGAGAGATTCACTCCATCTCACACCACCGTGATGACTGGACTGTCCTCCTGCATTTCCTCCATTGAGACCAAGCTAGCCCGGGTCACAGGCAAGGAGATCATAAAGAATTTGGACTTTAATACCTGGCTACTCTCTTGGTGATTACTCTTCTGAAAAGAAGGCTTCCTTAGAGATCTCTAGAAAACCAACCAGAACACTACAAATGATTATAAAAATCTGGTATTTGACAAAGCAAAAGGCTCCACTTTTGGGAATAAGAAATCACTATTTGGGTAAAACTGCTGAGAAAATTGGAAACTAGTATGGCAGAAAGTAGGCATAAACTCACACCTACCACCGTATACCAAGATAATGCCGAAATGGGTTCATGATCTAGACATAAAGAATGATATTGTAGATAAATTAGAAGAACATAGGATAGTTTAACTCTCAGATGTATGGAAGAAATAGGAATTTGTGACAAAAGAAAAACTATAGATCATTATTGATCATAAAACAGATAATTTTGATTATATTAAATTAAAAAGTTTTTGTACAAACAAAACTAATGCAGACAAGATTAGAAGGGAAACAATAAACTGGGAAAATATTTTTACATTTAAAGGATCTGATAAAGGCCTCTTTTCTAAAATATATGGGGAACTTACTCAAATTTATAATAGTTCAAGCCATTCTCCAATTGACAAATGGTCAAAGGATATGAACAGACAGTTTCAATTTCTTCATCTAAAAATTATTTGTAGCCACGTGAAAAGATGCTCCAAATCACTATTAATCAGAGAAATGCAAATTAAGACAACTCTGAGATACCACTACACACCTGTCAGATTGGCTAAGATGGAAGAAAACAATAATAACCAATGTTGGAGGAAATGTAGGAAAACTGGGACACTGATGCATTGTTGGTGTAACTGTGAATGGATCCAATCATTCTGGAGACCAGTTTGGAACTATGCTCAAAAAGTTATCAAACTGCACTGGGATTATATCCCAAAGAGATCTGAAAGGAGGGAAAGGGACCCACATGTGCAAAAATGTTTTTTGGCAGCCCTCTTTGTAGTGGCAAGAAACTGGAAACTGAGTGGATGCCCATTAATTGGAGAATGGCTGAATAAATTATATGAATGCTATGGAATACTATTGTTTTGTAAGAAACGACCAGCAGGATGATTTTACAGAGGCCTGGAGAGGCCTATATGAACTGATCATAAGTGAAATGAGCAGAACCAGGATATTATTATATACAACAACAAGAAAACTATACAACAATCAATTCTGATGGACATGGCAATCTTCAACAATGAGATGATTCAAACCAGTTCCACTTGTACAGTGATAAAGAGAGCCATGTACACCCAGAGAGAGAACTGTGGGAACAGATTGTGAAACACAACATAGCATTCGCACTCTCTCTGTTGTTATTTGCTTGCATTTTGTTTTCTTTCTCAGTTTAGGAGGGTGGAAAGGAAGGCAAGCTGTACAGGCTTTTACTATGCTCCTAACTTCCTCTCTTGTTATCCCAAATTGTAAATGTAAAGCTCCAGAAGTTTGATGATATTTAGAATGAGATTCTTGGACTTCCTGAAATAGAGGAGTATTGGCCAACATAGTTAGAAGGCTATCTGCCTTTGAATTTCCATCAAAAATAGGACCTGGAAGTCCACTAAGAGAGTGGACATGCAAAATGTAAATCTTACCTGGATGCTTTCTCACTTGCTCTTGAAGTTCCTTAAAGAGCTGATATATATTGAAAGCTACAAATTTTATTTGGGCTGTGGCAATTCTTTGTACCATACCTACTGAATAAGCTGAATCAGATATTATATCTCCTGGATAATAAGTAAGAGCTGACATGATTGTATGCAATTCATTCTGCTGAGTGGATTGAAAAGTAGTTCTGACTACTCTATAGTTAAGTCACAAGAGCATACAGCACAAATATTATGTTTGGATGCATCTGTAAAGATAGTTGTTCCTTTAAGAGGAACCTTAGGCACTTTTTCTTCAAGAATCCATTCCCAATTATGTAATAGTCAGGTTATATTTAATGGAGATCTATGTGTAAAATTTGGACCTATGACCAGTAAAATTTGCCACTTTGGTATGGCTTCACAGCATATATTAATTTGTGCATTGGTATAAAAGGTATATATCTTGTCAGGTCTTATCCTAGATAATTTTACTAATCGCTTAATGGCCTTTAACAAAATTTTAGCCACAAGCACTGGGTAAGGAGTAAAGCTTTGTTCTGCAATTGACTCGTGGGCATCAAAAATTGTTAATGAGACTGAAGCAGGACTTCAAAACACTCAGGAATCATTGGAATTCCTGAGACATGATAAGATTTTTGTAGGACTTGAAAACCCTCAGGAATCATTGGATTCTCTGAGACATGATGAAACTGTTGCAGGACTTCAAAATCTGCAGGAATCATTGGATTCACTAACACATAAAAAGACTGAAGTCCTGCAGGACTTCAAAAACTTGCAGGGACCATTAGATTCCCTGACACATGAAGTAATGGACAATAGATTGGTTTTGGACTATCTCTTGGTTGCTGAAGGAGGTGTATGTGTGATTGTTATTTACATATCCTCCTTCTAGGACTTCTGGAAATCTTTTACAATACTATGTTGGTTCATATTGTTTGTTATATCACTACTTGTATGTACAATTCATGTTTGTTACACTACATTGAGCCTGCACTGACTGTGGGGGGTGTCATCACTGCTAGCCTGTGCTTTATTACTATGTGCTTGGGTAATACCTCCCATGCTGATGGATCTGTGTATACCTGTTTCTAGTAAGACCTTCAGCCCAGAAACCTGCTAACAGTATCTGGCTTGACTCCCCAGTTCCCTTTAGTGTTTTTCACCTCTCTTCCTAAGAAGTCAGGGAAAGCATGATCATCTCCTTTTTAGTGCTTTCATCTCCCTTCTTGAGTAGTCAGGGGGCATGATCACCTCCGTTTTGGGGTTCTCACCTCCCTGAGAAGTCAGGGAGGTCATGATCACCTATGTTCTAAAACAAAAGAAAGTGGGAGAAGTAAATGGCTTGAAACTATGAAAAGATGTGCTTGAATCAGACAACTGAGCACTTAAGGCTAATTACCTATTCCATATAAGACAATTACTCTATTAGCATATGTTTGAAAAAATGGCTCTTTTCACAATTGATGCTTACTCAATGTTATGTGTATACAGATAATCATAGGCAAGGATTAGAGGGAGATAAGCCAGTTTCACTTGGTGGCAGGAGGAGGAGAAAGGTGGAGATTCTGGACTCCAGAATCAGGAAGAGATCTGTGGCAAAACTCCTGGCAGTTTGCCTGCTTCTTTAACTTCTCTCCCTAAAGATCAAGGACTTTTATTTATCCTGACTCTGGCTGATCCTGAGATGTCCTGAGACATCCAGGGAGCAATTTTGGACTTAACACACAGTGACTGGAACATAAGAGGCACATTGACTTTACTTGAACTGGAATAAAAAAACAAACAAACAAACGAAACAGAAAGCAAGTAATCAAATAAAATGGAATCATAGATCCTTTGTACAATAAATGTAGTCTTTCAAAAGTTAAGAGGATGACAACTCAGATGGATTTTCCCAAAGCAGTAATAATATTTATATCAAAATTCACAACCAAACAACCATCATATTTCCTTTAAATTGCTAATCCCACAAATTCTAGATTAATTTAATTAGCACAGAATATGAGGACAATTATTCACAAATAGAGATGCCAAATGGCAAAGGAAAAACTAGACTGCTTTTTATTTATTTTAAAAGTTCACATCATCAAAAGTCATATAGTAGTTAGTCAATAAGACATGAGTTAAAGCCAATATAGATCCAGTCCAATGAATTAGGAAAATTTCAAGTTATTCAAGTGAAATATAAATTCAAAGATATGTTAGAAGTTCTTGTTTGATTTTCCTGATTTATCTACAAGTGCTTGTTAATAATGCCTTGAACCTCTGTAGTATTGATAATATTTCTACTCTTGAAATAACATGATACAAAGCCAACTTTTTTGTTGTATTGATACCCTATTGTTAGTGGGGCTCAGTTAACAATAATGATGTAAGAGTAACTCAACTATCTGAAGCATGATGCTATGGATGAAGTGCTTCTATTTTAGATCAGGAGACATGGGTTCAAAGCACCATCATTGCCACTTGCTATCTTTATGACCTTAGGTAAATCCACTCACCTTTTTGGGCCTAATTTCCTCTCACAAATATGGAATTTTCAATTCTGAAGAGAATCTTTGAGGTTAAGAAATCCTGTTTCTGAATATTTTAGCGCAGTTGTCTTGCTTAGAGCTTAAAGCTTATTGAGTTGAATTAAATTTTAAAAATATATAAATGAATATTTCTTAAATGAGTTTATTAAAATGTTAAATGGGCTTATAATAACAATATTCATTAACTTATAAATTAATAAATAGGGGCGACTAGGTGCCATAGTAGATAGAGTACTGAGTTTGGAGTCAGAAACTCATTTTTCCTGAGTTCAAATCTGACCTCAGATTACAAACTGTACGACCCTGAGCAAGTCACTTAAATTTGTCTCAACTTTCTCATCTGTAAAATAAACTGGAGAAAAACATGGCAAACTACTCTAATAGCTTTGCTAAGAAAAAGTTGGACACAATTAAAATAACAACAAAATGAATTAAACACATTTATTAAAATCTTCCTACATGCTCTGTGATAGGTACTAGGTTTACAAATACAAAATTAAACAATTCCTGACACTAAAGAGCTTATCTTTTCCTTGAAAAGAGCACAACACATATAGGGACTTGAGAAGGAAGCATAATCTGGGGAGTCATGGGGATTATAATGAACCTAACAAGCCAGTAAATTATCAACTTTTCCCATAGCAATATCCACAGAATTTGATTAGTGTAATGTCTGGGCTAGCTTTCTGGAAGTCCTCCAGAAAGGCCTTGGTCTCAGCAAGATAAGACACCAAGAGAATGGACAAGAATAGAGTCCAAAATCTCTACTGTCTCTTACACAGTCTGTGTCTGTTGTAATCTGACCCAGTTTCAGTCTGACCCAGTCTCCTCCAGCAGTCTGACAGTCTGACAGTCTCAACTAGTCTCCCTCCAAGTCAGACTTTCCCCAGTTTAAATACCCTATTACAATTACATCATTACAGTATACTGAGTATGTGTGAAATGAACAAATGTGGAATTGGCAGCAATAACCATAGCTTAAAATGTTAACCAAGATAACAAAAAAATATCAATATCTACATGCTGAATATAAGGAAGCTGAACAAGGTCCTTCCCAATCTAAAATTATCTGACCTATGATTTACTCCATTCCAATGGAGTAATGGTGAGGTGGCCCTTCTTACCATAGACAACAACAAGATAAGCTTCTTTGATCCCGTCTATTCCCAAGTTCTTTACTATATCGTCCCCAATATCATCCTTTTTTTCCTCTCTTTGATCTTCACTCTCTATCCTTATATTATTTCCTTCTTTAATGCTTTCAAATATGCTTGTCTTCTCATCTTTCAAAAGATATCCTTCAGTTAGTTCTACTATCTCCCCAGATTATCATTATTCTATATCTATTCTCCCCTTCTCAGTTCAAATACTTGAAAAATCTATACTAGCACTTCTATTTCTTTCCTCTCAATCTTTTCTTAACCCTCTGCAATCTGTCTTCTGACCTCATCATTCAATTGAAATTGATCTATCCAAAGATATCAATTATTTCTTAATTACCAAATCTAATGGCCTTCTTCTTAGTACTCATCCTTATTGGTTTTTCTGAATAATTTGACACTTATTGATTATCTTCTCTTCTAGACCTTCTTTCTTACTGGATTATTTTGTCACACGATTTTTTATGATTTTCATTCTCCCTCTTTATCTTGTGCCTTTTCAATCTCCTTCACTCAATCTTCATATGTGACATTCCCTGATATGTTTTTCTTACCCAAGTCTGTATCCTGTGGCCTCTCCCTCTCCCTTTTCCCTTTCCTTTTCCTCTCCTTTTTTCTCTAGCTCTTTTCCTCTCTCTCCCTCTTCTCTCTGGCTCTCTTCTCTCACCCCCTCTTTCTCCCTTCCCTTATTATTTTTTGTGCTCCAATTCCATATCACCAAGTACATATTAGTCATTTCAAACTGAATGTTCTCTAGGAATATCAAACTAAATATATCCTGAATAGAACTTACTATCTACCTCCCTCCAAAAAAGCCCCAGCTCTTGTGAATTCCTCTTACAAACTTTCTAATTTTTTTGATGAAACCATCACAATTTTGCAGACTTTCAGGTCAGTTTGTTCTCCATAGATTTATTCATCCTCTATATATTTTATTCCTCTTTCTACTCTAAAAATCACTATTCAAATTTGTATACCTATATCTGACTTGGATTTTTGCAATAATATCCTGTTTGGTCACCCTGCCTAAAAGTCTCTTCCCACTCCAAACCATATTCCATGTAGTTGCCAAGGTGATTTTTTCCCAAAGCAGAAGACTGATGTCACAAATCTACTAAGTAAATTATTGTGATTCTATTACATTCAGGATAAAATAGAAACTCTTCTGTTTGGCACTTAGAGTTCTTTATGGACTGACCCAAATCTACTTTTCTAAACATTACATATTACTATTGTCCATCTACTCCATAATCCAGCCAAACTTGTCTTCATGCTATTCTTCAGATATGACAATCTATCTATCAACTCATGCATTTTATTGGTTGTCCTCAATGCCTGTAAAATGGTTCCTCTTCACTGTTGTGTCTTGAAATCTCTGGCTTCATTAAAGACTGAGTTCAAGTGTAGGTTTTTATATATGGTCTTTCCATGTCTTTCTTCAAGACTCATTTCTCCCTTCTCACTGGGTTGTGGACTGAGTTACAAGAGCACCTGGCTTTGGGACAGACATAGCCAATTGTGTCACTTGGATAAGCAGAGAGTTAGCAGCCATAATCCTTCTAGAATGGAATATTGCCAGGTCTTATCATCCACTGTGCCACTGGGGTCGAAGGAGCCTGAGGCATTATCATCCCTCTAAATATATTCTCCTCACTCTTGGGCATTGCTAGCTGACCTGCTGATGTACTCTATGTATTATAATGCCTTTTCATTTGGCCTGTTACTGAGCTCTACATTTGACAATGTCTTCCTCAATTAGATTGTTAATTCTTCGGTACCAGGAATTATCTTAATTTTTTATTTGTATCTCTAGTATTCTGCTCAGCACATGGCAAATACATGATAAATGCTTTTCCATTCATACATTTATTTATTCATTTTTCTCTCATCTCCTTGACATAATTATTCCTTCTATTGATACATATCAAATAAGTGTAACCTGCCTTTCTTAAATTATCCTGACTTTGGGAGTTTCCAAATGTAGTATACACTGTTTGAAATTTCCCTATGTTTTGCATCTAATAAAAACAATAGCATCAACAACAATTCATTTCTATAGTTCTTTGCAATTTACAAGGTGTTCCCTCATAAAATTGACATAAATGGAGTAGTATGAATAAAAACTAATTTCAGTGTTTACTAAAATCATCATTCTTATATGTGTGTGTGTGTGTGTGTGTGTGTGTGTGTGTGTACTCATGGGGTATATGGACAACTCTGGAATTAAATCTTTCATGTTAAGTTTTTGTCCAAAGCTCTTCTCTCTCTGTATACTGCCCCTCAAATGTAAACAAACCTTGCAAATTTGGCTCAAAGTATTTACCTAATGTGTATCCCCCCTCAAAATCTCTATTAAATTTCCATCCAATTTAATTTTCTAAAAAATCCCTACGAATTGATATAGAGAGGCTAGTGATTTGCTATAAGTCTGATCTTTGGTTTTGGTTTGGAGGGTAGTAGAGGAAAGAGCAGCTTCTGCCTTCCATGCTTTTCACTTATAATGAACTGACAACATTCAATCTTTGAGTCAAGTCCAATGAAACCTTCTGTCTGCCCATAAAGGAGCAGACGGAGACCCACAGCCTCCTTGTATTCACAGGATCACTGGAACCTCCAAGATACCAATGAGCCAAACACAATAGGTTCATTGGTTGGTGTTAAGTCACCAAAACTAAGATGCCAGAATCTAATCCATGGCACTTGTTTGTTGATGTTGATAATACTTTACCTCTTTGTTGAAATCAGTTCATTTGTAACATGACCAACATTTTTCTAAATGTGTGTATATATATAATTGAAAACAAAATATCTAAATAATCTGAATAAGACTTTTAAAATCACATCATTAAAGTACACACTGCTTGCAAACTACATTTACAATGAGATTGAGTCATGTTCGATGCCTTCAAAAAAACAAAGTTCATCAAATGCATGTTTATGATTTTCTTTTATGCTTCCAAAATGCAACTAATGAGTCAGTATAATATAGTAAAAAAATAAGTGGACTAGCTCTCAGTTAAGGGAACTAGATTCAAATCTTGATTCTGATGCTTATTATTTGTGTGGCATTTGACAAATTGTATAATCAGTTTCCTCATCAGCAAAATATAGGTGGTAAGGAAAGATAGTGGATTAAAGGCCTCTAAAGTCTGTTTCAGCTCTAAATTTTATATAAGCCTCAGAGGTAATCCGAAGTAATGTGTATATTTGAGTGTGTCAAATGTAAGAATTGGATATTTTATGTAACCTAAGAGTTGAAAGGCAATGTAGCATATTGAAAAGAGAATAAACCTGAATCAAAATTGCCCCTAACACATACAAGATCTGTGACCTTTAGCTGTTATGCCACAGTTCACTTTAACTGTCCTGACTCAGTTTGCCTGCACTACTTTCTCTTGTCTCAGTTTCCTTAACTGTTCTGTCTCAATCCCCTAATCTGTAAAACCCCCTCTCTGACCCATTAAGTCTGAGGACCATCTACTCTAAGGTTATAAATTGTTAATGCAAGCAAGATAAACAGGAGAATAGACCTCCTGACTCTTTTCTGTCCTCAAGAATTTACACTATCCCTCCAAAATATTCCAAGATACCTCACTGACATCTTTATCCCTGTGTATTCAGACATCCTGTTTCTGTTTTTTAGGATTTACGGCTTCCCCCATCCTGACAGAAGTTTTCACGCCTTTTCCCTCTTCTTTGTTTCTAAAAGGTATTTAAGGTTTTGAGATTCTCCCATTCATCGCTGGATGCTGGACACAGGATTCTTTTAGATGACAGTCTCCTCCAGCCCTGGGACCAACATGGATCCCTTGGTCCCAGTATATCTCTCCATCCTAATCTCTGTCTGAATGGATAATTTGAGATGAGAGTCCTGTCCAGTCAATCATGCTCTCCAATTAATAAAATATTTAAAACTCTCTAATCTCTCTCCTGCCTCAGTTTCTCCAGTATTACATAGCAAGTCACTTAATCTCTTTATATTCTAGGCCACTCTCTAAATTGTTGTGAAGTTGACAAAGGGAGTTTCCTCATGGGGAGTTCCCTGCATATCCACTACTCTTCTCATTTAAAAAAAAAAAAAATCACTGATTCAGTTCTTATCTCTAAGTTTTGGAAAAGGTATAATTAGAATCCGAGAAAGAGAATTGTAAAGTATGTGATGATTACAGTTCTGTTATCCCCAGGTCTTTATGTCATCTCATATTTCTACCAAGACATAGAATAAAAGGTGTTTCTCTAGCTCTGCCCAACTACAATTACCACCATTGTCGAGTAGCCAAGTTACTCTGAAGATCGCTGGGTGTCTGCCAAATTACCTGAGAGAATCTGCCAAAAAGGGTAAAACAGGATTTTTCTTTCTACTGTGCCAGAGAAGGCATACTCTCCTCCACATAGATTTCTCTTAGGAATACAGGTGAAGATTTCAGAAAGGCCTGGAGAGACTTATATGAACTGATGCTGAGTGAAACGAGCAGGGCCAGGAGATCATTATATACTTCAACAACAATACTGTATGATGACCAATTCTGATGGACCTGGCTATCCTCAGCAATGAGATGAACCAAATCAGTTCCAATGGAGCAGTAATGAACTGAACCAGCTACACCCAGTGAAAGAACTCTGGGAGATGACTAAAAACCATTACATTGAATTCCTAATCCCTATATTTTTGCCCACCTGCATTTTTTGATTTCCTTCACGGGCTAATTGTACAACATTTCAGAGTCTGATTCTTTTTGTACAGCAAAATAATGGTTTGGTCATGTATACTTATTGTGTATCTAATTTACATTTTAATATATTTAACATCTACTGGTCATCCTGCCATCTGGAGGAGGGGGTGGGGGGAAAGAGGGAAAAAGTTGGAGCAAGAGGTTTGGCAATTGTCAATGCTGTAAAGTTACCCATACACATAACCTGTAAATAAAAGGCTATTAAAAATAAATAAATAATGATCTACATTTTAAGGAAGTTGACAAAAAAAAAAGGAATACAGGTGAAGTCGATAATGCATGTTTTTGGGTTTTGTTTTTTTTTTGGGGGGGCGGGATGTAATTGTTAGCATTTTCTTTTAACAAAAGTTGAAGTTCAGGATTTGGCTAAGAGAGTTTCAGTTCAATAAAAAATTATATTAAATATGTGGGACTGTGCTAGGTGCTCAGGATAGAAGTAAAATAAAAACAAACTCTACCTTCTAAGAACTTACTTTCTATTGCTGGAAACTACATGCTCATGTTAATAGAAAACAAAGTATAAAATAGAAAGAAATTTCTGCAGAGACAGTACAAGCAATATAGAAGTTGGATTAAGATGAACTTTGTGTAGGAAATGTTATTTGAGTTGAGCTTTTTTTATTTTTTGGGGGGGAGGTATAGCTTCTATGTGGCAACTAGGTGGCTCAGTACACAGAGCACAAAACCTGAGTTCAAAACCAGCTTCAGACACCAAGTCTGTAGGCTGAACAAATCACTTAATCCTATTTGCCTCAGTTTCCTCATCTGTAAAATGAACTGGCAAAGAAAATGGCAAACCATTCCATCATTTTTGACAAGAATATCCCAAATGGGATCATGAAAAGTCAGACACAACTTCTGAGGCTGTAATAAAGAAGTGATGCTTTAAACATGTGGCAAGATAGCCAGCATAGAGATGTGAAATAGAATATATACTGTGCACACAGAATAGCTGGCAGCAGGAAGCAGTTACAGAAAAGTTGAAGAAAAGATAGAAAAGAGAGATGAAGGAGGCTAACATGTAACAAGTCTGGAAAGGTAAGATGGAAGCAGATTTTACAGGACTTTAAAATGCAATAGAGGAGTTTTGTATTATGTTCAAGAGAGAAGAAAGTGTCAATGGAACTTGATGGGAACAAATTTGTCACATCTGTGCTTTAGAAATATCACTTTGCTAGATTTCCAGGTTATAAGACAAACATGGTATCAGGCTAGATATTTTTATTAGTTCTCACTAAAATTCAAAAAAAGTAGTAATTAGCTGTCAGATATAGAGTATTTACAATTGAAATCACAACAGCATGATGGTGTGGAGAGAATGATAAATTTGGAGAACATGGCTTCATATTCCAGTTCAGCTACTTGTTCTTTCTGTAATCATGAACAATGACTTCACCTGTTTCACCCCCAGTTCCTTCATCTACAAAATTAAGGGGTTGGACTAGATAATCTGAAAAGCCCCATGTTACTGCTAAGCCTAGGATCTTATGATACAAGATGAGTGCCTTTTTCTTTAAAGGGAAAATAAAAGTATCATCCTAGGTGGTAGTTATAATATGAGATTAGCAATGGATCTGGTGGGGGCCAGGGTGGTGATTTTGAATTCTGTCTCTGACATTTACTTGTTATGTGATCCGGGGAAGCTATTTCACTTCACTGTTTCAGTTTTTTAATCCATAAAATGAGGATAATAGCATATATCTCACAGGATTTCTGTGAGAATCAAATGAGCTAACATATATAAAGTGTTTTGCAGACCTTTAAAACATTCTACAAATTCTAGCTATTATATTTATTAAAGAAAGAGGTCTTTTTCTTCCTTTTTATTTACTTTTCTAAGTTATTACAAGTCAACATGAAACTGAATGATAATCTCTTTTTTAAATATCACGGTGCTTAAGTAGATGCTAGGCGATCTTCATGCTAAGTGAAGGAAACAAATATATCAGATCTCAAATTAAAACTCAAAATTTTAAAATGAATGCCTATTTCCCAAGATTATCCACCCAGAAATAAACATTAGGTTGCAGAATTAGGTTACCAAATTAGTTTTCACTCATAAAGCAAAAGAAAATATTTTCTTTTAAGTCTGCAAGATATTTGGCCCCCCAAAAAAATCATTCTAGTTGCCTAATGAGACTTCTGCACATCAGGCAAGTTCATATATCAGCACAAAAATAAAGGCATGCATGAGTGTGTGTGTGTGTGCGCACATACACACACTCACACATGCACTGACTCCAAATGAAAAAGGAAGAACACAAATTATCAATATGCATATGCCATTGATAAAGCACTCATTCACAGTTGCAAACACTGCCTTCTTGATGCACCTGCTGAAAATTTCTCCTTGGTCCAAAAATCCCAGCGATAGCTCTTCAAATAACAGGCATTCACAACATGTTGAATTCCATTAATTAAAGCAAAATTAAAGGGATTAGTTCTTCCTGCTTGTTAACATGCTCAGTCACTACAGAGTATGTCACTACTGTTGCAATAAAAACCTGAATTCTTATATGGTAGGATTAAAACTTCTCCTGAGTTATGCAAAAGAGATGCCTCCAAGAAGTGACAAAGGTGGGGAGTGGGGGAGGGTGGAAAAATATCAAATAATTTCAATAAATATCTCCATTTAATGAATACTTAAATCCTTGAATGCAATGTAGTTTTGGGGAAATAAGATAAGTAAGAACAGAATGGAATCATATCATCTATACTTACTAGTGATCATTGGCTGCTAACTTTTTTTTTTTTTCTGAGCTTGTTCCTTCCTCTACTAAATAGGAAAATATAAATACAGAACCAACTTTGCTGGGGTTTTGTAAGTCTCAGTGCATTTAAAGTGTTCTCCAAGCTTTAAAACACTGAATAAGTATTCATTGCCCATTATCTCAGATTTCTCATCTTTTTTTGATGATATTAAATTAGAAATGATCCTGAACTACTTGCCATCTAGGAGAGGGGATAGAGGGAAGGAGGGATAAATTTGGAACAGTAGGTTTTGCAAGGTCAATGTTGAAAAATCACAAAATTATCCATGCATATGTTTTATAAATAAAAAGCTTTAATAAAAACAAATGCTACTTGGTATAAAAAAGAAAAGAAATGGTTTTGATACAAGTTGCTATCCTGCTATTAATCTTTTTATACTTAAAATGCTATAGCTTGTTGCAATTAATGTGCTAGGCATTGTGCTAAATGCTAAAGATACAAAGAAAAGCAAAAGATAAATATTGGAAAAATAACTGTTCATTTTAGTTGAATAAAAAAATAGAATGTAAACTCATCATTACTTAGCTCACTGAAACATTAGCGAACAAAACCATAGGAGTGAGAATGACCTCTTGCTCTTACCATGTGATTTTGATCTTCTCTTTTTGGAAGTCTTTTATTTCATGAATTTGGATGTTGCATGCTTTATATAATGACATCTATTAAAATTTTAAATTTGTTAAGTTTTCCTTATGTTATTGCTATTATTCAGGGAAACTTGGTCAGAAGATAAAATATTTGCATTCCTTCATTGATATGATTCTTTTTTATTTGTATCCTGTTACCTTCCCTGGCAGCTCAGTACAAAGCACTAATTTGACACAGAGAAGTCCTAGACCTATAAAAAAAACCTATAAAAGTATCACATGGCTGTCTAAACTGATAACTGTGACAATCAGACCATCAGTAAAATCTCCTGACCTTTCTTCTTCCATTCAAGGTCAGATTTATTACACAGTGGTGACACCTATACCTATTGAGTACTCATTATTCTAAGGATTTTTGATGAAATAAACCCGCAAAGTAATAAACTAATGAAAAACAATATTATAACCTCACGTGGGAGCTAGGACTAGTAATTCCACTTTTAAAAGGTAAAACTCTTCATTTTAAGAATTTAGAAGATTCTATGGAACAGCTGTTGGACTTCAATGTGGCCCAACTGGGAGATTTCAGAAGCCTAAAACTGAAAAGAATCAACTTGGAATGACTGTAACAAAAACATTATAGTTTAAAATTGCCAGAATTGGTAAATTGGTTTATAAGAGGACCTACATTACTTACCCTTATATTTGTCCAAACTGTGTGCCCATAAGGATTCACTTAATTTTACAATGCTCCAACAAATCTAAGATTGTAAAGTATTGAACTATATTCCTGGTCCGTTAAAAAAGTTGGGTAACTTTTGTTGATGTTGATGCCAATTAATCTCCATATTTTTTAAACACTCCAGGACTTAACACAATACATGGCACAAAAGAAGGAATTAGCAATTATTTATTACATTAATACAAGAGTTATGGCTAATTAAAGAATCAATTTTATTGATCTCTTGTATCAGTCACTTTTATCTCCAAATATATTGTTTCTTCTTTCCCTATACTGAAAGCCATTTCTTCTGAGAATAAAAAAAAGGAGAAAAAAAAGTTGATAATTAAAACTAATCCATATATCAACCAAATCTGTTAAATAAAAGGTTGTTCAGGACTTCTTAAACTTTTCTACTTGTAACTTCTTTTCACTCAAGAAATTTTTAAGTTACTCTCAGTATATAGATAAATAAATAGGTATACAAATGAAACATTTACTGATAATAAATCATAATCTTATGACCCTCACATTCATTTATAATACCTCATATGGTGTTGCAACCCTCAGTTTAAGAAACTGAGGCATACATAACTAATTAGGTCTCTTCCTGCTCTCTTTATTGTAATCCCAAATGTTAATCCAAATTTCTTAAGGATTGGGTGACATTTCCTTTCTCTACTGGTGCATCTGACTCAATCTGGGTCATTTGCATAGTATTGTTGAAGACTCAACTGTGCAATTTTGCTAGGGGAAAATATCCCCCTCTTATTTCTTATTTTTACATTCTTACATTTTATTTCTATACTTTTATGAGCATTTCAGTTCTCTTTTCACGAATATTTAGTATATCCAGCAACCAAATGGCAAAGTTTAAGATTTCTAAAGTTTAACCCATGCCTTGCCATGGAGATGTCTAATTCATCACAAGATACTTGCTTATCTAGGTCCAGCTACCTGCCTATAGAGCTGCAGATGTTACTGATAAGAGGTATGTGGAGCTTGGGCTGAGAATTAGTATCTGTGAAAATTGCTCCAGGAGTTAGTAGTTAGGGCTGGCCTCTTTCTACCCATATGTGGTCTGGTAGAGATACTTTATACTGAAGCCTTTGGAGTTCTGAAAATACCCACAGGCAAAAGATGCCTTAAAATCATGTTAGCTTGCCACTGTTTCTAGTTCTGGTTCACACAGACACAGACACATGCTGCCAACCACTCATCTGAAATAGAGAAAGTATGCTTCAGTGTCCATTGGATCAGCTTGGTAGAACCACAACTATCCTCTCATTAAATAAGAAATTACCAAGAGTTTGAACTCTCTGCAAATATATAGAATGCTGATCTGTGCTCAATTTATCTATAACCTTAATATGGACAAAGACACTCTTAAATCCTTTCCAATGCTGAGATTCTGTGACTCGGTATATGTTGTGAATAAAGAATCTGTCTAATGTTTGTGGTACACAATAATAATTAGTAATTTCATTTTAAAATTATGTAATTTAAAAATATTTATAGCTTTTGTTTTCACCTTGTTCAAAAACACCCCTTCCACTTCCCTACTCAGAATGTTATCCCTTATAACTAAGAAGGAAAAAGAAAGGAAAAAAAAATCAGTTCAGCAAAGTTTGAACTGTGATTTCTGTGATGCTCCTGTCATAGCTACTAGTTCTAAAAGAAAAAGAGAGAAGTCCATTTTCCCTTCTTCTGAGTCAAATCTAGTGATTACATTTACAAAGTATTCAGTTTAGGTTATTAAAAAGTTCTAAGCTTAAGAAAAACCAAACAAAATATGCATTGTATATATGATAAAACAGAAAAACAGAATAGTCCAAAAAAAAAAAAAACAATCTCTGTCATCTACAACTTATTTTTCTTTTTAAGAATGTAATAGACAATAAATATATGATAAATTTAATCTGTGGTTTGCAAGGCTGCTCCGTTTCTTATCCGTATTTACAGTGTTGTGTTGTTGTTGTTTGTGTTTATTTGTTTTAGATATTGATAGCTGTGCCAACCAACTAGCTAAAGAAACTCCCCTTTCCTTTCCTTCAAAGGCTGAAAATTTCCTTCCCTTGCACTCCTGTTCTAGAAATGGTAATCAACTGGGAAATTTAATCCTCATTCTTCATTTTACCCTTTTAGTGTCTTTTAATTGGAATTATATTGATGGCAGCAATGGAAACTTGATCCTATCCTTTTCCTCACTCATTTCCAGGTAAATGTAGGACAAGAGGAAAATGAAGAGAAGGAAGATACAGAGAAGAATAGGAGATGCAAGATAACAAGTACATGTAATGAGGAACCTCTGGCTATAACTGGTCTATCATTTTCCTTTCCACACTTCCAGCACACTGGACTAAAAAGATTTAATTCATGGCAATCTGGGAAATAGAATGAAGTAGGTGACCATAGAAGGGAAGAGGTGAGTAATGAATTAATGAAGTGGTAAATCATGATTTTCAAATTGGATTAAGGAGGTAAGTGAAATGCTAAGGACTGACAGCATATGGGCCAGGTGATGGAAATGATGGAGAAAATCCTAAACTAGGACCAGTAGATCTGAGTTTTAGTTTAATCAATCAGCAAGTATTTATTAAGAACATGCTATGCAAGGTTATGCTAGGAAATGTTTAATTGGTTTCTAAGAAAGAAAAAAGAAGTATGCCTGGCACACTTTTAAGTTAATCTGCATTATTAAATTTTTCTCTATCACTTTAAATGTAGACAAGAAAACAACAATCCAAGCTCTGATATGTAGCATTTAACAGATTCCAAGGTATAAAATCTCACATTGAAAATTAACAATTAAATTCTTAAGGACAGGATCAAGCTGTCTCTAGCACATCCGTGCTACAGTATCTGCTAAGTACTCTACCAATAATTTTAAGACTGGGCAAGGTTACCACTTCTTGGGTCATTGGTTCTAAAGTTTGATGACTAGAGATAATGATGAAACTCAGGAAAAATAGTGGAGTAGGAAAGATGAAAAGGCAAGATCTTGTGATCAGGAACAGCAATTTAAGATTACAAATGTGGATGTAAATGAATTCTAAGTGTTATTGTACCAATGGATCATAGAATTGAAATTGAAATGGATGACTTAGTAGCTGAAGATTTTGAAGCACTCTGAGCCTAAGGATTACTCACATATATACTGATGTTGCCACAAATGAGAACGGAGGATGAAGTATAAAGAAAGCTAATGTATAAAGTGGTTACCCTAATAATGATGGTAGAGATGTATACCAAAAAACTTCCATTGATAAGAATGATGGGACAAAGTGGACAAACAACACATAGTAATTCCCATATCTTATTTCTTGGTCCAAACTATAATTTCATCACAAAAATCCTTGGTGTGGAAACTCCCTCTACTTATGCAGATTAACAACTTCTCTATAACAATTTATAGTCATAGAGGATTGGGTGATAGACTAAGAGGTTAAATGTTTGATTTATAATCACATCCCTAGTTGATATCAGGAGGAAAATCTAACCCCCAGCATTCCTGATTCCAAGGTCAACTCTATGATATATTTTGCCACACTGCCTTGTACATAGTAGGTAATGAATATATTAATAATTGATTTAGGAATGTTAATTATTACTATGTTTTTTGAATTGAAAGACTGCATGGTTTTTTTAATTGAAAGACTGCATGATAAAATGTATCAAGAAGGTCAAGAAGACCGGGCTTCAAGTCCCATCTCTGACAAACACTGGATTTGTGATACTAGACTAGCTATTTAATCTTTCAGGGCCCTAGGGAAGTTTCTGAGATTCAGTTTCAAGAAAGGTATTGATCTGCATAATAATAAGAGGTATCTCCTCACTCAAGAGATCTCTATACTAGTAACCACAGGATTAGTTCCTTTTCCTATCCATTTTTAAACCAAATTAAATCTATAACATTATAGCAGCATTTGGAATATAAACCATCAAAAAGTGAGATATTGACATAATGTGGACAAAAAATTTCAGTCTCCTATGTTGCAAAATAAGTGATCTATAGGTAACATTTACTTATTTTTCTCATAAGAGCAGGAAGACCACATATTTATGAATCATCTACCTCTCTATCAAATCAGGCATATTAACTCTTTAGACAAAGAACATTTTATGTTTTTTTTTAATTTACAATTTCTCAAACATGACTAAGTAACTCCACTCAAATATTATTAGTCATGAAAGCAACATGGCAACACATACATACATATTTATACATGCAGACAAATATCTAGCAAGTCCTTTGACAAAGATCACACAAAGAGAATAATATATATTGGAGGGAACAGCTTTGGCAATTTGCTTTGATATTCAAGAGAAACATTTTTCTTGGGAATATACTTTGTAAATTCATTACATAATGAATCCAGAATTGATGCAAAATAACTTCAATTAATGCCATTTTTATCTATATTTAAATTTAGATAAGATGCAGAAAGAAAAATGAGACAAAGTAGGTACAATGAATCTGCTTCCTTCTTCCAGTTTTAATAATTTATAATATATAGATCAAAACAGTCTCGACTCAAAAATTAATAAGATATTCCCTTTGAATAAAAAACTATCATAGTAGTAGAGCACCAAGGGTCTACTAAATATAATTTCTGAGACAGGAAAATAAATCCTAATCTTATACCTTTTCTTCAAGTCTAACCAACAATTCTTTCCCATTATCTCATCCTTCCTTGTTTTTATGTCTTAGCTACTAAATTCCTACTAATCTTTCTTTTAATACCTGAGTAAATGAATATATCCCAAAAGAATATCTTTCATTATAAGAACATTATAAGACCCTCCTGGGTCCTATCTGTGCCCCTTCTACTAAGTGTTCTTGTGATGATTGTCTATGTAGGGAATCAATTAAAAAGTAAAAGCTTCTAAAGGCAGAAAAAATGAAATTTAAGTGTACCCTTCAGTTTCCAATCCCCCGTTCTTTGTCAAGAAGTTCCCTAATGACTTCTTTTGTGTAATCCCATTCCCTAATTGGCATCTTCAATCAGTTCACTGGTAATCACCTGATATATATATATATACTTGTATGTATGTATGTATGTATGAAGTTTTAAGTATCACTTTTTTAAGTACCACTTGCCAAGCCACCATTCCAACAACAAAAAGTCATGTATTTCATAATAAGTGATTATAGTATCAATGAGATCAACTAATATTTCAAATACTATTCTATTTCTCTAAATAGCATTGATGCTAATTATATAGGAACATAAAGTTCAAGAGAAAAAAGGTAAATTTCCCTAAAAAAAAAAATCACTCAATCTCTAGGAATGAGTCCAAGAGTAAGCCTTTACATTCACTGAGAAGTATAGACAAGCCTTTCTAAGGTCAAGGCAAATTTAAATTCAGATCAGAGGATCACTGGAATGAAGTCAACATTGAGAGAACACAATGGAATCTTCTGCCAAACCATTATTTAGACAAATTTAGAAGGTTTTAAGAATAAAATAGCCAAAAGTAATGAAATGCAGACCCATAATCACACTTGGATCTCCCACAGAATTTCCTGATGTGACACATTACTTTATACAAATACATTATTGGATCTCATGAAGTACACTGATTTTTAGCTTACCACAGTCACTTTAAGAGGACATAAATAGTTTGAAACACAGATAATTTGATTTAAAAAAAAATTCTTACCTTTTTCTGGTCTTCTAGTTTGTGACTTACTGGATTCTTCCCATGTCTGTTCATCTCTGAAGATAAATCCATTACATTCAGTCCCTGTCTTTCAAAATGGAATCTCTTCAATAAAACAGCAAACAAATCCAAGATTCAGGGGCTACAACAACACAGACATATCAGTTTTCCCATCACATGCCTCCTTTGAACTTCACCAAATCCAAGGAATGATTAAAAAATCCATGAATTGAATAGAAAAAGTAAATTTTGCAATTCACTTCTGGGGCCTTCCAAATCAGCATATCGTTTTGAAATGTTGAGTCTTCACAAGAGAAATCCAGAAAAGATTTTAACCTTCAACTGCTATCTTTTTCTTCCACCACAAGTTTCCATTTTAAACACCAATCAAATAGGAACCTGTTATTTAAAATATACAAGAATATAGAATTAATTTTAATCTTTTTTGAATTCTACAATAAAGTTTATTTCTTTTTCTTTTAAAATATTATACTAATGTCTTTTTTTAAACTTTGTCACTTCCAAGTGATTCAACATCTCTAATACTGTAGGAAGTATTGTAGGAAGAAAATACAATCAAGTAAAACATATAAATGCATTGGCTATGTCTGACAGCATTTTCATCACTTTATCTCTGTTGTCATAGATTCAGATAGAAGGCTAAAAGGCACTTTAGAGGTCATGTAATCCAACCTTGTCATTTAATTTGTTTTCCATTTCAAAGCATTTACATTCAATTTCCAACCAGATCTTGCAATCCAAAATAAAGAGTAGTCATAGGGACAAATGCATGTATACATACATGCATCTGTATATGTGTATGTATGTATATGTGATTGTGTGTGTATATATGTGTTTGTATATATACACACATATACACACATACACATATGTAACATAAATAATAGGTATGATGGTCCAGTATTAGGAGAACAGAACCATTGTTCTTTTTTTCAACAATGGCACTACAGGCATTGGATTGGATTTAGGAAAAAGAAATGGAAAGATATATAATTATAGATATATTATTAGGAACAGGAGTTTTTAAATAAATATAGATGAAAAATTAAGGGTAGGAGATAGTATTAACATATCTAAACATATAATTATATGAATATATTGTATATTACTTATATAATATGTTTTGATAATATGTAATATGTTTTAGAAATATATTTATATAAAATATTCCCTATCTTTAATTTATATAAAATATATTTAATATATATTATATATTATACTATATATATATAATATATAATAAAATGTTATATATATAATATTATAATATATATATTCTTCAAATCAAATGTCAATGTTTATAGTAAACAGTGATTAACTAGTTTATTCCTGAGAGACAATGAAGCAGAACAGAAAATTTTTTGCAGAACTGCAGAGATTCAATTTTCTGCACCAATAGTTAATGTTCTATAACTATGTATAAGTCGCTTCTTTTCACCCTGTTCAGTTATGTCTCTGTGACCCCATTTGGGATTTTCTTTGCAAAGACACTAAAATGTTTTGGCATTTCCTGCTCCAGTTCATTTTTACAGATGAGAAAACTGAGTCAAATAGTGACTTTTCCTGGGTCACACAGCTAGTAAACATTTGAGGACAGATTTGAACTTAGGAGGAGGAATTTTCCTAGTTCAAAACCCAGTTCTCTTTCCACTGTACCATCTAGCCACCCACTCAAGAGTTCTGAATCTCAATCTAATTTCTAAATATACATTTCTTAGCTCTAAATCTAATCTAAAATCTATTCTGTTGCTGCCTCCTGCACAAAATGTCACTGCTTCCAAAAAAATATTTAGAATGCACGAGTATGCTGAGAGACATGTGCCTTAACAGCCATTCATGTGAAAAAGCATTAAGTAGTTTTAGGTGGCTTTGTGTTTAATATGAATTAATAGCATGATGAAGCTGCCAAAACCCAATTCAGTATCAGGCTGCATTAGGGAAAACTGTCATGTTCAGTAGAAGGGAGATGAATAATCTCACTTTGGTTTTTACTGTTAAGACCATATCTGAAATGTTGTTTTCATTCCTGGAAATACCATTTTAAGGTAAGAAATAAGAATAATGAGAAATTAGAATGCATGCAGAAAAGTGATGAAGGCATAGTATATTGAAATCATATCATGAAAGGACTATCATAAGTTTTTTGGGGGGAATAGGAAACTTACTAATGACATGAGGCATGTCTTCATGTCCATGATGAATGTAGTACAGAGGAGAGAGTGGCCTCATATTACATTTCAGACAACAGAACTTGGTAAATGATACAAGGGAAAATATTTACGTTCAATACAAGGAGGAGCTCATAACATAGTCTTAAAATGGAACGTCCTATCTTGCAAGGGAATAGCCTTTCCATTAGCTGAATGATCAGGGAATGTTGAGGTAATTTCTTTATGGGGCTAAAAGTCATACTAGACAAACTTTAACATTCCTTTCAGCTGCAAGATTCTATAAATAGGAGCATTATTAAATCAACATTAATCAAAGCAATATGATTTAGTGGGAAAGAATATTAATTTGATATGATAGCTATGATTCTGACTGTAGGTTCAACTATTTACTACCATTTAACTTGTCTGTGTCCCAGGGATTATAGAATAAAGCTAGAAACAATCAGAAATTCAGAGTTCAAATCCCACTTCTCATATTTATTACATGTGTGATGTTGGACAATTTTCCTTAATCTCCTGTCCAGGTTTCCTATTTGTATAATGAAGGGACTGTGCTAGATGGATTCTGGGGTCTCCTATAGACATATATTTAGTCACATATTCACCATTTCAAACTCCTTCAATGACTAACATCCTCCATCATACTTCAATTCAGCCTGTGTTATCCAATAGCTTCAAAAGAATTTGAAAATATTTATTATATTTGTCAGCTAGAGGGTAAGACACGAAATTAAGAAAAACTGAATTCAAATCTTGCCTGCTACACTTATTAGATATATGATCCTGGGCAAGTTGCTTAATATGTAAGCCTCAGTTTCCTCATCTGTAAAATAGAGGTAATAATAACTGAATGTTAATAGAAAAGTAGCTAAAATTAGAACGAATTATATTGTTTAGAGCTTGCACTGTCTCCTCAGCCCCAAACAGCAACCCCAATATCCTAAATGGCAGGACATAAACTTTCCATCTGTTGTTAAATGTTGCTTGGATTGAAAAAAAAGTGTGGTTAATAATTGGAGAATTAATTCTCTGCTTAACAAAGAGAGCAAAGGTGAGGAAGGACTTTCTCTTTTGGCCTCCTTGCTAGGTTTCTATAATTTTGTGCAAACTCCTCCCTAAAGACTTTGTTGGCATTAGTAAGAAATGTTTCACGATGTTTGAAACTTTCATAATTAATGTTGAAAATGTTTAATAATTAAGGAACTATGTATAATTTTAACTGATTCATTTAAAGAAGAAATAAAAACAGAGACATCTGTCAATAGTAGAATTATACCTTGCCAACATCAGGATTATCCCTAGAACCTTAAGAATGAATTGTAGCAGCTCATCCTCCTCTCTCTGAACATCTTGACATCCCATGTTGAGTTACAGCAAGCAAGTCATCCAGAGAAAGGATAAAGTGCCAAGAAACTCCCACATAGTTTATTCTTATGGAAAACACTCAAAATTACAAATCTGTGGACATTCAATAGCTTTTACAACAAACATTTGGAATTCTATACTTCTAAGCTACAAACCTTACTGCACTTAGTATTAATTTTTTCAGTATCCCTTCCTGCTCTGTGTAGGTTATTCCCATCTCTTATTTATTTTCTTTCTCTTGGCTGTGATATAAGCTTCATTCATTCAATCATGGTGGGGCATATAATGTCAATTTCTTAAGCAAACATATGGATCCAATAAAAATGTTTTCTTCCCTGGCATTAAAAAAAGATGTGTATATGGATGTGGGTATACACACATGTATGTATATGCAAATATATATACCTACACATATACATATAAGTATGTACATATGTATAAGTATGTATATACACACAAACCTATATGTATATCCACACATATGTTTATGCGTATGTGTACTCACATCTATATCCACATATATGTATATATATAAATATATACATAAATGTATGTATATATGCATACATATGCATATACACATGTTCTTTCTTTTATTATAGTTTTTGTATAAGGGAGCCTCCAAATTGATTTTAACCAAAACATTTGAGATAATGAGTTCAAGATTTCTTATTTAATATTGCTATATTCTACTTAGTCTTTCCCCTCTCACCCAAAACCTGTTCATTTCACTGAGAAGACACTAATTTTGTTGACTGGTCAATACACTTTTTGATCTTATATATTAATCTTCTCCCACATTCATTATTCATGTCTCAAACTTGATAGCTTCACAGTATTTTATTAAATTATTTCCCATTATTGCATTTATTTTTATACCTTAGTCATTCTATAAACCTAATTCTCTGTTCTCACTGGAACTTTCCTATTACTCAACCCCATTATTTTTTTTTTCTGAGCCTTCACCCTTGATCTAGTTATACTCTCCTCTCCCAATCTCAAACCCTTAGTAAACCTGCTTCATACTTTGGATCAGCTTCTCCCTAGCTTCTTTGTCCTTTCACTGCTTATAACTTGCCAAATTCAAAGTCTGGCATGTTTCCATCATCTGTCTCTCTCTAAATCACATGCTGTTGAATAGAATTGGAAAACAATTCAGAACCACACTAATAGAGTACAAATTTATGATACCTAATCTCAATGGGGTCTTAAGTGAAGTAAGGTGATCCTTCTGTTTCTACATACTTAATTCTCCCTCAAATTTTCTATTCTTAAGCCCCCAACAGTACCCCTCTTCCCAACCTCAGCAGAGGTATAAAGTTTCTTGAGAAAAAAAATCAAGTTCTATCCCCAGCCTCATTTGACAACTATTGTTTATCTCACAATCTCTTGATTCATCATCCACGCCACAATGTATTCTCTTCTATCATTCTGATAAAGGGACCTTTCTAATACCAACTTCTTTCACTTTTAATATTATACCTTTCTGCCTTCTCAGTTAGACTGCCAGCACCATTTCTGTTCTCTCACTAAACATCAATCTTCCCCTAGTCTACTAGTTCCTAGCTTATTTCCTACAAATATGCTCGTCATCCTAACACTTAAAAAAACCTCTCATTAGAACTAAACAACTTTCATAACTATGATTCGATAACATTTCTCTTTCTCAATCAAACTACTTTAAAATGTCTTCAATATTCAATGCTTCCACTTCCTGTGACACTCTTCTTAGCTCATTCTGAGTTCCCCCAAAGTCACCAATCATCTTTTACTAGGACAATTTAATGGTGCTTCTCTGATCTCATCCTTAGCCTCGCTGTAGCTTTTAACATCACTGATAACACTTCACTCCTGGATATTCTTTCTTCTCTGAGAGATAAAGAGGATATCGGGGAAGAGAGAGGACCAGATCATATGTAGATACACAGGTCTTGTATTAAATCATTGCACATTCAAAAGATATAAAACTTATTCTCATGTGTTAGACAAATATATATTATATATATATGTACATATGTATAAATAAACACATATTCTTACATGAAGGCACTCCTTTACTAGTGTTAAGTTTTCATCTCCTCAACTGATAGTCATAGACAGTTAATGACAGTTATCTCTGTCCTCTCTGTTCTCATCCTTAACACTTTACTCCTGGGTATTCTTTCTTCTCTAAGAGATAAAGAGGATATCGGGGAAGAGAGAGAACCAGATCATATGTAGATACACAGCTCTTGGATTAAATCATTGTACATTCAAAAGATATAAAACTTATTCTCATGTGTTAGACAAATATATATATATATATATATATATATATATATGTACATATGTATAAATAAACACATATTCCTACATGAAGGCACTCCTTTACTAGTGTTAAGTTTTCACCTCCTCAACTGATAGTCATAGACAGTTAGAGAATCATCATCTCATCAATTCCACTGACTTGGCACCTTGTAAGAATCCTAACATATGATTTTAAAAATAAGTCTTTGGATGGGATTCTACTTTAATATGTAACATTCAAAAGGTTCATTCTTCATAGATAGTCATCCATATCCTTTGGGAAATGATAGGGATGATGGAAAAAAGAACATTGCAACAAAAAGCAGGATTCAAAATTAATTATAGGAGATATAAAATTGTATACTGAAGTCTTTGCCCTCAAGGAACTTTGTTCCTGAATTGTTTCAGTTTCTGACTCTTCAAGACACTATCTGTGGTTTTCTTGGCAAAGATATTGGAGTAGCTTACCATTTTCTTTTCCAGATCATTTGACAAAAAAGTAATCTGAGGCAAATAGGATGAAGTGACTTGTCTAGGGTAACAGTGTCTGAGGTCAGATATGTACTCATAAAGATGAGTCTTACTGATTCCAAGCCTAGTCCTCTAACCACTTGACCATGTATCTGCCACCATGGACTATCATATACTTGGAAAATAAGTAAGCAGTGGAGCCAAAATGGAAGAGATGGTGCACACTTCACTCTGAGCTCCTCTACTACCCTCACTACTGATTACAAAATTCAGCATCTGAAATAGTGCTTGACTGGTAGAAACCATGAATAGTGGGAGTACAACAAATTACCAGCAGAAGATAATTTGGAAGATCGCCAGAAAAGGTCATTATTGATTGAGTGGGAGGAGGCCAGCACATGCTCAGCAGACCAGAGGTAGGGTGCAATCTCTGCAGGCAGAGAATTTCCAGGGTGAAACTCTACCCCAGTGTTGGGTGTTCTGCTTTGCTTGCAAAGCAGTAGATCAACAGAGATGTTACAGAAACATAAAAGGTAGAGTTTACCTCAAAATGCCACAGTTTCACAGTACCTGGCCACACCCAGCCAGCACCGGGAGTGACTCGGCATAATGACAGCACAGCCACCTCTCCAATGAGCTCATGCTCTTCTGCAGAGCAGTCCCTCTAACACAGCACAATCACTCTTCCCAAGGCAGTTGCTCTTCTGTAACATGTTCTGTTCACAGGACAGCCACTGTCTGTCTGTCCCTGTTCTGTAGAGGAAGTTTGGAATGTCCTTGCCCTAAAGGCAGACCCCCAAGGGTTTTTGATGAATAAAAAAGAAAAGTGAGCTCTAGCTATATATAGCTTCTATACTTAAAAAGAACAGATTTCCAACCCTGAGGAGACTAATAGCAGACAGTCTCCAGACAAAACCCCAAAGGGGAATATAACCAGGTCTCCACCACACAAAGCTGTCCTAGAAGAAATTATAAAAAAAGATTTTAAAAGAGAGCTACAAGAAAAATGGGGAAAGGAGAGGAAGCTCTGCAAGAGAATATTGAAAAGGCATATACCTCATTAAAAGAAAGATTTGAAAAAGAAAACAACTTCCTGAAATGTGAAATGGAAAAGGTAAAGAACTTACAGGGAAATAGAATTTGTGAATTGTAAAAGATAAAGAACTCCCAGGAAAGTAGGATTTGTGAATTGGAAAAAAAAATAACTCATTAAAAAAAATTTCCAAAATGGAAAAAAAATTCCATAGAACAAAACAACTCATTTAAAAACTCAATTGGACATATACAAAAAGGAGTAAAAAAGGTAAATAAAGAAAATAGCTCATGAAAATTCAGAACTGAACAAATGGAAATGAATGATTCGATGAGACATCAAGAATCAGTCAAGCAAAAACAAAAAAAAAAGTGAAAAAATTGAAAAAAAAGTTAAATACTTACTGGGGAAAACAACAAATGTGGAAAATAGATCTAGGAAAGATAATGTAAGATTGAGCTCTCTGAAAACCATGATGAAAAAAAAAAGAGCCTAGACACTATTTTTCAGGAAATCATCAAAGAGAACTGCCCAGATGTTATAGAATCAGAAGGTAAAATAGCCACTGAAAGAATTTGTTGAATATCTTCTGAAAGATATGCCAAAATAAAAACTCCAAGGAATATTGTGGCTAAATTTCAGAACTAGCAGACTAAGGAAAAAATATTACAAACAGCAAGGGAAAAAAAAACAATTCAAATACCAAGGAGCCACAATAAGGATCACTCAGGATCTAGCAGTTTCCACATTAAAGGATTGAAGGGTCTGGAATCTGATATTCCAAAAGGCAAAAGAACTTGGAATGCAGCCAAGAATAAACCACTCAGCTAAACTGAGCATTTTCTTCCAGGGAAGAAGATAGACATTCAGTGAAACAGGTGGATTCAATTAATTCCCAATGGAAAAAAAAAAGCTAAACAAAAAATTTGAACTCCAAATATAGGACTCAAGAGAAGAATAAAAGATGAAAAGAACTCTTGAGAACTGTATTTCTGTTATGGGTATAAAAAGTTCATGTATAATTTGATTTTACTGTTATAATATAAAGAAGGAAATTAGAAGTGGAAAGGGGATTATATCAGAAAAAGAGAAAAGTGGAGGCAAAAAGAGAGAAATTGCATCTCACAAAGAAGCAAAGGAAACCTAGCATATCTGAGGGAATTGAGAGAGGGGGAGGAACATAATGTGAAAGTTGCTCTCATCAGATTTAGCTCAAAGAGAAAATATTAGACATATTTGGTTTATAGAGAAACTTCTCTCATCTCATTGAAAAGCAGGAAAGAAAAAGGGAAAAGAAAAGGGTTAGGCTAAATAGAAGGTAATAAAGAAATAGTAAGGGAAAGGTATAAAAAAGTAGGAAGGACTCTAAAGGGAAGGGAGGGATTCTAATGAGGGAGAGCTGCATGAGGTAAGTGGTACTCATAAGTTTTGGAGAAGGGGATGAAGGGGAAAAGAAAGAGAAAAATATTATCTGGGGATAATAAGATGGCAGGAAATACAGAATTAGTAGTTTTAACCATAAATGTGAATGGGATGAACTCTCCCATAAAGCAGAGATGGAGAGCAGACTAGATCAAAAGCTAGAATCCTAGAATATGTTGTTTAGAGAAAACACATTAAAAGCGAGTGATACATACAGAATAAAGGTAAAAGTCTGGAGCAGAATCTATTATGATTCAGGTGAAGTCAAAAAAGCAGGGGTAGCCACCCTTATCTCAGATCAAGCAAAAGCAAAAATTGAACTAATTAAAAGAAATAAGGAAGGGCACTATATATTGCTAAAGGATAGCATATACAATGAAACGATATCAATACTAAACATATATGCACCAAGTGGTATAGAATCTAAATTCCTAAAGGAGAAGTTAAGACTGCTGCAAGAAGAAATAGACAGCAAAACCATAATAGTGGGAGATCTCAACCTTGCACTCTCAGAATTAGAGAACTCAAACCACAAAACAAATCAGAAAGAAGTTAAAGAGGTAAATATAATACTAGAAAAGTGAAGTATGATTAATCTTTGGAGAAAACTGAATGGAGACAAGAAGGAGTACATTTTCTTTTTGGCAGTTCATGGAACCTATACAAAAGTTGACCATATATTAGGACATAAAGACTTCAAAATTAAATGCAGAAAGGCAAAAATAATAAATGTACTCTTTTCTGTTAGGATTCTTACAAGGTTTTAAGAAAGTGGAATTGAGGAGACAGTGGTTAAATCTAGTTTAGCATTGATTTAATCTTACAACAAATAATGATTTCCTAGTGATATAATGATTGATATATACTCAGTATACAGCATATAAGCAAAAAGCTCTCAGGGCCAGACACAGAAGCCAACCAGAAGCTCTCGGAGGAGTAGACAGATTCATTCCATCTTTCACCTTTGTGCTAACTGGAGGCTGAAGCTGGCAGGGGCAAAGGACTAACGGCAGGAGCTCTCAGAACCAAGGAAAGATAGGCCTCTATTAAAGCTAACCGGGCCCCAGGAAAAGAGTCAAGCCTTGGAAAGAAACAATAAAGGATTTGGACTTTAACTTCTGGCTGCATTTGGGATGATTACCTGAACTGAAACAAAGGCTGCCTCCAGAAACCCCCCAAAAACCTGCTCCCAGAGAATATTATATTTTAGAGGAGAATATTACACTTTTCAGATCATGATGCAATAAAAACTACATTCAACAAAAAGCTAGAGGTAAAGAAGACTTTTTGTCCAAAGACAAAAAGTCATTGGAAACTAAATAATCTCATCCTAAAGAATGAATGGGTGAAACAACAAGTCATAGACACAATTAACAATTTCACCCAAGAAAATGACAACAATGAGACAACATAGCAAAATTTGTGGAATGCAGCCAAAGTGGTAATAAGAGGAAATTTTATATCTCTAGAGGCTTATTTGAATAAAATTGAGAAAGAGAAGATAAATGAATTGGACTTGCAACTTAAAAAGCTAGAAAGAGTGAATTAAAAAACTCCAATCAAATACTGAACTTGAAATTCTAAAATTAAAAGAAGAAATTAATAAAATTGAAAGTAAAAAAACCTATTAGAAAAAGAAATAGAACAAGCTATTAATCAATTCCCTAAACCAGTATAAGACGGATTTATTTGCATGTTTACATATTTACATTCTACCAAACATTTAAAGAGCAATTAACTCTAATGTTATATAAACTATTTGAAAAAATAGATAATGAAGGACTCCTACCAAATTCCTTTTATGACACAGACATGGTATTGATACCTAAACCAGGTAGGACAAAAACAGAGAAAGAAAATTATAGACCAATCTCCCTAATGAATATTGATGCAAAAATCTTAAATAAAATATTGGCAAAAAGATTACAGAAAACCATCCCCAGGATAATACACCATGACCAAGTAGGATTTATACCAGGAATGCAGGGCTGGTTCAATATTAGGAAAACTATTAGCATAATTGACTATATCAATACCCAAATTAACCAAAACCATATGATCATTTCTATAGATGGAGAAAAAATATTTGATAAAATCCAGCATCCATTCCTATGAAAAAGACTAGAGAGTATAGGAATCAATGGATTTTTCCTCAAAATAGTCAGTAGCTTCTATTTAAAACCATTAGGTATTCCTAATAAGATCAGGAGTGAAACAAGGTTGCCAACTATCACTATTATTATTCAGTATTGTATTAGAAATGCTAGCTTTGGCAATAAAATATGAGAAAGACATTAAAGGAATTAGAGTAAATAATGAGGAAACCAAATCACATACTTAGAGAATCTCAGAGATTCTACTAAAAAGCTATGAGAAATAATCCATATCTTTATCAAAGTTGCAGGATACAAAATAAACCCACATAAATCATCAGAATTTTTATACATCACTAACAAAATCCAATAGCACGAGATACAAAGAGAAATTCCATTCAAAATAACTGTTGTTAGGATAAAATATTTGGGGATCTATCTGCCAAGAAAAAGAAACTATATGAGCAAAACGACAAAACACTTTCCACACAAATAAAGACAGATCTAACCAATTAGAAAAATATTAAGTGCTCTTGGATAAGCCAAGTGAATAAAATAAAGATGACAATACCCCCTAAACTAATTTATTTATTTAGTGCTATACCAATCAGACTCCCAAGAAACTATTTTAATGATATAGAAAAAAATAACAAAAAAATTCATCTGGAATAACAAAAAGTCAAGACTTTCAAGGGAACTAATGAAAAAAAAATCAAATGAAGAGGGCCTAGCTGTACCATATCTAAAACTATATTATATAGCAGCAGTCACCAAAAGCATTTGGTATTGGCTAAGAAATAGACTAGTTGATCAGTGGAATAGGTTAGGTTCACAGAACAAAATAGTCAATAATTATAAGCAATCTAGTGTTTGACAAACCCAAGGACCCCAGCTTTTGGATAAGAATTCACTGTTTGATAAAAACTGCTGGGAAAATTGGAAATTAGTATGGCAGAAATGGGCATTGACCCACATTTAACACCATATACCTAGATAAGGTCAAAATGGATTTCATTATCTACAATGAAGAATGACATTATAAATAAATTCAAAGAACATAGGATAGTGTACCTCTCAGACCTGTGGAGGATGTAGGGATTTGTGACCAAAGAAAAACTAGAGATCATTATTGATTGTGAAGATCGCGTATTTTAAAATCAGTCGGAGTCAGGAATTCAGGTTAGGGGAAAATCGTCAGTCTTTATTCTCAGTGAAGAAGGATCGGAGGTGGAAAAGAATGGGCAATAGCAATGTGTGTAGCTGAGTCAAGAAGCTAGCTAGACCAGCAGCCACATGACCAGCAGCTAGGAGTATGGAACTCAGACCCAATCTCTCCCACTTTCTCTTCCTGTCTCTCTCTGCCTCCACCCACAAAAATCGTCATTTCCTATACAACACATCAGGACTTGCACGGAGAGTGGGCAGGGACCATTCTTTATCCAATCATGTTAATAGAGTATAGCCCAATTACTATTTAGCCTCACGTACTTGGGACCTCAGTGCATCAACTCAAACCTCAGCCTATTACAATTGATCACAAAATAGAAAATTTCGATTATATAAAGTTAAAAAGTTTTGTACAAACAAAACTAATGCAGACAAGATTGGAAGGGAAGCAATACACTGGGAAAACATTTCACAGTCAAAGATTCTGATAAAGGCCTCATTTCCAAAACATATAGAGAATTGACTCAAATTTATAAGAAATCAAACCATTCTCTAATTGATAAATGGTCAAAGGATATTAACAGATAATTTTCAGGTTAAGAAATTGAAACTATTTCTAGTCATATGCAAAGATGCTCCAAATAATTATTGATCAGAGCAACGCAAACTAAGACAACACTGACATACCACTATACACCTCTCAGATTGCTTAGGATGACAGGAAATGATAATGATGAATGTTGGAGGGGATGTGGGAAAACTGGGAACCTGATACATTGCTGGTGCAATTGTGAATGCATCCAACCATTCTGGAGAGCAATTTGTAACTATGCTGAAAACATTATCAAACTGTGCATAACCTTTGATCCAGAAGTGTTACTACTGGGATTATATTCCAAAGAGATCTTAAAGAAGGGAAAAGAATCCATATGTGCAAAAATGTTTGTGGCAGCCCTTTTTTTAGTGACTAGAAACTGGAAATTGAATGGATACCCATCAATTGGAGAATGGCTGAATAAATTATGGTATATGAATGTTATGGAGTATTCTTGTTTTGTAAGAAATGACCAGCAGGATGATTTCAGAAAAACCTGGAGAGACTTACATGCACTGATGCTGAGTGAAATGAGCAGAACCAGGAGGTCATTTTACACTTCAACAATAATACTATATGATGACCAATTTTGATGGACGTTACTCTTCAACAATGAGATGAACCAAATCAGTTCCAATTGTTCAGTAATGAAGAGAACCAGGTACACCCGGCAAAAGAACTATGGGAAATAAGCTGGACCACAACATAGCATTTCCAGTCCTTCTATTATTGTCTGCTTGCATTTTTGTTTTCCTTCTCATGTTATTTTTGCCTCATTTCTAAACCCGATTTTTCTTGTGCAGCAAGATAACTGTACAAATATGGATACAAATACTGCATTTAAAATATACTTTAACCTATTTAAAATTTATTAGTCTACCTGCCATCTAGATAGAGGGAAAGGAGGGGAAAAGTTGGAACAGATTTTGCAAGAATCAATGCTGAAAAATTTCCCATGCATATGTCTTGTAAATAAAAAGCTTTTTTTAAATTTTATTTTATTTAATAGTCTTTTATTTACAGGTTATATGTATGGGTAACTTTACAGCATTGACAATTGCCAAACCTCTTGTTCCAATTTTTCCCCTTTTTCCCCCAACCCCCCTCCCAGATGGCAGGATGACCAGTAGATGTTAAATATATTAAAATATAAATTAGATACACAATAAGTATACATGACTTGGAGCATCTTTTCATATGGCTAGAAATAGTTTCAATTTCTTCTTCTGAGAATTGTCTGTTCATATCCTTTGACCATTTATCAATTGGAGAATGGCTTGATTTCTTATAAATTAGAGTGAATTCTCTATATATTTTGTAAATGGGGCCTTCATCAGAACCTTTGACTGTAAAAATATTTTCCCAGTTTATTGCTTCCCTTCTAATCTCGTCTGCATTAGTTTTGTTTGTACAAAAACTTTTCAATTTGGTATAGTCGAAATTTTCTATTTTGTGATCAGTAATGATCTCTAGTTTTTCCTCCTAGTTTGTCCTAGGTAGATAAAAGGCTATTAAATAAATAAAAAAACTAGACAAACCTTTTTTGGCGAGACTGCAGATTTTCTTCGGCTGGTGAGTTGTTATACTTCTAATCTTTATGAATTGTAGCAGTCAAGACTATTTTTGAGGCTTGATATAATATTGATAAAGAGGGTAAGAGAAGAGCTTAGAAAGTTGTGTGTGCCTTCTCCGCCATCTTGGCTCCGCCCCCCTCAATAAAAAGCTTTAATAAAAAAAGGGAAATAAGTAAGAGATGTAAACAAATAAATAAGGGAATAAATAAATAGATGAATAAATGAATGAGTAAATAAATAAATGAATAAATGGTTGAATGAATAACAAGTAAACAAGCAGATAGATTAGCAGATGAACAAATAAATAAATGAGCAAGTGATATAGGTTCAAATCCTCCTTTTGCTAAAGGAAACTGGGTAGATTACTTAACCTCTCTTGATTTATTAAGTTTTATTTTATTTTTATTATTTATTAAATCGATGGAGCCAGAAAGGTAAGAGATCAAAGAAAGAAAAATATGAGTAAAAATGAGAGAAACAAGTGATGACTAATGTTAATTATTACAAGAAACCAACAAAGATTAGGATTAAAAAACGTTTTTTGGAATTGGCTATCATTTGGACTATGTACTTTATTTTGCCTGGAATTAGGGTTCCACATCATTTTCTATCCATTTCTGTCCTATTAGAACTTTGACTTTGTCTCAGGCATCATGGACTCTGATAGTTGAGTTTTTTACTTGCCTTGCCCAGACCCAGGCCTCAGTGTTTTTCCCAGCCATTCCCATGCAACTCTCCCACCCATCTTGCTCTCCTTCATGGAAATTCTTCCCTCATAAGAATGTAAGAGTTGAGACCATCTTGTTTGCATTTCTACTTCTATGCTTAGCACAATGTTTTACACATACCAAGGTTATTTTTTTATATTGATTGATTCATTCAGTTGATAAGTCATTGGTAATTTTGGAGAACAATTTCAATTAAATAATGTTGGAATATAAAATGTCAAAAGAAAGGAAAAAAGAAAGGAACTGGAGTTAATGAATATAGAAGCATCTATAATGGTGTAAGAACAAAGGAATCTAGAAAGAAAGCACTATTGTACAAACTTGTACTAGCATTAAGCACATTAAGTTTCAATTCTGAGTCAGTTTTGAACCAGGATGAATTTGGGGTCAAAGGTCCCTAATTCATACCCAATTTGCTACCATTTGGACCTGAGAAAAATCACTTAACCATTTCTGATCCTCAATTTTTTACTTTATAAAATGGGGGCAAGTGAGCTGGGTGACCTTAAAGATCTCTCAATTAACCATGACCATATTAACTTAACTGACCTAAATGAATATCAGCAGAAAGTCACGAAAATGCAAGAGGTCTTTTTTCCTGAGCATATTTGTTTCCTCTACCTTTCATGTTACTTTAAGCTATAATTCATGAAGGATAACTGTTTCCTTTAATCCTAGAATGCCCTCTGTACATTTATTTATCAATCCTTTTAGGAGGAGGCAGAAAACTAATTTGAAAGTGAAGTTCCAAAAAAATTTAAATTTCTGAGAAAAATTGAGTGTTTTCTCTTTAGCCATAGTGCATACCATCTGTTATTTACATGTGTTCAATCATTTTCTATCCAGAAAGTGTCCTCTGACATGAGACCCAATGCTTCATTGACAATACAAACAAAGCAGATTCCTCCAAAATTCATATTTAGCAATCAAAGAGATGAACTTTTAATATTTTAGGTAGAAGGGATTCCTTTTGGCCAACACATTCTATTTCTTCTAGTGCCATATCTCCGGAATTCAATGCCCCAAACAATATTACAGGTGTCATTTGCATTCATTAGTACTATTGTACAGAAGAAATAACCCAATTCAATGTTAAGAGGGAATGAATATCTTTTAAAAAGCAGAGATTAAGAATCAGTACTATATTTATAGGGAAGTATATTTTCTATGGAGGAAAAATTTGTATTTGCCTAATGTAAACAACGATAATACAACAAAGGATGCTTTTTTTTTCTTGTTCACCAAGTAAAAGAAGCCATTCTCTGCCTCAGTTCTTATCTAATCTCAATCACTAAATGCATGTTGTTTGAGTCAAACTGAGACCCAAGAAAGACCTTAGCATAAAAAGACCAAGGTCTCCCACTACATCTGGGGCCATCCCCAGTCATCCTGACTCATTTAAATCCATTTAATTTGCAAGTTAAAAATAAAGGAAAAAACAACAATCTCTACCAGTGCTAGCTGTGCAAATGGACATTTTAACAATATAGTACCTTTCTTCTTCCTTTGAAAGAAGGAAGAATAAGGAGGGGTAAAGAAAGAAAGAACAAAGTAAGATTTTTTTTTTTTTAACATTGGAGCTCTCCAAGTACCTGAGAAACCTGTATTATTATTTTTCTAAAGAAGACAGTTTTTTTAAAACTCCAAAGTCTTTTTATTATAACAAAATATGCAACAATATTTTCATGGGGCATTTGCTCATTTTATAACAAAATTTCAACTCATCTAGAGAAGTTTATGATAGATTATTATAAAGATACAGTATTAATTAATTTTGTCCAAGAGACTATGAGAGCTTGATTAGCTAGCTACTCCTTATGTTGAGCAGAGGGGAAATAACTCTAAAACTTAAAAATCTTATTACTAATTTCATTTTATATCAAAGACTGCAAGTGTTTCCAAAATTTACCTTTGTTAAGGATATTAAATTTAGAAATTAAAATTCACTAGTTGTTGTTGTTGTTGTGTTTGCTATATTGGGATTCACATCCTAGGTTGATTACTTCCAACTTGTGTCAAAAGAAAAAAAAATCATTAAAACTACTTAAATCCTAGCTTTTTCACCTACAAATCAAGAGTCACAACAATACTAGCATCTACAATCATGAAAGTCAGCTGCTGTTATTATTATTAGTGATAATTGATATTGCCAGAAATTGTTTCTTTAAATTCTGCACATATTCAAACTTTAAAAAAAAATTAATGTCATATAAACAAAGCCATAGGTTAATGTATAAATATGACCAAAAGAAATCTTTCCCAGAAAATAGCAAATCCTTATAACCTGAAGTAATAAACAGACCTCAATTACTAGAGCAAAAAAGTATTTTCCAATGATACATCCCAAGTGTAGGGCAACAGCCATTATAAACCTTGGTAATCATTTGAAATAGTAACATTAGACTACAACAACTATAAAATGATCATAAATTCACCATATCCAGTGATTATACACAGTCCCAAAACACTATAAAGCATCCATACTTGATTAAATAAACATATAGTCCATAAAACTTTTAGCTCTGCTGATTCATAAATCCAACCTTAAATTAATACACTCCAACAAACATTAATAATGCATTTAATTAAGAGTAGTTTGTTTCATTTCTTAGAATTTAGAAGACGTTTGGGAAGACTTGTATGACCCAAGACTCTTTTTAAAAAATATTAAATAAATATTAAAAAATATTCAAAAGAAGTTTGAATTGGTGGGCACCACATTTTCTTCAAATCTCAGATACACAGTTTGATTCCAACCTGTCCATCACTAAATATGTTCAAAGTAAAAGGTCAGAGATTCTACTTTTGAAAAATTATTTAAATTTTCTGACCTACAGTTTCCATATCTTTAAAGTGAAAAAAGTCTCATATAGGTCACAGAGTCAAATATCAAAATCCAAACGGTCTTGACAAGTCCAGTGTCCCCTGCATTGACTTTATTCCTTGTCATTCATGTAGTGCTCAAGCTAAGAAGACTTCTAGATAATCCTTTATCTCTACCTGTCATATCTTGTCTCTATGTATTAACACAGATTTTCATACTCAACTTTTCATAATCAATTATTTTCATAATCAACTTTTCTTTGATTTCTACTTAATATTATTTTCTTCCTTTAAGATTTTCAGCAGTTATCATCTGCCCCACAAAGCCTGTCTCCAGCTAAAAATGGTTTCTCCTTCATTTTTTTTTCAGGAGCACTCTGTTAAAATCTGTTCTTTGCCTCCTTAGTTGCTTAACTAATGAACATATAGCTACATTCATGTCATATTCTTAGTATACTACAAGTTCTTTCAAATAAAAATGTGTTGTTTTCAGTATTAACACCCTTTCCCCTTTGTCTTGTTTTAATATCATTATCTTCCCCTCCCAAAAAAAAAAAAACATTGGTACTACTTGATTTTTTTGGAAGAGATGTGATAGAAGGAGTCTTTACCCTCTTCTATAACTCCTCTTCATTCCAAACTCCCACTGTTACCTCACCTAGTGATATAACCTAAAAACTTCTAGACCTTACTAACTACGCTGCAACTACACTTTTAGCACTTCCAGGCTGTCCCATCTTCCTGTTCTTGTTTGTCTTTCCTTTTCTGAGAGCATCATGATAGCAGGGAGGTGATTATATATGATCATCTATAATTATATATATGTCACTTATAATTATGTATATATACATATGCTTATCATCTTTAATTATATATATACATATCACTTATAATTATATGTGTGTGTGTGTGTGTGTGTGTGTGTGTGTATCTGGAAGGAATGACTCTGATGGTTTCTGGCCAATACAGAAACAAATGCTATTTACCCTTTCTTTTCTGTTTTTGGCCCTCATTCTATAGGGGCCATTATATAGGGATATGAATTAATTGGAATTTTCCTTTTGTATCTCTACATACTTGGCTGGATGCTTGGCACACAATTAATGTTTAACTGTAGGTATTTTTTCCATTTATTCATCTGCTGGTATACAGAGGTGCTGAAAAGCATTTGGTAAAATTTTGAAATGAACTTCAAAATTAAATTCATAGAATTTATAAGACAGACATAGACAGTATCTGAATATCTCATAGATTATTCAGACTAGAAAATAAAACCTTTAGATTATCTATTTTACAGAGGAGGAATTGGGTCAAGAAAGCAAAGTGACAAGGCTAAGCTAATTAATGAAGTAAGACTCAAGTCAAGTTTTTAGGTTCCCAATCTAATGCTCTTCCATTTTGGTCCTATATTCCTTTTCAAATAATGCTTTTCATTGTTGTGGGTCACAGCAGAGCACAGGAAAGGGAGATATAAGTGTTCATTAAATAACTGCATGTATAGCGCACATAAAGCAGGCAAGATTGAATTTGACTTTCCTCTTGTAATCAGTGATCTTAGGGAAAATCTAAATGAGTTGACTCATATGATCACAGAGGAAAATAAATATTCAATAGAATAAACTAAACTTAATAGGAATGAGCAAATCTTAGGCATCTTATCAGAAGATGGGTAATACATTTTGGAATATTTTTCAATTCTAAAAGCCTATGATTTTAAATTATAGTATATTAGCAACCATATCCTGAGGAGACAGGAAGTACTTAATCAGCATGCATTTATTAAATTCCTACTATATGCCTTATATAGCCATAGGAACTAAAACAACATAATTTCTGACCTTAAGGAATTTTATCAAAATAGCATTTTACAAACACTGAAGTGCTATATAAGAGCTAGCTATTAGTATTAGCATCATGATTACTATATTCTTTGTACTTTACCAGAGAGACAGAGGGACAGATAATCAGAAAAAGGACTCCTTTATATCCCATTCTCCATCCTCCAGGACAATTCCATTTTTAAAGAGGACTTATTCTCCAGAGTCATGATTTTGGATAGCAACAAAAGACATATTCTGATTAAATATATATAAAAAAATCTCTCCAATTTCATTCCCCTGGGATCTTTTTTTTTTATTTTTTGTCTAAGCCTACTTATACTTCTTAAAAATGAAACAACAAGAATTTCTAATTAAAGCAAAAGGGAAACACTAGTGTGAGATATAAATAAGTTCCCTCAGCAGAGACATCTGTCTTGTAGTTTATTTTATTGATTGTTAAATTGTGTTTAGTGTCATGGCCATATTCCCTGCTGAAATCAGAGCATGAAATAGATGTCCTGCTTTCAGTGATTCATTTACATTTAAATGTTGTCTGTGGTATATGGGCCCTGTCAGAAAGAGTAATCAATCAAAGGCTAAACACCATAAAGGTGGAAGTTAGTGGTCATCACAAGATCCCTTCCTCTGGTTGACAAAACAATATGCCTATGAATATAAAACACAGATCCAATCTAGGCATATTCAAAGGCATTCAAACCATTAATCAATGCCCCACCTTGAATTTATCACACATTCACACAAAGAAACAAGGAAACACTCTCAATTCTAGTGCTTATGTAGAGAAATAGCTCTGAACATATTTTTTAACCTCTCAATTTCTAAAGTAATAAAAAATGTTTCAAAGTATTTATCCTCAGCTTTAACAAGTATAAAAAGAGAAAAAGAATGTTTTCAAAAAAGCAAATATGCAGTAACAAACCAAAAGTATCATTTTTAAATTCTGAAATTAAAATATCATCAAACTGGAATTCCGGTCAAGATGGCAGGGAGGACACACACATCTATTAAAGCTCCATATTGCTCTTAGAAAATTTTTCGTAACAAGGCCTTGGGACTAATGCTTGACTGAAAAAACTCACAAATAATTACCAACAGAAGATATCCTCGAAATTCACCAGAAAAGGTCTGTTTTGGTGCACGAGCAGGGATGGTCAGATCAGGTGCAGACTGAAGGCAGGCAGAGGCAGAGAAGCAGACAATGAGAGTACCAAAAGTAGTTCACACTGAACAGACCTGAGCTGAGTAGAGTGTGATCTCGGTTGTTTCTGCAGGGAGAACTTTACCACAGTGTGGCTACTTTGACCTGGCAGCAAGCCAGAGAACCGACTTTAAACCTTGAAAAGACTAAAAACAGACTGTCTGCAGATGAATCCCCAAAGGGAGATATGATCTGGACCTCAACACTCAAGACTTTCATAGAAGAAATCAAAAAGGCTCTCACAAGAGAGCTAGAAGAAAAATGGGCAAAGGAAAGGGAAACTTGGCAAGAGGGTCTGGATAAATCATCCCACTCATTTAAAGATAGAGTGGATAAAGAAATCAAATCCTTGAAAAACAGAATTGATGAATTGGAAAAGGTAAACAATTGCAAGGAAAACAGAATCAGTGAATTGGAAAAATTTCTACTCACTTCAAAAATTTTCAAAAAATTTCAAAAAATTGGTGAAATGGAAAAAATTTCATCCAAAAAAACAACTCACTTAAAAACTCAATTACACAATTAGAAAAAGATATAAAAAAGTGAGTGAAGAAAATAATTCATTAAAAATCAGAATTGAACAAATGGAATTGAATGACTCGAGGAGGCACCAAGAATCAGTCAAGCAAAACCAAAAAAATGAAACAATGGGAAAAAATGTCAAATACCTTCTTGGGAAAACAACAGACCTGGAAAAATAGATCTAGAAAAGATCATCTGAGAATTATTGGACTTCCTGAAAAATATGATGGAAAAAAGAGCATGGAATAGAGAACTGTCCAGATGTTATAGAAACAGAGGGTAAAATAGACATTGAAAGAATCCATTGATCAGCTACGGAAAGGGACCATAAAATCAAAACTTCAAGAAATATAGTGGCTAAATTCCAGACCTACCAGACTAAGGAAAAAATACTACAAGCTGCTAGAAAAAAATCAATTAAAATATAGAGGAACCACAGTAAGGATTACTCAGGATCTAGCAGTGTCGACATTAAAGGATCGAAGGGCCTGGAATCTGATATTCCGAAAAGCTAAAGAACATGGTATGCAGCCCAAAATAACTTACCCGGCCAAAATGAGCATTTTTTTCCAGGGAAGAAGATTGACATTCAATGAAATAGGTGAATTTCATCTATTTCTGATGAAAAAACTAGAACTAAACAAAAAGTCTGATCTCCAAATATAGTACTCAAGAGAAACCTAAAAAAGAAATCTTGGGAAGTATATTTGTGTTATAAAGATATATAAATAGCACATGTACAATTTGTTCAAGTTACTAGAAGTGGAAAGGAAACTGTATCAGAAAAAGGGTAAAGTGGAGATACTACATCTCACAAAGGGGCAAAGGAAACCTATTATATCTGAGAGAAAGAAGGGAGGGGTATGAACATAGTGTGTATCTTACCCTCATCAGAAGTGGCTCAAAGAGAAAAATATTAAACATATTTGATTTACAGTAAAACTTCTCCCACTGTATTGAAAAGTGGGAGGAGAAAAGTGAAAGGTAAGAAAGAGAAAAGTAAGCTAAGCAGAAGGGAATACAGAAATTGTGAGGAAAAGGGGTAAGAAAGGGGAGGAACTCTAAGATGGGGGGAAGGATACTAAAAAGAGAAGGCTGTGAGAAGCAAGTGGTGCTCTCAAGTTTAATACTGGAGTGGGAAGTAAGGGGGAAGGAAAGGAGAAAAGCATAAACAAAGGTTAACAAGATGGCAAGTAATACAGAATTAGTAAATTTAACCATAAATATGAATGAGGTAAACTCTCCCATAAAGAGGAAGCAGTTAGTAGACTGGATTAAAAGCCAAAATCTTAGAATATGTTCTTTACAGGAAACACACTTGAAGCAGGGAGCTACATGCAGAGTAAAGGTAAAAGGTTGGAGCAGAATCTACTATGCTTCAGGTGAAGTCAAAAGAGCAAGGATAGCCATCCTGATCTCAGATCAAGCAAAAGCAAAAATTGATCTAATTAAAAGAGATAAGGAAGGGCATTATATCTTGCTAAAGGGTAGCATAGATAATGAAGCAATATCAATATTAAACATATATGCACCAAGTGGTATAGCATCTAAATTCTTAAAAGAAAAATTATGAGAGCTGCAAGAAGAAATAAATAGCAAAACTATAATAGTGGGAGATCTCAAACTTGCACAAGGCAGTAAGGGAGAAATAATAAATGCATCCTTTTTAGATCATGATGAAATGAAAATTGCATTCAATAAAAAGACAAAAAATAGACCAAAAAATAATTGGAAACAAAATAATCTCATCCTGAAGAATGCAGGACATTCCACAAGGTGATAAGTTGCTAATACTGATGGAAACAATGCTTGTATTCATACCTTTAGAGAGCTCATAAGTATCTAAGTACTCAATGGAGTTCACATGTTTGGGAGAGTTCAGGGCTTAGTATGAGATCCAAATTCACACCTCCCTTAAGGCCAGAGAGCACTCTGGGAGGTAACCCATAATCCCTCTCTCTCAGAAGAGATCCTATATAAGAAACAGAAAGAGGCTCTCTCGGGGTTGAGCTGAAAACACTGAGAGAAGAGTTCAGTTGAATTAGATTGAATTAAGGGAGCGTCAGTCAGTTCAGCAGAAGCCCACTCTTGGAGGCGCAACCAGATTGGGAGATACAGAAGCCTACTCACCTCATTTGGAGATTGAGAAGCCACGAGTCAGAGTTGACCTGGAGGCTGAAGAAAGCAGAGGCAGGAGCCAAGGACAAAGCTGCAAGATCTCTTGGAACCAAGCAGAGAGTTAGGCCTCAACTAACCGGGTTAATTTGGAATAAACCTTTGCATTTTTACCAGCTGGCTGCATTTTGGAGTAATTATTGATTGCAACTGAAACTAAGGCTGCCTCCAGAAAATCTTCACCGTGAATTCTACCAAACATTTAACTCCAATGCTATATAAATTATTTGAAAGAATAGGGATTGAAGGAGTCCTACCAAACTCCTTTTAAGACACAGACATGGTACTGATACCAAAACCAAGTAAGACAAAAACAGAGAAAGACAATTATAGACTAATCTCCTTAATGAATATTAATGCTAAAATCTTAAATAAAATATTAACAAAAAGATTACAGAAAATCATTCCCATGATGATACACTATGACCAAGAAGGATTTATACCAGGAATCTACATTCTGGTTCAATATTAGGAAAACTATTAGCATAATTGACTATATTAATAACCAAATTAACAAAAACCATGTGATCATCTCAATAGATGCAGAAAAAGCATTTGATAAAATCCAACATCCATTCCTAATAAAAACACTTGAGAGTATAAAAATAAATGGGCTTTTCCTTAAAATACTCAGGAGCATATATTTAAAACCATCAGTAAGCATCATATGTAATGGGGATAAATTGGAACCATTCACAGTAAGAATAAGAGTGAAACAAGGTCGCCCACTATCACCATTATTATTCAATATTTCATTAGAAATGCTGGCATCGGCAATAAGAATGGAGAAGGAGATTAAAGGAATTAGAGTAGGTAATAAGGAAACCAAATTATCACTCTTTGCAGATTCTTATACAATCCTAACAAAATCCAGCAGCAAGAGATACAAAGAGAAATTCCATTCAAAATAACTGTCGATAGCATAAAATATTTGGGAATCTATCTACCAAAGGAAAGTCTGGTCTTATATGAGTATTACAAAACACGTTCCCCACAAATAAAGTCAGACTAAAATAATTGGAAAAATATGAAGTGCTCCTGGATAGGCCAAGTGAATATAATAAAGATGACAATACTCCCTAAACTAATCTATTTATTTAGTGCTATACCAATCAGACTACCAAGATGATGAAACTGAAACTATTTCTACTCACATGAAAGGGTGTTCCAAATCACTATTGATCAGAGAAATGAAAATTAAGACAACTCTGAGATACCACTACACACCTGTCAGATTGGCTAAGATGAAGGAAAAAATAATGATGACTATTGGAGGGAATGTGGGAAAACTGGGACATTGATGCATTGTTGGTAGAATTGTGAACAAATCCAACCATGCTGGAAAGCAATCTGGAATTATGTCCAAAAAGCTATCAAACTGTGCATACCCTTTGATCCAGCAGTGCTACTACTGGGCTTATATCCCAAAGAAGGTAAAAGGACCTGTATGTGCCAAAATCTTTATGGCAGCCCTTTTTGTAGTGGCTAGAAACTGGAAAATGAATGGATGTCCATCATTTGGAGAATGGAAAACAGTTGAGTCGATTGTGATATATGAATGTTATGGAATATTATTGTTCTGTAAGAAATGACTAGCAGGATGAATACAGAGAGCCTTGGAGAGACTTACTTGAACTAATTTTGAGTGAAATGAGCAAAACCAGGACATCATTATACACTTCAACAACAATACTGTATGAGGATGCATTTTGATGGAAGTGGATATTTTTGACAAAGAGAAGATCTAATTCTGTTCCAATTGATCAATGATGGACAGAATCAGCTACACCCAAAAAAAGGAACACTGGGAAATGAATGTGTACTACGTGCATTTTTGTTTTTCTTCCCAGGTTATTTTTACCTTATGAATCCAACTTTTCTTATACAACAAGAGAACTGTTTGGTTCTGCACACATATATTGTATCTAGGATATACAATAGCATATTTAATATGTATAAAACTGCCTGCCATCTAGGGGAGGAGATGGAGGGAGGGAAGGGAAAAGTTGGAACAGAAGTGAGTGCAAGAGCTAATGTAAAAAATTACCCTTGCATTTGTTCTGTCAATAAAAAGTTATAAAAAAATCATCAAACTACTACATGTTTCAATAGCTGTTCATTTCCTTCCACCTACACAAATTCAAAGTAATACAAGCATTTCATAGTCCTTTATGATGAAGAAAGGTCATGATATTAAATTTGGGAATGCACATAAATATATGTTCTATCACAAGAACAGACCAGATGTAGAAATCCCTTCTATCAATGCCAAATGTTACATTCTCTTCATTTTGCAATCTTGGAGAGCTTCTTAGACCACTGACCGATTAAATGATGAATCCAGTATCATAGATCTAGCATAAGATAGGTGCTACATAATTCATAGTAGCTGCTGCATAGTGGGTGCTTAATTATTTTTTTCTGGACCAGCTCTCCATCCACACTATTAAATACTGCCTCTCATCTTTTCTTGTCGGCTTTATGAATATGCCTAAAATATTCACTTGAAATAGAAGTGAAATTATTAAATCCATATATTAACTGCCAAAACTAGGATTTTTGATCATTTAGTTAATAGATTAATTAATTTTCTCATACAATATCTAATGCAAGGTTTGATAGAAAATAAACATGTTTCAAACAATGTGACAATTATAAACACACCAAAAAGAAAACCCCAATATGCCCTTCTGAAACATGCAGACTTAATGAAACATGATATTCAGCTCAACCCTGGCTACTCAACACATGCAAACAAATAGCTTCATTTCTAACGAATTCTTCTTTTTAGGGTACATACCAACATATTCTATGAAGATAGAGATGTGTTTTTACTTACAGCTATGTACTCAAGACTTATCTGGAGATTGTAGATTATATAAATGAAGTTTACCATAAAGGAAAATGATGCCTGCCCAAATTATTAGACCACATTCCTTTGATAAAAATGTAATGGCTTTCAGAATGCATAACAAACAACTTTATCTCAATAAACTGTGGCAACTCATACACATCAAGAATTGTAACAGCTCTTCCATCCCCTAAACTGATCTCAGAAAGGGATCTATGTATTATTTTATAACACATCAGACTACATCAGACATTTATTTCATCCAACACTGTGTGGTCAACTTTAATCATGACATTTGTGATTTATACTGGGGTTGCAAATAGATGGCCTCTGAGGTTTTTCCAATTCTAAATCAAAGATACTGGAATTTGTTTTTAATACTCTGGAAAAATTTCAAGGATATCTTTTGTTACCTAGCTATATATTTCACATATAGCAATTGTAATTTATAATCCAGACAGTTACTTAAGCAACTGTGATGAAATCATTTTATGCATCTAAGCCATTTTTTGAATTACTAAGATCTACTTTAAATGTCTTTTCAAAAGTATATCCTAAAATGAAAAAATAAATTTTGCCTCTGAAATGCCATTTATATCATGAACTTATTTTTTTTGAAATCTGTTTTAATTATAGAAAATATAGGAGTTAATAGCCATATTTTTAAATAATAGTTTTTCATTTTCAAAATATATGCAAAGATAGTTTTCAGCATTCATCCTCATAAAAAACCTCATGTTTCAAATTTTTCACTCTCCCTTCTCCTCATCCTATCCACCAGACAGCAAGTAATCCAATATATGTTAAATATATGCAGTTATTTTAACATATTTCCACATTTATCATGCTGTACAAGAAAAATCAGATCAAAAAGAAAAAAATGAGAAAGAAAAAAAAAAAGCAAAGCAAAAGTCCCCACATTTCTCTTTCTGAATGCAGATGGTTCTCTCCAGTGTGTCTATTAGAATTGGCCTGATTCACCTCAAAAAGACCCACGTTCATCAGAATTGATCATCATACAATCTTGCTGTTGCAAGATTAGAAGAGAATAGAATGATTCTATTCATTACACTTACCATCAGTTCATGTAAGTCTCTCCAGCTGAAATCATTCTGCTGATCACTCCTTATAGACAATAATATTCCATAATCTTCATATGCCAAACTTATTCAGTGATTTCACAACTCATTTTCCAGTGTCTTGCCACTAGAAAAAGGGTTGCTGCAAACATTCTTGCACATATGGGTCTTTCCCCCTTTTTTATGTTCTCTGTTGGATAGAGACCCAGTAGAAATACTGCTGAATCAAAAGATATGCACAGTTTGAGAGCCCTTTGGGCATAGTTCCAAATTGCTCTCCAGAAGTAAACACCCATATTATCCAGGAGTCATAGATTGTGACAATTTGTAAAGAATTAAAAATAAATATCCCACAATGGGCAATGGGATATGAGAAAACTACAACACCTACTCAGTAAAATACATCAAAGAAAAACAAGAGAGAAAGAGAACACCAATATACTTGTTCAATAGAAAGACAAGATGAAAAAATAAACTGGCAAGACTGAAGGATAGTGGTTGACAATCATTATGTTTATATGTTTATTCAAAGTATTGAAGTTTAATCAGGATTGCTGTGAAAGATTTTATGATCTAGTTGCAGGGGTCCTCAAACTTTTTAAATAGGGGACCAGTTCACTGTTCCTTAGACTGTTGGAGGGCTGGACTATAGTAAAAACAAAAACTTTGTTTGTGGGCCTTTAAATAAAGAAACTTCATAGCCCTGGGTGAGGGGGATAAACGTCCTCAGCTGCCGCATCTGGCCTGCGGGCCGTAGTTTGAGGACCCCTGAGATTCTAGTGGATAGACAGTTGGCTTCAGAGTAAAAAAGATCTGGTTTTGTCTTACTTCTTATATATTCTTATGACCATGGGCAAGGAACATAATCTCAGTGATTAAGGCACCCCTTTCTGACCACAATTTAGCAAGTGATCAAAATTGTCACTTCATTTCTGGAGTGATAGAATTTTCATTTCTTCATTTCTAGAGAAAGTTTCCATAAAAGGAGTCGTCCTTTCAAATCAAATGAAATAATATATCCAAAAAACCTAATAATACATGTAAAACAATGTTAGAATAACTAATGACTAAAAGTAGTTAAAATAGTGATAAGGGTGTCAAAATATATATAAAGAGTGGGCTTCTTTTCCTTTAAGTTTTGCTCTAATTATATATTACATTTTTACATAGATTACTCTATAGTTAATGAGTAAGTACATTCCAAGCATAGTATATAGCATAAGAAAAGTTACATTACTTGGACTAAGAAAACAACAGATGTCTGGACTCTGATGTAGAGGGCCACAGAAAGTGGGGGAACTCTAAGTGAGGTATAAGACCCTTCAGCCCAGGGGGAACCTGCTAACAATGTCCAGTCTGGCTCCCCAGCTCCCCTGTGTTGTGATTGAATTAGAATGATACCAGGTGGCAAAAAGTGATACCAAGTGGCAGTTTACATACAATAGCAAATTGTTTATGCGGTCCCATATGCATAGTATATACTTAGAGCACAGTGTTGGTTTGGTTATATAAGGGGGGAAGAACTTGGAATAAATGGACTCCATAGTTTAACTATCCTTAGGAGTCCCACCTCATCACTCCTCCACTAAGAAAGTATGTTTTAACCACCCTGGCATGAGGGCTCTAAAAAGCACAGTACATCTTGTCATCCCCAACTTAGGGGCTCTAGAAAGCATACAACACCTCAGCATGGGGGTTCTAGAAAGCATGGCAAGTTTTGTCACCCCAACTTGGGGGCTCTAGAAACCAGGACACAACACTGACCCAGTGAGACAACATAGTCATTTTTCATCCTGGTAGGCCAGTTCAGTGCTGGAAATTCTAGTCAGTCAATACCATTATCCCCTGAGTCCCCTACTTCCCTCTAATTGGAAGACAGAGGGCTCATTCCAGGATCTCTACTTAAAGGGGACATCCAGGCCAGCTAATATCCCACTCACTAATACAGGTAGACAATGTGTGACTTGTCAATCAGGAGAAGTAGTAGCATCAGGTTTACTGATACAGACTCCTAATAGGCAATCTGGTGATAGTTGCCCAGATTCTGACTCCAAGCAGCAGAATCCAGGAATATTCAGGACTGAAGCTGTTACAGCTGACCTACCTATGCTCACTACTTATGTAAATGGCATACCATTGGAAGGGTTGGTAGACACAGGTGCAGATCATATAGTCATTAGAGGTGACAATTGGCCCAGTCACTGGCCAAAGATTAAGGGAGACACTTATATGTCTGACATAGGAGGATCAATACCAGCTGAAGTTAGTCCTGCCCCTATGATATGGATATTTGAAGATGAAATAGGAATTTTTACTCCTTTTGTAGTTGAAAAAATACCTCTCAATCAATGGGGAAGAGACATTTTACAGCAATTAGAATTACAATTGAGTACTTCAGCTTTTTAGGCAGGGCTGCTGTTGAAGGCCTACCAACACTTTCACCTGTTCCTATCCAATGGAAAATTGATACACTAGTGTGGATAGAACAGTGCCCCTTAGGTAGTGATAAAATTCAGGCCTTTTTAGATATAGTACCAGAGCAATTTGACCAAGGACACTTACAACCTTCTCCAAGTCCTTGGAATTCCCCTGTATTTGTTGTAATAAATAAATCTGGGAAATGGAGGATGTTGACTAATTTAAGAAAAGTAAATGAATAGATGGAAACTATGGGAACTTTTCAGCCTGGACTTCCATCTCCTACTCAATTGCCTAGAGAATGGCCTCTTTGGGTTATAGACATTAAGGATTGTTTCTATTCTATCCTTCTAGATAAGGAGGATATGAAAAGATTTGTCTTTTCAGTGCTCAGCATTAATTTAGCTGAGACTTATAAAAGATATGAATGGACAGTTTTGCCACAGGGAATGAAAAATAGCCCTAATATGTGTCCAATTATGTTGCTGCTGCTCTTACTCCAGTAAGAAAATCATTTCCAAAAGTTATGTTATTACATTACATGGATGATATCTTGGGGTGTGCACCTGAGGAGCAAATGTTAGCAGCATGTCTACAAAAGACCAGAGAAAATACTAAGGAACTACAAATTGCATATAGCTCCAGAAAAAAATTCAAAGACATGCTGCTTTTCAATATTTAGGATATGAAGTATATCCTAAGGTGCTTACAGTACAAAAGCTTTCTTTAAGAACAGAGAAGCTGAACACCTTAAATGACTTTCAAAAATTGACAGGAGATATATAATGGATGCATCCAGTGTTAGGCTTGACTACCTATCAGTTACAATGACATTTTATGGGGAGATTATATGACATTTTAAGGGGAGACACTGCTTTAAACTCACCACTCCAGCTTACAAAAGAAGCTCAAGAGGCTTTGAGAAAAGCTAAACTGGCTTTATCCAGTGTGGTTGAAAGAGTTACTCAAAAATCCTTGGAAATATCAGTTTTTGCTACACAAGAGGCACCCACAGCAGTCCCTCATCAAGGAGACAGTGTGATAGAGTGGGTGAACCTCCCAACACAACCAGAACAAAGCCTTACTCCTTACCCAGTGCTTGGGACTAGAATTTTATTAAAGGCCATTAAGCAAGTAGTACAATTATCTGGGATAAGAACTGACAATATATGCACCTTTTATACCAATGCACAAATTAATATATAGTGAAACCACTCCAGAGTGGTAAATTTTATTGGCCACAGCTCCAAACTTTATACACAGGTCTCCATTGAAGATAACCCAGCTATTACATAATTGGTAATGGATTTTTGAAGAAAAGGTTTCCAAGCTTCCTCTTAAAGAACCAATTACCTTACAGATGCATCCAAACATAACATTTGTTCTGGATACTCTCATGACAACTATAGAGTAGTTAGAACTCCTTTTCAGTCCACTCAGCAGAATGAATTGTATCCAATCATACTAGCTCTTACTTATTATCCAGGAAATATAAATATAACATTTGATTCAGCCTATTCAATAGGTGTGGTACAAAGAAGTTCCACAGCCCAAATAAAATTTGTAGCTTCTAAAATATATATCAGCTCTTTAAGGAACGCCAAGAGCAAGTGAGAAAGTATCCAGATAAAATTTACATCTTGCATGTCTACTCTCATAGTGGATTTTCGGGTCCTATCCTTGATGGAAATTCAAAGGCAAATCACCTTTAAACCATGTTAGCCAATACTTCTTTATTTTAAGCAGCCCAAGAATCTCATTCTAAATATCATCAGGATGCTCGAGCTTTATGTTTACAATTTGGGATAACAAAAGAGAAAGGTAAGAGCATATTAAAAGCCCGTACAGATTGTCTTCCTTTCTACACTCCTACGCTCCCTCCAGGAAAAAAAAAAAAAAAAAAAAAAAAAACCTTCGTGGTTTGAGACCCAATGAAATTTGGCAAATGGATGCAACCCATTATAAATCTTTTGCCCATCTATCTTTTATCCATGTTATAGTAGACACCTTCTCAGGATTTACTTTTGCAATACCAGCAGCAAAAGCGACAGCCTGAATGGTCACTGAATTCCTAATACAAGCTTCTGCAATCATGGTTATGGCAGAAGCAATAAAAACAAATAATGGACCTGCATATACTTCTAAACATTTTGCACACTTTTTGTGCACAGTATCAGATTTTACACATCATTTGCATACCCTCTAATCCTCAAGGACAGGCAATAGTAGAGAGAAGAAACAGAGACATCAAGACACTCCTCCAAAAACAAAAGAAAAGGGGAGCCACAGGTAATGCTAGAGAACTTCTAAATTTAGCTCTTTATACTATTAACTTCTTGATTTTTTACAAAGATGCACTGGCTCTAGCAGACAGGTTTCATAACCCACTGTAAGAGCAGTGTCCAATGCAAGCAGCTCCACTATCTTTAGATAATCGCCAGGTGATGTGGAGAGATCCAGACAGTGGTGAATGGAAGGGACCAGATAGGTTAACTGCTTAGGGGAAAAGATTTGCTTGTATCTCTACAATGTAGAAGGAATCAGATGGGTGCCAATGAGCCATATTCACCTTGTCCATTGGAGAAAGACAGAAAAAGTGAAAAACCTCGAAATAAAGGAGAAAACTCAAGAAACATGTGCCACAAAAAGAGCATTATTGTTAACCCAGTGTGTATGGCAATTGAACATCAAAAATTGTTGATAAGACTGTTACAGAACTTCAAAACCCTCAGGAATCATTGAATTCCCTGAGATGAAAAACTGTTGATAAGACTGTTGCAGAACTTCAAAACCAGCAAAAATCATTGGATTCCCTAAGACATAACAAAACTGATATAGGACTACAAAATCTGTAGGAATCATTGGATTTTCTGACACATGGTGAGAACATTACAGAACTTCAAAACTTGCAGGAATCATTGGATTCTCTGACACATGAATAATGGACAATAGATTGATTTTGGACTATTTTTAGGACTTATGGACATGTATAATTCCTCATGTTGATTCATATTGTTTGTTATATCATTACTAGCCTTTGTTATATTACTATGTGCTTGTGTAATACCTCCCATGTTGATGGATTTATACATACCTGTTTCAAGTGAGACCCTTCAGAAACCTGCTAACAAAATTTGGTTTGATTCCCCATTTCCTTTTGCTGTTTTCACTGCCCATCCTGAGATGTCAGAGAGGGCATCATTACCTCCTTTTTTGGTGTTTTCACCCCCCTTTCTGAAAAGTCAGGGAACATGTGATCACCTCCTTTTTGGGATTCTCACCTCCATGAGAAATCAGGGAGGGCATGACCGCCTATGCTCTAAAACAAAAGAAAGTGAGACATGTAAAGGGCAGAACTCTGGAGAAGTACATTTGAAACAAGGTACTAACTCAGTGGAATTAATATAATGGTTCTCTAATTTACATGTACTTAGTACTTAATATAGTTCTACAAGATTGACACCTATGATGATGTACTTATAATAGAATACATAAGAGCCAACAAGGACTGGGAGACAGGCATTCCATCTCCCACCATTGTGATGGCTGGCCTGTCCTCCTACATTTCCTGCACTGAAACCAAGATTCATTCTGGAAGGCCCTCCAGAAAGCTAGCCAGGCCCAAGGAGAAGAAGATAGACTGTGAAGAAGATAATAAAGACTGGACTTTATCCCTGACTATTCTCATGGTGATTACTCTGTTGAAACGAAGGGTCCCAAGGCCTCCAGAAAGCTAACCAGAATCTTATAGTTTACTCTCTCTTTTAATTTTATTTTTCTTGAGGGTTTTTTATTAGGGTGGGAAATTTGTTTTCTTTCACAAGATGATTTTTATGGAAATGTTTTATATAACTTCACATGCAATTTCACAATGGGGATTGGGGTTAACGATAAGGGAGAAAACCTGGAACTCAAAAGCTTTTAAAACAAATATAAAAGTTGTTTTAATGTAACTGGGGGGGAGATATTAAACAAACAAATAAACAAGATGTTTTTAATTAAATAAATAAAATTATGAGGTTGAATGAGATGATCTCTAAGATCTCTTTCAAACTGTGATTCTATGCCCACCTGAATCTGCTTCAACTCTAAGCTTTTATGACATTCCAAAAATCTTCTCATCTAAAAGAATGTCTTAATGGGTTCATTTTAACTTCTATTGAGGTCATGTCACAGGCAGCTTTACATATCTATAAATTGTCTTCCAATCAATATATCAATCAATAGTTATTGAGCAGCTCCTATATAAAAAGCAATATAGAGAAGAACTATAATAGAAAATGCTACTTTGAGTCTTGACATTGTCACACAGTAGCTATATGTCCTCTCTTACCTTCGGTTTTTAAAATCTATTTAATGGGATATTCCTGTTCTGCTTATCTAATAGGATTTTGGGGAACCAAGTAAAATTGTATATACAAATGTGTGTTTTATGAATTATAAAAAGCTAAAAAAGTAAGTTATTAACATTACTATTATCAATCATCATTACTGTCACCATCTCATTCTTCTATTTATTTTTAATGAGGCCCTGGTACATGACTCTAAGTTGTATAGCAGCCAACACACCTGCTCTGGTAAGTTGTTAACCCACCTTTTACAGCTCTTAATCATGTACCCTCTGTAGCATTGCCAATGAGTTGTTTTCTAATTGTTCCTTTAAGTATACAATGATAGAGAGATCTTAGAAATAAGGTAAAGATAAATAATAATCAATGACTATAGTAACATAGTATTTGATAAACCCCCAAACTCCAGCTTCTGAGATAAAAACTTACTATTTTACAAAACTTTGGGGGGAAACTGGAAAATACTACATTAGAAACTCAGCATACACCTATCTCTTACATTCCATACCAAATAAGGTCAAAATGGGTAAATGATTTTGGCATAAAAGATGATACCATAAGCAAATTAGGAGAGCAAGAGATAATTTACTGACAGATCTTTGGAGAAAGGAGGAATTTATGACCAAAGAAGAACTAGAGAATATTATGAAATGAAAAATGGACAGCTAATTACATTAAATTAAAATGCTTTTACACAAACAAAACAAACAGAAACAAGATTAAAAAGGAAGTACAAAGCTAGGAAAAGGTTTTGACAGTCAGTGTTCCTGATAATGGCCTCAATTCTAAAAATATATAAAGATCCTATCAAATTTATAATAATACGAGTCATTTCCCAATTGATAAGTGGTCAAATGATATGAACAGCCCTCTGATTTCCAATTAGAGGGAAGTAAGGGATTTGAAGAAAATATATTGTGTGGTTGAAATAAAGTATTTATTTATGTTATTGGTCATCCTTTATAGGTTCACTAAAATCTATATAACATTCTACAATATTATCATCATGATTATTATATTATAAAGTATGTTGACAGATCACTTTATTATGAAAGACTTGACATGAGTCTCTGAACCTGAGTGTAGTATCAGCAGTTAAATGCAGATTTTGTTTATTTTTATAGGACAGTTTTCAACATTCAACTTTGTAAAGGTTTTATGTTCCAAATTTTTCTTCCTTCTTCCCTTTCCCACCCTCCTTAAGACAGCAAGCAAGTTGATATAGGATAAACGTGCAATTCTTTTAAAATAGCAAGGGGAAAAAACATGAGAAAGAAAATAAAAGCACACACAACAAAAGAATTGAAAATATTATTCTTTAATTCACATTTCTTCTCCATAGTTCTCTTTCTGAATGCAGAATCATCTCATCATTGAAAAGAGGCAGGTACATCACAATTTATCATCACATAATCTTATTGCTATGTACAGTGTTCTCTTGGTTTCACTCACTTAACTTAGCAGTTCATGTAAGTATCTCCAAGCCTTTCTGAAATCGGCCTGCTCACAATTCCTTATGGACCAATAATATTCCATTACATTCATATACCTTAACTTTTTCAGCCATTCCCCAAATGATGGGCATCTACTCGGTTTTCAATTCCTTGCCACTTAAAAAAAGGGCTGCTATGACTATTTTTGCACATGTAAATCCTCTTGCTTCTTTTATGATTCTTTCTGGGATACAGACCCAGTAGAGACACAGTTGGATCAAAGAGTATGCACAATTCGATAGCCTTTGGGCATAGTAGCCTTTGGGCATAGTTCAAAATTGTTGTCCAAAATAGTTGCATGACTTCACAACTCTACCAACAATGTATTTAATAGACACATATTTTGACAAATATATTCTCACATGTGAGTGATGCCATATTTTATGCAGAAATAACATTCTTTGCAACATTATATTGCTCAGAGTTGGACTCTAACCTTGGTGATTTATTTGTGAAAGTTCTGAGAATGATTTTGTGGTCAAGATGAAATTGATAGTTGGGAGTGACTACAATAATGAATCCAAAGCACCAAGTGGACATTTTTTTCATATTTTATAGCATATATGCTAATGATTATCTGGCAAGCAAATATTAACAAATGTTGGAAAAAAAAGGATTAACACTTTTTCAGATAAAAAACCTAGAACTATAAAAACTCAAAACAATTCATGAGTTTACAGATTTCTATATGAAAATAATAACTAAGCATTTTTTGGAAGAGTTTTTGTTTTTTAATAACTTTTTATTAACAGAATCCATGCCAGGGTAATTTTTTTTTACAACATTATCCCTTGCACACACTTCTGTTCTGATTTTTCCCTTCCCTCCCTGCACCCTCTCCCCCAGATGGCAAGCAGTCCTATACATGTTAAATAGGTCATGGTTTATGCTAGACACAATATATGGGTGCAGAACCAAACATTTCTCTTGATGCACAGGAAGAATTGGATTCAGAAGGTAAAAATAACCCGGGAAGAAAAAAATATGCAAACAGTTTACATTAATTTCCCAGTGTTCTTCCTTTGGGTGTAGCTGCTTCTGTCCATCCTTAATCGATTGAAACTGAGTTAGATCTCTTTGTTGAAGAAATACACTTCCATCAGAATACATCCTCATATAGTATCATTGTTGAGGTATATAATGATCTCCTGGTTCTGCTCATTTCACTTAGCATCAGTTCATGCAAGTCTCTCCAAGCCTCTCTCTATTCATCCTGTTGGTCATTTCTTGTAGAACAATAATATTCCATAACATTCATATATCACATTTTACTCAACTATTCTCCAACTGATGGGCATCCATTCATTTTCCAGCCACTACAAACAGGGCTGCCACAAACATTTTGGCACATACAGGTCCCTTTCCCTTCTTTAGTATCTCTTTGGGGTATAAGCCCAGTAGTAGCACTGCTGGGTCAAAGGGTATGCACAGTTTGATAAATTTTTGGGCATAATTCCAGATTGCTCTCCAGAATGATTGGATTGGTTCACAATTCCACCAACAAGGTATGAATGTCCCAGTTTTCCCACATCCTCTCCAACATTCATCGTTATTTTTTCTTGTCATCTTAGCCAATCTGACAGGTGTGTAGTGGTATCTCAGAGTTGTCTTAATTTGCATTTCTCTGATTAATAGTGATTTGGAACACTCTTTCATATGAGTGATAACAGTTTCAATTTCATCATCTGAAAACTGTCTGTTCATATCCTTTGACCATATATCAACTGGAGAATGGCTTGGTTTCTTATAAATTAGAGTCAATTCTCTATATATTTTGGAAATGAGGCCTTTATCAGAACCTTTAACTGTGAAGATGTTTTCCCAGTTTGTTGCTTCTCTTCTAATCTTGTTTGCATTAGTTTTGCTTGTACAAAAGCTTTTTAATTTGATGTAATCAAAATTTTCTGTTTTGTGATCAATAATGGTCTCTAGTTCATCTATGGACACAAATTTCTTCCTCCTCCACAAGTCTGAGAGATAAATTATCCTATGTTCCTCTAATTTATTTATAATCTCGTTCTTTATGCCTAAATCATGGACCTATTTTGAACTTATCTGGTATACGGTGTTAAGTGTGGGTCCATGCCTAATTTCTGCCATACTAATTTCCAGTTATCCCAGCAGTTTTTGTCAAATAATGAATTCTTACTCCAAAAGTTAGGATCTTTGGGTTTGTCAAACGCTAGATTGCTATAGTTGATTATTTTGTCTTGTGAACCTAACTTATTCCACTGATCAACTAATCTATTTCTTTAGCCAATCCCAAATGATTTTGGTGACTGCTGCTTTATAATGTAGTTTTAGACAGGTATAGCTAGGCCACCTTCATTTGATTTTTTTTTTCATTAATTCCCTTGAGATTCTCGATCTTTTGTTCTTCCATGTGAATTTTGTTGTTATTTTTTCTAGGTCATTAAAATATTTTCATGGAAGTCTGATTGGTACAGCACTAAATAAATAGATAAGTTTAGGGAGTATTGTCATCTTTATTATATTCGCTCAGCCTATCCAAGAGCACTTAATATTTTTCCAATTATTTAAGTCTGACTTTTTTTGTGTGGAAAGTTTTTTTGTAATTTTACTCATATACCTGACTTTCCTTTGGTAGATAGATTCCCAAATATTTTATGCTATCGACAGTTATTTTGAATGGAATTTCTCTTAGTATCTCTTGCTGTTGGATTTTGTTGGTGATGTATGAAAATGCTGAGGATTTATGGGGACTTATTTTGTGTCCTGCAACTTTGCTAAAGTTGTGAATTATTTCTAATAGCTATTTAGTAGAATCACTGGGATTCTCTAAGTATACCATCATATCACCTGCAAAGAGTGATAGTTTGGTTTCATCATTGTGTACTCTAATTCCTTTGATCGCTTTCTTGAATCTTATTGCCAAGGCTAGTGTTTCTAATACAATATTGAAAAATAATGGTGATCTTACTGGGAAAGGTTCCAGTTTTTCCCCATTACATATGATGCTTACTGACAGTTTTCAATATATATTCCTGATTATTTTAAGGAAAAGTCCATTTATTCCTATCCTCTCAAATGTTTTTATTAGGAATGGATGTTGGATTTTATTAAATGCTTTTTCTGCATCTATTGAGATGATCATATGGTTTTTGTTAGTTGGGTTATTGACATAGTCAATTATGCTAATAGTTTTCCTAATATTGAACCAGCCCTGCATTCCTGGTATAAATCCTACTTGGTCATAGTGTATTAACCTGGGGATGATTTTCTGTAATCTTTTGCTAATGTTTTATTTAAGACTTTAGCATCAATATTCATTAGGGAAATTGGTCTATAATTTTCTTTCTCTGTTTTCGACCTACTTGATTTAGGTATCAGTACCATGTCTGTGTCGTAAAAGGAGTTTCGTAGGACTCCTTCAATCCCTAATTTTAAAAATAGTTTATATAGCATTGGAGTTAATTGTTCTTTAAATGTTTGGTAGAATTCACATGTAAATATCCATCTGATCCTGGGAATTTTTTCTTAGGGAGTTGGTTAATAGCTTGTTCTATTTCTTTTTTTAAAATGGGACTGTTTAGGATATTTACTTCTTCCTCTGTTAATCCGGGCAAGCTATATTTTTGAAGGTATTCTTCCATTTCATTTAAGTTGTCAAATTTATTGGCATAAAGTTGGGCAAAGTAACTCCTTATTATTGCTCTAATTTCCCCTTCATTAGTGGTGAGTTCTCCCTTTTCATTTTTAAAACTAACAATTTGATTTTCCTCTTTCCTTTTTTTAATCAGATTTACTAAGGGTTTGTCTATTTTGTTGGTTTTTGCATAGAACCAACTCTTAGTTTTATTAATTAATTCAATAGTTTTTTTTTTTACTTTCACTTTTATTGATCTCTCTTTTTATTTTTAGAATCTCAAGTTTAGTGTTTAACTGGGGGTTTTTAATTTGTTTCTTTTCTAGCATTTTTAGTTACAAGCCCAATTCATTGACTTTCTCTTTCTCTATTTTATGCAAGTAGGCCTCTAGAGATATGAAATTTTCCTTTATTACAGCTTTACCTGCATTCCACACACTTTGATATGATGTCCCATTATTGTGATTTTCTTTGGTGAAGTTATGTCTATGATTTGCTGTTTCACCCAATCATTCTTTAATATGAGATTATTTAGTTTCCAATTATTTTTTGGTCTATTTTCCCCTGGCTTTTTGTTAAATGTAATTTTCATTGCTTCATGGTCTGAAAAGGATGCATTTACTATTTCAGCTTTATTGCATTTGAGTTTGAGGTTTTTATGTTCTAATATATGGTCAATTTTTGTATAGGTTCCATGAACTGCTTAGAAGAAAGTGTACTCCTTTCTGTCTCCATTTAGTTTTCTCCAGAGATCTATCATTTCTAACTTTACTAGTATTCTATTTACCTCTTTAACTTCTTTCTTATTTATTTTGTGGTTTGATTTATCTAATTCTGAGAGTGTAAGGTTGAGATCTCCCATTATTATACTTTTGCTGTCTATTTCTTCTTGCAGCTCTCTTAATTTTTCTTTTAAGAATTTAGATGCTACCCCATTTGGTGCATATATGTTTAATATTGATATTGCTTCATTATATATGCTACCCTTTAGCAAGATATAGTGCCCTTCCTTATCTCTTTTAATTAGATCAATTTTTGCTTTTGCTTGATCTGAGATCAAGATGGCTGCCCCTGCTTTTTTGGCTTCACCTGAAGCATAGTAGATTCTGCTCCAACCTTTTACCTTTATCTCCATGTATCTCCCTGCTTCAGGTGTGTTTCCTGTAAACAAAATATTGTAGTATTCTGGCTTTTAATCCATTCTGCTAACTGCTTCCTCTTTATGAGGGAGTTTACCCCGTTCACATTTATGGTTAAAATTACCAATTCTGTATTACTTGCCATCCTGTTAATCCCTGTTTATGCTTTTCTCCCTTCTTTTTCCCCTTACCCCCCTCCCAGTATTAAACTTGTGAGCACCACTTGCTTCTCACAGCCCTCCCTTTTTAGTATTCCTCCCCCCGCCTTAATGTTCCTTCCCCTATCTTAGTCCTTTTCCTCACAGTTTCTGTATTCCCTTCCACTTAGCTTATTCCTTCCCTTTTCACTTTTCCCTTCCCACTTTTCAATGAGGTGGCAGAAGTTTCACCATAAATTGAATATGTCTAAAATTTTTCTATTAAAGCCAATTCTGATGCCAGTAAGATACCCATTATATTCATCCCCCTCCATTCTTTCTCTCAGATATAATAGGTTTCCTTTGCCTCTTTATGAGATGTAATACCCCCACTTTACCCTTTTCCAGGTACAATGTCCTTTCCACCTCTAGTTTCTAGAACAAGGTATTCTTTATACATCTTTATAGTGGAAATACAGTTCCCAAGATTTCTTTTTACCTTTTTAGGTTTCTCTTAATATTTGTAGATCAAACTTTTTGTTAAGTTCTTTTTTTTTCATCAAAAATAGGTGAAATTCGCTTATTTCGTTGAATGACCATCTTCTTCCCTGGAAAAAGATGCTCATTCTGGCTGGGTAAATTATTTTTGGTTGCATACTGAGTTCCTTAGCTTTTCAGAATATCATATTCCAGGCCCTTCAATCTTTTAATGGGGATGCTGCTACATCCTGGGTAATCCTTATTGTGGCTCCTCTATATTTGAAATGGGTTTTTCTAGCTGCTTGGAGTATTTTTTACTTAATTTGAGGGTCCTGGCATTTGGCCACTATATGACCAAAACACTTGGTCTTTTGATTTTAGGCTCCCTTTCAGTAGATGATGGATGAATCCTTTCAATGTCTATTTTACCTTCTGTTTCTATGACTTCTGGGCAGTTCTTTGATAATTTCCTGGAAAATAGTGTCCAGGCTCTTTTTTTCATCATATTTTTCTGAGAGTGCAATAATTCTCAGGTTGTCTCTCCTAGACCTATTTTCCAGGTCTGTTTTTTTTCCCAAGAAGGTATTTCACATTTCTTTCCATTGTTTGATTTTTTTGGTTTTGCTTGACTGATTCTTGTTGCTTCCCCAAGTCATTCAATTCCATTTGCTCAATTCTAATTTTCAATGAAGTATTTTCTTCACTCACTTTTTAAATAATTTTTTCTAATTGTCCAATTGAGTTTTTAAGTGAGTTGTTTTGTTCTATGGAATTTTTTTCCATTTCACTGATTTTATTTTTTAGAGAGCTATTTTCTGTTTCCAATTCACTAATTCTATTTTTCAGTGATTTGATTCCTTTATCCACTCTGTCTTTAAATGTGTGGGGTGACTTCTCCAGACTCTCTTGACAAGCCTCCTTCTCCTTTTCCCATTTTTCTTCTAGCTCTCTTGTGAGAGCCTTTTTAATTTCTTCTATGAGATTCATCTGTGCTGAGGAACAGATGATCTCCTTTTGGGATTCACCTAGAGACAGTCTGTTTTTAGTCTCTTCAGGGTTTAGAGCTTGCTCTCTATCCGCATAGAAGCTGTCAATGGTTAAGGTCCGTTTGAATTTTTTGCTCATTTTGTCAGAGAAGAATCAAAGACAAACTAGCAAAGAAAAAAAAGAAAAAAAAAAAAAAACCGGAAAGATATCTGGTTTCTTTTTTGGGCTGAGTGGTGTTACCAAGCTTCCTCTACAGACTGGGTGGGGGGAGGAGGCAGCAGCGAGGCACTAACAAGACAGTGATGGCTGTGCTGGGCCTGAGCACTGAGACTCTGAGAGTGTGCTGAGACTGTGGGGGAGGGGTGGCCAGGTCCCAAGAGACTCCAGGTGTTTGGGGTTGTATTTTTCACCCCTGTGTTTTTAGTTTCTCTGCTGGTTTGCTGGCTTGTTGACAGGGCAAAGTATCCAATCCTGTAGCAAAGCTCTCCCTGCAGAGACAGCTGAGATCACACCCCACCTCCCTCCGGTCTGCTCAGTATGAGCTGCCTGCCATGTTCTTTTTTTTTTTTTTTAATAGCCTTTTGTTTACAGGTTATGTGTATGGGTAACTTTACAGCATTAACAATTGCCAAACCTCTTGTTCCAATTTTTCCCCTCTTTCCCCCACCCCCTCCCCCAGATGGCAAGATGACCAGTAGAGGTTAAATATATTAAAATATAAATTAGATACACAATAAGTATACATGACCAAATCATTATTTTGCTGTACAAAAAGAATTGGACTCTGAAATATTGTACAATTAGCTTGTAAAGGAAATCAAAAATGCAGGTGGGCATAAATATAGGGATTGGGAATTCAATGTAATGGTTTTTAGTCATCTCCCAGAGTTCTTTCACTGGGTGTAGCTGGTTCAGTTCATCACTTCTCCATTGGAAATGATATGGTTGATCTCATTGCTGAGGATGGCCAGGTCCATCAGAATTGGTCATCATATAGTATTGTTGTTCAAGTATATAATGATCTCTTGGCCCTGCTCGTTTCACTCAGCATTGGTTCGTGTAAGTCTCTCCAGGCCTTTTTGAAATCATCCTGTTGGTCATTTCTTAACGAACAATAATATTCCATAATATTCATATGCCACAATTTATTTAGCCATTCTCCAAATGATGGGCATCCACTCAGTTTCCAGTTTCTGGCCACTACAAAGAGGGCTGCCACAAACATTCGTGAACATACAGGTCCCTTTCCCTTCTTTATGATCTCTTTGGGACATAATCCCAGTAGTAACACTGCTGGATCAAAGGGTATGCACAGTTTGATAACTTTTTGAGCATAGTTCCAAATTGCTCTCCAGAATGGTTGGATGTATTCACAGTTCCACCAACAATGTATTAGTGTCACTGTTTTCCCACATCCCCTCCAACATTCCGCATTATCTTTCCCTGTCATTCTAGCCAGTCTGACAGGTGTATAGTGGTATCTCAGAGTTGTCTTAATTTCCATTTCTCTGATTAATAATGACTTGAAGTATCTTTTCATATGGCTAGAAATAGTTTCAATTTCTTCATCTGAGAATTGTCTGTTCATATCCTTTGACCATTTATCAATTGGAGAATGGCTTGAGTTTTTTTATAAATTAGAGTCAATATATTTTGGAAATGAGGCCTTTATCAGAACCTTTGACTGTAAAAATATTTTCCCAGTATATTGCTTCCCTTCTAATCTTGTCTGCATTAGTTTTGTTTGTACAAAAACTTTTCAGTTTGGTATAGTGCCTGCCATGTTCTTGCTGTCACTGCCTGCCGTCAGCCTGCTCTCAATCTAAAACCTTCCCTGACCTTGAGCAAAAACAGCCCTTTCCTGGTGAATTTCAAGGATATTTTCTCTTGGTAACTATTTGTGGGTTTTTTTCAGTCAAGCATTAATTCAGAGGCTTGTCATGAAATGAATTCTGAGAGAGAATGCAGAGCTTATGCAGCTGTGTGCCTCCTCTCTGCCATCTAGGCCAGAGGTCCCTAAGCATTTTTTTAAAAGAATTTTCACAGATTCATATTTTTATCTTATTTATGATAGATCTTTTTGAAAAATGAAATATGAAATGACCTTTTGCATTTATGTGCCCACAGATGAGAACTGTCAACATATATTTTCAATCAAGGAAATTGGCAAAAAGGGGGATACATTAATTTTTTTTTTCTTAGCATATCTTTGATATTGCAATCAAATCACTTTGCAGCTGGGAAGGAAACTCATGATGGCTAGCAGTAGCAGAAGTGTACCGATTAGCTCCTATAGCCTTGATTGCATTTTGTTTTGGAAAGCATCATGGACTTCAGTAATGAGAAAATAATTATTGTGAATTCAATTTTATCAACAAATACTTTATTCATTTATTGATCCTATGCATATAGTTCATATGTAAGTAAAAATTAAAATACTAATTTTCTTATCACATCTTTAAAATTATATGCTAAGATTGAAAGCTATTCCCAGTGCATACAAACTAAATAACTAAAAAATAACACAACCTGTTCCTAGGTGCTTTGGGGTTTTTTTTTGCTGATTATTCTGTTTTATTTACACATTCTGGTATTAGCATATACATATACATATGCACACATATAAAAGAGAAATATACAGACAACTTGGTATAACATATAGAGAGCTGGCTGCACTAATATGAAGATTTGCGATTCATGTATTGCCTCCGACATAAACTTGTCTTTGTGACTAAGAGCAAGTAATTTGGTTTCTGAGGATTCTAGGCAGTGATCTAGTACTATTAATTTCAAAGAAGGTATCAACTTGTATTAGTGAAAGAAATTTCCTCATGAGAATTATCTATATTAATATAATCACAGACTTAGTCCCATTCCTTTAATGGCACAGTAGGTAGAGTGGTAGATTTAGAATCAAGAATGCATAAAGTTACTTACTTAATTATTTGTTGCATGACCCCAGACATATTGCAAATTCTGTTTGTTTCAGTTTCTTTATCAATAAAATGGAGACAGTAATAGAATTCAGCTCACAGGGTAGTTGAGAAGTTAAATGATAAGTATAAAATCACTTTGCAAATCTGGAAGTACTCTATAAATACTAATTACTATGATGTTTAGGCATATACATGAATGTATATACATATATATGTGTATATATGTAGTGTATTTGTGTACACGTTTATATACATACATGTTTACACACATACATACACACACACATATATAGTATAGGTGTATGAGCAAATGTATTTTTTTGTTCAGTTCAGGGCTTTCTTGACATAAATTAGTTTGCCATTTCCTTCTCCGGTTCATTTTACAGATGAGGAAACTGAGGCAGAATTAAGTGACTTCACAAGAGTTCAAATATTGTCTCAGAAAGATGAATCTTCTGGCTCCAGAATATAAATACAGACACACACACACATAAGCACACACTCAAGTAAGTAAATATTTAATAAGCAAGTACTATGTGCCAGGCACTGTGCTAAACTGTATATTTATGCACACATATAGGCTAAGCAACTTGTCTAGTGTCACACTGTTAATAGATCAAAGGCAAAACACAAGATTAAAACCAATCTTCACCTCCCCAAGGACAGCCATTTCACCTTTTCCTTCTCTGGTATGATACATTATATGCCCTCTCTCCCTCCCTCACTGATTCTCTTTCTGTCTCTCTGTCTCTCTCCCTTTTTTCACCCCACTCACTCTCCCTCCCTCCATCACACTCACTCTATGTGTGTATGTATGCCTTTCTCCCTCTCCCTTATTCTGTCTCTCTCTCTCCTGCTCTCTCTCTCTCTCTCTCTCTCTCTCTCTCAATCTATATGTGTATGTATGCCTCTCTGTCTGCCTCTGTTTCTTTGGTTCTGTGCCTGTCTGTATTCTCTGTCTCCCTCCCCCCATCTCCATCTCCTTCCCTCCCTCACTCCCTTATATCTGTCTTTCTCTCTGTGTGTCTGTCTATCTCTCTGTGTCTCTGTCTCTCTCTTTCTCCCTGTCTCTCTCTCTTCCTGTGTGTGTGTATCTCCCTCTTCTGCTCTACCACATTTCTGAAGGGTCCCCTGAACTTGTCTTTGAGTTGCCATATTTTCCAAAAATACTAGACTTGGGGAATGCAAAAGATCCTGAACATGTCAGGGATGAATCCTCTCCACATACCGACAGCTTAAATAATTTGATTTTGGTTGTTGTTTTCACTTGAACTCCCTGTCAGTCTTTGAGAGAGAATGATGCTTTTGCTATTTCTTAACAGCCTCCCGCCCCCACCATTCTCATTTAGGAGAGTTCTATTTCTTCCTCCTTCCTTTGTTGTAATCTTATAAAGATGCAAGCTTCTATTTGGATTGTGAACTCTTTGCATTTACATAGGGTTCCACATGCATGTCTATTTCTTTTGTAATAAATCCAATTGCAACATATGCTATAAGGTGGCACCTTCTACTACAAAAGATATCAGTGGATTATGGGAGCTGCTGGTGGGTAATCTTTATCTTTAGCACATGAGTAGCTCATTTTATTTTTTTTTTTTATAAATACTTATCCGATAGAATTCCATGCTTTTATGTTGACCCACTCATGTCCAATATATGTGTGCTGACCTTTGGGATTAATTAATATTATTAATGTTCAACATTAACGTTCTATGACATATAGCCATACATAATTATCAAATTACTAGTGAATCAAAGATGGAGTTCTGTTTGAGAGAGAATCTTAGGGCCATCTACATTCTTTAGAGATATTTTAAAGGTGAGGCAAACAGGGTTAAGATACTTTACTAGAATGGTACAGCTACTAACTCTTTGATCCAACATTTGAACTCAGGAAAATGAGATTAAAGATTTAATTTATATTGTGTGTGCATGCATGTGTGTGTGTGTGTGTGTGTGTATAAAGAGATAAAGCATGATTTGATGAATAGAAAGTTCTCCTCAGGATCAAGAAGACCTAGATTTAAAGTTAATTTCCATTAAGTTTTGACTATGTGACACTGGACAAGTCATTTAACTTTTGAATGCCCCTATAAATTGTAGAATAAGTCTTTAGTAGAAAAATTTCACTTACTAAGAGTTCACTCACTATACAAATGGCATCACAATCCCAGAGCAAGGAATGTAAAAAGTGGGAGAAAGATCAATGCCAAGCTGTTTTTATAAAACTAATTAACTTTATGAATGTTATGGATGTTTATATCATCAGGATCATCATCATATCCAACAAAAAATGTGGGGAGAAAGGAGGAGGTAACTTGTTAAAATATAAACCAGAGTGCTTAAAGTCAATTCATGGCAAATTTCTAGAAGGCATTTTTAAAGGGATGGTTTGTAAGCACATAGAAGAGAAAATAGTATTCTCTCTGAGCCAATATGACTTCATTAATAACAAGTCATGCCAGGCTAACTTCATTTCCTTTTTGTGATCGGTTAAATTACAGGAAGACCATGGACTCAGCATGTCTGAATTTCAGCAAGGCATATGATAAAGTCACTCATGATATCCTGTGGGCAAGATACAGAGATGAAGAGTAGATGATAGTACAATTAGGTGAGTTAAGAACTGGTCAAACATCCAGACTCAGAGTTTTGATTAAGGAATCAATGTCAGCCTGGAGGAAAATCTCTAGCAGAGTGCCACATGGCTCTTTGCTCATCCTTCTTCTATTCAACATTTTAAAAAAAAATGGCCTGGATGAAGACATAGCTGGTATGTTTATCAAATTTTGTAGATGACATTAATCTGGAAAGGATAATTATTAGGTTGGATGGTAAAATGGTGAACTAGAAATACCTTGGCAGAATAGTAATGTGTTCTCACTCTATTAAGATGCAATTTAATTGTAATAAATATAAAATACAACCATTTACTCTGACTCCAAAGTCATTATTTCTTTCCTATTATACTATTCTAAAAAAGAGCCAAGTTTTGGCATAAGATAGAAAGCAACTTCATTTCTAAATGTGTTAAGAAAAAGCATCTAGGAGTATCTCAGTTTTTGGCAGTTTGTACTTTTTATGTGAGATTTAGTCTCTGTAATCTAAGGATAAGATCTTATACATAATACAAATCTAAACATGTCTATGCTTTGGCTTACTGAGCAAACAGTAAAAGAAAAAAGGGATAAGTAAAAGAAGAGAGGAAGAATGTTAAGTGGGGAAAAAGAGGTCCATAAAGTAGAAAAAAATAGACAGACACTATCTATAATAATATAGATATAGACTAATAAAACAATTAACTTCCAGACTTATTGATATCATGAGTTATTCACACATGTACATACTTCAAAAGTATAAAATTTAATGCCATGTCCATCTATAATCAAGCCAACCCCAAAAGTTTCCAAAGAATATTTTACAAAAATAAATAAGCCATTTCATGTACAGGACACCAATAACTTTTCCTTAGGTACAGAGAATCAGTAACTTAATATTTTCATTTAACATAAAAACACATAGTGTACAATCTGGGAAAAGGGATACTGATGCTGATGAGTGAATGGAGCACTGAAATTTGTATATTGCATTATGCTAAGGGCTAAATGGTATGTATAGTCCTTTGCTTTTAGAAATAAAGAGCCCTGTAATATTAACATTTTAGAAGATGCTTGGAAATGAATTTCTCTTTACCCATCCTCCACCACTTAAAAAGGTTATAAGAAAAATAAATGGAAAGGGAACCAATGTGCAACACCATGGTGTTATTCCAGAGACTTGCAGCCATTTATTCTAATAGTCAAACTGTCAGATTTGCCTTGAGGCCACATAACCATGACTGAAGTCTGTTAATGGAGTTCTTTGAGAGCATCTGCCATGACAATACATTGGAAATACACAAAGAGAAGTCACTTATCTTATGTATTTCTGTAGAAACAGTTTTATCAACAGTCATCGAATATTTTCGAGAGAGAAAAAGAAAAACTTGTTAAAAATTGCCAGTTGGAATAAAGAAATGTCTCCTATTTGTGGAATTACATACTTCAAAGGTTCCTCTTATCACACAGAATGAATTAGTAGAGAAATGATCTGTGAAAATGAATTCATTAAAGTTGTGATGAATATAAGTTTTTGGATTCTATATTTCTGAATGATGGTAGTTTAGTGTTGCTCATTAGAAAACCGGTAAATGTATAAAACAGCATTTCAGGGGGCAGAACCAAGATTCTCCCATCTATCTAAGCTCTTCCTTGCCCTCAGACTACTTCTTTTATGAAACAGCCTTGGAATTTATGCTTGACTGAAAAAAACCCAGGAATATTTTTTAAGTTAATTTTTTTATTATAATAACTTTTTATTGACAGAACCCATGCCAGGATAATTTTTTACAACATTATCCCTTGTACCCACTTCTGTTCTGATTTTTCCCCTCTCTCCCTCCACCCCCTCTCCTTGATGGCAAGCAGTCCTATACATGTTAAATAGGTCATGGTTTATGCTAGACACAATAAATGGGTGCAGAACCAAACAGTTCTCTTGATGCACAGGAAGAATTGGATTCAGAAGGTAAAAATAATCTGGGAAAAAAAACAAAAATGCAAACAGTTTACATTCATTTCCCAGTGTTCTTTCTTTGGGTGTAGCTGCTTCTGTCCATCATTGATCAATTGAAACTGAATTAGGTTTCTTTGTCAAAGAAATCCACTTCCATCAGAATACATCTTCATTCAGTATCATTGTTGAAGTATACAATGATCTCCTGGTTCTGCTCATTTCACTTAGCATCAGTTCATCTAAGTCTCTCCAAGTCTCTCTGTATTCATCCTGTTGGTCATTTCTTACAGAACAATAATATTCCATAACATTCATATACCACAATTTACCCAATTATTCTCCAATTGAAGGGCATCCATTCATTTTCCAGTTTCTAGCCACTACAAACAGGGCTGCCACAAACATTTTGGCACATACAGGTCCCTTTCCCTTCTTTAGTATCTCTTTGGGGTATAAGCCCAGTAGTGCACTGCTGGGTCAAAGGGTATGCACAGTTTGATAACTTTTTCGGCATAATTCCAGATTGCTTTCCAGAACGGTTGGATTCATTCACAACTCCACCAACAATGCATCAGTGTCCCAGTTTTCCCGCATCCCCTCCAACAATCATCATTATTTTTTCCTGTCTTCTTAGCCAATCTGACAGGTGTGTAGTGGTATCTCAGAGTTGGCTTAATTTGCATTTCTCTGATTAATAGTGATTTGGAACACTCTTTCATATGAGTGATAACAGTTTCAATTTCATCATCTGAAAACTGTCTGTTCATATCCTTTGACCATATATCAACTGGAGAATGGCTTGGTTTCTTATAAATTAGAGTCAATTCTCTATATATTTTGGAAATGAGGCCTTTATCAGAACCTTTAACTGTGAAGATGTTTTCCCAGTTTGTTGCTTCTCTTCTAATCTTGTTTGCATTAGTTTTGTTTGTACAAAAGCTTTTTAATTTGATGTAATCAAAATTTTCTATTTTGTGATCAATAATGGTCTCTAGTTCATCTATGGACACAAATTTCTTCCTCCTCCACAAGTCTGAGAGATAAATTATCCTATGTTCCGCTAATTTATTTATAATCTCGTTCTTTATGCCTAAATCACAGACCTATTTTGATCTTATCTTGATATACGGTGTTAAATGTGGGCCCATGCCTAATTTCTGCCATACTAGTTTCCAGCTATCCCAGCAGTTTTTGTCAAATAATGAATTCTTATCCCAAAAGTTAGGATCTTTGGGTTTGTCAAACACTAGATTGCTATAGTTGACTATTCTATCTTGTGAACCTAACCTATTCCACTGATCAGCTAATCTATTTCTTAGCCAATACCAAATGGTTTTGGTGACTGGTGCTTTATAATATAGTTTTAGATCAGGTACAGCTAGGCCACCTTCATTTGATTTTTTTTTTTCATTAACTCCCTTGAGATTCTCGACCTTTTATTATTCCATATGAATTTTGTTGTTATTTTTTCTAGATCATTAAAATATTTTCTTGGAAGTCTGATTATTACAGCACTAAATAAATAGATTAGTTTAGGGAGTATTGTCATCTTTATTATATTCACTCAGCCTATCCAAGAGCACTTAATATTTTTCCAATTATTTAAGTCTGACTTTATTTGTGTGGAAAGTTTTTTTTGTAATTTTGCTCATATAATTCTTGACTTTCCTTTGATAGATAGATTCCCAAATATTTTATGCTGTCAACAGTTATTTTGAATGGAATTTCTCTTTGTATCTTTTGCTGTTGGATTTTGTTGGTGATGTATAAAAATGCTGAGGATTTATGGGGATTTATTTTATACCCTGCAACTTTGCTAAAGTTACGAATTATTTCTAATAGCTTTTAAGTAGAATCTCTGGGGTTCTCTAAGTATACCATCATCATCTGCAAACAGTAATAGTTTGATTTCCTCATTGCGTACTTTAATTCCTTTAATCTCTTTCTTGACTCTTATTGCTGAGGCTAGTATTTCTATACTAATATTTCAATATTGAATAATAATGGTGATAGTGGGCAACTTTCTTCATTCCAGATCTTATTGGGAAAGGTTCCAATTTTTCCCCATTACATATGATGCTTACTGACGGTTTTAAATATATGCTACTGACTATTTTAAGAAAAAGTCCATTTATTCCTATACTCTTAAGTGTTTTTATTAGGAATGGATGCTGGATTTTATGAAATGCTTTTTCTGCATCTATTGAGATGATCATATGGTTTTTGTTAGTTTGCTTATTGATATAGTCGATTATGCTAATAGTTTTCCTAATATTGAACCAGCCCTGCATTCCTGGTATAAACCCTACTTGATCATAGTGTATTATCCTGGGGATGATTTTCTGTAATCTTTTTGATAATATTTTGTTTAAGATTTTGGCATCAATATTAATTAGGGAGATTGGTATATAATTTTCTTTCTCTGTTTTCAGCCTACCTGGTTTAGGTATCAGTACAATGTCTGTGTTGTAAAAGGAGTTCGGTAGGACTCCTTCAATCCCTATGTTAAAAAATAGTTTATATAGCATTGGAGTTAATTGTTCTTTAAATGTTTGGTAGAATTCACATGTAAATATCCATCTGATCCTGGGAATTTTTTCTTAGGGAGTTGGTTAATAGCTTGTTCTATTTCTTTTTCTAAGATGGGACTGTTTAGGATATTTACTTCTTCCTCTGTTAATCTGGGCAGGCTATATTTTTGAAGGTATTTTTCCATTTCATTTAAGTTGTCAAATGTATTGGCATAAAGTTGGGCAAAGTAATTCCTAATTATTGCTCTAATTTCCTCTTCAATAGTGGCGAGTTCTCCCTTTTCATTTTTAAGACTAATAATTTGATTTTCGTCTTTCCTTTTTTAAATCAGATTTACTAAGGGTTTGTCTATTTTGTTGGTTTTTTCATAGAACCAACTTTTAGTTTTATTAATTAATTCAATAGTTTTTTTACTTTCAATTTTATTGATCTCTCCTTTTATTTTGAGAATTTCAAGTTTAGTGTTTGACTGGAGCTTTTTAATGCCCAATTTCTTGACCTTCTCTTTCTCTATTTTATGCAAGTAGGCCTCTAGAGATATGAAATTTCCCCTTATTACCACTTTAGCTGCATCCCACACATTTTGGTATGTCTCATTATTGTCGTTTTCTTGGGCGAAGTTATTAATTATGTCTATGATTTGCTGTTTCACCCAATCATTCTTTAGTATGAGATTATTTAGTTTCCAATTATTTTTTGGTCTATTTTCCCCTGGCTTTTTGTTAAATGTAATTTTCATTGCTTCATGGTCTGAAAAGGATGCATTTACTATTTCTGCCTTACTGTATTTGAGTTTGAGGTTTTTATGTCCTAATATATGGTCTATTTTTGTATAGGTTCCATGAACTGCTGAAAAGAAAGTGTACTCCTTTCTGTCTCCATTTAGTTTTCTCCAGAGATCTATCATATCTAAGTTTTCTAGTATTCTATTTACCTCTTTGACTTCTTTCTTATTTATTTTGTGGTTTGATTTATCTAATTCTGAGAGTGCAAAGTTGAGATCTCCCACTATTATAGTTTTGCTGTCGATTTCTTCTTGCAGCTCTCTTAATTTCTCTTTTAAGAATTTAGATGCTACACCACTTGGTGCATATATGTTTGATATTGATAATGCTTCATTATCTATGCTACCTTTTAGCAAGATATAGTGCCCTTCCTTATCTCTTTTAGTTAGATCAATTTTTGTTTTTGCTTATCTGAGATCAGGATGGCTACCCCTGCTTTTTTGACTTCACCTGAAGCATAGTAGATTCTGCTCCAACCATTTACCTTTACTCTCCATGTATCTCCCTGCTTCATGTGTGTTTCCTGTAAAGAACATATTGTAGGTATTGGCTAAGGAATAGATTAGTTGATCAGTGGAATAGATTAGGTTCAAGGGATAAAACAGTCAACAAATATAGCAACCTAGTCTTTGACAAACCCAAAGATCCCAGCTTTTGGGATAAGAACTTACTGTTTGATAAAAATTGCTGGGAAAATTGGAAACTAATATGGCAGAAACTAGGCATTGATCCATACTTAACACCGTACACCAAGATAAGGTCAAAATGGGTTCATGACCTAGGCATAAAGAATGAAATTATTAATTAATTAGAGGAACACAGGATAGTTTACCTCTCAGACCTGTGGAAGGGGAAGGTCTTTATGACCAAAGCAGAACTAGAGATCATTACTGATCACAAAATAGAAAATTTCGATTATACCAAACTGAAAAGTTTTTGTACAAACAAAACTAATGCAGATAAGATTAGAAGGGAAGCAATAAACTGGGAAAATATTTTTACAGTCAAAGGTTCTGATAAAGGCCTCATTTCCAAAATATATAGAGAATTAACTCTAATTTATAAAAAATCAAGCCATTCTCCAATTGAAAAATGGTCAAAGGATATGAACAGACAATCTCAGATGAAGAAATTGAAACTATTTCTAGTCATATGAAAAGATGCTCCAAGTCATTATTAATCAGAGAAATGCAAATTAAGACAACTCTAAGATACCACTACACACCTGTCAGATTGGCTAAGATGACAGTAAAAAATAATGATGATTGTTGGAGGGGATGCGGGAAAACTGGGACATTGATGCATTGTTGGTGGAGTTGTGAATGAATCCAACCATTTTGGAGAGTAGTTTGGAGCTATGCTCAAAAAGTTATCAAACTGTGTTTGATCTTTTTTTTGATTAGATTTCTCTTGTGCAGCAAGAGAATTGTATAAATATGTTTATACATATTGGATTTAATATATATTTTAACATGTTTAACATATATTGAATTGCTTGCCATCTAAGGGAGGAGGTAGGGGGAAGGAGAAAATCTGAAACACAAAGCTATGCAAAGGTCAATGTCAAATTATCCATGCATATGTTTTGATCCAGCAGTGTTACTACTGGGATTATATCCCAAAGAGATTATAAAGAAGGGAAAGGGACCTGTATGTGCACGAATGTTTGTGGCAGCCCTTTTCGTAGTGGCTAAAAACTGGAAACTGAATGGATGTCCATCAGTTGGAGAATGGCTGAATAAATTTGTGTTATATGAATATTATGGAATATTACTGTTCTGTAAGAAATGACCAACAGGATAATTTCAGTAAGGCCCGGAGAGACTTACACGAACTGATGCTGAGTGAAATGAGCAGGACCAGGAGATCATTATATACTTCAACAACAATACTATATGATGACCAGTTCTGATGGACCAGGCCATCCTCAGCAACGAGATCAACCAAATCATTTCTAAAGGAGCAGTAATGAACTGAACTAGCTATGCCCAGAAAAAGAACTCTGGGAGATGACTAAAAACCATTACATTGAATTCCCAATCCCTATATTTATGCACACCTGCATTTTTGATTTCCTTCACAAGCTAATTGTACAATATTTCAGAGTCTGATTCTTTTTGTACAGCAAAATACCGTTTTGGTCATGTATACTTATTGTGTATCTAATTCATATTTTAATATATTTAACATCTACTGGTCATCCTGCCATCTAGGGGAGGGGGTGGGGGGGTAAGAGGTGAAAAATTGGAACAAGAGGTTTGGCAATTGTTAATGCTGTAAAGTTACCCATGTATATATCCTGTAAATAAAAGGCTATTAAATAAATAAATAAATAAATAAAAAAGAACATATTGTAGGATTCTGGCTTTTAATCCATTCTACTAACCGCTGCCTCTTTATAGGGGAGATTACCCCATTCACATTTATGGTTAAAATTACCAATTCTGTATTACTTGCCATCTTGTTAACCTCTGTTTATGTTTTTCTCCCTTCTTCCCCCCTTTCCCCCCTTCCCAGTATTAAACTTGTGAGCACCACTTGTTTCTCACAACCTTCCCTTTTTAGTATCCCTCCCCGCCCCTGCCTTAGAGTTCCTCCCCCTGTCTTACAGTTTTTTTCACAGTTTCCCTATTCCCTTCTGCTTAGCTTATTCCTTCCCTTTTCACTTTTCCCTTCTCACTTTTCAATGAGGTGGCAGAAGTTTCACCATAAATTGAATATATCTACAATTTTTCTATTAAAGCCAATTCTGATGGCAGTAAGATACCCATTATATTCACCCCCCTCCATTCTTTCTCTCAGATATAATAGGTTCCCTTTGCCTCTTCATGAGATGTAGTACTCTTACTTTTCCCTTTTTCTGGCACAATATCCTTTCCACCTCTAGTTTCTAGAACAAGGTATACATGTATTCTTTATACATCTTCATAGCAGAAATATAGTTCCCAAGATTTCTTTTTACCTTTTTAGGTTTCTCTTGAGTTCTATATTTATAGATCGAACATTTTGTTAAGTTCTGGTTTTTTCATCAAAAATAGGTGAAATTCGCACTTCCCTGGAAAAAGATGCTCATTCTGGCTAAGTAAGTTATTTTTGGTTGCATCCCAAGTTCCTTAGCCTTTCGGAATATCATATTCCAGGCCCTTTGATCTTTTAATGTGGATGCTGCAAGATCTTGGGTGATCCTTATTGTGGCTCCTCTATATTTGAATTGGGATTTTCTAACCACTTGGAGTATTTTTTCCTTCATTTGAGGGTTCTGGCATTTGGCCACTATATTTCGTGGTGTTTTGATTTTAGGATCCCTTTCAGGAGGTGATCGATGAATCCTTTCAATGTCTATTTTGCCCTCTGTTTCTATGACTTCTGGGCAGTTCTCTGATAATTTCCTGGAAAATAATGTCCAGGCTCTTTTTTTCATCATATTTTTCTGAGAGTGCAATAATTCTCAGATTGTCTCTCCTAGATCTATTTTCCAGGTCTGTTGTTTTCCCAAGAAGGTATTTCACATTTTTCTCCATTGTTTGATTTTTTAAAATTTTTCTTGACTGATTCTTCTTGTCTCCTCAAGTCATTCAATTCCATTTGTTCTATTCTGATTTTCAATGAAGTGTTTTCTTCATTCACTTTTTTTATATCTTTTTGTAATTGTCCAATTGTGTTGTTTTGTTCTATGGAATTTTTTTCCATTTCACCGATTTTATTTTTTAGAGAGCTATTTTCTGTTTCCAGTTCACCAATTCTATTTTTCAAGGATTTCATTTCTTTATCCATTCTGTCTTTAAATGAGTGGGATTCTTTCTCCAGACTCTCTTGCCAAGCCTCCCTCTCCTTTTCCCATTTTTCTTCTAGCTCTCTTGTGAGAGCCTTTTTAATTTCTTCTATGAGATTCATCTGTGCTGAGGAACAGATGATCTCCTCCTGTGGGGATTCCCCTGGAGACAGTCTGTTTTTAGTCTCCTCAGGGTTTAGAGTCTGCTCTCTGTCCATATAAAAACTGTCAATCATTAAGGTCCTTTTCATTTTTTTGTCATTTTGTCAGAGAAGAATCAGAGAAAAACTAGTAAAGAAAAAAAGAAAAAAAACCTCAAATGGAATCTGCTTTTTTGGGGGGAGGGGCTGGGTGGTGTTACCAAGCTTCCTCTACAGACTGTGGGGGCAGCAGTGAGGCACTAGCAGAGCTGTGCTGCACCTGTGCTCTGAGACTCCGAGAGTATGCTGAGATGCTGTGGGGGAGGGGTGGCCAGGTCCCAAGAAACTCCAGCTATTTGGGGTTGTATTCTTCAGCCCCAGTGTTTTTAGCTTCTCTGCTGGGCTACTGACTTGCTGCCAGGGCAAAGTATCCAATCCTGTAGCAAAGGTCTCCCCACAGAGACGGCTGAGATTACACCCCAACCCCCTCCAGTCTGCAGGGCTGTGAGCTGCCTGCTGAGGTCCTGCTGCCGCTGCCTTCAGCCTGGACTGAATCTAACACCATCCCACCCTCAAGCAAAAACAGACCTTTCTTGTGGAATCTCAAGGATGTCTTCTCTTGGTAACTATTTGTGGGGTTTTTTTCAGTCAAGCATTAATTCAGAGGCTTGTAATGAGATGGATTCTGAGAGAAAATGTGGAGCTTACACAGCTGTGTGCCTCCTCGCCGCCATCTTGGCCAGAAGTCAAAACCCAAGAATATTGGGAGTACAACACATTACAGAGAGAAGATATCCTCGAAATTTGCCAGAAAACATCTATTTTTGCTATCGAACAGGGATGGTTAAATCAGGTACAGACCTCAGGCAGGCAGGGAGAGCACAGGCTGAGTAGAACTGGAGTGGGGCGGAGTGTGGTCTCAGCCAGTAGAAATTTGCAGGGAGAATTTTACCACAGTGTGGGCTACTTTACCTGGCAGTAAGTCAGTAGATCAGTAGAGAAGCTATAAACACCGAGGTAAAGAATATAACCCCTAAACTCTAGAGTATCTTGGGACCTGGCCATACCCACCCAGCAACCAGAGTGACTCGGTAGACTCTCAGAGCTCAACTGTTGTCCAGATGCAGCACAGCCATTGCTGTCCCACTGCTGTTTCACTGCTACTTCCTTTAGCTGACCGCAATTGGTTTTTTGTTCTGTTGGGGTTTTTTTTGTTTTGTTTTCTTTGTTTCTTTTTTTGTCAAAATGAGTAAAAAGTTAAAGCAGGCTATAAGTATAGATAGCTTCTATACTGACAGACAGCAGACTTTAACCCTGAGGATATTAAAAACAGATTGTCTCTAGATGAAACCCCAAAGGGGGATATGATCTGGTCCCCACCACACAAGGCTCTTTTATAGAAGATATTTAAAAAGCTCTTACAAGAGAGCTAGAAGAAAAATGAGGAAAGGAAAGGGAAGCTTGGCAAGAGAGTCTGGATAAGTCATCCTACTCATTAAAAGATACAGTGGATAGAGATATTAACTCCATGAAAATTAGAATTAGTGAATTGGAAAAACAAAATAGCACTCTAAAAAATAAAATTGACAAAATGGAAAAAAAAATCCATAGAACAAAGCAACTCATTTAAAAACTCAATTGGACAATTACAAAAAAGAAATAAAAAGTATATGAAGAAAATAATTAATTAAAATTCAGAATTGAACAAATGGAAATGAATGACTTGAGAAGACACCAAGAATCAGTCAAGCAAAACCAAAAAAATGAAAACACTATTTTTCAGGAAATCATCAAAATGACCTGCCCAGATATTATAGAAACAGAGGGTAAAATAGACATTGAAAGAATTTATCAATCATCTACTTAAAGAGATCCCAAAATGAAAACTCCAAGAAATATTGTGGCTAAATTCCAGAACTATCAGACCAAGGGAAAAATACTATAAGTAGCTAGGTAAAAAAATTCAAATATAGAGAAGCCACAATAAGGATTACTCAGAATCTAGCAGTGTCCACATTAAATGATCAAAGGGCCTGGAATCTGATATTCTGAAAGGCTAAGGAATTTGGTATTCAGCCAAGAATAACTTACCCAGCCAAAATGAGCATTTTTTCCAGAGAAGAAGATGGACATTCAATGAAATAGTTGAATTCCATCTATTTCTGATGAAAAAAAAAAAAAAAAAAAAAAAAAACTAGACACAAAATTTCATCTCCAAATATAGGACTCAAGAGAAACATGAAAAGGTAAAAAGAAATCTTGGGAACTATATTTCTGTTATGAGTATACATAAAGAATACATGCATAATTTGGTTTTACTGTTATAATATAAAAAAGAAGCTAGAGGTGGAAAGGAAATTGTACCAGAAAAAGGGTAAAGTGGAGGTACTACATGTCATGAAGAGGCAGAGGAAACCTATTATTGTTATGGGTCAGAACTCTGAATTCTGAAACAAGGATTCTTATAAGGTGTTAAGTAAGTGAACTTGATAAATGCAATGATTATCTAGTTTAGCATGGTACTTAATAGTTCTTTAGTTCAGTACATGTACTTAGTCCTTAATATTGTTTCACAAGATTCACACCTATGATAATGGAGTCTATAACAGCCAGCAAGGACTGGATGAGATTCATTCAGAGCCAGAGAGGACAAGCAAACTGGAGGTAGGAGCTCAAACTCTTGGAGCCAAGGAGAGAGATTCATTTCCATCTTCATTAGCCTTGTGGTGGCTGGCCTAGCCTCCTGCATTTTCTCCACTGAAACCAAGTTCCCTCTGAAGACCATGAGAAAGCTAGCTGAGCACCAGGTGAAGGAGACAATAAACACTTTTGGACTTTAACACCTGGCTATTCTTGTTGTGATTAATCTGCTAAAAGGAAGGCTGACGCAAAACCTCCAGAAAAAAGAACTAAGAACATCATATTTTGATGTTCCAACATAGGGCTAAGAACCCACATCTGTGACCCTGGAAGGAATGTGGGAAAAACTGGAACACTAATACATTGTTGGTGGATTTGTGAACTGATCCAACAATTCTGGAGAAAAATATGGAACTATGTCCAAAGAGCTATTAAACTGTGCATGTACTTTGATCCAGCAGTGTCTCTACTGAGCCTGTATCCCAAAGAGATCATGAAAGAAAAAAAGGGGACCCACATGGGCAAAATCTTTATAGCAGCCCTTTTTGTAGTGGCAAGGAACTGGAAATTGAGTGGATGGCCATCAGTTGGAGAATGGCTGAATAAGTTATAATATATGAATTTTATGGAATATTATATATTTCTTTTTTCCTTGTGCAGCATGATAATTTTGGAAAAATGTGTAGAAAAATTGCTCATATTTAACATATGTTAGATTACTTGCCATGTAAGAGAGGAGATGAGTGGAAGGAAGGGAAAAAAATGGAACACAAGGTTTTGCAAGGGTGAATTTTGAAAATTATCGATGTATATATTTTGAAAATAACAAGATTTATGAAAAAAATAAGGTATTATCAATCTGTAAAAACAAACAAAACAAAAAAAACAAGATATTCTTTTTCTAGATCTGTTTCTGATGTCCTTCATCATACAAAACCACTCTCCTCTATTGCTGGATCACCTAAGGACTTCTCCCCAGAACTTGAGGCCTCCTCACCTTGGAGCAATTGACCATGGCTCATTTATGGAATATCGTTCTACAAGGCTTTTTCCAGCTCCTTTTCCTGTTGTAAGGTCTTCCTAGTCTCTATTTTATGAAAAAAACCAGCCCATCTTGCCTATATTTTTTCCCTGGTTTTGTTATCAACTTGTTATTCCCCTCCTCTCTCTTTTTTAATTTCTGTTGGTTTTTTTTGTTTGTTTGTTTTTTGTTTTTTGGTATGTCTTCTATGTGTTAGAATGCAAGAGAATGTGTTTTTGTTTTGTATCCTCAGCACTTAGCATAGCATGCTTAGCACATGATAAGCACTTAATAAATGCTTGTTTCTTTCCTTCCTCCTTCAATTATACCTGCAAGGAATAGTAAATAGATCAAATGGACTACCTGTTGCCTTTTTTCAATCCTCTCTGATTCCTCATGACCCAAGATGGGGTTTTCTTGGCAGAGATACTAGAATGGTTTGCCATTTTGTCCTGCTTCCCATTATACAGATAAGAAAACTGCAAACAGGATTAAGTAACTTGTCCAAGATCAAACACCTAGACCAGAGGTGGAGCCAAGATGGCAAAGTAAAGGCAGGAACTCACCCAACCTCTCCCCCAAACCACTCTTAATTCCCTTAAATGATGAATAAATAAGGTTACACAGCTAGTATCTGTGGACAGATTTAAACTCAAGAAGATGTCTTCTGGCTTCCATAACCAATACACTATGCAATATGATGCCCTCTAGTTGCCCTAAGAATAGACTGCTTGAAAAAAGGAAATAGCTTCCTCTCCATGAAGACATTAGAAAAATAACTAGATCCCCATTCAGAATGTTCCAAAGGGAATTCTCTTTTACATATGGGTGGTTTAAATAATTTTAAGGTCCCATCCAATTCAGAGAATTTATAATTCAGCAGATCACAAATTCAGAGCTGTCAGTTACCTTACAGACTGTCTAACCAATCCACTCACTTTACAAATGTAAAAACTGAAGGCCAGACAAATAAATGACTTGACAAAGGTCATACCCATGGCAGAGGTAGAATATGAATTAGCTCTATCAAACAACAAGTACTTATTAAACACCTACTAAGTGTCAGGCACCATGATAAACATTAGCATTCTTTTTTACGCTCTTGTTTTATAGGAGTTTACATTATAATAGAGACGGTGGTGTACAGTTAAATCAAAGATTAAAAAGTAGATGAAAAGTTTGGAAATGTTGGAAAAGCACTTGCAGTTAACTTGAATCTTGAAGGAACTGTGGGGTTCTAAGAGGCAGGGGAGGGAGAGTATTTCTGGCATCAGGGATAGTAAAAGCATGTAGATGAGATGAAGCAAAATATAGAAATAGGAAATCTAGAAATATTAAAAGATTGTCAAAAGCTTTAAATAGCAAAGAGAGGTCTTTATATTTTATCCTAGAAGTTGTCTCATTCTTCATGTTCATTTGAGTTTTCTTGGAAAAGATGCTGAAGTGGTTTCTCATGTTCTTTTCAGATCATTTTACAGATGAGAAAACTAGGCAAACAGAGTGAAATGACTTGCCCAGGGTCACAAGGTCTCAGGCTAAATTTGAACTAAGACATATGAGTCTTTTTGACTCTAGGCCTAGCACTCTTTGCATCGTGCCACCCAGCTGCTCTATCCCAGAAGGAATAAGGGTTTAAAGAGAAGAGAGAAAAGAAAGAAATAAGAAAGGAAAAAAGGAAGAGAGAGAGATAGACTGATATTACAGGCAATTGAGGGTAAAATTAGAGGGATTAATTATTCCAAAAGGAGGATTGTCTCTTAATCAAAGACTAGAGTGAAGAAGATGATAATAATATATAAAGAATGATTTCAGGGGGTATAAGATAAATAGAAGGGGACTTTGTGGTGAACAGAATTTTTCATTCAACTATGAGACAAGTCTTCAGCTGATGGAGAGTGAGCAATGAGACGATTGGGCACAGATGCATTGGGAGGAGTAGAAGGATTGAGCTTCCAAATCCAGGGCTTTTCCCATCAAGATAATAACATCATTCTAGTGTCTTCTATACAAATTCCACTCCAGATTCAGTTTGACATAGGATAGTTAAAGAGGCAACAGTAAGAAGCAAGCAAATTACACCTTTAGGGACTTTTTAAGACTCCAAAGAATGTCAAGATAATTAATGACAAAGATTCTGGTAGGTGGAGAAGAAGATTTAGAATTACAAAGTGAACAATTCTCCATTCCTAGAGAATGGCATCAGATACAGAATTAAAACAGGTTTTGTTTTGTTTTATCAAATGGGCTTTCACAGAAGTATCTAGTAGTAATTATCTTAAGAGGAAAATCAGTGTATAAATCTATAGTTATTTCACTGCAACTTTGTACAAATTAAAAATCAGCTTTAACTTCTTACCTACACCAAAAAGATGCAAGGAGCAGTACAGTAACATAAATTTCTTGAAATGAAAAGTGTCTCAGATAAGCAACAATTGAAAGGATAAGAAGACATGAAAAAATGACTATATTGGCCCCACAAATCTGTTATTTTATCTTCACCCAACCTTCCTAGTTTGTCATGAAAGTCATTTATGCTGCTTGCTTTAATGAGTTTCCTTGACAACTGCACTTTATTTCGGGGCTAAGAATCTAACTAATATACCCATCGTTCATTCCTCATGCCTTCTGTTGGAGTAAGGCACATGTTTTCTTCAAAAGGAAAAAAATATAGAGAGATTGTATAATTCCATTAGTGAAAAGCAGAAATTTTCATTAAGGAAATACATTTTTCTACTTTCATCTAAATGCAATTACAACATATAATAATGGTAATTTCCCCCAAGGAAAATACAATACACTCTTTCCCAATTCCTTAAATCACATATTGTTAAAGTATTTAAAGATCTATCAATTGAAATTTTAACATAACTTTTAAAGTACAATTTAAAGTACAATGTCTTTCTATTAAGACATAGAAAATGACAAAAATTCCTTTTCACCATTTTTCACTACTATAAAAGTTAGCTGGCTGGTCATCAGTTCTGTTGATTTCAAAGGTAATAAGAACAATAAAATAATAACAAATTTCAAGTCAAAGGAAAAGATACTGTGTGTTTAAAAAATAGCTATAACCATCTCTTACATATTAAGATTTGAGAGATTCCCACTGGACTTTACTGAATTTCTCATAGATAACAAAGAATATTATCTATTCTCAGAATTTATTAATAAAAATATTTTTATACTTTGTTTTTATATCACTTTCATTTCCAAATACATTTATCTCCAGAGTATTCCCTTGTAATTAAAAATAAAATACAAAGAAGAAATACTTTTGAGGATACTAACCAGTTAACCAATCTGATTACCATATCTGATAGCATATACCCCTAAGTCCCACATGTATAAATAAGGAAGGGATTGCATTTTGCATATTTCTTTCTATGGAGTTAAGCTGGGATATTTTAAATATAGAACATCATTTCTTGTTGTTGTTCTTTCTATTTACCTTATAATCCTTCAGTATTTTTCCTGGCTCTGCTTACTCCATTCTGTATCAGTACACACAGATCTTCCTAGGATTCTCTGGCTACTTCACAGAAGAAAGAGGGAGAATAGGGAAGGAAAAAACATTTATAAAGAACCTACTAGATTCCAGACAATGTGCCATCTCATTTGATCCTCACAACAATTCTGAGAGAAACTATTTTGCTATTCTATTTAATATTTGTTCTATTTAATATTTGATATTATTCTACTTTATTCTGTTTTAAATTATGGCCATTATGTTTTTATTAAATTTTATAACCCTTTTAAATCCATTCTATTCCATTAAAATCATTTTAAAGTAGAAGAAACTGAGACAAACAGTGATTTGCCCGGTTATACTGTTTGAGAATACATAAGAATGCAAATCTTTACAATTCTTGTCCCAACACTTTATCCACTGTATCACTATCATGGACTTATCATTTCTTAGGGTATGGTAATATTCTATTTATATTCATCTACCACCTTCTATTTTTTCCTAGAATCTTGAAGGTCTTAATGTTTGTGTAATGATATAAAGACATCAAAAGCTCTGAAAAAGATTGATGTCTCTTATGTAATACTCAGGAAGTCTCTTCCTTAAAATTATCAAAAATCTAAAGTTAGAAGGAAACTTTTAGGTTATCAAATCCAACACTTTCATTTTATTTATCACCTATTTTGTTTCATCATATCTTAAGAGAAAAAAATGACAACAATGAAAAGAATAATAATAATAGATATCAAAGGTGGCACCAAGAAATGTAGCCAAGAAATCACTCAATTTCCATTGCAGTAAACCAATAAGAATCATAACATTGAGCATGATGATGATAAGTATTATTATTTCTAATAGAAATTAGCACAGATATGAATGGTTCATTTTGAACACAAAGACACCATAATGTTCTCAAAATAGCAATGGATCATCTTCAGTTTTGAAGGTTAAACAGGGATTTAACTCTCACTGAGGTGAAAAGGGTACTCAGGTCAGCTCAGCTAGAATCTGGGAAAGTCTGTGAGAGGATCTTAATCATAGAACATCAAGAACTAAGAGCCTCAGTCCTCCTGAGTAGGAGAGCAAATCTGGGGGAGGGGAGGAGGGGTAGTTTCCAGCCCCAGTTTAGAAGGCAAACTCTGGGAAATCAGGATATTTCTTGAAAAGAGCAGTCAAAGTTATCCCCTGCAAACACAAGGGGTCCCTATGTTAAAAGCCAAGGCTCAGAGCTGCACAGGAAGCTTAGTACAATGCCACTTTTACCCCAGGAGCAGAGCTTGCCAATAAAAATAAAAAAGAGGAAGTACAAAAAGAAAAGGAAAAAAAATGAGCAAGGAACAGAAAAAAACCTTTACCCAGAAAGCTACTATTGGTGACAGGACAGACCAAAACACAAACTCAGATAAGGACAAAATGTGCTCAGAAGAAATCTCAAAATGTGTTATGAATTGCTCTCAGGCCCAAAGAGGCTTTTGGGAAGTGCTTATAAAAGACTTTAAAAGGCAAATAAGAGAAGTAAAAGAAAAAAATGAGAAAGAAAATGAGAGGCACACTTGAGAAAGTCAACAGTTTAGATAAGGAAGGGGAAAATTTCTGAAGAAAACAATTCCTTAAAAAGTAGAATTAACCAAATGGAAAAAGAGATACAAAAACTAACTGAATAAAATCAAATGTTAAAAACTAGAACAGGGTAAATGGAAGCTAATCACTTTGTAAGACAATAAGAATCAGTCAAACTACCTAAAAAGAATGAAAAAATTGAAGAAAATGTGAAATTCCTCATTGGCAAAACAGCCAACCTGGAAAATAGAACCAGAAGAGACAATTTAAAATTATTTTTAAAATTATTACTGAAAGCTCTGACCAAAAAAAGAGCCTAGATAGCATTCTACAAGAGGTCGTGGAGGAAAATTATTTCTATATTCTAGAAACAGAAGAGGAAGTACTGATTGAAAGAATCCATTGATCACCTCTGGAAAGAGAGTACAGAAAGAAAACAACAAGGAACATTGTGGTAAAACTCCAGAATTACAATCTCACGTCAAAAATACTGCAAGTTACCAGACAAAAACAGTTCAATTATCAAGAAGCAATTGTCAGGATTACCCAGGATCTGGCAGCTTCTACAACAATAGAGGGCCTGGAATGTCATATCCTGGAAGGTAAAGGACCTGGGGTGACAACCAAGAATTAACTATCCAATGAAACTCAACATCATCTTTCAGGGGAGGACATTGTAACCTCCCACTCTGAGACTACTGATTGCCAGGCCCATACATAACAATCTTCCCCAGATAGACATGGAGATGAGCCGATGTTAAGGTTCCAAACAGCCTTTCTTTATAGGTAATCTCAACAGGGTTTAGAAGGAAGCAAGAGCAAGTGTACATATGTCTCTGTCTCTGTCTCTCTCTCTCTCTCTTTCTCTCCCTGAATCTTTACATCTCTGCCTCTACTTCTCTCTGCATCCTTTTTTTTTCACCTATGGCAAAGTTAGCCATTTATATTATATTTACTCTCCTCTGGGATTATCCTGGGTCTATCCCATTCAGCACTGCAGAGGTGAATTCGCAGAAGGAAGACACCTGGAGTTAGTGCTGTGTCCTATGAAAAGATCTATCAAGAGGACATATCCCTTGCCTTCTCAAGGAAATACCTGTAAGACACAACCTCCTGCCTCAGAGGCCAAGCCCCCTTCTACTTTCTGGGTCCACCCTATCAGCTGACGTGGCATACATGGCAATTCTTGGAAGGAAAGTCTCTAACAATAAACCTCTGGAGAAAATTGATAGGAATAGCAGTACATGTCACCTATACAAAACCTGACCATGTATAAGGCCATAAAAACCTCAAAATCAAATGCAAAAAGGTAGAAATAGTAAATTCTTTTTTTTCAGATAACAATGCACTAAAAATTAATTCAACGAAAGGCCAGGGAAATAGACACTAAAAACCACAGAAACAATCCACAATTCCATTCAAGAGAATAACGACAATGAGACAATAGACCAAAACCCATGGGATGCAACCAAGATAGTTCTTAGGGGAAATTTTATATTTCTAAATAGCTACATAAGTAAAATAGTGAAAGAGATCAATGAATTAGGCATGCAACTAAAAAAAAACTATAAAAAGAACAAATTAAAAACCTCTAATTAAATAACAAATTAGAAATTTTGAAACTCAAAGGAGAGATTAATAAAATATAACGAAGAAAACTATGAAACTAATAAACAAAATGAAGAGTTGGTTTTAAACTAACAAAATAGACAAACCTTTGGTTAATTTGAACAGAAAAAGAAAAAAACAAACAAATCACCAGCATTAAAATGAAAGAGGTGAACTTAATCACCGATGAAAAAGAAATTAAAGTAATAATTAGGAGCTATTTTGCCCAACTCTATGGCTGCAAGTCTGGCAATCTAAATGAAATGGATGGATATTTACAAAAATATAAATTGCCCAAGTTAACAGAAGAGGAAATAAAATAACTATTCCCATTTTAGAAAAAGAAATTAAAGTCATTAGTGAACTACCTAAGAAAAAATCTCCAGGGCCAAATGAATTCACAAGTAAATTCTACCAAACATTTAAGGAACAATCAATTCCAATACTATGTAAACTGTTGGGGAAAATAAACAAGCACTGACAAATTCCTTCTATGACACAAATATGGCATTAATACCTAAACCAGGAAGGGCCAAAATAAAGAAAGAAAATTACAGACCAAGCTCCCTAATGAATATTGATATAAAAAATTTAAATAAAATATTACCAAAGAGATTACAGCCATTTATCAGCCTGATACTATAGTATGACCAAGTAGGATTTATGCCAGGAATGCAGGGCTGATTCAATATCAGGAAAATTATTGCCATGATTGACATATCTATAACAAAACCAACAGAAATCATATGACAACCCCAATAGATGCAGAAAAAGGTTTTACAAAATATAGTACCCATTCCTATTAAAAACACACAGAGCATAGATATAAAGGGAGCTTTACTTAAAATAACAAGCAGTATCTATCTAAAACCAATAGCAAGCATTATTTCTAATGAAAAGAAGCAAAAAATTATTTGTAATGGAAAGAGCATGGATGAAACAAGGATGCCCGTCATCATCAAAATCATTCAACATTGTACTAGAATTGTTAGCTTTAGCAATAAGAAAAGAAAATAAATTAAAGAAAATAAAATAAGCAATGAGGAAATAAAATCATTACTCTGCAGATGATATGATGATATATTTAGATAATCCTAGAAAATCATTAAAAAATTATTGAAAACAATTCACAGCTTTACCAAAGTTTCAGGATATAAAATAAACCCATGGAAATCATCAGTATTTCTATGTATTACTGACAAAGCCTATCAGCAACAGATAGAAAGAAAAATTCCATTTAAAATTACTGTAGACAAAATAAAATACTTAGGGGTCTATCTGTCAAAACAAACACAAGAAATATATGAACACAATTATAAAACATTGCTCATACAAATAAAGTCAGATGTAAATAGTTGTAAAAATATAATTTGCTCATGGATAGGCCAAGCTAATATGATAAAAATTATAATTCTTACTATTGATCTACTTGTTCAGTGCCATACCAAAATGCCAAAAAATTATTTTATAGATCTAGAAAAAATAATAACAAAATTCATCCATAAAAACAAAAGCTCAAGAATATCAAGAGAATTAATGAAAAATTCAAAGGATGGTGGCTTAGCAGCACCAAACCTCAATCTATATTAAAAAGCAGCAGACATCAAAACTAAGTGGTACTGGCTAAGAAATAGACTAGTGCATCAGGGGAATACACAAGATATACATGACACAATAAACAAGACCTACAGTAATCTAGCATTTGATAAATCCCCAGACTTTAACTTCTGGAATAAGAACACACTATTTCACAAAAAAAATTTTCTGAGAAAAATGGAAAACAATATATCAAAAACTCAGCATACACATACATCTCTCATCACATACCAAACTAAGGTCAAAGTGGATACATGATTTAGGCATAAAGGATGATGCTATAAACAAATTAGGAGAGCAAGGGATAATTAACCAATCAGAACTTTGGAGAAGAGATGAATTTATGACCAAAGAAGAACTAGAGAACATTATGAAAAGTAAAAGGGACAACTTTGATTATATTAAGTTAAAAGGTTTTTGCATAAACAAAATGACAGAAATAAGATTAAAAAGGAAGTACAAAGCTGGGGAAAAATTTACAGTTTATATTTCTGATAAAGCTTTCATTTCTATAATATATAAAGAACTATATCAAATTTATAAGAATACAAATTATTCCCCAAATGATAAATGTTCAAAGGGATATGAACAATTTTCAGATGATGAAATTAAAGCCATTTGTAGTTATATGAATAAATGTTCTAAATCATTATTAATTAGAGAAGTGCAAATTAAAGCAACTTTGAAGTACCATCTCACAATCCAGTGTGCAAAAACATTCATTGTTGGTAGAGTTGTGAACCATTCTGGAAAGTAATTTAGAATTAATGCTCAAAGGATTAAAAAACTGTGCATATCCTTTGACCCAGCAGTGCCATTACTAGCTCTTTATCCCAAAGAAATCTTAAAGAAGAGAAATGGACCTACATATGCAGAAATGTTTATAGTAGTTCTTTTTGTGGTAGCAAAGAATTGGAAAATGAGTAGATGTCCATTAATTGGGAAATAGCCGAACAAGTTGTGGTATATGAAGATAGTGGAATATTATTGTTCTATAAAAATGGATGAACAAGTTAATTTTTAAAAGACCTGGAAAGATTTACACGAACTGATGTTGAATGAAACAAGCAGAACCAGGAATACATTGTACACAGTAACAGCAAGAATGTGTGATGATCGACTGGAAAGACTTGGTTCTTCTCAGTAGTACCCTGATTTAAAGTAATCCCAATAATTTTTGAATCAAAAATTCAATCTGTATTAAAAAAAAAAACCCTAAGGAGACTGAATACAAATAAACACATGTTTTGTTCACTTCTTTTTTCTGTTTTTTATCTCTTTTTATGTTTTTCTCTTTTATTCGGATTTTTCTCTCTCAGCATGATTCACAAAGTAATGCATATAAAAGTAAATAAATTTATTAGGAAAAAAAAGAATAGGGATTGAAACCATGGGAGCAGATAAAAACATGAAATAAGAACATTGAGAAAAAAGAATTTTTAAGACAAAATTCTAGTGTGCATTTAAATAGAGTTACGATTTAAATGTGTTACGATCAAGCAAAATAAATGCAGAAAGAATAGTTCTTATGTATAAATATATTCATACACACACACACACCATTGTTGTCTTTCATTTTCCAAAGACCAAAATGACATCACTATGTTGCAGTCAAGTTACAGTGTGTCCAACCAAATTGAGCTCAGAATGTTCTACCAGATGATATGTTCAGGGTAGCAACTCCTACTTCCAAATGATGTGTTTGGGGTAGCATGAAATGTTGAGATTGATGCAGGCAGTTATGTGAAGAATTTATAATGTCATTTTCTTTAGCAAAAGGTCATTTTATTTGGGATAAAAAGCTACAGACAAAATGTAGGGATATAGTAAACACTAGGAATGATAAATATGAAATAAGAGTTGAGAGAGCATATAGCAAGGAAAGAGGTTTTAATAATTAGCAATGGAAAAAAAAAACAAGTTCCCTAGTGGAATTCACAATTAACTAGGATAAAGGGAACACCTCCATGAGATTGGAGCATACCCTTACCTGTCAGGCTAAATACAAAGACAAGTTTAACACCCTAAAAGAGTTAGTTAGCTATAAGAAGGAGATAGACACCATGAGAGCTGGTGGGAAAATGAAATAAAGACATCACGAGGCATGGGGAAGGAGCAATGAGAAAGATAGCACAAGGCAGGACCACTGTGTCAGACTGACCCAAAAGGGGTTCAGCACAAATGATATGAGCCATAGACAGATTTTATAAGGGAAATTTAACCTCAGGGGTTGGACGTAACTCAAATTTCTGATTGGATTTAGCAAGGTCCATAACATCCATATAGAGTGGAACTATAAGTTTGAACTGAACCCCATCAGTGCCTTTCCCTGCTTGCCTCAGGGAGTAATTTTATCAATACTTCAGGCTGTCTATATGAAGCCCACTTAATTACTCAGGATCTCATCACAAAGATCAAGCACAAGTCCATATGAACAATTGAAAAGAAAAATATAAAAATGGATATGGGTGTACATATATGGGTTTGTGTTTATAAAATATATGCCCATAAATACACATTCACCATGAATCAAAATGAATTTCTATGTCTGAAAATATATCTTGAACTCTGATCCTTGAGTTCAAGACCTTTGTCAGGAAATGTCAAGAGATAGCATACTTTATATGTGTCTTCTGTGAGTCATTACTTTAATCAAAGTTGTTTGTCTTTATGCTTTCATTGTTTGTATAGCTGCATATTATTGTAATTGCATTAACAATATATAGAATATCCTAATGGTTTCTCTGAAGAATATTGGAACTAATTGTGAAACATGGAAAACACAGGCACCAAAATGCTCAATGCAGCATGCCCACATCAAAGAAGGGCTTGGCTCTATGAACAAAGTAGAACTATAGTAACTTGAAAGAAATGTGAGATGTGTAGATTTGGAGACTTTTCTTCTCTCAGTATTCATGTGGACTACTTCTGTCCAGCTTGTGGTAGAGTCTTCAAAGCTCATATACTTCTGATCATCCACAATCAGAAACACCAAATTTTGACCTCAATATAGTAAAGTCATTTTGGATCTCTTCAAGAATGGACAACAACCAACTAACAACAACAACAATAGCAACAACATATTGAACTCCACAAATGACATATTTACCTTTTGAATCATGTATACATGAATAATCTTCTAGGGGTCAGGGCAAAGTGTAAAGAAAAAACTCACGGGGGAGAGGGAAAAGAAATTTGTCATGTTTGTATTTGCATCATCACCTAGTTCAGTGCATTTTCCATAGTAGGTTAAAAAAAAGAATCAGTGATCCATACTTTCATCTTTAAAATTCAATGCATACAAATTCCCAATAGGACACCTATACTTTTTGAGAGAATGCTTCTTAGAGAAGAAAAAATACCAAGATCACATGTCTTTGTAGTCATGCAGTATATGGGAAATCAATAAAAATCTTCAGTGTCAAGTATTTGAAATTCTTTAACAACTCAGCCCATCCTGTTATCCAAATCATGTCATATCACAGCACCACTTCCCTCTTCAAAGAACTAAATTTAAGGATGCTCATTGACTAAAAATAAATATTATCAGAGTTTCTCTTAATTCAGGGGAATAAAAAAAGTGACTTGTTTGGTTTGACAGCATATTTTTAGATTTAATCTCAAATTCTGCCTCCAATGACTTGCTTTTGAGAATTTCAGAATATTTCCTTGATGTATTAAAAAAAAATCAATGTCATGAGAAATGGAAAGTTCATATATCAATATGATTTTGAGGCAACTATTTGACACAATTTCTAGAATGCTGGATTTGAAATCAAGATCGAAGATCAAATATTAACTTTATGACATGAGACGTTGCTTAATTGCTCTCAGCTTTAGTATACTCATCTATTAAATGAGAATCATAATAGTATCTACTCGAGGGTGTTGTGAGTAACAAATGAAAATGATGTAAGTAATGTGCCTCACAAACCTTAAAGCAGTTAGCTTTAAATAATTAGGTAATGCTAACTATTATTTTTTTTTTTATCCATTGCTTAGGCTAAGAAACATAGTCCCATAAATTCCAACTGAGATCAATTTGCTGATCAGAGTGCTAAATATTGTTTCAAGAGAAAGGTGAGCTAGAAAACTGCTTCTTACTTTTACTATGTAACCAGAGGAAATTCATTGAATGCCTCTAATGCTCAATCCGATCACCTATATAAGAAAACAAGTAATACCTATTTGTCTATTATACAATTAAAATAATAAAAATAATACTTAACATTTATATAACGCCTACTGTATGCAAGAAACTCTCCCATGTGCTTTATAATTATTATCTCATTTGATTCTCACAACAACCCTAGGAGATAGGTGCTATTATTATCTCTATCTTACAGAAATTGAAGCAAATAGAAATTAAAGGACTAAGCTAAGATAATGAATGTTGAAATTGAATTTAAACTCAGGTCTTCCTGACTCTGGGCCCTCCTTATACACCATCTACTGTGCCACCGAGGTACCTCATAAATGACATATAGTATAGTAAATAGAGTACTAGGCTTAGAAACAGGACCTGAATTCAAATTCAACCTCAAACATTTAGCCATGTGACCCCAGACAAGTCATTTAAACTCTGTTTGGCAGTTTCTTCATCAACAACAACAACTAAATGAACTGGAGAAAGAAATAGGCAAATAATCCTAGCATTTTTGCCAAGAAAACTCTTATCAATAGGGTTTAAAAAAGTCAAACTCAACTAAATGATTTAAGAATAACAATATACCTTAATGAACTATGTGACTGACAGCAATTATAGTTATCATTCATTTTGCTTGAGTAGAATATGATCCAAATAAGATATGTCAAATGCTGAATTCATGGTCAGATTATTTACATTGTTTCAGTTTTATGGCTAAAATTATATTATCTAATCAAAAGATACAAAAAAATGACAATGGGAAAATGTCAGTGATTTCATAATCACATGGTGCTAGGCTATACTTCTAAGCAAAAAAATAAATAAGTAAATAACCAGCTTGAATTCAAGATTCTATATTATATATTTTCAATATGACATTTTAGGAATAGGCAAATATGCTTATCAATAAACCACTTTACACTAGAATCAGGACATAACTACAAACAATAATGACTAGTATATAAATTAGAAATATGCTACTGAGAGTCTAGACCATTATATAAATCAATATCAATTAAAAATGCATACATTTGCTATATAAATGTTGAAAATCACTCTAATCCCAGTGCCCTTAGAAAATTTCTCTACAAGAAAATAAATGTAAAAGCACCTTTCGAGTACTGTTAAGCTAAAAAACTAATATATTACATTGTCAGCTAATTGTCTAATGGTTTCAAGATGTACTAAATTATAACTCTAACAAATAGATAATAACAGCCAATATGTCTAGTTAGCAACAAACATTTCCATGGCTGTGCATCATGCATAAAACAATTCTCATAAATATAAATCACTGAAAAGCTAGTTACTAAGAGAATTTTTCAGTGAGAAGCATTTAAATAGTGTATTTCTTCAGATATATATATGTTCCATGAAACTGATAATCACCTTATTGTCCATTTATCTTACTTCACTCCAATTTTTCATGAATCAAATACAGATCTTTTTCAGGTCACAGGTTATTTATGCCTCCTCTCATCTTTCGGTATCTTCTCTGGATATTTTCTTACTTATTAGTAGCTACAGCATAAGGAAAACATGAGAATAAAAGGAGAGAAATCATTTATGTACCCATCAGCTTTGGTTAAAGATTGGGACAGAAGAACAGAAAGGATGTTCTTGCTTAAGCAATCTATGAACATTTAATAAGTTTAAAAAATGATTTATTATGACAATCTTCCTCCATGACAGAACTTAATTTCAACTTTTCTGACAGTTCTTAAACCATTTAATTAATTGTATACATTTCCCTGTTGCAATTTACTATTAATTTTCAAGCAGTCTGTAACCCAGCAAGAATATTCTTTAAAATTAAATGCTAATCCTTACATTAGTTAAATTTGATGTAGCATTCTACTTAAGATGGTGCTTTGCATTAATCTGAAGAAAAAATTAACATATTCTGATCATTGAACTGATTTCATGAAGGAGTTAAGCAGGAATGATGATTAGGAAAGTAGATGTCTGCCCATCTCTGGTATAGTTGTGTCTTCCAAGAATTCATTCTTTTTCCAAATGTTCAGTTCAATTTAATCTTTAAAAAATTCAGAATCCAGGGAACAAAATGTACTAAGGTTAATAGTATAAATTTATGTAAATACTTATTTCATTAAATTATATTTCCTATATAAGTAAGATTTATATTTGTAAATTAAAAGGTAAAGATGGCTGAATATTGGTAAATAATCAAATGCCCAATGAAACAGCTTTTTATTAAAATTTAAAGAAAGAAAATAAGCAATCAAAAAGTCACAACCTGAAAACACATGTAAACTCAATAATTTGCATTTGCTTCACCAAAAGTTGAATGAATAAGATAAATGGTCAATAAAGTGATCATCAATTTCATGGAGGAAAATGTAGCCAAAATAAAATAACTACCAATAGAGAAAAAATAATGCATCGCCAATGCACTCTAATATTGCTACTAAATGCAAACCATGTATCTAATACTGAAAAATCATATCCATTATATAGAATTGCATAAATATGTGCATATGCCTGCTTTGTTTAGGTTACATACATAACTATATATATATATATATATATATATATATATTCTTTGTATGTATATAGAAATATAGACAGAGATATAGATGCAGAGAGGAAAAGAGAAAGAGAGACATCATTTTGATTGAAAAGATAAATTATGAAAAATATTGTACCTATTTTATTACTTTGGCTCAAATCCCCCACCATTGTGTATCCCATTAACAACAAAGGAGCAGATAATTAACTTTGGAGAAGGAGATAACATTTCTCTTCCCCAGTTAAGATAATGATTCAAAATGTAATAATAAAGTATAAAGTAGGCATTAAGGAATTTTCCTATGATTCCACATCAATGTAGTCAAACATGATGAGATTTTAATGTCTAACTAAACAAGATTCTTCTAGGCCCTGATCCCTTTCTAATTAGGTCGGGAAAGAAACTGCAGTTTTCTGAAAACATCAATTTTCTGAAAACATCTGTGTGTGTGTGTGTGTGTGTGTGTGTGTGTGTGTGTGTGTGAAAGAGAGAGGTGGGGGACACATCTACATATACAAAATGATTCATTTAACAACAGAAAAGGATAGATTAAGGAATGCTTTGTGGAGGCAGAGCCTGATCACAGTAAAACCTTTCAGGAGCAGGACAAAGAGAAGATTTTTTTCTCTTCCCCCTAGTAGGTCATGTCCTTGCAGTTCCTGAATCAGTAGAAGGTATTCATTCAGCTAGATATAGTAGACAGATAAACACTGTTACTTCTTACCTTAGGTAAGACACAAATATAATTACCTAAAGGAGAAGTCCATTTCAGGGAACATTATCCTTAAAACCAGAAAAGAATGTTGACTATAGACCCAACAAAAGAATAGAAAGTGGAAGTGTGGTTGAACAACTTGTAAAGCAAAGAGCTGTACCCAAGGGGAGTTGTGACAATTTTTCTTTTTATTTAATTTTATTATTAAAATGTTTTTATTTTCAAAACATACTCATAGATAATTTTCAACATTCACCCTTGCAAAACCTTGTGTTTCAATTTCAATTTCCCATCCCCTCCCTTAGAGGCAAGTAATCCAATATATTGGATATACATATTTCTATACATATTTCTATGTTAATCGAGCTGCACACGAAAAATCAGATCAAAAAGAAAAAACTAAAAGGAAAACAAAATGCAAGCAAACAACAACAAAAAGAGTAGTAACACTATGTTGTTATTCCCAATCAGTCTCCACACTCCTCTCTCTGGGTGCAGATGGGTTCTCTCCATCACAAGACCATTGAAACTGGTCTTAATCATCTCCTTGCTGAAAAGAGCTACATCCATCAGAATTAGATAACCACATAATCCTGTTGTTTCTGTGAACAATGATCTCCTGGTTCTGCTCACTTCACTTAACATCAGTTGATGTAAGAGCAACAATTTTTCAAAAGCAGAAAAATATATTAATCTTTTCACATATATGCATAACTATGATTGTAACTGGAGTTCATTCTTCCTATGGATGTTTGTATGTATTTCTGAGAGAGTGCCTCAGAATTTGGGGGGAAATGGTTTGAATTAACTGTTCTTACTGGAAAATCATAATAAATGACATTATTTAAGTTAATTAAATCTGATGACTAATTGTTAATAAAAATCACACAGCCGAGCAATCATGAGCTACAGAAATAGAAGTAGCTACCCACATAATTGCTTCTGAAGACCAACATAGTAACCAATCTTTGGATCTCTAATGTGTAAAAAATAAGTTGAGGGAATACCCCAGAAACTGTATTACATTCTAAATATATCAAAAAGTCTCAAGATATAAGTAAAGTTACACACCAATTATTCCCCACTTCTACAAATAAACCAAGGAAGATATCTTTTCTTATTTCTTTTCTGGGGCTTTTCCAGGTCACTCTAATTTTACAGCAATTAATTTAGATTGATTTGTTTTTTTTTAATTTATATTGTTGTAGTCATTGTCTGGTTGTCCTATTGCTGCCACACTTTTACTTTCATATTCATTTTCCCAAGTTCTTTCTGTATTCACTAATTCTTACAGCATTGTAATAGATTCATTACACTCACATACCATAGGTTTTCTAACCCTCCACCAGTGAATTGGCATCTTTTTTTTGAGCTAAAAGTTCTGCTGCTAATATTTTGCTGCACAAAGAGTTTTCTTTAATGGAAAAATGTCAGAGTATAGATATTTGATTTACTTATTCACATAATTCCAAGTTGCTTTCCAGAATAGTTGCATCATTCCATAACTCCACCAAAATTTCATCTGTATATCTATCCCACAAAGCTTACAATAGTGACTATTTCCATTATCTTTGTCAGTTTGCTGCTTGTCAGATAAACCCCAAGAAGTTGTTCTGATTTGCCTTTCTCCTTACATTACTAATTTAGAACTTTCTTTTATATGGCTTTCATATGAAATGATAGCTTGAAATTCTTTTGAAAAGGGATTAATCTTTGTACTATTCCCATTTGGAAAATGGCTTTTGTTCCTACAAATTTCTGTTCATTTTTGGTATCTTCCACAATAAAAACTTTTAATATATATTTGATACAATGATTTTACCTATCAACTCTTTCTCTTCTTATTTTAATGGTATTGAACTTATTCATGCAATAGCTTTTTTTTATTATATTAATACATATTTATGGAATAAAATGAACATTTCTATTACAGTACAAAATAAAGATTCTTTGAATATAAAATTGCAATCTACTATGACCAAGTTCCTATTCTTTTCAAATATACAACAAAACTGTCAGGTAAATTTTTCTTTTTTTCCCTTTTGTTTTCTATACTTCCCACACCCTACCCTGGAAATGGTTACTATTAGACAAAAATAATTATACATATGTGTACATTATGCCTATCCATCCATATGTATATAATTATTCATAACACATTTAAATTTATCAGTCTTTTTATAATTATAGGAAATATCTTTCTTCATATACTCTTTACAATTAAGAGTATCTATTATAGTCAAAATCTATTATAGTCACAGTCATTTTTTTTACTCAAATAGCCCATTTTATTATTTCTTATTATAGCTTTTTATTAACAAAACACATGCATGAGTAATTTTTCAACATTAACCCTTGCAAAACTTCTATTCCAACTTTTGCCTTCCTTCTCTCCATCCCCTGCCCTAGATGGCAGGCAGTCCCATTGATGTTAAATATGTAAAAGCATATGTTAAATACAATATATGTATACAGAATGTATACAGAATGGTTGGATCCTTCACAATTCCACCAACAATGCATTAGTATTACAGTTTTCTCACCTCCCCTCCAACATTTATTAATATCTTTTCCTGTCATTTTAGCCAATCTGAGAGATGTGAGGTGGTACCTCAGAGTTGTTTTGATTTGCTTTCTCTAAACAATGGTGATTTAGAGCATTTTTTCATATAACTATAAATGGCTTTAATTTCATCATCTGAAAATTGTCTATTCATATTCTTTGACCATTTATCATTTGGGGAATGACTTGTATTCTTATAAATTTGATAGAGTGTGACTTTGGCTGAACAGCCTTTTCACCCCAGTGAGACTGACCTTTGTTGAGCTAGAGAGTGGTTTCATTCCATCTACTCTGTTCAGACACTTGGTTTCATGTGGTTTTGAAGGAAACTGAGAGAGCTTGAGTAGCTTCCTGACTTTACTTTGTAATGTTGGCTCTACCCCTGTTACTCCAATTTATACTTTTACTTATATTAATACTGTGTTCTTGAGTTTAATTATTTCTTGTTTTTCCTTGTATGGTCTGTTACATCAACATACTTTTCTATTGTTTTTCCACATCACCAAATATTTTTATGCTTTCTATTATTACTATTATCTATTATGTTATATGGAAATGCTATTTCTCCTACATTTCTACTTGTGCTATTTTTCATTATCCCTCTTGATAGTTTGGATATTTTGTTCCTCCAAATCTATGTTGTTATTTTTTTATCCTGAAAGTACAGCACTAAATTGGTCCATCACTCAATCTGCAAATAAGTTTCATCATATCAGTTCTATTAAATTTCCTCAATCTAGCTATAAATGCTAAATATTCCTCCAATGTTTTGAGTTGTTTTTCACTTCTTCAAGGAACATTCTGTATTTATATGTACAGTGAAGTTCCATATACTTTGATAGACTTAGTATCATATATTTTGCAGTTATTTTGAATGGGATGCCCCTTTAATTTCTTCCTGGATTTTTTGATTGGAGAAATTATATTGATATTTGTAGGTTCTTTTTTGTAACTTGCTACCATCCTGGAATAATTGTCTCAATTAGTATCTTTAGTGATTATGTAGGATTTTCTATGTAAAATATTGACTAGCAACAAATAGTTTTATTTCTTTGAGACTATCTTTGTGTCTTTCTCTTGTTATATGGTTATTGCAAACATTTCTAGAGTTATGTCAAATAACATCAGTAAAGGGGGTTATTCTTATTTTACTCCTATATTGAGAAAGTTACTCTTATTTGCCATTACACATTATGCTGGCTTTTGTTTGTAAGCAAATACTTTCATCATCATTTTAAAAAAGATTTTTTTCTCTGATTATGCTTTGTAGTACAAGCATAGGATATAATCATGCAATTTTAAATGTTTTATGTTTATTATGATCAATTGTGTTGTTTTCCTAATTTTAAACCTGTTGGAATCTTTACAAACTGTTAAGCCATTAGAGTTGATAGAGACAATAATTATCTAATTTAGCATGGTTCAAATATAATTGATTTGATCTTAGAAGGAGATATTTTGGGCCAGAACTTGAAACAAGGTACTAAGTACAACTGATAGAAATGATGCTTGTGTTCACACCTTTAGAGAGCTCATAGAAGCAAGAAATATTTAAGTACTCATTGGAGTTCACATGTTTGGGAGATTTCAGGGTTTAGAAAAAGATATCTGAATTCACACCTCCCTTAATCCCTGCCTTCAGAAGGCGGAGTCAGCCTTTTACACTCAGAATAAATACAGCTCCAGTGAGCCACTTGAGAGAGTTACTTGGGAAAATTGACTGGGGTCAGAGAGGAGCACTCTGGGAGGAAGCCCACAAGCCCTCTCTCGGAGGTAAGAGATTCATTGCATCTTCCACCTTGGTGCTGGTTGGAGGCTGAAGAAAGCAGAGGCAGAAGCAAAGGACAAAACTGCAAGAGCTCTTGCAACCAAGCAGAGAGATAGGCCTCTGAGCTAACTGGGCTATATTGAAGGACACAATAAAAGATCTGAACTTTTATCAGCTGGCTGTGATTTTGGGTGATTATTTACTTTCAACTGAAACTAAGGCTGCCTCCAGAAAACCTTCCCGAGAAACCTTCTCCCAGAGAGAACCATCTTATTATTTTAAAGAAGAAAAAACACCAACATAAACCATCTTCTTATTCCTGATAAAAATTCAATTTTATAAAGTTGATTTTTTTTAATTGTCATACTTTTTGCCAGGATTTTGTTTTAAAATTTCAAATTATATTGTCATAAATATTGTTCTATAGTTTTCTTCAGTTTGTCTTTCCCTAACTTAATTAATAGAACTATATTTCTCTCATAAAAGTAGTTTGTAGAGTATTCTTTACCATTTAAGTAAGAATTTGTATAGTATTGTTTATAGCTGTTAAAAGCAGGGGGGGGAAATTCCTATAAATTCACTTGGAACATGGATTTTTTTGTTTCTTTAAAATTAGGTCACTTACCTTTTTTGAAATTTGATTGTATGATATTTCTATTTAATGTTCTGTTAATTTATGAAATTTATATCTTTGTAGATAATTCATTATTTCTTTGGAAATTTCAATTTTGTTGGCCTATAATTATATTTAGTACTTTCTGATATTTTTTTTATTATTTTGTGTATTTTATCTCCTTCATTTTTATTTTATTTGATTTTCTTTTCAATTAGTTTGCTAAAAGTTTGTCAATTTTGTTATTCTTTTTAAATGTTCAGTTGTTTATATGTAGTCTTTTTGGTTCAGTGTTTTTTTTTTCTACTTTAAAAAGTAATTTTTCTTCCAAAATCTTTTAAGATATTTTTTTCTCTGTTGTTTGCTTTTTTCTCTTTATGAAATTAGATGCTATACCCTAAATGCATAAGATTCATATTGGAATTGGTTCACTGTCAATCAATAAGTACTTATTAAATATTTACTTTGAGCCAGGCATGGCATAATGTCCATGAATCTCTTAAACATGATGTAATTTTCTTACTTCTTTCTGATAAAGTGAATTTTTATATTTGCTTTGTCTGATAGCATTACTACAACAGTTGTTTTATTTTATTTTTTTAGATTCACTTGACAAATGGTTTCCCTGCTTAGATAAAATGGATATGTAATGGAAAAATAAATATTTTCTTGAATTTTTCTAGTAGTGATTGTCAGCCAGGGTAAAGTTGAGAAGACCGATGATCTTGGTTTTCCAAGGTAGAAGTGTAAGACAGCAGGAAAGGCTGATGGATATCAAAGGGGCAGGAAATCAAGGTCAGAAATAAGTGACTCATCAAAATGGCTAACTATGGAGTATAGGTAGAAGCAAAGGAAGTTGATGTACAGTAATGGACAACTTAAAAGGATTTTCTCACCCCAGAAAATCAGAAAAGTTAGCCAATCCTAACTCTATACAAAAAAAAGTCACCATAGAAAGATGAAATTTCACAAAAATTGTAATTAATTATTTCAGAAACTCAACATATATCTATATCTCATATCCCATATTAAAATAAGGTGAAAAATAGGTACATGATTTGGGTATGAAGGATACAATAAACAACCAGGAGAACAAGGGATAATTTACCTATCAGATCTTTGGAGAAGAAAGAATTTAGGATCAAAGAACTAGAGAACTTACAGAAGGCAAAGCAGACAACTTTGATTACATTAAATTAAAAAGGTTTTGCAGAAACAAAACCAATAGAAACAAGATTAAAAGGGACAAGCTGGGGAAAAATATTTACAGCCAGTATTTCTGATAAAGGTCTCATTTCTAAAATAAGTGATCAGACAATTTTCAGATGACAAAATTAAAGCTATCTAAAGTCATAGGAAACAAAAAACCTTCTAAATCACTATTGATTAAATAAATGCAAATTAAAACAACTCTGAGGTACTCCTAGTACCTCTCAGATTGGCTAAGATGACAGGAAAAGATAATGATAAATGTTGAAGGGGATGTGGGAAAATTGGGACACTAATGCATTGTTGGTGGAGTCTTAAAATGATCCATTCTAGAGACCAGTCTAGCAAACTGTACATACTCTATGACTCAACAAAGCCACTACTGGGTCTGTATCCCAAGGAAATCACAAAGAAGGGAAAAGCACCCATATGGCAAAAGTTGTTTCTAGAAGTTGTTTCTATGATAGCAAAGAATTGGAAAATGAGTAAATGTCCCTCAACTGAAGAATGATTTTGCTCCATGAGGTAATGGAATATTATTGTTCTATAAAAAATGAAGAACAAGCTGATTTATAAAGGCCTAGAAAAATTAGCATGAACTGCAATAACAACAAGAATATGATCCAAGTATGAAATACTTGGTTCTTTTCAGTGGTTCAGTGATCCAAAGCAATCCCAATAGACTTTAGACAGAAAATGTCTTCTGCATTTCAAAAAAAGAACAATGGAGATTGAATGTAAATTAACACATACTTTGTTCACTTCTTTTTTCTGTGTTTTTTTTTCCTCTCCCATGGTTTTTCCCTTTTGCTCTGATTTTTCTCTCCCACATGATTCATAAAGCAATGTGTATTAAAAACAAATTTAAAAAGATAATGTTAAGTTATGATGGACCTGACCATCCTCAGCAATGAGATCAACCAAATCATTTCCAATGGAGCAGTAATGAACTGAACTAGCTATGCCCAGAGAAAGAACTCTGGGTGATGACTAAAAACCATTACATTGAATTCCCAATCCCTATATTTATGCCCACCTGCATTTTTGATTTCCTTCACAAGCTAATTGTACAATATTTCAGAGTCTGATTCTTTTTGTACATCAAAATAACGGTTTGGTCATGTATACGTATTGTGTATCTAATTTATATTTTAATATATTTAACATCTACTGGTCATCCTGCCATCTGGGGGAGGGGGTGGGGGATAAGAGGTGAAAAATTGAAACAAGAGGTTTGGCAATTGTTAATGCTGTAAAGTTACCCATACTTATAACCTGTAAATAAAAGGCTATTAAATAAAAAAAAGAACATAGCTGATTCATTAAATCCAGTGAAGTTGATATCTAAAAATATATAAATAAATAAATAAATAACAAAGAAAGATAATGTTACAAAAGTTTTATCTTGATTCAAATGCCAGTGGAAGTTTTGGGTTTTTTTCTCTATATTTCCTTTGGACTTCCAAATATACATATATATGTGTATATATGTATGTATGTATGTATGTATGTATATGTAAAGCTAGTTAACCATAAATTGGTACCCATGCATAGCAAATTTAAACTCAATCTCACAGACAGAAAAAAAAAATCATCCTGTCTCTCAAAATATATATATTGATTATGTGATCTTGAGCAAGTCATTTAACCAGTGCTTTGGGCAAGTTGCCAAGATTAAATCTTATAAAATAGGTACAGAGAAGTAGCTATGTGGCTCTATAATGCATAAAGAGGTAGTCCTGGAGTCAGGAAGATTCATCTTCCTAAGTTCAAATTCAGCCTCAGACACTAGCTATGTGATTCTGGACAAGTCACTTAAATCCTATTTGCTTCAGTTTATTCATCTATAAAATGAGCTGGAAAAGAAAATGGAAAGCCATCCCAACATTTTTGCTAAGAAAACCTCCAATGGGATCACAAAATATTAGACATGACTGAAAAGACCTAACAAACCCTCAGAGCTGTTAAAGATCAAATGAGAAAATACATGGAAAGTTCTTTGCCAGCCTTGAAGAATAACACAAATATTATAATTATGCTTGGAATGTGCTCCTCTTGATCTACTGAATTTTTCCCAAGTTTTAAAAGCCTAACTCAAATGTGATCTCATCCATGAAAACTTATGGCCTGGTAAGAAATGACCTTCTCTCTCAGACTTTACATAGCACAGTGTTTACAGTGAGAGACATATATGTGTAGGGAATAGAGTCTTAGGAATCAGGAATACCTGAGGTCAGATCTAATCTCCCAGTTCTTCCCCACACTCCCACATTCCCACACCTCAGAACTTACATAGCATGTCTAAAATTTATTTGTAGGGGAACTTTCATTGCCTGGAGTTGCCATACTGAAATCACAGGCCTAATCTAAGCATATTTGTAAAAAGGAAAAAAAGAAAAAGCTAATATCTTTTTAATTGTTCTAAAACCATGAGCTAATAATATACATAAAACACTATATAAATATCAGCTTAAAATTAAATATCAGATTTTTGTAAAAATAAAACATATATATAAAGATTTAAGAATTTTAAAATAATACAGGTTAAATAAGTTATAAATAAATAATTTATAAATGAGAAAGACAAGAAAAATGGTATTGTTTTCATGGTCATAAATTAATTAAAATTCTACTTCAACACTTCATCACTGTTTGAATGTGACTTTGATCTCCCCAAGTGCTTTGCCCACTCAACTTGAACTCTAATGTGTTTTTTCAAGTCCAGTCCTTCCAAGAGACCATTTCCTGATTGAAGGATCATCACTTCTCACCTCCAAGTATCCTGTTGGACAGTGTGAGTGAGTTATCTTTTTACTTCTCAACTCCAATCCACAGTTGAGGAATCCTATGAACAGGAATTTTAAGAGGAGAAGATGTTTCAGTGATAGTCAAGGAAAAAAATTCATTTTTTCGCAAATTTTAAATATGGTAAGCATATCTCATTGCAGTCTCTACCTAGTCGATGCAGAATCATTTTGTATATAAGAATCGCCCCAGGTTTTCAGTCTCCAATCGAGATACAATTGAACCAAATGCATGGTAAAAAGGCAATAATGTAAAAGAAATGAGAATTTGAGTCAATAAATCTGGGTTCAAATCATAGCTTATCTGTTCATTATTTGGGTGAAATTGAAAAACTCATTTAACCTCTATGGGCCTTAGTTTTTTTCATTTGTGAAAAAAGATTGGATTCAATGACTTCTAAGTTTTCTTCTAATCTAAATCAATGCGTTTGTGAGCCTCTAGACTAGATTAAATTTCTTTTCAATCATTTCTTCATAAAATAGAAGGATTCTCAGCCATGTTTCTAAATGATTTATACCTACTGTATACAAAGTACTTGCTGCTGGATGACATTAATTTAAAGTCAACATATGATACAATTCTTCCCCTCAAGAACCATGTATCCTACTAAAATTCTTGGGAATGCACAGATGATAGATAGTTACTATTCTCAATTAAATTTTAGTTGTATTTTCCAAAATTATTTTTTTCTTTTCTTTTCTTTTCTTTTCTTTCTTTCTTTCTTTCTTTTTTTTTTTTTTTTTTTTTTGAGGCAATTAGGGTTATGTGATTTTCCCAGGATCATGCAACTAGGAAGTGTTAAGTGTATGAGACCAGAGTTGAACTTAGGCACTTCTGACTCCAGGGTCAGTGTACTACCCTTTGTGCCATCTAACTGTCCATAGGTTTTACTTTTTAAATTTTTTTTAATGCAAAACTTGCTTATTTTCAAACAATTCACAAATATGACATCCTTGAAACAATTATATAGGTTCAACTTAGCAAATATTAAACAACTGGTATTTACAAGGTACTGTGTTGGTGCCATTAATTTAAAAGCAAAATATGATACAATTCTTGCCATTGCTTATTAAAGCTCTTTGGAATGCATAGATGGTAGTTACTATTCTCATTTCACTTTTAAGTTGTATTTTCTAAATCACTATAAGTCAAACATGTTTGTAATCATCTGTTGTTAAAAACTAACCAATAGAGGTGAAGCCAAGATGGTGGAGAGGATACACAGTTCTTTCTGAGCTCTCCTACCTAGCCTCACGTTAATTATGAAATTCAGCCTCTGAAATAGTACTGGATTGGTAGAATCCACGAATATTGGGAGTGCAGTAAATTACCAGCAGAAGATAATTTTGAAGATCACCAGAAAAGGTCTGTTTTGATTGGGTGCAAGCATGGGAAGAGGCCAGGCATAGGCAGGAAAGCAGAGCACACAGACCAGCTATGGGGAGGACTCTACAACAGTGCTGGCTACTCTGCCCTGGCTGGAAGCCAGTAGATCAGCAGAGAAGTTATAAAATGTCCAACACAAATTCAAAAGGTAAACAGTGGACCCCAAAGTGCTGGAGTCTCACAGGACCTGGCCACACCCACCCAGCACACGGAATGACTCAGTATGATCCCAGTGCAGCCACTGTCACTTCCTGATCTGTAGAGGAAGCTTGGAATCTCCTTGCCCTAAAAGAAGATAACATTTTTTTAATTGAGTAAAAAGGCAAAGTGAGCTCTAATTATAGAGAGCTTCTATAGTGAAAGAGAAAAGTTTTCAAACCCTGCAGATACTAAAAGCAGATTGTCTCCAGATGAAGCCCCAAAGTGTGATAGAACCTGGTCTCTATTGCACAAGACTCTCCTAGAAGAAATTAAAAAGGATCTTAAAAGAGAGCTAGAAGAAAAATGGGGTATGAAAAGGAAAACTCTGCAAGAGGGTTTGGAAAAGGCATATAACTCATTGAAAGAAAGATTTGATAAAATGGAAAAAGAAAACAGCTCCCTGAAATGTGAAATGGAAAAGGTAAAGAATTTCCAAGAAAACAGAATTTGTGAATTGGAAAAGGTAAAGAACTGGTAGGAAAACAGAATTTGTGACTTTGAAAAAGAAAATAACTCCTTAAAAAAACTGTGAAATGGAAAAAAATTTCATAGAAAAAAACAACTCATTTAAAAACTCAATAGGACAAATACAAAAAGAAGTAAAAGTAAGTGAAGAAAATAATTCATTAAAAATAAGAATGGAACAAATGAAAATGAATGACTTGATGAGACATCAAGAATCAGTCAAGCAAAATGAAAAAAATTGAAAAATAGAAAAAATGTTAAATACCTACTTGGGAAAATAACAGACCTGGAAAAAAAATCTAGAAAAGATAATCTAAGGATTATTGGACTCCCTGAAAATCATGATAAAAAAAAAAAAAAAGAGCCTAGACACTATTTTTCAGGAAATCATCAAAGAGAATTTCCCAGATATCATAAAATCAAAAGGTAAAATAACCATTGAAAGAATTCACTGAAACATTTTTACAGTCAAAGGTTCTGATAAAGGCCTCATTTCCACAATATATAGAGAATTGACGCTAATTCATAGGAAATCAAGCCATTCTCCAATTGATAAATGGTCAAAGGATATGAATAGACAATTCTCAGATGAAGAAATTGAAACTATTTCTAGCCATATGAAAAGATGCTCCAAGTCATTATTAATCAGAGAAATGCAAATTAAGACAACTCTGAAATACCACTACACACCTGTCAGATTGGCCAGAATGATAAGGAAAGATAGTGTGGAATGTTGAAGGGGATGTGGGAAAATTGGGACACTGATAAATTGTTGGTGGAATTGTGAATACATCCAGCAATTCTAGAGAATGATTTGGAACTATGCTCAGAAAGTTATCAAACTGTGCATACCCTTTGATCCAGCAGTGTTACTACTGGGCTTATATCCCAAAAAGATTTTAAAGAAGGGAAAGGGACCTGTATGTGCAAGAATGTTTGTGGCAGCCCTCTTTGTAGCATCCAGAAACTGGAAACTGAGTGGATACCCATTAATTGGAGAATGGCTGAATAAATTGTGATATATGAATATTATGGAATGTTATATTTCTGTAAGAAATGACCAACAGGATGGTTTCAGAAAGGCCTGTAGAGACTTATATGAACTGATGCTGAGTGAAATCGGCAGGACCAGGACATCATTATATACTTCAACAACAATACTATATGATGATCAATTCTGATGGAAGTGGCCCTCTGCAACAATGAGATGAACTAAATCAATTTCAATAGAGCAGTAATGAATTGAACCAGCTATACCCAACAAAAGAACTCTGGGAAATGACTATGAACCACTAAATAGAATTCCCAATCTTTCTATTTTTGTCCGCCTGCATTTTTGATTTCCTTCACAGGCTAATTGCATACTATTTCAAAGTTTTATTCTTTTAATACAGCAAAATAACTGTATGGACATGTACACGTATATTGTATTTGACTTATACTCTAATATATTTAACATGTCTTGGTCAACCTGCCAGCTGAGGGAAGGGGTGGGGGAAAGGAGGGGAAAAGTTGGAACAAAAGATTTTGCAATTGTGAATGCTGAAAAATTACCCATGCATATATCTTGTAAATAAAAAGCTATAATTTAAAAAAAGAAATAATTCATTGAACACCTCCTGAAAGAGACCCCATAATTAAAAATTCCAAGGAATATTGTGGCTAAATTTCAGAATTATCAGACCAAGGTAAAAATATTAAAAGCAGCCAGAAAAATACAATTCAAATACCAAGACGCCACAACAAGGATTACTCAAGATCTAGCAGCTTCCACATTAAAGGATTGAAGGGCCTGGAATCTGATATTCTGAAAGGCAAAATAATTTGGAATGGAAGCAAGAATAAACTACCCAGCTAATAAGAGCATTTTCTTCCAGGAAAGAAGATGGACATTCAATGAAACAGGTCAATTCCATTTATTTCTGATGAAAAAAGCAGAGCTAAATAAAAAATATGACCTCAAAATATAGGACTCAAGAGAAGCACAAAAAGGTAAAAAGAACTCTTGAGAACTGTATTTCTGTTATAAGCATACATAGGACATGTATAATTTGATTTTACTGTTATAATATTAAAAAAAAAACATAAAGGTGTAAAGGGGATTGTACCAGAAAAAAGGAAAAGTGGAAGTAAAAAGAAGGAAATTACATCTCACAAAGAGGCAAAGGAAACCTATTGTATATGAGGGAAAGAAGGAAAGGGGATGAACGTTATGTGAGTCTTACTCTCATCAGATTTGGTTCAAAGAGAAAATATTATACATATTTGGTTTACAGAGAAACTTTTCTCACCTCACTGAAAAGTGATAAGGGAAAAGGGAAAAGAGGCTAAATAGAAGGGAATACAGAAATAGTAGGGGAAAGGTATAAGAAAGGGGAGGGATTCTGAATGGGGAGGGACACTTGAGGCAAAGTGGTGCCCCTAAATTAAATACTGGGGAGAGGGGAAAGGGGTAAAGGAAAGAGAAAAGTATAATCTGGGGATAATAAAATGGCAGAAAATACAGAATTAGTAGTTTTAACTGTAATTGGAATGGGGTGAATTCTCCCATAAAGTAAAGGTGGATAGCAGACTGAATTAAAAGCCAGACTCCTACAATACATTGTTAATAGGAAACATATTTAAAGCATGGGGATACACAGAATAAAGGTTAAAGACTGGAACAGAATCTATTTGCTTCAAGTAAAGTTAAAAAAAAGTAGCCATCCTAATTTCAGGTCAAGCAAAAGCAAAAATTGATCTAATTAAAAGAGATAAGGAATGAAACTATACCTTGCTAAAGGATGGCATAGATAATGAAGCAATATCAATACTAAACATATATGCACCAAGTGGTATAGCATCTAAATTCCTAAAGGAGTAGTTAAGAGAGTTGCAAGAAGAAATAGACAGCAAAACTATAATAGTGGGAGACCTCAACCGTGCACTCTCAGAATTAGATAAATCAAACAACAAAATAAATATGAAAGAAGTTAGAGGTAAATAGAATGCTAGAAAAGATAGGTATGCTACATCTTTGGAGAAAACTAAAAGGAGACAGAAAGGAGAACACTTACTTCTTTTCAGTTCATGGAGCCCATACAAAAATTGACCATGTATCAGGACATAAAGACCTCAAAATTAAATGCAGAAAGGCAGAAATACTAAATGTAATCTTTTCAGATCATGATGCACTAAAAACTACATTCAATAAAAAGCAAGGAGAAAATAGACCAAAAGTAATTGGAAACTACATAATCTCATCCTAAAGAATGAATGAGTGAAACAGCAAATCATAAACACAAATTAATATTTTCATCCAAAAGAATGACAATAATGAGGTAAAGTGGTAATAAGGGGAAATTTTATATCTCTAGAGGTTTATTTGAATAAAATAGAGAAAGAAAAGATCAATGAATTGGGCTTGCAACTAAAAACGCTAGGAAAAAAGCAAATTAAAAACCTCCAATCAAATACTAAACTTGAAATTCTAAAAATAAAAGGAGAGATTAATAAAATTGAAAGTAAAAAAAAAAAAACAAACTATTGAATTAGTAAATAAAACCAAGAGTTGGTTCTATGAAAAAAATGAACAAAATAGATAAGACTTTGGTAAATTTGATTAGAAAAAGAAAAAAGGGAAATCAAATTGTTAAGTCTTAAAAAGAAATGGGAGAACTTGGAACTAATGAAGAGGAAATTAGAGCAATAATTAAGAGCTACTTTGCCAAACTTTATGCCAATAAATTCGATAACCTAAGTGAAATGGATGAATACATGTAAAAACATAGGTTGCCCAGATTAACAGAAGAGATAAATTGCTTAAATAGTCCCATTTTAGAAAAAAGAAATAAAACAAGCTATTAATGAACTCCCTAAGAAAAAATCCCCAGGACCAGATGGATTTACATATAAATTCTACCAAACATTTAAAGAACAATTAACTCCAATGCTATATAAATTATTTGAAAAAATAGGAAATGAAGCAGTCCTACCAAATGACGTTTATGACACAGACATGATAGTCATAACTAAACCAGGTAGGACAAATACAGAGAAAGAATATTATAGACCAATCTCCCTAATAACATTCATGCAAAAATCTTAAATAAAATATTAGTAAAGAGATTACAGAAAATCAACCTCAGGATAATACACAATGACCAAATAGAATTTATACCAGGAATGTAGGGCTGGTGCTATATTAGAAAAACTATTAGCATAATTGACTATATCAATAACCAAATTATCAAAAATCATGTGATAATTTCAATAGATGCAGCAAAACCAAGTGATAAAATCCAACAACCCATTCCTATTAAAAACACTATAGAATATAGGAATAAATAGACTTTTTCCTTAAAATAGTCAATAGCATCTGTTTAAAACCATCAGTAAGCATCATATGTAATGGGGATAAACTGGAACCATTCCCAATAAAATCAGGAGAAAAACAAGATTGTCCACTTTCACCATTAGTATTCAATATTGTATTAGAAATGCTAGAAAGAGATGAAAAAGAAATTAAAGGAATTAGAGTAGGTAATGAGGAAATCAAATTTTCACTCTTTGCAGATGATATGATAATGTACTTAGAGAACCCCATAGAATCTCCTGAAAAGTTATTAGAAATAATCTACAACTTTAGCAAAGTTGCAGGATACAAAATAAATCCACAAAAATCCTCATTATTCTTATATATCACTAACAAAATCCAATAGCAAGAGATACAAAGAGAAATTCCATTTAAAATAATTGTCACTAGGATAAAACACCCAATGACTTTAATAATCTAGTGTTTGACAAACCCAAAGACCCCAGTTTTGGGGATAAGAACTTAGTGTTTGACAAAAATTGCTGGGATAATTGGAAACGAGTCTGGCAGAAACTAGGCATTGACCCACACTTAACACCGTACACCAAGATAAAGTCAAAATGGGTTCATGACCTAGGCATAGAAGATGAAATTATAAATAAATTAGAGGAACACAGGATAATTTACCTCTCAGATCTGTGGAACCGAAAGGAATTTATGACCAAAGAAGAACTAGAGATCATTACTGATCACAAAATAGAAAATTTCGATTATATCAAGTTAAAAAGGTTTTGTACAAACAAAACTAATGCAGACAAAATTAGAAGGGAAGCAATAAAGTGGGAAAACATTTTTACAGTCAAATGTTCTGATAAAGGCCTCATTTCCAAAATATATAGAGAATTGATTCTAATTTATAAGAAATCAAGCCATTCTCCAATTGATAAATGGTCAAAGGATATGAACAGACAATTCTCAGATGAAGAAATTGAAACTATTTCTAGCCATATGAAAAGATGCTCCAAGTTATTATTAATCAGAGAAATGCAAATTAAGCCAACTCTGAGATACCACTATACACCTGCCAGACTGGCTAGAGTGATAGGGAAAGATAATGTGGAATGTTGGAGGGGATGTGGGAAAACAGGGACTAATACATTGTTGGTGGAATTGTGAATACATCCAACCATTCTGGAGAGCAATTTGGAACTATGCTCAAAAAGTTATCAAACTGTGCATACCCTTTGATCCAGCAGTGTTATTACTGGGCTTATTTCCCAAAGAGATCTTAAAGAAGGGAAAGGATCCTCTATGTGTAAGAATGTTTGTGGCAGCCCTCTTTGTAGTGGCAGAAACTGGAAACTGAGTAGAAACACATCAATTGGAGAATGGCTGAATAAATTGTGGTATATGAATATTATGGAATATTATTGTTTGGTAAGAAATTACCAACAGGATGATTTCAGAAAGGCCTGGAGAGACTTACATGAACTGATGCTGAGTGAAATGAGCAGGACCAGGAGATCATTATATACTTCAACAACAATACTATATAATGATCAATTCTGATGGACCTGGCCATCTTCAGCAATGAGATGAACCAAATCAGTTTCAATGGAGCAGTAATGAACTGAACCAGCTACAGCCAACGAAAGAACTCTGGGAGATGCCTAAGAACCATTACATAGAATTCCCAATCACTATCTTTTTGCCCACCTGCATTTTGTATTTCCTTCACAGGCTAATTGTACAATATTTCAGAGTCTGATTTTTTTTATACAGCAAAATAATGGTTTGGACATGTATACTTATTTTGTATTTAATTTATACTTTAACACATTGGTCATCCTGCCATCTAAGAGAGGGAGTGGGGGAAAGGAGGGGAAAAATTGGAACAAAAGTTTTGGCAATTATCAATGCTATAAAATCACCCATGCATATAACTTGTAAATAAAAAGCTAGTAAAAATAAAAAACAATGCATCAGTTTTTAAATGCATATTATTGTTATACTTTACTACCATTACTTGTTTTAAATCTTGGATTGAAAGTTTTAAGAAAAAAGTAATATATTTATTCCAAATCATTCATTCATTCAATGAAAGTATATTTCTCTAATATCTATTTTTGATGTATCTGTTTTATATGCATTCCATCTTCCCTTTAGAATGTAAGCCCTCTGCAGATGAATCTGTCACTCTAGCCTCTATATATACCCAGAGTATACAAAGTACAGTACCTGGCAGTAATTATTATATGTCATATATACTTAATAAATATATGTTCATTGATTAATTCCATGCTAATTTCTCATCCACAGTGACACAAAATAATCATAGCAATCAAAAAATACTATGGCCTTAGATAACCTCTTGAATGACCCCTTGATTATTAGATGGAAAAAATGAGATTCCCCAATGTATAAGAATGAAATTGAATCCTAGGTCCATCCATTCCAAAGCCAGTATCTACTTGTTTGTTTGACTGTTTCTTTTTTAATCAACTAGTGAGTCATTTTTTACATCATTCTGAACACACAAACCCTGTTTTAGGGAAGTATCTGTCTACTTTTATCCAATCGCAACATTCCCCTTCATGTCTGAAAAATGCAAATCTTAAGCAGCATCTTTCATTTCAGACAAGAAAAGAAGAAACATAAATCAAGCTGACTATAAATCTTAAGGGAGAGAATGACAACCACTTCATCATTATCATACAGCATGGAGTTATAAAGCCAAGTTGGGTATGTCGTCATTCCATTACAACCAATTGGCATCAAGTAGGAAAGTACAGCAAATAATGCAAATGCTTGAAGCAAAGGAAAAAGGCAGAGATCTCTGATATGACAATAATAACATATGTGTGTATATATATATACTATCTGCTATATATATATACACTACCTAATATATATATACTATTAGATATACTTTTTAGTCTCATGTGAGAAAATAAAATATTTTACAAAATGAATATTACATATCAAGATGAGCTAGGACTTTTATATCATAGCATACTACTATATACTATACATACACTAGTGTCTAGAAATCCATTCACAAAATCAAGAAAATGTGAACTCATACCCTGCATCTAATACATCCTGGCTGTGACTGAAAGTTACTTAACCTTTCATTGTTCTAGGTAAATCTCTAAGGTTTTACATTGCAGAGAAGATGTTGAACTGCATTGTCAAAGTTTCTTCATAAAGAAGTTCCATGTTCCAAAGAAATCAGAAGTCTAATGTCTACTAATACTTTTTTACTTACTTTACTTGTGTACATGTAGCTCCCAGTAGTATAAGATCCTTGAAGGCACAGACTGTTGATTTTTGTCTTTGTATCTCTAAAAATCTAAGGCTTAATCCATAATTGAATAAATGAATGTACCAAAAGTCTCATATCTCTAATTCAAAAGTATTTTGATGAGCAATTTTAGTCTATTTTATGAGGCATATAAATTTCTGTAAGATACTATGCTGAAAAAAAGCATTTCCTTAACAATCATGGTTACCTTAAAAACATCCAACCAACAAAACCAATGAACTTCTGAAGGAGTAGTTTAATCTCTGCTCTCGTCTCCTCTCAGAACTCTGAAAAACAGTAATGAAATTTCAACATAATTAGTAGTCATAAATCTATTGACTGGTGGAGAAGTTGTAAATAAGATTGGAGTGAGAGGTCCAACATAAAAGAAAGACAGAGACAAATTAAAATACAGACAGAAAAAGAAGGTGAGATGGAAAGAAAGAGAGAAGAGATGGTTCAGGAAAGGAAAAAAAGGAAGGAGAAAGAGACAGAAAAAAAGATACTGAAAGGAGGGAGACAGAAGAAAAAAAGAGGGAGAAACAGAGACAAAGAGGAAAAGAAAGAGAGAAAAAGACAGAATGAGACAAGAGACTAAAATTTACATAGAAAGACAAACACGAAATGATACAGAGAGGTAGAGAGAAACAAAAAGACAAGGAAAGCTTGAAACAGGGATGAAGAAAGATCTAGAAGCAATGATACAGAAAAAGAGAAGAGAAGATGAAAGGTGATGAGAGGAGGATTCAAATTGTTTCTGTTTTTATATATTTTCAATGATCCTAGTCAAGTTGTCATGTCTAATTTCATCTTGCATTTCTTGGTACAGTTTACTAACTTCACTTGTTTTCATCTGATAAGCTAAACACACTACCTATGTTTGTTTTAACATATTGTACTCAGTTTCATTTCTATTGCCAGATCCATCTCTACCTTCACACTTATAGATGAGATAGAATGGAGCAAAGTACACTCAACAGATATACTTCCAAATCTCTCTTTTCTATTTTTTTCTTCAACTCCCAAATTTTGTTAATCAATCTGCTTCTGGTCCAGTTTTATGAACAAAAGACTCAGTTGAGAAAAGCCTATGAAATTTCACTTTGTGCTATATTCTATTTAAAAACACCCTGTAGCTACCAGATTCACTCAAAAGCATCTTAGATTCTAGCCACATTGCATTTACAGCTGAGCAAAATCAAAGACTTAAAAGCTTATCTGAATATCCCATGATCTCACAGCTAATAAAGGTCTCAGTTGATATTGGAGTCAGAGATCTGGATTTAATGACTGACATTCTATCAATTGTGCCATGGTGCCTCAAATTAACAGAGAAAAGTAAAAAGTCTCATATTTAAGTTCTAAAATTTGATAGAATAAGTACAGGCTGTGGGAGACAATTAAAAGTTGTCCATATGAAAAAGGACTTAAAGGTTTAGATTGGCTACAATTTTTCTTTAAAAATATTTGTATATTTATTTCTTCCCTCTTGCTTGTCCCCCATCTATTGAGAAGCCAATATAATATCAATAATAGATGTATTTGTATGACTTCATACAAAAATACCTCTATATTACTAGCTATAATCCTAATGTTATAAAACACAGGCATGTGATTACTGATAAAATTAATAAAATCTTATACTGTATTAGGGTAAATTCCCATAAACTGGAATTAAATCAATGATTTCAGTAATATAGCAAATTCCTTCCACAAATTAAGTAGACTATCTCTTAGGTGGGAGTTTTCTGTGTTCCAATGCCAGTTTTGTAACTATGCATTGTGCAAAATTATATCTGGTCTGTTATGTTCATTTTCTAAAGGACCTTGATCAAATTGGAGTATGGGTTTGAATAAAACTAGAAGGAGCCGGTAAGCCTAAACCTGCTTAATCAATGAATTACTATGAAGAGAATTAGAAAATAACTTTTTGAAGTTTCCTTACATAAAACATAACATTCCACTAGAACTTTGGGACTGATTAGTTCTTTCAAAATAGCTCAGTCTACACTTCTTTCTGTTATATTCCCATCTTTACTCATCTGAACTGAATCCCTTTGAGAACTTATGTTTTGCTCAGAATTCTCTTGTCAGGCTCAACCTTCATCTTGCTTCCTGGTTGTTTCTGGATTTACTGATTTGGCTTTCTGGTCATGAAATTGTACAATGGGTCAATATTAGAAAGAGAGAAAAATATACCAGGAAAGTACTGATGTATAAAGGATCAAAGCTCAGAAATAAATCATAAGAAGAGATGAAAAAATAAAAAATAGATAATCTTTAGCTTTTATGTAAGATTATCATTAAATTTTTTGTAAGCTTTTTGAATTTTAAATTTTTAATTTTTTTGAGAGCAAAAACTTCATTTTCCCTGCAGTATCTATAATGGTTAGTACAGTGCTTGGTACATAAGGGGCACTTAATAAATGTTTACTGATTGATTTGTTATATTTCAAAGTCTTTGAATTTGGAAATATAATACATCTGGGCAAAGGCACGATCATATATATTATCAAGTTGAGATATACTAGAAGAAAATATTATGGAAATTGCATATGTTGAAGTCTCCTAGTGTGAAGGTAAGAGTTGGGGAGAGAGAAAAGACTCTGAATCATACACAGAACTTCTTGAGAATGCTCTTGAGAAGGAGAGAATGGATCCAATGCATAGAAGTTACAAGAATTTGTATTGGATCACAAATTATGTTTGCATGAATGTAAAAGGAAGTAAAACTGTTGATAGATGTGGCCAGTGCCAGAATCAGAAAAAAAAATCAAAAGGAATACAAGAAAGATTTCAATCTTCCCACTAAGACCAGTGATTTAGAAGTATAAGAAAAAGTACAAGGAAGGGTAATTAAGAATACAATATTATCCAGCCAGCTTTCTAATAAGTATCAGAATATAGCATGAATAAAGGAGAAAAGAATATAAAAAGAAAGGAATATCGTTAATTATAGAACAGGAATTCTAGAGAACACAGTGGTTGGAATGAAATATGGATTGAGATAGATGAGAATGAAGAAGCAGAAATCTAAGGTTGAGAGAATGAAGTTTGTTATACAGCATTGGAAAGTTCAGTTTGATTGGGATCGGGGAGAATAAGGGGCAAAGAGAATATGGTAATCATTAGAAAATGAGTCCATGCCTGTATAAGTGCTTTCCAATGGTGAAAGAAAATGATAAGAAAGTTAGAGACAAAAAATTTCAAGACAACTTTCAATTGCCCAGACTGCCATATAGCTGTGTTGTAGGAAGTATAGCAGCATGAACAAACGGTATAATGTTACTTACTGTCCAAGAATCAAGAATAAAAGCTAGCAATTTTGTTCTCCAAGGTATAGTGTAGGTTGCTGGTAAATGTCAGAATGTAGCATGATATGAGCAGCCTGGTAAATTGGTGATATGGCCAAGGAAGAGTACATAAACATAATAGAATATGATCTATTACCTTAAACTGGCCATAAAAATGAAGAATTTAGAAAAACATAGGGAATTTCATATACATTTATTTATAATAAAATAAGCACAAGTAGGAAAATAGTATACTACACAACTAATCAATATGCATTTCTGAAGCACTATATATCTGCCAGGCACTATGCTAATTTCTGGGAATCTAAAGCCAAAAATGAGACATTTAGGCCCTTAAGATCTGACATAATATACAGGAGAGACAACATGTGTAAGTAAATACAAAATAGTTATTGCTTGATGGGGTTAGAAGAAGCACTAGCTTCTGGAGAGTGGGAAAGGAAGGAAACAGGAAAAACTTCATGAAGAACATGAGTTCTTCATATGAGGCCCATTAATATCTTATTTTTCAATTTGTTGGATAACTATATTTCAATAAAATTGGTTTCCTGTAAAGTCTATTTATTATTCATTTAAAAGCAACATTCTTAGAAGGGGTCAGTAGGTTTCACCAGCTTACCAAAGAGATCCATGATTCAAAATGCTATGAACTCCAGCACAGAAGACAGAATGGAATTGAATTGAACTGAGCCATAAATGAAACTTAAAATGATTAGTTTCCACAAATAACTACAATGATATAAATAAAAATAAAGAACAATAGCATGACAATCAACTCTGAGTGATTAAAATGACCAGTTTTAGTCCTGAAGAACATATAGAAGAACCAGCCTCCCTCATTTAAGTAGCAAGATAGGGGATACAAATTTAGCGATATGCTGATGAAAACAATTACTATTCCAGCTGGTTTTGCCTCATTGTTCTTACTTTGCTGCAAGGGAAAGTTTATTGTGTAGGTCATAAGATAATATCACCAAAAATGACAAGGGTGTTTTAAAAAGAGGATATTACTAAAACTTTTTATTAACCCTAATGAACCCAGAGCTTTTGATCTGGGTTGGCCAAAATAATCCATCACCCTACCTTGTAACTAAATCAAGGAGGATTCTCTCCAATGTGAGCTAGACTAGTGTGAGAAATATGGATCTAAAGTCTATCTATCCCTCTGTCTATCTAAATATTCCACCTCACAGATATAAAAAAGCCTTTCCTGACTAGTAAAAATCTGCCAAGAATTGGGGACTTCTATGATACCTTTTAAGAACCCAAAGTCATCTCCACACTTTCAATAAAAAGTCCTAAAAAAACTTTAGTCAAATATATTACTATCCTGCCTTTTTCTACTATTTCCCTGGTTTACACCTAGATGGTACAGTAGATAAAATGCCAGGGATGGGTTCAGGAAATCCTGAGTTCAAATCCAGATTCAGAAATCTAGTAGCTATATGACTCAAAACAAAATACTTAATCCTACTTGCCTCAGTTTCCTCATCTGTAAAAATGAGTTGCAGAAGGAAATGGCAAACCATTGCAGTGTCTTTGCTAAGAAATCCAAATGGGGTGAACAAAAAGCTGGACACAATTTAAATGACTGCACAACAACAAAATTTCTCTGATGGTCTGCCTTCAGTTTGCTCTAGATTAGTAATGAATAACCTATTTTAACATATTCTCTGTTAATAAAAGCACTCTGTAATGACGATTACTTTCACCCAGGTAGACTGATAGAATCATCTTGTTGATAATCTTGACCAGGCAATTAAAATTTTGTAGAGATTCAAGGAGATTGTGATGGAACCATTTAATATGAATCCTGAAGCAGATCATATTCTCTGAACTTACCTTACCGTAAAAGAATGTAAGATCTTTGAAATCTTTCTTTTACCTAGATAGTTTCATATAAAGTAGTTACTTACTAAATATCTGTCGATTGATTTTATCTTTGCAATCCCAATGTTTAGCACAAAGCCTAGTATATAATAAGCATCAAATAAATGCTTGTTGAATGATTATTTGGTGGAGACAACAAGATTTATTGCCCTACAAAACCATGGGAATTAAAATTGCTAATTACATATGAATTGTGTTACAATCATACAATCTCATCTAATAGCCTATACTTTTTTTTAATACATACAAAGTATTGTTTATGAGAAGTTTTAGTCTTTTTTATGTTTTATTAATGTTTCAGCTATTTCAAATCTTCCTACACTCAAGCCTCCTCCAGTGCACCAGTAAGCCTATTTTTGTGCTGATGAGGAGGCATCTGGATTGCTGGATAATATGTGTGAGCAAACAAAATGATTGATTTTTGTCTTTGCATCCCTAGAGCTCAACATAGTGCCTTGAATAAAGGTGCTTCAAGCATATTTGTCGAACTGAATTATAGAAGAATTGAGACTCCTTTGTTTATAGAGGTTCCCTTTGTTTTGGACCTCAAAACTATATTAACACCAAACCCATTTGCCAGAAAATGATGCATTGTTGAATCCATTTTTAAATTCTTTACAGACTATTAAATAACATGCTTTCCAAATAATAAAATTTGGTGTAATCTTTCAGATTTGTCAAGCAATGCTACATATTCCCCTAAGGCTTAGGATGAATCCATAACACTTTTCTCTTTTTCAATGAGAGGAAAATGGTGTTAAAAAGCTCATATTTGGCACAACCACTAAGCAAGTATAAACCAGAGCTATTGCTCTTTCCAAATCTTTGTGGGTTAATCATTTTCTTCAAAGTTGGGACATCTCTTTCAAAATGTACACTACTATATGGTGGAAGGGAGGGGAGACAGTCTGTCAAAATAGACAAAAGCAAAGTAAACTAGTTTGAGGGAACACAACCCAAGGGCTTGGCCCCCAATTTCATTATCCTCAAACCCACTGAGCTAATGAGCCACAGACCAGGAGATATTAGGAACTACAAACAAAAAGATCACAAAGGTTTGCCAAATGCAAATATTTTGGCTCAAGCTGGAAACATTATACTGCTTAGTGACACACAAATTTAAAAAATAACAAAACCACTATTCTCTTGAAATCCATTACATGCTGAGGGAGAAATATCTAATCTATTCCAGTATTGAGCAGAAAATCTTTTCCCATAGCACAACCTCATGCATGAGGAGATTATGGATAAATAGTACTCTCACAGCACTACCAGAAAGAAAAATTGTCTATTAGTATATTTTATTATTTTGGGCAAGTTCATTGATTTCCACATTTTCCCAGTCTCTGTTATTAAGACTATTTAATATTCTATTCAGGACTATAGTTTAATAACTGACTTAAGAGGAGTGACTTTTTTTCATTTGGTTAATCAGTAAGTTGGGTAGAAAAAAAGTTTGCATGGGCGTATTTAAAGCTGGCAAAGTATAGTCCATAAGGTGGCACCACCCACACACATCAACCATCAGTCCATATGTCTCTCATCATAACAGAAATAGGTTTTCTCTTACAGTAAAGGAGGCCCAAGTGTGCAGCATTAACACCAAAAGTTTCAGGGGACCTAAAGGAATTAGAGCTCTCATAGTCTCCTTTGCATGTATAAATCGATAATATAAGACATTAGGCAAGATAATTAACACAATTAATATAATTATTATGCTGTTAGGTATTATATTAAGTGAGTTGGTGGGTCAGTGGATTGAATGTTGAGCTTGGAGTCAGGAAAACCTGACACCACTTATCAGTAATATGACTCTGCACAACTCATTTAACCTTTGTTTTCTTCAGTTTCCTCATCTGTAAAATGGATATAATAATGGTACCTCCTGTTCAGGGTTGTTTTGAAGATCAAATGTAACAATATTTGTAAAAAAGCCCTTTGCTTGGAATATAGTAGATATTATATAAATGTTTATTCTTTTCCCTTTCCTTCTTTAAGATATTTTAATTCCAAGTTTGCTAGAGAAATAAGTCCTACTGTCCTAAAAGTAAATGATATCAATAAAAAAGATTCATATGCAAAATAAATAATCCAAACTACTACCCTCACCTACCACTACACATACCTCAGCATTATGAGTATCAATGATTTGATCATATTTTAAGAAGAACTGAATTTAATGAGGCTTAATTTCTATAGGAAGTGATAAAAATAACAATATTTATATTTATATAGTGCCTACTACATGCCAGGCAATGTGCTAAGCTTTTTATAATTATTATCTCATTTGATCATCTTATAGACTCTGGGAGGTAGGTGCTATTATTATCTACATTTACAGGAGAGAAAGCAAGTGACTTGCCTAGGCTCACAAAGCTAGTAAGTATCTGAAGATAGTTCTTCCTGACTCCAAAACTGGAGATCTCTCCCAACTGGTAATCACAGAAGCTTAATCAAGGAAGATAACATGTAAAACACATTATAAACCATAAAATATTTCTTGTTCTTGTTGTTTAGTTATTTTGGTCCTGTTCAACATTTTGTGATCCCATTTGGTGTTTTCTTGGCAAAGATACTAGAGTGGGTTGCCATTTACTTCTCCAGCTCATTTGACAGTTGAGGAAACTGAGGTAAACAGACTTAAATGACTTGCCTAGGTTTACACAAATAATAAATGTCTGAGACTGGACTTGAATGTAGATCCTCTCATTGAAAAGGAGAGACCTATTATGGATACATATTAAATCTTAGAGGAATATGTATATTATTGTCTGACAAATCTAGAAGATGACACCAGCCTCCACTATTTAAAGAGCTAGGTAATTCAGAGACTAAAATATTGGTGTTGGAATGAAGAAAACTCATCTTTATAAGTTCAAATCCAGCCTAAGATAGTTACTGATTGTGTGACCTAAAACGTCATCTCACTGCTCAAGTGCCATATAAATGCTAGTTTCATTATCAAGTTTATCATCATAATCATCGTTATCATTATAAACTTAAGGCCTATGTTTGTTGTTCCTAAGTGGTGTTGATTAATGAAAGCTAATATGAGAGCGGAACCAAGATGGTGGAGAAGACACATGACATTCTAAGCTTCTCTCATACCCTCACTACTAATTACCAAACTCAGCCTTAAAAACAGTGTTTGACTGGTAAAATCCACAAATATTGGAAATACAACAATTTACGAGCAAAAGATAAACTGGAAGGTCACCAGAAAAGATTTGTCCTGATTGGTGGAAGCAGGCCAGCACAGGCAGGAAGATAGAACCAGAGGCTAGCAATACTGACTGGACCAGGGCAGGGGCAGTCTCCATGGCTGGAAAATTTACAGGGAGGACCCTACCACAGGTTGGCTGCTCTACTTTGGTTGCAAAGCAGTAGATCAGCAGAGAAGTTAAAGCCAAAAGTAGTGTACTCCAAAAAAAACCAGAATCAAATAGGATCTGGCTACCCCCACCCAAAACTGGAAGTGACTTAGCACAGACCACAGCACAGCATTCTGCAGCACAGGACTTTTGCCTGGGGCAGTCACACTTCTGCAAGGCATGGGGGTTAAGCTAGGGGCAGCCTCTAATCTGCATAGTGTGGGGTGCTCTGCCCAGGGCAGCCATAAATCTGCATAGCAAGAGGGCTCTGCCCGGGGAAATAGAACATCCACAGTGCAATGGCTGCTACCCAGGGCAGAGACACTTCCCATGTGGGGCTCTTCCCAGGGCAGCTGCTGATCCACACACAGAGGGGTTCTGCCCAGGGGAACTGCTAATCCCACAGCAGGTTCTGCCTGGGGAAATGACACTTTGGCTGCTCAGCCTCTAGTCCCAGGGCAGTCACTAATCTGCACAGCAAGGCTCTTCACAGGGCATTTCCTCAGCTCAGCCTACCCAGGGCAGAGAAACCCAGTGCGGGGCTTTTCCCAGGGCATTTCCTCAACTCCACTACTCTTAGCAGCCTGTTTGCAGGACAGCTACTGTCCATATATCTATCCTTGCTCTGCAGAGGAAGCTGGTAAAGTCCTTGTACTGAAGCCAGACCCTAAGGGCTTTTTAAAAAATTAGTAAGAAGGCCAAGCCTATACTAACTATCCATAGCTTCTATACAGAAAGAGAGCAGGTTTTCAACCCTGAGGAGACTACTAGCAGACAGTATCCAGACAAAATCTCAGAGGAGAATGTAACCTGATCCCCATTACACAAGGCTCTCCTAGAAGAAATTACAAAAAGTCTTAAAAGAGAGCTAGAAGAAAAATGGAAAACATAAGGAGAAGCTATGAGAGTACAGAAAAGCCTTATAAGTCACTTAAAGAAAAATTTGATAAAGTGGAAAAAGAAAACAACTTTCTGAAATGTGAATTGGAAAATGTAAATAACTCCCAGGGAGTGCAGGGAAACAGAATTTCTGCATTGGAAAACATAAAGAACTCCCAGAAAAGTAGGATTTGTGAATTGGAAAAGATAAAGAAATCCCAAGAAAGTAGGATTTATGAAATGGGAAAAGAAAATAACTCAGTAAAAAAAAATTAGTGAAATGGAAAAAACTTCATAGAGCAAAACAACTCATTTAAAAACACAATTGTAAATAAACAAAAAGAAGTTGGAAAAGCTAACAAAGTAAATAACTCATTAAAAATCAGAACTGAACAAATAGAAATAAATTATTCATTGAGACATCAAGAATCAATCAAGCAAAAACTAAAAAAAAAAATGAAAGATTAGAAAGAAATGTCAAATACTTACTTGAAAAAACAACATACCTGCAAAATAGATCTAGAAGAGATAATCTGAGGATTATTGGACTTTATGAAAATTATGATGAAAAAAAGAACCTAGATACTATTTTACAGGAAATCATCAAAGAGAACTACCCAGATGTAATAGAATCAGAAGGTAAAATAGGTATTGAAAGAATTAATCAAACACCTTCTGAAAGAGACCTTAAAATAAAAACTTCAAGGAATATTGTGGCTAAATTTCAGAACTATCAGACTAAGGAAAAAATATCACAAGCAGCCACACACACACACAAAAAAAATCAAATACCGAGGAACCACAATAAGGTTCACTCAGGATCTAAAGGCTTCCAAATTTAAAGATCAAAGGACCTGGAATCTGATATTCTGAAAGGCAAAAGAACTTAAATGTAGCCAAGAATAAACTACCCAACTAAGCTGAGCATTTTCTTCCAGGGAAGATGATGGACATTTAATGAAACAGGTGAATTCCATTTGTTTCTAATGAAAATACCAGAACTAAACAAAAAAATTGACCTCCAATTATAGGAATCAAGAGAAGCAGAGAAAAGTAAAAAGAACTCTTTTTTATTTTTTTTATTATAACTTTTTATTGACAGAACCCATGCCTGGGTAATTTTTTTACAACATTATCCCTTGCACTCACTTTTGTTCTGACTTTTCCCCTCCCTACCTTCACCCCCTCCCACAGATGTCAAGCAGTCCTATACATGTTAAATATGTCTCAGTATATCCTAGATACAATATATGTGTGCAGAACCAAACATTTCTCTTGTTGCACAGGAAGCATTGGATTCAGAAGGTAAAAATAACCCGGGAAGAAAAACAAAAATGCAAACAGTTTACATTCATTTCCCAGTGTTTTTTCTTTGGGTATAGCTGCTTCTGTCCATCCTTGATCAATTGAAAGTTAGAGAGAGTTATTGAGAGTTAGATCTCTTTGTCGAAGAAATCTACTTTCATCAGAATACATCTTCATACAGTATTGTTGTTGAGGTATATAATGATCTCCTGGTTCTGCTCATTTCATCATCAGCTCATATAAGTCTCACCAAGCCTCTCTGAATTCATCCTGCTGGTCATTTCTTACAGAACAATGATATTCCATAACATTCATATACCACAATTTATCCAACCATTCTCCAACTGATGGGCATCCATTCATTTTCCAGTTTCTAGCCACTACAAACAGGGCTGCCACAAACATTTTGGCACATACAGATCCCTTTCCTGTCTTTAGTATCTCTTTGGGGTATAAGCCCAGTAGAAACACTGCTGGATTAAAGGGTATGCACAAAGAACTCTTTTTAAAATTTTTTTAAAATTATAACTTTTTATTGACAGAACATATACATGGGAATTTTATTTTTTACAACATTATCCCTTGCACTCACTTCTGTTCCGATTTTTCCCTTTCCTCCCTCCAAACCTTCCCCTAGATGGCAGGCAGTCTTGTACATGTTAAATATGTTATAGTATATCCTAGATACAATATGTGTGTACAAAATCATACAGTTCTCTTGCTGCATAAGAAGAATTGGATTCAGAAGGTAAAAACAGCCTAGGAAGAAAAACAAAAATGCTAGTAGTCCACATTCATTTCCCAGTGTTCCTTCTCTGAGTATAGCTGGTTCTGTCTATCATTGGTCAATTGGAACCGAATTAGATCTTCTCCTTTTGAAGATATCCACTTCCATCAGAATATATTCTAATAAATTATTGTTGTTGAAGTGTATAATGATCTCCTGGTTCTGCTCATTTCACTCAGCTTCAGTTCATGTAAGTCTCTCCAAGCCTCTCTGTATTTATTCTGCTGGTCATTTCTTACAGAACAACAATATTCCATAACATTCATATACCACAATTTACCCAAATATTCTTCAATTGATGGCCAGACATTCATTTTCCAGTTCCTAGCCACTACAAAAAGGGCTGCCACAAACATTTAGGCACATACAGGTCCCTTTCCCTTGTTTAAGATATCTTTGGGATATAAGCCCAGGAGTAACACTGCTGGATCAAAGAGTATGCACAGTTTGATAACGTTTTGAGCATAGTTCCAAATTGCTCTTCAGAATGGCTGAATTCATTCACAACTCAACCAACAATGCAGCAGTGTCCCAGTTTTCCTGCATCCCCTCCAACATTCATCATCATTTTTTCCTGTCATCTTAGCGAATCTGATAAGTGTTCAGTAGTATCTCAGAGTTGTCTTAATTTTCATTTCTCTGATCAACAGTGATTTGTAACACCTTTTCATATGAGTATAAATACTTTCAGTTTCATCATCTGAAAATTGTTTGTTCATAGGCTTGATTTCTTATAAATTAGAGTCAATTCTCTATATATTTTGGAAATGAGGCCTTTATCAGAATCTTTAACTGTAAAAATGTTTTCCCAGTTTATTGCTTCCCTTCTAAACTTGTTTGCATTAGTTTTATTTGTACAAAGGCTTAAAAAGAATTTTTGAGAACTATGTTTTTGTTATGTATATACATAAAGAGTGCATGTATAATTTGGTTTTACTAGTATAACATAAAAAGAGAAGTAGAAATGGAAAGGGGATAGTATCAGAAAAAGGGAAAAGGAGAGATAAAAAGAGGGAAACTACATCCCACAAAGAGGCAAAGAACACCTATCATATCTGAGGGAACTGAGAGAGGGGGAGGAATAGTGTATGCATTTTCCTCACATCAGATGTGGCTCAAAGAGAAAACAATTAACATATTTGGTTTACAAAGAAACTTCTCACACCTTATTAAAAAAGTGGGAGAGGAAAAGGGAAAAGGAAAAAAGTATAAGGGAAAGGTACACTAAAGGGGAAGGGATTCAAAGGGGGTGGGAGGGAGTCTAAAGAGGGAGAGCTGCATGAGGCAAGTGGTACCTATAAGTTTAATACTGGGAAAGGGGGAAAAGAGGAGTAAGAAAAAGAAAAGCATAATCTGGGGATAATAAGATGGCAGGAAATATAGAATTAGTAATTTTAACCATAAATGTGAATGGGATGAACTTTCCCATAAAAGGGAGGTGGATAGCAGACTGGATCAAAAGCCAGAACACTATAATATGTCGTTTACAGGAAAGACATTTAAAGCAGGAGATATATACAGAGTAAAGGTAAAAGATTGGAGCATTAACTATTATGCTTTAGGTAAAGCCAAAAAAGCAGGGGTAGCCATCCTTATCTCAGATCAAACAAAAACAAAAGTTGATCTAATTAAAAGAGATAAGGAAGAAAATTACATCTTGCTAAAGGCTACTATAGACAATGAAGCAATATCAATACTAAACATATACGTACACAGTGGTATAGCCTCTAAATTCCTAAAGGAGAAGTTAAAGAGAGTTGCAAGAAGAAATAGACAGCAAAACTATAATAATGGGAGATTTCAACCTTGCACTCTCAGAATTATATAAATCAAACTACAAATCAAATAAGAAAGAAATTAAAGAGGTAAATAGAATATTAGAAAAATTAGGTATGATAGACCTTTGGAGAAAACTGAATGGAGACAGAAAGGAGTATACTTTCTTCTCAGCAGTTCATGGAACCTATACAAAAACTGACCATATAGTAGGACATAAAGACCTCAAAATTAAATGCAGAAATGCAGAAAGATCACTATACAATTAAAAACTACATTCAACAAAAAGTTAGGGGTAAATAGACTAAATAACTGGAAATTCAATAATCTCATCCTAAATTAATGATTAAATGAAACAGCAAATCATAGAAACAATTAATAATTTCACGCAAGAAAATGACAATGATGAGACATCATACCAAAATTTGTGGGATGCAGCCAAAGTGATAAGAAAGGGAAATTTTATATCTTTAGAAGCTTACTTGAATAAAATAGAGAAAGAGAAGATCATTGAATTGGGATGGCAACTTAAAAAGCTAGAAAAGGAGCAATTTAAAAGCCCCAATCAAATATTAAACTTGAAATTCTAAAATTAAAAGGAGAAATTAATAAAATTGAAAGTAAAAAAGTATTGAATTAATAAATAAAACAGAGTTGGTTTTATGAAAAAAAAAACAAATAAAATCAATAAACCTTTGGCAAATATGATTAGAAAAAGGAAAAAATATCAAATTGTTAGTCTTAAAAATGAAAAGGGAGAACTTTCCACCAATGAATAGGAAATTAGAGCAATACTAAGGAGTTATTTTTGCCCAATTTTATGCCAATGAATTTGATAACCTCAGTGAAATGGATGAGTATCTTTAAAAATATAGGCTTCCCAGATTAACAGAGGAGGAAGTAAATTGCTTAAATAGTCCCATTTTAGAAAAAGAAATAGACAAGCTATTAATCAACTCCCTAAGAAAAAATCCCCAGGGCCAAATGAATTTACATGTGAATTCTACCAAAAATTTAAAGAACAATAAACTCCAATGCAATATAAACTACTTGAAAAAATAGGGAATGAAGGAATCCTACCAAATTACTTTTATGACACAGACATGGTAATGATACCTAAATCCAGATAGGTTGAAAACAGCATAAGAAAATTCTAGAACAATCTCCTTAATGAATATCGATGCTAAAATCTTAAATAAAATATTAACAAAGAGATTACAGAAAACCATCCCCTGGATAATACACCATGACCAAGTAGGATTTATACCAGGAATGCAGGGCTGGTTCAATATTAGGAAAACTATTAGCATAATTGACTATATCAATAACCAAATTAACAAAAAACATATAATCATCTTAATAGGTGCAGAAAAAGCATTTGATAAAATCCAAGATCCATTCTATTAGAAACACTTGAGAGTGTAGTTATAAATGGGCTTTTCCTTAAAATAATCAGTAGTATCTATTTAAAACCATCAGTAAGCATCATATGCAATGAAGATAAACTGGTACCATTCCCAATAAGATCAGGAGTGAAATAAGTTTGCCCACTATCACCATTACTATTCATATTGTATTAGAAATGCTAACCTTAGCAATAAGAGAAGAAGAGATTAAAGGAATTAGAATAGGTAATCAGAAAACCAAAATATCACTGTTTGCTGATGATATGATGGCATACTCAGAAAACCCCAAAGATTCTACTAAAAAGCTATTAGAAATAATCCACAATTTTACCAACATTTCAGGATATAAAATAAGCCCACATAAGTCATCAGCATTCTTATATATCACTAACAAAATCCAACAGAGTTACCAAGAGAAATTCCATTTAAAGTAACTACTGATAATATAAAGTATTTGGGAATCTATCTGCCAAGGGAAAATCAGGAACTATATGAGCAAACCTACAAAACATTTTCCACACAAATAAAGTCAGATCTAGCCAATTGGAAAAATATTAAGTGCTCTTGGATAAGAGCAAAAATAATAAAGATGACAATACTACCTAAACTAATGTATTTATTTACTAATATACCAATCAGACTCCCAAGAAACTATTTTAATGACCTAGAAAAAATAACAACAACGTTTATCTGGAAGAATAAAAGTTCAAGACTTTCAAGGGAAATAATAAAAAAAAATAAATCAAATGAAAGTGGCCTAATTGTACCAGATCTAAAATTATATTATAAATCAGTGGTTACCAAAACCATTTGGTATTGGCTAAGAAAGAGACTAATTGATCAGTGGAATAGGTTAGGTTCAAAGGACAAAATAGTCAATAACCTTAATAATCTAGTGTTTGACAAACCCAAAGACCCCAGCTTTTGGAAGAAGAATCCAAAAAACTGCTGGTAAAATTGGAAATTATTCTGGCAGAAACTAGGCATTGACCCACACTTAACCCCGTACACCAAGATAAGGTCAAAATGGGTTCATGACTTAGACATAAAGAATGAGATTATAAATAAATTAGAGGAACACAGAATAGTTTACCTCTCAGACCTGTGGAAGAGGAAGGAATTTATGACCAAAGAAGTAGAGATCATTATTGATCACAAAATAGAAAATTTTGATTATATCAAATTGAAAAGTTTTTGTACAAACAAAACTAATGCAGACAAAATTAGAAGGGAAGCAAAAAACTGGGAAAACATTTTTACAGTCAAATGTTCTGATAAAGACCTCATTTCCAAAATATATAAAGAACTGACTCTAATTTATAAGAAATCAAGCCATTCTTCAATTGATAAATGGTCAAAGGATATGAACAGACAATTCTCAGAAGAAGAAAATGAAACTATTTCTAGCCATATGAAAAGATGCTCCAAGTCATTATTAATCAGAGAAATGCAAATTAAGACAACTCTGAGATATCACTACACACCTGTCAGACTGGCTAGAATGACAGGAAAAGATAATGCAGAATGTTGGAGGGGATGTGGGAAAAAAGGGACACTAATACATTGTTGGTGGAATTGTGAATACATCCAACCATTCTGGAGAGCAATTTGGAACTATGCTCAAAAAGTTATCAAACTGTGCACATCCTTTGATTCAGTAGTGTTACTACTGAGCTTATATCCCAAAGAGATCATAAAGAAGGGAAAGGGACCTGTGTAATGGGCTGAGGCTTGAGTTGATTCACTGAGGTCCCAAGCATGTGAAGCTAAATAGTAATTGGACTATACTCTATTAATGTATATGCTTGGAGAAAGAATGGCCCCCACCCACTCTCTGTGCAAGTCCTGATATGTTGTATAGGAAATGATGATTTTGGTGGGTGGAGGCACAGGGGCAGGAAGAGAGGCTGGAAGAGATTGCTGCCTGGGTTCAGTTCTGGTGACTGCTGGTCTCGTGGCTTCTGGTCTGGCTAGCTTCTTGACTCAGCTGCACACATTGCTATTGCCGATTCCCTTCTACCTCCGATCTTTCTTCTTCTCTACTGAGAATAAAAGATTGATGATTTTCCCCTAACCTGAATTCCTGACTCCGGCTGATTTTAAAATACGTGGTCTTCACAGACCTGTATGTGCATGAATGTTTGTGGCAGCCCTGTTTGTAGTGACCAGAAACTGGAAAGTGAGTAGATGCCCATCCACTGGAGAATGGTTGAATAAATTGTGGTATATGAATATTATGGAATATTATTGTTTGTTAAGAAATGACCAACAGGATGATTTCAGAAAGGCCTGGAGAGACTTCCACGAACCGATGCTGAGTAAAACGTGCAGGGCCAAGAGATCACTATATACTTCAACAACAATACTATATGATGACCAATTCTGATGGACCTGGCCATCCTCAGCAATGAGATGGACCAAATCAATTCCAATGGAGCAGTAATGAACTGAACCAGCTACTCCCAACGAAAGAACTCTGGGAGATGACTAAGAACCATTACATTGAATTCCCAATCCCTATATTTTTGCCCACCTGCATTTTGGATTTCCTTCACAGGCTAATTGTACAATATTTCAGAGTCTGATTCTTTTTGTACTGCAAAATAACGGTTTGGTCATGTATACTTATTGTGAATCTAATTTATATTTTAATATATTTAACATCTACTGGTCATCCTGCCACCTAGGGGAGAGAGTGGGGGAAAGGAGGGGGGAAATTGGAACAAGAAGTTTGGCAATTTTCAATGCTGTAAAAAGTTACCCATACATATAACCTGTAAATAAAAAGCTATTAAAATAAAAAAAATAAAAAGAAATCAAGCCATTCTCCAATTGATAAATGGTCAAAGGATTTGAACAAATAATTCTCAGAAGAAGAAATTGAAACTATTTCTAGCCATATGAAAAGATGCTCCAAGTCATTATTAATCAGAGAAATACAAATTAAGACAGCTCTGAGATACCACTACACACCTGTCAGACTGGCTAGAATGACAGGAAAAGATAATGCAGAATGTTGGAGGAGATGTGGGAAAACAGGGACACTAATACATTGTTGGTGGAATTGTGAATACATCCAACCATTCTGGAAAGCAATTTGGAACTGTGCTCAAAAAGTTATCAAACCCTTTGATCTAGCAGTGTTATTACTGGGCTTATATCCCAAAGATTTCTTAAAGAAGGGAAAGGGCCCTCTATGTGCAAGAATGTGGTGGTTGCCCTCTTTGTAGTGGCCAGAAATTGGAAACTGAGTGGATGCCTGTCAATTGGAGAATGGCTGAATAAATTGTGGTATATGAATATTATGGAATATTATTTTTCGGTAAGAAATGACCAGCAGGATGTTTTCAGAAAGGCCTGGAGAGGCTTACATGAACTGATGCTGAGTGAAATGAGCAGGACCAGGAAATCATTATATACTTCACAACAATACTATGTGATGATCAATTCTGATGGACATGGCTCTCTTCAACAATGAGATGAACCAAATCAGTTCCAATAATGCAGTAAATAATAGAATCAGCTATACCCAGCAAAAGAACTCTGGGAAATGAGTGTGAACCACTACATAGAAGTCCCAATCCCTCTATTTTTGTCCACCTGAATTTTTGATTTCCTTTACAGGTTAATTGTACTTTATTTCAAAGTCTGCCTCTTCTTGTGCAGCAAAATAACTGTATGGATATGTATACATATATTGTGTTTAACATATACTTTAACATATTTAACATATATTGGTCTACCTGCCATCTGGGGGAGGAAGTAGGGGGAAAGAGTGAAAAATTGGAACAAAATGTTTTGCAATTGTCAATGCTGAAAAATTACCCTTGCTATCTTGTAAATAAAAGCTATATTAAAAAAGAAAATAAAAAAGAAAGCTAATATGAGATGGAAATATAGTTGTCTATGTAAATGAGTCCTGGAAGGTGAGAGGGATCAAAAGACAAGAAGTTACTGGCCAATAGACAAAATTAAAGAGGAAGAGAGTCTAAGTAGGAAAGCAGGACTAAGCAGAGGAGAGATATGTAGGGAAGAATCCAATATAGAAAGCTATAACAAAGCCCTTGAGAATGAAAATATCTTTTCAGCCAGCCATCTTTTGAACATTCCATAGATCTTGATATTCTATCCTTTTTCTGTATATTTATAGCAGTTCAATACAATAAGCTCTGATAATTTTTACAATCTGCCATCCTCTCAAGAAGCTGCAAAAAGAAAAAAAAATTAATGGGATCATAGCACAGGAAGGTAACTCTTAAGTCTGAAAGTGTTTGAATATAAATTTGGATTCCAGGTCATGTCTTTTAAAGGTCCTTCCACTCCACAAGGTACTAGATTGCTCCATGACTGGCAATTGGAATGGAACATGATTCCAGCTTACAAATTTCTTGTTCTTTGATTAGTATTTGGAAGTAGGAGCAAAAGGGAAAAGATATGTCCTACACAGAAAGGACAAGTGGGAAATTATGTGAATTAGAATAAGGGCCATTGTAGATAGACCCATATAGTTCCACATTCACTTCTCAGATGCTCAATTTGTTAAGTGCAGATCTTATTATATCATTCCCTACCTTACCCTACTTCGACAAACCCTAGGGGTTTTCTATTATATCCAGGATCAAATATAAAATTATCTAGTTAGCTTTTGAATTGCCTTTTGATCTTTCCAGGCTTCTTATTCTTTATCCCTCCATATAATCAATAGCACCGACCTCCTTGCTATTCCTCAAACAAGGTACTCTACTTCTCAGCACTGGGTATTTTTAGCAGATGTGCCTCATTCCTGGAAAGTTCTCCTTCCTCATTTGTCTCCTGGCTTCCCTGGCTATTTTCACATCTCAGTTGAAGTCTTACTTTTTACAAGAAACTGTCCCCTAGTCTCCTTAATCTTACCACCTTCCCTCTGAAATTATTCCCCTCCATTTGTCCTATAAATCTGTGTCTATAATGTAGACATACACAGATACACACACACATACACACACACACACACACACACACACACACATAAACATCTTGTTAATGCATAGTTGTTTGTTTGTTCTTTCCCCTCTGCCCTCACCTTCATTGAATTATTAACTCGTTGAAAGCATAGTTTTTGTTAGTGATAGTGGTAGTGGTTTCTTTGCATTCTCATGATTTAGCACTGTACTTGATACATAGCAAGTATTTGCTAAATATTAATTGACAGACTGGTTCTGTAATTTTTTAGAGTAGCATTCTGACTAGAAGTGATGACTGGATAAATTTTATTACAGTCAGAAAAATTTCCCTCTGGGGTTGTTGTTGGTTGCCCTAATTTTTTATACTTCATTTTGGTTTGTTTGATGGTGGATTAGTGCCAACTTGAACTTGTTCAAGTATGACATGGGTTACTATAAAAGACTGGAGTCAGAAAATATTGATATGAAATAGTTAGAACAAAAAAAAAATGTTTTAGTTGGAAAACTACACAGCATTTAATGTAATGTTTCTATGGGAAGAGAAGAAACACAAGTGTTTTGGTGACCAATTTTATTTATATAGCACTTTAATATTATTTATTTAATTAAATTTTACTTTATGAAAGAAAATAAGCATTTCCATAACAGTAGAATAAAAAAAAAGATATTTGCACATGAAACTGAAAATCTATTATATATAATTTGCTATTCCTCTTAAATATATAACAAAGTTAACATGTAAATTTCCTCTTTTCTCTTTTTTTCCCATTCTCTCCTACCCCTGTCCTAGACATGGCTAACATTAGACACAAATACAAATATGTGTGTATACACACACACACACACACACACATATATATACATAGAAATACAGATATACACACATATATACATAGAAATACAGATATACACACATATATACATAGAAATACAGATATACAAACATATATGTAAAATCATCCATATACAATTCTATTTATCAGTTCTTTTATTTTGGGGTTTGCATTGTAGTTTACATTTAATCAACACAATGGCTCTGGAAAGTAGGTGCTATTGTTATTCCCATTTTACAGATGTGGAAATTGAGGCAAAGATATTAAGGAATTTGCCAAGTATCACATAATGAATAAGTATCTAAGGCAGGATTTGAACAGTTTTTTTGCCTCCAAATCTAGCACCCTATACAGTATGTAACATAGTACAGTAACAGATATACTGTCATAGCATTTGGTTTGGAGAGCTGAATCTGTCATATTCCAAGGTTAATCAGTGGAGAAGGGTTATATTTTTAGAGATGATAAATTCAAAATTAATTACTGTATCTACCCCTACAGGGTGGCATTTTCCCTACAGAAGGCATTATTTTAAGATGACAAAGCATGTAAGGCAATACCATGGTCCTTTATTCTTTCAAAATGTTGTTTTGTCTCAACTACTGTATCCAAAAGTTAACAGGCATTTTAAAGGTTAACTTAGGCATAAGAAACTTAAAGGCATGAATGGAAGGAGCAGAAAACCATATGTGGAGGGTAAGAAATCTCTTCTGCTTCCTGACAAATGATGGAGGAAAGTGTATTCAAGGTCAAATCTCCTGCCTTTCTATTCCATCCTTCATATAACTGCAAAAGTATTTTTTTTAAGTTCGCTGACCCCAAAGTTTAAGAATTCTTGTTCTGATCCTAGTTCCAGGTTTTGATATAAAGATAATAACAAATGAGATTGAAAGTTTACAAGTTGTTCTATACACATTACATCATTTGATCTTTACAAGATCCCTATGAAGAAGACAAAGGATTCCTTATGATCATTTTACAAATGAGAAAAGTCAGGTTCACAGAGCACAAGTGACCCAATAGAGGTACAAAGAATCAAAGGTAGAATTTGAATCCAACACTCTCTCAATTCCAAGTCTAGAATGTATGGTTCCATATTTCTTTGCCTCTATGAGCTCTAATGTCATACAATGATTTGGAAAAAAAGCAAACCACTAGATGATCTGTTGCAAATATGCTCTTTCTGCTTATCCCAGATTTGAAGTTAGAAATGCTATTAATCCTTTATTAGTCCTATAAAATTGTCCTCCCTCCCCCACTTAACCTTTTTCCAGGCCTTTTTGGAAATGATCCCCCTGTAATAGAGAAAGCTTCACATATAGCTGACCAGCCCTGTCTACTAAGTAAACAGACAGATAGCTTTCTTTACAAAATACTGATTAAATACTTTCTGATTTAGGAACAGTTCTTAGAGAGAAGCTTTTTCTAAGACCATATGTATAATACTCATCATAAAATGTCAATCAAATGCATCTTTTGGTACTCAACTCCAACCATCTTAAATTCAGATCCCTATTAATATATGAAAGTTCCAGGTACTATTCTCTGCATTTTTTGGAGGAAACATCCTGCTACATCCATCTAAAGCACTAGGGAGACTTCTGTCAGAGTCAGGAGTAAGAATGTCAGATAGGCAATGTACATTTCAAATCCATTAAAAGCCCCCCCCCAAAATTACAGTTTTGTGTGTGCCTGTATCTCCTCAATGTGATTTTTTTTTAAATTTACTTCTACAAGCTGAGTTGGAAAAAATATTAAGTACTCCAAACTTATTTCTTACTATCACAACCATGACCTCTACTCCTGTCCTCCAGGGAAGATTTTGAGACACATGCCATTTTAGAAAAGGGCCTTGCAGATTAGCTGACAGATTTTTTTTTGAGCTCCAGCTTTTACTAGTCCTTTATTCTTAGCATTTATGGCTTGAAATTTTCTTTGTTTTTTCAGTGTAATTGTCCTTTCTTCTCCATTCACATTTATTTCTTCTATGTTCTAATCCTCTCCAAACTGCTAGATCTTTGTTCTGAATGTGACTTCTCACCCTTCCACTAACTGGCTTTTCACCAGTCTCTAATCTCCTTTCCAGCTATGCACACAACCTAGACCTTCCTGGTTCAACCCATTCTCCACACTCATATTAATATTCCTTTCTTCTTTTCTTTTCATCTTTCCCTGTTTATGAGATTATCACCTTCCATTTTTCTCAAAAACCCTTGTTTGACTGTTTTTTTTTTTTGCACTGTCTAAGAAATGTCACCTTAAATTTTATTTTCACTTCCTCAAATACTGCATACTTTTTTGCCTTCATTAATTTATATTAATGCTAGGATTTAATTACACTGACTTCCAACCAGAGAACTGCTTGCTTTGTATAACATAGAGGAAATCAATTAGGATTCATAAAATAAAGAAGAATAATTGTTCAAAATTATTCCATTTATGACTGGGAGATTTGGAGAAAGGGAAAAAAAGAAATTTCCACTATCTGCTTGTTCTTCTCATGAATAAATAAAAGAAAAACTCCATTTTTTTTAATCCCATAAGACATATAAACACACCAGTATGACATTGCCATTGCAATTCTGCCCTTTATAAAGAAAGAAAATATTTATTTTTCAAATCACAGATGAAGGGAATTCCCAGAGTATGTAGTTGGAGGGCTTTCTTAGAAAGGGTGGGTTTTTCCAGCCTCATGCAGTTCAGTGAATTTGGACAAAATTGTGAATATTGTCATCATACTTTCAAGGTAAAATATTGACAGAAATAGGTCATTAAAGACCAGTTAAGTGGAGCCCTAAGACAAGCTATGCTAATTAGCATGTCATTTGCAAGTTATGTAACTATCTCATTTTAAAACCACAAAAATTAAACAATTACTTGTAATATAATTTTCATAAGGAAACCAATATTGTAGATTCTCCTAATTTAATTCATTTTGGGCCCCATCTTGTTGAGATTTAATTACATATGCTCAGTAACATGTGTTTAAGTAATCATAGTATGCAGTCACCAGCAGTACAGCCTGAAAACTCTTGATTTCCATTTCACCCACCTTGGGCTATAGAGATGGTCTATTTGTGTGTAACAAAGAGAAGAGGGAGTTGTGACCTGGATAACAATGGAAGATAGGCATATTCTTGAAATACACACACCACGACCACCACAACCACTCCTCAATAATGAGCTATATACAAAGAAAAAAATTGGAAAATATATCTTTTTATTTGAAAAAGAGGTAGCTTGCTCATTAGGAAGATAGGAAGAAATGGAAAAAGAAAAGAAGCAAGAGAAAGAGGGAGGGAAGCAAGGGCAGATGAAGAAGGATGGGAAAATGGAAAAATGGATAAAAGAGAATTTGGAGAAAAATAAGGGAGAGGATAAAAATATGAGAAAGGGAAAAAAGAGTTATGTAAAGAGAAAAAAATTAGGAAAAGAAAGGAGGCTAGGAAAGAGTAAAGGAGATTTTATTTAGGCTTTGATACTTTGAATCATCTAGTCCTGGTAAATCTCTAATCAGAATATATCACAAAGATTAGATTTAAAAAATATAATCAAGGAATTTAAATAAATTCTGTGTTTTTATTCCCAGGTTATTAGACCTGAGTTTCTTTCCCAGTTTTTGCTTATGGCACAGAGATGACTGCTGGAATTTTTAAAAATTTGATAATGATTTTGCTCTCACATGTGCTACCAAATTACAACAGCTTCAAATGCTGTCCTAATAATGAGGCATTGTCTGACAAATGTTCAGAGAAAGCTGGCCAACACAAGTAACAAAGTTTGTTAACCACAACATTCAAGAAACCATTTACAAAAAAGGATTCTAATCTATAAAATGGGAGAACTCACTCTGGTGAAATATTTTCTGGCTAAATGAAGTTGGGGTCATGAGCTAGATGCTGTGGAGGATTTAAAAATGTGTGTGTCTGATCAGAGGAATCTAGGTGATCCTGTGGATAGACTGTTGGACATGCAGTCCAGAAAACCTTAGTTCAACTCTAGTTTCAGACACTTGTGTGATCTTAGTATTGTCATCTCTAAAGTGAAGATAATAACAAGGCGCGATGTAATAACCTCCTAGGATTGTGAGGATCAAGTGGAATAATATTTATAAAACATTTTGACTTTTCCTCTTGTTTGTACTCACTAAATTGTCAATCCTATAGATCCTACTTCAAATAACATTTCTTAAATCTGTCCCTATCTCTATGTCTCCATCTGAAGCCTTCACTATCCTTCCCATACCATGCATTCTATGATTCAGCAACATAGAACTCTACTACTCTTCCAACTCATACAACACTCCATCTTTCAAGTCTATGCTTGTTCACCAGCTGACTCATCTTACCTGGCTTCCTTCAAGACTCAGTTCAAATTCTATCTTCTGCAAGGCTTGTAAAAAATTCCTGCCTTAGTTTATTGATTTCTCCCTGAAATTATACCCTTTCTCTTTCCCCCTTCTTCCTCTCTCATATAGAAAGTTATATTTGTGTGTATGTATTTCATACATATTTTAATTGTTTTTGTACGTATATCTTTGCTTGAATGTAATCTTCCCCATTAGACTAGGAATTCCTTCAGGGAAGAAACTATATTTTTGCTTTTGTATGTCTAGTGCTTAAGACCATACCTGAGCATGGTAGATGCTTAATAAATGCTTGGTTACCAACTGACTGTACTTTTGAAGCACCATAATATAATGGAAAGAACACAGAATTTGGTAATGAGGATGGGGATGGTATCTAGACTGAAATCCCTGCTCCAACACTCACTATCTCACCTTGGACAAAGTAATTTAAGCTCTTGAAGCCTCTATTCTATAAAATGAAGAAGCTAAAAATATATAATCCTAGTTTTACATGTATAATTCACTTATGTCACTCCTATGCCTAAAATGTCTTTCTTCTCACTCCTTTTTCCATCTACAGAAATTATTTTCATTCTCCAAAGTTCAGTTAAATATCAACATTTTCTTCATGAAGGCACTGCCTCTCCTCCCCAAGCAATAGTGATTCCTTACCCAAGCCATCTGGGTTTTTCTTCCTTTACAAAGGCAGAGATTATGGCTCAATTTCTATATCATCTACGATGTTACTTAACATGAATTCTATACAAAGAAAATTGCTAATGTCTACTGAACTAAGGTGACAATTTTTTTAAGTTCTCCTCAGCTAATTAAATGAAATGAAAAATTAATACCTCATCTTAGTAATTTATAGATTAACTGATGTGATAGTGATGGTGGTGGGCTCAGTAATTCTGTCCTAATAGCATCTTTTCTCAAGAGAAACAAATCATTGAGCAGCATGCCTTAGATCACACACCTATTATTTCATTTTTTAAATTGATGAGTTGGAAAAAAGAGTTTATAAAATCTATATACAATGTTTTACTGCTAAAATCCCAATGTCAAACTCAAAAGTATGTTACAATTCTATCTGAATTGAATTGAGGTTGAAATGAAGGAGAGAAAAGCCAATTTCTTGATAAACCATAATGATAAATGAGATTATAATGAGATACCTGGAATTAAAAATACAAACTTAGTGACAGAATTTATTTTCCCTGATTAGCAATGATGAGTTATACTAAGCCATCACTATTCTTTTTGAAAGATGAATCTGGTATCTAAGATTAGAAACATAGCCCAGGATAACAAAAATTCTTTTTCAAAATAATAGTTCTGAACTTATAGTGTCTTAAAGTTTTTAAAACATGATACATGTTATCTCATATGATCTTCATAAAGCCCTTACAAAATAAGTGTTATTTGTATCTTCATGTTATAGATTAGAAAACTGAGGCTAAGTTAAATGACTTGCCCAGGGTGAAACAGCTAGCAAGTGTGTCCAAAGAAGGATTTGGAACAAGTCTTTCTAATTCCAAGTCCAATGCCTTTACCATACAATTTCACTGAGTAGACAAAGCTTAGAAGAAATGGGGGGAGGGGGGTTTCTTGGTGAACTTTTGACTCTAATTAAGGTTGGTTAATTGTAGTAATTAATTGTAGTAATGCATGTTAATTTTATTGCTAGCTGGGATCAGTTACAAAATTTCAGAGTTGAAAGAGATTTTAGAGACCAATGTATCCATTATATCTACAACACTCCCCACAAGTGATCATTCAACTTTCACTTTAAGATCTCTAATAACAGGAAACTCATTACCTTGGGAAATAGTTCATTTCCCAAGTTTAAATTGTTTAAATTTAAAGAGAGTTTAAATTGTTAAAATGATTTTTCATGACAAGCCAACTTCTACTTCCTTACAACTTCTAATTAATTTCTTCTGAGGTTTTACCCTCTGAAGCCATGAAGAATAACTCTAATACCTTCTAAAAAGGATCTTATCTAGGTGTGGGTAGAATACACTGAATCTATAATGTATCAGTGTGTTTTACTGGTTGGTTATGGAGTATAATGGCAATTATTGGTGCGCCAGTGATTTAATCCTTGAAAATTAATAAATGGACTAAGAAAAGTCCAAATAAAATATCCTGAGATAAGGACGTCCCTAAAATTTGGGTAAAGCGAAGTGCCAGCCAGGCAATTCCAGGATACTGAATGTGTCAAGTTAGATGGGAGAAAACTCATAGAACCTAGGCCATATGATAAAATCAAAAAGAAATTGGTTTAGAATTGGAAAGTTTTAGGTCTAACCATACTTGTCAGACAAGTTTTGTTAGCATTCTGATTTTCTTATATATTAGATACATTGTACAAACTATATTGTCTTTATAAATACATATTCCTGTTAAAAATCTCAAACAGGCTTGGGTCCATAAAGGACAAGAAGAACATATATTCACCAACTAAGAGATAATTCAACATCATAAGGAGTATAAGAAAGTCTTTGAGAATACACAGAGGTTATAGGTCAGGACCAGTTTGAACATTTCACTTTTGAGCCAATAAAATTGATAGATGGATCTACCCTAGACCAAACTGGATGCAATGATTCATAGGATCCTGATTAGCCATGATAATAACAATGGAGATCTCATTCAAAAAGATATAATTTTATCCAATGCTTCTCAGAGATGGCTATTATTATAGATAACATTGGGAGTGGTGATATTTATCCCTGTGGTAAAGTGGAAAGAATACTACCTTTGGAGTTAGACAATCTGCATTCACATCTCATTTCTGATGATAACTTGGACAAGTTACAACTTCTCTGGGTTTCAGTTTTATCATTTGCAAAATGAGGGATTTAGCTAGCCTCTAAAGCTGTTTCATCTCTGGATTTATGGACCACAATGCAACAAGAAGCCAAAGCTGCTGAAATAGCTGGATTTTAATATATGTACACACTCACAGACCACTCACAGATCATAATGCACTAAATTAATAGAAGTCTTTGCTAATTCACACTTCTGCTGTTTCCCAAAGTATCAAACACCTTGCTTTCTAAACCTGAACTTTGCTTTTTGCTGCCCCCCTCAGACTTTGATAATCATGATTCTTATTCTGTTTTCTTTCTCCGGACATTGATATCCACTTGATATATACATATTCTGGTTGTTGACCTTGAATTTTTTTCATGCCATCCATTTGGATCCTTCCCAGTTTAAGCACTTCCTAGCTATTATATTCCCTTAGTCTTCAAGCCAAGTTTCAACAATGTCCATATAGTCTGAATAACTGGGATGTGACAGGTCCCAATTTTTGTCCTTACCCAAACCTGATGTAGTTAGAAATCTAACAGGGCAGAGAAAAAACTCTCTCCTAATGAAATATAATATTTTGTGAGAAAAGTATACTAAGAATGAGAAAAAGATCCCAATCTCAATTTTATACTGGAAAAGTAGTACCTAAAGCAATGCAATGTATATACAGACTGGGAGGCAAAAAGTTTTCACCAAAAGTTTTAAGTATATAATTCTGAATTTTTTAAGTATATAACTTTTATTATGTGGCTCCCAGAAGCTTAGATTTAAGAGCTGGAAGGGAGTCTCAAAAGCCAGCAAAGTTCAACATTTTCTTTTTTATAATAAGGGAACCAAGGTGAAGAAAGATTAAGTGTCTTCCCCAATGTCACAGAATCTTTTCCCACTGACTGAAACCAACATGTCCTTTGACATTCACCAAAACCTTCTTAAATTATACTTCAAAAAATTATACTTCAAAAAAATCATAGCATTCCTTCAAGCAAGAATCAGGCGGTCACATTTAATCAATGAATGAAGTTGCTCTTTACAAACATCTAGATCTTCTACAGGTATCAAGGAGAAATCTATGACTAGATATTTAGAAACATATTTAGAGACACAGCTTCTCCAATATCTTTGCCAAGAAAACACCAATAGTGTCATAAAAAACTACACTACTAAAGAAAATAACTTTTGGGAAGCTTAATAGCCAATGTATATTACTCAATCAAACAGAAGAAGTTGTGTAGATATCCTTGTGGGCTGCAAAAATCATGGTGGTGGAGGTGGTGGCAATAGGGGTGGTGGTGGTAGGGGTGATGGTGGTGGAGGTGGTGCGGTGGTGATAGTGGTGGAGGTGGTAGAGATGGAGGTGGTGGTGGTGGTGCTGGAGGTGATAGAGGTGGTGATGATGGTAGTGCTGGTGGTGATGGTGGCGGAGGTGGTTGTGGTGTTGGAGGTGATAGAGGTGGTGGTGGTGATGGTGAGTGTTGGAGGTGATAGAGGTGGTGACGGTGTTGGAGGTGATAGAGGTGGTGGTGGTGGTGGTGGTGATGGTGGTGGTGTTAGAGGTGATAGAGGTGATGATGGTGTTGGAGGTGATAGAGGTAGTGGTGGTGGTGGTGGTGATGGTGGTGGTGGTGGAGGTGGTAGAGGTAGTGGTGGTGATGGTGGAGATGGTGGTGGTGTTGGAGGTGGTGATGTTGAAGGTAGTGAAGGTGATAGTGATGTTGGAGGTGGTAGAGGTGGTGGTGGTGGTCGTACAGGTGGTGGTGGTGAAGATGGTGGTGGTGTTGGAGGTGATAGAAGTGGTGGTGGTGGTGGAGTTGGTGATGTTAGAGGTGGTGAAGGTGATGGTGATGTTGGAGGTGGTAGAAGTGGTGGTGGTGGAGGTGGAGATGGAGGTGGTAGTGTTTGGTTGTGGTGGACGTGGTGGTAGAGTTGGATGTAATGTTCTGGCTAGCAGAATTTCAGCAGAATAATCACTACAAGCATAGTCAGGCATAAAGTACAAAGTCTTTACTGTCTCCTTCAGAGTCTGTCTCCTTCATCTGGAGCAGGGCTAGCTTTCTAGGGGATTTTCAGATGGGCCTTGGTCTTAGTGGAGAAGTGAAGGAGAGAGGCAGCCACTATGAAAGTATTTATCTTTGAGTCTGTCCTCTAACCTCCAGTCCTCTGTCTTCTCTATCTATTTTGTTGCCCGAATGTGGAAATAAGGATTTACACTCAGCAGTCCAGACTGACACAATTCTGAGTTCAATAGAAGTATCCATGACCCGGAAATTAAATTGAGTACCAAAATAGACAAGCAGGAAACTTTGGTAAGGTCTAAACTAGTGTTTCATCTGAAATGGGACAAATGCTTAGAAAAGAGCCTTCCCCACCCCAAGGGAAGTATATAGAGTACATAGTTAAAGTAATAAAAAGCCAATGTTTCATCATAACTTGGAAGCAGATCATTGGACTTTTAGAAACAGAGTACACATCTCCTTGGTTCTCAAAGAAAGAAGCATTAGAACCAGACAAGTGGAAATTAATAGGAGAGCAACTAATTGAATATTACAATAATAATGCTCCTGATTCAATTCCTAAAGAAGCATATTCTCATTCTCTCTCTCTCTCTCTCTCTCTCTCTCTCTCTCTCTCTCTCTCTCTCTCTCTCTCTCTCTCTCTCTCTCTCTCTCTCTCTCTCTCTCTCTCTCTCTCTCTTCTCTCTTCCTCTCTTTCTCTTTTCTCTTTCTTTTTCTTTCTCCATATATATATATGTATATATATATATATATATATATATATATAATTTAATACAATTGGCTTTAAGGAATTACATAAATATAGGTATAAGGAATAGAAGAAAGAGCAGGAGGGGGAGGATATGATAAAACAGTTGAAAAGCATGAAGAATTAGATGAGAAAGAAGTTAAGTGCTGATGAAATTAAGGAGTGTGGTGCTTCACAGCAGGCTCCATTAGGGCATTCCCCATCCCCTGACCTACTCCCCTCAATTAACCCTTCATGGGTGGAGAGAGGAGGAAGGAGAAGGGCAGTGACACAATCAGCAACACCCATGCAGCAGCTTTGTCCACCCCCTATGACACGATTACAAAAGGCACTAGTTAAAGCTAAAAAAAAGGACAAGATATATCTGATTTAAGAATAGAAGCATACCCCGTTATTCAAGAGTTTGACTCTTCAGGTCAAGAAAAAAGATACTACTCTGCTGCTACTCCCTTGAACTCAAAAAGAACCTTCATTTCAAATAATTCCAAAAGTCCATTCATGTATACAGAACCAGCTATTCTTACAAATCCTCATTTTTTTCTGTGGCTAGAAAGGGCCCAAAACTCAATTGTAGAATGAGTTTCACAATATATGGAAAAGATTAAAAGTGAATTTAAGAGTGAATCCAAATTAATTTCTCAGACAAGTAGTATGAAGGTAGGATTCTTGTGTGAACAATGTTGAGTTGTTTCCTTCACTCACCTTGAACATTTTCAAAAAATTGAAATGAGTTAAATTCACACATTCAACAACCACAGAAAATCATTGAAAACTAAAAAAAAAAAAAAAAAAAAAACTTAAGAAATGAGAGTTTGCACATTTATCACAAAAAACTAATGTTTAAAAAATAATAAAGCATAAATGTTTATGTTATACTTTATTTTTAAACATTAACTTTTGGGGAACTAGCCCTTTTTGGCTAGCCCCATTTCTGCGGCTCTCCAGTGTTATATCCATAATACTCATAATCTGTAACCAGAATTCATTTAGTCCTATCTTAGAAGAAAATGGCATTTCCCAACCAAATTCTCACTTTCTGCTATGGTAGGCATTTTCTCTAAATGAAAATATGCCCTTTCCTTGCTGTATGGAATAGACAGTGTTGTGCTGTCCATGCATCTACCCTATGGTGACTTAAATGGGGGGAAGGGAGGAGATAAATCCATGCAAATGAAAATTAACAAAGGTCAGGGAGAAGAAAATCTTAATCTTGAAAATTTCACAATTAAAATTAGAAAACACAGTTTAAAAATATTTTTTGCTTCCTTAAAAACCTTTATGTGAATTTTGTGAAAATTAATATTTATGGAAATGTTAAAGCTGGAAGGGACTTAAGAAACCATCTATTTCAGTCTTTCCATTTTGTAGATTTTTTAAAAAGAGAAAAAGTATAAGTGATTTCCCTTTGGACTCATAGGTTCTTAACCTTTTTTTTTTTTTTTTTTTTTTTTTTAATAATGGACCTCTTTCTCAGGGTGGCAGTCTATGAATCTCTTCTCAGAATGATGTTTGTGAATACATATATGTGTGTGTGTGTGTGTGTGTGTGTTATACATACGCAAATATATGTAGCATTACAAAAAAAGGCAATTGGTGCTGAATATATTTATCAAAATATTTAAAGGAGGGAAAAAAAAGCTTTATGGACTACCAGTTAAGAACCTCTATATCTAAATCACCCAGTAAGTTAATTTTGGAGTCAAGACCAAAAAGAACTTTCTCTGATACCTCCCCCAAAAGCCTAGCACATTTAACAATGTCTATTAATGAAATGATTAATTGATTTAATGAACATCAATACAAAAAATTGAATGAACTTTTCATAAGTTCAAGGTTGTTGGAAGGACAAGTTACAAATTTGAACTGTCTCTATTCTCTTGGTGTTTACAATATAAAATAATCATTAGATAGGAAAACAAAGAAAATGTTTCACTGAGCATTTTGAATTTTCTGAATGTCTCAAGATCCAAGCAGAAGAGATGCTTAAGAACATAGATATCTATTCAATTTGAATCATGTCATACTTGACTTCTTCTTTGAGTACCTTAGAACAAAGGGACAGAAATTTATCACTTGAGTTTGGAGCTTGGATTTTGCAACAACAACAAAAAATAGCATTTCAGGATCTCAGGGTGCACTTTATGGCCAGAAAATTTATGGAACCTTTCTCCTATATAAAACGAAAACTATTAAAGGCCCTTTCCAATGCTAGAGATAGTGGTAGAAACTCAACCTATGATTTCATTGGCATAGGGAACTCCTAGGTGAAAGAACTTATATTTTATTCAAGCAGTGTCCTCTTTGTAATTTATAGTCTTAGACAGTTATACCAAGCAGAAGTGAACATGTGAACCCTACGAGTTCCAGTGAAGCCCCCAACATTCCCCAGAATAGCTAAATTAGATTAAAATGTAATTGGGAAATATTTATCAAAATAAATAAAAATACAATAAAAGGTAGGGTTAATAAATGGTTTCAATATGTAGTGGCAGAGAGTTCTATATAATGGTTTAGTGGCCCTGTCTCTATTTAAGCTTTGTGTCACTGGCTTGGAACACCAAGTTGACTTGTCATACATAAAGCCAGAATGTGTCAAATGCAGGACTTGAACACAGCTCTGCATCTACTGTGTCATCCTTTCTTTCAGTATATCACAGACAAGAACTTATTTCTTTACCATTTTATCTATTAGAAAGGGGAGGCATTAGAGGTAGGAGATAGGGATAGGGTTTGGACCTATGATTTTATTGCTATAGGAATCAATCAATTTATGGAAGAAAACATTTATTATGTGTAAAACCCTGCCTTAAGTTCTGAGGACACACATATACAAAAGAAATCAAGACTGTCCCTTCTCTCAAGGACCTTACATTCTAAATGGAGAGACAACATATGGAAGGCTTTATTTGCAAGTCAAATAGAAAGATCTCATGGTCCTTAAAGTATAGTGTTGAAAGTACAAAGTAATTCTTTTTCTTTAATGTTATTTATAGTGACAAAAATCCTACCAGTATCTGATACTGAATCATTTGACAGTGCCAAACACTCAAGTGACAAAAACTTTCTTTTCAGAATTTTAAAAAGATGTGATTATAGTACCTGCAAAGGGCGGTGGCTAGGCTGCCATCTCCATAGGTTTTACTTCCTAGGTTATAGTGCTGGGGTACAAATGTACCAGAAATAGAAATCCACTTGGGATCTATGAAGCATATATTCATTTAGCAACCATTCTCTATATACCAATTACTATGATAGATAGTAGTGAAAAAACAAATATTAAACAGTCTCTCCCCTCAAATAAATATTTAATAATAAAAGAATTAAGACAACAATATTGTATTGATAAACTGCATATAGCATTGTATAAGAGAAGTATGAACAAGATGGCATCAGGCTACACAAGAGAGATCACTTCAAAATGAAATTGCTATTGTTGTTGTTGCTCATCCTTTGTTCTCAAAAAGGATCGATGACATCATGAGGATGATATCTCAGTTTGTCCATGAACTGGATCTGAATAAAGCAGAGTTGTGAACGTCATCAGCTTTATTCTCTCATGTAGTCATTGAAATCAAGGGGCAAGATAAAGGTTAAGATGACTGGCAATGGCCCAGGATGCATTGAGTGACCATGGCCTTTCTAAGTTTCCCTAGAAGAAGTAACAGGGATAATGATATTAATTAGAAGCATTCTTCCCATTATAATTATGTATTTGTTCAAAAAATAAGAAAGTATGAAATCTATTTTAGAGAAGAAAGCAGTCCATTTTGGCTAATGCACTGGGTACATGGCATGGAATAGTGTGAGGAAAAAAAAAATTGGAAACATAGTTTGATCAAATCATCATCATCCAAAGACATATAATATTATAACATTTGAAATTATTATCCCCACAAAATGCCATATGAAGGATTATACAGATATGTTTATATTCATTCATAGATAAGGAAAACTGAAGCTTAAGAATTTAAATATACTTACACTTATAGGAAAATATATAGAGAAACAGAAAGGACTTTAGAGATTAGCTATTTCAGTCTCCTCCATTTACAGATGGGAAGACTTGAGGCTTAAAGAGGTTTCATGACCTGTACTATGTATTGTTCAGGCTAGCTTTCTGGAGGTCCTTCAGATGGTCCTTGGTCCATCTGGATAGACACCATGAGAATGATCAAGAATAGAGTCTAGATTCTTTATCCTGGCCCAGTCTCAATCTTAATGCAGGAGGCAGAAGAGCCACCACGAGAGTGGTCAAAGATAGAATGTCTATCTTCCAGTTTTTCTTAGCTCCTATATACCTTATTGTAATTACATCATTACAGCATACTGATTATATGTGAACTAGAGAACCATTACATCACCATACTAAGTATTAAGTATATATGTGAATCAGAGAACTCTCATCAATTCCACTGAGTTAACCCCTTGTTTCAAGTATACTTCTTCAGAGTTCCCACTCTCTACAGTGCTAGATCACAAAAGTAATGTCAGAGCCAGATCCCAACACTCCTAGTATCACATTTTCCAATGCAATTTGGTATCTTTCCAAATAATAGGTAAAATAATAGGCCCATCTTTTCAATGATATGCATTAAAAGCAGTTGAGAAAACAGTAATTTGGGGAGAACAATTTAGCATCCATTTCATCTGGCTCAAACCTCAACCATAATCCTCTTCATAACGTGCAGTCTTTCCCTACATATTCAGTAATTAAGAAACTCCCTATCTCCTGAAGCCTGAGGCAGGCCATTTCATTTGGGGACAGTTAGAGACTGATGTCTTGGTTTGCTGAATTATTTTTTTCTCTTCATTTTTTATTCCTTCTTATAAGAGATGACTAAAAAGGAAAGGGGAAATGTACTTGGAAATGAAGGTGACAGAAAAAAAATGTATGCTTAACAATAAACTTTAAAGTGATTGTTGCACTACAAAAATTATTCTCAAAAGTTGAGAAAGAAAGCAGTAATTATAAAGTCCAACTTTATTTTAATGTTGTCAAATATAATCCTAATACCTAAATCAAGGAAAAATTAAGACAAAGGACAGACATGGACCAAATATATTAGTGGATATTAATTCAAAATTAAAAGCAAAGTTAAAGTAAAAAGCAAAAGTAAAATTTTGTTAAAAACATGACAATGGTTGCTCGATTATTTTTTCTTGTCTTATTGTTATTGTTAACATCTCTAGAACAATATCAAATAATAGCCAGATTAAAAATTATCCTTCCTTTACTCCTACATTTAAAGTAAAAATTTATGGTTTATATTCATTGAAAATAGTACTTAGTTTCAATTTTAAATACTTTTATGATAATGAAAATGAATAAACTCAAGTTTGATAAGGTTTTTATTTTAAAAAACTGAAAAGCTTTTTGGCCTAAAGTTGACTTGTGGCTAGGAGATAAATTCTTAACAGAGGTAAGGAAACAAACAATGACCAAGGGTAAAATAGATAATTTTTATTATATGTAATGGGAAAGCATTTGCAGAAACAAAATTAATGGATCCCAAGTAAGAAGAGAAACAGTAGAATGAGAAAAGACTTTATAACCAATTTCCCAGGTGTGTTTGTTATTGCAGATATATAAACAATATAAATATGAAATATCAAAGTTATTCTCTGATAAGTTAGAGTAATATAAACTGAGGTTTTTTTATTATAACTTTTTATTTACAAGTTATATGCATGGGTAATTTTACAGCATTGACAATTGTCAAACCTTTTGTTCCAATTTTTACCCTCCTTCCCCCCATCTCTTCCACCCAATGGCAGGTTGACCAATACATGTTAAGTATTAAACTGAGTTTTTTAAAGAAACAATTGGAAACAATAATATAAATGCTCTGTTTCTAACTGTAAAAGTTAACTGCAAATAAAAACAAGTTTGAGCTTTCATCTCACATCCAGCAAACTGGAAAATATAACAAAAGATAGAAAAAGTCGAAGTTGGAGGGATTGTAGGAAGACAAGCATACTAATGCATTATTGCTGGAGCTAAATAAATATTATCATTCTGGAAAGCAATTTGGAATTATGAAATAAAGTTTAAAATGTCAATTATTTTTAGACTCAGAGATTCATCACTATGCACATATTTGATCACTGATCAAAAAGTCTCATATGTACCAAAATATTTAAAACAGTACTTTTTGTGATAAAAGAAACAAGAAGCAAAATAGATATACATCAATTAGGAAATAGTTAAAAAAAGAAATGTCAATAATATGGAAATGTATTATAAGTGTACATATATAAGCTATATTGGATTGCTTGCTGTGTTGGGGATGTGAGGGAGGAAGAAAAACATTTGTAACTCAAAATCTTATAAATATGAATGCTGAAAACTATCTTTATTGCACATGTTTAACTTATATTGTTTTGCTTGCTATTGTGGGGAGGAAAGGGGGAGAGACAAAGAAAAATTGGAACACAAGGTTTTGCAAAGGTAAATGTTAAAAACTATCTTTACATGTATTTGGAAAAAATAAAATATTAAAAATAAAGAGAAACTATCTACATGTAATCAGAAAAATACTATTGAATTTTTAGTGTCAAACATGATGAATGTAGAAAGCATGAGGTTTATATAAACTGATGAAAAATGATAGAACAAATGTAAATAAAAAGAATCACAGCAATAAATATTAATTTCATTGTTGTTGTTCAGTCATTTCATTCATATCTGAATTTCCTTCTTGGCAAAGACACCAAAACTATTTACCATTTCCTTCTCAAGCTTATTTTACAGATGAGGATCTGAGGCAAACAGAGTTGAGTGACTTGCCCAGGACTACACTGCTAGAACATACCTGAGACCAAATTTGAACTCAGAAATACGAATCTTTACAAAACTAGCAAATCCAGCTAAAGCTGGATTTGGACTTAGCGAGATGAATCTTCCTACCTCTAAGCTAGGCACTCTATCTATTGTTACCTAACTATGTCTAAAAAAAGACACTACAAAATTAGAATCACCAGGTTTGGACCCAAAGTATGATCACCTGTCACAATGAGCACCTATCAGGGTTCCATGGATGTGGAGTATTGCAAATTATGCTAGATTTGTATACTGTATTTTTTTAATTCTGAATTTTTCTTCCTTTTTTTCCTTTTTCCTTTTTTTTAAATGATCCTTTGTCATAAGGAATGACTCTCTGATTTCACAATAACTGAATCCTTGGATGATTCCTTGGGAAATTTCCTAAAGAAATTGGAGCCATCACAATGCAATAGGAAAGTCTTCTGCTATTTTTCTCCCACTAATTAAGCAGATCCAGCTTTGAGGCTCGCTGATGAATCTAACTATGACAATCAGATTGTCAGTACAGAAGGAGATTCTTCCTCTGTAGGCAGAGACAAGCAGATAGCAGAATGTCCAAGTAGAGACCATGAGATGACCTATAAAGGGAGCTTCATGGGATAGAGGGAGGAACAAAATAAAAGAAACATTTGAAAAGAAACACTAAAGTACAATTTCAATCAATGTAGTCTGGCAGCAGACCATTGGGAAATGGTGTCCATCAGCAAGCCAGTGTTCAGCAATCAAAGAGTGATTACTTCCTTTAAGGCTTTTAGTGTTGATCAGATAGAGAGAAGCTGCAGAATAGAGCAGCTATCCTGAACTGAAGTGTACCAAATCCCATACTGACCTAAATGCTTGCCAAAAGGTCTGCCTTGACCAAAATTAGTATTTTTTGCAAAAAGACGCATCCTAGGAAGGAAGAGAGAGATAGAATAAATGCCACCATTATTAAATAAACATTAGAATCAGTGAGTGAAACTTACAGTGATAGATTACTGCATCAAATTCACTTTTTTTCTATCATTTCTTCCTGTATCGAGCCATGTGGACTTTCTAGTTTATACTTCCCCTTAAATAGTTGTTATACTCAAGCTCAGTCTTTTAGCATGTTTCAGCTCATTTGCACAGACTTTCAATATAATTGGCTCAAGATAGGATCCTTAACTATCACCTATACATTTTAATTTACATTCAATGAACAGTAAAAGTATGATAGCCACATTACATGACATGCAATAAGTATGTAAGTCTACTCAAGAAAAAAAATCAATGGCAATAGGTAAATTACAGTATTCAGGCTTCAACTTGGTATCTCTAGCAAATTAAATCAAATTCCTGTATCAGAAACTTTTCAAAGAGAAAATGGAAATATGGTTATTTAAAAATTAAGTAAAGTGAGACAGCTATAGAATCAAACAAGCGCAACTGATACAGTTTTACATTATTGTGCATTATTTTGTAAAATATTTTAAAATACAAGGGAATGAGCATTTTTAAAAATAATTTTAGCCTCATTGTGAGCTTTGCCATCTCATATTCTCAATCTATCTATTCTGTTGTGTACTTGGAATCAACATTTTGGTGCAACATACAGATTCAGAGACTGGTAATAGTAATTGTTATTAACTTATGGAAGGTTTTATGTCACATCCTGCTTTTCTGGGCCTCAGTTTCCTTATCCGTAAAATGAAAGAGTTGATAATCTCTAAGGTCTCTTTCCATTCTAAATTATTATGATCTCTCCCCACCCTACACAATCTGGATAAACTATGCCTTTTTTCCTTTCCCCTCTCCCTATGATATCAATGTAATCTTTAGACCTTCTCAAAAAGATCATTTTCCACTTTCCTGTGTAAAGTCGATGTGTTTCTGTCACTCTCCTTCTTTCACAAAAAAGATCATCTAGTGTCTTTATGTAGTCAATTAAGTGGCATATTGGATACAGGGTTGCCCTTGGGATCAGGAAACTCTGAATTCAAATTCTATGGTACAGATACATGGTGCAATGGTTCTCCATTCATTCTCCATTCAGGGCATATACTGGCCCTGAAGTCAGAAGACCTGAGTGCAAATCCTACCTCAGATGCTTAAGACTTACTAGCTGTGTGACCCTGGGTTGACCCCACTTGCTTCACTAAAAGAAAAAATTTTAAAAATAATGAGTTTTGGGGGCAGAGCCAAGCCAGCAGAAAGGACACATGCTTCTTTCTGATCTTCTCCCATGACCCTTAGACTAATTAGCAAGTCTAGCCTCTGAATTAGTTCTGGACTGGCAGAATTCACAAATATTGGGAGTGCAACAAATTACCAGCAGAAGATAATTTCAAAGATCACCAGAAAAGGTCTGTTTCAATTGGGTATGGAGAGAGGTGGGCCAAGTGCAATCTGGTTGAGCACAGATGCCAGTGTAGACTGTGCAGACCTGCAGTGATGGGAATTTAGCTCGGCATGAAATCTACAGGGAGAAATCTATGGCATTGTTGGCTACTCTTTCCTGGTTGAAAGCCAGTAGATCAGCAGAGAAGTTATAAAACACCTAACACAAACAGAAAAAGTAAATAGTGAACCCCAAAAGGCCAGAATCTCATGGGACCTGGCCATACCCACCCAACACTAGTAATAAGTCATCACTGGCTCAGTGCAGCCAGCATTGAACCAGCATGGCCATTGCCATTTTCAGGGAAACTTGGACAACCCCCACTTGCCCTAAAAATACATCTCAACTTTAAAAAAAATAAATAAAAAAGCAAAAAGAACTCTAATCATAGATAGTTTTTATGGTGAAAGAAAAGAACAGATTTCAAACACTGAGGAGACTAAAAGCAGATTGTCTCTAGATGAAGCCCCAGAAGGTAATATAAATTGGTCCCCATCACACAAGGCTCTTCTAGAAGAAATTAAAAAGAATCTTTAAAGAGAGCTAGAAGAAAAATGGAGAAAGGAAAAGAAAACTTTGAAAGAGGGTTTGGAAAAGGCAACACTTAGTAAAAAAACACTTAGTAAAATGGAAAAAGCATATAACTCATTAAAAGATAGATTTGACAAAATGAAAAAAGAAAACAACTCCCAGAAAAACAAAATTTGTGAAATGTAAAAAGAAAATAACTCATTAAAAAACAGAATTTGTGAAATGGAAAAAAATCCATAGAACAAAACAACTCATTTAAAAAATTCAATTGGACAAATACAAAAAAAAGTTTTTAAAAAGTAAATGAAAAACTAATTCATGAATTATGAATGAATGGAAATTAATGACTCAATGAGAAAAGAAGAATCAGTCAAGCAAAATGAAAAAAGTGAAAAAATAGAAAAAATGTAAAATACCTACTTGACAAAAACATCTTACCTGGAAAATAGATCCAAGAGAGACAATCTAGATTATTGGACTCCCAAAAACCATGATGAAAAAAAGAGCCTAGACACATTTTTTTTCAGGAAATCATCATAGAGAACTGCCCTGATTACATAGAATCAGAAGGTAAAATAGCCATTGAAAAAATTCACTGAACACCTGAAAAAAAAATTAAAACTCCAAGGAATATTGTGTCTAAATTTCAGAACTATTGGACTAAGGAAAAATATTATAAGCAGCCAGAAAGAAACAATTCAAATACCAAGGAACCACAATAAGAATTCCCAGGAGGTAGCAGCCTCCACCTTAAAAGATTGAAGGGCTTGACTGATATTCCAAAAGGCAAAGGAATTTGGAATGCTGCTAAGAATAATCTGCTAAATTGGGCATGTTCTTTCAGGGAAGAAGATGGACATTCAATGAAACAGGTCAATTCCATTTATTTTCTATGAAAAGACCAGAGCGAAACAAAGTTTGACCTCCAAACATAGAATTCAAAAGAAGCATAAAAAGGTAAAAAGAAAAGAACTCTTGAGAACTGCATTTCTGTTATGGGCATACATAGACAATGCATATATTATTTTATTTTACTGTTACAAAATAAAAAAAAAGAAACTAGAGGCGGAAAAGGGATTGTACCAGAAAAAGCAGAAAGTGGAGGCAAAAAGAGGGAAATTATATATCAGGAAGAGGCAAAGTATCATATTGAGGGAAAGAAAGGAAGAAGATGAACATTGTGTGAATCTTACTTTCATTAGATTTAGTCCAAAGAGAAAATATTAGACATATTTGGTTTCACCGAGAAGCTTCTCTTACCTTACAAAAATGTGAGAGGAGAAAGAGGGAAATGGAAGCTGTAGGCTAAATAGAAGGGAAAACAGAAATAATAGGGGAAAGATATAAGAAAGAGGGAGGAGCTCTAAAGGGGGAGGAGAAAGCAAGTAGTACTCATAAGTAAAATATTGGAGAGGAGGGAAAGAGGAAAAAGAAAGACAAAGCATAATTTGGGGTTAATAAGATGGCAGGAAAAATGTTTATGGCAGCCCTGTTTGTAGTGGCTAGAAGCTGGAAAATGAATGGATGCCCATCAATTGGAGAATGGTTGAGTAAATTGTGGTATATGAATGTTATGAATATTATTGTTCTGTAAGAAATGACCAGCAGGATGAATACAGAGAGGATTGGCGAGACTTACATGAACTGATGCTGAGTGAGATGAGCAGAACCAGGAGATCATTATATACTTCAACAACAATACTGTATGAGGATGTATTCTGATGGAAGTGTATTTCTTCGACAAAGAGAAGATATAGCTCAGTTTCAATTGATCAAGGATATACAGAAGCAGCTACACCCAAAGAAAGAACACTAGGAAATGAATGTAAACTGCTTGCATTTTTGTTCTTCTTCCCGGATTATTTATACCTTCTAAATCCAATTCTCCCTGAGCAACTGTTCGGTTCTGCACACATATATTGTATCTAAGATCTACTGTAACCTATTTAACATGTACAGGACTGCTTGCCATCTGGGGGAGGGGGTGGAGGGAGGAAGGTGAAAAATCGGAACAGAAGTGAGTGCAAGGGATAATGTTGTAAAAAATTACCTTGGCATGGGTTCTGTTAATAAAAAGTTATTAAAAAATAAGATGGCAGGAAATACAGAATTAGTGGTATTAATGATAAATGTGAAGGTGTGAATTCTCCCATAAAGTGTAAGACTACATTAAAAGCTAGAATCCTATTATATGTTCTTGTAAACAACATTAAAAGCCAGAATCCTACTATATGTTGTTTACAAGAAACACATTTAAAGCACAGCAATACAGACAGAGTAAAGATAAAAGGCTGGAGTAGAATCTATTATCCCTTAGGTGAAGTAAAAAAGCAAGGGTAGTCATACAGATCTCAAGCAAAAGAAAAAATGGATCTAATTAAAAGATATAAGGAAGGAAACTATATTTTGCTAAAGGGTACCATAGATAATGAAGCAATATCAATATTAAATATATATGCACCAAGTGGTATAGCATGGAAATTCGTGAAGGAGAAATTTTAAAAAGAGCTTGCAAGAAGAAATAGACAGCAAAACTATAATAGTGGGAGATCTCAACCTTGCTCTCTCAAAACTAAGATAAATCAAACCACAAAACAAATAAGAAGTTAAAGAGGTAAATAGAATACTAGAAAAGTTAGGTATAATAGATCTTTGAAGAAAATTGAATGGAGACAGAAAGGAGTACATTTTCTTCTCAGCAGTTCATGGAACCTCTGCAAAAATTCACCATATATTATGACATAAAGACTTCAAAATCAAATGCAGAAAGGCAGAAATGGTAAATGCATTTTTGTCAGATCACGATGCAATAAAAATTACATTAAATTGAAACTAAATACTCTCATCCTAAAAAATGAATGGGTGAAACAGCAAACCAGTCACAATAGATAACTTCACCCAAGAGAATAACAATAATGAGACAACATATCAAAATTTGTGGGATGAAGCCAAAGTGGTAATAAGGATATATTTTACATCTCTAGATGCTTACTTGCATGAAATAGAGAAAGAGAAGATCAATGAATTGGGCTTGCAACTAAAAAAAACCAGAAAAGGAACAAATTAAAAACCTCCAATTAAATACCAAACTTGAAATTCTAACAATAAAAGGAGAGATGAATAAAATTGAAAGTAAAAAACTATTGATTAATAAATTAACTAAACGTTGTTTTTAAATAGATAAAACCTTAGTTAATTTGATTAGAAAAAGGAAAGAGGAACTTTATGCCAATAAATTTGATAACAAGTGAAATGGAGGAATACCTACAAAAATATAGATTGCCCAGATTAACAGAAGAGGAAATACATTACTTAAATAGTCTTATTTTAGAACAAATAAATTGAACACACTATTAATAAACTCGCTAAGAAAAAATCCCCAGGACCAGATGGATTTATATGTGAATTTTAACAAACATTTAAAGAACAATTAACTCCAAGACTATATAAACCATTTGAAAAAATAGGGAATGAAGGACTCTTACCAAATTCTTTTTATGACACAGACATATTACTGAAACCTAAACCAGATAGGACGAAAACAGAGAAAGAAAATCATAGACCAATCTGCCTAATGAATATTGATGAAAAAATCTTAAATAAAATATTAGCAAAGAGATTACAGAAAATCATCCTGAGGATAATATACCATGACCAAGGAGGATTTATACCAAGAATACAGGGCTGATTCAATATTAGGAAAACTATTAGCATAACTGACTATATCAATAACAAAATTAACAAAAACCATATGATTATCTCAATAGCTGCAGAAAAAGCATTTGATAAAAAGTATTTGAGTCCAGATTTAAACTTGGGAAGATGAGTCTTCCTAATTCCAAACCCAGTGCTTTATCCATTGTGCTGCCTAGCTGCTGACATGACACTTCCTGTCAAAATTCATCCTTGGATCTCATTGTCTCTCAACAATTTCAGGAATTCAGCTACAATTCTACTAACCCCTTAATCCACTGCATGCAAATGTGTTCAGGTCTCCACTATGTTCAAAAAATAAACAAAAGCAAAATTCTAGGATCCTATATATCTTTTCCCTTTCACTGTTAAATTCCTAGAAAGAATAGTCTACACTCATTGTTTTCACCTTCTCTTCAATGATACCTAATTTTTTGGACCTGTCTTCTGCCATCTCCTACTGAGGGAATTCCTCTTCTAATGCCTTATAGCTCAAGATCACACATTCAAATTATGTCAGATTCAAACTTTGAACCTTTTTGACTTTTTGACTATAAGGTTACTTATATAAGGTTACTTCTCAGTCCACTCTACCATACAATCTCCTTCCTTAATTCATTTTGCACTTTGATTTTCAATCCAAATCCTCTCAAGAGGAAGAAAACTTCTTCTCAAAGGTCAACAGTGACTTCTAATTGCCAAGATCAGTGATCTTTTCAAAGATTCCATCCTCCCTAATTTGTGCAGCATTTGACAGTGTTGACTTTCACATATTCTCTCCCCTAGAATAATCTCTCTTCCCTTGGTTGCAATTTTGCTGTTTTCTCCTGGTTTTGCTCCTACTTTATTGAATATTCCTCAATATCTTTTGTCAGTTTTATCCTCTTTTGTGTAGGTAATCTTTTGAATATAGTTAATCTTCAATCTGTTCTAGGCCTTGTAATGATAAAATTGTAAATCTTCTAATCAAGAGGACCTAACCCTGGAAAATTCTTTGTAAAGACATAACTCATAATTTTCTCTCATTTATTATGTCATTGGTAAATCTGAAGTCATTTATTCCCATGGTATTATCTCTAATAGGAAAAAGTATATCATCTTGGCACAAGATGGCAAACAGGGGAGGGGAAAATGATTGGTTGATTTTTCTACTCATCCAAAGAATAATGACTGTTTTCAATGAAGTATCATGTGAAATTTAAATGATTTCAAATGGTCCTAAACTATTTAATCAACAATTCATTACAAAGTCCATGTTTAATCAATAAGTACTTTAAAAAAATTGAAATCTTGACACATGAATTATGTGATTCTTGATCACTCTGAGACTTATTTCCTTATGTAAAGCAGAAATAATAGTGCTTCCTACTTCCCAGGGCTGTTGTGAGAATCAGAAAAAATATATGTAAAGTCCTTTACAAAGCTTAAAAGATCCATTTTCATAATTCTATTCATATAATCACTATTACCACTATTATTACCACCACCATCACTACTACTACCATTCCTATCATTATATTCCTTCACCTGGATATTTCATTCACATAGTTTATATTATTATAGTTAGATAGCTAGGTGGTACAGTAGGTATAATCCAGTAATAGATAGTACTAGAGTGTCAAACCTAAATGCATCTTTCTGAATTTGAATCTGACCTCAGACACTTACTAGATGTGTGTCATTTAACCCTGTTTGCCTCAATTTTCTCTTCTGTACAATGAGCTAGAGACAGAAATGGCAAATCACTCCAGCATCTTTTCCAAGAAAGCCCCAAATGAAGTCAAAGAGAGTAAGATATAACTGAACTACAACAAAAATATGATTACAGATAGTCAGATGACTCAAAAATCTATATATTCCTCCCCAATCTCTTCCCTGGGGTCTTATAACACATCATCAATGCCAATTGAACATCTCCATCTGAATGTCCTGATAGCACCAGCAAGATGAAACAGAACTCCTCATTTAATCCCTTAAATCAGGCCATCTTCTCAATTTTCCTCTTAAAGTTCCAATCTTATCATCACTTTAGTCTCCTACCTCAAAACAATGAAATTATCTTTCATTCTTTCTTTTTTCTTATTAGCGCCATTATCAGATCAGAGACCAAGTTGAATAGTGATATAATGATTAAAAAGGATCAGAACAAAAAGATCTGAGTCTGAAATGTTCTTCAGACACTTAGTTCTGTTATAGAGCAATCACAGAAAATCATCAGACCTCAGTCTTTTATTCTACTAAATAAAGGGGTTAAACTAGATATTCTTTTAAATTCTTCCAGATCTAGAGCTAGGATATCAGTGTCATAAGATTCTACCTTTACAATATCTCTCACATCTATCCATGATAGTCATCCAAGTTCAGACTGTCTTCACCTCTTCCTAACTGATCTTCATTCTACAGTTCTATAGTGACTGCTGGAGATTTGTCATCACAACTATACAAATGAAAATTCACCCATTCTCTTAAGTTTAATCTTTCAATGAATTTGTGATCCCATTAATTTGGGTATTCCAGCCAATGGTACAAGTCACTGCCCATTCTCATCCATTCACCCTGTTGTTTTCTTGTCCATGTCCTCAACAAGGAGCCCTTCAAAAATAGTGGACCCTTTCTCCACATTTCTTGATATTTCATGGCTTCCAATGCAATATGTAGAATATCTCATGTTCTAGCTACCCATCTACCTATTTCTTTGTCTCAAAGTACATCTCCATGGCACTATGTTATCTGCATCATCCTTCTTTAAGCAATATGTCATAGTCTACTCATGCTCACTTAGTCTCCATTGACTTGTAAGTAACTCACAACTTTAATTCTTCAGAGATTACTATTATATGACAAAACACAAATACCCTTTTGTAACATCTAAATACAAATACAAATAAATAAATACCCCTTTTTAATGTCTTTTCTCAATCTGGATATAATCTATATTTACAGGCCATTATGATTCTTTATATACACTATGATCTAACTCAAACTGGCTTACTTTTTGATCTCTATACCCAATATTCTATTTCCTGCTTTTGTACATGCTATCCCTCATATCTGTCATACACTGATTCCTCAATTCTCCCTTCAAGTTCAGATGAAGAGCTACTTCCTAAAAAGGGCCTTTTCCTAATTCCCCTTATTCTGAACCCACCTCACCATCACAGTTTATTTATTTAGTATATGTTTAGAACATATTAGTCTAGTTTAGTGCTTAGAGAAATATCGGAACCAGAAAGACTTAGTACTCAGTTCCCACTTTTGACTAATATGGCTGTGTAATATTAACTGAATTCTCTCAACAACTCTCTAGCCTATAAATTGCAAAGGATGTTCCCACCCGCCTTGGTAGAGGGAATTTCTTTATCCAACCTCTCCATTAACCAAATAAGCCACAAATTCTCTTTCTAGTTCTTTGGGTGTATTTAATTATGTACATTTGGTTTGTTCTCAGAGGATATAAGCTCTATGGGTGAATGATTTATTTTTGTTTTATATTCTCATGGTGACTAGTTTATAACAGGTACTTTTTAAATCACTAGAGAATAAATAAGTGAATTGCATGACTCACATTCCATCCTTAGTGCAGCTTCCAAAAATAACTGCCTAATGCATGACCACATCATTACCTTGTTCAAAAAATTTTAGTCACCCCATGCCACTGAATAAGAGGAATTAGGAAAAGGCTCTTTTTTAGGAAGTAGCTCTTCATCTAAATTTGAAGGGAAAATTGAGGAAGTAAAGTTTGACATATGAGGAATAGATGTAGAAAGGGAGGAAATGGAATATTGAGTATAGAGATCAACACAAATTTGTTTATCTAGCATTTGAGGCAGTTTTATCCTGCTAATATTGTTTCACATTCTCATATTTTAAGTACTAGACAAATGGACTTGTGAGAGATTCCCCAAGCTTCTAGTATTTACTATACTTACCTTTGTATATGCCATATATTTTCAGTAGAATGTAAGGGCCTTAGAAACAGTGAGATCTTTTTTCATATTGAAAATCTCTATCTTCAGAATTTTTCAAAGGATTTCAGTAACTTCACTTAAGTAATTGATAGACATGTCTTCTGAAAACTGGTATAATGAATTCATATTCTAGTAGACTTCCATCTTGAAGTGCCCTAATACCCAAGTGGGTAGGGGAAAGGGGGAAAGGAAGAATAAACTAATTAAAAAAAAAGTCTAGAATATCTCCCATTTTAGGTCATATACTGATCAAAGCTACAAATTCCATAAGGCACTTAGGAAATCCAATATATCAACAAAACATATTTATTGCTTATTATGTGCCAACCACTATTCTATATGTTGAGATAACAAGGAAAGAAGAAATGGTCCCTTGCCTCAAGTAGCAAGCATTCTATCTAGGGGTATAAAATGAACTATATTTCAAAATGAACTTTTAAAACTGCTTTTCATTATATTTTTTTTTATCTTCCCCTTTTCAAAGTCACCTCAGGGAAAAAATTTAATGCATTAAACATTAAAATACATATGAAACAAATGATTGTGCAACACTGAATCAAATTAGGAAACTGATTAGCCAAAAGATTTAGGAGATAGAATATCATAATTAAACTATGATTCTTTTTAAAAGTCTTTTTAACAGATCCTCATTATTTCTCAAGCATTTATTTGCTTCAGAAAAATGTCCTATATAATGGTCAACTTTCCTGTCATACTAACCATAGCATATGACCGAGGATATTACATGAATTCAGAGCCATCATTCCAAATATTAAAAAGCAAAGCAGCACATATTTTAGATGCAGAAAGTGTACATCAGAAATAAGAAACCTTTTCTTTCATAGGTCATTAATTTTTTCAAGGAGTTCCCATATGGTTTTTAAACATTCCAGACAATGAAAATTAAAGTGGGATACATATAAGATCAACTTTTACCCCTTAACTTATAGATATTGAAATGAGCTTTTGCCTCCACAATATGAAAAGCTTGCTTTTGCATCTCACATTATTTTAAATTACCCAAAAGTCAATGCAATTTAATAACTTTCTTGCATCTGCTTATTGTTAACTTGAGGCTTGCTTCCAGCACCAACACCCTTCATCATCAATTGTTCTTTCATGGGAGTATTTATCATCTGTGATTACAGACATGTTTTGATTTGAGTCATGTGTTGATTCACAACAGTGTTCTCCCATTGCATGAGATCCACTTTAAACAATTTGGTTCTCTGTTTGTAGGGAGGGAGGAACATGGGGTGGGGGAGTGAGGGTGTGTGTTCATAAATATTTATTAAGCATTTAGTATGTACAAGTACTAAGCACTAAAGATATAAAGAAAAGTAAAAGATAATTTTTGTCCTCAAGGATCTCCCCTCCTAAGGGAGGAGGCAACATGGAAACAACTATTTAAATACACATTAAGAATAAATGTGAAATAATTGACAAAAGAATGGTGTTGGTTGAGAAAGGGTTCCTGTAGAAGGTGGATTGTTCATGTATTGGACTACCTGTCATCTAGGGAAGAGGGTGAAGGGAAAGAGAGAAAAAGTTGGAACAGAAGGTTTTGCGGGGGTCAATGTTTAAAAATTACCTATGCATATGTTTTGTAAATAAAAATAAATAAATAAATAATGGGGGGAAAAAAAAAGAAGGTGGATTGTTAGCTGGGACTTGAAGTAGGTTGAAAAGCCAGGAAGTATGTAGATAATATGGGTTCACTGTGTTGGCATTTGATGGCTAGGTGACATAGTGAATAGGGCATTGGACTTAAACTGTTTTAATGATTTCTAATCTGGTCTCAGATACTTACTACCTGAATGACCCTGGACAATTAACTTAGCCCTGTTTGCTTCAGTTTCTTATCTATAAAATGAGTTTGAGAAGGGAATAGCAAAACATTTCCGTATCTTTGTCAATATATAACCCCAAAATGGGATCATAAAAAGATGAACACAACCGAAAACAATTCAACAAAAATTTTCAATAAAAGTAAATAATAAATGCAATAAATTGATGGGTTAGAATAGTTGGGTTCTGGTCAGCAGAGATTTTCCTCTGTTAGGCAGGTAAAATCTTCTGGCTCCAAACTACATTTCCAGATTTATCACACATTTGCTTTCATACAATCTGTGATCCAGACAAATCAGATTTCCTATTCCTTACTCATACTTTCCATCTCCAATCTTCATGTCTTTACACAAATTATCATCCTTCCCCTTAATGTTTTTAGTCCTTACTTCCACCTATCGGAATCAATCACTAAGAAAGGCTGATTTCAGAAAAGTATGGAAATACTTATATGAACTTATGCTAAATGAAATGATCAGAACTAACAGTATTGTACACAGTAATAACAAAATTCTTTAAGGATCAACTGTGATAAACTTGGATCTTTTCAACAATGAGGTGATAACGCAATTCCAATAGATTTTATGGAAAAAGCCATCCACATCTGGAGAGAGAACTATGGAAACTGAAAATGGATCAAAGCATAGTATTTTCACTTTTTTATGTTACTGGTTTATTTTCTTTCTTGTGGTTTTTTCCTTTTGATCTGATTTTCCTTGTGCAGAATATGGAAATATGTTTAGAGGAACTGAACATTTAGGAAAAAATCAATCAATGCCTTTTTTTCACTACTCATCTCAAATATTCAGCACCTAAATTGAATCTTTCCTAATCCCCCAACTGCCAGTACAACTCCCACATTGTAGATTTTTGCATTGTATCTCCTAATACAACTTAAGAGAAGAAATTTTTTTTCTTCATATTATTGGCATTATTATCGTGTACATAGTAGGATGCTTACTAAATAGTTATTTATCAATTCCTATAACTTTTATTTTTTTCAAAGAGTACTTTTAAAATTCAGATCTTACAAAATACTTGGAAGATTAAGGACCATAGAACCATGGTTTGAGATTCAGAAGGATCCAAAACAGCTATCTCATTCAACTCATGCATGAAAGCAATCATGAGTGTAACATGTACAATCAATGGTTATCCAGCCTCTGCTTAAAACCTCAATAGAGGAGGAATTCACCTTCCACGGGAAACCATTCTATTATTTGGGGGCAGCTTTAATTGATAAAATGTTTTTATTTCTGATGTTTTCCCAATATCTATATTAAATTTACTTCTTCACTATTTCAAGCATTGCTCCTATTTCTTCACTTTAGGGCCAAAAAGTACAAATTACTCCTTTACAGGACAGCTCCTATATGTAGAAGAAACCATCAAACCCTTCATATTTCTCCCAATCCTGAATTTTCACTTGTCCAAATTACCATGCTCAGAATTTTCAAAGAATTTTTATACCATGGGTCTAGAGACCTTTACCATATACCTTCCTTTGGACATTCTCTAACTTATCAGTGCTATTCTTCAACTCTGGAAACTAGAAGTAAATGAGACACTCTAGATGAGCCCTAAGGAGGAAAGAGATTAGGGGGTCTTGTCCCCATATTCCTAGAAGATATACCATGTATCCATGAAGCCCAGGGCTACACTACCTTTTTTTTGCTAATATATCAACCATGCTGACTCATGTTGACCTTGGATTTTTTTTCAGGACAATTATTGTTTTCCATTTTCCCCCAATCCTATAACTGTAGTGTTGATTTTTTGTTTTTTTGTCTGCAGATAAAATTGTTCATTCAATGCAGCCTCTGAGATGCAACAAAGTATGGGTTGATTCTCCACTATTTGTGCTAATTTTACCCTAACAATTAAGAAGAAAATACAGGTACTCTGTCAGCCAGCACCACACCTTCATATGTAGAAAAATAGAAAAGTTTTGAATGCTGTGGATAAGTTCACTTACCTTGCCATTATACTTTCTAGGGATATCCACATTAATAATGAGGTTAGCACATGCATTGCCAGAGCTAGTTCAGTGTTTTGAAGGCTCCACAGGAAAGTAGGGGAGAGAAAAGATATATTAAACTGAGTATCAAACTGAAGATCTACAGAGTCATTGTGAATGCTGTGTTGTCTGTGAAAACTGAACAGGTCCTTACTTGAACTAAACTGCCAATCACCGAAACCCTACTGCAAACAACACAACTCCATTGAACTGGCCATATTGTTTGAATGCCAAAAGTACATTTAACAAAAAGATTATTTTATGGAGAATTCACAGGGTAAGTCCTCACATGGTGATCAGTAAAAGTGACACAAGGACACTTTCAAGATGTTTCAAGAACTTTAGAATCACTTACATGACAAGAGAGACAGTGGCACAAGACCACCAAGCATGCTGTGCCATCAAAAAGGTACAGAGAAAAACAGAATTGAATTAGCTCAATAAAAATGCAAGATGCATAAAGTCAAAGAAGTCACCACAAATGTTCATAAGGACTGTTTCTGTCTGACCTGCGCAAAGCATTCCAAGCTCATGTTGGTCTGATCAGCTATGGTCAGACACAATAACTTGACTCTAACAGTGACATCATTTTGGTCCTCTTTGAGAACAAAGGACAACAGCCACCAGAATTGTTTTTATTTTATTTTACCTAAATAGAAGATTTTATGTTTAATACTTAATCTTCATTTGCCTCCATTTATTCAAATATAAAATGGGTATAATAGTCCCTAGCTCCCAGGTTCTCAGTAAAAGCTAAATCAAAAAGCATAACACTAGATACATTTTTACAGGTATTGTTATCATCATGTACATCACCATTATCATCATTATTATTAAATTTTAATTAGTTTCATCCTGTTAGATTCAGCCCATTGTTCTAATCTGCTATCCAATATGTGAGTTATCCTCAGCTTTTTACCATGAACAAATTTGATGGGAAAAAGAGACTTGTCCAAACTAAGACAAAAAGATTCCCCATGATAAAACATAATTCTTCCAGTTTATGTGTAATTGATTATAGTAATTGCCTAAGGGATTAAAAAACTTGTGCTGAAGCTCAACATTTCTAAGCAGCTGTTTGATTAAAGATAGGAGCTGTTTCCCAAAGTTTATGGCCCACTTCTTCTAACTCAGAAATCTACAAAAGCAATCATCTATTACCACCCAAAATTAGAAAGAACTCACCATTGACTACCTGAAGAGACAATTTCTAGCCCATATTTTTGTTCTGCCTATCCAAGAAGGTGTTGCTATGTCCTCACTGCCTTTTTTTTTATAAGAAGTATAATGCAGGATATGGCAGGATCACATTTCTCAAACTATCTAATAAGCAATAGGGAACTTCAGAGCTTCAAGCATTATCCTTCAAGTTCAAAGTCAATTTACAACTAGGAAGTATGCCTGAACAGAAGCAAAGATTCACATTAGAAAGTATAAGAAGCAAAATCACTATAGAATTTGACCCCAAATGATTAGTAAGAGTAGGAAACCGGGTATCAAATGCCAGGTCAGGCTATTTTTTTTTTTTTGCTTTGTTATCACTGGGCCTCTCTCAGCCTCAAACTTCTCACCTACAAAATGAAGATACCAATAGTATCAACTTCATAGGATTATTAAAGAATCAAGTAAAGGAATTCAGGCAAAGTACTGTATATGCTTTAAAGATCTAAATAAATGTGAGCTAGAATTTATTCTTTTTTATTATTCTTTGTTTAGTCATTTTAGTCTTAATTATTCTTTGTGACCCCATTTGGGTTTTCCTTGGCAAAGATACTGGAGTAATTTGCCATTTCTTTCTTCAGCTCATTTTACACATGAGGAAACTGAGGCAAATTAGGTTAAGTGATTTGCCTAAGGTTATATATCCACCATATGACTAAGGCAGGATTTGATCTCAGCTTGACTCCAGATTCAGTATTCTTCCACTGACCATCTAGCTGCCCTAAAAAAAAAAAAAAAAAAAAAAAAAAGATTCCCAACTGTATCTGACTAAGAAGGCAAACAATTAAGAGACTTGTTCTGGGAAGATGAATCTTCCTGACTCGAGACCCAGAGGTATATCCATTATACCACCCAACTGACCTTATATTTATTCTACAATTATTTAGATATATATTTGCCTCAATTGTTAGAAGTTAAACTCCTTCCAAATCAGGCTTGTTTCATTTATTGCATTTATATTTTTAATGTCTGGCATACAGTAGATACTTAATAAGTGCTTCTTAATTGATAGTCTGTATTTAAACTTTGACAGGAGCATAAGGAATGTCTAGTTTAACATGGATTCATTAGGGAACCACTAGAGTTTCTTGAATGGGAGATTCACTTTCTGCTTTAGAAAGATTTTTTTTTCAGGAGCTATATAAAAAAAGCATTGGAATGGGGAAAGCAGAGGACTTTAGATTTTTATTTAGGGCACAATTTCAAAGAGTTTCAGAGAGGTATGATAAAGGCATGGACTATGGCTAAACATACAGAGAAGGGCAGGTCTGCCAGAGATGTTTTCTGGAGTAAAAACTGCAGTGAGAAGTCAGGAAGTTGCTTGAGCTCCCTCTAGATTCCCTCAGAAATAATATGAAATAAAGCCTCCAAACAGATTCTGGAATGACAGAACCTATAAAAAAAATGGAATGAAACAATTTTCCAGTTCAAGATATTTTGAAAGGACTTCAGGAAAGGTCAATCTCATCAGGATGAAAGGGGATCCCCTCCAACAGGAGGGTCTTACTAAGCACAGATCAGAACTGCTTCCTTCTTCTGGTCAATTGAACAGGAGCTAAGCAGACCAATAATGGAGCCTCCAGTCCCAATGCAAAAGGCAAATTGCCAGCCTGAGAGACAAGTAAACAAAAGGCAGGGCTAGGTGGAGCAAGTAACCAAATACAAGGGGTTTCTGTGCTTTAAGTCAATACTCAAAGGATACCTCTGTATCCTCTGAGCAGAGCTCAAGTTTAAAAGCCAGGGAAGAAGGAGGAGGACAAGAAAGAGAGAGAAAAGGAAGAAGAGGAAGAGGAGGAGTGCAAGCAGGGGTAGTAATCCCTATCTCAGACAACACAAAAGCAAAAACAGATCTAATTAAAAGAGATAAGAAAGAAAACTATATCTTGCTAAAAGGTATCATAGACAATGAAGTAATACTGATAATAAACATATATGCACCAAGTAGTATAACATCCAAATTGTTAGAGAGGTTGTCAGTTAAAAGAAGAAACAGAGAATAAAACTATAATAGTAAGGGATCTCAATTGTCCTCTCTCCGAGTAAGATAAATAAAACAACAAAATACACAAGATAGAATTTAAGATGAATAGAATTTTAGAAAACTTCGATATGACAGACCTCTGGAGAAAACTGAATGGAGATGGAAAAGTATATGGTACCTACACAAAAAAGTGACTGTGTATTAGGTCATAAAACCTTACAACCAAATGCAGAAGGCAAAAATATTAAATGTATTCTTTTCAGACTATAATAAAATAAAAATTACATGCAATAAAGTATCATGGAAAGATAGACTAGAAACTTATTGGAAATTAATCTAATCCTTAAGATTAGGTGGGTCAAACAAAAAAACATATAAACAACTAATTTCATCGAAAAGAACAACAATAATGAGACCACAAACAAAAACTTTATTGGAAGCAGCCAAAGCAGTTCTTAGAGGAAACTTTATATCTCTAAATTCTTACATGAAAGAGGAGATTAATGAATTGAACTTGCAATGAAAAAGCTAGGAAAAGTACAAATTAAAAACCCCAATTAAATATTGAATTAGAAATTTTGAAAAGTAGTGAATTCTGAAATATTAATAAAATAAAAAATAAGAAAATAATTAAATTAATAAATTAAACTGAGTTGATGTTATGGGAAAAACAACATAATAGATAAATGATAAGCAATTATAGATAAATAAATAGATAAATTATAGATAAAATAGATAAATAAATAGATAAATTCCCCTAATGATTGGAAATCTATAGCAAGGACATGTTTAGAACCTGGACAAAATTTGTTGTGGCTTTCTGAATATAGTGAACCTTGTAGGATACAAGGCCAACAAAATAGGCCACCTGGAGTTAATATACCACTCACGTCTGACCAACAGGTGTAAGTCTTTATGCAGACACTTTAGCACAGATTGATTACCCTATAGCAGCATTTGAGCAAATTGCTGCTACTGCTAACAAGCATGGGGTGCCCTCCCATGAAGTCAAGGTAGAGGGGAAGCCTTCACAAAAATAGCACAAGGTCCAAATGAATCCTTTGCTGATTTCATGAGATGTCTGCAAACAGCTGTCATATAAACTACTGGTGAAAATGTAGTAACAGAAATTATGATAAGACAACTTGGCAAAGGAAATATTAATGAAGTTGGTTGAAGAATTATACTAGGATATTCCTTCAGATGAGATCATAAGACACTGTGCCACAGTGGGCACAAATACTTTTATACCCAGGTTATGATGCAGATTTCTCAAGATATGAACATGGGAAGACAGGGTCCCTTTCGGCAAGGGACTTTCAGAGACACTTGTTAATGCTTTCAATGTGGTAAGATAGGGCATCTGAAAGCTCAATGTTGACATAAAGATAGAGTGAGAAAATAGGGTGGTAGAACAAGACCCAAAACCCCAGGTCCAAAATGCAACAGAGGCTTCGATTGAGCATCAGAATATAGATTGATTCAGGGAAACGGAATGTGGGGCCAAGCTTAGGGGCCCCAGGCAAAAAACACTTGGGGCATGATGGCAGCCGATATTACACCCAAAGTCTTTAGAAGTTCAATACTCAGACATGATCAATTAGCCTAAAAATGACCTGATGGGAGAAAGGGATTACAATTGGGCAGAATAGAGTTGTATGTAGCTGGGACTACCGAGATATCCCTTGGAAAGGTGAAATCTGTTCATCTCTGGCCTAAAGATCCCTTGCCTCCATACACAGTAGTGTGTGTTTGTGGATTTTACCTCCTGATCGTGCTTACAAAACATTGTCCATCCATACACTAATGTGGGAAACTGGGAAATGTGTAGATAATATCCCAGTCACTAATACAGGGAGACAATGTGTGACTTATCAACCAGGAGAAGTAGTAACATCAGGTTTACTGATACAAACTCCTAATAGGCAATCTGGTGACATTTGCTCAGATTTTGACTCCCAGCAACAGAATCCAGGAGTATTTTGGACTACAGCTATTATAGCTGACCCACCTATGCTCACTATCTATGTAACTGGCATAACATTGGATGGATTGTTAGACACAGGTGCAGATCATACAGTCATTAGAGGTGCCAGCTGGCTCAGTCATTGGCCAAAGATGAAGGCAGACACCTACATGTCTGGCATAGAAGGATCAATTGCAGCTGAAGTTAGTGCTACTCCTTTGAGATAGACATTTGAAAGTGAAACAGGAGTTTTTATACCTTTTGTAGTTGAAAAGACCCCCATCAATCTGTGGGGAAGAGACAGCTTAGAACAGTTAGGATTACAAATAAATACTTTGTCTTTTTAGGAAGGGTTGCTATTGAAGGACTGCCTGCACTCTCACATGTTCCCATTAAATGGAAAACTCATACACCAGTGTGGGTAGAACAGTGGCCCTTAGCAAGTGATAAAATTCAGGCCTTATTAGATATAGTATAGGAGCAACTTGACCAAGGACACTTACAACCTTCTCTAAGTCCTTGGAATTCCCCTGTATTTATTGTAAAAGAGAAATCTGGAAAATGGAGGATGTTGACTTATTAAAGAAAAGTAAATAAACAGATGGAAACTATGGGAACTCTTCAGCCTGAACTTCCATCTCCTACTCAATGGGTTATAGACATTACAGATTGTTTCTATTCTATTCCTCTAGATAAGGAGGATATGAAAGATTTGCCTTTTCAGTGTCCAGCATTAACTTAGATGAGCCTTATCAAAGATATGAATGGACAGTTTTGGAACAGGGAATGAAAAATAGCCCTACTATGTGTCAAATGTATGTCACTGCTGCTCTTACTCCAGTAAGAAAAGCATTTCCAAAAGTTATGCTATTACATTACATAGATGATATCTTGGGGTGTGCACCTGAGGAGCAAATATTAGAATCATGTCTACAAAAGACATAGAAACACTAAGGAACTACAGATTGCATATACCACCAGAAAAAAATTTCAGACGTGCATCTTTTCAATATTTAGGATATGATGTATATCCTAACGTACTTACAGTACAAAAACTTTCTAGAAGAACAGAGAAGTTAAACATCTTAAATGACTTTCAAAAATTGATACGAGATATCCAATGGATGCATCTAGTGTTAGGCTTAACTACCTATCAATTACAACCATTATATGACATCTTAAGGGGAGAAAATGCTTTAAACTCATCATGCCAGCTTACAAAAATGCTCAAGAGACTTTGAGAAAAGTTGAACTGGCTTTATCCAATGTGGTTGAAAAAGTCACTCAGAAACCCTTGGAAATATCAGTTTTTGCTACAAAAGAGGCACTCACAGCAGTCCTTCATCAAGGAGACAGTGTGATAGAGTGGATAAACCTCCCAGCATAACCAGACCAAAGCTTTATTCCTTACCCAGTGCTTGTGGCTAGAATTTTATTAAAGATCATTAAGCATAGAATGAATGTACTTTTATCTGGGATAAATTATCTCAGTACAATTATCTGGGATAAGACCTGACAAGATATACAGCTTTATACCAATGCGCAAATTAATATATGCTGTGAAACTATGTCAGAGTAGCAAATTTTATTGGCCACAGCTCCAAATTTTACATGTGGGTCTCCATTAAAGATAACCCGACTATTACATAATTGGCGAAGGACTCTTGAAAAAAAGCTTTCTAAGGTTCCTCTTAAAGGATCAACTGTCTTTATAGATGCATCCAAACATAACATTTGTGCTCTATACTTCCATAACAACTGTAGAGTAGTCAGAACTCCTTTTCAGTCCACTCAGAAGAATAAATTGTATGCAATCAATCTGGTTCTTACTTATTATCCAGGAGATATAAATATAATATCTGATTTGGCCTATTCAGTATGTGTGATACAAAGAACTGCCACAGCCCTAATAAAATTTGTAGTTTCTAATACATATCAGCTCTTTACAGAACTTCAAGAGCAAGTGGGAAACTGTCAAGATAAGATTTATATCTTGCATGTCCACTCTCATAGTGGACTTCCAGGTCCTATTTTTGATGGAAATTCAAAGGCAGATAGCCTTCTAACTATGTTGGCCAATACTCCTTTATTTCAGGCAGCCCAAGATCTCATTCTAAATATCATCAGGCTGCTTGAGCTTTATGTTTACAATTACAAAAAGAAGAAGCTAGGAGCATAGTAAAAGCCTATACAGCTTACCTTCCTTTCTGTGCTCCTACAATCCCTCCAAGGAAGAACCTTCATAGTTTGAGAACCAGTGAAATTTAGCAAATGGATGTGACCCATTATAAATCTTTTGGTCATATGTCTTTTATCCATGTTGTAGTAGACATCTTTTCAGGATTTACTTTTGTAGACATCTTTTCAGGATTAACTTTTGCAATACCAGCAGCAAAAGAGACAACCCGAGTGGTCACTGAATTCCTTATACACGCTTTTGCAATTATGAATGTGCCACAAGCAATAAAAACAGAAAATGGACCTGAATATACTTCCAAACATTCTGCACACTTTTGTGCACAATATCAGATTTACACACCACTGGCATATCTTTTAATCCTCAAGGACAGGCAATAGTAGAGAGGAGAAACAGATATCAAGACGCTACTCAAGAGAGAGAGAGAGAGAGAGAGAGAGAGAGAGAGAAGAAGAAGCCACAGGTAACCCTAGAGAACTTTTAAATGTAGCTCTTTACATTATTAATTTTTTTTATTTTTGATTAAAAAAAATGCACTAGCTCCAGCAGATAGGTTTTATAGCCCACCAGAAGGTCAGTGTCCAGTGCAAGAAGCTCCACTCTCTTTAAATAATCGCCAGGTGATGTGGAGAGATCCAGAGAGTGGTGAATGGAAGGGACCAGATAGGTTAACTGCTTGGGGGAGGGAGTTTGCTTGTATCTCTACAGATGGATGCCAAAGAGTCATATTTGCCTTGTTCATCAGAGAGAGATGGAGAAGGCCCTTGAAACAAAGGAGAAGACCCAAGAGATATCAGGTGGTTCCATCGCTAATTGTGCCAATCATTGAAAGAGTATGGCAGTTATGGCAATTGACTCATGAACATCACAAATTGTTGATAAAACTGTTGCAGTACTTCGAAACCCTCAGGAATCATTAGATTCCTAACACATGATGAAGACTATTGCAGGACTTTAAAACTTGCAGGAACCATTGGATTCCTTGATACATGAAGTAATGGATAATACATTGGTTTTGGACTATCTCTTTGCTGCTGAAGGAGGTGTATGTATGATTGTTATTTATATACCCTCCTTCTAGGACTTCTGGAAATCTTTTACAATATCATGCTGATTTATATTGTTTGTTATATCACTACTTGCATGTATAACTCATGTTTGTTACACCACACTGAGCCCTGCGCCAAGCTGTAAGGAGAGCCATCACCACTAGCCTGAGTTATACTACTATGTGCTTGTTTAATACCTCCCAGGCTGATGGAGTTACATATACCTGTTTCAAGTACCCTTCAGCCCAGAGGAAACCAGCTAAAATTTGGTTTGACTCCCCATTTCTTTTTGATATTTTTACCTTCCTCCCTGAGAAGTCAGGGAGGGTGTGATCACCTCCTTTTGGGGGTTCTCATCTCCCTTCCTGAGAACTCAGTGAGGGTATGATCATCTGTGCTTCAAAAAAAAAAAAGGTGGAAGATGTAAGGGGCTGGAATTCTGAAAGGGTATACTTGAATCTAAGGCAGCAGGGTGCTTGTAGTTAAGTGCTTGTAGTTAAGTACCTACTCAGTGTGAGATAGTGGTTCTCTAAGCACATGCTTAATGTAATGTAACGATGTGGTCAATCTAGTTGGTGTATACTCATGGTAATATGGTTATATGATGTTCTACAGTTGCGCATGCCCAGTGTGGTATGGTAATGTAGTTGTGCTGGGGTATTTAAGGGAGTCCCAGAGACAAAAGGCTCTCTTGGCCACAGCAATCCCAGACACAGAGAAGACTTCAGGCTCCAGACTCCAGAGGCCAGATGAAATTTGATCAGCCACAGGTCTGCTCTCCTGCCTCTTTCACTTTACTCTCCCACTAAGCCCAAGGCCTCAGCCTGATCCTGAGGCCCACCAGAAAGCTAAGCCAGACATTACATTTTTACCAAACTGTATGCCAACAAATCTGATAATCTAATTTAAATTAATGAATATTTACAAAAAATATAAGTTGTCCAAATTAACAGAACAGAAAATAAAATGCTTAAATGAATTCATTTTAGAAAAAGAAATTTAACAAGCCATCAATGAATTCCCTAAGGGAAAAAAATTGAGGAACAGATGAATTTACAAGTAGATTCTACCAAATATTTGAAGAGTAATTCCAATACTATATAACATTTGGAAAAACGGTGAAGAAAGAAAATCCTGACAAATCCTTTTATGGCACAAAAATGGTGCTGATTCCAAACCAGGAAGAACCAAAGTAGAGAAAGGAAATTATGGACCAATCTCCTTAATAAATATTGATGCAAAACTTTTAAACAAAATATCAGCAAAGAGATTATACCAACTAATCACCAGAACAATACACTGACCAAGTAGGATTTTATACCAGGATTGAAGGACTGGTTCAATATCAAGAAAACTATCATCATCAATAGCAAACATCAGTAACAAATCTAACAGATTCACATCAATAAGCAACAAAAATATTCCGAGGCACTACCTCACACTTTTGAAATTTGCTTAAATGATAGGAAGAGATAGTGGTAAATATCGGCAGTGACATGGAAAAATTGGAATACCGATGTATTGTTGAGGGAGTTATGTATTGATCCAACCATTTTAGAAAATAATTTGGAACTATGCCCAAAGAGCTATCAAACTATGCATACTCTTTCATTCATCAGTAGCACTACAGGATCTATATCCCAAAGAGATCATAAAAGATGAAAAAGGACCCATATCTTCAAAAATGTTTGTAACAGCTCTTTTTGTGGTGCCAAAGAATTGGAAATTGAGGACAAGGGGATACCCATCAATTTGAGGATGACTGAATAAGGGATGGTATATGGATAGAATAGAATACTATTGTTCTATGTGAAATGATGAGCAGAAAGAAGGCAGAAAAGTATGGAAAGATATACATGAACCAAGTGAAGCAAACAGAACCAGATAAACATTGTACATGGTAACGCAAGACTATCTGATAATCATCTATAGAAGACTTAGCTCTTCTTAGTAATACAGAGATTCAAGACAATTCAAATGATTTTGGATGGAAAACTCCAGTCACATCCAGAAAGAATGATGAAAGAAAATGATTGTGGATTGAAGCATATTATTTTAACCTTTTTTGTTGTTGTTATTTTTTCATTTTTTTTCTCTTTTGTTCTGGTTTTTCTTTCCCATCATGACTTATTTGGAAAGTTAAAAATAGATTATATGTGTATAACATATCAGTTTGCTTGCAGTCTTGAGGAAGAGAGAAAAAAATTGGATCTTTGAAATGACTTTCAGTGCAGTTAATGATCCTTTCAGACTCTTCTAGAAAGGCCTCTCATTCTCACATGAAAGCAAATTGACCATGGATGACAAAGAAAGAGCCATTATCTCTTTGTTTTTTTCTCTCCACCATGAAAGTTTATTTATTCTGTTTTCTTCATTTAGAAGAAAATAAAACAAAACTCAGCCTTTGAATACATGTAAAACATAAAACTACAGGGCATGGGAAGGAGTGAACAAAATTAAAGAAAACTACACCAGCACTTTATTTGACTTACCAGTTTCTTCTGAAAGTTAGGGAAGAGCTAACAACAGAGCATATGTCTCTTCCTCAAGTTCTCACATGTGAAGCTCCATGCTGAGAAGCAATTCCTGCCCCAGAAGCAACTTTAGTTAAAACTCATAGGTAGAACAGCTGTTTGAAGTGGTCACTGAGCATGACTGAAATAAGGACTCCCTCGAAACTAAAGACAGAAAAGGAATAAGGCACAGATTCAATTTTAAGTTTTACCCAGAAGGGAGGAGGGAATTCTTTAGACACAGAAAATTAAATAACATGGCTTGCAGAAAGACTAGCCATAGCCAGGTTTTGTTTTTTGTTTTTTGTTTTTTTCAGTAAAATGAATAGGAAGCAGAATTTAGAAGCAAAAATCTTTGAGAATGAATCCTAATTCTTCCTCCTTTAGTTGTTTGACTTTGGACAAGTTACTAAATCTCTCTGGGATTCAGTTACATAACTGTACAATTTTAGCCATTTTTAAATCCTGTCTCTCTGTGACTCCATTTAAGGTTTTCTTAGCAAAGATATTAGAATGGTTTGTCATTTACCACTCTATCTCCTTTTACATAAGGGGAAATAAAGGGTGAAGTGACTTGCCCAGGATCACATAGCTAGAAAGTATATGATATCAGATTTGAACCCAGAAAGATAAATCTTCATGACTTCAGGTCCGGCATTTTGTCCACTGTGTCCCCAATTACCCCTTAGACTTACAAGAGGCATTACAAGTTTAAATCATTTCAGAAACTGAGACCTGGTAAGGACCTTTCTTTAGAAAGGCCAAAGTCATGCCCTGAATCATGGGTCACCAGCAGTCATCTTGACATTTCTCTTGCCATTGGACTTCAATGACTCTAGAGGAGAGAGGGAAGCTGATGGCTCCCACAGCCCTGCTCCACTCGTATCCAATTTATACACAAGTCAAGAAATCACCTTATGATATCACTGGTCCCTCTGAAAATGAAGAACAAACAACAATAATAATATGGTAGCACACATTTGTAATTCCATCTAGTTTTAGAATCTTTTCCTCTCATAAAATCTGACGGCAGTGAACCAAATCAATTAGGTGTACACACCAAAGTTAGTACCAGTTGGTCAAGTCTCTGGGAGTAAGATGACTACCAAGTTGTCAAATCAATGTAGGTTGAAACACAGAACAAGTAAAAATGCCCATGTTAATCATTGTGGTATCAATCAGGTAAGTAATCTTTATACTTCCAGCCTGGGTGAGACAGACTCTATCTTTTAAAAATAAAATAAAAATAAAAATTCTAAATTTATGAGTCTAACCCTTAACTAATTTTAGTATCATGAGAACACATTAATCATTGCCCTGGAATATAGAATACCCATACCAGGAAGGACTAGCTGAATTGATGGTTTCTTAATGTAGGATTTAAAAAAAGGGAGAATGTAGGATGATCAGGAGCTAAGGTAAGATTGACCTTAATTCTAATTCCTTTCCTAGGGAAAGCTCCTCTAGCTTGGGAATGGTGGGGGTCAAGATAGGGAAAAGAGAAAGAAGAGAATAGCCTTTTAAGAACACTAATAACAACCTATCTATGTGAATTTTAAATCTCATGTATTTCTCATGACTCAGAGTCACAAAAGTTAATGTTCTTTCCACCACAGTGCCCTTCTTGAGAACAGATCAAACAAAGACATAAAGGTAACCCTCTGATCATTGAGAAGAGTGGATTAATGTATTTGATGAGTACAAAGATCAAACTATGAGACTGACATGTCACTTCAATTACAACTACCAGGGGGTAGAGTCCATGAGACTCCTCTATGTCAGGAAGAGAGGTGCCATACTTAAGAAAGCCATTAGTGTCCCAATTGTTTCATAGATATCCTGATGGTTTTGAATTTTATATTCTTAATGCGAAGTTATTAAACTGCCTTGAGCTTTACAAAGTCATAATGTGTCCGTGATAAGTCCCTAAGGTTTAAAAGCAATAAAGAAAGAACTTGCAAATTTCTTCCTAGCTTGAAGAAATTGAAGCCATCTTTAGCAGAGGAATTAAGTATGCAAGAATAAAGAAAAATTAAACAATATCATGGAACGAGATGTCAAACATATGTGGCCAATTACCTTATTGTAAGAATTAAGTACATCTATTTCAGAAAATAGAACTGATTTTGATTTTTCCAGAAAGAGTCTCTTGAAGAACTGCTAAGAGATGATCATTTTTCTCATAAATAAGTGGTATATAAATTCTTTACACAAATAATTCTAAAGCTAACCATAATTCAAACTCATGCTCTTAAAATGGAAGCCTCCTGAACCTCTCTGGGTCCTCAAACTTTTTAAATAGGGGGCCAGTTTACTGTCCTTCAGATTGTTGGAGGGCCGGACTATAGTAAAAACAAAAACTTTGTTTTGTGGGCCTTTAAATAAAGAAACTTCATAGCCCTGGGTGAGGGGGATAATCGTCTTCAGCTGCCGCATTTGGCCCACGGCCGTAGTTTGAGGACCCCTGCAAAGAGGTCTTGATGTTTTCTGAGCAACTGAGAGATTAAGTTCAGACTGAAGCAAGTCCACATGGGCTGTCTATTCTGTTATTTTCATGTAATTGATATCTATACTGCATTGTTTCTTGCTCCAAATACATACATGTAGGTATATACACATGTATGTGTATGTGTGTACATATGCATGCATATGTATATAATTGCAAGCATATAATTTCTTCCTCACAATTCTCTTACTAATACTTAAAGATATTAATCAAATCCCCATTTCACAAGTGTTCTTATGTATAGGCTAAATTTTAATTCATTAAAAATTTTTTTTATTGACATTTCAAATCCCCTCAATCATCCTGGTTATCTAAAGGATGCATACATATATGTTTGTATACATGCATATGGATATACATACATATATATATATATATATATACATATGTATATATATATATATATTCTTTCATACAATTATCTCACTAAATATTTGAAGACATTAATCAAATCCCCATTTTCCAGGTATTGGTGTGTGCACTTTAAATATTTACTTGTTATCTGGATTCTAGTCAAATCTAAAAATCTAGGTCCAAATCTTATCTCTGTTTACTGTTTGTGTGACCCTAAGAAAGTCAAAACCTCTATTTTCTCATATATAAAACTGAGGGTTGGGTTAGCTAATCTCTTGATCTAGATTCATCTCTACATCTCTGATTATTTAAGCTTGAAGTCCAGATATACAAGTGTCTTATGTATAGACTACTATCTAGCTGTCACCCTAGCTCCTACTTGTACAGTTCATAAGCAACTAGATGGTATAGTACATTCTGGGCCATTATCAATCATCTTGATTTTTGTCTTGCTGCTTGACTTTGATGACTAAGGGAGTGAGAGAGAGACAGAGACAGAAACAGAGAGACAAAAAGAGAGAAAGAGAGAGAAGGGGGAAGGGAGAGGGAGAAAGAGAGAGAGGGTGGAGAAGAGGGGGGAGAAAGGAAGAGAAGGAGGGACAGGGAGCAAGCAAATCAGTTTATGACCTGAGATATCATTGTCCTCTTTGAAAATGAAGGAACAACACCATCAACAACAACAGTGGATAGAAAGCACTTGAACTCATAAAGACCCAGACTCAAATCTAGCCTCAGATACTTATTAGGTAATCAAGTAAGCGAGTCACATTCTCTTTCTGCTTCGATTTCCTCATCTATGAAAATGAATAATAAAAAGTCCTACCTCCCAAGTTTATTATCTCCTTCACAATCTACTTTCCTTGCTTGGGGCCCAGCTAGCTTTCTTGAAGAGTCTTTCCACAGTTTAAGTTTCAGCGGAGAAGCAAAGGTAGAATCCAAGATAAAATAATCTTCCTTAGGCTATATAGCCTTGTGAAGCCAATACCTAGAAGCAAAATATTCAACTATCCAGTTGTTCCCAAATATAATAATATCCACATCCTCTCACAACAAGACCTAAAATAACCCCCAGGTTTCTTAAGAGACAAACAGGCAACAAAAGGTGGGCATGTTTATTCCAGAGGAAGGATGTATAGATCACCCTCAAACCAAAGTCCGATTTAAAATTCTATATAAAATTAAGGCTCAGCAGATTTGGTACCTGTTTTCACTTCCATTCTTATGTTATAAGCAAGTTCACTTAGAGACAAAGGAATAAAAAGACAAGGGTTGTAGAGGTATTACAGTAAAAACATGACTGAGAAATGTGACTAATGACAGGGAATGAAGTAAACTAGTGATCACCAAATGATCCAAGTACATCTGGTTTCACAACTTTATTTAATTCAACAAACATTAATTAAGCTCCTACCACATGCAAGGCACTATGCTCTAGCACTGGGGAAATGAAGAAAAACTTTTCTAAAAGATCATTTTTAAAGGGATGGTCCATAAACAAATAGAAATAGAAGTCAAAATCTAAAATAGCTGGTAGGATTCCATAAAGAACAGGCTACGCCCAACTAATCTTATTAATAACTTTGACAGGCTTAGTCAACTAATACAATACAAGAATATTGTAATTATATCAAGAAAGCAAGACAAGATATTCTCTGTCATATTCTCATGGGAGAAAGGACAAAAACACAGGGACCCAGAATTGGAAGTAGGTGAACAACTGGATTCAATGAATAGTTATTGATGGTTTAATGTCAACTAGCAAATAAGGATTGAGTTGTATACACCTTTCAATTTGTATTTAGACTTGCACTACCTAACATTATTCATCAATGACTTGGATTATAATAGCGTGGATGGAATATTCATCAAAATTTCAAATGATACAAAGTGTAGAATAGCTAGTTCTCAGTATGACAGAATTAAAAGATCATCTTGACAAGCTAGATTTAGCTCTAGCGTTAGACTCTCTAATAAGGTGAAATATTCAGTAAAGATAAATATAAAGTTTTATGCTTGGGCTCAAAAAATACAGTATCATAAGTTCAGAATGGGGAAGACATGATTACATAGTTATATTTGTCTGAAAACAATAAGGAATAGTGAACTACATGTTAGCAATATGATATGACAACTACTAAAGCTAATGTGACTGGGTTATAGTAAAGAGACACAAATCCTGAGAATAAGGAAAACCCCATGTATTCTGCTCTGGTCAGACCATGTATATAATTCAGTTCTAGAGAAAAGAAAAGAAGCAAAAAATGGATAGGGTGAAAAGCAACCAAAATTAGGGAGAATCTTGAATGAAAACCATATGAAGACTGGCCAAAAACCCTGTGAATGATGAACATGAAAATTAGAATATTCAAACGTTCAAACAAGATATGTCAAATATATTCAAGCATCAGAAGGATTATCAATAAAGAAAATTGTGATTGTTCTTTTTGACTGCAGATATCAGAAGCAAAAGAAATAAGTGGAAGTTGAAAAGAAGCAAATTTTAACTTGATAAGAAAATATTTTTAGGAATTAGAGCTCTCCCAAAATAGAATGGACCTGGAGTCAGGAAAATCATCATCTTCTTCTTTTTTTTCAATAATTTTTTATTGACAGAATCCATGCCAGGGTAATTTTTTACAACATTATCCCTTGCACTTACTTCTGTTCCGATTTTTCCCCTCCCTCCCTCCACCCCCTCCCCCAGATGGCAAGCAGTCCTATACGTGTTAAATATGTCACAGTATATCCTAGATACAATATATATGTGCAGAATCAAACAGTTCTCTTATTACATAGGGAGAATTGGATTCAGAAGATATAAATAACCTGGGAAGAAAAACAAAAATGCAAACAGTTTACATTCATTTCCCAGTGTTCTTTCTTTGGGTGTAGCTGCTTCTGTCCATCGTTGATCAATTGAAACTGAGTTAGATCTTCTCTTTGTTGGAGAAATCAGTATCGTTGTTGAGGTATATAATGATATGGTTCTGCTCATTTCACTTAGCATCAATTCATGTAAGTCTCTCCAAGCCTCTCTGTATTCATCCTGCTGGTCATTTCTTACAGAACAATAATATTCCATAACATTCATATACCACAATTTACCCAACCATTCTCCAATTGATGGGCATCCATTCATTAGGAAAATCATCTTCAAATCCAGCCTCAGACATTAATGAGCTTTGTAATCCTAAGTGAGTTTCTTAACCCTACTTACCTCAGCTTACTCATCTGTAAAATAAGCTGGAGAAGAAAAAGGTAAACTCATCCAGTATTAAGAAATAATTCAAATGGAGTCATAAAGAGTCAGTTAGACATTTCAACTACTGAACAACAAGAAAATAAAATGCATTTCTTTAAGACGTGGTGGAAAGTCTTCACTGAGTACCCATTTATTCAGTTTGTTACAATAAGAATACATTTGCAGTCTGGTTTAGATTAGATTGCCACCAATTTCCCTTCGAACTCTGAAATTTTATGATTCTGGTAAGAGAATCTATCCTGGTAGGATCACAGACCCACTGACATAGGTATGACATTCTGTTTTATAAGATAAGGCATTGTGTAATATATTTTGTACAAAATTATGTAATGTTCTTGTTTGTTTGTTTTTTTGGAGGTCTTGGAGAAGCCTTCCTTTCAGCAGATTAGCGCCACAAGAATAGTCAGGTGCTAAAGTCCAAATCCTTTATTATCTTCTTCACAATCTACTTTCCTTGCCTGGGACTCAGCTAGCTTTCTTGAAGAGCCTTTCCAGAGTCTAGGTTTCAGTGGAGAAGCAAAGGAGGAGAGCCTGCCACAACAGTGAAGTAAGATGGAGTGAATGAATCTGTCTTTGAATCCCAGAGCTTGAACCAATCCGCTTGTCTTCTCTGGCTCTGAATGAATCTGGCTCTGCGTCCCGGCTTATATGCTCTACACTGAGCATAAACCAATCATTATATCACTAGGAAACCATTATTTGTTGTAAGATTAAATCAATGATACTGAACATAGAGAACTATTCAGCACCATGCTAAACTAGATAACCATTGTCTCATCAATTCCACTGATTTAACACCTTATAAGAATACTTGTTTCAGAGTTCTGGTCCATAATAAAATTACATACTCAGAGAATGAAAAGTTTTGCCATTTATGGAAATAAGTTCTAAATATCAGAAAAAAAAATAATTTTGGTGGGTTATCTCATAACTTGCCAAGACTAGAGAAAACTTGCCTTCAAGAATTCAATGTCATACAGGCCAGATTAGTAAATGCTATGAAAACTTCTGTTTACTTTTGTTCCAGTTGCTTAGTAATGTGTAGACACAACTAAGAGATGACACAGCTCCTGAACAGCTAGACTAATAAACACAAAGAGAGATCATTGCAGCTGTTTATTAGATAGGAAATGGAAAAGAATACTCTTACTATACATTCTTGAAGCTATCATTAACAATACAAAGACAGATAAAAGATTAATCCTAAGTCATATAAGACAACTACAGAAAATTCTCCTGAAGAAAGTCAAAAGTCAACAATTTCCTAATGAAATTGAAAGAATCCTTTATAATTAGGATTCAACCAAGAATAAGTATGAATGTACTTCCATCCAACTAAATGTAAATCCATCCAACTAAAACCCAAAAGCTCCACCAACAGCTGGACTACACATAATACAAGAAAATACTTGTCTAGATTGAAAAGTTGACATCATGAAGGTTTCATGGAGACTTTCTGGGCCTTGTTAGGTTTTATGTTGTAAATTTTAGATTTTAAGAAGTACATGTATAAAATGTAATTGTACATAACTAATACAAATATGTTTAAAATGATTGTATATGTATAACCTACATCAGATTGTTTACTATTTTGGGGAGGGAAAAAATAAGAGATGGGGGGAGAAAAAAAAGTGAAATTCAAAATGAACATTGAAAACTATTTTTACAAGTAATTAGAAAAATAAAATATTATTGAGGAAAAAAGATAGTTGTAAGGAGGGTCTAAATATGATCATTTTTTTAAAGGAAGGTCTAAATATGATCATTTTTTAAAAGTCACATGAGAATATAATGAAGTGTTAAAGTGCAGAACAAGCCAAAATTGATAATGAATTCTAAGGTCTAGGACATAAGGCTATTTTTAATCTGTATTGGAAACCATACAAAGATTACAAAAGAAATAGAACTATTTTGGATGAAATGATGGGATAATACCTAACAAAAAAGTTTGCTCTCTTTTGTTTTGTTTTGTTTGATTATTTGTTTTTTCTTTTTCTGCCAAGAAAAATGATCTTTGGACTGAAGATAGAAAAATAAAAAATTAATGGTAAGTTGAATCCCAACATAAGTGAGGGGGTAATAGGAGGGCAGCCAGCTATATACATTGAGTTGAAGTCACCAGTACCAGAAAACCTAAGTCATCAAGTTGTAAAGACACTATCTTTGATCCTTGGACAATATTGCAGAAAAGTAGAGGTGATGCAGAGTTAGCAAGGCAAAAGTCCTGGTACTCGGAAAGAAAAACAAAAACAAGGAAAAAATTTGGATTCTCTAAGTTATACATTGATGAACTTAAACAACAAATACTGGCAAATAAAAAATCTCAAATATATTATTGAAGGGATGCATTTCAAAAGAAAGTGGTGATCATCAAAACAAAGCATGAATTCAACAACAGGTTATGCTAGACTAATGTCATTTCTTTTTGTGAAAGAGTTGGTAAATTAACTGGGAAAGGAAATTATCATACATGTAGCATACCTAAAATTCAACAAGGAATTTGATAAAAATCACCCATAATATCCTTACGGATAAAATGATAAGATAAAACCATTTAGAGTCCTTCACAGTATGCTCTAGCCTATCTTCCCAGACATATTTCATATGTCTTTTATGGCTCTTCATTTGAACTAAATTTATTATTTTATGAATGCATACCTATAACTCCCAATTCTATACTTCTTTGCAAGGCCTGACTGTTTGCCTAAAATCAATTAATCAACAAATATTAAGGTGATACAATGGATAGAATTTGGAATCAAGAAGACTCAATTTCATGAGTTCAAACTCAATCTCAGACATGTATTAGTTGTGTGACCCTCAGTAAGTTACTTAGACTTGTTAGCTTCAATATCTTCATTTTAAAAGGAGCCAGAAAAGGAAAGGGCAAACTAGTATCTTTGCCAAGAAAACTTCACATGGGATACTGAGAAGTCAGACATGCCTGAAAGGACTCAAGAACAACATCATTAATTAAGCACTTCACTGTGTGCAGGTACTATGCAAAACATCAGAGCTACAAAGACAAAAATATTTCCTGACTTCAAGAAGCTTCCATACTAATGGAGGAGATAACATATAAAGAAAATATAACTCCTTACCTTTGCTTCTTAGAATACTTCTCTTCCTTCAATGTTCAGTTCAAGTGTCCCTTCTTAGGAGAATGCTTTCCTGAAAATTTGAAAAGGGATCATTAGTATTCACAATGCTATGTACTAAATATCTAGGTAATGAGAAGTTTGTACTAATCTCTCAAAGAGATAAGATATGTCCATTTATTTTAGTGATTGGGGGGGCTGGAATCTGTATCCTCTCCCCTCCCCAACTTGATTTGCTCTGGGTACAAGAATGGAGGCATGGCAGTAAGGAGAGACAGGTGATGGATAGAAATTCAACCCTGGTAAGGTATCATGATGGAAAAATGAACAAAGGAAAAGAGATGACTGATGAAGGAATATAACAGGAATATAATAGGTCTCCTGTTAGAGACCTTATGAAAAGTCCCTGTTGTTTCACTATACTAATAGCTCTTGGTTTGAAAGGAATTTCAGTGAAGGAGTTTCCCCAGATAACAGACCTATAAGAAATTATGAAGAAGTCCTTGTTAAAGATGTTACAATTTCCTGCTTTTTATTTTAACTCTGTTATGATTACTCAGCTTTATAAATAGCCTACTTAGCTCACCTAAGGCAAATGAAGACATGCTGGGTAAGATGAAAGAAATATTAATTTCTTTATTTTAGTTTCTGTTTACCACCCACAGTGTGGCAAACTCACTAGTTTAGAAACTGGGATAGCAAATTATTTGAAAGGTCGCCGTATCTTCCAAATTTACACTTAGGGTAAATTTGGAATGGCATTATTTCAAACATTTTTGATTTGTTACATTGGTAATATCCTAGTTTAAATCACTTATAGATTCTGTGAAATAAGGCAATGCTTTTCTTACTCATCAGTGAACAGGAGCATAACTAAAAATGCCCAGATGCTCCTCTTTATGGTTTCACAAGTCAGGTGGATCCATAAATAAAGACCAGTCATGATTTTAAGACTGCATTATCCAAGATGGCAGAGAAGGCACACACGACTTTCTAAGCTCCTCTCATTCCTCTCATAACCAACTATTTAATTCAACCTCAAAAATAGCTCTTCATTGCTTAAATTCATGAAGATCAGAAGCACTACAGCTTACCAGCCAAAGTCAATCTGGAAGATCTCCAGGAAAGGTTTGTCCTGAGGGGCCAGGAACAGACTAGAACAGGCAGCAAGAAACTAGCGTCCAGAGCACCCCCAGGGGTGGGAGTGATCCCTGTGACTAGAGAAATTATAGAGACGACTCTGCTATAGGCTAACTGCTCTGCTTTGATTACAAAGCAGTAAACTGGCAGAGAAATTAAAGCCTAAAACAGAGGGTACTCTAAAAAACACCAGAACCTAACAAGATCTGTCTGTAACTAGTCAAATCCGGAAATGACTCAGGCAGACTGAAACACAGCCCTGCAGCCACATCCTGCAGTTTGGGGCTTTTGCAGGGGCAGTTACAAATCCACACGACAGGGGGGCACAGCCTGGGCAGCCTCTAATCCGCACAGTGAGGGGCTCAGCCTGGGGCAATAGAACTTCCCCAGCAGGACTGGGCTTCCCGGAGCAGAGACACTTTTGGTCCCTGCTAGTGCATTCACTGCTCAACTGCTAATACCCACAGCCTCAGGGTGGGATTTGGCTTGGGGTAGTGAAACTCTCACTGCTCAGTGTCTAGCCCCAGGGCAGTCGTTATCTCACACAGCAGGGATTCTTTGCAGGGCACTTTCCCAGCTCTGCCCTGCAGGCCTGAGTTACTTCCAGGTGGGGAACTCTTTCCCAGAGCACTCCAGTGTAATGGGCTGAGGTTTGAGCTGATGGACTGAGGTCCCAAGTACATGAGGCTAGATAGTAATTGGGCTATACTCTATTAATATACATGATTGGATAAAGAACGGTCCCTGCCCACTCTCCCTGCAAGTCCTGATGTGTTGTATAGGAAATGACGATTTTGGTGGGTGGAGGCAGAGAGAGAGGGAAGACAAGAGGGGAGAGATTGGGCTGGGTTCTAGACTCCGAGCTGCTGGTTGTGTGGCTGCTGGTCGAGCTAGCTTCTTGACTCAGCTGCACACATTGCTATCGCCGATTCTCTTCCACCTCCGATCCTTCTTCACTGAGAATAAAGACTGACGATTTTCCCCTAACCTGAATTCCTGTCTCGTGCTGATCTTAAAATACACGATCTTCACACTCCAGTACTTTGCTGCTTTTTGCAGCCGGCTGGCAGGACAGCTACCAGTCCATACACCTATTACTGCTCTGCAGAGGAAGCTGGTAACCTCCTGACTCTGAAGACAGACCCTACAGGCTTTAACAAAATGAGTAAAAAAATCAAAAGGAGGATTGATAGTTTCTATACAGAAAGAGAACAGCTTTTCAACCCTGAAGAGACTAATAGCAGACAGTCTCCAGACAATTGCTGGTCCCCAATACAAAAGGCTCTCCTAGAAGAGACTATTAAAAACCTTAAAAGAGAACTAGAAGAAAAATGGGGAAAGGAAAGAGAAGCTATGCAAGACAGTACAGAAAAGAATATAACTCACTAAAAGAAAAATTTGATAAAGTGGAAAAAGAAAACAACTTTGTGAAATATGAATTGGAAAAGGTAAAAAACTCCCAAGAAGTGCAGGGAAACAGAATTTGTGAATTGGAAAAAGAAAATAACTCACTAAAAATCAGAACTGAACAAATAGAAATGACTGATTCACTGAGACAGGAAGAATCAGTCAAGTAAAATGAAAAATATGAAAGAATGGAAAAAATGTTAAATATTTACTTGGAAAAACAATGGATTTGGAAAATCGATCTATGAGAGATAACCTGAGGATCATTGGACTACCTGAGAATTATGATGAAAAAAAGAGCCTAGATACTATTTTACAGGAAATCATCAAAGAGAACTGCCTAGAAGTAATAGAACCAGAAGGTAAAATATGTTTTGAAAGAATCCATCGAACACCTTCTGGAAAAGACCCTAAAATAAAGACTCCGAGGAATATTGTGGCCAAACCAGAATTTTCAGACTAAAGAAAATATTTTACAGTCAGGAAAAAAAACCAGTTCAAATACCAATGTGCCATAAGGGTCATGCAAGATCTGGCTGCCTCAACAGTAAAAGATTGAAGGGCCTGGAATCTGATATTCCTAAAGGCAAAAGAACTTGGAATGCAGCCAAAAATAACCTAGCCAGCTAAGCTGAGCATTTTTTCCTATGAAAGAAGATGACATTTAATGAAACAGAGGAATTCCATCTGTTTCTAAGGAAAAAACCAGATATCCAATAACAGGACTCAAGAGAAGTAGAAAAAGGTAAAAGGAACTCTTGAGAACTGTATTTCTGTTATGGATATACATAAAAACCACATGTATAATTTGATTTTATTGATATAACATAAAAAAGGGAAGTAGAAATAGAAAGGGGATGGTGTCAGAAAAAGGGAAAAGGGGAGATAAAAAGAGGGAAACTAAATACGACAATGAAGCAAAGGAAACGTAGCATATCTGAGGGAATTTAGAGAGGGGACGAACACTATGTGAATCCTACTCTCATCAGAGTGGGCTCAAAGAGGAAATAATTGACATATTTGTTTTACGGAGAATCTTCTCTCACCTCATTAAAAAGTGGGAGAGGAAAAGGGAAAAGGGAAAAGTGTAATAAGGGAAGGGTACAAGAAAGAGGAAGGGATTCAAAGGGAGGAGGGAGGGATACTAAAGAGGGAGAGCTGGGTGATGCAAGTGGGACCAATAACTTTAATACTAGGGAAGGGGGGAAGAAGGGCAAGAAAAAGAAAAGCATAATCTGGGGATATTAGGATGGCAGGAAATACAGAATTCGTAATTTTAACCGTAAATGTGAATGGGATGAACTCTCCCATAAAGAGGAGGCAGACAGAAGATTAGATCAAAAGTCAGAACCCTACAATATGTTGTTTACAGGAAACACATTTTTTTAAAATAACTTTTTATTGCCAGAACCCATACCAGGGTAATTTTTTACAACATTATCCCTTACACTCACTTCTGTTCAGATTTTTCCCCTCACTCCTTCCACCCCCTCCCCCAGATGGCAAGCAGTCCTATACATGTTAAAGATGTTACAGTATACCTTAGATACAATATATGTGTGCAGAACCAAACAGTTCTCTTATTACATAGGAAGAATTGAATTCAGAAGGTATAAATAACCAGGGAGGAAAAACAAAAATGCAAGCAGTTTACATTCATTTCCTAGCGTTCTTTCTTGGAGTATAGCTGCTTCTGTCCATCCTTGATCAATTGAAACTGAGTTAAATCTTCTCTTTGTCGAAGAAATCCACTTCCATCAGAATACATCCTCATACAGTATTGTTGTTGAGGTATATAATGATCTCCTGGTTCTGCTCATTTCACTCAGCATCAGTTCATGTAAGTCTCGCCAATCCTCTCTGTATTCATCCTGCTGGTCATTTCTTACAAAACAATAATAATCCATAACATTCATATACCACAATTTACTCAACCATTCTCCAATTGATGGGCATCCATTCATTTTCCAGCTTCTAGCCACTACAAACAGGGCTGCCACAAACATTACAGGAAACACATTTAAAACAGGGAGATACATGCAGAGTATAAAGAGGTTTACTTGAACAAAATAGAGAAAGAGAAGATCAATGAATTGGACTTGCAACTTAAAAAGCTAGAAAAAGACCAAATTAAAAACCCCCAATAAAATACTAAACTTGAAATTCTAAAATTAAAAGGAGAAATTAATAATATTGAAAGTAAAAAAAACTATTGAACTAATAAATAAAACTAAGAGTTGGTTTTATGAAAAAACCAATAAAATAGATAAAACTTTGGTAAATCTGATTAGAAAAAGGAGATAGGAAAATCAAATTAGTAGTCTTAAAAATGAAAAGGGAGAACTTTCCACCAATGAAGAGGAAATTTAAGAAATAATAAGGGGTTACTTTGCCCAACTTTATGCCAATAAATCTGATAACCTAAGTGAAATGGATGATTACTTCTAAAAATATAGGCTTCCCAGATTATCAGAGGAGGAAGTAAATTGCTTAAATAATCCAATTTCAGAAAAAGAAATAGAACAAGCTATTAATCAACTCCCTAAAAAAAATCCCCAGGACCAGATGGATTTACATGTGAATTCTACCAAACATTCAAACAACAATTAGCCCCAATGCTTTATAAACTATTTGAAAAAATAGGGAATGAAGGAGTCCTACCAAATTCCTTTTATGACACAGACATGGTACTGATACCTAAACCAGTTAGATTGAAAACAGAGAAAGAAAATTATAGACCAATCTCCCTAATGAATATTAATGCTAAAATCTTAAATAAGATATTAGCAAAAAGACTATAGAAAATCATCCCCAGGATAATACACCATGATCAAGTACGATTTCTACCAGGAAAGCAGGGCTGGTTCAATATTAGGAAAACTATCAGTATAATTGGCCATATTAATAACCAAATTAACAAAAACGATATGATCATCTCAATAGATGCAGAAAAAGTATATGATAAAATCCAACATCCATTCCTATTAAAAACACTTGACAGTATAGAAGTAAATGAACTTTTCCTTAAAATAATCAGAAGCATCTATTTAAAACCAGCAGTAAGCATCACATGTAACGGGGACAAACTGCAACCATTCCCAATAAGATCAGGAGTAAAACAAGGTTGCCCACTATCACTGTTACTATTTAATATTGTATTAGAAATGCTAGCTTTGGCAATAAGAGTTGAGAAAGAGATTAAAGGAATAAGAATAGATAGGCAATGAGGAAACCAAATAAATTATCACTCTTTGTTGATGATATGATGGTATACTTTGAGAACCCCAGAGATTCTACTAAAAAGTTATTAGAAACAATCCACACCTTTAGCAAAGTTGCAGGATATAAAATAAACCCACATAAGTCATCAGCATTCTTATATATTCCTAATAAAACCCAACAGTTAGAGTTACAAAGCGAAATTCCCTTTAAAGTAACTACTGATTGTATAAAATATTTATGAATATATCTGCCAAGGGAAAATCATAAACTTTATGAGCAAAACTACAAAACACTTTCCACACATATTAAGTCTGATCTAACCACCTGGAAAAATATTAAATGCTCTTGGATTGGGTGAGCAAATATAATAAAGATGACAATACTACCTAAACTAATTTATTTATTTAGGGCTATACCAATTAGACTCCCAAAAAACTATTTTGATGACCTAGAAAAAATAACAACAAAGTTCATATGGAAAAACAAAAGGTCAAGAATTTCAAGGGAATTGATTAAAAAAAAAATCAAATAAAGGTGGCCTAGCTGTACCAGATCTAAAATTATATTATAAAGCAGTGGTTACTTAAACCATTTAATATTGGCTAAGAAATAGACTAGTTGATCAATGGAACAGATTAGGTTCAAAGGACAAAACAGTCAATAACTATAGCAACCTATATTCCTCAACAATGATACTGTATGAGGATATATTCCGATGGAAGTGGATCTTTTTGGCAAAGAGAAGATCTAGCTCAGTTTCAATTGATCAAGGATGGACAGAAGCAGCTACACCCAAAGAAAGAACACTGGGAATTGAATGTAAACTGCTTGCATTTTTATTTTTCTTCCCGGGTTATTTATACCTTCTGAATCCAAATCTCCCTGTGCAACAAGAGAACTGTTTGGTTCTGCACACACATATTGTATCTAAGATATACTATAATCTATTTAACATGTATAAAACTGCTTGTCATCTTGGGAAGGGGGTGGGGAGAGGGAGGGAAAAAATCAGAACAGAAGTGAGTGCAAGGGATAATGTTGTAAAAAATTGCCCTGGCATGGGTTCTGTCAATAAAAAGTTATTTAAAAAAAAGAAATAAAGAACAAATTGAATGGCTGGAAGAATATTCAGTACTTATAAACCATGTAAAATAATAAAAATGATAATAGTAGCAAAGTTAAAAAAAAAAAAGAAAGAAAAAAGATTGCATTATCACCCTGTTGTGCTGTACTTATATATCACAGGCAGAGAGGATATTTAGGGGAGGCACAATGGCAATTCCCAATTACCCTAAATGTCAATCCAAAGGCCAGATGTTTATTAGTAGTGTTAGATAATGTTACTGTTCATCTTCAAGACCACAAAGTGGGGGAGGAGTGGTGCTGTCAGATAGTAAGAGATCACTAATAACATAGATGTTCAATTCTCATACAAATATATCAAGCATTTTGCCCCTAGATATGAGATTCTTGGATTAAATCTTAATTTAGCAGTACCAGAATAGCAACATAATCACTTCTTATGAGGGTGGTGAAAAGTAATTTAAAAGTCACTCGTAGTTTATTTTTAATAAGGTTTTTTTTCCCCACTTTCTCCAAATCCAGTAGAGAACATTAGCTAGATAAAGTAGAGGCAGTAGCTAAAGAAAAGGGGTTATTTCCACTATCTGAAATTTAAAATAAATTAGGAAATTACAAAGCAGCCAAACATACATAAATTTTCTCCTCACAATTTGCATGTAATACAGTAGAAATATACTTCATTTTTTAAAAATCAAACACATAGTCAATTTATCACACCAAATCATTATAAACAACAGCTTGTGAATTTTAAATATGTGCATTGCTGGATGGCACAATGAACAGAATGCCGAATCAAGAAGACCTGATTTCAAATGTGACTTCTGAATTTCCTAGATATGAGTGACCCTAATCAAATCACTTTACTGCTCTCTGTCTCAGTTTTTTTCATCTGAAAAATGAGGAAAATAATAGTACCTACATCCTTTGGTTATAATGAAGATAAAATGAGATAATATCTGTAACATACTTTGAAAATCTTAAAGCACTAGGCAAATGCTAGCTACTGTTATAACTATTATAAATTAAAATTCTTCACAATATCCCTAATGAAGTTATCTTACATGAAAATCAAGCATATATCTAGGATAAGGATAGTCTTTTGTAATCCAGAGAACATTTAGATGATAAGGTTAAAACAATATGATTGCTATGCAATGAATAGAGACAACAGAAAAAAATTTAGATTCCATTTCTTTTCTATTTTCAGTCTTCTGAGGAGCCCAGAGAGGACTGCTTATACTTCAGTTTTCTAAATGCTACAGCTGGCACATATGGGTGTTAGTGTGTGCTTCTGTGTATGTACGTATGTGTAAAGGGAGAGGAATAACACCTACCTCCCAACTTGTATCACAGACCTGTAGCACCAAAAATAACTGACAATATTATTGTTGCTACCAATGAGATAAAAGTACAGGATTGAGCAGAGGAACTATTATAAGACATGCTTAGAAGAAAGTAAATCAATGGCAAAGGTTTATTATATCACAGACCTTACATAAAAATAAAAATTATGGAAGTCTATCACTCAATCAACATGCATTTTGGGAAATGTTACTAAGGAGCAGAATAATACTGAACAGATGGTATAATGCATGGGTATAGCAGGTTTTGTGATACCCCAGGCTATCTCCAACTACCTCTAGTAGCATGATGATCTAAATATTCTCCAAAATCCATTTCAATTTCTTACAATTGCTTGGGTGTTAAATTAGCCAAAGCTCAATGGATTCTAAAGAGTTATCTTATATATCACGATGTGAAGAAGAAGGGCCCTTGATGGCATCTGCAATAATCTTGTTAGTTTCATTTTAAGAACATTTTGCTATGAACATATTTCAGAGAGGTGGGAGGAAATTAGATGAAAGACAGGAAATTCTGGAGTCCAGGACCTGGGTCCAAATGTCATCTATGAGGCTTACTGCCTGTGCCAACTTAGACAATGATTAAACTTCCTTGGGCTCTGTTTCCTCGTCTGCAAAATAAAAGGTAGGAATGGATGACTTTTTGAAGTTCCTTTATATCTTTAAAGTTTATAAGCCCATTATTGGGATTACTAAAGCTCAATTGGCTTGGACCAGTTTGAGCTGCCTGAATATATATCTTATGTTCAACGCACTATGTGACATACTATATGTACTCAATTTTTGAATATTTCCAAGCACACAATACCAAGATTTTCCTCCATATTGTCTATTATGGATAAGTAATTGGAAGGATTGTCTCAACTTTATTTTTTTTTAAGTTTGTAAGGCTGAGTAAATAAGAACAAATAAATTTAGTCTCTCCATTGTCTTTTATGCCTAAAAATAAACAAATAAACAAAAGATACCATAAAGAAACTTTTCTCTAGCTTTTTAATGCTACCAGTCAAAAAAGGGCTCATTCATTCTACCTGAAACATTAGTTCATTTTTTCAACTGGACTTAAAATAGTCTATAATACAATATCAAACATTTAGAGATAGAATTTTGAAAAGGAGTAGATATTGAATTCTATTGTTTATGGATGATAGCGTTTTCAAATTATATATAGCTAATTATTTAGATTTCACCATGATAATGGCTAAATGACACAATGTCAGAGTCACTCAACTGAAATCTTTTGGAAAAGATTAAATATGCCTAAAACTTAGTTTTTATTTCAAAGATACTTTATAAGGAACAGTTCAAAACAGATATCAACATCATCTACTAAGCGTCAGTCTTTTTACCATAGAGCAGACCATATAAAAGAAAGGGTTAATTTAGTAATCTCTCCCTGGTTCCTGACTTTCTTACCTCCTTATTACTATTAATACCACCACAAATCTTCTATATGTCGTCATTGTCTATATGACCCTCAATGTCATCTTTGACTCATCTACCTCATCTGTTAATCTTATCAGTTCCTGGGTCCTTTTGAGAATGCCTACATGACACTTGTGACAAGTATTGTCTTCTTTCCATTCTTCCATTTCCTCTCCCTTTATTTTTCTTTGCAGTTATTTCTAGCTCAGGCACCAGCCAAATGCTTTGCATGTAGTAAATGTTTTCCAAATGTTGAATTGAATTTATCTATTGAAAGACCAAAAATCAAGAAGAAGCTCGATTCAACTGATCTCAATAGATATCAATTATGCTTCTAGAATGGCTAGACTTCAGTTTGTGCTTCTTTCTTTATGGTTTCCCTTTTATTTTTTATTCTTTAAGTATAGGAGACAATGAATTGATCAGAGTTCAGATCATCATCGCTTATTGATCAGACCAATAATTTTTTTTTTTTAACAAAGGACATTAACCACCAATCTCACTCCCCCTTCCACTATTCACCAACATCCCATGGTAAAAAGCACAGCTTGATTAATCAAAAAACAACTTTTAAAATTTAACTATAGCCAAAGACAGTGCTAACCAATGGAGATGCTAAAACAAAATTACAACAGTAGCTGTTTTCATGAAGCTTTAATTCTATGAGATAAGGCAATATGTACATATGTGATTATCAACAAAATATACATAGAAATAAATATGAGGTAATTTTAGAAAAAAACACTAATCTTTGTAGGTAGAGTTCAGGAAAGATCTCACTTAGGTAGTAAAGTAATAATTCCAAGAAATGGAAAAATGGAGACAATGGAGTCTATGCATGATTATTAATTCTATCTAGCAAATATTTAAGCATATCATCTCAACCCTATTCAAAAACTTTCTGAAGAGAATAATGGACTATTTTTTCTTCTTCATGGTTATTTTTGGCCCATTTATCAACCAAGTACTTTGCATGTAGGCGATATTTTCCAAATGTTGAAGTGAAACAGAGATCCATCATGCCTCTACAATGGCTAAATTTCATTTTGTGCTTCTTTTAGCACATATAGCAGGAATTTAAACTACTACTGGGATAAAGAGCTAGGGGAAGCCCAGCCAGAAGAAACAACCTACTAAGTTCACACAAGTAATACCTGACAGAGCTAACATTTCACTTGGGTACTATGACTCTATAAGTGGTATTCTTTTCATCATATTACGGTGCTCACTTTTTCTTTTTTTTTAATTGTTTATTATGACTTTATTTATATGAAAAGTGTTTTGTAATTGTGTTCATATAATTATGGGGTTTATTTTGGCAGGTAGATCCCCAAGTATTTTATATTGTTTACAATTACTTTATTTTTTTATTATACCTTTTTATTTACAAGTTATATGCATGGGTAATTTTAGAGCATTGACAATTGCCAAACCTTTTGTTCCAATTTTTCCCCTCCTTCCCCCCATCTTCTCCCTCCGATGGCAGGTTGACCAATACAAGTTAAATATGTTAAAGTATAAATTAAATATAATATAAGTATGCATGTCCTAACAGTTATTTTGCTGTACAAAAAGAATCGGACTTTGAACTAGTGTACTATTAACCTGTAAAGGAAATCAAAAATGTAGGTGGACAAAAATAGAGGGACTGGGAATTCTATGTAATAGTTCATAGTCATATACCAGAGTTCTCTCGCTGGGTACAGCTGGTTCAATTCATTACTGCTCTACTGGAAGTTATTTGGTTCATCTCATTGCTGGATCAGAATTGATCATCATATAGTACTGTTGTTGAAGTATATAATGATCTCCTGGTCCTGCTCATTTCACTCAGCATCAGTTTATGTAAGTCTCCCCAGGCCTTTCTGAAATCATCCTGCTGGTCATTTCTTACCGAACAACAATATTCTATAACATTCATATACCACAATTTATTCAACCATTCTCCAATTGATGGGCATCTACTCAGTTTCCAGTTTCTGGACACTACAAAGAGACTGCCACAAACATTCATGCACATACAGGTCCCTTTCCCTTCTTTAAGATTTCTTTGGGATATAAAACCAGTAGAAACTGCTGGATCAAAGGGTATGTACAGTTTGATACCTTTTTGAGCATAGTTCCAAATTGCTTTCCAGAATGGCTGGATGTATTCACAATTCTATCAACAATGTATCAGTGTTCCTGTTTTCCCACATCCCCTCCAACATTCCGCATTATCTTTCCCTGTCATTCTAGCCAATCTGACAAGTGTGTAGTGGTATCTCAGAGTTGTCTTAATTTGCATTTCTCTGATTAATAATGATTTGGAGCATCTTTTCATATGGCTAGAAATAGTTTCAATTTCTTCATCTGAGAATTGTCTGTTCATATCCTTTGACCATTTATCAATTGGAAAATGGCTTGATTTCTTATAAATTAGACTCAATTCTCGATATATTTTGAAAATAAGACCTCTATCAGAACCTTTGACTGTAAAAATATTTTCCCAGTTTATTGCTTCCCTTCTAACTTTGTCTGCATTAGTTTTGGTTGTATAAAAACTTTTCAATTTGACATAATCAAAATTTTCTATTTTGTGACCAATAATGATTTCTACTTCTTCTTTGGTCATAAATTCCTTCCTCTTCCACAGGTCTGAGAGGTAAACTCCTGTGTTCCTCTAATTTGTTTATAATTTCATTCTTTATGCCTAGGTCATGAACCCATTTTGACCTTTTCTTGGTGTACAGTGTCAAGTGTCAATCGATGCCTAATTTCTGCCATACTAGTTTGCAATTTTCCCAGCAATTTTTTACTTTGATCCTGCAGTGTCTCTACTAAACTTGTATCCCAAAGAGATCATTAAAAAAGGGTCCACATGTGCAAAAATGTTTGTGGCAGCCCTTTTTGTAGTGGCAAAAAAAACCAGAAATTGTGTAGACATCCATCCATTCAGCCATCAGAAATGGCTGAATAAGATATGGTATGTGATCCTATAAGAAAGGATCAGCAATATGATTACATGAACTTATGCTAAGTGAAGTGAATAGAACTAAGAGAACATTGTACACAGCAACAAGAAGATTATGTGATGATCAATTCTGATGGACGTGGCTCTTTTCAACAACAAGGTGATTAAGGCCAATTCCAATAGACTTGTGATGGAGAGAGTCATCTGCATCCAAAAAGACTACTTCAGGGACTGAATGTGGGTCACAATATAGTATTTTGACCTTTTTTGTTGTTTTTTAACTTGCGTTTTGTTTTCTTTCTCATTTTTTTCCTTTTTGATCTGATTTTTCTTGTGAAGCATGATAAATGTGGAAATATGTATAGAAGAATTGTATATGTTTAATATGTATTGGATTATTTGCTGTCTAAATTAGGCAGTAGAAGGAAAAGAGTAAGAAAAATTTGGAACACAAAGTTTTACAGGAGTGAATATTGAAAACTATCTTTGCTTATATTTTGAAAATAAAAAGCTATTTTTAAAAATTCTATTTTATTGCAAATTGTACTCAAACAAAACAGACAAAATTCTCATGAACAATATATATTACTGGTCAAGTTTGATTGTAAACACACACCCTTATATCAATGTGTATGACAAGTGCTCTCTGGATTAAGAGCCTTTTATAGAAAAAAAAAATATATATGTTCCTTAATTGACCTACTATGGGGTTCACTTTGATACTGAGAGTTGAAATCAGAAACCTATCTGGATAATTTAAATTGGCCCTTGATAACAGTGGACCATTATTCAAATGTAGTTAGAAAGGAATCTTTTGAGGATGATAGTTAGGTTTTAAGAGCCATTGGATTTCTGAAGCAGCAAATTCAACAATAAATAATTGATAATCTGGAAGCTTCCCAAGCAAAATTTGCCTGGAAATCAATAGATATGTCATGCTAATTTCTCATCCATACAATAATATTATATAACATTACCTGGCATTTATTAAGCACTCGGTTTCCAAAGTGTTTTATGGACATTATCTCAAATGAGCCCTTAAAATAATCCTTGAGAGGTGGATACTATAGATGCTGGCTTCATTTTGAATATGAGAAAACCAAACCTCAGGGAGTCCTAGTGATTTTAAGTTCAAAAAACTCACAAGTATCATAACTAATATTTGAACTCAAATCTTGCTGACTGCAAGCCCAGTTTTCTATTCACAACATCAACCTAACTCTTGATAAAATAGACCTGGAAAAATATTTCCACTATTGGCAAGTGCACCAACAACATTTAAATCAGGAAATATTTAAATAGGGTTCATGTGAGAAATATCAACAAGGTATTAAGTAATCATCCAGTTAGTTTAAAACACAACCCTATCCAATAAAAATTTCCCAAAGTGTGTTTTATGGGTCAATGCATGATCATAGAGATTCTTGTGATGTATTGTGATATTGCACATGCTGACAACTTTTTTATAATACCACAATGGCAAATGTGTAGAAAATTAACATAATTAAAATACACTTTCTTCCATGTTCTCTCTATTTATTATCTTTCATCCTGCTTCAAGGTTATTCCTCATATGTAGATTTACGATCCCCAAACTGGTCTACCTCCATGTCTTTATTATGCCTAAAATACTGTTTCTTCTTTGAGGTTATCTCCAAATTATCATTTCTAGATTTTTACATAGCTGTCTGCATATTATCTCTGTATTAAGATTATGACCTCCTTGAGAGTAGCAACTGCCTTTTGCCTTTCTTTGTACTCCCAGTACTTAGAATAGTGCTTTGCACATAGTAAGCATTTAATAAAGTATCTAACTGGCTCAAGGATTTGCTGTTGGTTGCATTACTATGTGGTTTAATGAAAAGAATACTGGATTTAAATAGTGATGGTGATGCTTCCTACCTATGTGACCTTTGTCAAATTAGTTCATTTCCCTGGGTCTCAAAATTCCCTCATCTGCTCTAAATATGTGTTTCATACTTTACAACATAATTCAAATTCCACATCTTTGTGAAGTGACTTTTAGGCCTTTGAGGCCTCATAAAGCAAAACACTGGCATTTGTCTTACAAATCCATCAAATACTTTTTGTATGACAATCATATGTTGGGGTGTGCTGAAGCTATTTTGTTCACTGCTTAGAATTAAGGAAGCAAAGGAGAAAATATTACATTAGTAACATTAGCAGATTAAACTTATAATAAGTACATTTTCAAAGAGCCAGTTATTAAACATTTACCAGCAAATTCCTGAACTATATGCTTCAAGAAAATAGGGAAACTAAAGCATTTATCAAGTACAATTATATATTTGTATATTTTCATTGTCTTTATTTCTTCCACATGTCTTTTTTCCATCAGGATCCTTACTAAACTGTTCCAAGACACTTAATAAGTGTTTAATGTAATTTATCACATAAAGCAAATAATGAGGCATGGTATTTATCTGATTAAGATAAAATTATTTAACTTAAAACATCTCAAAAATTCCAGCTCTTTTCTCATGAGCAAAATATACCTTGAAACTTAACATGAAAATAAAAGATAAATAAAAACATACCACTTAGTACAGTATATTTACTAAGTGGTATGTTTTTGTTTATCTTTTTATTAGCAATCACCAAAATTCACTGAGCACCAGTAATTCTAACTACTTTAAGTTCAAAATAATAAAAAATTAAAAAAGGAAAAAATTTTAAATTAAAAAAGCAACTTTAATAAATAGGACAATGCCAAGTGTGTACTGTGAGTGACCTTGTTAAAAAAAAAAAAAAACCTATCAAAAAATAAATAAATAAAAGCCTCCTACACGAAAGGATTAGCATCTACCCTTAAAGTAGTTATGTCTGGAGGAAAAGCTTTGGAGATAGTTAAAGAAAAAAAGAAAATAGATTAAGTACAGAAACAATGTCAATAACATATGTTCTTCGGAGAAAACCAATTATCCTGATTATGGCATAGCGGAATGAATGATGAACTTGGAGTCTGATAACTTGAATTAAATTCTTAATTCTTCTATCCACTACCTATGTGACACTAACAGCTTCACTCACTCTGGCCTTCAAATTTTTTTATGTATAAAATGAAAAGATTATGCTAAATGACTTTTATATTCCCTTCCAATTAGACACCTTTATTATCTTTTTTTAAATAGAGTTTCTACCGCACTTATTAGCACTGTTTTTTATGAGACTTGTGATTTCATCAACGTAGGGAACTGGTAAGAATTTTTCCCCTACCACTATAGCTCCACAACTTTCACTCATAATAACTAGTCATCTTGAAAATTTGCCTCAGGCACTAAAGGTAAAGCAACTTGCTCAGGATCCTGTGATCAGCATACTTTTACTGCAGTAATTTTATACATGCAGGTATAACACAAAACCCCTAAACTAAAAAGGATCTTAGAGGTCATATAACCCAACCAGCTAGCCTCTGTTTAAAAAGTTACAATGTAAGAGAACTCAACATCATAATTCCTGGCTTGTAGAAAGTATTTACTAAAGGCTTGCTGACTGACTGAATACCAAGACAGCCAGTCTGATTTTGGAAGAATGATTTGTTTCTTTTGATAATGTTTCCTTACATAAAGTCTGTTATGTCTACCCACAACTCTCCCAACTGCCCTCTAAGGTGATATAGAACAAATCTGAACTTTCTTCTACATGACCAGAAAATGTGCCCAATCTCACTCAGCTTTCTCTTTTCTAAACTGAACCTTTTCATTTCCTCCCAGAGATCTTCAGTGACCTTATAGAACTGGTCTCCCTCCTCTCAATATTCTTCAAATATTCAATACACTCCAAATATTTAATATATTTCAAATACTCTGTATTTATCACCTCATCCTTAGATATATAAACATGCCAATGGATTCAAACGGACAGAAATCAAAAACTTTCCTCTTTATCTGAATTTTGCTTTTTTCTTCCTCTAGTTGTTTAAGATTATTAATGGAATATCAAGTCACCTGAGAGATAGGAGATAGCAGATTTTGTTTTGCATGAAAAACAGGGACTTAAAAGGAAGCAAATCTATCATATCTGAAGTTAGAGAGAATGGTATTATTAAGCCAACTTATTACTCTAAAACTGACAATAGATGGAAAACTCATTTATCTCATGTGCATATAAAAGAAATGATTCTTTGGTATCTAGGACCACTGTGATGGAATATTTCTTGCTCTCTTGAGAAATACAAAAAACAGTAATTCAAACCATATTTTAATGAGAACCTAAACCTGGCACTGTAGCATATTTTGGGTGGGGAAGGAGGAGAAGAGGCGAGGAGGAAATAGAAACAGAAGCATAAGAGGTTTCTCATAACCCCAACACTTCTCTCATTGCAGTTATATAGGCACAAAGAAAAAAAAAATTTTTAAGATAAGATTTTAAGTAATAAGATAAATAAGCCAACACAGGCAAATGAAAATTCCACTTCCTGGGTGATAAAACTTCATTGAAAACTGATGGAAAGTTTAAAAAGGCAATAATTATCCCACAAATACTTTATTCATCTCACAAAGTTTGCATTGGCTCCAACTATATTTACCAAATTGTTTCCTGAGGAGTTATGCTGAAATTTAAGACAACTCAACATCTGTCAGAAGCAAAAGTAGATGCTGGCTTCCCCACCCCTCCAAAAAAAAAAAAAAAAAAAAAAAAAAAAAAAAAAAAAAAAAAAAGTCCAAAGTGAAAGGAATAATGTAGATAGAAAGAATATGATACATTTCTTATAAAATTTTGTTGTTTGATCTTAAATTCGGGCATTTAGGCTAATGGTTATCTTCATGGCACAGAAGTATGGGGAAGAAAGGAGGGATAGTAGAAACTAGAAATTTAATTAAAAATTAAAAATAAGCCTTTTGTAAAAAGAGAAAATAGGGTTGATTTTTTTATTCCTTCCTTATTTTTCATAAGACATTCATAGAGGATTGAAGAATGGCTCATACATAGGGTAAAAATGGAACTCGATTTTTTTTGAGACAGGCAGAACCCTGGGTTTTTTGTGCAAAGGTATCAAAGAGAAATTAATTTCTACCTGTAATGTTATACCTTCACTATGAATAGACTTTCTACCTACCAGTAAGCTGAGTGATCCTCCATTTCCACCTTATTTAATTCCACTAGTGTTCCTATCAAGTGAACCCAGACAAAACAAAACTGATAATTTCCTCCCACACCAAAGTGAATACTAGAATTTAAATTTTTTTTAATGAAAATGAAGGGCAGCTAGGTGAGCCTAGAGTCAGAAAAACAATTCAAATCCAGGTTCCAGACACTTTCTGGCTCTGTGACCCAGCATACCTCATTCTATTTGCCTCAATTTTTTCATGAGTAAAATGAGCTGCAAAAGGAAATGTCAAACCACTCTAGAATATTTTTCCAGAAAAATCCCAAATGGGGTCACAAAGACTCAGACACAACTGAAATGAGAGAACAAAATCAAAATGAAAAATCTAGAGTGAATATGGTACTACAGACTTAAAGGGAGTTACAATCATTGTTATCTTGGCTATTGGTACTACACAGGATCAGAAACATTTGCCTAACATGTGTCCAAAATCCTTCTCAAAGGTTCCCTAAAATTCCTCCACATATGCCAAGACTTCCACATTTTCAACCATAGCTGTTTCTTCCCAGATAAGTACCTCCCCTCTTTATTGTAAGCTGAAACATCCAGTGAGCCACAAATCTTAATACCAAAGAATTCTATTCCTTGGGTCAAAAGGTTTGAGAACCTTGGACCTTGTTGGATCTTATTTTTCCCAACCATAAAATGAAAGATTTAGAGTACATGGCTTCTGAGGCCCTTTCCATAAACATACCTAATATATCATCCTATGAATCACTACTGTCAATTTTTCCAACCTCAATGGGAAAATGTTAACTCTAATTTCAGTAAGTGAAGTAATAATTATTTTCCATTAACCAGTCAACGTCTTTCTTAAAAGCATAATGCTTCCCTCCAATGTGTTAAAAAGATGGCAATGAATTTGAAGCCTAATTGTTGTTTGTCCTTTATTCTTGAAGAAGAACATGACATCAGGAAGATGATGATATTATACACAAGTAAGTTGGATTTAGGTGAGAAAGGCTATACAAGGTCACCAGATTCACCTTCTCTCAGGAACCATTTGGGTCCAGTGGCCAGATATAGATCTTCCTGTGTTCTTATCATACAATTGCAACATAAATACAATGTGTACATGAGTTTGTTCTCAATCAGGACCCTCCCTAACTTTTTAGACACCTCCCTTATTTCTCCTTTCCCTTTCACCTCTGACCTTAATTGTCATCTCTTTACTCTTGATCTGCCTTTTTTGGCCTTTTAATGAAATAAAGAGATTGCTTCTGTCTACTAGAAACCTTTCTAAATTTTCCACATGTCAAACTGCTCTCTCAAAACCTAGTGCTTCATCACAGAGTAGGTACTTAATAAATGCTTGTTGATTTCATAACTTTCCAGTACTTTTTTACTATTTACTTGCCCAGGAATCCAGTCACACTGCTATCTCAAAAACAACACTCAGTCTTCTGAATCGGAGTATTTTCATTGGCTATTCCCCATACATGTCTTCCTCATTTCCAACTTCTAGCTTTGTTGGCTTCCTTCAAGTCACAGCTTTCACAAAAAGTTTTTCTTAATCTTCCTTAATCTTCATGCCTTCCCTCTAAAACTACCCCCAATTTCTCCTGCATATGCCTTGTTCCAACAATAGGTTTTTTTTTTTGTTTTTGTTTTTTTTTTTTGCATGTTATCTCCACCATTAGACTATGAGTCTTAAAGGCAAGGATTTTTTATTTTTTTTTAATTTCTTTGTATCCTCAATACTTAGCACAGGCTCTTAATAAATACCAATTGACTAGAGACAGCTTAGTAGATTTACAACTAGAGGTAGGTATAATGGGGGCAAAATAACTAATGCTTCAAGGAATCCATCAGCCAAGCCTACCATAATGCCCCAGATCCCACATCATTAGGCACAATCCCAGTGCTTATTCCAATAACTTCAACATATTTTAAGTTGGGAATTAGTAGACATTTCAATCCTGTCTCTGATACTCAGTGCCTATATGACATTGCTTAAGATTAATCATTTATTTCCCTAGTACTGTTTCCTCCTCTATAAAATGATGAAATAGGAGTATATAGCCTTTGAAGTCCCTTCTTGCTCTAAATCAATAATCCTAATAATTCCTTCCAGATGACTCTATGTCATAACCTCCTCCCAGCTCTATTCCTATCTGTACTCCTTTGTATATTTCACTGAATTCCATGTTTCTATTGGACATTTTAATCAGAATTGGGATAGAGTCAGTTCACAGTGCCTTGTGAGAGCCAATTATTCATTTCAGTGCACACATTTATTTCTTGGAAATTGGCAAATGCTACAAATTAGAGCTTGACTCATCTTATTTATTGTCAAAACTCAGTAAAGTGATAGAGCAAATGTTAATGCAGATAAAACTAAAAATATCAGAATCTAAGCTATTTATATTTCTATATTATTCCTCTATAAAAATATTTAAAAATGTAAACCTATTTATATGTAACATAAATACAAATGCATTTATATGTATATCTAGTGGGCTACTGTTAATGTTTATTAAACAGTCTAGCACAAGGCTGTGTCCAATGAAGTTGGACAAGGAATATACCTGAATTCAAGGTTCTCAGTCAAAGACAGGTATTATGAGAGACACACTGACTTTCAGTTCAGGGAATAGGAATTACAAGAGTGCTTTTACTTTTACTTTTTTAACTTCAAAAAATTCACTTGTCCTCTTTCAGCTTCAGTTTTCTCAACTGAAAAATGAGGAATTAGGCCAGGTGACCTTCATGGTCTCATACTTAAAAATCTATGGTTCTAAATACCTTTGCAACATATTTTTCTAATTATACTACCCTTCAAATTTCTATTAAACTAGTATTAGAGAATATAAAAATTAAATTTCAAGGAGAATAATTTAATATATTTGATTTCATTCTCTTTGATACGTAGGGAAAAGCCAGTCATATGTATACAAGGGGGATATATATGGGTTGGTTATGTGTGTATATATGAGAAGGGTACATATGTAGATAGAACATTTAAGTTATATTGTATGTATATACACATATATACATACACACACATAATTTTAGCTATATAATAATTCAGTGAAGGAATAATCTTAAAGCAGATTTTCTTCACCTATTTGGTGTACTAGACTCATTGAGATATTTGCTAAAGTCTATATATCTCCTTTACACAACAAAATTAAGGAATAATCGAGACATGCTCAATTTCCAGTGAAAATAAAGACATATTTTCCCCATTTAAATTCACCTATCTCCTGAAATCTATCTGTGGATTCAGGTTAAAAATGCCTCTCATACACACTTTCCTCTTCTACATTTTCATATTCAATTCCATAGCAAGTCTTATCAAATGTACTTTCCAAGTATCTCTTACATCTATACCCTTTTCCCCAACCCATCAGCTACCACCTAGTTAAGACTTTGTCATCTCTCCCCTTAACTATAATAATAGCTTTCTGGTTGTATAAAACACAATGAAAATGGAAAGAACAATCACAGATACATATACACAACAAAAGAGATTTGAGAAGACATTCTTAACCATTTTGCAAAGATGGGAGGTTCATAAGTAACACAATATGTTCAGACCTTTTTTGATGTATTATTCAACATTTTTGCTGATTTTCTTTCTTTTTTTCCCCTTATTTCTTAATTGGATTGGTTGGGCAAAAGGATACTAGGTGAAAATAATTGCATAAAAACAAAAACATCAATAAAAATGTATTTTAATAAAGAAGACAGCTGGATTCTCATATCTGCTTTTGCATTCAATCTGTTGTGATATATTGTTTTGGTCGAAGTAAATGAACAAAATGTAGTCTTACACAGATATGTAGTTGGAAAAGCGAGACAATCAGTGTCTTGATATAATAATAGCTTTGACCCTGACAACCTCCTAAAATGGTCTTAGGGACCTCCAAGGATTTGCAAAGCACATTTCAAAAAGTGCTGATTAGAATTGAATACACCAATTAAAAACCAAACTAAAGTTCTAGATGAATCATAGAATTTCATAGCGGAAAGGACCTTTGGAGATAATCTTTGAGAGGAAAAGAGAGAGACAGATAGACAGACAGACAGAGAGCAAGAGAGATTTTATTTCAAAATATTTGTTCTCTTTTGTAATTCTATATATTTTATTTTATGCATATAAAAATATGCATATATAAAGATATAGGTCTATTCATGAAAAGTGGTCCAGAGGCTTTATTACACAGCCAAAAAGGTTCATGACCCCAAAAGGGGTAAGAATCCCTAATCTAGTCCAACTTTCTTATTTTTAAAGATGAGAAAACTAAAGCTCTGAGAAGCCATGACTACCGTCACAGTGATTTAGAGAAAAGAAAAAAATAGAGGCTTCCTTAAACTAGGTAAAGATAAGCACACCCTTATTACTGATGAAAACGACTATTGAAAATATAAAGGTAGGCATAAGCATAGTGCCATTCACCCCAGTAGCTCCTATAAGTCAGCTGGGTTGATGAAGTCATCATAAATCTAATAAGCATTTATTAAGCTCTTGCTATATGTAAGAAAATTCCAAAGGATCTATGACAAAAAACACTACCTCCAGAAAGATTACTAATGAACTCTGAATATATTTTGAAACAGGCTTTTTTTTCCTTTTCTCTTTCTTGCTTTTGTTTTCTTTCAATATAGTGAATGTGGGAATATATTATACATAACTTAGTATATATAATTGACATCACATCACTTGCTTCCAGAATGAGTAAGGGAAGGATAGGAGGGGGAAATGAATTTGGAATTCAAAATTCAAAAAAAAAGTCAAAATGAAGAAATAATATAGAAATAGACAGAAACAAGTTGGGAGGAAGAGGCAGTTTAAGGCACTGATGTGTGCCATAAAGTACGCTTGGCTTTGGTGACACAAAGACAAAAAGGAAACAGACTCTGTCCTCAAGAAACTTACATTCTTCTTCAAAAACATTTGTCAAAAAGAGTAAATTTTAAATTTTCCTTATCTTTATCATAATTTTGTCCTTAGGAGCAACACATTATAATGGAAAGAACATAGTTCTAGAACAGTACAGAGGAAGAGTGTTTAAATCTCAAACCTAATTTTTGCTACTTGAGAGAAATTATTTGGAGAAGGAAGAGAAGGAGGAGGAAGAGGAAGAGGGGAGAAGGAGGAGGAGAAGGAGAAGGGAGGAAGAAGAAGAAGAAAAAGATGAAGAAGAAGAAGAGGAGGAGGAGGAGGAGAGGAGAAAAAAGGAGAAAGAGGAAGAGGAGAAACTGGAGGGGGAGGAAATGGAGGAGGAAGAAATGGAGAACTAGCAATGATGCAGTGCTTTAAGATCTGTGAAGCACTTTACCTATGTTATTTCATGTAGTCCTCACAGCAACCCTGTGAGGTAAGTACAATTATTATCCTCATTTGACAGGTAAAATGCTGAGGATGAGAGGTTAAGTGACTTTTTCCAGATTCACACAGAAAATAAGTATTTAGGATGGGATTCAAACTAAAGTTTCTCTAATTCCAAGTCTTGAACTCTATCCATGGCACAACGAGCTGTCACCACCACTCATGTTTTAGTTTACTCATATATGAAAGGTTTAGGGATTAGAGATGCTTTTCCAGCTCTAAATTTTATTGTATTAACTAAATTAGATATCTTTTCTCATCACATGGCTGGTTTGACTTGGATTTCACTTATATTTAGCTATTTTTATTTGTCAGTTAATTCTGACCCCTCAGATCAGGCACATAAATGGATACTAGGTAATAAATGTAGGTCCTTTGTGTTCTTTCTTAGGCTACTTCTTACCAATTGTTATGTTGGTTGCCAATTAACTCCTCAGCTTATCATCAGGTTACCATGATACCTACCAGTTTCACTATGGCCTCTAGTACATGAGATGCAATTTTACCTGAAACCATGGAAACACAATTTTCTTCCCATAAAGTATATTCATCTTCCACTAATAACACAAATGAAAAGAGGGGAAAGAAAAGAAAAAGAGAGAAGAGAGAAAAAGAGGAAGAGGGAAATTACCATGATATCTACTAGTTTCACTATAATCTCTAGTATATGAAGTGCAATTTTACCTGAAACCATGGCAACACAATTCTTTCTTCCCATAAAGTATTACTCATGTTCCACTAATAAGACAACTAAAAGAAAAAAAAAACGAAAAGCAAAATAAAGGAGGGAATGAAGGGAAGGAAGAGAAAAAATGGAAGGGAAGGGAAGAAAGGGAAGGGAAAAGAAGGAAGAGAGAAAAAGAAAAAAAAGAAGGGAGAGAAGATAGGGAAAGGAAAGAAAGGAGAGAGGGAAAGGAAAGAAGGAATAGAAGGGAAGGGAGAAAGGGAGGAGGAAACAAAGAAGAGAGAAAAAGAGAAAGAAAGAAAATTTGTGGTGCTGAATATCACTGATGAGTAGAAGCAGCAGGACGCCATCATTCTGGCCTGAGCTCAGAGACCTTTACCTTGAATGAAATAATATTGGAATCTTAAGGGCCATAATAAACCCCAGTTCACTTTAGAAAAGTGCCCCAATGGAGATGGTGGTCTAAAGGAATGAACTGACTGTAAAATCAATAAAACCACAGCATTAGGACAAATAATAACTAATGTCCCTCTAGCACTTTAGAATAATGCCAAAGAAACTAAAACAATTCTGGATCAAGAGACCAAAGATCAAGGAAGCAAAATTTCATCCTAATAAATGAGTTTTCAGAAATTGTCTGAAAAATAATTTGAATATGTCCATATTACTAATATATATGTAGTTATAAAGAATAGTACATCAAGTAAAAAAAAATACTAGTGACCAAATAAAATCAACCAACACCACTGATAAGGAAACAAGAAAATAAGAAAACAATAGTTCATTCAACATCTACTTTTGCCAGGTTTGTGCTAAACACTTTGTAAATGTTATCTCTACAAGGCAGTAGAAATATTCTAGAATGCTTAAAGGGTACTGAGCCAGTGTTCTATATTCCTTGAATAGTCTTGGAGGACTGAAGAAGACTCATCAAGTAATCTTGTATCATTGCCTCAGTGATCCAAGGTTGAATGGGCATCCTCTCCAACAACATAGATAGTAATCCTGGCACCACTTTGTGGACAGTCTTTGTGAACGGCTATAACCAAAAAGATGTATCACAACCTAGTAATCAACCATCTGCTCTTACATCTCTTCCTACCTCACTAGGGTAGTTTGTGCATACACTAAAGTAAGTCAAACTCTAATTTTGTAGATACTGCCATAGGTTACATTTTAGGTGCATATCTTTTGAGAAGTCTAATCAATAATATATTCTAATAAGGCATGGATACACAATTTCAGTGGACATAACTATGGACAACAAGACTTCTAAAAGCTAGAAAGATTTGCCAAGTCTTATAAAGCAAGAAATGTTTCAAATACCATTCTTGTATTGTATATATATATATATATATATATATATATATATATACATATATAATTATGATAATGCTCAATCATATCCAAAAGACAATTATTAAAATACATATTTAAAAAACACCATGCTGGGTATTGGTAATACAGAAACAAATGGATATATAGTAGTATATGCTAGATAGATCAGATAGATATAGATATATAGTATACTTATGTACGTACAAATATGCACATATATACATACACACACATATATATGAGCTAGGTACTTGAGTTTAACCTGGAAAAAAGCTAGAAATTTTGAGAGGAAGAGTCAAGGTAGGAGCACATTTCAGGCATAGGAGAAAGTTAGCAAAAAAACAGTTGTGCAATACCAAAATTGACTTAAATAAATTTTTAATAATAATTTACTTATCACTTTAAGATTTGCAAAGTATTTTACAAAAATTATCTTATTTTATTCTTACAACATCCCTAGGAAGTAGATGATTTTATTATCCCCATTTTACAAAAGGGGAAATAGAGGTAAAGATTTGCCCAGGAAGAAACATCCAAGAAGTATCGAAGTATCAAAGGCTGGATTGTAAATTTTTTTTTTCATTAGTATTGTGTCTATTGCCCCAGCAGTTGTTGCTATTCTTTTCCTTGACAAATAGCATGGTATAAGTAAACTATAATATATATATATTCAAAGGATCATAGTTCTAGAGATGGAAAAGATCTCGAAAGTTACCTAATGCAATCTTATTTTATAGATAAGGACACTGAGGCCCAACAAAGTTGTGATTTGTCTAAGGTTACTTTGCGCTGAGAAATAGTTTTAGATCCTCTCAATAGCCTTAACAATAGATAGATAGACTGAACAAAGATAGCTTGACATATAGGAAATGACTAAATGACACAGTTTTTCAGATTATATTTATGGAGAAAAATTTTTCTAAATTTAACACAAAAAATGTGTGGGTTTTTACATTCCTATCTCAAAATAAAAAGAATCTTCTTTTCTTACTGGAACAAAATAGCATAGGATTGGGTAAACCCAGAAATTATAACTAAAAGATTTAAGAAATTATGTGTTTCAAATTTCATAGATAAAACTAAAATGGTCTTTATCAGATTGAAGGAATTAAGTACAATAAATAAATAGGAAGGAGCTGAAAACGGTCAAGAATGACTATGATAGAAATAATGAGAAAGTAAAAAGCATTAAAAACTGAAATTATAATAGCAGTAAGGAGGGGGGGTTAAATTGATTGATTTCAGTAACACTGTTAATAAAAATTCAAATCCCTATTGTATTAAAGGTCTCTAAGCCTTTTATGGGTCATGATTTTCCTGTTGGATTCACAGAATATATCTCACTACTTTATAGCCAGGGCACATCAGAATGAGCTAACATTCATCATAAATTATGTAATTTATGTGGTCCACTTTTCCATTTAAAGAAATAATGAATTACAGAAATGAAAGGTATCACAAGACAAAATAGTAAGGCCAGTATATGCAATGAGATCCTGTGAACTCAGGACTTCCCCCATCCATGCTCTAAATTTACCATAACAGCCAGGCTGTTAAGAAAGAACAGTATTCTTTCTAAATGAAGAGTATGAGAGCTATTTTAATGTAACACTGTCTTTTATTAAGATGTGATAATTCAAATGAAGAGGAAATACATTTTTCAATTTACATAGATGAACTGTGTATTACAAGTTAAAATTATATGTATATATATATATATATATGTGTGTGTGTATATGTATATGTTTGTATGTATACATACACATGTGTGTATTTATAGTAAACTAGAAATAAAGCCAAGCTTTTCTCCCAAAATATACCCAGAGCAGGGCTATTTCACTTTTCAGATTCTAATAAAGCATATCCAATTATCTCAAAGTAAGAGAAAAAACCAATTCTTCAAGGTACTATTAATAATAATTATTAGCTTTAATAATGAATGATATATATATCAAGAATAAAATTATTAACTTTATGTCTCAGACAGCTAATGATGTTTGAACTTTGACTACTGCAATATAATAGAATTTTAATTCAAATTCATATTATAATTACATGAATTTAGTATTTTTCAAAACTGAGTTGAAAGATTCACATTTAGATTAACAAATATAGAATACAGAATGTGAGAAATAATCAAATATTTCAAAGAAAAATGAAATTCTAGTCCTGAAATTTTACCCTGGACAGATTTGAAAGTCATGTTAAATATTACTCAAAAATATGAAGGGGTATTTACTGCAGCTTGATCCTAATTCTTTTTTACAGAAGTAAATGAGAGAAGTCTAGAAAAGTGATTTGTAGTAAGTCCTATTAAATATTTAGCTATTTTAGAAAAATTCAGTCAAAGAATCATAGATCTTAGGATAGGAATAGGTCAATATGAGTCACCTCTACAACAATAGCTATGACAAGCAATCATCTGGGTATTCTTCAAGATATTCAGTGGCAAGGAACTCATTAACTACCAGAGTATCCCATTTCATTTCTAAGTGTCACTAATTGTTAAAAATAACAGTAATAAAAGGTAACATTTCATAGTATTTTAAGGTTTTCAATGCACTTTACATATGTTATTTCATTTTTATCCTCACAACAATTTTGTGAGGTAAGTGCTATTATTATTCCCAATTTACAAAGAATACAGGGAAGACCATAGAAGTTATTTAACTTGCCTAGGATCTAGTCTCTGAGGCAGGATTCAAACTTGTGAGGAGAGGGAAGGGAAAGAATGAGGGAAGAAACAGGAGGGAGATGGGAAAAGGGAAAAGAAGAAGGAGAGAGAGAAATAGGGAAAAGAGAAAGAGGTCATGAAGGAGGAAGAAAAAGGGTGTAATTAACCAAATTCAGCCAAAAATTTTTAAAATTTTTAAAATTCTTAAAACTCTAAGATTGTGGATAAGTGGATAGTAAGGTGCATTGAAGAGGGAGTTTTGTTTCTGAGAATTACTTCTACCAAAGAAATTATAGATTCATTACTTCTCTCTCACAGGCCCTAAAGTCTTATGGGTCCAAACAAGTAAATAAAAATCTTCCAAAATAATCTTAGCTAAAGGTCTAAATATAGATTTTGTTTCCATCCTTATAAAAAAAGTATTAAGAATTTTTTTTTGATATAGCAATGTTAGGAAGGTGGACAAGAAGAGAGGGGATGTTGAACATAATGTTAATGTCATTAGTGATTTCATAAATGGTTTTTCCCCCACAAAAGCTTTTATAGTTTTTCCCACATAAACCAACATTAAAACAGTGACTCACAGAGTACAAGAAATTCAAAACTATCTTTGACACCACTATTGTTTAGAGGTATCCACCAGTCACAGGTAGTTCAACCAAGTAAATCTGAACCAGCTTAACTATCATCTCTAGTTCCTCCTGGTTTTGCTACCTATTCATTACATTATAGACTTTTGCCAATAGCATAGCTTTCATTTCTTAAAAACAAACAAACAAAAAAAAAAAACCTGCTTTTAAATCAGAGCCTGAGTTGTAGAAAGTATGAGCTCAGAGAGACTGGAATTCAAAATTTGTGGCTCAAATTGGTAAGAATTCACCATTTAATAAAAAAAAAAAAAAGCTGGAGAGATTTCTAGGAACAAAGCAAAAGTTTATTCTATGTTCTCGTGAGAATCGGGTGTCCTTCCCATCAAGCAAGCAATCAAAAGGAAGAGGCACCTTTTCCGACAGGTTTGACACTTTAAATAGTCCCTAACGCAAATACCCCTCCACTGCTGACCATCATTCTTATTGGCTGAAGGTCTTACATTCTAAACTCGGGAACTACCCAAGAAATTGAATTGATAAAAAGGGTAATGTTGTTGGTCTCTCATATCTAGGGGACTTCCCCCCATAAAGATGACATACTGACATTTCCATAAACCTTGCTCTTTCTTCCAACTACAATTGGCAACTGGCCATTGATCTGTTAGGTTGGAGGTACTCTAAAATGTGGGGAATAGAGTACCATATTTCCCAGGTATCCCTGGGGTGGCAATGTACCAACCCCATTGATAACTGTACCCACTGTTCTCTTATTCTCCTTTATACAACTTAATACATCCCACTCTATTTTATTACATTCAGCTATAGTAATCTGTCAATAGCAATATCCTTGTTCTCCTCCTGTTTCTGGGACAGTATCCAAGGTGCACCTTTTCCAATCCTCCCCACATTTCAATTGAGGATTCCTCCCCATGTCTCGCCAATATTTAGACATTTCTGTACAATCAGCTGTCTTTGGCTTCAGGTCTGTTCTAGAATAAGTCCATTCACATACAATATTTCCCAGCTTCAAACCTTGCCCTGTCTGATTTAAGCGTATTTCCCTTTCCTGTCTTCTGTCAACAGCCATTGGCGTTTCTTTTCTAAGTTCCAGAAACCCAGTCCCATTGTGAATTTGGGATCAGTTACTGAAGATCCAGGCTGGGAATAAAGGCACAGGTACCCCTGGTCATTGTTGGATCCACCACAGATGCAACAATTTGATAAGTCCTCTCCACTACTCCATATCTGGGAATAATTTGTTCTAATAAGACCTTATTACTGTCAGGGCAATTGCTCGGGCTGAGGGGAATACCTCTACCCATGAGGTCAGATGGTCCACTATGACCAGCAAGTATTTGAGACAACCCACCTAGTGACAGCTCAGTGAAGTCCACCTGGATGCTCTGGAATGGTCTAATTCCCGGAGGTCGTTCCCCTTTCACTACCTGGCATTGAGCAGCCTTGTTAGTCCTTCGACAAACAAGGCAGCTGTCCACCGATTGTTGGGCCATGGTATATAAGCCGGGGGAAACATATCTTGTCAGTACAGCATCCCACAGGCTTTGGACATCCCGATGATTGCCCTCAATTCTGGCAGGGTCCAATCTCTTGCTGCCTTCACTAATCAAATGCCCTAAATATTTTATCTCCCTCTTCACAAACTGCAACTTCTCTTTTGATACTCTAAACCATTATCCTCCCAGGAAATTTAATAGATCAATGGTACAACTACTGGTATTTTCCTTGGCAGTTTCCTTGTATCCCCCACTACTAGTAGATCATTTTCATACTGTAACACCCAAGTTCCCATTACTGATTGAAAATCTCCCATGCAAGTTTCAAGGATCCAACCAAACAAATTTGGGGACTCAATATACCCTTGGGGCGAGATGCACCACCTCATTTGCTGCTTCCTTCCAGTCTCTGGATCTTCCCATTGGAAAGCAAAGAGGTTTCTATTACTCTTCTCTAAAGAGCAGCTCCAGAATGCATCCTTCAGATCCAATACACTGAACCACTTAGCAGAACTAGGAATCTGGTCCAGCATGATATATGGGTTCCCAAACCACAGAGTGGGAAGCTAACATGATTTTGTTAAATCTCCCTTAGATCCTGAACTAACTTGTATTTCCCATCCTTCTTTTTGACAGGAAGTATGGATGTGTTGAAGGGTGAAATATAAGGTTCTATTAGTCCATTTCTCAATAAGCCTTGTATCACAAACTGTAAACCTCTCCTTCCTTCTAGTGAAATTGGGTATTGTTTGACTCTTACCACTTCCCCAGGGTCTTTCAATGTGATTTTTATTGGGACTATATCTGCTCTGCCTGGATTGTCAGGTCCTGTCCAAACCTCAGGGTTTATCCTAGTCTGCTCTTCTCATCTCATTCAAAAATATGATTGTAATAAATATGGCTGTTTTGCAGAGCTTAATTTAGAATGCATTATAGTACTAAATGTTTATATAAAGTACAAGTAAGACAAACCAGCTAGGTGGTATGGTGAATAGAGGGCTGGGTCTGGAGTCAGGAAGATTTGAGTTCAAATGTAACTTCAGGCACTTAATGACAGTGTGGCCCTGGCAAGTCACTTAATCCTGTTTACCTCAGTTTCCTTATCTGTAAAATAAGCTGGAAAAGGAAATGATAAACTACTCCTTTATCTTTGTCAAAAAAACCAAAAACAAATAGAGTCACTGAGAATCAGATATGATTGAAACAACACACACATATGATATTTTGATATATTATTTGATTTGTCTTTTATATCACTATTTATTTACTTATTAATATTTTATTTTCCCCAATTACATGTTAAAACAATTTTAAAGTTTTTTGAACTGTTTTTAACATCAACCCGACAACTGCTTTTTAAATCATTTTTCAGATGAGGAAACTTTCATGAATTTAATTTAAAATAATTAAATTATTTTCTCAAAATCTCACAACTAGTTAGTAATGGTTAGGTTTCCTGACTCATAGTTCAGTGCCTTTCCCTGAATCTTAAAGTTTGAAGAAACCTCTGAGGCTAGCTAATCCAAGTCTTGCATGAACATAATCCTATTACTTTCCTTTATGAATGTTAAGCATAAATATTCCCAATAAAGAATAACATATTAGGGTAATCAGTTCTATTTTTCTTCTACTAAAGTCCCTGTCTTCTCCTTCTATTATTAGTATATATATTTTTTTAATCCAGCACCATGATTTCTAAGGTCTTCAACTTTCCTACTGCAGCATACATGACTTTCAATTCCTTCCTAACTCACATTTGGACTATTTCAGAACCTAGTGATAACTGTGAGTAACTATTCCTTTTTTTAATTTTTATTTTCTGTTAATAGCATTCTATTTTTTCCAACTACATGTAACGATAGTTTTCAACAGTCACTTATTATAAAATTTTAAGTTGCAATTTTTTTTCTTGCTCCCTCTCTCCCCTATCCTCTCCCCAAGAGAACAAACAATCTGATTTAGGTTATATATGTACAAGCATATTAAACATATTTCCTCATTAGTCATGTTATGAAAGAAGAATCAGAACAAAGGGAAAACCCATGAAAAAAAGGAAAAATAGTATGTTTCAATCTGCATTCAGACTCCATAGTTCTTTCTCTAGGTGTGGAAGGCAGTTTCCATCATGAATCTTTTAGAATTGTCTTGGATCATTGTATTGCTGCGAAGAGATAAGTCTATCAAAGTTGATCATCATACAATGTTGCTTTTACTGTATATAATGTGGTTCTATTCAGTACACTCAGCATCAGCCTTTTAAAGGTTTTTTTGAAATCTACCTGCTTATCATTTCTCATAGAACAATACTATTCCATTACATTTATCTACCATAGCTTGTTCATCCATTCCCCAATTGATGGACATCCCCTCAATTTCCTCTTTGTCACAATAAGAAAAATTGCTATAAATATTTTGTATCTGTGGGTCCTTTCCCCCTTTTTATGATTTCTTTGGTATATAGATCTAGTAGTGGTATTGTTGGATCAAAGGATAATCACAATTTTATAACCATTTGAATATAGTTTCAAATAATTCTCCAGAATGATTGGATCAATACATTATTCTATCAAGAATGTATTAATATATGAAGCAGTTGTTCCTATTACAACTCATGGACCATATCTGTTGTGTTTCCTATGAATAATCAACCAACTTTTAGTCAAGACCTTTATTAAGATATTATACAGTAAAAAGTGTTACTATAAAACATTCTCTTCAAAATCTAGGATATACACTTCCACAAATACACATGGCATCCACAGAAAGAATGTATTCAAACTTAGAAAATAATGATAATAGAACTCCCAATTCCATGACCCCCAAGCTTCTTTTTCTCTTAAAAGAATTCTTATGAAGTCATCTTTAGGCATAATGTCTGCTGAGTAGGCAACCCCAAGAGTTATCTCCTTTTCTGAAATCATAACCAGCACTTCTCTACTCTAAAGAGTCATATTCAGTGAAATTTCTTTTTCCTTCCAATGACATTTTTCAGAACTATATCTGACCTCTGGGGCATGCTTCTGATCCCAATTGAATGCATTTTTTTTCCTTCTGAAACAGTAGTATCAATGTCATGGAAGGATGAGGGGTGAGGAGGGAGACTGGGATAAAGAATGCCCCTTTGACCTCACCAGTGGGGATTTTCCTCACAAAGTTTTCTCAAGAGCCTAGACTCCAAATTGCAAAAATTTAGTTAGCTATTATTTTAAGACCCCCCAGAGGTGGACCTACCTTGTCTGATAAGCCAATCTCTTCTTAACCCAAAAAACGGATTCATACCTCCTAAATTAATTGCAGTATATAAATTTTTCTTATTTATACATCTTCAAGTGTAACTTCATCAAATATAACTAGGGAAACTTATATGAGGAGACAAACTCCTTCTTTATGATCTCCAAAACTTCATAGCTATACAAATAACTATACCAATTTAGAACAAAGATAATATATATTGAATAATGGGAGACAGAAAGTTTACCATGAGAAACAGAGGGACAGAGATAAGGCTTTGAAGATGAGACCTGCTCTGTTTGACTCAGAGAGCAAAACCAGGAAGAATGAGTTAAAATCAGAAAAAAAAAAATTACACTTAATATCAGAAGGGAAAAAAGGAAAACTTCCTAACAATTTGAGCTGTCTGTAATATGATGGATTGTCTTGGGAGATAATAGTTTCTTCCCTATTTGAATCTTTTGGCAGTGGCTACATGTTATGGTGAGGATTCCTTTTCAGATATCAATTGGGCCAGATGGCTGCTGAGGGAGGTCCCTTCCACATCTAAAGTTTGGCTATTTTACAAAATGCTCTAGGGAAAGTGATATGTAATTAAGCTGAAAAGAATGGTGGGGCCAGATTGTGCAGCATGTGAAAAGCTAAATAAATGAGTTAATATTTTATCAAAAGGTCAAAGAGGAATTTACTTAAAGAAAATTACTTTGGAAGCAGGATGGGCTAGAGTGTTTTAAGACTTGAGGAAGGAAGATTATCTTAATTTGGAGACTATTGCAATAATCTAAGCAAAAAGGGGGCAGCTAAATGGTACAGTGGATAGAGCACCTCCTGAAGTCAGGAAGACCTGAGTTCAAATCTGGCCTCAGACACTTAATATTTCCTCACTGTGTAAACATGGGCAAGTCACTTAACCCCAATTGCCTCAGCAAAAAAAAAAAAAAAAAAAAAAAAAAAAAAAAAAAAAAAAAAACTTGAATTTTAATAATTATAATAATAATAATGATAATCTAAGCAAAAGATTATGTGATCCTAAATCAAGGTGGTGGCTATGTAAATTGGTTGATTGCTTGTGGTCCTTCATTCACAAAGAGGACCAAAATGGCAGCACTATGTTAGAGTCAAGTTACAGTGTGTCTAGATTTGTCTAATCATACCAATATGAACTCAAAATGCTCTGTCATGGGTCATTCTCTAACTTTGTGCATCTTGAGTTTCTTCTGAGCTGCTTCAATTCTGTTTTGCTTATAGAGTACCATCTCTGATAAGGACACACCTTGCTGAGTGGTCCTGTACCAGTATTTCCTATATCATGCAATCAATTCTAAGGTTCTTAAGAGAGACCTTGAAAATGTCCTTATAATTGCTTTTTTTAAAAGACTACCATGTGAGTGCCTGTGTGAGCTCTCCATAAAATAGTCTTTTTGGCAAGGGTACACTTGGCATTCAAACAAGGTGGCCAGCACAACAGAGTTGTGCTTACCACAGTAGTTTAGTTCAAGAAAGTACCTCATTGTCTAGCATCTTATCCTACTGAGTGATCTTAGGAATCTTTCAAAGACAATTCAAATGAAAGAGATTCAGTTTTCTGGAATGGCACTGGTACACTGTCCAGGTTTCACAGCCTACAACAACAGCCCAACAGCTCTGTAGACCTCCAATTTGGCAGTCAATAAAATGCCTCTCCTCTTCTACATTTTCCTTCAGATCCTCCCAAATACTGAGCTAGTCTGGCAAATCATGTGCCAACCCCATTATCCAATATGGACATTCCAGGAAAGTATACTGCCAAAGTAAGTTAACTTATCTACAGCATTCAGAACTTCTCAATTTGATGAAACAATGATCCCACACATGGATGATGTGATGCTGACTAATGGAACACCCATGTTTTCTTGTTAGGCCAAAATTAGCACAAGCAGCAAGATACAAAGGTAGAAGAAGCCCAAGATTTGGCAACCGATTGCACATGGGTTATGGAGAGTGAAGAGTTGAAAATAATGTGGTGATTACAAGCCTGAATGATTAGCAAGATGGCAGTTTGAAATTTGGAAGAAGTGACAATGGAAAGTTTTAGGGAAAATATTAAGGTTTCTTCTAGCTTTATTCTGTGAAAATACCTATGAGCTTACTTTAAAAACTTAATTTTGACATTTGTATTGGTTAGCATGAATTTTTCTTTGTGCCCACTTTTAAGACCTTTCCAGTCTCTCTGACACCTGAGGAAGAGGAGGGAGAGAAAAAAGACACAGGCTGTTGTTGCTGTTCTTCCTTCATTCTTGAATAGGACCAATGACATAAGGGGGCAGAGATGTACAAAGTCAATGACCTCACTTTCTCCAGAGAAATCCAAGTCTAGTAGCAAAATACAGGTCAGGACAACTGGCACACAGGACAAGTGGCAACAAGCACTTAGAAGAGGCAAAATAACACAGAGAGAGGGCAGCTGGGTGGCATAGTATAGGGCTTCTTAAGCTTTTTCCACTTGAGACCCCTTTTGAACTGAGAAATTTTAAATGACTACAGATATATAGGCATCTAAAACTTTCCATTGTCACTTCTTCCAAATTTCAAACTGCCATCTTCCTAATCATTCAGGCTTGTAATCACCACATTATTTTCAACTCATCACTCTCCATAACCCATGTCCAATCGGTTGCCAAATCTTGGGCTTCTTCTACCTTTGTATCTTGCTGCTTGTGCTAATTTTGGCCTAACAAGTAACAAATAGGCATACAAATAAAATATTAATTGATAAAACATCATAATTCCATGACCCCTACATTCAGTTATATGACCCCATGTGGAATCACAAGCCACAGTTTTAAGAAGCTTTGGCAGAAGCATGATGAATATGGAAATATATTTAGAAGAATTGCACATGTTTAATCTGTATTGAATTGCTTACCATCTTGGGGAGGGGAAAGAGAGAGGGGGGCAGAAAAAATTGGGTCACAAGATAAAGGTGAATGTTGAAAACTATCTTTGCATGTATTTGAAAAAATAAAGTGGTTTGGGGGGGAGGTTGGGGTGATGATGGTGGTGGTATTGATGGAAGAGGAGCAGGAGGAGGAGGAGCAACAGCAGCTTTGGCATAGTGGTGGATAGAATGCTGAACCTGGAGTCCAACAGATTTGTTTTCCTGAGTTCCTGATTTCAAGTCCAAATGTCTGATCTCAGATACTTATTAGCTATGTGACTGTGGACAAGTCACTTCATCCTCTTTGCCTCAGTTTCCTCATAGGTAAAATGAAGGGGAGACCGAAATGGCAAACTATTCTAATATCTTTGCCAAGAAAACTCCAAACTCACTAAGAGTTAGACATAACTGAAAAATAACTGAACAATAATAAAATGACTCATAATTAAGTGCTGGGTCTCAAGATTCTTACTGAGCTGAGCCTCCCCTACACACCCCAAGCAAGTTCAACCCTAGATGACATACATTTTATTTAATTTAATTGCTAGCTACATTTTGACTGGAAAAACTATACCTCAACCACCTAATTAGTTAATTTAAGCAGGATCAGCTTTCTTCCTGAGATTTATAAAGAATTCAGTGAAATAAAATTGCCTGGCAAAGTACATTCTGCTCAACAAATATCAGCTTCAGGAAGAAAGCATTTGAAGTTATGAGGAAAGAAGTTGCTCACTCAATCAACTGTATCAACTGAATTAAACCTGGTGTTCAGTGGGGTGACAGATGTCACTGCCAGAATGCCCTCATGTCATAAAAGTCTGTCACTGTGTTTGTAAGATTCAGAGGGAGAGTCCTAACCTTCAGAGTGACTACTAAACAAAGAGACAAATGTTTAATTGTTAAAAGCCATGCTGTCTTCACAAGGTTTCACACAAAATCATGTCCATTTTTGTCCAACTCTTCCCAACCTAGTATGCTATCATGATTAATTCAGTTCTTTTTTTAAAGTTTATTAAATATTCAAAATTGCCATGCTAGATGCTGCTGGGAAAACTAAGAGAAGTAAAATGTGATCTCTGATATCAAGGAGCTGACAATTGGACTCAGCAATAACCTGTAAGAATGAAAAAAATTACCATTGTCTGGGGCTGTGTGAAGAAAGGGCATAGCTTCAGAGTCCAAGAAGGGAAGAGTTCCACTGTATTCTATCCTAGTCAGACCACAGTTGTAATGTCAACATTGAGTATGGATAACACAGGTCATGAAAAACATTAATAAAGAGAATCCAGAAGATGAAAATCAAAACATAGAGTTGAAGACATAAAAGATTCAGTTAAAGGAAGTGAACATGTTTAGCACAGAGATTAAGGAGGAAAAGCAGAAGGGAAGGCAGGGAGGCAAGAAGGGAAGGAAGTAAGGGAGCAAAGAAAGGAGGTAGGGAGGAAAAGAGGGAGTGAAGGAAGGATTGAGGGAAGAAAAGAAGAAAAGAGGAAAGCAAGGAGGATTAAGAATTTATGTGAAAACATTCCAACAAAGGAGACACACATACTGAAGATATTTGTAAAAAGAGAAGACTTGGTAGAGAAGTTGTAAGCTATTTTGTAGTATTTGAAAAATAAACTGTTTTGTTTGGCAAAACCAAGAAGAATGTGAGGAAATGAGAAGGAAAGATAATTTAGACTTATTATTTGGGGAAAAGAAATAATTTCCTAACAATCTGAACAGTCCATAGGAAAAATGGGCTGCCTTGGGAGGTAGTAAGACTTATTTGAAGTCTTTAGGCAGAGGCAAGTTTAAACCCTTTTCTAGTTAGTTATGGAAGGGGGATTCCTTTTCATTCTGGTTCATACTAGGCTAGATAGCTACTGAGGGTGTTGCCTTCCATATCTAAACTGCTATGATAAGGGTCTGCTTATCAGGATATAATACAATTACAAATAAAGTTTAGTACAAGATGGGGAAGCAAAGGAGAGACAAAGGAGATGGGCTTCAGGAAAATTTGAGACAATAGAGAACTAGGTCACCCATGTGGAATTAGTGATGATGGGGCTTAGATTAAGCCAGGGAGAGAAAACAACAAAATTCTGAAATTTGGAAATAAAGAGTCATGGAGGGAAGACTACATTAATGCATCAAACCTCAAAGACTTGTGGAAAGCCAGTAGTAAGTAGTTCAGTGTAGCTAGAACACAATCTGGGCAAGGTAATAATGAGAAAATGAGATTAGAACCAAATTGTGTAGAAAGGATGTCATTATTACCTTTCACATTATAGGATTCAATATACCCACTTATTTCATGTTCCTTATATATGATATTCCATTCCCACCTCCAAACATTTGTACTCACCAGTTCCCTTACATAAAATATTTTTCCTCTATTCTCTATTCTGCTTTTCTGGCTTCCTTCAGGAATCAGTTCATATCCCACCTTCTGCAGGAGGGTTTTCCTCCCCTCTTACTAATGTCTTCCCTCTGAGATTATCTTCCATTAGCTATGTATAGATCATGTATATTATTTGCCTATTGTCTCTCCAATTAGTATGTGGAATTCTTGAGGACCCAGACTATGTAACTTACCACAATGCCTGGCAAAGAATAGACTTGAAAGTTTGGTGGCTGACTGACTTTCCCATTTTTCCTTCCTCCAATCCATCTTATGTAATATTGCCAGATTCATCTTTCAAAAAGCAGCTGCAATCCTCTCATTCTCCCATCCAAAACCTTTCAATGGCCCCCTATGGTTCCCTAAAATAAAATTCAAATTCATTAAACTGGCATTCAAGAACTCCCACCCCCATCTTCATCTCAACATCCTTAATCTTTCTAAGCTTAGACTAGGATAGAGCAAAGAGCTCTTCCTCAAATTTCCATTTTTGAGGGTGCCCAAGTTTATCATCCCTTCATTTCCTATCAGGCTACGTGTCTATTTACTGATATGGCTCTTATTTTTCTAGTATAATTAATTAGTACTACTGAATTAAGTTCTGGGTAAAACCAGAGAAAATTAATTAACCTAATTCTAACTCTCCTGATCAACTCTGCCCTAGCAACAATGGTAGTTCTCATCGCCTTTTAATTACCACAACTCTAGTTATACCTAGAAAAATCTAGCCGCTATGAATGCGGGTTTGAGCCCCTAGGCTCTGCCAGACTCCCATTCTCAATAAAATTCTTCCTAATTGCTATTACATTTCTCCTATTCGACCTAGAAATCGCCCTCTTTTTACCACTACCCTGAGCCATCCAATTACCAACAACCAACACTATGCTTGCCCTATCATACTGCCTCATCATCCCTTTAGAGTGTACTTCACCATCATGCACCCTCACTGGGTATCTCCCCACAATTCTTCCATCCCCCTCCTTAGACTGTAAGGTCTTTGGAAACGAGGACTGTCTTTTTTTTCTCCCATAGTCATATCCCAAGCTCATAACACAGTGCTTGACACATAGTAGGCACTTAATAAATGTTTCCTGACTCACTGACTGATCTATACATCCTTCCAGTCTTATCTCTAACGATTCTTCTTCATTTGCATTTTGCTCCAGCCAAAGTAGACCAATGCTTTTTCTACAGACCCAGCTATGCCTCTATGAAATCAGCCAGGCTGCTCTGATGACTACCATATGTCCCTTCTTCATCTTCAGTTATCACCCAACTTGTATTTCATCCTTATTCCCTAATTTTGTACTTCATTTTCTTCCCTCATGTCTTTGCCTGTATGGATTCCTCTACCTGGAATGCTTTCTCTCAACTCTATTTCTATACTCTGTACTTACATAAGGCCCAGGTTAAATTCTGTGACTTCCACAAACCTTCTGAACAAAGCACACAGGCCTTAAGCTTACAAAAAAAAAAAATCATCCTAATTGCTTTGGATGTGAACTCAGGGAAGAATAGAAAAGGCAGCAATTCCAACCCACAATGGGGCTTCTAATGAAAAGTTTGCTCTAGGCTTGGATGAGTAAATTAACGACTCTGGCCACAGCTGCTCCAATTAAATGAAGGTTGCTTAGGTAAACAAAAGCTTTTGAGTATGGTCCTAATAAAAACTGTGTCTCATGGAATCAGATTGTGGTCAGAATACAGAGGAGCTGTATGGCCTCCTCTCCCAGAAACTAAGTATCTATCAAGATAGCATTCCTGAGTACACTCTTAAATTTGCCTTCCTTTCCACTTCCCCAATGTCAGGAAATGCCTATAATCCATAAAAATGTTCCACCCAGATACTATGGCCTGAATATTGGTCAGTGATGTGCAATTTTGAAATGATGAGATACATTTCCATTCATTGGTCAGATATTAGGAACATCTGTGTGAGTTCCTCAGAAAGGAAACACATTAGCTGCTATTCAAAAACTTTCCCATCCTACACTGTCACCATCCCTGTTTACCATTCTGCTTTTTTCTATTAAACTTAAATGAATCATTAAACTCTGAGCTTTCTCCTTTTTCAGGGAGTAGCTTCAAATATGATTATAACCAATAATAATAATAAAAGGTTTTACATTTCTGTGGTGCTTTTAATCTGAAGAGACTACAGAATTCTAAAGAAACCTACGAATCTCTAAATAAATCTCTGAAACACAGCCATCTTTGAGGTGAAATGGGTTTAAATGATCAGGCTGTCCAGAATCACTAGGCAAGCAAAGAAGACCACAGACTGGATGACTCAAAAGGGGCCCTTTGGAGGCATTGGGACTCAGAGCCTAGCACTGTGGTTTTCTTATTTCTGAGGAATCATTCAAGAGAGAGAAAATGATTTATGAATAAATGAATGAGGGAGGCAAGAAGCACAAATTAAGAACCTTCTGTGTGTCAGTTCCTATGTTAGGGGTTATGAATATAAAGAAAAAAGTAAGATAGCTCCTACCCTCAAGGAGTTTACATTTTAGCAATTTTTACATTTAGGAAATTTTACTAAAATGGGAAAAAATAGCACATTGTAAATCAAGGGCCTGCCTCAAAGTCAGAAAGACCAGGATTTAAGTCCTGTTTTTGGTGTATATTAACTATATGACCAAAGGAAAGTCACTTAATTTCTCAATATGTTAAAGTAACCATATATCACAGATGAGTTGTCAACTGTTTCAGTGAAAGAAACTTCCATACCAAGAGTTCCCTAAGTTAATGAAATCACAGATTTAGAGCCCCCCAAAAAATAAACAAACAAAAAAAACTTTCTTCCCTCCCCCTACCTTTTTAAAATTTGAAACCATGAAATTCTATTAGAGGAAGCCTTTTTAAGAGTTTCTATATTTATCTGGTTTTCCTCCTAAATTTTCTCTCCTTTGTTTATTTTTGTTTTGTTTTTTAAGTGTTTCATTGGAACTATTTTCTTCTTTTTTGAAAATAATATCACTACTTCTAGTCTTTCCAATAATTCACTTCCTCTAGAAAAATGAAATTTTCAAAGTGTCTTATGACACCCTTTGATCAAACTTTCCTTATGCTTCATTATGATGTGAATTTAAAATAACAATAATATATTTAGAAAACAAAAAATAGGTGCAGCTAACTTAATAAGATATTTGGTGTGTCATCCAAGAAGAGTTTGAAAAATTATTGGTCTAGCTAGGCCCAGAGAAAGAACTCTGGGTGATGACTAAAAACCATTACATTGAATTCCCAATCCCTATATATATGCCCACCTGCATTTTTGATTTCCTTCACAAGCTAATTGTATAATATTTCAGAGTCTGATTATTTTTGTACAGCAAAATAATGGTTTGGTCATGTATACTTATTGTGTATCTAATTTATATTTTAATATATTTAATATCTACTGGTCATCCTGCCATCTGGGGGAGGGGGTGGGGGGTAAGAGGTGAAAAATTGGAACAAGAGGTTTGGCAATTGTTAATGCTGTAAAGTTACCCATGCATATAACCTGTAAATAAAAGGCTATTAAATAAAAAAAAAATTACTGGTCTACTGATTTGGATATCAGGCTTTTTAATATAGAGAGAATTCAATTATTTTGGTTGCATGCTTGATCAAGAATTTGAAAGGAAACATAATGTTCCTTCTTCTAATTCATCATTAGATTTCAACATAATGAAAGAAGGCAATGCTCCACCCAATGGTAGCTGGGCCTTCAGTTTTCCTCCAGCAGCAATAAAGGGAAAAAAAGGAAGAAAAAATTCTGACCAACGTCACAAGTTTATAGCTTTTGAGACTTGGATGTAATCTAGTCCAATCTTCTCATTTTGCAGATGAGGAAATTGGAGTCCCAAGTCATACAAGTCTTAAGTGACAGAGACAAGATCCAACCCAAGATTCTCTGATTCCAAATCCAGCAGTCTTTCCATTATATCATGTAATTATAAATTCATAGTGACTTGGGGATTTTAGTGATTCAACAAGATCTCTGATCGACCACAATGATAGAAGGATGCCTGACTTCTATTCCAATATTTTTAGAAAAGGAGAAAGTAAGAGTTATAAAAGTGTCTTCATGATTCCCAGTAGCTACTTAAGGGAAAGCTTCAGAGACAAATGGTCAAGGCAAGACTTCGCACAATCTTTGCAACAACTGAAAGGTACTTAGAGTTATTACATAACACATAATATTATATAATCTTCTTGCCATCTGGTTTATCATGAAACATTTGACTCCAAGGCATAGGAACAGAGTAATGGTCATTCATCCAATTCCTGTTCTGTGCTGATCATTATACTCCAATAGTAGATGTAGCAATTTGTCAGACCACTGTTCATAGCCCATGTTCACAAGTCATTAATTTACTCCATGATCAGCTTCTACAAATGCAGGATTAGAAACTGTTTTCTGCTCTCAATTACTTACTAATGCTTTTCTCCTCTTCTTTCCTAGTTTTTTTCCCAGTGAAATTTCATTTGCCACTTCCATTTTCTTCAGGTTGATATTTAACCACTAATTCTGTGTTGACTTTAAAATTACAAAAACTATATTTTTCTGTTTTACCCAATCATTCTTTAGTATGAGATTATTTAGTTTCCAATTATTTTTTGGTCTATTTTCCTCTGTCTTTTTATTGAATGTAATTTTCATTGCATCGTGATCTGAAAATGATGCATTTACTATTTCTGCCTTTCTGCATTTGAATTTGAGGTTTTTATGTCCTAATATATGGCCAATTTTTTATAGGTTCTATGAACTGCCAAAAAGAAAGTGTACTCCTTTCTGTCTCCATTTAGTTTTCTTCAAAGATCTATCATACCTAATTTTTCTAGTGTTCTATTTACCTCTTGAACTTCTTTCTTCTTTATTTTGTGGTTTGATTTATCTAGTTCTGAGAGTGCAAGGTTGAGATCTCCCACTATTATAATTTTGCTGTCTATTTCTTCTTGCAACTCTCTTAACTTCTCCTTTAATAATTTAGATGCTACTCCATTTGGTGCACATATGTTTAATTCTGATATTGCTTCATTATCTGTTACTGTTAGCAAGATATAGTGCCCTTCTTTATCTCTTTTAATTAGATCAATTTTTGCTTTTGCCTGATGTGAAACCAGGATTGACTACCCCTGTATTTTTTTTCTTCACCTAAAGTGTAGTAGATTCTGCTTCAGTTTTTTACTTTTATTCTGTATATATCACCCTTCTTCAAATGTGTTTCCTGTAAATAACAAATTGTAGGTTCTGGTTTTTAATCCAGTCTGCTATCTGCCTCTGCTTTATGGGGGAGTTTACCTTATTTATATTTATGGTTAAAATTACTAATTCTGTATTTCCTGCCATCTTGTTAATCCCAAATTATGATTTTCTCTTTTCTTTCCCCGTTACCCCCTTCCTCAGTATTAAACTTGTGAGCATCACTTGCCTCAGGCAACCCTCCCTCTTTAGGATCTCTTCCCCAACCTTAGAACCCCTCCCCTTTCCTTAAACCTTTCCCTTACAATTTCTGTATTGCCTTCTATTTAGCTTACGCCTTCACTTTTCACTTGTTCCTTCCCACTTTTCAAGAAGAAAGTTTCTCTGTAAATCGAATATGTCCAATATTTTTCTCTTTCAACCAGCTCTGATAAGAGTAAGATATACACTATGTTCATCATCCTCCCTTCTTTCCATCAGATAGAATAGGTTTCCTTTGCCTCTTCTTAAGGTACAATTTCTTTTCCACCTCTAGCCTCTTTTTTATAAAACCAAATTAAATATGTATTCTTTATGTATACTCATAACAGAAATATAGTTCCCAAGATTTCTTTTTACCTTTTTATGTTTCTCTTGAGTCCTATATTTGGAGGTCAAACTTTTTTGTTTACTTCCAGTTTTTTCATCAGAAATAGATCGAATTCACCTGTTTCATTAAATGTCCATCTTCTTCCCTGGGGAAAAAAATGTTCATTTTGGCTGGGTATGCTATTCTTGGTTGCATACCAAGTTCCTTAGCCTTTCAGAATATCGGATTCCAGGCTCTTCAATCCTTTAATATGGGTGCTGCTAGATCCTAAGTAATCCTTATTATGGCTTCTCTGTATTTGAATTGTTTTTTTTTTTTGTTTTTTTTCCTAGCTGCTTATAGTATATTTTCCTTGGTCTGATAGTTCTGAAATTTAGCCACAATATTTCTTGGAGTTTTGATTTTGGGGTCTCTTGCAATAGGTGGTTGATGAATTCTTTCAATTCTATTTTACTCCCTGTTGCTATAACATCTGGAAAATTATCTTTGATGATTTCCTGAAAAATAGTGTCTAGGCTCTTTTTTTCATCATGATTTTCAGGAAGTCCAATAAACTTCAGATTATCTCTCCTAAATCTGTTTTCCAGGTCTGTTGTTTTCTCAAGTAGGTATTTAACTTTTTTATTCTATTTTTTTCATTGTTTTGGTTTTGCTTGACTGATTCTTAATATCTCCTTGAGTCCTTTGTTTCCATTTGTTCAATTCTGATTTTTAATCAATTATTTTCTTCATTTACTTTTCTTATGTCTTTTTGTAATTGTCCAATTGGGTTTTTAAATGAGTTGTTTTGTTCTATGAATTTTTTTTCCATTTTGCCAATTTTATTTTTAAGAGAGCTATTTTCTTCTTCCACTTCACTAATTCTGTTTTTCAGGGAGTTGATTTCTTTATCCACTCTATCTTTTAATGAGTAGGATGACTTATCCAGACCCTCTTGCAAGCTTCCCTTTCCTTTCCCCATTTTTCTTCTAGCTCTTTTGTAAGAGCCTTTTTAATTTCTTCTATAAAAGAGCCTTGTGTGGTGGGGGCCAGATCATATCCATCTGGGGTTTCATTGAGAGGCAATCTGTTTTTAGTTTCCTCAGAGTTTGAAGTCTGCTCTCTATCAGTATAGAAGAAGCTATCTATAATTTGAGCCTGCTTTATCTTTCTACTCATTTTGACAAAAAACAAAACAAAACAAAACAAAACAAAAATGCAGTCTGTTTTTAGGACAGTGGTATTATGAAGCTTTCTCTACAAACAATAGGAAGAAGCAGTGAAGCAGTAATAAGACAGCAATGGTTATGCTGGGATGAGTGGCTGCACTGAGATTAGTGTCTATACTATGGTCAGCTTCTGGGCTGTGCCCAGCGTTTCTGTGCTGAGATCATGCTGAGTCCCTCCCAGGTCTGGGTGGGTGTGGCTATGTCCCAAGAGACTCTAGCATTTGAGGGTTATAGTCTTTATCCTTTGCATTTATAGCTTCTCTGTGGATCTACTGGCCTTCTGCAAGAGTAGAGTAGCCAACACTCTACCTAAATTTTCCACTGCTTAGACTACACCCTGCTCCCTTCTGGTCTGCTCAGCATGAGCTGTCTTTTGTATTCTCACTGACAACTTGCTTGACACTGTGCCTGGCCTAGCTGTCCCTGCCCACAAACAAAAACAGTTCTTTTCTGGCAAATTTCAGGAATATCTTCAGTTGGTGATATGTTGTACTCCCAATATTCATAGTCAAGCACTAATTCCGAGAGAGTTTCATAGAAGAAGTAGTCTGAGGGTAATGAAGAGCTATGTGGGTATCCCCTCTGCCATCTTGGCTCTACCCCTTCAAATTGTTTCTCTTAAAAATGAAAATGGAGAACTTGCCACTAATAAAAAGGAAATCAGAGCAATAAGTAAGAGTTACTTTGCCCAACTTTATGCCATTAAATTTGATAACTTAAATGAAATGAATGAATGTCTTCAAAAATATAGGTTGCCCAGAGTAACATAGAAAGAAGTAAATTGATTAAACAGTCCCATTTTAGAAAAAGAAATCACACAAGCTATTAATCAGCTCCCTAAGAAAAAATCCCCAGGACCAGATGGGTTTATATGTGAATTCTATCAAACATTTAAAGAACAATTAACTCCAATGCAATATAAACTATTTGAAAAAATAGGAATTGAAGGAGTCATACCAAAATCCTTTTATAACACAGACATGGTACTGATACCTGAACCAGATAGGGTGAAAACAGAGAAAGAAAATTATAGACCAATTTCCCTAATGAACATTGATGCAAAAATCTTAAATAAAATATTAGCAAAAAAATGAAAGAAAATCAGCCCCAGGATAATACACCATGACCAAGTAGGATTTTTACTAGGAATGCAGGGCTGGTTCAGTATTAAGAAAAATATTAACATAATTGACTATATCAATCACCAAATTAACAAAAACCATGCATTTGATAAAATCCAACACTCATTTCTCTTAAAAACACTAGAGAGTTTAGGAATAAATGGGCTTTTCCTTAAAAATCGTCAGTAGCATCTATTCAAAAACCATCAGCAAGCATCATATGTAATGGTGATAAACTGAAACCATTCCCAATAAAATGAGGAGTGAAACAAAGTTGCCCACTATCACCATTACTATTCAATATTGTATTAGAAATGCTAGTTCAGCAATAAGAGATGAAAAAGAGATTAAAGGACTTAGAGTAGATAATGAGGAAACCAAATTATCACTCTTTGCAGATGAGATGATGGTATACTTAGAGAATCCCAAGGATTCTACTAAAAAACTACTAAAAATAATCCACAACGTTAGCAAAGTTGCAGGTTACAAAATAAATCCTCATAAATCCTAAGCATTTTTATACATCACCAACAAAATCCAGCAGCAAGAGATAAAAAGAGAAATTCCATTTAAAATAAATATTGATAGTAAAAAATATTTGGGAATCTAACTGCCAAAGGAAAGTCAAGAAGTATATGAGCAAAACTACAAAACACACAAATAAAGTCAGCTCTAAACAAGTGGAAAAATATTAAGTGTTCTTGGATAGGCCAAACAAATATAATTAAAATGACAATACTCCCTAAACTAATCTATGTATTTAGTGCTATACCAATCAGACTTATTTTAATGATCTAGAAAAAAATAACAACAAAATTCATATGGAAGAACAAAAGGTCAAGAATTTTAAGGGAACTAATGAAAAAAAAAAAAAAGTCAAATGAAGGTGACCTAGATGTACCTGATCTAAAATTATATTATAAAACAGCAGTCACCAAAACTATTTGGTATTGGCCAGGAAAGAGACTAGTTGATTAGTGGAATAAGTTAGGTTCCCAGGACAAAATAGTCTATAACTATAGCAATCTAGTGTTTGACAAACCCCCAAACCCCAACTTTTGGTATAAGAATTAACTATTTGACAAAAACTGCTGGGAAAACTGGAAATTAGTATGGCAGAAACTAGGCATGAACCTGCACCTAACACTGTACACCAAGATAAGATCAAAATGGGCTCATGATTTAGGCATAAAAACTGAGATTATAAACAAATTAGAAGAACATAGGTTAGTTTACCTCTCAGACTTGTGAAAGAGGAAGAAATTTATGACCAAAGAAGAACTAGAGATCATTATTGATCACAAAATAATAAATTTTAATTATATCAAGTTAAAAAGCTTTTGTACAAACAAAACTAATGCAAACAAGATTAGAAGGGAAGCAATAAACTAAGAAAACATTTTTACAGTCAAAGATTCTGAAAAAAGCCACATTTCCAAAATACATAGAGAATTGACTGAAATTTATAAGAAATCAAGCCATTCTCCAATTGATAATTGGTCAAAGGATATCAGACAATTTTCAGATCATGAAATTGAAACTATTTCTACTCATATTAAAAGTTGTTCCAAATCCTTACTGATAAGATAAATGCAAATTAAGACAACTCTGAGATACCACTATACAGCTCTAAGATTGGCTAAGGTGATAGGAAAAGATAATGGCAAATGTTGAAGGGGATGTGGGAAAACTGGGACACTGATGCATTGTTGGTGGAATTGTGAATGGATCCAACCATTCTGAAAAGCAATTTGGAACTATACTAAAAAAGGTTGTGTATACCCTTTGATCCAGAAGTGTTACTACTGGGCTTATATCCCAAAGAGATATTAAAGAAGTGAAAGGGACCCACATGTGCAAAAGTGTTTTTGGCAGCCCTTTTCATAGTGGGCTAGAAACTGGAAGTTGAATGGATGCCTATCAATTCAAGAATGGCTAAGTAAATTGTGGTATATGAAAGTTGTGGAATATTATTGTTCTGTAAGAAGTTACCAACAGAATGAATACAGAGAGGCTTAGACAGACTTACATGAAGTAATGCTAAGTGAAATGAGCAGAACCAGGAGATACACTTCAACAACAATACTATATGAGGATCAGTTCTGATGGAAGTGGCTATCTTCAGCAAGAAGAGGATCCAAATCAGTTCAAACTGATCAGTGATGAACAGAACTAGCTACACCCAGTGAAAGAATACTGGGAAATAAGTGTGGACCACAACATAGCATTTGCAATCTTTCTATTGAACTTTGCTTGCATTTTTGTTTTTCTTCCCAGATTATTTTTATCTTCTTTCTAAATCCGATTTTTCTACTGCAACAAGATAACTGTATCAATATGTATACATATATTGTATTTAACATATACTTTAACATGTTTAACATGTATGGGATTACCTGCCATCTAGGGGAGAGGGAGGAGGGAAAGAGGGAAAAATTGGAACAAAAGTGTTTGCAAGTGTCAGTGTTGAAAAATTACCCATGCATATGGTTTGTCAATAAAAACCTATAATAATAATAATAATAATAAAATTCTATTTGCCTCAATTTCCTTATCTGAAAATGAGTTGGAGAAGAAAATGGCAAACCACTCTAGTAACTTTACCAAGAAACTCCAAATCAGAAACACAAAGAGTCAGACTCTACTGAAAAATAACTGAATAAGGTACTACAAGATTACTGAGAAATCATCTAATCTTAAAAATGTTTAAAAAAAACAAAAATCAGGGGCACTTTCAAAGCATGTTGAGTAATAAGAATAGGATTTTTGTGAATATGTTTTCTTAAGATTCTAAATTTGATATATGAGACAACATGGATCTTTAAAAATCGTTCAGGATTTGGAATCAAGAAGCTTCAGTTCAAAATGTGATTCATTTATACAGAATTAGGATGTCTATGAATGTTTTATTTGACTTCTCTAAGCTTAGTTATTTTATGTGCCAAAATGAGGGAGTTGGATAAAATTGCTTCTGGGGTTCCTTTACAACACTAAATCAATGATCCTATATGAAGACATCTTGACTTGGTCAACACTAGCTAGAACACTGGGGGTGGGGAAATCTTGCTAGATACTGCAGACTTGGCTACAGCTTTTGAACCTAGAAGTATCTGGGCTAGTTGATCTCTGAAGTACCTTCCAGGTATGACATTTTTATAAATTCTATGTACTGAAAATATAACTTGGTGTATTGAACCTGGACCAGTATACTTTCTATTACTCCATGACATCTCTCTCCCTAATAGACCTCTCTAATACTTACACAAAGATGGACTCACAAATTCAGTAAACCATAGCTTCCTCAAATCACATAATGTTTAAGGATACTAATTTGACCCACTAGTTCTAATTCCTTCATTCTTCCCTCAGTCAATTGGGGGGGAAATGATTGATGTTCTAGCTCACACTTTCCATCGATTTCTCTGAAAGGCTTAGAGTTAAGAATTCTAATATGTTACAGGTAACTAGGAAGATAGAGAGAATGATAATGAAATATTTGTAGTTCACACCTATAGTCTTTTAAGATTTGCAATATATTTGAACATAGTTTCTCCTTTGATATGCAGAACAACCACAGAAAGTAGGTTCTATTATTTTAAAGATAAAGAAACTAGAGACAGATAGAATACTCAGTGCATAAAACAGTGGCACTCCAGCCTCAGTCACTTTACTCCAGTTGCTTTGCTCCAAATAAACAAATAAATAAATAGATAAATAAATGCTTAATGACGAATATGGAAATCTGTTTATAAGAATTACACATGTTTAACCCATGGATTATTTGCTGTCTTGAGAAGCTGGGAGGGGGGAGAAGAGGGAGAAAAATTTGGAACAAAAGGTTCTGCAAAGATGATTTTTGAAAACTATCTTTGCATATATTTGGAAAAATAATTATTTCATTTGAACCTCACAATATAATCTTGGGAGGTAGGTGCTCTTATCAGTCCCATTTTACATTTGAGAATCATGAAGCAAACACAAATTTAAGTGGATTGCAGAAGGTCACACACCTAAAATATGTTTGAAACTTACTTTGAACTCAACATTTGGCTTTAATCTAGTAGAAAAAAAAAAAGAATCAATAAAATCTCCATCTTAAATACTGGGAAACTAAAGTGTTTGCTGATTAGGGTCACTAAGTATTTTTTACTTCAAGATTTTGGAAACACAGGAAGCTGCTCTGGCTTTTCTCCCTGTGTTACTAATTTTAATGTCCAATAATTTCTTTCTTGAACAATTTGTGAACTGCTGATTAAATACCAATTAAAATTAACCTATGGTCCATCATTACCAGGATACTGAATACATCAAGAAATTTTAATTTGTAATATATTATTTGTTTCTTTCAGACAAGGTTGGTACAGTCATGGTAGAATAGTTGGCTTGTCATTTAAACACATCGCTATAGAGGATAATTTAAATAAAAAAAAACTGTAATTGACATTATAATGCTGTATTCAGGGTCTTATCACATTGCCATTTACAATTTTATTATGAGCCTAATTTGGAATTTAATTTAGATAACAGATTTATAGCCTTAGCCTCTCTCTTCCTCTTTCTCAAAGCTAATGACATCCATAATGAAAAATTACCACCCAACTTATTACACAAAGTTATTAATTTGCTGGATTCTGTGGAGTATTTTTCCCTAGATCATTCTTCCTTTTGTCACTAATAAAATTATGTGTTATTTTTTTTTCAACATAGACTTATAAGACCTAATAAACCCAAACCCTCTTTCTAATTCCTTGCTAATTGTGCTGCCATCACTGGAGTTTTCAAGGACCCAAGTAGGATACAACTAAAACTTACATGCAGATAATTTGAACTCAACATTTAGCACCAAGATTGATCTTCAAGGATTCATCTCACAACTTCTTGTATAGAGGGCTATATATTTGCTGATCTCCACATAAATTTTGCAAAGGAAATAAAAGCCAGGTTGGTTAGAAATGGGTCATAATGGAACTATTAAGCAAAGATACAATTCAAGTGAAGCAAGAGTTATAACTTTAAAAGGAAATTAGAACTGATAAATAGACTTTATTCAACTCTCCTTGTCCAATGCTATGGATTTTTCTTTATGCTATCATAATTATCAGTGTAGGCAGCTATGTGGAACAATGGTCAGGAAGATCTGAGTTCAAATCTGCCTCCAAAGCCTTACTAGCTTTGTGACCCTGAGAAAGTCACTTAACACTGTCTCAATTTCCTTATCTGTAAAATGAGCTAGAGAAGAAAATGACAAAGCATTTCCATCTCTTTGCCAAGAAAACCCTAAATAGGATCACAACATGTTAGAAATGAATGAACAAAATCATGATGCATAATTATTTCCATTAAGCAACTTGTTTCTTCAAGGAACTTCCTGAGAGGAATCTTCCTCTACCAATGCAAATCAATTACTGTGCTACAACTCATAGCCTTAGAATTACAGGAGACCTTGAGTGGCTAAAAGATTTGTCCAGGTTGAATCAGATAAAGACTGAGCTCTCACAAGCTTATGTGATCCTGAGCAAGTTTCTGAGCCTCAGTTTGCTCATCTACATAAAAGGAATAATAATAGCACCCTACTTCATGTGGTTGTTTCAAGAATCAAAGTAATTTATAGGAAATTCTTTTGCAAAATTTTATATAAAAATTAGCTAGAATGCAGACTTTTCTTAAACATGCATTTATTAATTGCCTACTATGTATCAGGTATTTCTCTAAGATCTTTACAAATATGATCCATGCAAGCATAATAAAGTATATTATTATTCTTATTTTACAAGTAAGGAAATCGGGGCAGACAATAGTTAGGTAACTTGCCTTAGGTCACCTAGCCAGTAAGTGTTTGAAGCCAAATTTGAACTCAAATCTTCCTGACTCAAAGTCCAGGAATTCATATGCCACCTAACTTCCACCTTTCCCACATGAATCACCATGCATTAAGGTAATTAATCATACTATAGGCTTTCTAATTTTGTGCTAAGAAATGATTCAAAGAAAAGTATTTAATGTGAATCACTATCTTGCTTCATCTGGTCTTTAAAAGCTGTTTATATTTAGTTTTGACATAGACTTTGAAAGAGCAAAAGAAAGTGTCCTAGGCACAAGAGAAGGACAATGGAAGAAATATAGAAACATATAAATTGATTTCTTTTGAAAAAGCATTTATTATACTTCTATTATGTGCTAGGCTTTCTGCTAGGCATCAAGGATACAGACAAAAATAATACAGCTCCCAACTTCAAGGAATTTAGTATATGAATGGAATATGTGTGTGTGTGTGTGTGTGTGTGTGTGTGTAGTATATCAATGGAATATATATACATATATATGTATATATAGATATGGTATATGTAGGATACTGGATTTCAGTGAAGATAAACACACAAAATCATGTTAAACGTACACCCCCAGAAAATGGTTGGAGAATCATAAGCAGCTAGCATCAATGAAGGTCTATGTATAAAGTAGAATTTGAGCTAAGCTTTGATTAGAAAAATAGGGATTTTAAGAGGAATGCATTCAGGACATGTAGTAATGAACCATGTCAAGATACAGGAGATGTCATGGAAGCAGGAAGCATGAAACTACACAGCTATTTTGTACCTCTTAGAGTCAAAATTAATATTCATTATGTAACAGATGCAGACATAGTGTGTCTAACCCCCCTATAATATTTCTGTAATATTTACAGCAAATGATTTCCATAGGGTACCTCATTAAGAAAATCATCACAAATTAAATATAGGCAAATTGGATAGTAAACCAAGACTGATAAAACATCAATTCATGGGTGATTTCTGTTATGTTAGTGTAAATCAAAGGACTTAAGCTTTTAGAAAGCATTTTGAAAACAGGATTGACAAAAAAAAGAAGAAGAAAGCATGAATTTCTCCTTACAGATATTGAGCAACTTCTCATTAAATTCTATAGAATAGTCCTTGAGGGTATGATACACAGATTTCAAGCTTACTCAGAACTCTATGAGTCTCCATTGCAGCTAATATAATCTTCCTTTAGCAGTGTTAAGAATAGGGTTTTCCTGTGGAGTCATACATGAATAATTATAACATGATTTATATGCTCATCTTACAGTCTCAGTCTAGGTCACAGCCTAGTTAAAAAATAAAATGAAAAAGGAATTTGGAGGTGGAGCCAAGATGGTGGTGTAAAAGCAGGGACTTTGCCTGAGATTTCCTGAACCCCTCCAAATATTTTTAAATAATGACTCTAAACAAATATTATAATGATAGAATCCACAAAAGACAGTTAAACAATTTTCCAATAAAAATAACTTACAAGGTTGTTAAGAAAGAAAACAGGGTGAAAGAGGAGTACAGGCTATCCCAGCACAGACCAGGTCTTAGAGAATAAGTAGCATGCTTCTAGTTGACTGAATAAGTGGCAACAGTGGTAGTTTCCAGACCTCTCAGTCTACCAACTGTAAGGAATCAGACTATGGATCAAATGGAAGTTTACAAGTGTCCCTCTATATGGGTCATGGTCCTGGATCTTATTCCTAGTGTGAGAAGAAACTTTTGACTGCAGGGGAACAGGGATCTGATCACAGTCCCAGGACTGCAAAGACTACTTATGATTGTCCACAAATGCACAGTATAAGAGAGTAGTAAATACACCAATCACTAAATTATACTACTTTGAAAAAATCAAAAACTTACACATCACCAGAATTACCTCTGAAAACAGCTGTACAAAAAACCTGAAGCTTGGGAATTTTCTTCCTCCACTTGGGAAGCAGAATCCCACTTCAGAATGAAGTAAACATCAAAAAATAGCCTAGGAAAACGAGCAAACAGAAAAACAAATTCTGGCCATCAAAAGTTACTATTGTGACAAGAAAGATAAACACACACACACACACACACACACACACACACACACTCAGAAGAAGACAACAAAGGCAAAATTCCTGTATCTAAAGTCATAAATCCATCCATCCAAAATTCATAAAATATGAATTGGCCCAAAAGGCTATCAAACTGTGCGTACCTTTTGATCTAGCAGTGTACTGGACCTGTATCCCAAAGAAATCATAATAAAGGGGAAAGGATCTACATGTGCAAAAAATGTAGCAGTCTTTTTTGTCATGGAAAGGAACTGGAAACAGTGAATGGCTATCAGTTGGAGAATGGCTAGATAAGTTATAGTATATGATGTTATAGAATATTATTATTCTATAAGAAATGATCAGCAGAATGATTTCAGAAATGCCTGGAGAGACTTACATGAATTGATGCTAAATGAAGTGAGCAGAACCAAGAGATCATCATACACAGCAACAGCAATATTATATACGATGACCAACTCAAATGGATTTGGCTCTTTTAAACAATGAGGTGAATCAGGCCAATTCCAATAGATTCATGATGGAGAAAGCCACCTGCATCCAGAGAATGGGCTGTGGGCACTGAACGTCAGTATTTTCACCATTTTTGTTTTTGTTTGCTTGCATTTTGTTTTCTTTCTCATTTTTCCGCTTTTTGATCTGATTTTTCTTGTGCAGCATCATAATTGTGAAAATATGTATAAAAGAATTGCACATGTTTAACACTTATTGAATTACTTGCTGTCTAGGAAAGGGAGTGGAGAGAAATAGAGAAAAAAAACATTTTGCAAGGGTGAATGTTGAAAACTATCTTTGCATATATTGTGAAAATAAAAAGCTATTTTCTAAAAAAAATAAAATACAAAATGGTCTAAGATCATGGAAGGGCAAAAATGGAAAGAAAAGTGAGTGATGCAAGAAAATCATTAAAAGAGTCAATACCTTGTAAAGGAAGCACCAAAAAAATTGAAGAAAATAACATCTAAAACAAAACAAATGGTAAAAGAGGAACAAAAGTCCAATGAAGAGAATGCTTTGAAAAGCAAAAAAGGCCCAATACAAAAATATGCAAGAATTCACTGAAGCAAATTTTTTAAAAATTAGAATAGGTCAATTGAAAAGGAAGGTATAAAAGGTCACTGAAGAAAATAATTACTTAAAAGTTAGTATTGGGCAAGTGAAAGCTAATGACTTTATGAGACATTAAGAAACAATCAAAAAATCAAAATGTGTGGGGGAGAGAAGAAAATGTGAAATATCTTATTGGTAAAATAATCTGGAAAGTAAATGCAGGAAAAATAGACTAAGAATTATTGAAATACCTGAAAGTTATGATAACAAAAATCTGGACATTATCTTTCAAGTAATTATTTTTTTAAAAAAACTGTTCTGAGATTTTAGCACTAGAGGATAAAACAGAAATCAAAAAAATCCACTGGTCACTTCTTAAAAGTGATCCACAAATGAATACTTCTGGGAATATTATGGCCAAATGCAAGAAGAAAATATAACAAGCAGTCAAAATAGAACAATTCAAATATCATAGAGCCACAGTCAAGATAACACAAGATTTAGCAACTTTTGCATTAAAGGATTAGAAAGTTTGGAGTAGGATATTCTAGAGGACAAAAGAGCCAGAATTACAACCAAAAATGACCTACCCATAAAAATTGAGTATAATCCTTCAGGAGAAAAAACAGATATTCAATTAAATAAAGGACTTTCAAGTATTGCTGATGATAAGAACAGAGCTGAATAGAAAATTTTACTTTCAAATACAAGATGCAAAAAAAGCTTTAAAAGATAAATAAGAAAGAGAAGTTATAAAATATTCAATAAGATTAAACTGCTTATATTTCTATATGAGACAATTATATTTATAACTCCTAAAAACAGTCTCATTATTAGGGCAGTTAGAAAGAGTATTCATAGTCAGAAAGCAGAGGTGTAAATTGAATTGAATGTGATGATATGATTATTTAAAAAAAAAATAAAATGAAGGTATAAGAAAGAAGAATGCACTGGGAGAAAGGGAGAAGGAAAAGTACAATGGAATAAATTATCTGACATATAAGAGACCTAAAAGAGATTTTACAATATAGGAGGAAATGGGGGGAGTAGGGAAGAGAGCACATATACTTTACTTTTATCCAAATTGGCTCAAAGAAGGGTGTCAAATATATATACAGAGAAGTAGGAAGGGAAGGGAGAAAGGGAAGGTATGGTGGGAAGGTGATAGAAGGGAGGCAGTTTGGGGAAAATAAAAATCAAAAGCAAATACTTTTGAGAACTGGCAGGGTTAAAAGAGAGACAGTAGGATAAACAGGAGGAAAATATGATGGAGGGAAATACAGAATTGGTAATCAATGTGAAAAAAGTTTTAAAGTGAGTTTCTCTGATAAAAGACTTCATTTCTCAAACATATAGAAAACTAACTCAATTTTGTAGAAATAAGTGCCATTACTCATTTAATAAGTGATCAAAGAATATGAACAAACAGTATTCAAAATAAAGCTATTTATAATCGCATATGCTATAAATCACTATTGATGACAAAAATGCAAATTAAAGCTACAACTTTACACTTAACAAATTGACTAATTGTCAGAAAAAAATTGACAAATATTGGAGGAAATGTAAGAAAATTAAAATACTAATATACTATTGGTCAAGTTTTGTATTGATCAATCATTCTAGAAAGCAATTTGGAACTATGCCTACAGGGCTATAAAACCATGCATATCTTTGACCAAGTAATACCACTACTAGGTCTGTATTCCAAAGAGACAAAAAAAAAAAAAAAAAAGAAAGAAAGAAAAGAAAAGAAAAGAAAAGGACTCATATGTACAAAATATTTAAAGCAGTTCTTTTAGTGGTAGCAAAGAAATGGAAATTGAGAGTATGTCCATCAATTGGGAAATGACTGAACAATTTGTTGGAAATGTGATAGAATATTATTGTGCTTTAAGAAATGATGACCTGGTCACAAAATAGTATTTTCACTTTTTTTGTTATTGTTTGCTTGAATTTTATTTTGTTTCTCACTTTTTTTCTGGTTTGATTTGATTTTTCTCATGCAGCAAGATAATTGTATAAATATGTATGCATGTATTGGATTTAACATATATTTCTGCCATGTTTAACATATATTGGACTACTTGCCATCTGGAGATGACTAAGTCATTAGAGAAATGCCAATCCTTGCCAGTGGAGGGGATTTCATACATAGAAAATAAGTCACAAATGTTTGAAGTAATTTAAAAGTTAGAAATATTTGTGCCTAAATAAAAAGGACTGGAAGTTGGAAATATCACAGCTCATTCCTACTACTTACTTTTAATGTAATCTGTCACCTTAGTTTTCTCATATAAAAATGAAGCAGGTGGATTAGATAGAATTCTTAACTTTGTTGATATCATGAATCCCTTCAGTAGGCTGGTGAAGCCTATGGAGCCTTTCTCAGAATGCTTTTCTCAATATATGAAATGAAATACATAGAATTACAAAAGAAAGTAATTATATTGAAATACAGTTATTTTTTTAACTTCACAGATTCTCAATTAAGAACCCTTAGTAGATGATCTATTGTTTTCTTATTGCTCTAAGTATATAATCATACAAACTATTGTTTGCATGATTGGCCTTAGGGCCATTACAATTTCAATCTGTCAATAAACATTTATTGGTTTTCCACTATGTATTCCACAGAAATATCCAATTTAAAATACTTTGTAGATATAAGATTTCAAGAGGTCACTAATGAAATCTGGTCTAGGAGTTATTGGACTTGTACCCATTAACATATTAGGCCCTTCTCCTGACCCATCCAGCTATGGGAATGACAATATTGCCCCAAACACCCAAATATTATCATAATGAGAATCATCAAGCTAAGGAAAAGTTGCATTTCAGTTCCCTTTATCATTTTGTTTAAGAAGCCTCATCCCATTCCCACAACTCACTAGCACCCTATTACTAGCCATCAGTTTCAACAACTATAACCATAGCTGAGAATGCCTTTAAACACACACACACACACACACACACACACACACACACATACACACAGTGTCTATTCTTTCATCTATTCAGATCCTTTTACAATTTTTAAGTGCCATGAAATCTAATTCATCTCTACCACCACCAATCTACTACCACCAACTGAAAATAAAGGGAAGTAAATCCCTCATAACAAATATGCACAGTCAAGAAAGCCAAATTCCTATATAAGCCATTCAAATTCAAAAGAATTGCATCCCATTCTACAGTTTTATTCTCTAAATCCATTTCCTCTCTTCCAGGAAATAGATAGTAGCCTTCCTTCTCATCAAATTATGGTTGGCCAGATCTCCTCAAGTTCTTAAAAGATTCTCCATCCTTATAAATAACATCCCCAATTTCCAATTCTTAAAAAAAGGCAGAGGGGGCATGAAGGAGGGGGAGCCATTTTCAAATTGAGAAGGGAACTTTAAATGTTAAATGGAAAGGGAGTATTAGTAATTAGCCAATTGTTTGCTAAAATCTAGGAGAAGGGGATACAGGGAAAGGAGGTGGCATATTATCATGACCAGATAAGGTTTCTAAAATGGTGACCTGGGGACAAAGCCAATTCAAGGTGGTCACCTAAAACACTAGAAAAATGGAGCAAAGGGTGGGAGAAATAATCAAGGGAAATGTTTAAGAAAATTATGCAAAGATAAAATTGACTACATTTCCAAAAAAGTCTTTTGGAGTAGCAGACACTGGGTTATGGGGGGGGGGGGGTATTCAAAAAGAGAGATAGGACAGAATTTGTAAATTTTTAGTCAAGAAATAAATGGCGCCCCTATTCTTTAAAGACCCTCCTTTAAAGCTCACAGAAGAGAGCACTTCATTTTCAACTCAAACATCCACCTTATGGGGAAGAGGGTCAAGAATTGTAAGAACAAGGAGACCTAGAAAGGGCAATTTAAAGGCTTCGGTAAGATGTGAAGTATAGAAAATGGATGAAGGAAAAAAGTTGGACAATGAAACTCCAGTGACAAAGGAGACAGCTGGATACTGTGAAATAGCCCTGGCTTTGGAGTCAGATGACTGTGGACAAATTATTTAACCTCCTTGGGTCTCAATTTTCTCATATGTAAAATGAAAGAATTGTGACCCCTTCCAGTCCAAAATCTATGAATTTAAGAGATACCAGAAATGGCAAATGGATAATGCTCTATGAAAGCTTCATCATCACGTTAAAGGATGAGTCACCACTTAAGTCTAGGAGTGGTAAATCCATTGGCAATGTTGTTCCTTTCCTGTAATGCATTACTTCAGTATGCCCTAAGACCTACAGCACTTTGTGGCTTCTGCCCCAGTCAATCTCTGGCAAAGAAAACCACATGTGTATAGCATGAGTGATAGCCACAGCTCGTGGTGAGAAGTCATTTAAAGTATACCCCTGATCTCATTGACATTCAGCACTGCCTGTTAAGATATACTGTAACCCATCTCAAGATTTCTGGTCCACTCTACTAAGTAAATAAGAGGAAAAATAATGTCACATCTGCTGTCCTTTCCTGAAGTCTTATGTAACTTTCTTATGCAATTTTCATTCACCATAGTTTACTTTAATAAAAGATGCTTTCAACTCCCTCTTCCAAATCATTTTAAATGTTTCTCTGCAACAAAGAATAAAGATACCTTTTTATAAAAGAAGAAACAAGTAAAGTTTTCCCATATCACTCTAAAAGATAAGTGACTTTGCTTCTAATTTATATGATGCAATTGGGGTAGTAACACCTAATTGTACAAAAATACTTTTTGTCAACTGTGTTTTTCATATTTGTACCTATCCATATAAATCTAATTTTTTTCAACTGTGCTTTTCATCTTGTACCTACCCATGCAGTCAACTGGAATAAATGTTTATCATGCTCATAGAGGAGCTGAACAAAAGTCATGGACTAGAATTATGCCAGTATCATAGATCTTTCCCTTGTTACATGCTCATGAAAAAAAAATTTCTCCAGTTACTTTGAAGCTCACTCTCCCAGGTTCTCCCAAGACCCAATTGTGTTCTATGTTGCTTCGTATCCACCAATATAAGTCTGTTCTACAGAATCTCAAATGTATAAGGGAACTTTAAAGACAGATAGTGAGAGTATAGACTGAACTACAAGAAATCTCAGAAGTCAGCTAGTCCAATCTCCTCATATTAGAGATAAGAAAGATTTAAATTAACTTGTCAAGCTGGATTTTCAGTTTTGGCTAGGACTCTAGGAGGGCAACTAGGTGGCCCAATGGAGTGCTAAACCTAGAGTTCTAATCTGGCCTTCAGACACTTACTAGCTGCATGATCATGCCCAAGTCACTTACCCAGTTTACCTCAAATACCTCATATATAAAATGAGCTGGAGAAGGAATAAGCAAAAATTCCAGTGTATTTACCAAAAAGAAAAAAAAGGGCTGGGGGTTGTCACAAAGAGTCAGACACAACTGAAATAAACCAACAATAATCTAAAACTCTAAATCCAGTCTTCTTCCCCCAGTAAGAAATGAAGAAACTGCTTCCTCCTTTCAAAGTGTTTTAATTTTTATTTTTTTTATTATAGCTTTTTATTGACAGAACATATGTATGGGTAATTTTTACAACATTGTCCCTTGAACTCACTTCTTTTTTTTTTTATTTTCTTTGCATATTTTCTTTTTTTTTATTCTTATTTTTTTATTATAATAATTTTTTTTATTGACAGAACCTATGCCAGGGTAATGTTTTACAACATTATCCCTTGCATTCCCTTCTGTTCCGATTTTTCCCCTCTCCCTCCACCCCCTTCCGTAGATGGCAAGCAGTCCTATATTTGTCAAATATGTCGCAGTATATCCTAGATACAATATATGTGTGCAGAACCAAACAGTTCTCTTGTTGTACAGGGAGAATTGGATTCAGAAGGTAGAAATAACCCGGGAAGAAAAACAAAAATGCGACCGGTTTACATTCATTTCCCAGTGTACTTTCTTTGGGTGTAGCTGCTTCTGTCCATCATTGATCAATTGAAACTGAGTTAGGTCTCTTTGTCAAAGAAATCCACTTCCATCAGAATACATCCTCATACAGTATCATTGTTAAGGTATATAATGATCTCCTGGTTCTGCTCATTTCACTCAGTATCAGTTCATGTAAGTCTCGCCAATCCTCTCTGTATTCATCCTGTTGGTCATTTCTTACAGAATAATAATATTCGATAATATTCACATACAACAATTTACCCAACCATTCTCCAATTTATGGGCATCCATTCATTTTCCAATTTCTAGCCACTACAAACAGGGCTGCCACAAACATTTTGCCTTGCACTTACTTCTATTCTAACTCTTTCCTTCCCAATCTCCACCCCCTCCCCTAGATGGCATACAGTCTCATACATGTTAAACATGTTAAAGTATATCTTAGATACAATATATGTGTGCAGATCCATACAGTTATCTTGTTGCATAAGAAAAATTAGATTCAGAAGGTAAAAATAACCTGGGAAGAAAAACAGAAATGCAAGCAGTCGACATTTATTTCCCAGTGTTCCTTCTCTGGGTGTAGCTGATTCTGTCCATCATTGATCAATTGAAACTGAGTTAGGTCTCTTTGTCAAAGAAATCCACTTCCATCAGAATACATCCTCATGCAGTATCATTGTTGAGGTATATAATGATCTCCTGATTCTGCTCATTTCATTTAGCATCAATTCATGTAAGTCTCTCCAAGCCTCTCAGTATTCATTCTGCTGGTCATTTCTTACAAAACAATAATATTCCATAACATTCATATACCACAGTTTACCCAACCATTCTCCAATTCATGGGCATCCATTCAATTTCCACTTTCTAGCAACTACAAAAAGGGCTGCCCCAAACATTTTGATACATACAGGTCCTTTTCCCTTCTTTAGTATCTCTTTGGGATATAAGCCGAGTAGTAACACTTCTGGATCAAAGGGTATGCACAGTTTGAGAACTTTTTGAGCATAATTCCAAATTGCTCTCTAGAATGGCTGGGTCTGTTCACAACTCCACCAACAATGCTTCAATGTTCCAGTTTTCTCATATCCCCTCCAACATTCATCACTATCTTTTCCTGTCATCTTAGCCAATCTGACAGGTTTGTAGTAGTATCTCAGAGTTGTCTTAATTTGCATTTCTCTGATCAATAGTGATCTGAAACACTCTTTCATATGAGTAGAAATAGTTTCAATTTCATCATCTGAAAATTGTCTGTTCATATCCTTTGATCATTTATCAGTTGGAGAATGGGTTGATTTCTTATAAATTAGAGGCAATTCTCTATATATTTTGGAACTGAGGCCTTTATCAGAACCTTTAACTGTACAAATGTTTTCCCACTTTATTGCTTCCCTTCTCATCTTTTTTGCATTGGTTTTGTTTGTACAAAAGCTTTTTAATTTGATATAATCCAATTTTTTTTATTTTGTGATCAATAATGATCTCTAGTTCTTCTTTGGTCACAAATTCTTTCCTCCTCCACAAGCCTGTGAGGTAAACTATCCTATGTTACTCTAATTTATTTATATTCTCATTCTTCATGCCTAAACCATGAACCCATTTTTATCTTATCTTGCTGCAACGGTGTTAAGCGTGAGTCTATGCCTAGTTTCTCCCCTATTAATTTATAATTTTCCCAGCAGTTTTTGTCAAATAGTGAATTCTTACCCCAAAAGTTGGGATCGTTGGGTTTGTCAAACACTAGATTGCTATAGTTACTATCTTGTCCTGTGAACTAATCTATTCCACTTATCAACTAGTCTATTTTTTATCCAATACCAAATGGTTTTGGTGACCGCTACTTTATAGTTTAGATCAAGTAGAGGTAGGCCACCATCATTTGATTTTTTATTTCATTAGTTCCCTTGAAATTCTTGACCTTTTGTTCTTCCATATAAATTTTGTTGTTATTTTTTCTAGGTCATTAAAATAGAGTCTGATTGATATAGCACTAAATAAATAGATTAGTTTAAGGAGTATTGTCATTTTTGTTATATTTGCTCAACCTATCCAAGAGCGCTTAATATTTTTCCAATTGCTTAAATCTGACTTTATTTCGGTGAAAGGGGTTTTGTAGTTTTGATTGAATAATTTCTGACTTTCCTTTGGCAGATAGATTCCCAAATATTTTATGCTATCAACAGTTATTTTGAATGGAATTTCTCTTTCTATTTCTTGCTGTTAGATTTTGTTGGTGATGTATAAAAATGCTGAGGATTTATGTGGATTTAGTTTATATCCTGCAACTTTGCTAAAGGGGTGGATTATTTCTAATAGTTTTTAGTAGAATCTCTGGGGTTCTCTAAGTATACCATCATATCATCTGCAAAGAATGATAGTGTGGTTTCCTCATTACCTATTCTAATTCCTTTAATCTCTTTCTCGACTCTTACTGCTAAGACTAGCGTTTCTAATACAATATTGAATAGTAATGGTAATAGTGGGCAACCCTTGTTTCACTCCTGATCTTATTGGGAATGGTTTCAATTTATTCCCCATTGCATATGATGCTTACTGATGGTTTTAAATAGATGCTCCTGAGTATTAAAGAAAAATCCATTTATTCCTATACTCTCAAGTGTTTTATTAAGAATGGATGTTGGATTTTATTAAATGCTTTTTTTTACATCTATTAAGATGATCATATGGTTTTTGTTAATTTGGTTATTGATATAGTCAATTATGCTAATAGTTTTCCTAATATTGAACTAGCCCTGCATTCCTGGTATAAATCCTACTTGGTCATCCTGGGGATGATTTTCTGTAATCTTTTTGCTAATATTTTATTTAAGATTTTTGCATCAATATTCATTAGGGAGATTGATCTATAATTTTCTTTCTCTGTTTTCAGCCACACAGGGTTAGGTATCAGTACTATTTCTGTGTCATAAAAGGAATTTTGTAGGATTCTTTTAATCCCTATTTTTTCAAATAGTTTATATAGCATTGGAGTTAATTGTTCTTTAAATGTCTGGTAGAATTCAAATGTGAATCCATCTGGTTCTAGGGATATTTTTTTAGGGAGTTGATTAATAGCTTGTTCTATTTCTTTTTCTAAAATGGGACTGTTTAACCAATTTATTTCTTCCTCTGTTACTCTGGGCAAGCTATATTTTTGAAGGTATTCTTCCATTTCATTTAGGTTATCAAATTTATTGGCATAAAGTTAGGCAAAGTAACTCCTAATTATTGCTCTAATTTCCTCTTCATTAGTGGCAAGTTCTCCCTTTTCATTTTTAAGACTAACGATATGGTTTTTCTTTTTCCTTGTTTTAATCAAATTTACTAAGGGTTTACCTATTTTGTGTTTTTTTTTTTTTTATAAAACCATCTTTTAGTTTTATTTATTAATTAGTTTTTTTTTTTACTTTCAATTTTAGTATTTGACTGCGGGTTTTTAATTTGTTCCTTTTCTAGCATTTTTAATTGCAAGCCCAATTCATTGGGCTTCTCTTTATCTCTTTTATGCAAGTAGACCCCTAGAGATAAAAAATTTCTCCTTATTACTGCTTTGGCTGCATCCCACACATTTTGATATGATGTCTCATTATTGTCATTTTTTTGGATGAAATTATTAATTATGTTCATGATTTGCTGTTTCACCCCATCATTCTTTAGGATAACATTACTTAGTTTTGAATTATTTTTTATCTATTTTCCCCTACCTTTTTATTGAATGTAATTTTCATTGCATTGTGATCTGAAAAGGAAACACTTACTATTTCTGCCTTTCTGCATTTGAATTTGAGGTTTTTATGTCCTATTATATGGTCAGTTTTTGTACATGTTCCATGAACTGCTTAGAAGAAAGTGTACTCCAATATTTCAGAGTCTGATTATTTTTGTACAGCAAAATAACGGTTTGGTCATGTATACTTATTGTGTATCTAATTTATATTTTAATATATTTAACATCTACTGGTCATCCTGCCATCTGGGGGAGGAGGTGGGGGGTAAGAGGTGAAAAATTGGAACAAGAGGTTTGGCAATTGTTAATGCTGTAAAGTTACCCATGCATACAACCTGTAAGTAAAAGGCTATTAAATAAATAAAAAGAAGAAGAAGAAGAAGAAGAAGAAAGTGTACTCCTTTCTGTCTCCATTTTGTTTTCTCCAGAGATCTATCATATCTAACTTTTCTAATATTCTATTTATCTCTTAGATGTCTTTCTTATTTATTTTGTGGTTTGATTTATCTAATTCTGAAAGTGCAAGGTTGGGATCTCCAACTATTATAGTTTTGCTGTCTATTTCTTCTTGCAGCTCTCTTAATTTCTCTTTTAAGAAATTAGATGTTACTCTACTTGGTGCATATATGTTTAATAAATCCATACATGCTTCATTATCTATGCCACCCTTTAGCAAGATATAGTGCCCTTCCTTATCTCTTTTAATTAGATCAATTTTTGCTTTTTCTTGATCTGAGATCAGGATGGCTACTCTTGCTTTTTTGACTTCACCTGAAGCATAGTAGATTCTGCTCCAGCCTTTTACCTTAACTCTGTATGTACCTCCCTGCTTCAAGGGTGTTTCCTGTAAACAATATACAGTAGGATTCTGGCTTTTAATCCAATCTGTAATCTGCTTCTGCTTTATGGGGGAGTTTACCCCATTCACATTTATGATTAAAATTACTAATTCTGTATTACTTGCCATCTTGTTAACCCCTGCTTATGTTTTCTCCTTTCCCTTTCCTTTAACCCCCTCCCCAGTATTAAACTTGTAAGCACCACTTGCCTCTCGCAGACCTCCCTTTTTAGAATCCCTCCCCCCCACCTTAGAGTTCCTTACCTTTTCTTACCCCTTTTCTCACAATTTCTGTATTCCCTTCCACTTAACTTATTCTTTCCCTTTTCACTTTTCCCCTCCCAATTTTCAATGAGGTAAGAGAAGTGTCTCTGTAAATCGAATATGACTAATATTTTTCCCTTTAATCCAATTCTGATGAGAGTAAGATACACACTATGTTCATCCCCCTCCCAGCTTTCCCTGAGATATAATGGGTTTCCTTTGCCTCTTTGTGAGATGTAATATCCCCACTTTTCCCTTTTTCTTGTACAATTTCTTTTCCCCCTCTAGTTTCTTTTTTATATTATAACTTTAAAACCAAATTATACATGTGTTCTTTATGTATATTCATAACAGAAATATAGTTCCCAAGATTTCTTTTTACCTTTTTATGTTTCTCTTGAGTTCTATATTTGGAGATGAAATTTTTTGTTTAGTTCTGGTTTTTTTTTTTTTTTTTTTCCATCAGAAATAGATGAAATTCACCTCTTTCATTGAATGTCCATCTTCTTCCCTGGAAAAAAAATCCTCATTTTGGCTGGGTAAGTTATTCTTAGCTGAATACCAAGTTCCTTAGCCTTTTGGAATATCAGGTTCCAGGCCCTTCGACCCTTTAATGTGGATGCTGCCAGATCCTGAGTCATCCTTATTGTGGCTCCTCTATATTTGAACTTTTTTTTTTTTTAATTTTCTAACTGTTTATAGTATTTTTTCCTTGGTTTAATAGTTCTGGAATTTAGCCACAATATTTCTTGGAGTTTTGATTTTGGGGTCTCTTTCAGTAGGTGATCAATGAATTCTTTCAATGTCTATTTTACCCTCTAGGCAGTTCTCTTTGACGATTTCCCGGGAAATAGTGTCTAGGCTTTTTTTTTTATCATAATTTTCAGGAAGTTCAATAATTCTCAGATTATCTCTCCTAGATCTATTTTTCAGGTATATTGTTTTCCCAAATAGTTATTTACCAATTTTTTCCATTGCTTCATTTTTGGGAGGGTTTTGATTGACTAATTCTTGGTGTCTCCTCAAGTCATTCATTTCATTTGTTCAGTTCTGATTTTAAATGAATTATTTTCTTAATTCACTTTTTTTTTTCTTTTTGTAATTGCCCAATTCAGTTTTTAAATGAGTTGTTTTGTTCTATGGAATTTTTTTTCCATTTTGCCAATGTTATTTTTTAGAGAGCTATTTTCTTTTTCCAATTCACTAATTCTCATTTCCTTAGAATTGTTTACCTTTTCCAATTCATTAATTTTTTTTTCAGGAATTTTATTTCTTTATCCACTCTATCTTTAAATGATTGCGCTGACTTATCTAGATCCTCTTGCCTAGGTTCCCTTTCCTTTGACCATTTTTCTTCTAGCAATCTTATAAGAGTTTTTTTTTTTTAATTTCTTCTATGAGAATCTTGTGGGGTGGGGATCAGATCATATTCCCCTTGGGGGATTCATCTGGAGACAATCTGTTTTTAGTCTCCTGAGGGTTTGAAGTCTGCTCTCTATCCATATAGAAGCTATCAATAGTTAGAGTGTCCTTTAATTTTTTGCTCATTTTGACAAAAAAGAATCAAAGAAAACAAACAAACCAAAAAAAGGAAATGCAGTCTGCTTTTTGGGCAGTATGGTTTTACCAAGCTTCCTCAACAGACTACAGGAGGTAGCAATGAAGGATCAGTGGAACAGTAATGGCTGCGCTGCCTGCACAGTGGCTACTCTCTGAGACTCTGAGAGCATGCTGAGTCACTCGAGGTGTTGGGTGGGTGTGGTCAAGTCCCAAGAGACCCCAGTGTTTTGGGACTGAAATCTTTATACCCTGTGTCTATAGCTTCTCTGCTGATCTACTGGCTTGCTGCCAGGGCAAAGTAGCCACACTGTGGTAAAGTTCTCCCCATAAATTTTCTGATCGCTGCAACTACACCCCTATTCCTTCCAGTGTGCTCAGTGTGAGTTGCATTCTGTGCTCTTGCTGCCTGCCTACAGTCTGCACCTGGTCTAACCATCCCATCTGCAAGCAAAAACAGACCTTTTCTGGCAAATTTCAAGGATATCTTCTGTTGGTAATGTATTTGTGGGTTTTTTCAGTCAAGCACTAATTCCAAGGCCATATCATGAGAAAAAGTTTTCTGAAGTCAAGAAAAAGCTTAGATAGAAGTGTGTGTCCTCTCTGCCATCTTGACTAGAAGTGTTCTAATTTTGAAAATTTCTTTTCTTAAACTAATCAAAAAACCTATCTCTGAAGCTCCTTCCTTAGTCTAAATTGTTCTACCTAGGTATATATAGAATAAATCTACTTTAGCCATCTCATCCATATGACCCATTCCTTCAAATCTTAAAAAAGAGTTATGTTTTTCAAGGACTTTCTTTTAAAAACCAAATATCACCACTGCCACTACCACCCCAGCTTCTCCAATTGATGCTCCTATGACATTATTTCTATTACTACCATTTTCACTGTTTCTATCCAATGGGCTTATTCTTGTTTAACAATGTTGTTCCTTTAAAATGCAACCTGGAAATAAACATACTATAGCAGATATAGACCAACCAGAAGAAAGTAAAATGTGAATATCTCTTTGCTCATTCTGAACACTGAGACTTTTTTAATGCAAGCTAAAATTATGTTATCTTTGTTGTCGTAACTGCCATTGAACTCATGATTCACTAAAATTTTCACATAATTCACAAAAAATTTTGGATGCCCTGCTGTTTAACCTGGGTTCAAATGCCTTCTTTGATGTTTGAAGGAGTTGAATTATATATCTTCTGAAGACCTTTCCACTTCTTGATCAATAATTCTATCAACTGCAAGCTCCCACATTTTGGTCTTGCCAAGGTATCTTTTTTTTTAAACCCCTATATGAGACTTCACATATATCCTTATTCAATGCTATTGCATTTGAATATAAAAAGCATTCTTTAAAAAGCAAGAATCTTTATAGATTCTCAATCAATTACTCAACATTCTAGCTTTTCTTCCAAACTTTGAATCATTTGAAAATTTGATATGAATACTAGCCATGTGTTCATTCATCAGTGATAACAATACTGAGACAATTGTGGGTCTAATGTCGGAAAAATCCACATCTGTATCTATCCTCACTCATTCTGGGCAACTCCCTTAGCCTCTTTCAATTTCAGTTTGCTCATCTGCTTTGCTCATCAAAGGGATAATAATGCGACCTAGCTTTTAGTAATATTTTGGTGATCAAATGAGCTATTTGTAAAGCATTTACGGCAGTGCATTATATATGGAAGATACTTAACAAATACTTGTTCCCTTTATTTCTCCATTCTTGAATATAATTGAGTAACAGTAGATCTCTGGGATGCTTCACCAGAGAGTTCTTCCCAGGTTGTCACTGATCCATTAATCAACACAAGTTAGACCCCATCATTCAACCGCTTCCAAAATGACCTAATTATGTAACTATACCATAATCATACCTAGACTATATGTTTCCAGCTCATCTAGAGAACTGACATGCGAGATTTCTTCTGATGACATATAAAATTCAAGAACATTATATCTATAGTTCCCTTAGCAGATAATAGTACAGAGGATGACAAGTACACACAGCATGTCACAACACCTATTCCAATAAAAATGAGCCACAAAGAAGAGAGTGGGCTGGGGATGCTTCCTGGTAGAAGAAAGGTACTACAGAAACCTCTCAGTAGATCCAGGCCCGTGGCTCCTGGTTCAGCAGTGACTCATTCTCTGGCTTCAGCTTCATAGTTGTGTTAGCTTATGTATATAATGGAATACTCATGGCATTATGCACACTCACAAAGTCCAGCAAGTCTTAGAAAGTTCTTGACTTCCAGATTCTAAGCTCTTTCCCTTGTGATGTTGCTCTTTTGTTTTGTTTTTTTAAACACATTAATTTCCTTAAATAATAAAAGCTTTACAACAGTGATAGATTTGTTTTTGTTTTTTTTCAACATTGAAGTGATTCAGGGCAATTCCAAAAGACTTGTGATAGAAAGTTCTATTCACATGCAGACAGAGAACTAGGGAGGTTGAATGTGGATCAAAGCAAAGTATTTTCACTTTTTGTTGTTGTTTTTTTCCTTTTTTTCCTTTCTTGTGTTTTTTATCTGATTTTTCTTGAACAGTATGATAAATATGGAAATATGTTTAGAAGAATTGCACATTTAACCCATGTCTGATTGCTTGCTGTCCCAAGAAGGAGGGAGGAGAGGGAGAAAAATTTGGAACACAAAGGTTTTTCAAAGACAAGTGTGGAAAATTATCTTTGCATGTACTTGGACAAATAAAATATTATTAAAATTTTAAAAATTAAAAGATTTATATCTCTGATATTTCCCCTTTCTGTAAGCCAATCCTTCATAGCTCAAGTTTGCTTTTGTATAATTGGAAGATTTCTTTTTTACTTTTTGTTAGAGGAGGTCAGAAAAACTACAAATTATACAAATGTCCATTTTCACCCCATCTACAGTAAAAGTACATCCTCTGGCCTTTGTCAGAGATAATGATTCAAGAGACTTGAAGACATATATCCCTGCCTAAGCATTCCCTTTCCATGATCTTTGGGAAAGGAATATATGAAAAGAATCAGGAAACCACATAAACAAGAGAAGCAACATGGGTTAAGAATAGTATTGTAACAATACTAGATGATGACCAGTTCTGATGGATCAGGCCATCCTCAGCAACGAGATCAACCAAATCATTTCTAATGGAGCAGTAATGAACTGAACTAGCTATACCCAGAAAAAGAACTCTGGGAGATGACTAAAAACCATTACATTGAATTCCCAGTCCCTATATTTATGCACACCTGCATCTTTGATTTCCTTCACAAGCTAATTGTACAATAATTCAGAGTCTGATTCTTTTTGTACAGCAAAATAATGTTTTGGTCATGTATACTTATTGTGTATCTAAGTTATATTTTAATATATTTAACATCTACTGGTCATCCTGCCATTTAGGGGGGGGGGGGGGGGGGGAGAGGTGAAAAATTGGAACAAGAGGTTTGGCAATTGTTAATGCTGTAAAGTTACCCATGTATATATCCTGTAAATTAAAGGCTATTAAATAAAAAAAAAAAAATTTAAAAAAAAAAAAAAGAATAGTATTGTACCCAAATTCAGGAAGACCTGAGTTCAAATCCTGCCTCTGACACATTTTAATAGTATGACTATGATCAAGTGATTTATTTTTCTTATCTGTAAAATGCAATAATATTTGTCACATCTACTATACACAGTTCTGCACAGCTCAAATAGGATAATGAACACAAGAACTTTGCAACAGATACTTATGTAATGATTCAGCTAATATCATTATCTGACTTTCTCAGCTTCTGACCTATTGCTCTTTCTGATTTTTAATATATTCCTGATCTCAGAAGAGATAGGTGATTCCTTTGGATCCTAACTGTGGCTTTGCTTTTTCTGGTCTTCAAAGGTCTATTTGTAAAGTAGAAGTCAGTGTAATGACCTTCCTATATAGAATGGAGTACAGAATGGCTTCCAACATAAAATGGCTTCATACAAAGAATTATTTACTTTTGTTTTATGGCATAGATTCCTTTTGGCAATCTTTGAAGTTTATGGAACCTTTCTCCAAATAATATCTTTAATTTTAAAGAATGTGCTGAAATTCATTAAAGGTTAGTGAAAATTTAAGATCTATTTTTTTTTCCATTCAAGTTCAAGATCCCACTTAAATCTACCCACAAAGCCCTTAGGGATAAAACAACCCCATACTAAGAGCCCCTGTTTTATATCTTTCCTAGTCCATGAAATAGTTTGATCAAATTTCATTAAAGGTTAGGGGAAATACAGCTGCATGCTTTCTAACCAAACTCACTAACCTCTTGAAATATACCCCTGAACCCCTTGTTAAGAACCTCTGCTTTGCTCCTAAAAGCTTTTGTCCTCCAGCTCACACTGTATGGTATTAACATGCTTCCATCTACATCTAAACTAAATGCTGCTTCCAGAACCTCCAGGGACTCTTTGGTAAAAATGTGAAAAATCAGCATTTTCTAAAGGATTTAGGGATGGAGAGCATCAAGAATTGTTTAACACTGCAATTAGGAGCTGAGCTGCTCCTTAAGCTTCCTAAGCACACATAAATAAAGACAGATTTTATTAAAAACCTTACAGTATCATATATATTTTTAATATTTAATTTAATGTAATATTTAATAATTATGGAAAAAAAGAAAGGAAGAAAAAGGTGCTCATGAAGTAAAGGAAAGCAACATAAAACATCATTCTAATAACAAAGGAATAAGAAAACACAATAATAACCCATCAATTAAAAAAAAAACACTCCAAAGTAGGTGGGGAGATCAAATGTTTTCAGGTCCTATTTTCTCAAAAATAAGAAAGCAATTTATAAGGGATTATGTTTTTGGATCATGCTTTCATGCTAAGAAATCATTTTCATTGTCAGTATTGATGAAGATTTTCCAATGTTATTTTAATCAGTGAGTTGTCTGCTTAATTTTTTCTGATTTAAATCAAATATATCAAGCATGTTGTCTGTTATACTCAGGTTCTGGAGATTTTTTTTAACTAGACTTAAGACTTCAATGTTCCAGAGAATCCATTAGGAAATTCCTCCTATTGGTATAGCTCATAGGATCAACCTATTGGTTTATAGAGATAGAAGAGACCTCAAAGGTCATTTCATGAAAAAACTAAGTGATAGACAGATTACATAGATGGTAAATAGCAGAGCCAGGATTCATAAGACCATAACTAGAAGAATATAGTTCCTCCTCTCAAGTATCTGAGGAGGAATTTGAGACCCAGAAGAATTGAATAACCTTTCCACTGTCACTATGAACAGCCAATATGTAGAATCATAAATTTAGAACTTAAAGTGATCTTAGAAATCACCAGCTCCAGCCTCCTCATATTACAAGTGAGGAAACTGAAGCTCAAAGTTCAGTGAATTGCCCAGGATGTCAGAGGTTAATGTTTATGATTCATTATCAAAGGATTCATGATATCAGGGAGGTGATGCCATGAAATGCAAGTAAAATGGATTCAAGTAAAGGAGGGATGTGCAAACTCACCAGTCTCACTTTCTCCCCCAGAGCCCTCTGGTTCCAGTCCAGTGGCCAAATATAGACTGGGATGCCTGGAGATGATGCTGGATATCTTGGCCTTTTCAACATAAGATCTTTTCCAGGTCTCAGTTTGACAGAGGCAACACCCATTCAGTGACCGAGGCTAAGTAAGAAATGAGGCAGAGTATGGCTTCTTTTACAAGAAAAGAAAGGAAAGAGGGAGGGAAGGAGGGGAGTAAGGAAGGAAAGAGGAAGGAAAAGAAGGAGGGAGGGAGGGAAGAAAGAAAGGAAAGAGAGAAGGAAGGAGGGAAGAAAGGAAAAGAAGAAAGGAGGAAGGGAAGAAAGAGAGAAGGAGGAAAAGAGAGGGAGGAAGGAGGGAAGAAAGGAAAGGAAGAAGGGAGGAAAGGAAGACGGAAAGGAGGGAGGGAAGAAAGAAAGGAGAGAGGGAGGAAAGAATGAAACAATGAAAAGAAATCAACCTGGGAAGGGAAGACTTTCAGGGTTTCTAGCCAAATAGAAACAATTGCTATTTACATTCACTCTGAGCACTCTGAGGTCCCACACAACAACCAAGTGGAGCTTGGCTTTTGACGTATTGCTGGTCAATCAATGAGAATCAGAGTAATTTGGGTTGAAAGCATGGTCCTTAAAAAAAGAAATCTAGCCCATAAACCCCAAGATATCTTAAGAGATGTCAGCAATAAAAACTTACATTCCTTTGGGCTGAGCACCCACAAGTAAGAATATAATACCTTATGTGGACAGGGGGAAAGGAAAGGAAGGAAAAAAGAAAAGAAAAGAATCATACTCCCCCCATAAGTGTATATTAATAAAAAGGAAATAGTTCCTAACTTCAAGTACCTTACATTGTAAGGGGATAGAAATAACTATATTTATGTTTGCTCACTATGCCATTTGTGATTTCTTTCTATTTATAAAATTGCTTACAGTGTTCAGTTATATACAGGAACATGTCTCGCCCTATTTTCAACCCCAGCAATATGACACAGAACAAAGAGATGCAGTCTGATCCTATTAATTTTCAAGAGCCTACATCTTCAGACAGCCAATGTCACTTGCGTTTGAGCTATTCCAAGAAAATCTGATACACATAACATCTTAACTTTGGGGAGAGCTATTTGTCCCCTTGTGGGAAATTAAATATCAATAGGGAGAAAATGTAATTAATGAATGTTTGGTCATTTTTTATTTCTTTATGAATAAGCACAAAATTTGAAAATTGGTGATCATTTTACTCAGGTTCATAAATCAAAACTGGGCTATAAACTGTCCATTTAGATAACCTTCTACCTTATCATTAAAGATCTCAAGCATCCCTCTCTCTTGGTAAAATATCTCATAGCCATAGTTCTATGTTCTTATTCACATTGGTGAGTAGTTACTCATCTTGCTTTTTAGCATAGCCCTTAACTCCTTCCCCACTAAATAATATCTCCTTCTATTACATTGCTACTTAGATCCTATTTTTCCAGCTAGTCATTTTTCTTATTCTTTTCCATTAGTATCTACATTTTAGGGAAGATGGCCAAAGCTAAAGCTCAGGAAATATTAACCACGATGCTGTGTACAACACATCCCACATTAACTATCTCTATTGCATACTTACCTTTTTGATGGATGAAGAACTGAGAAGTAAGAAAGACTTCCCTCTAGGAAGATGGAGCTGAATTACTTTTAGCAAGAGAAGAGGACCAAAGAGTCACAAATTTAAAGCTAGAAGGAAACAAGGCTAATTTCATCACTTATAGATGACTGGATCTCTTTAGGATTATCACTCTCAAACTGACAGGGACCCCAGAGGCTATCAAATTCAACCTCCTCCTTTCTAGAAATTAAGATCTTGAGACCCAGTGAGGTGAATTGACTTTTAAAATGCCACACATAAGGAATCAAATGAGATAGCATGTAAAATATTTTGCAAACTTTTAATTGATATATAAATATTAGCTATTATTATTAATAAGTGTCATACTAATTGAAGGTCTCAGACTTCAGAGTCAATTCTTTATTTTGTTTCTATGTTGGGCAGCTAGGTGGTACAATATATACAACACATGGGCTAGAGTTAGAAAAAAATCTTCCCTGTGACCCTTAACCTCTATTTGGGCACACTTTCTTCAATTGTATAATAGGGTAATAATATTAGTACCTACCTCCTAGGATTCTTGTGAGGATTAAGTGAGACAATTGTAAAGCACCTATGAAAGTGACTGGCACATAGTGGTCACTTAATAAATGTTTGTTTTTTTCCTTCTTCCTTCATTTAAAAAATGGAGTCAATCCAGTATTCAGCACCAGGTTTTCTGATTCCAGATTTTCTATGTAAGTTCCCTATGTAATTTTTGTTTCTTGTCTCTGTTTCTCTAACATTTATTATGATACTTGATGCATAGTAGTACTTAATAAATATTTGTGAAATACAATTATGTTTCTACTATACCATGCTTCCCTTCTCTTTAAAAAAATATTTATTTAAAACAAATACAAAGTAAAAAAAAAAAAAAGAAAGAAAAAATACCATGTGCATAATAGAACATAAGAGAGAATTCAAAATATAAAACAATAAAACTGATAATAACAATATGCACAATCTATTCCGAACTGTCCAATTTTTTTTTTTTTTTTTTTTTTTTTTTGCTTCTTTGGAAGTTTTCTTTCATTGTCTGTTGTAAACTTTTTAATTTATTTTTTCCCTCTTTCCTCCACTTTCCTCCATTTCTCCCAAGAAGGCTACAATTAGGAGAGATATGTTTATATTTACATATGTACACATACATATAATACTCATAGATATTCATAATCATACACATACATATATATATATATATATGTAAGGCCATGTCTATATTTGTTCCGTCTCTGTTTCTCTGAAGGTGGATGACATCATCCTTCATAAGTCCAAGTCTTTCCATATTTCTCTAAATCCACCAACCTGCCATTTCCATACCACAGTAATATTCCAACCTTATACTAACTAGTTATTTTAAATAGGCTTAAAACAATATTAATATGGCTGACATATAGCATAGTTTCCCTATTTTTCTCTTTTGATTAAATCTATTTTAGCTTTAACATTTTCTAAGATCATTATTTGCAACCCCTGACTTTTTCCCAATAAATCCTACTCCTAATCATTACTGTTGTATTTGTGTATATTATTTATTTCCTATTCCTGCTGACTCCTGGGCTTTATGTCTACCGTGCTATTACTTAACTTGCTGCATTTCCAAGGATCCTAACCTTCCACTCTCTCTCCTACTTTATCCCATTCCTGTTAATCTATCTCCTTTATATTTAGTCCTCTTATCCTCTTCCCTCTTATTTATTTTGTAAATTTAGAAAACTTTTATACCCTTCTGGATAGGTATGTATTGTTCCATTTTTAATCCATTCAAAATGAAAATAGGGTTTCACAACTGCCAGTCCTCCCCCATCTAATTCTTCTGTTCGTTCATCCTTTTGCACCTCACTTGTATAATAATTATTCTTTTTTCCTTTTCTTACATGGTTTTGCCTTTTATAATCATGTCATATTCAGCTCTACCCCAATCTTTCTTTTAAATTATCCAATTACTAATGATAATCTTAAACATATGGCTTACATTTCCATGTAGAAAACAATGTATGTCTTAATTGAGTCATTGGAAATTAAATTTAATGTTTACCTTATAATTCTCTTGGAGATTATATATCAAATTTTCTATTAAATTCAGGTCTTTTTACAACAAAATCCTGAAAGTCTGCTAATTCATTGAATACCCACTTTTTTTTTTTGTTATTGTTCAGAATTATTGTAAACTTTGTTCAGAGTGATATTTTTAGCTGTAACCCTCTTCTTTTGCTCTTCAATATATAGTGTCACAAGACCTGCAGTTTTTTTAATCTAGCTGTTGCTAGATTACATGTGATTTCAATTGTGATTCTATAATATTTAAACTTTTTTGTTTTATTCATAATGTTTTCTCCTTGAGCTAAAGGTTTTAGCATTTGGCAGTGATATCCCTGTAGGTTTTCCTTGTATGATTCATTAGAGATGATAATTGGTAGAATTTTTTTTCCCTAAGGCAATTGTAGTTACGTTACTTGCCTAGGATCATACAGCTAGGAAGCATTCAATGCCTGAGACCACATTTGAACTCAGGTCCTCCTGACTTCAGGGCTGGTGCTCAATCCACTGAACCACCTAGCTGCCCCCCCCCCCTTTTTCTATTTCTATTTTCCCCTCTTGATCTAATACTTCAGGACAATTTACTTTTTTATAATATTGTATTATGTTTCTTTTTTTAAAAAAAAAAATTGTAACTTTCAGGTAATCCAATAATACTTTTATTTTTCTCTTCTTGATTTGTTTATCAGATCTGTTGTTTTTCTCATGCATGTTTCACATTCTCTTCTATTTTTTCATCTTTTATATTTTGTTTTATTATTTCTTGGTATCATAACTTCACTGGCTTTTCCTTACTCAATTCCAATTTTCAAGAAGTCATTTTTTTTTCCCCCTTAAGATTCTGGATGTTCTTTTCTAGTTGCTTGACTTTCTTTTCATGATATTCTTACTTTTTAAAAATTTTTCCTATTTTTTTTTTTAGTTTTTCCTGAAACTCTTTGATTTGATATTTAAGTTTTTTTGAGTTATTCTATGAAGTTTTTTTTGGAAAAATGACTACATAATGCTCCTCTTTTGCTTAGAAGAAACTTGTCTTTTTTTATTTGGGTTTCTTTCTCCTTTATCTGATATTCATCACATCTAGTCTTAGGATAGAATGGTGCCTTTAGCCTCAGGCTCTCCTTCAATTCTTCCCTTGGGTCTGGAACCCAAGCCTCCTATAAGAGCCCACAACTAGCAGCATCCCTGCCCCAACTGCTTCTGCATTCATTGGTCATGTGCTGGTTCCTTTTCAACCACAGCCATGTCTCAGTAGCACAGCAATAAAATTAAGTGAGGAGTATGGGAGTAGGGAATGATGGCATAATTTTTCTTTAGAATCATCCTTAGATTGGGGAATTGCCACCACAAGAGAATAAAGTCCCAATTTTAGACCTTATCTAAATATCTAGGTTGATTCATTGAAGTGAGTCACTAAAAGTTAAGCCAAAATCCCCACTGTTTATGACTGAAAAAGAAGAATCAGACAACAATCAATAACTATTTTATAAGCATCTACTAAGAGCCAGGAACCGTGCTAAGAAATGGGGATACCAATAAAATAAATCAAATAATTTCTTTTAGCAAGGATCTTACATTCTTACAGAAAAACACGTGTGTATGATAAAGAAAGAAAAGAAATACAAATACAGACAAAATCCTTATAGCTAATAATACTCTAAGTAAAGGGGACTAAAAACCAACAAGGTACCTTAATTGATCTGTATATGTCTCACATGCATAACTTCAACATTTAAATTCAAAAAAGAAAATCACCTAATTCTATATTTGCAAACTTGATGTATATATAAACTATACAAATGCAAAAAGTTAGACAATCATTCTGAAAAATGATAATAAATTACTTTTTCTACATACAGAGTAGGAAAGGGATAAAAACAAAACTTTTAAAGTTTGGCTTTTATTCATTGAAGTGCACTTATAATCTGAATACTAACTCTATTTTTAAAAATTACAGCATAGTTGGAATCATCTTTCTACTTTCCTTGAGATGATGTTGTTTTATGAAAATAATTAACACTCATATAGCACTGACTATGCACAAGTCATTGTACTAAATACTTTACAATTATTATCTTGCTTGATCCTTGCAACCATTTTGTTTTTATTTATGTTTTAAACATTCTTTTTTTAAATTATTATAATAACTTTTTATTGACATAACCCATGCCAGGGTAATTTTTTTACAACATTATCCCTTGCACTCACTTCTGTTCTGATTTTTCCCTCCCACTCTCCACCCCCTCCCCTAGATGGCAAGCAGACCTATATATGTTGAATATGTTGTAGAATGTCCTAGATACAATATATGTGTGCAGAACCAAACAATTTTCTCGTTGCACAGGAAGAATTGGATTCAGAAGGTAAAATAACCCGGGAAGAAAAACAAAAATGCAAACAGTTTACATTCATTTCCCAGTGTTTTCTCTTTGGGTGTAGCGGCTTCTGTCCATCATTGATCAATTGAAACTGAATTAAGGGGGGCGGAGCCAAGATGGCGGAGAAGACACACGCGACTTTCTAAGCTCTTCTCTTACCCTCTTTATCAATATTATATCGAGCCTCAAAATAGTCTTGACTGCTACAATCGTAAAGATAAGAAGTAGAACAACTCACCGGCAAGAAAATCTGCAGTCTCGCCAAAAAGGTTGGTTCGGGGCCAGGGGGAGATCAGTCAACGGGAGTGAAATTAGGTTCCGAGGAGAGTCTCAAACTGAGGGTGAAAGCACAGATCTCAGCACAAGGCCAAGAGCCCCAACCCGCAGTAAGGGGGCTTTTCCTTGGGGAGTTGTGATCCTGCATGGCAGGGAGGAGCCAGGTTAGCCTCTAATCTGCGCAGTGGGAGGTCGGCTTGAGCCATAGAGATTTTCCAGGGCTGATTTGCATTGAGAGACACTGGGGCAGAGTTCCGGGCGGTCTGCGGTCTGCGCTCAGCTGCTAATACTCACAGTCCCACAAGAGGCTCCGGCCTGGGGCAGTGACACTTTCACCACTTAGTCTCTAGCCGAAGGCAATCGCTAATCCACTCAGCCCTACTAAGCCTTTTGATAGCTTGGCCAGTGCTGAATCCACTTCCTGTTGGGGGAAGGGAAAACTCTCACTCGGAGCACTCCCATACCTCGGAGCTGGAAATCTCTTTAAATCTTTCCCTGCTCTGCAGAGGAAGCTGGTAACCCCTTGCCTAGGAGACCTACCCTAAAGGCTTTAAAACATGAATAAAAAGATGAAAAGAACGATCAACAGCTTATATGCAGAAAAAGAGAAGGTCAGCAAACCTGAAGAGACCTCAAACAGCAAACATTCATCAGACTGTCCTCCTTTACATAATGCTCTCATAGAAGAGACCATTAAAAGTCTCAAAAGAGAGTTAGAAGATAAATGAGGAAAGGAAAGAGAAGCCTTACAAAGAGAGCAACAACTTCCTGAAATACAAATTGGAAAAGTTAAAAATTCCAGGAAGTGCAAATTGGTGAATTGGAAAAAATAAAAATCACAGGAAAGTAAGAATTGTGAATTGAAAAATAAAGAATTCACTAGAAAGTAGGATCCGGAATTGAAAAAGACAAAGAACATCAAAGAAAAGTAGGATCGTGAATTGGAAAAGAAAATAATTCACTAAAAAAAATTAGTGAAATGGAAAAAATTCCACAGACCAAAACAATACATTCAAAAACCAATTGGACATATACAGAAAGAAGTAAAAAGCTAATGAAGAAAAATAATTTTTAAAAATTAGAACTGAACAAATTGAAACTAATGATGCATTGAGACAGCAAGAATCAGTCAAGCAAACCAAAAAATGACAAACTGGAAAAACCATGAATTATCTACTCTAAATGATAGACTTGGAAAATAGATCTAGGAGAGATAATCTGAGGATTATTGACCTTCCTAAAACTATGATGAAAAAAAAGAGCCTAGATACTATTTACAAGAAATCATCAAAGAGAACTGCCTAGATGTAATAGAATCAGAAGGTAAATAGGCATTGAAAGAATTCATCGAACACCTTCTGAAAGAAACCCTAAAATAAAACCCCAAGGAATATTGTGGCAAAATTTCAGAACTATCAGATTAAGGAAAAATTTTACAAGCAGCCAAAAACCATTTAAATACTGAGGTGCCACAATAAGGATCACCCAAGATCTGGCGCTCTACATTAAAGGAAAGAAGGGCCTGAATATGATATCCTGAAAGGCACAAGAACTTGGGATGCAGCCAAGAATAAACTACCCAGCTAGTTGAGCATTTTCTTCCAGGAAGAAGATGGACATTTAATGAAACAAATGAATTCCATTTGTTTCGAAGAAAAACCAGAATTAAACAAAAATTTGATCTCCAAGAATAGAACTCAAGAGATGCAGAAAAGGTAAAATAACTCTTGAGAATTGTATTTCTGTTGTGGATATACAAAAATAATGTAAAATTTGTTAGTACTGATATAACATAAAAAAGGGAAGTAGATATGGAAAAGGGATGATGGCAGAATAAGGTGGGAAGGAGGGATAAAAGAGGGAAACCACATCCCACAAAGAGGCTAAGGAAACTTATCATATCTGAGGGAATTAGAGAGGGGAGGAACATTGTGTGAATCTTACCCTATCAGAGTTGCTCAAAGGAAAATAATTGACATTTGTTTTAGAGAAAATTCTCTCTTGCCTCATTAAAACGGGGAGAGGAAAAGGAAAAGAAAAGAGTAATAGGGAAGGAAGGGGAAGACCAAAGGGGAGGGAGGGATTAAAGAGATAAGTATCGTGATACAAGAGGGGTATAAGTTTAAAAGGGGAAAGAGGGTTGGGGAGGCAAGAATAAGTAAAGCACAATCTGGGGTTATTAGGATGGCAGGAAATACAGATTTAGTAATTCTAACCGTAAATGTGAATGGGATGAACTCCCCATAAAGAGGAGGCAGATAGAGACTGATCAAAAGTCAGAACCTACAATATGTTGTTTACAAGAAACACATTTAAAGCAGGGGGATACATATGAGTAAAGGTAAAGGCTGGAGCAAAATCTATTATGCTTCAGGTGAGTCAAAATATGGGTAGCCATCCTTATCTCAGATCAAGCAAAAGTAAAAATTGATCTAATTAAAAGAGATAAGGAAGGAAACTACATCCTGCTAAAGGGTAGCATAAACAACGAAGCAATATCAATATTAAACATATATGCACCAAGGGGTATGGCACTCAGCTGCCTAAAGGAGAAGCAGAGAGTTGCAAGAAGAAATAGACAACAAAACTGTAATAGTAGGAGATCTCAACCTGCACCTCAGAATTAGACAAATCAAACCACAAAACAAATAAGAAAGAAATTAAAGAAGTAAACAGAATATTAGGAAAATTAGGTATGTTGGATCTTTGAGAAAATTGAATGGAGATAGAAGGGAATATACTTTCTTCCTGGCAGTTCATGGAACCTATTCAAAATTGACCATATATTAGGACATAAAGACCTCAAAATTAAATGCAAGAAAGCAGAAATAGTAAATGCTTTTTCAGATCATGATGCAATAAAACTACATTCAACAAAAAATTAGGGGAAATAGACCAAAAGTAATTGGAAACTAAACAATCTTCATCTTAAAGAATGATTGGGTGAAGCAGCAAATTATAGATACAATTAATAATTTCACTAAGATAATGACAATGATGAGACATCATATCAAATTTGTGGGATGCAGCCAAAGGGCAATAAGAGGGAATTTATATCCTTAGAGGTTACTTGAATAAAACAGAAAAGAAAAGATTAATGAATTGGGCTTGCAACTCAAAAAACTAAAAAGACCAAATTAAAAACCCCTAATCAAATACTAAATTGGAAATTCTAAAATTAAAAGGAGAAATTAAAATATTGAAAGTAAAAAATCTATTGAACTAATTAATAAAACTAAGAGTTGGTTCTATGAAAAGGCAATAAAATAGATAAGCCTTTGTAAATCTGATTAGAAAAAGGAGGGAGGAAATGAAATTAGTAGTCTTAAAATGAAAAGGGAGAACTTTCCACCAAGGAAGAGGAAATTAGAGAAATAATAAGGAGTTATTTTGCTCAACCTTTATGCCAATAAATTTGATAACCTAAGTGAAATGGATGACTACTCCCAAAAATATAGACTTCCCAGACTAACAGAGGAGGAAGTAATTTTTGAATAGTCCCATTTCAGAAAAAGAAATAGAACAGGCAATTAAACAACTCTAAGAAAAATCCTAGGACCAGATGGATTACATGAATTTTACCAAACATTTAAAGAACAATTGGCCCCAATGCTATATAAATTATTTGATAAAATAGGGAATGAAGGAGTCCTACCAAATTCTTCTATGACACAGACATGGTCTGATACCAAACCAGGTAGGCTGGAAACAGAGAAAGAAAATTATAGACCAATCTCCCTAATGAATATTGATGCTAAAATCTTAAATAAGATATTAGCAAAAGACTACAGAAAATCATCTCCAAGATAATACACTATGATCAAGTAGGATTTATACCAGGAATGCAGGGCTGGTTCAATATTAGGAAAACTATCAATATAATTGGCCATGTTAATAACCAAATTAACAAAAACCATATGATCATCTCAATAGATGCAGAAAAGCATTTGATAAAATGCAACATCCATTCCTATTAAAAACACTTGACAGTATAGGAATAAATGGACTTTCCTTAAAATAATCAGCAGCATCTATTTAAAACCATCAGTAAGCATCATATGTAATGGAGACAAATCAACCATCTCAATAAGATCTGAGGAAACAAGGTTGCCCATTACCACAGTATTATTTAATATTGTATTAGAAACGCTAGCTATAGCAATAAGAGCTGAGAAAGAGATTAAAGGAATAAGAATAGGCAATGAGGAAGCCAAATTATCACCTTGCCGATGAATGATGGTATACTAGAGAACCCCAGAGATTCTGCTAAAAGTTATTATAAATAATCCACAACTTTAGCAAAGTTGCTGGTTATAAAATAAACCCACATAAGTCATCATAGTGATCTTATATATCACTAACAAAATCCAACAGTCAGAGTTACAAAGAGAAATTCCATTTAAAGTAACTACTGATAATATAAAATACTTAGGAATCTATCTGCAAGGGAAAATCAGAAACTTATGAGCAAAATTACAGACCACTTTTCACACAAATTAAGTCTGATCTAACCAATTGAAAATATTAAATGCTCTTGGATAGGGCGAGCAAATATAATAAAGATGACAATATTACCTAAACTAATCTATTTATTTAGCGCTATACCAATCAGACTCCCAAAAACTATTTTAATGACCTAGAAAATAAAACAAAGTTCATATGGAAAACAAAGGTCAAGAATTTCAAGGAATTAATAAGAAAAAATCAAATGATGGTGGTTTGCTGTACCAGATCTAAAATTATATTATAGAGCAGCAGTTACCAAAACTATTTGTATTAGGCTAAGGAATAGATTAGTTGATCAGTGGAATAGAGTAGGTCTAGGATAAAACAGTCAACAAATATAAGAACCTAGTCTTTGACAAACCCAAAGATCCCAGCTTTTGGATAAGAACTACTGTTTGATAAAATTGCTGGGAAAAATTGGAACTAATATGGCAGAAACTGAGCATTGATCCATACTTAATGCCTTATACCAAGATAAGGTCAAAATGGGTTCATGACCTAGGCATAAAGAATGAAATCATTAATAAATTAGAGGAACATAGATAGTTTACATCTCAGACCGAGAAGGGAAGGTCTTTATGACCAAAGAGAACTAGAGATCATTACTGATCAAAATAGAAAATTTTGATTATACTAAACTGAAAAGTTTTTGTACAAACAAAACTAATGCAGACAAGATTAGAAGGAAGCAATAAACTGGGAAAATATTTTACAGTCAAGGTTCTGATAAGGTTCATTCCAAAATATATAGAGAATTAACTCTAATTATAAAAATCGCTTCATTCTCAATTGAAAAATGGTCAAAGATATGAACGAGACAATTCTCAGATGAAGAAATTGAAACTATTTCTAGTCATATGAAAAGATGCTCCAAGTCATTATTAATCAGAGAATGCAAATTAAGACAACTCTAAGATACCACTACACACCTGTCAGATTGGCTAAGATGACAGGAAAAATAATGATGATTGTTGAGGGATGGGAAAACTGGGACATTGATTCATTGTTGGTGGAGTTGTGAACGAATCCAACCATTTTGGAGATAGTTTGGAACTATGCTCAAAAGTTATCAAACTGTGCATACCCTTGATCCAAGATGTTACTACTGGGATTATATCCCAAAGAGATTATAAAGATAGGAAAGGGACCTGTATGTAAACGAATGTTTGTGGCAGCCCTTTTGTAGTGGCTAGAAACTGAAACTGAATGGATGTCCATCAGTTGGAGAATGGCTGAATAAATTGTGGTATATGAAATTATGGAATATTACTGTTCTGTAAGAAATGACCAACAGGATGATTTCAGAAAGGCCTGAGAGACTTACACGAACTGATGCTGAGTGAAATGAGCAGGACCAGGAGATCATTATACTTCAACACAATACTAGATGATGACCAGTTCTGATGGATAGCCATCCTCAGCAACAAGATCAACAAATCATTTCTAATGGAGCAGTAATGAACTGAACCAGCTATACCAGAAAAAGAACTCTGGGAGATGACTAAAACCATTACATTGAATTCAACCTATATTTATGCACACCTGCATTTTTGATTTCCTTCAAAAGCTAATTGTACAATAATTCAGAGTCTGATCTTTTGTACAGCAAATAATGTTTTGTCATGTATATCTTATTATGTATCTAAGTTATATTTTAATATATTTAACATCTGCTGGTCATCCTGCCATTTAGGGAGGGTGGGGGTAAGAGGTGAAAATTGGAACAAGAGGTTTGGCAATTTTAATGCTGTAAAGTTACCCTTGTATATATCCTGTAAATAAAAGGCTATTAAATTTAAAAAAAAAAAAAAAAAAAAAGAAACTGAATTAAGTCTCTTTGTCAAAGAAATCCGCTTCCATCAGATTACATCTTCATACAGTATTGTTGTTGACGTATATAATGATCTCTTGGTTCTGCTCATTTCACTTAGCATCAGTTCATGTAAGACTCTCCAAGTCTCTCTGTATTCATCCTGCTGGTCATTTCTTACAGAACAATAATATTCTATAACATTCATATACCACAACTTGCCCAACCATTCTCCAATTGATGGGCATCCATTCATTTTCCAGTTTCTAGCCACTACAAACGGGCTGCACAAAACATTTTGGCACATACAGGTCCTGTTCTTCTTTAGTATCTCCTTGTATAGTCAGTAGTAGCACTGCTGGGTCAAAGGGTATGCACAGTTTGATAACTTTTGGGGCATAATTCTAGATTGCTCTCCAGAATGGTTGGATTCATTTACAGCTCCACCAACAATGTATCAATGTCCCACTTTTCCCACATGCCCTCCAACAATCATCATTATTTTTTCCTATCATCTTAGCCAATCTGACAAGTGTGTAGTGGTATCTCAGAGTTGTCTTAATTTGCATTTCTCTGATTAATAATGATTTGGAACACTCTTTCATATGAGTGGTAATAGTTTCAATTTCATCATCTGAAAATTGTCTGTTCATATCCTTTGACCATTTGTCAATTGGAGAATGGCTTGGTTTCTTATAAATTAGAGTCAGTTCTCTATATATTTTGGAAATGAGGCCTTTATCAGAACCTTTCACTGTGAAGATATTTTTCCAGTTTGTCGCTTCCCTTCTAATCTTGTGTTGCATTAGTTTTGTTTGTACAGAAGCTTTTTAATTTGATGTAATCAAAATTTTCTATTTTGTGCTCAATAATGGTCTCTAGTTCATCTTTGGTCACAAATTTCCTCCTCCTCCACAAGTCTGAGAGATAAACTATCCTATGTTCCTCCAATTTATTTATAATCTCATTTTATGTCTAAATCATGGACCATTTTTGATCTTATCTTGGATACAGTATTAAGTGTGGGTCCATGCCTAGTTTCTGCCATACTAATTTCCAGTTATCCCAGCAGTTTTTGTCAAATAATGAATTCTTATCCCAAAAGTTAGGATCTTTGGATTTGTCAAACACTAGATTACTATAGTTGACTATTCTCTCTTGTGAACCTAACCTGTTCCACTGATCAACTAATCTATTTCTTAGCCAATACCAAATGGTTTTGGTGACTGTTGCTTTATAATATAGTTTTAGATCAGGTACAGCTAGGCCACCTTCATTTGAATTTTTTTTCATTAATTCTTTTGAGATTCTCGACCATAAATTGAATATGTCTAAAATTTTTCTCTTAAAGCCAATTCTGATGACAGTAAAATGTCCACTATATTCATCCCCCTCCATTCTTTCTCTCAGATATAATAGGTTTCCTTTGCCTCTTTGTGCGAAGTAGTACCCTCACTTTACCCTTTTTCTGGTACAATGTCCTTTCCACCTCTAATTTCTAGAACAAGGTATACATGTATTCTTTATACATCTTTAAAGCAAAAATATAGTTCCCAAGATTTCTTTTTACCTTTTTAGGTTTCTATTGAGTTCTATATTTGTAGATCAAACTTCTTGTTAAGTTCTGGTTTTTTTCATCAATAATAGGTGAAATTCACTTATTTCGTTGAATGACCATCTTCTTCCCTGGAAAAAGATGCTCTCTGGCTGGGTAAGCTTATTTTTGGTTGCATATTGAGTTCCTTAGCCTTTTGGAATATCATATTCCAGGCCCTTCGATCTTTCAATGTGGATGCTGCTAGATCCTGGGTGATCCTTATTGTGGCTCCTTTATATTTGAAATGGGTTTTTCTAGCCACTTGGAATATTTTTTCCTTCGTTTGAGGGTTCTGGCATTTGGCCACTATATTTCTTGGTGTTTTAATTTTAGGATCCCTTTCAGGAGGTGATCGATGAATCCTTTCAATGTCTATTTTACCCTCTGTTTCTATGACTTCTGGGCAGTTCTCTTTGATAATTTCCTGGAAAATAGTATACAGGCTCTTTTTTTCATAATATTTTTCCGGGAGTCCAAATAATCTCAGATTGTCTCTCCTAGACCTATTTTCCAGGTCTGTTGTTTTCCCCAGAAGGTATTTCACATTTTTCTCCATTGTTTGATTTTTTTGGTTTTGCTTGACTGATTCTTCTTGTCTCCTCAGATTTTCAATGAAGTATTTTCTTCATTCACTTTTTTTATATCTTTTTCTAATTGTCCAATTGTGTTGTTTTGTTCTATGTAATGTTTTTCCATTTCACCCATTTTGTTTTTTAGAGAGCTGTTTTCTGTTTTCACTTCACTAATCCTATTTTTCAAGGATTTGATTTCTTTATCCACTGTCTTTAAATGAGCGGGATGACTTCTCCAGACTCTCTTGCCAAGCCTCCCTCTCCTTTTCCAATCTTTCTTCTAGCTCTCTTATGAGAGCGTTTTTAATTTCTTCTATGAGATTCATCTGTGCTGAGGAACAGATGATCTCCTCCTTTGGGGATTCACCTGGAGACAGTCTGCTTTTAGTCTCCTCAGGGTTTAGAGTCTGCTCTCTGTCCATATAAAAGCTGTCAATCATTAAGGTCCTTTTCAAATTTTTGCTCATTTTGTCAGAGAAGAATCAGAGACAAACTAGCAAAGAAAAAAGGAAAAGAACCCCAAATGGAATCTCTTTTTTGGGGGGGGAGGGGCTGGGTGGTGTTACTGAGCTTCCTCTACAGACTGCGGGGGCAGCAGCGAAGCACTAGCAGGACTGTGCTACACCTGCGCTCTGAGACTCTGAGAGCATGCTGAGACTCTGTGAGGGAGGAGTGGCCAGGTCCGGAGAAACTTCAGCTGTTTGGGGTTGTATTCTTCAGCCCCAGTGTTTTTAGCTTCTCTGCTGGGCTACTGATTTGCTGCCAGGGCAAAGTATCCAATCCTGTAGCAAAGCTCTCCCCACAGAGACAGCTGAGATCACACCCCAACCCCCTCCGGTCTGCTCTGCTGTGAGCTGCCTGCCGAGCTCTCGCTGCTGCTGCCCTCAGCCTGTGCAGGATCTAAAACCGTCCCGCCCTCAAGCAAAAACAGACCTTTCCTGGCAAATCTCAAGGATGTCTTCTCTTGGTAACTGTTTGTGGGTTTTTTTTTTCAGTCAAGCATTAATTCAGAGGCTTGTAATGAGATGTATTCTGAGAGAAAATGTGGAGCTTACACAGCTGTGTGCCTCCTCGCCTCCATCTTGGCCGGAAGCCCCCCTTGAGATTATGTTATCAAATATTCTTGGTTCATAAATCAAAATCAGGGCTAAATGCTAGTCAGACAAATTCCACCTTGACTCTGTAAGCACTGACAAAATTCCTTTTTCTTCTAATATTGTGATCATTATGAAGGTTCTCAGATCATCATTTACACCACTGACAGCTTTGTAGACAATGTGGGAGGAAGCTTTCTTCAGAACTGCAGCACATTTCTGGTACAACATTAAATACTAACCTCTGTGCAATCCTGTCCTCACTCCCAAGGAAGTAGTAAGTAAATAAAATTCAAAACTCAGTGAATTAATAAAATAATTCAGCCTAAATGCACCATTTATATGATATGATCTTTCTAGTTTTTCATGTGTGGCAATCTGGATCAGGATTTCAAAGGAGAGCAGAAGGATTGGGTCAAGGACACAAGTAGGACTGGTTTGTTTCCTCAACCATCTTCTCTCACACTTTAATTTTCTTTTCTGTTTGTTGTTGTTGTTGTTGCTAAGGCAATTAGGGTAAAGTGACTTGCCCAGGGTCACACAGCTAGAAAGTGTTAAGTGTCTGAGGGCAGATTTGAACTCAGGTCTTCCTGACTTTAGGGTTGGTGCTTTATACATTGTACCACCTAGCTGACCCCACAATTTAGTTTTCAATCTCTCCATGCTCACTAGCTCCTTACTATGTAAAAAAATTAGGATAATATTTAGAGATAACAAATCATAGAATTCAAGTTCAACCCCTTTATTTTACAGATTTGTTTTTGGAGTAAACAAGTTTGCCAAAAGAGATGAGGGTGGGCTGTAGAATTTTGCTAAGGCTTACATTAAGGGGATGGGAAGAAGAGCCTTGAGGAGACAGAAGGGTCAGGTAAAGGAAAACCAGAGGTTTGGCATGTTTCCAAAGCCAGTGAAGAAGAGAATATACAGAATATATTTGCAACACTATTTACAACAGATTCTTATTCTGCAAAGATGTGAGAAAGATGAGCAATTTTAACAAGATCTTTGAACTGGATGATTATTTTAAGTATTTTAAGTAGAATTACAAAAACAGAAGTCTGATTGCAAAGAAACAATATTTTAGATAAAAGAAATAAGTGAGTATAGAAATGTTTTATCTATTTAATTTTTAATATATTTCATTTTTCTATCCAAAAATATTTTCAATCATATTTTATCTTTCCTCTTCTACCTAGAGAGTAAAGAAAAAGAAAGAAAGTGAAGGTAGGTAGAAAGCAGCTCAGCCAAAATCATTGTTGTTTTTGATGGCAATGGCGATTGATGATGATGATGATGATACTCAAAGAGGAACAGAATAACATTATGATGACAGGGCCAATGTACATTGTGTCTATATGTGATTGATCAGACCAATATAAACTCAGAAAACTCCATCACAAATCAGGCATAAACATTCAGTCAAATTAACCAAAACATAAACCAAAGCTAACACTATATGTGTAATAGTTTGGAACACACCCAGATTACCTAAGATACAGACATTAATAAAAAGTTCAAAGGTCTTGCTACATAATCATTGTTCCAAATTCACAATCCCCTATCAAAGCAGAGGAATTAAGGAGACAGTATTTTTCTATTCTCTTTGGGGCCAACTTTTATCATTAAAATTAAACAATATTCAGTTTTGGTGGTGTTGCTTTCTATTTATCTCAGTTGTGATTGTATCTGTTGCCATGCTTCACTGATTTCTTTCATTCATTAATATAAAAGAAAAAGGTTTCTATAACTCTGACCATGAAAGGGAGGACAGACAGATAAGCCTATAGCAGAAAATAATGGAAAATAACATTTATTATAAACTGTCTTTCCTCTCAGAAATAAGGTTAGCAAGAAAGGGAAAACCTTCCAACTTCTGGAATGTTAACCTCCTTCAAACTTTTGGGTTTTCTCTCAACTCTCACTAACTCTTCTTTGAAGAGAAAAGTTGGTTACGTTAACACTGGGAATATCTAAAAATATTTGTAAGCATAAGGCAAAGTCACTGGAAGGTGAAACATTGAAAATATATGAGAGATGATTTCTAGTATAAGGTCTGGTAGAAAGGTGAAGGGAATAGAATTGAAGACTAAGGGATTATGCTTTTTTTTTCTCTTCAACAGAATTTTAATTTTCCATTTACATGTGAAGATAGTTTTTTAACATTCATTTCTTTTTTGAGAATATCATTTTTTCTTTATTTTTATGTTTAAAACTTTTAATATTTTAGCTCAATGATCTAATAAGATTTTAGTATAGTATACAATGTAAGATATATATATATATATATATACATATATATATATCAAACCTCTTCTGTTACATACAACATTACCATCAATTTTCCCCAATAATTTTTTATTATAGCTTTTTATTTACAAGATATATGCAAGGATAATTTTTCAGCATTGACAGTTGCAAAGCCTTTTGTTCCAATTTTTCCCCTCCTTCCCCCCACTCCCTCCCCCAGATGGCAGGTAGACCAATACATGTTAAATATTTAACATTCATTTCTATAACATTTTTAATTCCACAATTTTTCCCTCACTCCTTTCCCTTTTACCTCCCCAAAATAGCAAGCAGTCTGATATAGTTTAAACATGTACAATCATTTAAAACATATTTCTATATTTGTAATGTGAAAGAAAAAAAATCAAAAAAAAGGGAAAAAACCATAAGAAAGAAAAAGCAAACAACCACCCCCCCCAAAAGAAGTACTTCAATCTATATTCATTCTCCATAGTTCTCCCTCTACATGTAGATGTCATTTCCTATCTCAAGTCTATTGGAATTGTGTTAAATCACTGCATTGCTGAGAAGAGCTAAGTCTATCATAGCTGATCATCACATAATTTTGTTGTTATTGTGTACAATGTTCTCCTGGTTCTGCTCACTTCACTCAACATTAGTTTATGTTAAGTCTCTCCAGGCCTTTCTGAAATCAGTCTGCTCATCTTATAGAACAATCATATTCCATTACATTCATATACCATAACCTATTCAACCATTTACCAGTTGATGGGTATCCACTCAATTTCCAATTCATTGTTACTACAAAAAGCTGCTTACAAACACTTTTGCATATATGGGTCCTTTTCTCTCTTTTATGATCTTTTATGATGACTGGTGACACTGTTTTACAAAGGGTATGTTTTATGTCCTTTTAAGCCTAAATTGCTCTGATGGAAATACTCTTATTGAAGTAAAGGTATCTTTCCTTTTGAGTTCAAAGGAAGGGAAGATAAATGATTAAAAACACTAAGGTTTTGAAGAGTAGAGGTGGGAAATTGAAGAAATACCCCTTCAGTATCTTCAGGGAAGCAGGAAACTATCCCGTCTGCTGTAAGGATGAAATTTGGATGTGCACAAGGGGCATAGAGGAAAGAAAATAAGTTTCTATTGTAAAATAAAATATATTAAAATTCATTATATTGTGAATCTAGGCACCCATTTCCTACCTCAGGAATAATTTTTCTATTTTTTTTCTTTAAGGATATGTCAATAGTGACAGGACAGTGATGAATGTAGGTGACAAACTTCTTAGGCTTATCTCCCATGTCAGCTAAAGCAAGGGTGATAAGCAATCAATCAAATATATTCTATTGCATCCCCATTGTTTACCTCTAATCCTATTAATGAACTACAGAATCTACTTAGCTGTAAGATTAAACTGTCTCATCTTACTCATCAACTAAATGATTGGTATCAAGAACTAGCCTTGATATAATTAATAAAACTTGGTTATTTCCAGCTTAAGCTTATTTCTAACATCAGAATAATAAGCATTAGAAAGTTAAATTTAACAGAATTAATGTCAATGAAATTCCACTGCCTTTACAAAGTTCCCAAATTAGGCTACCAAATTCTTGATATAGGAGAACCTTATTTGATTACCCAGTAAAGAGAAGTATTCAGATGTGTATTAAGCCAGAAATTATTTTTAAATTAATCTTCAATGAAAAATGTCATGAAGTCTTTTGGTATTTCACCAGTAATTTATAGCCTTCTTCCCCTCTTTCCCTTTTCCTCCTCCCAAAAAAATCTCCTGAAATATTTTTTCCTGACATATATAGGAAACAATACAAAAGGCACAATTTCTCACCATTTATAGGGCCTCATTTTTAATTCAAAAAAATTAGATTTTTTTCTGGTCAACTTTAGCTAGCCAATTATCCATAAGCCCCCAAAGAAATCTCATGTCTCAGAAGAGAGTCTACCTTTCTAACAAGAAATTTAAACAGGAATAATGGCAGATAATAGCTTTAGTTAAGAAGCAGGACATAAAATAAACCCACAAAAATAAATAGATTTCTAAACAGCAAAAACAAAATCCAAGAAGAAAATAAAAGAAAGGGAAGTCCCCATTCAAGATTCAAGACACAGAAGTTTTCTTTATGTCAGCTACCATCAAGGTGTATTTAGATGGAATTACAAAACATTCCTTGATGAAGTGCATAATGACTTAAATAACAGGAAGAATATTCAGTATGCTTAACTAACACCAAAACAACTTTAAAATTATAATACTATTAATATTGGGAATTCTTAACCTTTTTTGTAACATGTATCCATTTGACAGACTAATGAACTAGGCTTCAAGTCTAGTGAAGCTCAAGCTTGTGGACTCCTACTCAGAACAGATTAATAATTATAAATTTTAAAAGATTTTTTTGAAAGTAGTTCAGTAGGAGAAACTGAAAATACCTGAACTATTTCAATAATCTAATGTCTAATAAACCTCAGAACATAAATTATTTGGTGGATAACTCTCTCTTCAGGAAGAATTACATTTTTTTCTTTTAGAGAGGAAGTTAGTACAGCTAGTAAGTGTCAATAGGTCTGAGGTCATATTTGAACTCAAGTCCTCCTGACTACAGGGCTGATTCTCTAATCATTGTCCCACCTAACTTTAGGAAGAATTCCTAAGAAAATTGGAAAGCAGTTTGGTAGAAATCAGTTTAAGAGCCACAACTTATATCAAATCCACAATAAGCTCAAGATGACCACTAAAGGATATATTGTAAAATAAATGTGAAGAGAAATAAATCACATCACAAGTACTGCTAGAAGAAGAATTCTTAACCAAATAAGAATAAAGGTGTTACAAATTTCGATTATATTAAGTCAAAAAGTTTATATACACAATAAAGACAGGTTAGAAGTAGTTGGTTTAGAAGTGGGAGGGGGATCTTTGCAACCAATATCCCCTCAAAAGATTTAATAAGATAAAAAAACACACACATATATAATATGAATATATAATACACACACACACACACACACACACACTCCTTGGAATTGAAACTATAAAGCTATATTGGAAGCTCTCAAGTCCTGCCCCTGATGCATATGAGCTGGGTAACTCTGAATAAGTTGTTTCACTTCTAAATGCTCTAAAGCAGAGCTTCTTAAACTTTTTCCACTCATAACCTCTTTTTCCCTTAGAAATTACTACCTAAGTTTATCTCAAATCTGAGCCAAGATATTTCTGGCAGCATTCCTACATATGTGGTGCCAAGTGTTCACGGTGAAGTCATATGACACAACACGGGCAAGCACTGCCCAAAACACCTTAGATTCATTATGTGTTTTATCTGGAATTAATTTTTGGTCCTTGCATTCAGAAATTGTTAACTTTTGCCAAATTTTTGTAACCCCTACATTCAGTATGGGCTCTCAACCCACCTTTTAAGAAACTTTGCTCTAAGTAACCTTCTAAGACTCTAAGTGGTTGAGAAGGAGCTGACTTGAATTGGTAGAGGGAGTTCCCTCATGTGGGAGCTCCCTACAGCAGAGAAATCTCAGATCTAAACACTAAGTCTAATACATACATACATAAATATCTACATCTACCTATCTATATGTATATGTATACATATCTACTTATATCTATGTAAACATATAGATATAGATAGATATACAAAAGCCATTGCCTCAAATAGAAGCAAAGAAAATGAACATTTCCCAGGACAATCATAATTTTTTAACAAAAATTTGAAAAATCATTTCAATATGTTAATAAAATGAAAAAGACACATCAAAACACTTTAGTGTCTATTTCACAGAAAATTTAAAAAGATGACAAAAGACCGAAATAATAAATACTGAAGAGCTTATGTTAAGACAGGTATAATAATATACTGTTGGAATTGTAAATTGAAACAATTATTCTGGAATGCAATTTGGAATTATGC